>NC_138169.1:45331108-46812775 GCF_964165515.1 Mesoplodon bidens | reverse complement strand
AGATATCCAACGTCTCGTTTTTTTCCTCTCATGTGTCCTTTCATAGTAAGCTAGTAGAGGATATTATTCATTACAATGAGAACTAATCTAAGAAAGAGGATGACGTGGGGCCAGAAATCAGGAGATCCAACACAGGAGAGAAGAAAATGCTCAGGATGCTGGTGAAAGGAAGACCCAGTATGATAAGTGAGTGTCCAGCCTGGAGGGCAAACCATTCAGGTCAGAGGAGGACAGAGTACTCTAGTGGACTTGTCTCCAAGAAAAAATTATAGACTAGTGATACATTTGAATGATTTGCATTTGTCCTAGAGATTTCAGGCATGATAGGTACATACAAATCTCAGCAAACAAACAAACAAACGAACAAGCAGAGAAAAAGCATGAGGTATCAAGCTGCACAAACTTTAAGCTCAGGGTACAAAACATATATTAGTGTTGACTGTGTGTGGTGGACCTAATGGCGACTTGGTTTAAATTTGAACAGAGTGAAGTTGGAAATTGTTCATATGACCTTAAAAATGTAGTCAAGCGTCAGAAGAAATGGTCCACTGTCCCTTTACTTGTATCTTATGTTTTGTATTCTCTCTGCCCAGGATGCTCTTCCACAGGAAAATTGGTTGACTCACTGTTTTAATCATGGAGGTCTTTTCTCAACATCACTTCTGTGATCAATCTAAAAATAGCACCTGCCATCACCTCCTCTACTTCCTTTTCTTCATAGGACATATCAATTCCTAAAATTACAACATTTAGAAAAACTGTTTATTTTCTGTCTGTTTTCTGTTGTGTCCCAGCACTTAGAACATTGTCTGGCATGTGATAGACATGCCAGACAAGAGATACAGACTTTAAATACTGTATCTTATTTAATCCTTATCATATCTACTTCATATATGATGTAGGTATTATTATCACCATTTAAGAGATGAGAAAGCAAAAGATCAGAGGTAAAATTATTTGCTTGGAATCATAATATAACCAGAGCTGCTGTTGAAATCCAGGTTTGCTCAGCTTCAAGGCCCATACTTTGACCACTATGACACCTTTGCCTTCCTACTACATTGGCCCATTTTTTCAATTTTCATATACTAAATTATCATGGGAATGCAGTTGCCACTTAAAATGTTTCATAATCCAATTATTTTCATTCATTCCTTCAACAAATATTTCTTGAACACTATGTGATGGGCACTCTTCTGAATGCTGGAGTTTGCAGTCTAGCTGGGGAGAGACAAGAAACTGGTGTCTTCATTTTCCCTTGCTGTGTAACAAATTACAACTAACTTAGTGACTTAAGACAACACACATTTATTATCTCATAATTTCTGTGGATCAGAAGTCCCAACGTGGCTTAACTGAGTTCTCTGATTAAGGTCTCACACAGCTGCAATCAAGGTATAGACTGGGCCTGGCTCGGGGCTTTTCCACACTCATGTGGCTGTTGGCAGCATTTACTTCCTGCAGGTATGGAACTTCAGGGGTTATTGAGCTGCTAGAAGCTGCCTGAAGTTCCTTGCTACATGGCTTTCTCCATGGGGGCCTCTGAAAACACGACAGCTTGCTTCTTCAAAGCCAGAAAAAAATAAAGTCTCTAAAGCAAGTCTGCTAAAGAAATGGAATCTTTTATAAAGTACCCTAAACCCAAGGATGACATTCCATTCCCTTTGCAATAAAAGGTGACCGCCCATCACTTTTGCCATATTCTATTGGTTGGAAGCAAGTCAGAGGTTCTGCCCATACCCAAGGGGAGGAGATTATACACAGGCATAAATACCGGGAGACGGGGATGACGGGGGCTTCCTTGAAGTCTGTCTGCCACACCTGTGAATAAATATACGAGGATAACATCAGATGGAAATGAGTACTCTGCAGAGAATCAAAATGCGGTGTTACGATTGCAACTTGGTGTCTCGTGATTGAATGGGCAGAGAAGGCCTCCTTGAGGAACTGAGATCTTAATGCCTAGAGGAAGCCAGCTAGTCTGGCTGTGTTAACAGTGAGACCGGCTGGATAGCAGTGGATGACAGGGAAAGTGGTATGAAATGAAGTCAGACAGGTAAGCAGAGGTCAGGCCACATATGGATTTACAAATGGACATATTTCTGCTCTATGCTATTATTAGGTTTGAAGTAGTGTGAAGATGTGATCTAGGCATATATATTTTTTGAAAGGTCACTTCAATTGCTGTAATGAAAATAGATCCTAGGGATTTAAGAGTAGAAGTAAGAAGAGCAGCAGAAAGCCATCATGTAGTCTGGGGGTTAAGCAGTGAGAGGTTGGACTGGGGTGATAGTCGTGGAGATGGGGAGAGGTAGAGTCTGAGAAATGGACCTGCTGATATATGAGATGCGGGATATGAGGAACAGAGAAATCCAAGGAAAACTCCTTGTTCTTTATTCTTACTACCTTGATAAAGATAATCTTGTGCAATCCGGCTTTACTTCAAGAATAAATTTCAGTTTATGTCCAGATAATCACCTTCTTGTGTTAACAGTTGTCGCATATAGTTCTTTCATCCATTTATTGGGAAGTTGTTTTATCAAGGAGCGACCTCAGATCTCACTGGTCCACATCCAGTCTGACTGCTTTAGGCAACTCTCAGATAAGTACAGATGTTACCATCAGTCACATCTAGTGAAACTTTCTTATATGCTTTGCTTATAAAGTTAGAAAATGTGTGAAATACAAATTTCAAATGACACTATCCAGTGTGGGAGAGTGAATAAATTTTCTTAAGGATGATTTCTTGTTAAACTAATTATTTTGGGTCATTGCCTTAAGATGAGTCAAGAGCCACATATAGAAAATGAAGTAACAGAGGTTTTTTTGTTTGTGTTACGGTTTAATAAAAATACAACTTTAATTTTTGGTCTCCCAGCATCCTTTTAAAATATAATCATTGGCTATAACCTTACCGTGCCTCTAGATGAAATTGGGGCAGTTCCCATGAGGCTTTTGTTTATTCTTAGATGAACAGATCCTTAAGTCACAACATCATCACAAAATACAGTCCCGGGCTTCCTTGGTGGCACAGTGGTTGAGAGTCCGCCTGCCGATGCATGGGACACGAGTTCGTGCCCCAGTCCGGGAAGATCCCACATGCCGTGGAGCGGCTGGGCCCGTGAGCCATGGCCGCTGAGCCTGCACGTCCGGAGCCTGTGCTCCGCAACAGGAGAGGCCCCAACAGTGAGAGGCCCGCGTACCGCAAAAAAAAAAAAAAAAAGTACACTCCCAATTTAGAAATCAAAATGTCACAGAAAAAACTATATACAAAACAAATAGGAGAATCAACTCTTCAATATTCACTCAAAGTAAATCTTCTCCCCTTTCCCAGGTGAGGCCTCTATAGTTGGCTACCTCTGTGCACAGGGGGTGCTTTGGCTTCTGCTCTGATATCCTTCGTACATCCCTCATTCTCTAGGGGGTGTTTGAACCCCCATCAGGGATGAAGCAGAGGAAGGGAGGAGAGATGAGAACTCGGACTTGGCTCGGTGGACTCACTCTCTTGTCCTGGCAGTGCTTCTCTTATAAGTGCTTTCAAGAACCATACGGGGGTTCCCTGCAGGTGCCTGGGTGTTGGTTCAGGACACAGGCAAAGGCCCAACTTCACTGGTGGCCCCTTCAACCCAGGCACACTTTGCTGGCATCCTTCCCTCTCCCAGGAGCTCCAGCCAAACTACCTCTCCACATGGGCCACACACTGTCCACAGGAAACACATGGGTACCTTCTGGCAGGACATTACCTGAGCTATTCCAGCTCAACCAGCCTGGCTATCGCACTGAGCAGTCAGCCTTCCCTGCCCTCCCTGTGTCCTGGGCTAAAGTCAGTGCCCAGGCGTGGCCTCGAGTAGCGAAACAAAGATATCACTCAAGAAGTCTAAATCACTCTTGTTATTAATGTGTACCAAAACTTTGTCAATACTATTAGTAATCCAGAGTGGTAAATATTTTGATGTAAATAAGCTCTATGCATCTAAATTAGATTAGTTTAGAATATTCAAATTATCTTTGCCTTTCTCTTTTTCTCTCTCTCTTCATATATACATGTGTGTGTGTGTGTGTGTGCGTGTGTGTGTAAAACTCTTAAATAAACCCAGATTGGAAATATTTTTTATTTCTGAGCTCATTCTCTCTCATCCACAGCTTATTTGAGTCAGAGAGTTGGACTATATCGTTAAGGTTCCCAGAGACAACAGGTAGGATCTTGCCTTCAGCCTACGGGGCAACTACATTCCTTGCTTTGCCAGCACTGCTGGTTGAAAGCAGAGCCCTTGGGTTAAAGGCAGAACACACCCTCGGCTCTTAAAAACATCAAAATGAGCAATGGAGCACTCTTTCAGTCAGTATTTTCTTAGATCTCAATGAATTTGGATTCTCTTTATGATTTCTGAAAAAATATTATATAAATATTTTTATCAAGAAGGTCAATGAAAAAATGTTTAGCCACTAGAAATAAAAACTAACTTAATATGAGACATTTATAGACAGAGAAGTAAGAATGCCACCACCCCTGGCCTCATGTTCACTATTTCACAACTGTTTGTAGTCCCACAGCTTGTCTGTACTTGCTCGTTACACTTTCAGGGGATGGTCCACTCCTTAAAGTATTTACTCTTGTTCGTATTGCCTTAAGAAAAATCAGTAGAATTCTCGTTATAGTATTTATAGATAAAGTACAATATTATTTCCTCCCTTTGCCAACTTCGTATACACCATGAATATCTACAGATACAGAGAAGAGAGAGAAGAGGCAGGGTACCAGCCATGGACAGAACTCCAAAGGGACTGCAAACTGGCATTGAGCCTGGCGTGTACTTATTGCCTTTTAATCGTTTTAGTAATCATGCTGATTTGGATTTGCTCACTCTCTCAGGAGTGAGTGAACATACCACACACACGCCGTCAGAGCTTGCTGCTCAGATTCTGAAATCCCCCATGGGAGGATCTCAGGAGGAAAGAAGGTATTTAATCAGTCATTCTGAGTTCTACTGCACAGATGAGGCTTCTTTAATTGTGTGAAGCCTCCAAAGGTTACAAAACAATATTTTTATTAAAAATTTTAAGAGAACACTCACCTTTGCTTTCATTCATTCACACATTCATTCATTCAACACAGGTTCCTGGAATGCCTAGATCTATAAACACTTGGTGAGGAGTGGAAGATACGATGATGAACAAGACATTCTCTGCTACCATGGAGCTTACTATCCACTGGTTCACTCATACCACAGGCTTTATTTGAGTCGCAAATATGACATATCATAGACACTCAAGAAAATTATTCTCAAATAATTTTAAAATTTTTTCTCAAATCCAAATAGAAATTCTAAATATCATTTGACCCATGAAACCATCAACACTACTTTGATAAGGATTTTGGAATTGAATAGAAGGAGGTCATATTTGCTATAAAGAGGAAGGATGGAGGACTACTTCTGGAGTATGAGGCTATAATTTAGAAGAGCATAAACAGAAACCAAAGCACAATAAAGATTAGATTAAGATTTTAAACAACACAGGGACTTAAGTCTATCACAGGGACTCTAGTCTATCATTAAAATACTTCACATTTATTGGGCTTCCCTGGTGGTGCAGTGGTTGAGAGTCCGCCTACCGATGCAGGGGACACGGGTTCTTGCCCCGGTCCGGGAAGATCCCATATGCTGCGGAGTGGCTAGGCCCGTGAGCCATGGCTGCTGAGCCTGCGCGTCCGGAGCCTGTGCTCCGCAACGGGAGAGGCCACAACAGTGAGAGGCCCGCGTACTGCAAAATAAATAAATAAATAAATAAATAAAAAATAAATAAAAATACTTCACATTTATTGAGAGCTTGCAATATGGCAGGCACTTTGCTCAGTGCTTTAAATGCATACTTTAATGTTTACAGCAACACTGGATTACAATGCTCATTTCACAAGTGAAAAAGATGAAAATATTCAAAGATGTGAAGTATACTGTTTTTCTTCAAATCTATATTTCCTGCCCTTTCCTTGCTCTGCATGACAGAGAACTACATTTCCCAGGCTTCCTGTCCTCTGACTTCTGCAAGAGGTGGCCAATGGGAGGTACTTGTGGAATATGGGAGGGTGGGAGAAGGGGAGAAGTTAGTATATTTCTCCTCTTCTCTTTCTGCTTCCTGGGGCATCTCCAGAAACAGCTGCTTCTCCTCCTTGGTTCTATCTACCACCACATGGGCTTCTCTCCAAGGTCTCAGTTCTGCCTGGCATTGCTTCCATTGTCCTAGCTCCCACTAGGCTTCTAAATCCTTGGAAGCACCATGCCCTCCCCACAGTCTCTCCAGCCATCAGGGAGGGAGCTGCTTGCTATTGTTGCTAATCTCTAAATAGCCTTGTAGATTGACTTCTCAGCTCTGTCCAACTTCCTTGTTTAATTTCCTTTATTTGAGAGACTTAAAGTGGCTTCTGCTTCCTGGCTTTATCCTGATGGATTCACATTTCAAATATAAAATTTAAACCTAAAATTCAAATAGTCTCCAAAGCTTGTGCTCTTAACAATTAATGTACAAGACTGTTATGAAAAGAAAGTAACTCCTTCAAGGGCAGAAAAAGTTAATATGATTTATGCAACTATCCACAATAAGACCATGGTATAATTATATAACATTTATTATATAAAATTATATCTGAGATATTATTTTATATAATCAGGAATCAATCAGTCAGGAATCAACACTATATTATTTAGCAAGTATTATATTCATTTACAAATATTAATGCTTAATTTTTCAACAATAATTAAACTTTTTATTTGGAACTACCATTTATATTCACAATGTAATGCATGTTATTCCATGTACAACATGAATTGAATTTTGTTGAATAAAAATTTAAATACTTGAAAAGGAATAATTCAGTGCTATAATTCTACAAATTCTAAGTATTACTCCTCCGTATATGATGTAAATATATTTTACAATTAGAAACATCACATAATCAATTGGCATAGTTGACTCTAATTTTTCTTTCTTTAGGGATGAGTTAAGGTTTGGTAAAAGAAGACAAGGAAAATAAACTTACTTTCTATGATTCAATGGGACTACTACAGTCAAATTGATAAGGATTTTTCAAGACAAGCTCTATTTATTTTATTGTCATACCTATTTATATTTAGACTCTCAAATCTACACTTGCATATACTTCTGTTCTTGTCTCATTTCTGCCATATTTGGCTTCATGATTTCTTACTCAATCAGGAGTTTCTTCTTTCATCTTTTTGAATATCCTAATCATATTTATTTTAAAGTTATTTACAGATTGCTCTTACATTTTCATTTTATCCAGAATAGTTACATTTCTGATGGTTGATTTTGTTCATTGTCTTTCTTACTGCCACATTTGCTTAAACATGTGTTTGTTTTGGAATTTTGATTTGTGAATTCTCTAAAATCCTTATTTATTCTCTCCCTTTCCCTCTATTGACCCTGTATGTATTTTTTGCAGTTTTGAGATGACTTGGAGAGCTTCAGGCGAAATCAGGGCTTATATTCATGGTTTATGGCTTTTGTGCTGTTCTTGGCAACATGCTGATCTAGTTACCAAGCTAGGAGATGTCTCAGCCCATTACTGACTGCAAAAGTGTGTCTGTTCTCCCAACTTCCCTAGTGACTTTATATAAGCCTTCATTCTAGGCAGTAATTTGAAATTTTTAAGCCTCATTTTAAAGGTGGTGGGTGTTTCTACTACAGCATCCAAACTTAGGCAGTTAACCAGACTCCAGTATTCTACCTCATATGGGGCTTCTAGAAGCAAGAGTTAAATATCTACAGTTTTAGTATTTATCTTCAAATTTTAACACACACACACACACACACAAATCTTTTTTCTAAGAAAGTCTAGAATTATTTTGTACTTCTATTCTTCTCCAAAATAAGGGAAGAACTCTACTGCACCTCAGCTATCCATTAGACAATGTCCTTATTTCTGCCCACAATTACATTTATCTAATTTTTTAGCACATTCATGTATTTTTACTTTCCTTTTTAAAAAGTATACTTTATATGTGTTAGGAGCATGGCAGTGATGGATGGCAGTGTTCAAAGCGTATACTTATATTGCCATCTTAATTATTGTCTAACTCTCTATGATTATAATACTGCTGCAAAGTTAAAGAGTGTGAAAAGATTATCACATTTCTACTGGTCTAGCTTACAGATTGTCAAAGGATTTTAGCATTTAAATGAATAAGTGGAATGGTCTTTAAAAAAAGATTTATTTAAAAATTAATGTTAATAGTGTAACATAATTAAGGGAAATATTCAAAAGAAGAAATATTCACTACTCAATATTCTTCCTCTCCTTGATATGGCTAATTTGATTAATAGACAAGTATACATAGAAAATTAGTGATGTTCCTTCAGTGTATTCATATTGGAAAACTACCCAATTGTTATACATTGTTGGCCGCATATCTTAGTATTTTAAGATCCTCTGCAATTAATTTCAAAGCTTGCACTAAAGTTTCTGGTGACAAATTTCTGTCCTGTAAGGTGGATTTGATTTTTAACAATGACCAAAAATCATTCAGAAACAAGTTTCTGGATTAGTTCTATAATTTAAGCTGAGTGATGCATTTTTAGGTCTAAGCAAATGTTTTAGAGTAAAAATTATACAGTAAGTTTCTTTTGTGACATGTAAATTGAGTCTCCAAATAGTTTTAAAAGAAGTACTTTAGGGCTTCCCTGGTGGCGTAGTGGTTGAGAGTCCGCCTGCTGATGCAGGGGACATGTGTTCGTGCCCCAGTCCGGGAGGATCCCACATGTCGCAGAGCGGCTAGGCCCGTGAGCCACGGCCGCTGGGCCTGCACGTCCGGAGCCTGTGCTCCGCAACGGGAGAGGCCACAACAGTGAGAGGCCCACGTACCGCAAAAAAATAAAAAATAAAATAAAAAGAAGTACTTTAAAAAATGTTCTATGCCAGTACTTCCCTGGCTGTCCAGTGGTTAGGACTCCATGCTTCCTCTGCAGCGGGGCTTGGGTTCCATCCTTGGTCGGTGAACTAGGATCCCATGCTGTGCAGTGTGGCCAAAAAAAAAAAAAGTTTGATGCCATTATTCCAGCTTTCTGAAGCAATTACTTTGATGCAAACATTCATTAAATAGTAGATCCTGGTATATTTGTTGAAAAAAACATAAAATTACCTCATTTTCATGCCTTAAGAAGGGGACAGGATGCTTGAGTTTTTAATCTCTGGATCTCTCACGAAATATCTCTGGTTTTGAACAAGCAGCTTCAGCTCACTGGACTCAGCACCTCTCACTGTCAAAGTGGGAGTGGTGAGTAGCCAGGATATGGATTTGGAAAAAGTCTAAAATTTCCTCTAATGATATATTTATGACATTTACACTCCTTCATATACTCCAAGCAAGTCCTGTCATTTGTTAACCTTTTCTAGGTTAAATAATGAAGACGCATTTTATAATTCTACATTAGATATCACTTTCCCAAACTTTAACTGTGTGATAATTTCTTCAATTCATTTTAAAGTCCAGTGAATCAAGCTGGATGTTAAAGAAACTAACTGATGTAATATAGCAGAGATTAACCTTCAGGCTTTTTTTCTTTTAATTGACATTTTTGAAAATGTTCAGGAGTCATGTTGGCTTATTCACAGCACTGTTTTCCACATCACTCTGCATGTGGAAAACTGGGACAACCTTCCTCCTCTCCTCCTCTCCAAGCTCCCAGGCTTTTAAAACCAGGGTTTAGAGCCACATTATTACAAGTCCCCTGAAATGTGGTATAGTTTCTTTGACTTTATTCCAGAAATGATTTTTTTCCAATAAATGGCAAAACACCTCATATCATCACAATAGACAGAAAAACAAAACTATAACAAAGATTTTTTTCCTTGTTTCTTGCTTTTTTTTAATCTTACCAATAATAAGCCTAACAACACCTTTAGAGCCAAATTCCTTGTAGAAATTAATGAGATGCAGCTAGTGTCTGTATTTAGTGAGCCGAGTGGCATATGGGATGGATATTCATAAGTCAGTTCAGAAAAGATAACAAGTTAGTGAAAAGTTAATAATAAAGATATTAAAGTACAGATTTGGGGAAAGTTGGTAAAAGTGCTATCTCAAAATTCTTGTGAAAAAAGTAATTTCTTTGATAATGTATGTGAGATTTTAATTAATGTCTAAGGAATGGAATTGATAACTTGATTGATAAAAAAGCCGCAAGAGGGAGGAGATATGGGAACTTACGTATATGTATAACTGATTCACTTTGTTATAAAGCAGAAACAAACACACCATTGTAACAATTATACTCCAATAAAGATTAAAAAAAAAGATTTTTTTTTCCTATGGTGATTCTTTGATGGTTCACTTTTTAATGGTATTTTAATCTCTTTAAGAAAGATAAAGTAAAATGATATTCGGTGACTTTGGTGACCTTAGTTTTACTTTACTGATATGGTCCTTTCATTCCTAAAACTGCAGTTCCTCAAATTTCCTTATGCCACTTACTGAACTGATCAGGGCAGACAGCAGCTATCCTGGGCTTCAAAAAACTCTGTGACTTGTGGAGAAGATAGATAGGAAGAGAGATAACTATGGTTTTCTCTATTTTTGAAGGAATTCAAAGACAAGCTTCTTAGATTTTCTTCCAGTTGATGATAGCGAGGGAATCATTTTCAGTTGAGATTTGTAGATTGTAGAATATGTACTGATACAGAATTTTAATTTTAATCATCTGATTCCTAAGATTTTGAAAACATTTTTTAAGCACTGCCGTGGTTCCATCATTTTTGAATTTCCTGAATTTATATCCAGAATCTTATCTATAAATATTGCTGTTTCAATCACGAGAACTCTATCTGACCTCAGATGAAAGAGACTGAAGAAATTGCTTTAAAGTAATTTTTGCTGTTTATCTTATGCTAAAGTAGGAAAATGGGGCTTCTGCTCTGTTCTTAAGATAAAGCAACCTGTCTGGTATCTTTCTGCTTGCTCTCTTCCTGGAACCACTTCCCTGCCCCAGCCCCACACATTTCAACTCCAAAACTCAACACCATGATGGTACGTGTCACTCAAAGAGCACGTGTGACAGAAAATTCCTGGCATCATCTAAATCCTTTCTTATACTAAATAGCAGATTTATCTCATCAAACACCATCTATAGTATCACCAATGGAAGTTGAAATAATTTTTACTCCAATAGATTATTCAGTGTGATGAATGATGGTTTCTAAAATGTTATTGATACACATCTTAAAATATTCCTGGGCTCATCACTGATGAAGTGGTATCACCCTAATGATATCGATAGTATAGTGGTTTAGTTTCCATTATACACTTTGAGTAAACAAGAATAAATTTCTAACACCATAGCATACACACATGCACACACACACCCTCAAATAGTTGCATTAATTTTATACTTAGAGTGAAAAATGAAAAACCATATTATCCATTAGTTTTGTTTAAGAAAATTATTAGTTATCATTCATAAAGGTAATTTGCATAGCCTATACCACTGTGATAATGTCTCAGAGAAAGCTGAAATGGGATAATGTACAAAAGACACACTGGTATTTATTATTATTATTACTATCAGTATTAGCTATAGTGCTTCTATCATAGATGACATGATTTGAAAGAGAAATAAAGCCTTTTAGATCATCTGTAGGAACTTACATTCCATTGGAGGTTTCAGTGGACATTTTTTTTTTTTTTTTTTTTTCAGTACACGGGCCTCTCACTGTTGTGGCCTCTCCCATTGCGGAGCACAGGCTCCGGACGCGCAGGCCCAGTGGCCATGGCTCACGGGCCTAGCTGCTCCGTGCCATGTGGGATCTTCCTGGACCGGGGCACGAACCCATGTCCCCTGCATTGGCAGGCGGACTCTCAACCACTGCGCCACCAGGGAAGCCCTTCAGTAGACATTTTTAAGGAGCCGCTGCTCATTTGTAATGCCTTGGTCATATTGCAAGAGAATGTTTAGAATATATCAAAGTGCTAACCAGATTACCAGTTTGATTTTGCATGTTTTCTTTAGCAAGAATGAGTATCAGATATCTCTATTTAAAAAGTGGAAAAATAATAACAGTAGTTGACACCTACACACTCCCACTTACCTCATGCCTTTATAAGAATAAATGAGTTTTAACTGAGTAAAACAGAAGTAGAAGTAAACCTATAAGTGTGTAATCCCCACTATTACACAATAGCTACACATGCTCGTAGAATCTAATGTGTTTCTTATCACAGGAGGTCTGAGGGCATCATTTGTGGTACCTGCTCTTTATGGGGCAGGAAACAGTGAGAAAGGCATTTAAAATGTTTGGCTTCTCAGAACTCACCATGAGGAGACTATCTCTAACTAGGACTGAAGTCACTTCTCATCTGAAGTGTTGGTTTGTCTCCACACCCATGAAACCTCCCTTTCTCTGCTGACACTGCCAATTTAACTTTATTTTATGTGTGATGTAGACAGATGTCTGCCAGGAACTGGATGGAGTCCATTAACGCTTCACAGAGGGAGGGAGGTGGTTTTAATACTTAAGTGGTAGTTGGCAGCTTTGACTCTTGGCCCTAGCTTGGGAAAAAGCCTGGGCCCCTCAAAACTTAACCCGTTTTTGGTACACAGGCTAATTTCTTAGACCTTTTTTCTATCGTGAGCAAGAGAGAAAAACTAAGAAGTGTTCCTCAGCTGATTCATCTTAAAGGTGGCTAAATTAATGATTAATTTAGAATAGAGCTATCTCTCTCGCAAGACATCAATGATGACATGTATTGTCAGTGCTGTGATGGCACCTCGTTCTATTCCATACTCCATGCATTTTCAGAGGAATTTAATTTCATGAAATATTTCCAAGTGGCTGAATTCTCATCCTCACCTCTCCTTAAGGCATACAGGGCAAGCAGAAGTCCACAAAGGCATATTAAAATCTTAATGAACTGCCAATTTTATATGTAATTGTGATTGCAAGATTCATAATTTCTGTAGAATATAGTCTACAAAGCTTATTTCTTTCACGTAATCCTTTATTTCTTCCCGGGGCTGTCAGGCAAGGCTCATTCAAGTGAGCACTCTTCCAGGATTCTTGAATGTGTTTGTTGAGTATTAGAGAAAAATCTTAGCCAAACTCCTGGGCTAACAAGCACCTCTCTTGTAACGCTTGCTGCCTTTGCCTTTGACAACTGTGATCAAGATCTCTTTACTTGCTGCTCTCTAGTCAGATTGTAGCACTTGATTGACTAATCTGGTGTTTCCCTGAGGCACAGCTGTCAAATATACCTAATCTGAGCCATCTTTTCTCTGGGGAGAGCCATCTTTTCTCTGGGGGGAGCCATCTTTTCTCTGGGGTTGCCCTCTTAATTCCTACTTCCTGTTTTCTCTTTCCTAACTAGGCCACTTTCTAAGGGATCTTCAGGCATTCAGTGTAAAATAAAATAATGTTTATTTTTTTAAGTGCTTTCTGGCAACTTTTTAGGAGATTTTATCAATAAACATAAAAGACTGAAGCCAGTTTTTGTTTTGTTTGTTTGTTTTTTACTCTCTTAACATAGATTTCTTTTTGAAAGTTTGCTTTAGATGAGTTCCTATTTGGGCCTTCATTCAATCCCTTACCAATTAGCTTATAGTTTGTTTCATTCTAAACATTTCTTTTTTGTGTTTGCAGTTTCAACATTCTTTTAAAGACTCAGGGCTGTAGAAAATGCTGTGCTTGATCAGGTAGAATAACTTAAAGAAGGGAGTGTCCTAGATGTTGGCAGTGAAGACTGTCATTGTTTGACAAAGTGCAATTTGAGATTCAGCAGTTTCCTTTCCAGTTTAAGAAACCACATCCTAAAAGACAAGTCAAATCATGAGTGCAAAAGAGATGAGAGATTTATATAAGAAATTAAATGTATATTAGAAACCCTGATGGAGAGACTCCATTTTTGTCCCTTGTTAAAGACTCTAATGTGAGATAGACCATTACTCTAAATGCTTCACTTTCCTGTTATCATTTTTCTTCATGTATTATTGCCTCCCAGCCCTTTATAGATTATACTGCTCTGCGGCAAATTGCCTATAGTGCTGGCCTTCAGAAATGTGGTTCCAGGGTCTGTTTTTGCACTTCCTGTGGCTCTCAGCCATGCCATATTGCTTCAGCCACAAGACTAGCCAAAAGCTAGCCAAGACCATGAGGCTTGGGATATCACTGCATTTCTTTACTAGAATGGCATTCTCAGGGAGGTTAGACTACCTTCATTTACAGTTCTTTTCTAAAGCTCATATCTCAAAAACATGGATGCTGACTTCAAATAAACTATTATTAGCCCAACCTTGTGTTCAGCCTCTGATAAATGTCCCACGTGGCATACGCAAGAAAAGGCCAGTAGCTGTTCAAGCCTTCTAAGTGTGCAGTTCTTTGAACCTTACAGAGCATTTTCATAACCAAATTATTTCTTGTTTAACCTTCACAAAATTTCTATGGGTTGGATAACAACCCTATGTTACTGGGACTTAGCCAGATTCAGGGCTGGCAAATGGCCATCTCAAACCTTTATCTTCAGATTCCATTCCAGCACAAGTGGAGTTCTTTTTTGTTTTGTTTCTTTATTTTCCAGCATATCTTTACTTACCACATTCCTCAAAGGCCAAGAAAAATGTAGGAAAGAGAGGAAAAGGGCTTTTCTGATAAGTGGCAAATTTAGAGTGCTGATAGTATGAAAACACTTTTAAGTTGAAAATACATTCACCATACCTTTTAGAAGCATTCTTGGAGGAGTTTTTCGTACCCTGAAAACACCCACTTTGCATGGCCAATGTCTTGGGTAGAGAGCTCAAGGAACAAGCCAGGAAGGCTGCTGTAGCTCTCCACTCAGGGAACGTGTGATCTCAACTATATCTACCCCGTGGTTGGGTGATTGCAGCACTGGCTCTGTTTTGTGGGATTTCTCCTGTGTTTCCATACTTGGGCAGGCTTACAGTGTTAAAGATAACAAATGATCCCATCTGCTGTTCATGTTCATGCTTTGTGTGCCAAGTTTTAATAAGGAAGTCTTACCTAGGTAACCACAATGACCAGCGTGTAGTATTCATACCCCTCTGAGATCACAGACCAAATCTAGTTTCCAATTTGCTAGATTCTACTGGAAGTGAGTTATCTGAGTCAATGAGTCTTAATACTTTGGGTTTATCAAATGAATTCAAGTCAGTGTAATCAGGTATTTTAGAAGTCAACTCAGTCCATAGTTGTACTGGCTAAGGACAGTGAGAAAATCACAGTGAGGAAAACTTTGAATGATTTGCAAAATGCATTACTTACAGAGCCTTACACTTAGAGACAGCTGAAATATAAATGATATATATGTACATTATTGTCCACTGCCCCCAGCACACACCAGCATGTCTACAGAGACTTTATGAAGACCCTAGAGGTTTTAGGGCTGCGGTTCTATATCCTTCGTGTTTGCCAAAAACCTGCATCTGTAGAACACTCCAGGGGCTTCCCTGGTGGTGCAGTGGTTGAGAGTCCGCCTGCCGATGCAGGGGACATGGGTTCATGGCCCGGTCCGGGAAGATCCCGCATGCCTCGGAGCGGCTAGGCCCGTGAGCCATGGCCGCTGAGCCTGTGCGATTGGAGTCTGTGCTCCACAAAGGGAGAGGCCACAACAGTGAGAGGCCCGCGTACCGCAAAAACAAACAAACAAACAAACAAAAAAAACCCAATCCAGAGTTGATTCAGATAGTCATGGCCTCCTTTCAAGAAAGTCTGTTGATTTCTATTTGGAGAAAAAGGAGAAATTAAAAACAAAACCAACAAACAAGGACATCTTAGGGGATTTAACTCTTTATTCCTTTCCCCTGTGGTCCTGTCTACATAGCAGTTATTACTGCTAGAAGTCATCTATTTTTTTACGTGTTTATTCCCACCTATTCACCCATCATATATATTCCACGAGAGTAGAAACATTCTTTTACTTTGCACTAAATAAACATTGCTGCATGAATAAAAAACAACTTCAGAGAATACTTTTATCCACCCTACTTTTTATGTATTAAAACTTTGAGACCCAGTACGTTTAAGTGATTTAAGAATTTTCAAAATTAGCAATGAATGAATCTGGATAAAAACCTGGGTCTTCTTACATCTCCTCTTTTCTGTGTGTTGGTTACTTTCAAAAGGTCACCTATTCAAATACATTCAGCCAAAGAGTATTTATTTGTTGTCACTGTGTCAGGCACCTTATACAGAAAGTGCAATAGCATTGCTCTTGCCTCAAGGAGTTTATTATCTTGCAAGAACAATAAAACATATCTACTGAAACTACTTCCCTCAACAGATTGCTCCTCCAATGTGAATAAAACCACCGAATCTTTGGCAAATCCATCAGTGACACAGCAACTTGGCTCAGCACACTTTGGTAAAAAGTCAATTATATTGCACAGTGTATAAATACCTATTACCAAATTCATCTACCTGCATGTTTATCATGTAAGGTATTATTTCAGGCCCTATGGGCACATGGTTAGTCTATGGCTCTTTACATGGAATTATTGGATGGGACTTCTTGTACGTTCTGACACTGTACCATCTTTTGTCACACAATTCATTGCTCTCCTAATGGCCACCTTGAGCAAGAGGTGAGAGGGGGGACTGGAATGAACTGTGACTTAAGTTTTCTCTTCTAGGTCCTTAACCAAGGCCTGAATTTGTCTGTCTAATTATCTGAAGAATATACTTGTTAACATAGGGCAGGCAAAAATTCCATGTTGTCAGCAAAACTTTGATGGTATCAAAATAAATGTCATGTAATCTGAGCTCTTGAAGGTGGGGTTTGAGAAACCAGAAAGAAGGCTTTTCTGATAGGCAAGGGGTGAGATGTTAAGGCCTGGTGGGTCTGAGTGAGGGATTCCCTCCCCACCACACAGAGTAATTGCTCAGACAACCACCAGGCCGCCTAAGTCTGGTGCATGAAAGCAAAGGAAGAATTTCCTTTTCCTGGTCAATATTTAGATGCACCATGAAACAAACACCTCTGTTGTGAATCCTGCAATCTCACACAGATCAAAGATTACAAGAGGAGGTGTTGCTGCTGGACATTTTCATTGCTCAGGGCTAATTACTCATAGGAGAATCCACCCAAGAAAGTTGCTAAGCTGGTTTGCTGGTTGTTCGGTGGAGACTTTTTTTTTTTTTTTTTTTGCTAATTCATTTCTCTATTTTTATTTTTATTTTTTTAACATCTTTATTAGAGTAAAATTGCTTTACAATGGTGTGTCAGTTTCTGCTTTATAACAAAGTGAATCAGTTATACATATACATATGTCCCCATATCTCTTCCCTCTTGCATCTCCCTCCCTCCCACCCTCCCTATCCCACCCCTCTAGGTGGTCACAAAACACCCAGCTGATCTCCCTATGCTATGCGGCTGCTTCCCACTAGCTATCTATTTTATGTTTGGTAGTGTATATATGTCCATGCCACTCTCTCACTTTGTCCCAGCTTACCCTTCCCCCTCCCCATATCCTCAAGTCCATTCTCTAGTAGGTCTGCATCTTTTTTTTTTTTTTTTTGCGGTACGCAGGCCTCTCACTGTTGTGGCCTCTCCCGTTGCAGAGCACAGGCTCCAGAAGCGCAGGCTCAGTAGCCGTGGCTCATGGGCCCAGCCGCTCCACAGCATGTGGGATCTTCCCAGACCGGGGCACGAACCCGTGTCCCCTTCATCGACAGGCGGACTCTCAACCATAATTCTAGCCACTGGGAATAAACAGTCCCTGAATAGAAAGAATTTATCATCCAGGGAGGAAAACTTGCCAGTCAACTGGAGATGGCTAATCAGGGTAAAGAGGTTTTATATGAGAAACACACCTAATACCAATTCAGGTGGGGGTAACAGAACCAGGAAAGGCTTGTTACCTCTCCTGGTAACCAACGTCTAAGCAGACACCTGGACATAAGGGGAGTTATATATAAATAACAGGGCATGAAAGCACAGAGGGTGTAATTGTCCTTATTCATTGGATTGAAAGAGTTGACTAAATGGCTTCAACATTGTTATGATTGAATTGTGTTCCCCCCATATTCATATGTTGAGGTCCTGCCCTCCAGTACCTCAGAATGTGACCTTATTTGGAAACAGGGTCATTGCATATGCCATTAGTTAAGATGAGGTTATTATGATGGACCCTAATCTAATATGACTGGTATCCTTATAAAAAGGGGAAATTTGGACACATATAAAGGGAAGATAATGTGAAGAGGCATAGGGAAAAGGCAGTCATCTATAAGTCAAGGAGAGAGGACTGGAACAGATCCTTCCATCAGAAAAAAACACCTTGTTGACATATTGTGAACAATGAAATAGTAAATTTCTGTTGTTTAAGTCACCCAGTTTGTGATATTTTGTTACAGCAGCCCTAGCAAACTAATACAAACACAAACTAGGAAATACCTACATTATTGTATTAAATGAAAGGAATATACAGAAATGAATATACAGAATGTATATACATTAATTTATAACTCGGCAATGTATCCTAAAAAAACACACACACAAACAAAAATGCTACTCCCTTGGGAGAAAATATTTGCAAAATATATATCTGATAAAGGACTGGTATCCAAAAATATATGAAGAACGCTTAGAAATTCGGCAATGAGAAAACAAACAAGCCAACTAAAAAATTGGCCAAAGAACTTGAATCCTCACCAACGATGATATACAGATGGCAAATGAGCATATGAAAATTTGCTCCACATTATATGTTATCAGGGAAATACAACTTGAAATAACAATGAGATACCACTGCACACCTATTAGAGTGGCCAAAATCCAGGGCACTGACACCACCAAATGCTGACAAGGATGAGGAACAACAGGAATGCAAAATGGTACAGCCATGTTAAAGACAGTTTGGCAGTTTCTTACAAAATTAAACATACTTTCACCATACAAAACTGATCCAGCAATGGTACCCCTTTGTATCTATCCAAGGGAACTGAAAACATTTGTCCACACAAAAACCTGCACATGGATGTTTATAGCATTTTTATTCATAACTGCCAAAACTTGGAAGCAACCAAGATGTCCTTCAGTAGGTGAAAGGATAAACAGATTTCAATACATCGGGACAATGGACTATTAATTAGTACTAAAAAGAATTGAGCTATCAAGTCATGAAAAGACAATGAAGAAAATTAATGTATATTACAAAGTGAAAGAAGCCAGTCTGAAAGGCTATATGCTGTATAATTCCAACTATATGACATTTCTGGAAAAGGAGAAATTATGGAGATAGTAAAATGATCAGTGGTCCTCAGAGGTTGGGGGTGGGGAGGAAGGATGAATAGGTGGAACACAGTGTAATTTTAAGGTAATGAAACTATTCTGTACAATATTATAATGGAGGATACATGTCATACATATGTCCAAACCATACATTGTACACCACCAAGAATAAACTCTAATGTAAACTGTGGACATTGGGTAACAATGATGTATCAGTGTGTCATCAGTTGTAACAAATGTCCCACTCTAGTGGGGATGTTGATAATGGGGTAAGCTACAATATGTGGGGTTAGGGGGTGTATGGGAAGTCTCTGTACTTTCTTCTTAATACTGTTGTGACCCTAAAACTACTCTAAAAAATAAAGCCTATTTTTTGAAAAATGCTACACCTTGTTTCACAGAGCCTATAAACTAGTATATACCACAAAGTATGTAAAAGCAAAATAAATCTTCCTAATTCATTAAGTATAAAGCATGACATTTCTCTTGTCTGTTCAAAGAAAATGTTTACAGGTAAATATGCCAGCTTTATAAGCTGTTCTCGATAATTACATTAGTTCTATATTTTACTGTGTAAGTAACAATGGTATTCACAAGCAATCTAAACTGGAAATTTTAAGAAACCTAATTTTTTAAAAGAAGGCTTTCTCCAACAATATGAATCTTAGCCATGATTTTTTATTTATTTAAATGTTTATTGGAATTTATTAAAATTAAAGGAGCACAATTTCTCTACAAGACTGGGTAATGAAAATAAAAAGAAAATTCTTAAATAACACACTGATATTTGTGTACATAGGGTAGGCTCAGTTTAAATTGTTAGGGGAATGGGTGAGATGTCCTTAGAGATTTTAAATACTCAGAATATACATGAGAGTTCTTCCACTTTTTTTCCTCCCTTTCTTCTACTTCTCTCTCTAGTTAAAAATGAATACATAAAATGACAAGAGGAAGAAATAGATTCACTTCTTTGTAGTCAGAAGTGCCCCCAAACTTGCTACCTTTTCTTCTAATTTCTAAAGATATCCACAGATTGAACAACAGGAATTTCTTATTATAAGTTCACTGATTCCTGTGTTAGCTTATTATTTAGGTCGGCCAGTGGTCCTCACTCTTAGCGCATTAAAATCACCTGGAAGGGTATGTTTGTTTAGTTTGTTTGTTTATTTAAATATCTCAGCTCCAATCCCAGAGCTTCTGATTTAATTGGCCTTGGGTGGGACCAAGACATCAGCATTTTTTTTTTTAACTCTATAACTGATAGAAGTGTGCAGCCACAGTTGAGAACCCCTGATCTAGGCAGTGTTTCTCATCCTTGGCTGGTCATCAGAATCACCAGGGACAACTGTTAAGAATGTAGATTCCTGCGCCACTCCCACAAGAACCTGATTCCATAAGTCTGAGGTGGACCAAAGGAATCTGTACTTTTAACAAGCACCCTGGGCATTTTTGATAATTAACCAAGTTTGAGAAACACTGGTGACATCCAATAAAAATTCAAAACAAGCCCAACTGGTCTGTTTTTTGCTTGATGACAAAATTCCCTCAAACTCATCTTCCTGCTTGCGTCTCATTGAAAAAAAAATTTTTTTTGTTTTAAATTTTTATACTTTTTCCGTGCATATGTGTGTGTTTGTGTATTTGGTTTAAATACCCATCCATCCCTTTCAGAGCATTCAAGCACCAATTTGCAATATTTATTTTATACACACAGTCACAGATGCCCACAACATTAAAAAAAAAAAAACTATATAGTGGTTAAATATTTGTGTATATTTAATCACTCAAACACTAAAAGGACTTCTTAAAAGATATTTTTCTTTGGGAAAAATTACTTCACAATCAGATGCTACTTTCCTCACTGACTCTGAATCACCATGTTCTATCCATATGAATTTGGGATTCTTAAATGATATTCTTAGAGTCTGACAGCATTGGATAGAGAATGCCTACTGTCAAGCACTTTCCTTCAATTTCCTTTAAGTCTTCCCTTTCAGAACACCTCATCCTCATCCTTATTTGGGAGATAAACACCACTAATTTGGGGTGGGAAGGGAGCTCCATCCTGCTGACCAGACATTTCAAGTGACTCTGCCCAGTAAGTGTCTATAAAAGCTGTTTCTTATTAGACAGGTGTCTTTCAACCAGGAATCAAATTGCAACTACCAAGTCAGTGGGGTGGGGTAAGGAGGAAGGAACTCCTATATTTTCATAGTTTAAATATTAGAAGCAGCATTCTAATTTACAGAATTTATTAAGCACATGTGTACTTCTTAAATCAGCATGGAGATCTAGAAATACGCATTTCACATAGAAAGATGTCTTTGGAACTTGTATTCAGGAAATAAATATCAAGTCGCTGCTCCAAACATACTAGGATTTCCAGATTTAACAAACAAACAAAAATGAATAGAACAGCATTATCACCAATGACAAAATAACACATCTGGGTACAAGAACCCATGGAGTTCTCGTTCTCTTTCCTTCTTCACTATATTCTACCCTTTTACCTGTGGCTATTTTTCACTTGGATCTTCAGACCCTCTGTAGTTAGATTTTTTACTTAGGCTCCAACATTTTTATTTTGTTTTAATTTTTCTATGAGAAGGTGAAACATATTGATATATTGTCTTTCTTTTTTTTTTTTCTACACACAATTGGAAATAGAGTAAGATTGTTCTAGTGTAAAACCAAAACAAAACAAATAGAATGAACAATCAATATTTTCCTTGTTGGTTGTTTAACAACCAACTCTCCAGAAAAAAAAAATGTATTTTTGAAATGCTCCAATTTAGAACATATGATATTTGCCATGGTGTAAATACTCCCACCATAACTGGTTTCAAGCTACCAACGTGATGCCTCTGAGTGCAGATTTTGGAAGAAATGTGCATAGTTGGCTATAAAGAACCAGGACATGCAGCTTCAGCCCACCCCTGGCCAGAATGTTATGTCATTTGCTCATTTAATATCTATTATAACCTGAGGAAGTGGAAGAAGAAACTTAAAATCCGGACAGTTGGGTTTGAGCCTTGGTCTAGTTACTTACTAGCCTTGTGAACTCAGGCAAATAACTTCATTCTCTCTGATCCTGAGTCCTTCTGACTAATGTATTTAAATCTCTTTTTTTTTAAATTAATTTTTATTGGAGTATGGTTGCTTTACAATGTTGTGTTGGCCTCTACTGAACAACAAAATGAATCAGCCATACACATACAGATATACCCTCCCTTTTGGACTTCCCTCCCATTTAGGTTATCACAGTGCATTAGGTAGAGTTCCCTGTGCTATACATATGTTCCCATCGGTTGTCTGTTTATACATAGTATCAATAATGTACATGTGTCAATCCCAGTCTCCCAATTCCTCCCTCCCCACCTCTTTCCCCCTTGGTATCCTCTATGTCTATGTCTCTATTTCTGCTTTGCAAAATAATGCATATATGTGGAATCTAGAAAAATGGTATAAATCTTTATCTCCTTTTGAATGTTTTCTACTTCTCAGCATGTTTCAAAACCAGTGTAAAGTATGTCATGTTGATAGTATGTAACTTGATACGATGTAATGAAAAATAGCACTTTCCTGTAATCCAATCATGGGAAAAATATCAGAAAAATCTCATAGGACCCACAATACCTGACCAGTACTCTTTAAAACTATCAAGGTCATCAAAAGCAAGGAGAGTCTAAGAGACTACTACAGTCAAGAAGAACCTAAGAAGACCCAACTACTAAATGTAATGTGAAATCCTTGATGGGATGTTGGAACAGAAAAAAGAAGTTAAGTAAAAACTAAAGAAAAATCTGAATAAAGTATGGATTTTAGTTAATAATAATGTATTAATCTTGGCTCACCAATTGTAACAAATGTATGACACTAATGTAAGATATTAATAATAGGGGAAGGTGAGTGTGAAGTGTATAGGATCTCTCTGTTCTGTCTTTTCAATTTTTCTATAAATCTGAAACTGTTCTAAAACATAAAAACAAAAATGACAAAAATACCAAGTGTAAGATTTTCCCTATGTAATAAATATTTGGAAACAATTATTATATAATATCACCACTGAATCCGCTTTTCTGTAGGATGGAAATTCCCAGTTTCTTTAATCATTCTTTGCATGATACAGCTTCAAGTTCTTCCATCCTGGGAGTTTCTCATCATTCCTGAATAAGCATTGTTCTTCCACACTTCTTTGGTTTTGATTAAAAACTTCTCTGAAGACTGTGCTTCCTTTGGATTCCTTTATCTGCTTAACTTCAATTCATCTTTCAAGAGCCACTAAAACTGCACCTTCTCCTTTGTGACACACCAAATCTGTGGCATTGCTTTCCTATCCACCATGCCGAATGACTTTCTCTCTTCTCTGTACTCTCACAGCACTTGTTCATAGCTGTTATTTCATCATGCAGTGTTATATTTTTCCTCATTTGTTCCTTTTGTTACACTATGAGAAGAGGCCATGTCTGTACCCTGAAAAACCTAGAAAAGCACCTGACACACAGAAAGGGTGTGCTAATTATAAGTTGATAAAGTTGGTTCTATCTAGACTAGCTGTTCCAGACAATCCATTTTGGTCAGTTCTCTGTTCATATTTAGAGTTGTCCCTGGGTGTCAAAGGAGGATTGGTTCCAGGAACCCCCAACCTCACCCCCACACTGAGGATACCAAAATCTGCGGATGCACAAGTCCCTGATGTAAAATGATGTAGTACAATTGGCTCTCGGTATCCATGGGTTGGAATCCACGGATATAGAGGGTAACTGCAACCATGGATGTGGAGGGCTGACTGTGTTCCTGTACCTCTCTTATACCAGGTGTTCTGCATCCTCTTTCTGCTTATCTAATTCCAGTCTACCTTTCAATTCTCCGTTTACAAGATATAATGATTTCTTTCTGAACCTTCGTTTCACTTATGGTTAGGTAGGCACCATTAATTTGTTTCTCCTTGTTTTAACGCACATTTACTTTATCTGAGTTCAGGACCCTTGTCTTGAGCTATGCTTGAATTCCTCACAGGTCATCTAATATTTGACTAAGATTGTCTGATTGTCTGGTTTTCTGATTATCTTACTGTTCTGTGAATGTCTTTTCTCTGAATGCTGGAAACACTTAAATTCTGTACCAATACTTAGCATGTGGTTATGTGTTTCTCATTCTGTTCTCTCCTCGATACATATGCATTTTGTCTGTTTAACAACATTGTAAGCATTTTTAGGGCATAATTATTTTCCCTTACAAATTTTGTTTTTCTCACATTCTCAAGCAGTGTGATAGACACATAACAGATATTTATTAAAAAATAGGGAATGTATTCTAATTCATACTATCTGATGACCTGGCAAAATATTGGGCCAATTCAAATCTGAATCCAAACTCTACGAATTAAGTCAGGGAGTTCCTAAAGTCAGCACTTTCTAGACTCATTTTCCCTAAATCATTCCATGGCAGGAGAATTGTATGTTACCAATTGACTGCAGAAGCACCTATGATGCAATAATAATTTGAACCCAGTGGCTAATTGAGGCTATTTCATAAAGGGTGTATGCTTTAATGGGTATAATTTCTTTCACTTAATATTAATCACTCTTATTCCATTTACATAAAGGAAACCTCGGTTAACACAAATGTAAAGTGGAGACGTGTATTTTTAATGTAGTTTAGTCCAAAAACATTCATGGGTTACTATCTTCCCTTTCTCCATCCCATTACTATTTTATACATTATACATTATATGAGTTAAAAGTTCTTATATATTCTATTAATGAAAATAACACCACCAAGCCTTCAGCAAAACAGACCATAATGTGCTTTCCTTTCAGAATAATGGTAAAATGGGACTTCCCTGGCGGTCTGGTGGTTAAACCTCCATGTTTCCACTGCAGGGGGCACGGGTTTGATCCCTGGTTGGGAGACTAATATCCTGCATGTCGCGTGGCCCCCTCCCCCCGAAAAAGGTAAAATAGCAAAAGAGTCAGCACAACAGTCTAGGCTGAGGTAAACCTGAACTTTTTCACTGTACCTGAGACCTCTGATCTGTCTCAGGAGAAGCACAGCGTGCAGCCATGCACATCTTCAAAGTACAGGCAAACATTCTAAGAAATATTCTAGTTTGAATTTGTATAGGGAAACTTTTATCAAAAGACAAAACAATTTACAAAGTGTTTCTCTATTCAAACAGGAGAACTTGTTTTGTTTGATCATGTAGAGCAGTTTGTTTCCCATTCTCATTTTTCTAATTATCTTCCATATAAAAGAAAGAGCAGCAGTTCATAGCAACCATTGTAATGACCAGCAATCTAATCCCTCATCTTCACCCTTTGACCGTGGAACAGCAGCAGGACCACTGAGATGACAGTCTGTTTATTCAATTAAACTTAGGTAAGAACAAATTCTTAGGGGCATTTCATGAAACACTATACAGAATCCGATCAAGAGAGATTTATTTTTGTTATATCCAAAACAAGCTGCAGGAACCTTGGGGAATGGGTTTTATTTTTAGTTCAAGAGCAAAGAAATTACAAATGGTTCCTCTGAGTATGTATCACATTTGCTATAGATGACAACACATATTTCAATCTAGCCAACAAATCAATTTATAAACCTCTGGGTGAGTTTATGGTTGTTACTTCAGAAAATACCAGTAGTTTCTCAGGGAAGATTAGCATTTCAATAGACTTATAAAGCAAAAATACTTTTGCACAATCATCAGATTCAATCACAAAGTTATAAAAGGCTAGAAGCTAAGTGTAACAACCTTCTCAACTCAAGAAGCTCCACTGAAGAAAGAGTTTTAGTTATTAACTTGTTTGGTTTATTCCAAAATGTGCCAAATTTCCTTACAGTTCCAAATATGTGCCAATATATTAAAAGAGCATATACATAATAAAAAAATACAATTGCTTGGCAGTTGTGAAAAGTGCTAGACATCATCACTAGACAAGTAATTCAGATTAAAATTATAATGTTTTACTGATTAAAATAGCAGGATTTTTAATGAAATGATAACATTTGGTCCTGTCTAGGATATTTATTGTTACATCCATTGTAAGAATGTACATTGGTACTCTGCTTTTGTGATGTAAATTGGCTTTATATACCAAAAGCTATTAAGTCCCATTAAAGTCCTATTAAGTCATTTGACCTAGAACTTTTATTTGTGGGACCCTGTCTCAAAAAGATAATCCTGAATCTAGAGAAGATGGTCTTTATAACGATGAAAAATTGACAACAACTTAAATACCCAATATTATGGAGAGGATAAATCAACTGTAAATCATTTATCTGAAAAAGTTTAATACAGTTTCTAGCAAATCCATTTAGGGCTTGTCATGACATAAGACAAATATTTGTTTTATATTATTAAGGGGACAATGCATGCTACACAAGGTCAGTTTACTGAGTTTCGTTTAATTTGCTTGTCTAGCCTCCTTTCTCTGTAAGTAGCTGACAGTTGTTTTGGAGCAAGACCTCCTCATGGCTTTTTGCCCATGTGGTCTGGCCATCCCTTGACTTTAGCCTTTTGGGCAAGATTCTCCAGTGAGATTGTGTTTTGCTCCAGCTATTAAAAATGAGACATGCTCTTTCAACTATGCATTACTGAACAGTTGAATGTAATCTTGGAGCTTCTGGTGACCATATTTGCCTCTGCGCTGAGAAAACTTAATGATAATGAAACCAACACAAAGAAAGGCAGAGCTAAGAGATAGAGAGAACCAGTATCTTGGTGACATCATTTGATAACTTGGCTTGAGCTATGCCTGAATCTAGGAGATCCCTGGACTTTCCAGTTACATGACCTAACAAATCCCTTTATCCTCAGCAATTTTGTTTTGTTTTGTTATGTTTCTCTTAAGCCAATTTGAGTTTGGTGTGTGTGCTGAATACAGTTCTAAATTATATGGATATTTATGCTGACATTTCTTTTCATAAGTCTGCCAACAATTTTGATAATAATGGGAAGTAGTCATTTTATGTAAAATTAGTCAGTATTCTATGTAAACAGCCTTAAGAAATCATTGCTAGTAATCGTCAATACCTATGAGTTGCTTCTAAGTTTTAATAACCTTTTACCCAGAAAAAAGTCCATGAGTTCATTGGAATTAAAGGGGTTTTCCCCTGAGAATTAAACTCCTGAGACCCAGATGTCTTCTATAGTTGACTTCTTTTTAATTTGTTCATACACTTCTAATCTTCTATTTTAAAACCACACACCCTATTTTACCCCTGTAGCTTCTGTTATCTTCAGCCATGTAAACTTAACCCAAAATGCCTTGTTAGGGCTTTCTTAATGTATAAAGCATTGCTACCAGTCCAAAATCTTTTAGAATAAATTGGGTCACCTAACAGATAATAATTTTATGAGTAAGAGGCTATTTTGAGGCCTTGAATTTATTCATAACCAGTAATTTCTGCAAGTTAACTATGAATAAATATCTTTTATGAAATTTGTCACTGTATTTCTATAAGACACATTCTTTGAAATTTATAGAAAGGCTTATATTCTTGACACCTCTTAAGCTAAAAACTAAAGAACTGCAATGGTCAGGTGGGTCTTTAGACTTAAATCTTGCACCCACGTCCCCTGAATTGGAAGGCGGATTCTTAACCACTGGACCATCAGGGAAGTCCCTAATTAAAATGGTTTTATTTTCTCATTGAGAAATCAAATTCCAATGCAGATTCAAAGTAAATATTTATTGGTGGTTGTACCTTTGGCAATAATATATTACATGACATCATCTCGTTCTTTTTCCAGAATGTTTTATTTCCCAAAACTTCTTGGCCTCTAATTCCAAAGAAGCTGTTTTTTATATATATATATATATATATATAAATATATATATATATATAATATATTTATATTATATATATATATATATATATATATATATTTGCGGTACACGGACCTCTCACTGTTGTGGCCTCTCCCATTGCGGAGCACAGGTTCCGGACACGCAGGCTCAGCAGCCATGGCTCACGGGCCCAGCCACTCTGCGGCATGTGGGATCTTCCCGGACCGGTACACGAACCCGTGTCCCCTGCATCGACAGGTGGACTCTCAACCACTGCGCCATCAGGGAAGCCCCCAGCTATTTCTTTATTCACTTACTTGTATAACTTCAATATGCACTGTAGGCAATTCCTGTAACATCTACAGAATCATACCACAGCATGCAGACAATAATAAGGAGTAGACACAACACATCTGTGAAATTGCTGCTGTGGACCAGAGCGCCAGACCTCAGGCAGAACTGCAGTGCTAGGTGTGACAGACTACACCAAAATGCTTAGATGGAGAGATAACTTCTGATAGATGTTATTGCAGATGGCTGTGTATTCCTGATTTGCCAATGGCAGCTGAGGAGGCATCACTTCTTTGAGTGGAGTTTGTGCACACACCATCTATGTTTGTACCCAGGGCCAAGACAGGTTAACAAGGCCAAGAATGAGGGGAGGACATGGGAGTGGGTAATAGCCAGGGAGGACTTCAGAGCATTAACATGAGGGGAAAGGGAGGAGGGCTGAGGATTGAGGGTGCTCCCTGTTGCTTCTGCCTATGTGTCAAGTGGCAGTAGAAATTTTGAAAGCTGTGAGGAAGAGCTAGTGGTACCCCACCCTCCCCACTTATAGGAAAACCTCTTTCCATTCCGAGGTAATTGAATTGAAGGAGGAGGACTGACCTGAGAATAGGAGCAAAGCAATTGTTCTGCTGCTCCTCCTCCTGTCATTTTTACCAGTTGCCTCCTGACTCTTCTCCAAATCACGTTCATCCACGTCAAGGTGGCAGCAGAATATCCTGTACAAGTGCCAGCTGTCGGGAATCTGCTGAAGCCACCCTGTGCATCCCAAGCTGCCCTGTTATCCAGCACCACCCGTGACCATTGGGACTGCTTCTGATGGCTGTGGCCTCCACTGCCCCAGGGAGCATCTTCTCTAAGCAGCTCCTTTTCTCTTTCCTGGTGAGTAACAAGCAAAGGATTAGGGAGTTCAAGCATGTTACTGTGTGTTTCCCTCCTTCAGTCTGGGCTTGAAAGAGAGTAGGGTGTGGCTTCCCTGGTGGCGCAGTGGTTGAGAGTCCACCTGTCGATGCAGGGGACACAGGTTCGTGCCCTGGTCCGGGAAGATCCCACATGCCGCGGAGCGGCTGGGCCCGTGAGCCATGGCCGCTGAGCCTGCGCGTCCAGAGCCTGTGCTCTGCAACGGGAGAGGCCACAACAGTGAGAGGCCCGCGTACTGCAAAAAAAAAAAAAAAAAAAAAAAAAAAGGAGAGAGAGAGTAGGGTGGTAGTGGAAGGCAGAGAAGGTAGACTGGGAGAAAAAAAAACAGATCTGAGAAAAATTCAAGGAAGAGTTGAAAGACTTGAGACCCGGGATGGCAGGTGTTTGGTTTGCTCTTCAAGTTTCCACTGCCAACCTGTTAGTTTTTCAAGGGAATCCCCTGTTCATTCTTGCTGTGATGTTTTTTTAAGGAGTGATGGAATGAATTCACTCCTCAGCCATTTGACCCAGGAGGTTCTGAGGTTTGCTTTTGCTACTAGTAAATAAGCTGTACTTATTTAACATACTTAGTTCCACTAAGCTGTGAGAAGAGGAAAAGGATTCTGCGTGGAGAGGTGAAATACCCAGGACTTTCTTTTTTTTTTAATGAATTTATTTATTTATTTATTTTTGGCTGCATTGTGTCTTCATTGCTGCACGTGGGCTTTCTCTAGTTGTGGCGAGCCGGGGCTACTCTTCACTGCAGTGCACGGGCTTCTTATTCCAGTGGCTTCTCTTGTTGCGGAGCACGGGCTCTAGGCACGTGGGCTTCAGTAGTTGTGGCACTCGGGCTCAGTACTTGTGGCCCGTGGGCTCTAGAGCGCAGGCTCAGTAGTTGTGGCGCACGGGCTTAGTTGCTCCACAGCATGTGGGATCTTCCCAGACCAGGGCTTGAACCCATGTCCCCTGCATTAGCAGGCGAATTCTTAACCACTGCGCCACCAGGGAAATCCCTCCAGGACTCTCTTAATTTTACCCAGGAAGAGCTAAAAGAAGAGCAGAGCTCTTAGTTCAAGCACAGCGTTTAACTTGAAAAAAAAAATAATAAAGAAAAATGTGACAGTCTTGAAAAAATACAGAAACTTGTCTTCCAGTCAGGTTTTTAATAGCTTTGTAACTGTGTACTTCATTCCCTGGTATTAAGAATGAAAACATTGGGACTTCCCTGGTGGTGCAGTGTTTAAGAATCTGTCTGCCAATACAGGGGACACGGGTTCGAGTCCTGGTCCGGGATGATCCCACATGTTGCAGAGCAACTAAGCCCGTGCGCCACAACTACTGAGCCTGTGCTCTAGAGCCTGCAAGCCACAACTACTGAAGCCTGTGTGCCTAGAGCCTGTGGTCTGCAATGAGAGAAGCCACCACAATGAGAAGCCCGCACACCGCAACAAAGAGTAGCCCCTACTTGCCACAACTAGAGAAAGCCCGTGTGCAGCAATGAAGACCCCATGCAGCTAAAAATAAATAAATTTATAATAAAAAGAAGTAATCATTATTTTTAAAAAAGGAATGAAAATATTATAAGTCAAGTAAATAAGAAGACTCATTTTTAAAAAAGTGGTTATTTAAAGCAGAATAAAAATGCAAATTTTTAAATTCCAGTTTTTAGTATTATCTGCCTAACAGAGTTATTGTAAAATTACAGACAGTTTAAATAGGCTGACAGGATATAGCCAATAAATTTGCGTTGAGTTAGAAAAGAAATATACATCCATAATATGGCTGATGGTTTTCTTTCCTTCTCCCAAATAGTGGGTCCCATAACTCTAGAAATATGTCCTCAGAGAAAAATTGGTTATAAAATTGACCTATCTGTTCTAACTCTATTTTTAATTGCATTTTAATTAGTATCTGTATTGATCAAGACGGGGTTTTTTTCTTAATCTTTTCTTTTTTTAATTTATTTATTTTATTTATTTATTTTTGGTTGCATTGGGTCTTTGTTGTTGCACGTGGGCTTTCCCTAGTTGTGGCGAGTGGGGGCTACTCTCTGTTGTGGTGCACGGGCTTCTCATTGCGGTGGCTTCTCTTGTTGCAGAGCACAGGCTCTAGGCACGTGGGCTTCAGTAGTTGTGGCACACGGGCTCAGTAGTTGTGGCTCTCGTGTTCTAGAGCACAGGCTCAGTAGTTGTGGCACGTGGGCTTAGTTGCTCCACGGCATGTGGGATCTTCCCGGACCAGAGCTCGAACCCATGTCCCCTGAATTGGCAGACGTATTCTTAACCACTGTACCACCAAGGAAACCCTGTCCTAGCTCTGTTTTATATTTAAATAATAACAAAACTGTCATTTGGAAAAACAGTAGAAGAAGCAACTAAACAGAAAATGCTAAGAAAAGTAAGTAAAATAGGTTTTGAACTTACATTCACTTTTAAACTGATAGTTTTTCTCTTATTTTTCAGATAATCTCTGTCTTCTTTCCTTGAGTTAGGTATATAGCTTGTTAAAGCAATATTTTTGTCTTGAATTTAATTAAAAATCTTTACCCTGTTGAAGTCTACTCTCTAAATTTTGAAATGTATTTCTTTTTAGACTAGTTTTGTGAATGAGATCATTTAGACTTTGAAGTTTATGCAAAGCCAGTCCAAGGAGTAATTTGAGATCAGTGAATATTTATGGACGTTGGTCTTCAGGTGGTTAAAAACATCCTCGAATATTTTCTTGACTTAACTACAGGTCAAATTGCTTGGGGCTGTGAAAATGATGATTTGTGTACAAATGTGTGATTATTGTATTCCAGAATTAAGTACTTTCTTCATGCTAAGAAATCAGAATGACATTTACAAATGGTCTTAGAGATGATAAACTCTATATAGAGTCAATGGTGTGTAACATTTTCTTGAAAGGCTGCAATACAATTCGGGTTCTAAGAACTCTATTCATTTTAATTTTTTCATTGATACTAAATGACTGTTGTGTCCCTAAAGCCACTTTCTTTGCTGTTTCCTTTTAAAATGAATATGAAAAACATTGAAGGATTGGAAGATTAATTTGTTTCTGAAATTGACAATACTTTTATCAATAAGACAAAACTGTAATGTGAAAGTTTAATCAAATGTAATTCCTGATTTTTTTCCCTTCTTTTGAGGTTTTAATATTATTTTGGGATGCTTGTCAGAAAATTTCTCTTCAAGTTCCTTCTCATCTTCAGGCTGAAGCACTTGTAGGCAAAGGTGAGAAACCATGTTACGAATTTCGTAGTTTTAACTACTACATTTAGCTTCCAGCTGCTCTTGTAAAGTTTGGGATAAAGGCCATATGGTAGCTACTTGCATTAAAATTCGACATGAAATGAAAGATAAACTACTTGTTTTTGGTAGTGGTTAGAAACAAAGTACCATGTTAGCTGTACACTTTTCTTGCCAGAAAAATGAGCAAACATCAGAAGGCTAAATTATCTTAGTTTAGTACAAACAGAGGCACCAAAACCAGAAACATGTTTTAGTTTGCTATGACTGATCTGCTTCCAACATTCTTTAATTGATTATATATAAAACAGATGTGTCAAAATTGAAATGCCCCAAACAAAATTTATGCTTGAGTTTGATTACAATGACCAAGTACCCATCGAGAATTTATGTGATCTATTTCACAGAATAGCTTCAGAAAGTCAAATAAAAATTTAAGTAGTCTTACTATCACAGCCATACCTGAGGCGTGGGTTGGTTGTTCTGAGTCCAGGGGTAACATTCCTTTCATTAGCCTTAAGCATACATCTAGAAAAACACACCTTGGGCTTCCCTGGTGGCGCAGTGGTTGAGAGTCCGCCTGCCGATGCAGGGGACACGGGTTCGTGCCCCGGTCCGGGAAGATCCCACATGCCGCGGAGCGGCTGGGCCCGTGAGCCATGGCCGCTGAGCCTGCGCGTCCGGAGCCTGTGCTCCGCAACGGGAGAGGCCACAAGAGTGAGAGGCCTGCGTACCACACACACACACAAAAAAAACAAAAAAAAAAAAGAAAAAGAAAAACACACCTTGTATACAGAAGTGGTATACTTCTGTATACTTTGCCCAGTGCTTTGAGGTTTTGAATTAATCCCTTATATCTTTTAAAAGCACTTAAAAGGTACACAGTCTATACTCTAAAGACACATAGTAAATATGGTAAATATATTAAATATGAATCAGTAAAGGAAATATTTTGATACAACCACTAAGCATTATTAAGTTTGGGGTTTATTAAGCCTATAAAAGATTTTATAGAATTAGTACTTGCAGTATTACTGAGAGATATTACTTAAGTATAGACCAGTTTTCTTATTTTTTGCAAGATAGTTTTAACTATCACAGATTATTGCAAACAAGTTCAAAATCTGACATCATACAGTTTACTACATATAATAGAAAACAGCACATTTGTACATATACATGAGTTAAAGTGGAAACAATAAATCCAGTGACATTAAAAATATTTTAAGTCTGTTCATAAATTATTTTATGATGAAAGCAGTGGAAATGGTGACTCCATCAATTTAATTACTTAATTTTTATGGCCTCTAAGTTTTAGAATAGTAATTACTCCACACATTCCAAGCATAACCTCCCCCTTTTTGCTTCTCATGAACTAACTGGAGGTTGTCATTCCTGTAAAACTTGTTCTATTCTTGTTTCACTTTACAAATTACAGTGAAATTTCTTCCCTGCAGTGAATCTGAAGGAGTGTCTCCAACCTAATTCAGTCAAGCGATCCTGACTTCAGAATTCTAGAAGCTGGCTCCATTTACACAACACATGACCTCATTTTGTCTTCTGAAAAGAAGAGTTTTTCCATTTTGCTTTCAGACACTCAGAGACAGGAACAGAAGGAGATAGAAATTGTACTGGAAGCAAGAGGAAGGAAGGTATATTAGGCAAGACTTAAGCACAATAATCTGCTCACAGGAGCCCTTCATCTCATCTATTTCCTTCTGTGCTAAAATTATTGCTCTTGAATGCTCACTTGTTTGTCTATTCCACTTATAATTAACATACATAAAGACTAGATGGTTTTAAGGAATAATAGGGCTATTTACAACTGGTGTAAAAATGAACAACGCAGTAGCCAGGGTGCAAAGTCAGAATATCACATGTATTCAGGTGTGGCAATAAGAATGACCTACCTAAAAAATAAAAAAGAAAAAAAAAAACCAACAAAAATAAATAAATAAAAAAGAATGACCTACCTGCAGAACAAGGCAAGGTGGGTCAGTGAAGATTCATTCTGACTGGAGATGTGGTGCTCCACCCTGAGTGGCTTTCTCCCAAGTAACTATGGATTTGAGTCTCTCTTTAAAGAGGAGATGAGATCATCTACAGTTTATTTCCATCTTAATAGAACTTTCTAAGAGGTCCCTCTCTTCAGAGAATGCAGTAGGGCCAGTTCACCGGATTGGCTTGAATGTTCTGACACTAAGCTCGTCTTCTTGCAGTGAGGACTCGATTTATAAGAGACTTTCCCAGCTAAATTTGTTTTGATTACAAGAACTCTTCATCAAATTTAGAATATGCTTACATATTACATATACTTTACATTTGTTATACATTTAGAATAAGGCTTACAAAATATTTTTTTATGTCCAAATTGTAAAGAGTCTCCATATCACATAAAATAAAGTATGCTGGAACACAGGCTGACCTGTGTGTCTTTATATAGGTATACAAATGCTTTGCACAGTAGCTAGTATTTTAACAAATTTTCATCATACTACTTCTAGCGGAATAAAATCAATTCTTTAATATTTGTTAATGGATTATCTCTTTTTAGGCGGGTCAATATTTCTCAAGATAGCATCTTTCACCAAAACCCTATAAAGTTCTGGTCGGTTAAGTGACAAGTGATTAAATCAGGAAACAGGTGAAACTGGTTCTGACTCTGTGTGTGTGTGTGTGTGTGTGTGTTATTAATAAAAACAGAAATTATGAAAAACAGAAATTGTTCGGGCATTATCCATGATATTGTTATATACAATCGTTACTTATTTTCTTCACGTTACTATATATGTGAAAATCAGTATCTAGAATGATACGCAATGCTATATTTCTTCACTTTAAACATTTTGACCTTTTCATCAAAAAGCCAAATAAATAATTGATAAATATGTATATTTACATACATCTGTATGTAAATACATAAGTTCTCTGCTGCTTTTATAGCTTCTTCATAGGAAGAAAAGCTCTAACACTAGCAGTCATTCTTGTGGAGAAATAAAAAGCTGCCTGCTCTGTATGTTGTGATGTACACTTCATTTCTTATTCTGCTGATAACATGCTGTTTATGGATTTTTGAGGTCTTTAGCTGCTTCTCACTGGTCAGTCTGCTGTCTCTTTTGGCTTCTTATTAAGATCATTGCAAGAGGGAAGGGAAAGAGAATAATTTATAATTAAAATAAGTTACTGGGAATTCCCTGGCTGTCCAGTGGTTAGGACTCTGCACTTTCGCTGCTGAGGGGATATATATGGTCAGGGAACTAAGATCCCAAGAGCCGTATGGTGTGGCCTAAAATAAAATAAAATAAAACAAAATAAAATAAGTTACTTCACTATTTTTTGACATCTTTTAAAGGACAAAGGAATAAAATAGTTGGAATTTTTGCTCAAAGTTGGCCTTTTGAGTAATTTTCCTTCAGAATTACTTGTGTTTCTCTAGTTTCCATTAACATGCTTAAGATTGAATTGACATTTAGAAACACCAACTGCAAATCAACAAAATTCATAAAGTATAACAACCAGATGTAAACATGGTGCAAGTTGTAAAATCTCTTGAGACAATGTGGAATAGAAGCCTTCTCTGTCAATGTAGAGGTTAAAATTAAAATAGTATGTCTTTGCTTTTCTATCAAGTCAGTATCATTTACTGTTTTTTACTGGAAAGTTTATTTCTCTGGAAATTAGTGGATCTTCGGTATCTGCCACTTTTGCTTTTAGTCTTGGACAAGTCACAACTTCAAGAATCTGTTTTCTTCTCTGTTTTATGGGCTGCTAATTGTTGTCTTATCTACCTCAGAGCTGTTGTGATCATTAAATGCCATAATGCTGGCAAAATCACCATATAAACAGTAAAGCTCTCTAAAAATATTCTAATGGCAGAGATCAAATAATGCACATATTCCAGAATTTTGTCCTCAAGACTGGGGCTTTTGATGGGATTTTCCAATTCTTTGCTTTTACCTAAGCTATTTGAATGTTAAGTGTTAATAAATTATTGTTGTTCGAAATAATTTGATTTCCTTGATTATTGGGAACAGGGTCTAATTCAATACATATCATTACTGTGCTCCCATTTGCTCTATTGCCCCATGTTGTATTGTTTAATTTTGTCTGGTAAAGATTTTTCTGGATGAGTCACACCATTATTGCAGTTGAAGGAATTTGTTTTAAACCATTCAATGCATCTAGTCTTTTAGGGATTTATATAAGGCCCTTTTGCAAGTTTTTTAAAGAAGAGTTGTATAAGAAGTGAATTTTCTTCAATAATTCCAAGTTATTTTATGAAAGAAAGCAGCTGCAAACACTCTTCCTCTTTGAATGTTGAGGAGAGTCTGTACCTTTTATAAGTTTATAGGGAAAAATCAGCTCAATCTGGTCCCTTCTTACCTATCCAGCCAGAGCCTTACTATCTTGTAACATATGATTTCTTTTCCAGACACACAAGTCTATCCATTGTCTTTAAATTCATGTTGCTAGTTACATTCCGTACACACTCAGCTTTGGTGTCACTGCTCTCTCCTTTCCTCTCCCCAGTCTACACTCAATACCCCTCTCTACAAGGGTAAATTCAAGCCCCATCTTCTGTTGACAACTGTTTATACATTCCCAAAGATGAGAGCAATTACAGAGATAAAGGCAAATTATAGTGCAAAAGGGATAAAAGAGATGAGGTTCTTCAAGCTACAGAAGAATTCAAGGGGAAAATATCACAATAGTAGACACAAGAAATTTAAATAATACTCTTCTAACTTAGCTAAAAATATGACTAATTCTACTAAAGTATAGTATTCTATGTATAGGTATTGTAACAATATTTAAATATATTATTATTGCTTTTAATATAGAATAATGGGAACTAGACTGCAAAACCATTAGTTGTATTGAGCTTTCTGAAACTGCTGCTTTAGTGACTAATTATGAAAATATTTATAATTAGTTTCTTTATCATATGAGTATTAGTGGATTCTCCAAGGGATCCAGGCTGTGGTTTAAAGTTCAGCTGCATTTCTAGTTTAAATCATCTTTACAATAATTATTTGAATTTTTATTTATTTTGGAGATGCTCAGCACATTAATAGTGAAAAATCAAACTAGTACCTGAAATAGTACCAGAAACAAAATCACTACATCTGAAAATCAGTGGAATGTGGAATAACAATATTTATTTGTAGTTGAGCATCAGGAGCTATTTTAAACTACAAGTGATTATACAGCGAGAAGTAGAAGATCATTTCCATTGAAGAGAAAAACTAGCAAAAATTAGTGTAAATTACAGCAGGATGGACTTAGGTTAGATAGGGAGATGTTTTAATACCAACGTGATGAAGTAGAAGAATTCATTACAAGTGGTCCCATAGAATGTTTAAGACAGTTTTTACAGAAGGCAAACTTAAGGGGTGGTTTATTTTCCTAAAAAAAAAGATGGATGGAATTGAATGCAACAAGCTATTTACTGGTGAATTACCCAATGTAAGGCACTGTGTTAGGTGCTTCAATCACACAAATATCCTAAGTCTCAGGCTTCACCCCTGAGGACAATTGGAAACTAATAGGGACATAAAACAATTACATAGTTTTTTTCTAGCCAAAACTCTCAAAATGACAGCAGTTTAAAGAAAGAAAAAATTACATCAAATATGAGGGGAGGGCTTCCCTGGTGGCGCAGTGGTTGAGAGTCCTCCTGATGATTCAGGGGACACGGGTTCGTGCCCCGGTCCGGGAAGATTCCACATGCCGCGGAGCGGCTGGGCCCGTGAGCCATGGCCGCTGAGCCTGTGCATCCAGAGCCTGTGCTCCACAACGGGAGAGGCCACAGCAGTGAGGCACGTGTACCGCAAACAAACAAACAAAAATATGAGGGGAGAGGGAGGGATTGATAGGAAGGCTGAATAGTGTGGTGGTGGTGAAGTGGTGATAATACCCTCCTGTATCCCTGAGTGCAGAATTTATTAAGATACAGGGATCAGACTGACAGAAATCAAAGTATCAGTTTTATTACTGAAAAAACCCAGCTGGAGGTAGTTTGGGGAAAAGTGAAAAAGGGAACAGAGAGAACATGAATGGTTATTTCAAAACCTTCTGTCCTAGAGATTGGAGTGGAAATTTCTTCCCCTCCAGGTTAGCATGTGAAGATGAGATGTTTCCTTTCCACACAACAGTGAAGATTTTGTGTTACTTTGGTAGATGATAGGAAGATACTGAAAAGTCTGATTAGCTAATATCATGATTAAAATTGTGCTTTGTGGAAATGAATCTGACTTCTGAGGGCTACATAGTTTGGAGAAGGTCAGTTAGGACAACTGTAGGAAAGTTGGTAGGACATGTGTGTAGGATACAATATGAAAGGATACATTTGGAGTCACATGAGGATAATGGCATTGAGAATAGAAAAGAGAAGTGAATGACAGAGACACAGAAATGCTGTAATCTCTAGAACCTGGCAACTGACGAATATAAGGCTAAAGAGGGGGAGGAGTTAGATACCTGAGATTTTAATCCTGGTTCATTTTAGAAAATGGTTAAGGTAGGGAAATCAGGAAGGCTAGTTGTAGTAATGAACTGAGTTAACACAGACTTCACTTTGGGCAGGTTTAGTTGCTACTGTCAGTGAAGAAAATCTGTTTAACTCAACAACCATTTACCAGAAAACTTCAGAAATAATTTGATGGTATTTAAAGAAAAAGGGCATTAAATCCTCACATTTGGGACCAAGATATATCATTTTGAGATAGAGTTTGGAATATATATATATTTGATTTTATTAGCATTTTTACTACACAAGAAATACATGTTACTGATAGAAAAATGAGAAAATACAGGTAGAGAAAAGAACACAGTCGAGTCACCCAGAAATAGTTGATATTTATATGCGTATATAAATCTACAAATAACTAGAATCATATTTTGTATAAACTTTAGAAAAAAATACTTGTTATTAGCATGACTAGGGGAAGTCTACATGCATTCTAACAAGCAGAACTGCATGCAGTTAATTCAGGGAACAGAATAGCCTCCTTCAGCTGGAGTGCGTGGTACTTGGTGAGAGAATAATGAGAAAGGATTGAAGCCATAGGGCAGGCATAGTCTGTGCTGCTGTGTTGTCTCTCTGTTGCATAAGTTCTTAGTTACATAGGCCTTTGCCAATGATATTTTAAAATATTACATCTTTCCCCAACCGCTAGGTTTAATTTTGTGCCTAATTTGTTATTCAAGAATTAGCTGATGGTGTTTGTCTACCTTTCAGATCTATGCCTATGCAACTACTGTGGACGGTTATGCACCTGAGTACCCACTCCCCTTACTATTCAAAGTTGAAGATGATAATGATAACGCCTCATATTTTGAAGACAATTGACTGTCTTTAGTGTGCCTGAGAATTGCCAAACCGGTAAGTTCACATCTTAGGAAAAACATGAGAATTTTGCTTCAGTTGAATTCTTCATTAATCTTTTAGGCACAGTTATGCAAAACATTTTTAAATGCTTGACTTTCATGGATATTCTACATAAAACTTTGTAGTCTTATAAGATCATAGGCGCTTCAAAGGCAAACCTTTTTTGTGCTCATTTTCTAGGCACATGTAGAAGGCAGCTAACTGATACACAAAGTTACTAACTTTGTTAGATTAATCCGCAATGACAGACAAAGGCTGTTTATATTTTCTATTTTGATCATGTACATATGTGTCCCAGATGTATTCATAAAGCAATAGAGCATTTGAATCTTTATAAAGTCGCAATACATTTTCAAGGACCCAGAAATAGATTATGGTATGGAAGTGCTGATCTGGCTTATAATAACATATGCATTTCTTTACTTAGCTTATTTCCCAAACAAATTGAAAAAAAATTAAAACTGGTTTGATGCTCTCAGCAGCCAAGATTGTGGCCTCATCAAACCAAAGGGCATAACAAGTCTAGTTCATTCTCAAAAATCACAAGATATGTTCTTAGTTTCTATGTGCATATTTAACATTATTTTGTGTGCACACTTAATATTATTTTCCCACAATAAATGGTTTGCTAAAGTAACATTACCAATACTCTGATTTCTGAGCCATAAAGCTTGTCCAAATGATATTCTGAGTGTTGCATAATGTTTGTCTTGTATGTATTAACAATTCAGCACATTTATTAAAATATAAAAGCATAAAACCTTTGTTATCATATGCAAAGCTGTGCCTTTCCTTTAACACTATCAAGTGGGATATTAAAGAAACAAGATATACAGAGAAGGTCCCATCAAAAAATGGCCCGTGTACTGGATTGAGAGGAAGAATTTGAGAACCTCTGTTACCAACGGTGGGGTGGATGTTCTCACACATGCAGAACACAAATTATGTTATCCACAGTAGCCACCTAACTGAAGTTTCCAGGTTAGGGGATCTTGGAGTTGTGGGAGAGCATTTAGATACTTCTCCACTTATCTGTAAAATCAGTCAACTTGTGGGGTTTTTGGGAGAATATGCCACAGCAATGCCTTGATTTTATTTTTGTTTGTAATTCAAATATATCGCTATCTTAAGTTGTTGACAGTATTGGATTTATCTAAACAGGAACTTCAGTGAGAAAAGTGACTGCCATAGACCTCGATGAACCTGATGCTCTACATACTCGTCTGAAATATAAAATCTTACAGCAAATTCCAGACAATCCAAAGCATTTCTCCATACATCCAGACACAGGTGTCATCACCACAACTACACGTTTACTGGATAGAGAAGTAATGAATTGCTTAATTAATTTCTCAATCACTAAACTATGTGTAAACGGATCATGGACTCCCAAAGAAGTTACAGTAAGTATTTTCATTTTGTGTTCCTTATAAAATTTTTAGAAACTGTCCTTTAATTATAATATTGCTTATTTTTCCTTTCTTTTTTTAAATTTCTTTAAAAAATATTTTTGGACTTTTTTCTAGATTTCTTTCTTTCTTTTTTTTGTTATTTTGATATATTTTAGTCTCTAATCATTTATTGTTTTGGGATTCTTTCTAGTTACTTAGTTCATGAACTAACAAATCCGTATATAATATACTTTGAGAAGGTGTTGCTAGATAATATGATTATACCTTTTGACTCAGATACTCAGAGTAACTGCTCCATTATAGCCAAATCTCATGTCCTAGTAGTCTTATTACTGAACCAAACTCAGGCCCACTCGCCCTCTGGCAGTAAAGCCAATCTACTGACACCAAGTTGTAGTGAAGGAAAGTGCAGCTTTATTGTAAAGGTGCCAATACAAGGAGAACAGGTGTCTTGTGCTCAAAAACTCCAAACTCCCCTAAGGATTTTAGCAAACCATTTGTAAAGGCAAGGTGAGGGAGGGGCATCCCAGAGAATGTGATCAACTCCTGCACAGTTCTCTGATTGGTTGATGGTGAGGTAACAGGGTGGTGTCATAGGGGTTAACATTATCAGTCCTTAGGCCTGTGGGCTATGAGCTCATGGTCATCAAGTAGTTAACATCTTCCATTTGGTGGGGACTTTTCACATCTTTAAAACAACTCAGGAACTGTGCATCAGATACTATTATCTAGGCACTACAGAAAGGAGCTAAAGCAGAGTATATGGGGGAGAAGTCTGCCCTGGGAAGGCCCCATAGGGTCCTGCTTGGTTACAGTCTATGTAATTATTTTGTATACTTAGCTTAGAGGGACTTTTGCTAATATAGTTATCACTGTTATCCCATTTGATAATAATAAAATAATGAGAAATAGTCCATTTGAATTTATTCAAACACTTATTCTGTATTTCTATTAGTATTTAAACGTGTAATAAAAAAAAAATGAAAGCAGGACCTTTCCAAAGGAAAGCGAGAAGAAAAATTTGTTGAATCTTAAAATTGAACAATTTTACTTTTTTTTTTTTTAATTAGTTTCTGCTTTATAACAAAGTGAATCAGTCATACATATACATCTGTTCCCACATCCCTTCCCTCATGCATCTCCCTCCCTCCCACCCTCCCCATCCCACCCCTCCAGGCGGTCACAAAGCACCGAGCTGATCTCCCTGTGCTCTGCGGCTGCTTCCCACTATCTATCTACCTTACGTTTGGTAGTGTATATATGTCCATGCCTCTCTTTTGCTTTGTCACAGCTTACCCTTCCCCCTCCCCATATCCTCAAGTCCATTCTCAAGTAGGTCTGTGTCTTTATTCCCGTTTTGCCCCTAGGTTCTTCATGACATTTTTTTTTTAATTCCGTATATATGTGTTAGCATACGGTATTTGTCTTTCTCTTTCTGACTTACTTCACTCTGTATGACAGACTCTAGGTCTATCCACCTCATTACAAATAGCTCAGTTTCGTTTCTTTTTATGGCTGAGTAATATTCCATTGTATATATGTGCCACATCTTCTTTATCCATTCATCCGATGATGGACACTTAGGTTGTTTCCAGCTCCGGGCTATTGTGAATAGAGCTGCAATGAACATTTTGGTACATGTCTCTTTTGGAATTATGGTTTTCTCAGGGTATTTGCCTAGTAGTGGGATTGCTGGGTCATATGGTAGTTCTATTTTTAGTTTTTTAAGGAACATCCATACCGTTCTCCATAGTGGCTGTACCAATTCACATTCCCACCAGCAGTGCAAGAGTGTTCCCTTTTCTCCACACCCTCTCCAGCATTTATTGTTTCTAGATTTCTTGATGATGGCCATTCTGACTGGTGTGAGATGATATCTCATTGTAGTTTTGATTTGCATTCCTCTAATGATTAATGATGTTGAGCATTCTTTCATGTGTTTGTTGGCAGTCTGTATATCTTCTTTGGAGAAATGCCTATTTAAGTCTTCTGCCCATTTTTGGATTGGGTTGTTTGTTTTTTTGCTATTGAGCTGCATGAGCTGTTTATAAATTTTGGAGATTAATCCTTTGTCAGTTGCTTCATTTGCAAATATTTTCTCCCATTCTGAGGGTTGTCTTTTGGTCTTGTTTATGGTTTCCTTTGCTGTGCAAAAGCTTTGAAGTTTCATTAGGTCCCATTTGTTTATCTTCGTTTTTATTTCCATTTCTCTAGGAGGTGGGTCCAAAAGGATCTTGCTGTGATTTATGTCATAGAGTGTTCTACCTATGTTTTCCTCTAAGAGTTTGATAGTTTCTGGCCTTACATTTAAGTCTTTAATCCATTTTGAGCTTATTTTTGTGTATGGTGTTAGGGAATGATCTAATCTCAAACTTTTACATGTCCCTGTCCAGTTTTCCCAGCACCACTTATTGAAGAGGCTGTCCTTTCTCCACTGTACATTCCTGCCTCCTTTATCAAAGATAAGTTGACCATATGTGCGTGGGTTTATCTCTGGGCTTTCTATCCTGATCCACTGATCTATCTTTCTGTTTTTATGCCAGTACCACACTGTCTTGATTACTGTAGCTTTGTAGTATAGTCTGAAGTCAGGGAGCCTGATTCCTCCAGCTCCGTTTTTCGTTCTCAAGATTGCTTTGGCTATTCGGGGTCTTTTGTTTTTCCAAACAAATTTTGAAATTTTTTGTTCTAGTTCTGTGAAAAATGCCAGTGGTAGTTTGATAGGGATTGCATTGAATCTGTAGATTGCTTTGGGTAGTAGAGTCATTTTCACAATATTGATTCTTCCAATCCAGGAGCATGGTATATCTCTCCATCTATTTGTATCATCTTTAATTTCTTTCATCAGTGTCTTATAATTTTCTGCATACAGGTCTTTTGTCTCCTTAGGTAGGTTTATTCCTAGATATTTTATTCTTTTTGTTGCAATGGTAAATGGGAGTGTTTTCTTGATTTCATTTTCAGATTTTTCATCATTAGTGTACAGGAATGCCAGAGATTTCTGTACATTAATTTTGTATCCTGCTACTTTACCAAATTCATTGATTAGCTCTAGTAGTTTTTCGGTAGCATCTTTAGGATTCTCTATGTATAGTATCATGTCATCTGCAAACAGTGACAGCTTTACTTCTTCTTTTCCAATTTGGATTCCTTTTATTTCCTTTTGTTCTCTGATGGCTGTGGCTAAAACTTCCAAAACTATGTTGAATAAGAGTGGTGAGAGTGGGCAGCCTTGTCTTGTTCCTGATCTTAGTGGAAATTGTTTCAGTTTTTCACCATTGAGGACAATGTTGGCTGTGGGTTTGTCATATATGGCCTTTATTATGTTGAGGAAAGTTCCCTCTATGCCTACTTTCTGCAGGGTTTTTATCATAAATGGGTGTTGAATTTTGTCGAAAGCTTTCTCTGCATCTATTGAGATGATCATATGGTTTTTCTCCTTCAATTTGTTAGTATGGTGTATCACGTTGATTGATTTGCGTATATTGAAGAATCCTTGCATTCCTGGAATAAACCCCACTTGATCATGGTGTATGATCCTTTTAATGTGCTGTTGGATTCTGTTTGCTAGTATTTTGTTGAGGATTTTTGCATCTGTGTTCATCAGTGATATTGGCCTGTAGTTTTCTTTCTTTGTGACATCCTTGCCTGGTTTTGGTATCAAAGTGATGGTGGCCTCGTAGAATGAGTTTGGGAGTGTTCCTTCCTCTGATATTGTTTGGAAGAGTTTGAGAAGGATGGGTGTTAGCTCTTCTCTAAATGTTTGATAGAGTTCGCCTGTGAAGCCATCTGGTCCTGGGCTTTTGTTTGATGGAAGATTTTTAATCACAGTTTCAATTTCAGTGCTTGTGATTGGTCTATTCATATTTTCTATTTCTTCCTGATTCAGTCTTGGCAGGTTGTGCATTTCTAAGAATTTGTCCATTTCTTCCAGGTTGTCCATTTTATGGGCATAGAGTTGCTTGTAGTAATCTCTCATGATCTTCTGTATTTCTGCAGTGTCAGTTGTTACTTCACCTTTTTCATTTCTAATTCTATTGATTTGAGTCTTCTCCCTTCTTTTCTTGATGAGTCTGGCTAATGGTTTATCAATTTTGTTTATCTTCTCAAAGAACCAGCTTTTAGTTTTATTGATCTTTGCTATCGTTTCCTTCATTTCTTTTTCATTTATTTCTGATCTGATTTTTATGATTTCTTTCCTTCTGCTAACTTTGGGATGTTTTTGTTCTTCTTTCTCTAATTGCTTTAGGTGCAAGGTTAGGTTGTTTATTCGAGATGTGTCCTGTTTCTTAAGGTGGGATTGTATTGCTATAAACTTCCCTCTTAGAACTGCTTTTGCTGCGTCCCATAGGTTTTGGGTCGTCGTGTCTCCATTGTCATTTGTTTCTAGGTATTTTTTTATTTCCTCTTTGATTTCTTCAGTGATCACTTCGTTATTAAGTACTGTATTGTTTAGCCTCCATGTGTTTGTATTTTTTACAGCTCTTTTCCTGTAATTGATATCTAGTCTCATAGCATTGTGGTCGGAAAAGATACTTGATACAATTTCAATTTTCTTAAATTTACCAAGGCTTGATTTGTGACCCAAGATATGATCCATCCTGGAGAATGTTCCATGAGCACTTGAGAAAAATGTGTATTCTGTTGTTTTTGGATGGAATGTCCTATAAATATCAACTAAGTCCATCTTGTTTAATGTATCATTTAAAGCTTGTGTTTCCTTATTTATTTTCATTTTGGATGATCTGTCCATTGGTGAAAGTGGGGTGTTAAAGTCCCCTACTATGATTGTGTTACTGTCGATTTCTCCTTTTATGGCTGTTAGTATTTGCCTTATGTATTGAGGTGCTCCTATGTTTGGTGCATAAATATTTACAATTGTTATATCTTCTTCTTGGATCGATCCCTCAATTTTACATTTGATAGTGTTTGTCACTATAGGAAGCTAATTATTCGTCGTTAATACATTAGCAACAACTTTTGGTAACATTTTACACATAAAAATGATTTTCCCTTTTGTGCTAAAACTTGGAAACATAGTTATGTCCTCTCTGTATATGTATATATAGAGAGACTCATCATGGTATGTTTATTGAACAGTCATTGAACTATGATGTACATCGCCAAATGGTTTTGCAAATTGGTGTAATTAACGAAGCACAATTCTCTAACGCAGCAAACTCACAAACTCATACTATGTGCATTACAACTGTCACTGTTAAAGTTAAAGACCATGATGAGGGCCCTGAATGCCAACTACCAGTAAAAGTTATTAAGAGTAAAGATGGCCTCCCAGTGGGCACAACACTCCTTGGATACGAAGCAGTGGATCCGGACAGTGGCACTGCTGAGAGCTTAAGGTAATGTATTTTCAAAATTTCCTTCTTTTTAATTGTGATGATAATTGATTTCAAATTTGGGAACATCCTATGTATTTTTAGGATGACGGATTTTGAGATTATGTCCACTCTTTGGTTTGAGCATTTACATTTGATTTCTAAAAACTAGGTATAAGAAGATAAGAGATGAAGATAACTGGTTTGAAATTAATGGATACACTGGTGACTTCAAAACCGTAAAAGTTCTAGATAGAAAATCAACATTTGTAAAAGACAACCAGTACAATGTTTCCGTGATTGCAATGGATGCAGGTGAGTGCAATTTTCTAGAAATAAAATATAAATATAGGACATATTTTAGAAAATCTTGGAGCTAAATTTAAATTTGTTTGTTTCCAGATCAAAATTTAATGCAAAAAATGTTTGCATTATGATTGCTTAATTGCTTGGAAACCACCCAATTTAGGTCCCAGTGCATCACTAATGCAAAACTAGGAGGTGGTGAACGGCCGAAGTCCCAGTTTCAAGGTCCATATTATTTGACTTCTTCCATGGACATAGTGGCATCATCAAGGATCCCTATTTTTCTCAGGAGTACAGATTTAGATTATTCTGATCTGAACTTGCTGGAGGGATTCAACCCACCTTCAACGGTTGTGTTCAGATAGATTTGTTCTGAGTCTCTCTTACTGGGGAATAAAACATTTATCCTATTTCCTAAATAAATGGTCAAACAATGATTTTTAATGTCTTTTGCTGAGGTTTACAATCATTCTCCAAGGTTAATTCTAGAACCTGTTTTGTGAAGAACTGTTCTTCAAATGTCCTAAAGTAGAGATCTCGAAACTGTTTTGAATATATCCTCCAAGCAGTAAATCATTTTTGAATATAGACCTTTGCAGTGTAAGCCCTGTCAGTTGGCTTCTCTTTTTGTAATGCAAGTGTCAGACTTAAGCTTTGACTGATATCTCAAATAAACACATTGCTAACCACAGAACTAGATCAAGAGCCAGGCTGACCCCCACCCCATCTCCCCAGGCTCCTTTGTTTTAGAGATCTTGGTTGATTTCAGTAACTCACCATTTGGGCTGCTGGTTTTATCTCTTCCTGTGCTTTAAATTCCTGCTCTTGTGTTTTAAATTAAGAGTGAGCCTGTGAAACCCAAGGCCCCAGCCTCCACCTCAATAAAAGAAGAATCCCAGGTGTCACTCCCCTTGCCCCACCCCGTCCATTCCCCACAAACTTACTCTTGTTCTGTGGCCCCATGTGTGCCAGGTAATTTCCAGGACTTGTAAGTAATAAACCTTTTTTTTTTTCAATGTTTCCTGACCGTTATTACTTAGGACATCTTGCAATCATAAGAGGAACCACAAGGGCCAGTTCAGCTGCAACCTTGGTTATTGATAGGCTGAGACCAGTCCATAACCACTCCCATATATTTACTAGTGTGTTTATTTATATACATATACTACTATGCTAATGTATATATCATAAAAATAGATATTAAAAGAAGATGATAAAAAATATAAATAGAAGTTACAATATGGCATTCCACCACACCAATTACTCACTCATTTGGGGTAAATTTCTATTAATGATAAAGGTGAATGAACTTGGGCTTTTATGACAGAGCCTATGTTTTTGACTATCTGCTTAATCCAAGATGGTTTCCATTAATTTTATGGTTAGCATATTTTTATATACTAGATGTTCAAAAAAACAAGCTGGTAAAGCAATGTTGTGGTCTTTTTCTATAGAATCACTGAATTTCTTTAGAAGGAATGGGTGAGTGTATGAATAAACACATATCAAATCCCACGGAAATAAACAAAAGTTGGAAGTAAGTCATGAAATGTTTCATGTTTATTCATTTTGCCCCTTGATATCTTGATAATAAGATAAAGACAGATGTTTTCTCACATATTATACCCATACTTTTTTCTATAGCTTTACACTAAAAGCCACATCTATGAAAAAAATAGATTCTCTGATGAGAGACAAAGGTTAAACTAATGAAGATACTGCTGCTTATGATTTATAGAGGAAGGGCAAGCCAGTTCATCTACATGTGTCCCATTCAGGTTTTTTCCTTACTTCCTCTCTCAGCCTTGGTCTATTCCTGTTAACCCTGGGATGGAAATGGTCTGTTGCACGTCATAATCAGTGAGATGACCAAGCAGTTTGAAAGAACTATGCCCATGAGCCAAAAATTTTTAGATTTCAAAATCTGAAAGAAAACCTCAATTTGAATATTATTACTTAATCATGTGCATATGATCTTCCTTTCCTCTTGATACCTCTCACACAATCTTTTAATGTAACTCTTTCAGTATAAGTAGGAAAAAAAATCTACTAAAGAATGGGCAAAACATTAACTGAGAAATATAGTTAACATTGCCACTCCTTTATAATCCTGGTGATTTGCTGCTTCTATATAGGCAAAAGTGAAATCTGAATGGTTCAGGAACACAATTATGATGTCAAACAAGGATTTATATTTACTCACTTATTCCACAAATGTTGATTGTCTTTTAAGTTCCAAGTACTAGGCCATGAAAATTAGGATTCATAAGACAAGGTCAAATTTTCATACAATATCAGTTGAGGGATTATTATGTTCTCATAACAGATTCCCTGGTATGAAAATGTTCCCCATCAAAGAATGTATGCATATCATGAGAAGTGGAAATCAGTTAAAGAGTTGCCCACCCAGATTAAAAGATAAAGGGAGGAAACTTCACGGAAATGCAGAAGCTTGGTGATAGAAAATGAAATACTTTTTGGAGAGAAGGAAAATATGGAAAACAGAGATATAAGAAATTAACTTGGTCTTTTGGTGACAAAAGAATGTCTTTAAATACAGTGATCATAGCACAAAGAAATGAAATGTCAAATCTAAACTTTGTGAGTCTATGTCCCAGGCCCATGGATAACTTGGATGTGCTCAAGAAGTAAAGATAAAGGTGCTATAAATGTTAGTGGAAAACCGTAGGGTGTCATGAAGGATTTTGTTTATTTGAACTTTAATCCATTTAATATATGCTTCCAAGGGCCAAATATATAAATAAGTACTTATATTTCCAAATGAATGTTTAGTTTTGATGCTCATAAATATTTTATGATGATGATCTAGGTATTCCAGCTTTCTTCGAATCCAGTTTATTTCCTTGTATTTTTTGTGTCAATATTTTTGTCAGTCAGTCAAGCTGGTTTCCCTGCTTTCACTCTAGAAAGCACCGTTTTATACACCCTCTACCTAGAATTAGACTGCCCCTCCTGTTTGAAATTCAGGTCCCTTTGCTTCTTCAAATGAATGGCAGTGACATCTTCTGTGGTAGCTCTCACTAGTCTTTGTTCAGTTTGCACGCGGGCGTTCTCTAGTTGGCAGTGAGTGGGAGCTACTCTTTGCTGTGGTGCACGAGCTTCTCATTGCGGTGGCTTCTTTTGTTGCGGAGCACGGGCTGTAGGTGTGCGGGCTTCAGTAGTTGCAGCATGCAGGCTCAGTAGTTGTGGCGCACGGCCTTAGCTGCTCCGCCGCATGTGGGATCCTCCCAGACCAGGGCTCGAACCCATGTCCCCTGCACTGGCAGGCGGACTCTTAACCACTGCACCACCAGGGAAGTCCCTGTTCAGTTCTTCTATGAAGACCTTTTACGCCCTCCTTCCCTGGGAATAATATCGTAATTATCACAGTTGATGTGTCTTCTCTATAAAAGGGTGCTCACATTGTTTCTCATGTACATTATTTTCCTCTAGCTAGACTCTGAACTCATTTTCATACAAGGACCCTTATCATTGCTAAATATCTTTTTTACCAAGCATCTGGCAGAGATCTTGGCATGTTTGCTTCGTGTAGGTACTGATATTTGTCACTCCTCTGTTGTTTGAGAGCCCTGTGACTCTCCAGGTCCAGGTTGTGAATTTCACTACCAAGAGCTTTGCAAGTTCAAGTGCATAATAGGCACCTGGAACAATTAGTTTTAATGTATTATAGAAACTTGAGTTCAAAAGTTTACAAATGCTTTGTTATATTCGGCTGTAAAAAGAATTTTCTTAAAATAAATATTTCAGGGTTGTCATGTGGAAGAGGTAAACATTTTGTGTATAGTTCAAAATAACCCATGAAAAAATTGGAAATGATTAAGGGGTGTATTATAGCTTGATAAGAAAGAACCTGAAAACTTTCTAGTGGCTAATTAAAGAGTTCTGTACATGGAGTGGGCTGATTCATAACAGTGAACTTCCAGTTCCTGGAAACTTAAATAGCAATGGAGAACTCTTGCATTTCAGAGTCCCTATTGTTGACATGTAAGTTTAGATTTTAGTTAACCCAAGATGTACTTTCTAGCTCCAATATTATGACATTCCTTACTCACCGATACTTGGCATTTGCTTATGTGCTTAATTTAAAATAAGGTTTAGAAGTAGACAAACATACACACTCAATTACCTTCTCACAATCTTCAACTATTATCAGTAATTACTTACTTTTTGCTCTATTTCTCAGAAGTAAGGAAAAATTTGCAATCAGTCTTTCATAGTTTTAGAAGGCATCTAGGACTTTGTTTTCAGCTGTGGCTTTGACTACTATCCATTTTAACAATTTCAAGTTTTCCCCTTTTTAACAACATGCTTAAAACAGACTGTGATGGAAAATAATCATTTATGTGATGAATGTTGGTTGAATTTTTTTTTTTTTTTTTTTTTTTTTGCTGCACTGCGGCATGCAGAATCTTAGTTCCTCAACCAGGGATCAAACCCACGTCCCCTGCATTGGAAGCGCGGACTCTTCATTAACCATTGGACCTCCAGGCAAGTCCCTCTATTTCTTTATTAGATTTTTTAAAAGTGAGATTTCTATTCCTTAAAGAGAAATAGTTCTCTGCTTAAATTTTAAAAAGTAAAATCAGAGCACACATGGTGACTCACAGGTAGTATCTGTAATTTTTTTTTTATTAAAAAAATAAGAGCTTCTTTTTTCCCATTATTCACTTCTTTGTTAGGGTTTGAAGTTGTTACTTGTATTCAAATTTATTTACAAATTTATGGCAGTCCCAAATGTTTATATGCTATTGCAGATTTTTTAAAATAAAAATTGTATCTCTCTTTATTTTTTAATAAATTTATTTATTTTATTTATTTTTGGCTGCGTTAGGTCTTCGTTGCTGTGTGCAGGCTTTCTATACTCTTCATTGCGGTGGCTTCTCTTGCTGCGGAGCACGGGTTCCAGGCATGCGAGCTTCAGTAGTTGTGACACGTGGGCTCAGTAGTTGTGGCACACAGGCTTAGTCGTTCCGCGGCATGTAAGATCTTCCTGGATCAGGGCTTGAACCCGTGTCCCCTGAATTGGCAGGCGGATTCTTAACCACTGCACCACCAGGGAAGCCTGCTGTATCTCTCTTTAATTTCTAGATATTGTAAAACTTGTTCAGATAAAATAGGTATATACTGCAGTTACCTTATGTAACTGATTAATTTAAAAGTCACTTTGAATAAATTAATTTTTTAGTTATTCAACAGAAAAAGTTGCACTGAAATACACTATCCAATATGGCTTAATTGTTATTTCAACCTAAAAAGAAAAAACAGATTACATTTACACATGATTTATGGTAGTCTTTATGATAAAATCAATATTTATGCACCAAAATTTAGACTAGCATTCAAAGCAAAAAAAGTGAGAAATTTCATCAGTTAGTTTTCTGTTTATTTCAATTTTGAAAGCTTACCATTTATAGTAGTTTGTAATTTTATTACAAATGATAAAATTTGAACATATTTTTTAAACTTCAGTATCTCTTAAACACCAGTAATGGGCGTTATGTTAATTAAAAATACTTATTTAGACTTACGTGTGAAACATTAGACCAATAATAGTGGAGAGCTGGAGATGAGTAACTGTTCTTATTCTCTTTTTTTTTTTAATAAACTTATTTTATTTATTTATTTTTTGCTGTGTTGGCTCTTTGTTGCTGCGCACGGGCTTTCTCTAGTTGTGGCAAGCGGGGGCTACTCTTCCTTGCCGTGCGTGGGTTTCTCATTGCGGTGGCTTCTCTTGTTGCAGAGCATGGGTTCTAGGTGCGTGGGCTTCAGTAGTTGTGGCTCATGGACTCAGTAGTTGTGGCTCGTGGGCTCTAGAGTGCAGGCTCAGTAGTTGTGGCACATGGGCTTAGTTGCTCTGCGACTTGTGAGATCTTCCTGGACCAGGGCTCGAATCCGTGTCCCCTGAATTGGCAGCCGGATTCTTAACCACTGTGCCACCAGTGAAGCCCAACAGTTCTTATTCTCAAAAGCAAATTGATTAAATGGGGGTGGGGGGTGCAACTTTTTTACAGTTTATTCAATTAATTTTTTTACAAAGTCTAAAAATAGTAAGTGCATTATATTCAATGTGTTAGTATTAAGTTTTAAGTTAGCCAAGAAATACTGTGCCCAGATCACTAGGCACTCAAGATGAATACAACTTAGCCCTTAGGATGAACATGTTCACAGTTCAGTGCATGAGCCAAAGATGAACCAAGGGTTCTGAGAAATTGAAGGAGAATGTTGCTACCATTGTCTGTAGAAGTCACAGCAGGTTTCATGCGGAGGTGATATTTGAATGGATTCTTAAAGGATAATAAGGTTTTGTCAGGCAGAGAAGAGAAGAAACGTATTCCCAGCAGTGGCAATAGAATGTGCCAAAACTGTACACAGGCAGGAGCACACCTACTGAGTTTGATGGTCAGTTTTACAAAGTCTGAACAAAGAGTAGATGAAGAAGAAGGTCAAGAGACGAAGTCAAAGAAGTGACTATGACCAAATGTAAAGTGTTTGTATTTTAAGCATGAATGTATGTTCTTCCTAAAGAAAGATGTAAGAAATCAATTTTCTTCTTAACTGGTTATTCCTTAGTGGCATTACTTATAATCTCATACCTTTCAGTTTTAAAAAGCACCTCAAGATATCATCTGATACAGCTACCAATCTCCAAGGAAGAGTAATGTCACTATTTTGTACTGGTAGCAATGCTATTTGTGGTTCAGAAAGTGTATGAAATTCCAGTTCAGACAACTAGTAGAAAGCAGATGTCAACTGTACATCATAGAGATTGTTGAAAATAAACTTAAGTGAAGAAGTATCCTATTTTTTGTTTTTCTTATATAACAGATCTTGCACTGGAACATTAGTAGTTCTTTTGGAAGATGATAATGATCACGCACCACAAATTGGAAAAGAAGTGATTTGGATTTTGCTGTTCTCAAACTTGTAGATCAAGATGGACCTGATAATGGGCCACGTTTTCAATTCATTCTCGATAATTCTGCCAGCAAACTTTGGACAATAGAGACATTAACGGATGGTATGTAGTTATGCTAAACCTTCTAATCAATAGGAACTTAAGATGGTGGTCTCGATTTTCACCTTAGTTCATTATAATAAATAAATATTAATTTTAGTAAATTATTTTATTGATCCCAGAAAAAGGATAATACCTTGTTTTTTAAAGCAATGAATAATATACTTATGTTTAGACTCTTGTTCTGAATATCTTTAAGAAAACATACAAATCCATTTTAATATAATATTTGAATAATATATTAAATATAGAATAGTATAGGTAAGCATAGAGCAATGTCAGTTAATTTTCCTGGCTTTTCAAGAAATCAAAATCTGTCTTTTTTTCACATAGGTAAAACTGCCATTCTTCGTGGACTGCAAAATCTTGATTATAACTATTATTCTGTGCCTCTCCAAATAAAAGATAGACATGGTGTTTCTGCAGAACACATGTTATCAGTGAGAGTATGTGACTGTACAATTCCATCTGAATGTAGAATGACTACTAAAGTTCCGAGAGATGCAAGGCGATCAAATGCAATACTTGGAAGATGGGCTATTCTTGACATGGTGTTGGGTTCTGCATTGTTGTCAAGTAAGTATAATTATCTAGAATGTGTTAGCTGAAATGTTATCTAATATTTTTTAAAACATATGGCAGTTCTTTACATCAGTGACATTTATAGCCTTTGATAAATGTGTCCTTTTAAAAATCTTGCGTGAACTCTATGGCTTGGGGTACTGAGTCATAGATGAATAAACCTATCAGTAAGAGCAGATTAAATTTAAAGTAATTTTCAGAACTATAGCCTTAGTTCTTCCAAGAATTAGCTGTGAGACACTGGGTAAATCATTTCCTCTTCTTTAAGTGCTTTTTTCCATGTGTGAAGTGAAGAGATTGGATAAAATTAATGTTAAGATTCTCTCCCGTACAAAATATTATAGTCTCTCAACCAGCCACGTTCATATAGTGAATGCACAGAAAGAGTTAGTGAAAAGAGTAGTTTCAAAATTTACTTAGATGTTTATGCTCATTATTAATGTATATTAATGAAGTGATTTAGCATACATCTTAATAAGACTCCAACGTGGGAGAAATGGTCATACGGTGAGCCACTGAGGAAAAGTAATGGATGCAAAGAATCCTAAGATTTTGCATTCTGCAAACTGGTTTTTGGAGGTGCAAAAGTGATGGAAATCATTACCCAGGCTTCCCTCCTTCCTTCCTCCCTCCCTCTCTTCCTCTCTCTCCTCTTTCCTTTGTTTGCTCCTTTCCCCTTCCTTCCTCCCTTTTTTCTTTTTTTAACAATCTATTTGACTACATACAGCCTATTTGCATTTACAAACTTTTCCCATAGTCTTTACTTTGTCTGTGTTCATTGATTTGTGTTTCAGGTTAAACTGGATATTCCTCTTAGCACCTGATGTACACTTTCAAAGCCAGGCACTGATTTTACATAATTGCCTTTCCTGTTTGAGTTATGCCTAATGTTCTTTGTTTTGTGATTCTAAGATCTTTGAGTTGTTGTTCTCTGTGGATTTTAAATACCAATAATACTAGCTTAAATTCCAATCAAATGCAGTTACTATTTCAGTGTGGAGGAAATAAGGAAAGCATTTAATTCTGGACCTGGGAAGAGAGCTATTAATAAACTATGTTCACTTCATCTTTCTTCCTTTTAATTGATTTGTATCTTATTTAGCCTAATAACATAACCTCACTAAGACAGAGCTGGTCTGTATACTAATACATTTGTTAATATTCTGTTTTAAATTTTATGATCCAAAGAGATCTCAATTTATGGAACAATTTTTTTAAAGTTCTCTGAAGAAACTTTAAAACAAATCAAATGATTCAAATGAATTAATATATACCAGCATGAAAAAATGCTATTTTACTTATATATTTTTATTTTTTAGGTATTTTGTTTACATGTATCTGTGTTACTGCTAAGAGTACAGTAAAGAAATGTTTTCCAGAAGATGTAGCCAAGCAAAACTTAATTGTATCAAATACTGAAGCACCCAGAGAAGAAGTGATGGTAAATCAGATTTCACTTTGCTTTGTATGGTGGTTCAATGATGACAGTTGATTATTATGTAAAATAGTAATAATAATAACAGCTAATGCTTACTGAGCACTTATTATGCCAAGCAGAGCTCCAAGTGCCCTGCATGTATTAATTCACTTAAACTTCATAATTCTACTGTATTGGTTTCCTAGGGCTGCAATAACAAAGCACCGCAAACTGAGTAACTTAAACAGTTGAAACTTATTGTCTCACAATTCTGAAGGCTAGAAATTAAGACATCAAGGTATTCACAGAACCATCTCTCTCTGGAGGTGCTAGGATTCTGTTCCAGTCTTCTCTCCTAGCTTCTGATAGTTCCTTGGCTTGTGACAGCATAAATCAAGTCTTCATATGGCATTCTGTATGTGTGTGTGTCTGTGTCCAACTATTCCCTTTTGGATTAGGGACCCACCTTAACTGAGTATGACCTTATCTTAATTTAACTAATTACATCTATAATGACCCTATCTTCAAATAAGACCACATTCTGAGGCACTGAGGGTTGGGACTTCAACATATGAATTTTGTTGGGGGGAGGGGATACAATTTAACTTATAACACCTATGATATGGATACTATTATTATCCTGATTTCATGCATGGGGAACAGAGAGGCACAGCAGTTAAGTGATTTGCCCATGGTGGGAAATAAGTGAAAGAGAATTGTTAGTTTCAATCTGGTTTATTCATTTTAGGAAGCAAATATTAGACTCCCCACACAGAAATCCAACATCTGTGACACAAGAATGTCTGTTAGCACACTTGGTGGCCAGGGAGTCAAAACACATCAAAGTTTTGAGGTGGTCAAAGGCTGCTACACTTTGGACCCCATCAAAGGAGGCAGACATCAGACCTTGGAATCTGTCAAGGGTGTAAGACAAGGAGTGACGAATACCAGCAGATACATATACAACGACTGGCACAGCTTCACCCAACCTCGGCTTGGTGAAGTAAGTGCCAGTGTCTTCAAGTTCATATTATATGAAAGTACACTACTTATAAATCAGGATTTCCCCAAAGTTTTCCTCCTCCTACATCTGGAGCTCATCACCTTTTCATGTTAAATTATCATAGAGATAGATGGGTGTTAGGTCCAAAACCAAAGAGAAAAACGATCTTGTAAAGTTCAATTTTTAAAATAAGGTTTACAAAACTTGATCTAGGAGTGGCATATGTAGGCATTTTATACTTTAGGACGTGTAAAAAAACTGATAGCTTCTTCCCTAAAAGTTGCCAGGAAAATCACCTAGAGTGAAATATTTGTTATGGAGTACTGTGCAGATCACAAATGATAAATATTTTTAGTATGTTGAATCCTCCATGTGGTTATGAAATCTTGACTATCGCCCTCAACCAGATAGATCGTTAAGCTTTTATGTGGGGTTTTAGCTCCTTGTTTTATGCTCAGATCAATCAACATAGATTAATATTAGCCAGTTAATGTATTATATTATTATAGGTATATAATAGTGTATAAACATAAGAATCATAGCTTATTTTGGTTTCCCCCAAATATGTGAAAAAGTTGCAGAGATACATTTCAGTTATAGAATCTCATGTTTAAATGGGAAATTGTAAACTAGTTGTGTGATGTATGTGGAGCTTTTGTTTTCGTCAATGTGTTCAGTAGGAGCATTTATATATTTGCTATGCTTTAATAATGAATATAATACAGACCAATCATGTGCTTTTTTTTTTTTTGCTGTACGCGGGCCTCTCACTGTTGTGGTCTCTCCCGTTGTGGAGCACAGGCTCCGGACGTGCAGGCTCAGAGGCCATGGCTCACGGGCCCAGCCGCTCCGCGGCACGTGGGATCTTCCCGGACCGGGGCACGAACCCGTGTCCCCTGCATCGGCAGGTGGACTCTCAACCACTGCGCCACCAGGGAAGCCCCCATGTGCATTTTTTATGTGTAGGGATCCATTAGAGGACACACTCTGATTAAAAATTAAACAGTAATAGGTAAATCAAAGACATTATTTTTATGCTACTACATTTAGGTGTTTTTTTTAAAAATAATAAAATGTGCCTTTTCAAAACAGAAGGTGTATCTGTGTGGAAAAGACGAGGAGCATAAACATTCTGAAGACTACGTTCACTCCTATAACTACGAAGGAAAAGAGTCTGTGGCCGGCTCCGTTGGCTGCTACAGGGATCTGCCGGAAGAAGAGGGACTTGAGTTTCTAGATCATCTGGAACCCAAATTTAGGACCCTAGTGTGTAAAGAAATAAATGTGCCTTTTAATAGAGTAACATCTACGATGCATATGTAGGAGTCTATTGAATGTAAAATGACAGCAGCATCTGCTAAAGTGTTTGTTTATTGGAGGTAAACTTCCAGTCATATAGATAAGGATACTATAAATACGAAGCTCCCTCTAATTCTCCTCGTCTGAGATAACTTCCATGTTCTCTAGAAATAAATGTTTCATTTATTAATTTCCATTTATATGCGTTTACATATTGCCCTTTCTAGGACTGTACTATGTGCTGTCTTGCACCTTCTATTTGAAAACTTATGTTACTTGGTATGCTCTGGAAGAGTATACGGGGGAGCTAGTGAAAAGTACATTTTTATTTTAGATGAAAATTATATATTTTCTTCACAGTTTTGGGGACAATTATGCTTTTAGAAATATTGTCTTTGGTGCAAGAGAATTGCTTCCTCTATCTGCATGGCTCTGTGCTGAAGGATTTTTTAAACATTCTTTGATACAGTCTCCAACTGGTGAATAAGGTTCATCTCCCACTATATTTTTCACCCTCTGGAGGTGCTCCCAGCTCGATCCTGAGATCTCTGTCCATGTGGATGCATCATCAGGTTCCTACAGGTTCTAGAATTGTTGGAAAGACATGGACCAGAGCAAGCTCACAGCAATTTGAGCCTCTGAGATTTTTTTTGAAGGATCACATGAGAGGATTTCCATGAAAGAATTGCAGCCTTGATGCCCATGGGTTGACTGAAACCCACAAATGTGTTTTGTTTGCCCACCATGATGTATTATTACTTTTTAAAAATATAAATACCTTGGCAAGGACATGCTCTCTCTAGTGTGACACACGCCCACCATCTTCAAGCATTTGGGGAACTAGCCCAGCAGGCATTAGGCTTACAACCCTGATACACAGTACTTAGCCCTTTGATTATGCTAAAGATTGAATGACTATCTAACCCGGAACTTAATACTCAGGCTGCGTTGGTAATCACTTTCAAAAAATGTTAAATCAGAAAAAGTGTCTGGCATATATATGTTAAAAAATTGAAATCTATTAATGCAATTCTTACCAAACATTACTTGAATGGTGGTGGATAAAAAAATGAAAACATGAGTTAATAAACTATTTTGAATATATAGCATTTTAATAGGACATTATATTTTATTAATTTAGAAAGAAACCATATATTTAAATAATATTTTAATAGTGTTTTGTGCCAAACTCTATAGATTTATAAACATTAACTGTATATATCACAAGGATATTTCTTGTTCAGACAAAAATAATTTTTTTTATCTATTAGTTGGTTAACCTTTGAAACAAATGAGTATCTGATTTTCTTAAATTTTGTGATTAGTCTCCTTATTCTTAGTCAGTTTCTAAGTAAAGGTGTTTCTTGATATGAAGTTGGATATTAGAGCAGAAAAAAAAAAGTAGTTTTAATAAGTAAGATTATATTTTAAAAGGTGTCCTTTTTTTTTTTTTTTTTTTTTTTTGCGATACGCGGGCCTCTCACTGTCGTGGCCTCTCCTGTTGCGGAGCACAGGCTCCGGACGCGCAGGCTCAGCGACCATGGCTCACGGGCCCAGCCGCTCCGAGGCATGCGGGATCTTCCCGGACCGGGCCATGAACCCAAGTCCTCTGCATCGGCAGGCGGACTCTCAACCACTGCACCACCAGGGAAGCCCTAAAAGGTGTCCATTTTTATAGCTATTGTCAGTAAAATAATTTTGGAGAGTAATGCAATTTCTGGATATCTGTTATTTGATGTACATGTTACTCTGACAATGATACCAGTTTTGAAATTTTAAAATATAATATTAAAATTTTGGAAATATATAATAATAACGTGTTAAGTTATATTCTTGAATGTAGATGCAGTATGTTTGCTAAGCAATTAAAACTCACTAGTCGAACATTAACTTACATGTTTGTTTATGTCTTCATATTTCTTAAATTTAAGAATGAAAGAGAAAATTTGTATCTGAACATAAAATACAATTAAAGGGCAAAGGCTGATTTCTCAATCAGCAAGAGAAGACACTCTAAAATTATAACCAAAATTATTAGAGGGGCTTCCCTGGTGGCGCAGTGGTTGAGAGTCCACCTGCCGATGCAGGGGACACGGGTTCGTGCCCCGGTCTGGGAAGATCCCACGTGCCGTGGAGCGGCTGGGCCCGTGAGCCATGGCCGCTGAGCCTGCGCGTCCGGAGCCTGTGCTCCGCAGTGAGAGAGGCCACAGCAGTAAGAGGCCCGCATACCGCAAAAAAAAAAAAAAAAAAAAAAAAAAAAAAAAATTATTAGAAAGTGTGGGAAATGAATTTGTATAAAGAAGTTTCGACTATTTTAAAATGTTTTCAAAATGTTAAAACTTAGGGTTTCCCTGGTGGCGCAGTGGTTGCGAGTCTACCTGCCAATGCAGGGGACACGGGTTCATGCCCCGGTCCGGGAAGATCCCACATGCCGCGGAGCGGCTGGGCCCGTGAGCCATGGCCGCTGAGCCTGCGCGTCCGGAGCCTGTGCTCCGCAACGGGAGAGGCCACAACAGTGAGAGCCCCGTGTACCGCAAAAACAAAAAAACAAAACAACAACAAAAATGTTAAAATTTATCTCACAGAGGAACTATGATGCCTTTTGGTTTATCTAGGAAGTTCAAAGTCATTCTTTATTTACACTCAAAATTAAATGTTAATTGTATGATTGATGAAATTTATGAAACTCTGCTGAACTGTTTACAACTTTAGTTTGTTAACAGAACATTGTATTTGATGGATTATTTCATGTAAGTTAATTGTCTGTTAATTAATTGTCAGTAAGTTAATCATTCTGAATTGTTTTCAAGAATTAAATCTATAGTTAGGGAAAATATATAATTAAAGTTTCTTATCTTGATCAAGATCTCAAACTATTTCATGTGAAAAAATTCCATGGAAACACCAAGACAGATGAAAATTGATATAATTGTTATAAATGAGCTTTGTTAAATATTTCCTTAACTTTGCTGAGCTTTTAATTCCTCCTAGGTTTATTAAAAATATTTTGTAAAATTTGATATCTATGCATATGTTTACTCATAGAAAATGGAATATGCTATGTTATTTGGGAAATGTTCACAATAGATGTTCTAGAGTTGAGGATTTTTATTATCATAGAGGAAAAGCTAACTCCATTTTGGTGTGCGTTAGTTATAAAAGTCCTGTACTAGTTGAAAATCCTCAATTAGATTAGGGCAATGAAACAAATTATGTATATTGTTACATGTTTCTGCTGCCTTTATCTACTTTTCTAATAAATGTTAAGGAACATTTTATTTGACCAGAAACTGCCTTTGTCTTTCTATATAATTAGGTTAAAGAAAAGAGTACTACGTATAGCATGAGAAAGCACTACTAAGAATGGATAAAGCAACTACACGCCAATAAAAATTAAAAAAAAAAAAAAGAATGGATAGATCCTTGTATACTTTGTAGGGCCCAGTAAATTTAAGTGAGCATAGTTTTAAAAAACTCTTTGAAAGGATAGTGTTGCATAAAAAATAAAAACCACACTTGATCTCAAATCCTTGCCACTACCAATAAAATAATAACCACTTTCAAATATATAGATAGAATAATTGTGTAAGAAATGTTATGTGCAAAGTATATTTATAATATGCATTTCATGTGGATAGATCAAGTTATTTTAAAATCTTTACTTAAAGTTTTTTGATTGATAGGAATAAAATGCCCTTTATAAAATCAATCTATGGAGTTAGACGTTGTTTATTTACTAACTTTAGAGAAAAAAACAATTAAAAATAAGTATGACCTTCCTCTGTATTTGGTCTGAGGATACATAAGATTTCAAATTTTTAAAAATTTAGTTGTCACAGTACAACAATGAATACCTGTAATTGTGGAGTGTTTTTATTTGTCCATGTTTAGGGACCATTAAATTCTATAACATGGAATTATTATTAAAAGGAAATTTCAAGGCTTCCTTTGAGATACCTGAATTTTTACCTAGAATTCATACCAAAAATTCACATAGAATTATTTTCTGCCAGGTATAGTTCAAGGAAAACTAAAAGGAACCCTCTAATCCAAAGTGGAAATGAAAGAATTTTCTTATTTTGACTTTGTCTCTCTTAAAATATGTAGAAAGCTTAGGAATTAAGAGTGGATGACATTTATATGGTTCATTTACATAAAATGTAAAATCCAACTTCACAAAGACCTTTTGCCCATTGTAGGCATTCTATAAGAGAGCTAGTTTACTATTCTACATCCACCATATTTTCCACCTCTTTGAGATCCATAACGAAATTCTAAATCAGTGGTTCTTGAAGTGTGATTCCTGGACCAGAAGCATCAGCATCACCTGGGAATGTGCCAGAAAGGCTAATTCTTGGGTCTCTTCTCAGATCCACTGAATAAAAAAGTCTGTGGGGGAGGCCTTGCAGGTGTTCCCAGTGTACAAGTTCACCTCTGTACTAGGTCTTTGCTACTCAGTGCTGTTTATAACACCTGACAGCAGGTGAAGAAAGTGGATTCAGGTCCCACCCCAGACCTATTGAATCAGAATCTGCATTTCAACAAGCTCTCCCAGGAGATCCCTTTGTACATGAAATTTGACAAGCACTGTATAGATGATCCCTTGGTTAGAACCTGCAAAAACTAATAGATGAACAACACAATTAGCCAATTAGAGTGAGTACACTGGTAGGCTCAGGCAGCAGGTCTACGGCTGCCAAATGGTAAGGAAATTTGTCCCGGCTCACCTGGTGACCCCAATTCAAGGCCACGTCTCTTCTGTTCACCCACACAGCAGAATCTCCCACCCTACTCTGTGTTCTTCTGTACCTGAATAACTGTAACTGACTCTCTGTATACTTTGTACCTTATGATTGCATATATTGGAGGGCATACAATGGCACATAGGGTAACCAAATTTAGGTACATGGCATACTCACTGCCATTTTACTTAGTGAATATATTTTGCCAACCCATAATTGAGGGAAAAAAATCACATTTTGGCATTATTTTTGGTCAGGGTCTATCCAACAAATTTACTAAATTATGTTTAAAAACCAACCTGAATAACCTGGATAGTTTAAGCAACACACTCGCAGTATCCTGAGATCATTTTGGCAAATAGATGACTTGACGTATTCTTTTCTTACTGAGCCAGTTCATCACCATGTACGTTTTTAAGCTTTTATTTTTCTGGGTGTAGCTGACTTTGAATATCATAGGTGTGGCTAGGAAGCTGTCAGAACCAGCTGTGTTTCACTGAGTAACCATATTCTGTCATGATTATTTCTTTTCATTTCAGACTGGGAAATCAGGCAGAAGGAAATGAAGACAAATTTTCAGAGTTATCTTAATCTAATATTTATGTGTTATTAATATTAACTAGATAACAAATAATTATTAAAATTAAATATGAATTTGGTATTGATATTTTAATATTAAATACATTTGAAGTTAAATATCAAGGGGACACTTGCCACTGACAAACACATGTCCCTTGATATTTTGTGACAGTTGTGACAGAGACTTCTGGTTGTTTACCAACTATCCCCTAACCTAGCTATTTCTTAGAGATGGACCTTGATTTCATTCAGAATGGCTATGGGCCTCACTAACAGACCATTATTTCCCAATCCCTTGAACTAAGTGTGACGTGTCCTAGATTCTGGTCAACGAGAAGCAAGTGAATTGCTGTGTATGAAATTTCTGAGTAGGTGTTTTAAAGGAGCTGATTCAGCTGGAAGATGTTTTTATGTTTGTTTTTGTTTTGTTTTATTTTGTTTTTTGCATTCCTCAATTGAATTTCATGATTGCTAGAACACAGATGTGATGGCTGGTGCTCAAGCAGCCATCTTATGATGCTTCAGATTGGAAACCATGAGCCATTTGTTGAGAATGATGGAGCATCAAGATAGAAGGAGCCTAAATCCCTTGTGACTTTGTGGAGCCTCCAAACCTGCCCTGGTCTTCCTGCCTCTGGACCTGTCCACTTGAGTGACTAAACCTTTCTGTGTTTAAGCAATGAAATTTTAGATTTTCTGTTAAATGTAGCTAGTCTAATCTGATATAGGGAGAGAACAGAGACTGGATGGAAATAATTGTTTTACTTAAGTCATGATTCAATTAACTTAATCTGCCTTGGGAACTCATTTTCTTTTGGCTAAGATTTCAAAAATGGTTGTTCTTGAAGATAGTTCTGTGTTCTCTAAACAGTCTCAAGGCAAAATGAAGTATTAATTATTTAATGGAAGTCAAAAAGGTGTACCTTTTCTTCACTTGAAAATATTCTTTTCTGTTCTCCCTGAAGTCAGAAGCCTGACTTTGTCAGAAGGCATGGGTCTAGGAGTGAGACAGTCTGGACTTTTCTATTAACTTGTTTTATGATCTTTATGAAGTCATTGAAGCTCATGTACTTCAATCCCCTCAACTGTAAAAAGGATTTTATTTGTTGGTTTTATAAGCCCAACTGACGTTCTTCAATGCAGCGATTATGTTTCAGTCATCACTGTGCTCTCCCTTACACCTGTGCTTGACAAGAGTTTTTGTTTGTTTGTTCATTTTGTGTGTGTCAATAGTATATATACATGGCATTTAGTATTTAATTGATGCATTAAATTAAAAATTTCAACGAAAACATCTTCCCTAATTTTAAAACACACCTTTTAAGATTTAGCATACTATTTCCACTGCTTCAGTCTCTGTCCCTATAAATTGTGTGATCAAATGGATGTGTTCCCTTAAGTCTGAGGGATTCAATGTTTGGTTGCATTCTAATAGCCTGAGGCATGGTCACATTTTTCAGTTAATTAATATATAGGTAAATAAAAGCAAATACAATTTATTTTCCTATTAATTAATCCAACAAATTACCAGTCTAAAATATTTCTTATGCCAATTCAACTAGACTTCAAAATGAGTAAAGGTGAGTTTAACAAACACAGGAAGTTGAGGAGGTTTTAGCAGGTGACAAGGAAGACAATTTTATTGTTTTGCTGTATGACAAATGGTGATTCCACATGCCTATTAACTTAGTTGGAATTCTGCTCGTCCACATTAGAGGCTATATAAAAAGGTATTTTAAAAATGATCTCAGGGGCTTCCCTGGTGGCGCCGTGGTTGAGAGTCCACCTGCCGATGCAGGGGACACGGGTTCGTGCCCCGGTCTGGGAAGATCCCACATGCTGCGGAGCGGCTGGGCCCGTGAGCCATGGCCGCTGAGCCTGCGCGTCCGGAGCCTGTGCTCCGCAACGGGAGAGGCCACAACAGTGAGAGGCCCGCGTATCGCAAAAAAAAAAAAAAAAAAAAAGATCTCAGGACTTGTATTAGACTACTTGGTGACAGAAATAAAGTGGCTTATTTATTTATTTAGACATCATAAACCACCTGATCCTGCCTGCTCAGGGCACATTGTCGCCCAGTAGCCAAAGCCAGAACCCTGGGCATCACCCTTGACTCTTCCTCCACTGCCCTCCCCCATCCAACATCCCACATAGAACTACAACCAGTTCACTCTAGCTCTTAATTATCTCTTAATTTAATCAATTTCTTGTAAAGAATCAATTTCTTATAAAGTGGTTTAAATAGGCAAAAGTTCGTTTTCACTAATGTAAAACAAGTTCAGAGTCTTGGACTTACAGGGGCTTCTTAATATCATCAATGTCCCAGGAGCCTTCACTTATTCTGCTCAACCATCCTTTGCTTCACAAATCACAAGATGATTTGTGAAGCAAATTACAAATTGCTTCAAAATCACAAGATGGCTCATGCAACTCCAGCTATCACATCTGAGTCTGAGGCAGGAAAAAAAGAGGAAGGAGGAAGACTTTCTTTTTAGGGAGCGTTTCCAGAAGCTCCCTCCAACAATTCCTGCCTACATATCCTTGGGAGAACTTAGTCACTTGTCCATCCCTAGCTGCAATAGAGAGTGAGAAATGTGGTTTATCAGCTGAACAAAATCAGGGCACTGTAACTAAGGAAGATGTTTAATAATGATAGGAGGTATTCTGGGGGCAAATATGCAGGAGGAATATTGTTTCTTATTCTTAACCAGTGTTTCCTGCCCCAGGTCAGTAAGATTCTTAGCAAAATATTTATTCAGTATATAATGATTTGCAGGGCAGGAATAGAGACGCAGACATAGATAACAGACATGTGGACAGGGAGGGGGGTAGAAGGGGAGGGTGGGATGAATTGGGAGATTAGGATTGACATATATACACTACCATGTGTAAAATAAATAGCCAGTGGGAACCTGCTGTATAGCACAGGGAGCTCAGCTCAGTGCTTTGTGATGACATAGATGGGTGGGATGGGGGGTGGGAGGGAGGTCTAAGAGGGAAGAGATATATGTATACATATAGCTGATTCACTTCGTTGTACAGCAGAAACTAACACAACATTCTAAAACAGCTATACTCCAATTAAAAAAAATAGTTAGTGGACTATATAATAGTTTGAGTGGCTCACACTCTTTCACATACCAAGTTTTACAAAATACTGCAGAGCTAAAGCTTATTTTAAAAGTGACATAAATATAACCTCAGTTTTTTTCAGAGATTTAAACCTGATTACTTCCTTAAACCGTATGTGGCCTGCAAATTTTGGGGGGTTTGGGGGGAGGAGAGGAGAAGCTTTTACAGTTGAAAAAAATATGAATAAACTGCTATATTAAAAATCAGGATATTTCACCCCAAATGCAAATTTATGACTTTGCTTGAAAAATTGGCGGGTCTGGCAACATGGAGTCCATATTCCCAAAGACCACCAATTGCTTGGAAGTGACAAGTGACTTTCCCAGGGTCTCTGCCAGTGCCAGAGCCCTATGAGGCTTGCCATTTATGTCTCAGATAAGAAGGCTGTCAATTGCCAATTATCATGACACTTGTACTATTGTTTTCTGAAGACAGATGTAGGAAGGAAAAGAGATGTATTTTTTGTGTTCTTATCTTCACAAAATCAGAATAATAAAAAGGGCTGCTCTTTTCAACCAACCTAACTTATTTATTTTGATTACTTTCCTGGACCCTGCAGGTGTTAAAGACTATGACTACTTACACTACATGAATTTTCAATATAAAATGGATTATGTTGCCATTTGGTGTACAATATAATTTGTTTCTTCATTATGTTCATTGTTTTCTCTCCCCTCCCCACATTTGAGTGTAAGCTCCATGAGGGCAGGGATCTTTGTGCTTAAAACAGTGTCTGGAACATGGAGGAAACTCAGTAAACGCTTGTTGAAGACAGTTACTGAGCACCTACTATGTGCAAGCATTACAGGATACTATCACAAATGTTATCTCATTGAAAATATTAATAACATACTTCCAAGTTTAGGTGTTTATTATTCCTTTTACCAGTAAGAAAACTGAGGCTGGGAGAGGTTAGCTGACTTAAACAAGATCAGACTGTTAGGTTTTCATAGAGCGAGGATTTAAAGGTAAGGCTGACCAGTATGGTTTTTGCACAAGAACAGACAAATAGGCTAAAGAGTTTTAAAATTCAGAAAGAGACCAGTGCAGAAATAGGAAATTAATATATGTTAAAAGTGTGGACGGCACACACCACTGAAAAAAGAAGAAATTATTTAGTGGTGTTGTTAGGAAAACTGATTCTTTACTAGAGAAAAACAGAACTGATTCCCTACTTAACATCATGTACAGAGTGGCCTCCAGATGGGATAAACTTCCTGTGGTGACAAAGACATAAGTTAATGGAAGACAATATAGAATATCTATATGACCCAGGAGTGGAGAAAGATTTTTAAAAAAACACCCAAAAAGCATATACCATAAAGAAAATTTTAAAAGATACATTTGATTACATTAAAATTCAGACTTTCTATTTAAACCTGATTAAAGATAATAGGTGATAGATTGGGAGAATACATTAGTTATGACTAAAACAGACAAGGGAATAATATCTAGAATGTGCAAAGAATTCTTACACATGACAGGAAGCACAATAGAAAAAAATGGGCAAAGGGTATGACCAGGCATTTTACAATAAAGGAATCCCAAAGCCTACAAAGTATATTTTAAGAAACCAGAGAAGTGCATTTTAAAATCATAAAATATCCCTTACACCTGTTGGACTGGCAAAAATTAGGAAGCTGATGCTTCCTTGTCAAAGTGACTCCCTGATTAAATCTAACTCTCCACCCTCCCAACTGCTACACACTCACAGTTGAATGTGGCTGAGGTAGGCCCAGCTCACATTTTAACAAATATACTAATACATGTCCATTATGTTTGAGATCAGATTAGGAACACTCACCCTGCTAAATTTGACTCAAGACATCATTTTATTAGGCCAATAAACATTAGAATTAGAAAAACAAAGAATTACTTACCAAAAAAACCTCCCAGGAGTCATTCATTCATTTATTCATTTACTCACTCATTCAACAATTATTTATTAGGCATCTACGATGTGCCAGGATTCATGCTGGTTAGTGCCAGGGATATAGGGAGAACCAAAAAGGTCAAGTGCAGTCATGAAAATGTATGGTCTTTGGTGAAAAACAAATATTAATCAAATAATTACTCAAATTTAACATTGTAACTGTGACAAGTGCTCTAAAGAACAGGCAGCTATTTAATGAGGAAGATTTGACCTGATCAGAGAGGGATTTGACCTGGTGGGAGAGAAAATAAAAGTTGCTATTTATAGGATGGGCCAGGCCAGAGACAGAAGAAAGTTCCAGGTAAGGGAAGAGCATATACAACACACCCATGGTAGAAGTGTGTGGCAATATTTAGAAGTCAGGTCGAGCAGAGGAATCCAGGCAAGGAGAATGCACAGACCCAGCCAGCAAGGGAAGAATAAAACAGGAAAAACAGGAGACATGACTGTCAAAGAAGCCAAGAGCAAATATGTTCTAAGTGAAGTGATCTCACAAAACAGTGAGTTTCCTGTCCTGAGGTCCGTTTCAGAATTTAACACATGAATTTTAGTCGGTGATTTTTCATCCTTATAGAACACTCTTTATATATCATTTTGCACTTAATTTGAGATTAGTCTTTTCTTTTACAAAAGAGTCAGCAGGAGGTGAATAGCAGGTGGAGAGTACTTGTTCAGCCCAATTGTACTTCCTTAGGCGTTTCCTTCCTTCAAGCACATGCCCTTTCTGTTTTTTTCACCACAGCATTCCCAGGGCTGAGAAAATGCCTGAGACATAGTTGATACTGAATAAATACTTGTCAAACTAGTTAGTTAGTAAAGCAAATAATTGAAAATGCTGTGGGTTTTTTTTTTTTTTTTTTTTTAATGCTGTGGTTTTAAGGATATATTTGTTCACAGCACTCCAGAGTGGCACATGTCAATGGCATTCTATTAAAGGCAAGAGCAGACACGGTCACGTTCAACACAACTGCCTCAGAATTCATTCATTGGCTTGTTTTTTAATTGAGGGTCTTTTAAGTGAAAGTACTTCAATAAGAACTGACTGCTTATTTCACTCTCTATCCCTTATTTATTTCAAAAAAATATTTTGAAAGGTAATGGAAGTTGAATTTGATTAGTATACTCTTTTATTGAGGACTATTTTGAAGAGAACTTCAAAGAAATATGGCAGCATTAAAAAATAAATATTTTATTTATCGAACAAGGCAGCACTTAAAAAGCTTTTCTCCCATCATAAAAGAATTCTGATGGTCCTTGCCCTAAGAAGTGCACGGTGTAAAATGAGAAATAGAAAAAGTGAACATAATTTCTATTCAATATGTTAACTGCAATACTAAGAATGCATACCATACTATGGGAATACAGGGTAGATATTCAATAAATGTTTGTTAAATGTTGAAAAAAAATTGGTCCCAATTTTCAGTAAGTACAAAACTAGTGCGAGCTGCGGCATCTCATTTTGGTATTGCATAGTTAATCCTTCTGAATCAGATGAGGTCTGGGGGTCGTGTTGGGGGGACGGAGGCTGAAGGATTTGGGAGTGGTGAGTGAATTAACACTGGGGTTCAGACCTAGACCAGTACCTGAGGAAAGAGGAAGAACAGGAACTAGGGAATTGTCATAAGGATGAAGTCGGGTGGGCGATGAGTGGTTTGTAAAGGTATGGTAGCAGCGGGCAGAAGAGGGATACCCATATTAACCAACATTCATGGAGCTCTTAGAATATGCTAGGCTTTATTCTGCATCATTTAATCTTGTAACAACTCTGAGAGGTAAATAGTCTAATTGTGCTCATTTTATTATGGTTACCTGATGTTTTCCTCTTCACTTTCACCTGTAAAGTAACTAGACAATGTCCTCCAACCTCATTTTTTCCCCCTTAGGTCTGTTTCCTTTGCTTTGAGGTTCCATTCTGTGTCATTGGCCACGCCAAGATAGAGGCACCCTAAAGATCACGTGTCCACATGGACCCTTCTCCCCAGGCTTCAACAGTGGAATCACGCAGCTCAAAGAGAGCTGTCCCTGTGTACTTATCAGTAAGTGGTATTTTTTTGTTGCCATTAATATGTTCAGTTTCCAGTTTCTGAAATTAGAAAACTGTGAAGTTAGGTTGCAGAGATGTGCTCCAAGTGCCTTGCTGTTTGTTGCTGTTTGCTCAGTTTTTTAAGGACAACTCTGGTTCTGACTTTCTACTTGGAAAGGAACACCTATTTCCAGCCAACTTCTCAAAAATAAGCCACAAGGAGTCTAAGTAGTTTAATTTTAGATGTGGAAGGTGCCATAGACAGCATCTAGTATTACTTTAATTATCTTACTTAACAAACAGGAGTGCTGAGCGCTAAGGTTATATGAGTGGCCCAAGACACAAAGGAACTTGGTCCTGACTTTTGGTCCGGTGCACTCTTTACTATAGCAGAATGGAAAACCAGTTCAAGGCAGCAAAATCATCTTCACAGCCAAAAGACATACTTAAAAATTTCATCTTCCTATATTTCATTGTCTCTTCAAATTTATACCTGTTGTTTCACGATTGTAGTATAGAAGAAGCTATTTCAGAAGCCATATAGTCTAATTTAAATCTATTAAATTAATTGGGTCCCTTGTTTAGAGTTTATAATTCATTTCTTTGTTTAAAGAATCACAATGAAACAAACAAGTCACCATCTTAGTAGCCTCCATCAGTTACTTAATGTGAAAGATGAAAATAAATATCTAAGGCGAATTCTTTTCAAATTGCTCTTCTCCCCTTTTCTGGAATGTGGAAAAACATGAGCTACCCTTAGGCATTAAAGGTTGAGGGGTAGGCAAGAGCTTGGAAATGTCCTATTGTCCAGGGCTAGGACGACAGCCTGAGTAGATTTCTTAAACCTGAAACTAGCTTGCTTCTCTTCCTCTGGAAAGCTTCATGCTAGAGATCATGATATCTTCATTAATAGGATGAGGTGTGTTTATGAAAGCATTGCTGGAAAAAACATGGGGGTTAAAAAATTATGGAAACAGAAGGATGTTAACCATAGTCTCATGCTGATGACTCAGGCTTATCTTACAAGCAAAGGTTCCATGACAAATTTTATATGTATGGAGACAACAGAACAGCTCATTATGTGTCATTCAGTAATAAAATAGAGCATGGGACTAATACATAGAATGTAAGGCAGGTACTGTTTGACAATACTTTTGAATTTAAGTATATGGTCAATATTATAATCATGTTGGCTCTGTGTATAATGGTATTAGGACTGTATATGTTTTCAAGAGCTGAAATGTATCACGGCTGGCTTTTCAAACAAGTTTTCTCCACACATCCCTGTGGAGACAAACCAAATGAGATGGAACAGACAAGTTTCTCCTTTGTGGTCAGAATTCCCTGGTTTAAGCCGTAATTGAAAAGAGGTGTAGGATGATTCCGAATGCCCTGCCATTGCTTTCTGAAGAGCTGCAAGCATACCTCTTTTATATTTTAATCTTCCAGGTTAAGTACTCCTATAATTCATCTAGTTTAAGTATACTTCAAACCAAAACATACATTTTATCCTATTCTTTTTCTTTTCTTACCACGAACTCTGGTTTTTATGGCGGGAAGGGAAGAGAGAAATCTCAGACGTCCAGGAGTCCAATTTAGGAGGTAAGTTACAAGAAGGTCAGTGGTTGGCTTTAACTGTGACAAAGGAGGGTCTTGGAGGAAGTCAGTAGGCCCGCATTTAACCAACGTCTACAAGATGTATTTTCCGTAGTAACTCACCCTTGATGCCTGGATTCCCTTATTTTAATTGATTAATTATTGTAATTTCCTTGTATCATTGCTATACTGGCCATGACATTTCTGTTAAAAAAAAAAAAGGCAAACAACAACAACAACAACCAAACAACACCCCAAGAAAGGTGTGCCACAGATGAAACCTCTGTCTGAATTGCACTTGGATGTCTGCAGTAAATTAACTCCAGCAAAGAGTGTATAAAACAGTCTACCTGGGGTCAACCCTCTAATAGGCGGGCCTTAGTTAGCTGTGACACAAAATGCGACCTCTCCAGCTCCCAGGCGGCCTTTGCGGGTCTGAAACTGGCCGCTGCGCACGGGGCGGAGTCGGGGCCGGGAGCGCGCCCCCTCCTGCGGCAGGACGCGCTCGGGGACCGAGTCTGTACAGTCAGGGCTTTTGCTGGGCAGGGCCAGCTGTTAATCCTCTAGGCAGATACCGGGGCGGTGGGGAGATGGGGCATGTAGGTGGCGTACGTAGGTGAGAAACACCTAGCGCAGAAAAAGGGTGGCGGCGACAGGGAGTTCCCACATGTTGGCGTTCTTCCAGAAATGACTTGAGAAAATACCAAGGTGGGGCCGATCGGTGTGTTTCGGAGGCGCCTGGAACCCCACCCTCGGTCAGAGGAAAAGCCCCTGGGGTGAGACGCAGGAGCTTCAGAAAAACCTAGAAGAAAAGCAGCTCCCTCCGCGCGCCACGGCCTCTGCCTCGCACTCCCGCGCGGCCGGCCCAGCCTGCGCCTGGCCCGCGGCCCTTCGCCCGGCTGCGCCTTCCCACCCCTGCCTTCCGGGTGCCTCGGCCGGCGACCTGCCTCCGAGTTCTCCCATGGCCGCAGCGCGACCCACAGGCTCCGCGAGCGGAGCCCTTTGCCGGCAACTCCTGCTGACCCTCGCGGTGAGTGGCTGCCCGGACCCCGGTCCCGAGTGGGCGCACGGACCCATGGGGGAGGGAGGGGAAACTTTGGGAGCGGGGGTCGGTGGTGGCGGCGGCCCATGCGGGGGGTTCTTGGGCCTGGGGCTGGCTGAAAAAAGTGCCGTAGGCTGGGGGAGGGGGGAGGGCCGACAGAGGAGAGCGAGCTGGGCGCAGCGCTCCCGCAGGGGAGGAGAAGCCTCGGGGTACAAGCCGGCGAGCGCCGCGCGCTCCGCGCTGCTTCTCTGCGCCTCGCGCACCTCCCCGGGCGGGGCAGTCCCTTCGACCTCAGTGCCGGGCTCCGGCCGCGGACGAGGGGAGCCGCTGGGCGGATGCGACCGAAATCGCAGGTCCTTGGGTGAAAGGACTAGGCGCCTTTTGATCTTACTGTGTGAGTGAAGTGGGGAGGGAAGAGCTGGGGCGGGGGCGGTCTCCACCCTCTGCGCCTAAAGATAGTAGATGGGCCGGCCCTCGGTGGTCCTTGGTATGGTTTCCATTGTTTGTCAGCACGTGAGATTTCATTCCCCTTAAACTTCGGGGAAATGGCTTTCCCGATCTCTCGCCTCGGAGGCATACAGATTCTCCCCGCTCCCGCATCCCCCGCCAAGCCCTCCAGCTCTAGTTTCCTTCCCGCTTTAAAGGAGGGAAAAAGGAGGTGGCCTTATTCGGAAGGGATAGCCCCCCTCCCGGGCAGGAAAGGCTGAGATCTCTTTGGGGGACCTCAAGGCATAGGAATCCAGTGCGGGGAGAGCAGCCCCTGGGAGAGTGTGGGATCAGAGGTTCCCCAGTCAGGGCTTCCTGGGTCTCCTGGAAGGACAAAATTTACATAGACCAAGTACAGAGGGCTAAGCGGGTAGTGTCCTTTCACGTTGAGCCGCAGGCGTTGGAGCTCTAGTCCCTAACCCTGAAGGACAAGGGGACGAACCTGGAGAACAGACAGAGGGAGGATTCCTTCTGGGAGGAGTGCAACTGGCGGCGGGAAATATCCGTGTACTTTCCCTTACTCTACCGCTCTCATTTTACAACGAAGTCCTGAAATTTTTAACTAATGAAATTGTAGTTGTTACTATTATTAGAATGCCTTTCCCATGGAACTCCAGGGACTTCAAACCCTTAACTAAATTCCCAGGGCACATTAATAACATACAAAGGGCCGGGTGCACAGCAAGTAATAGTTCACAGCTGAGGAAATCAAGAAGGGAGTAAATAGCGGTCGTAAGATATGTCTTTGATGACAAAAGGAACGGATTTTGCTTAGATTCTTAATAAAGTTGACACTTTTTTTTTTTTGACACTTCATTTTAAGCATTGCCCTTGAAGGAAAAGGCATGATTAGGCACGGGTACTAAAAGGCGCAGGCCATAAATAGCTTTGCTCTTATATACTGACACACACAACTTTCTGTGTGTTCTCACTTCCTTTTTAGAAGAAAGCAGATATAAGGGAATAAACTAAAAGTTGAATAATCCTCATTCTTTGGCCTTCCTTAGCTTCAAAGCTGGATAGACCAGAAGTGGGGTGGCTGTGGCTACTACCCCCCTCATCCTACTGCATTCTGGCTGGAAGGCTTGGTGGGTCTTAAGCTGTTCTGATGCTCATGTGCATGTCTGTGCAAAGTCCTGCTAGCCTCAGATGCTTGTTGTGGTTGTGAGCCTCATGTGTGATAGACGTGTAAAGAAGAGTAGGAACATTACTAAATAAAAATGGCTTGGGGGACACCCCTTACATTTCCCTTCCCCATGAACCCAAGTAATCCGTCACCCTTCTGTGAATCAGCTTCTCCCAACTTCCTCATCTTGCCTCGCCTCACACATTTGGTAACCACTTGAACGCTGCCTCTACCTAAACACCTAATGAAGTTTCTGTCTCTCTAAGGTCATCAGGGATCTCCACTGCTAAATCGAAATCATTCCTTATACAATTCCATCTTGTGGTTGGAGCTCTTCTAAATCAAGAAGTCCAGCATGAACATGGACCTGAAAAACCATAAAGTAATAAAAATGTCCCATAAAATATTTCAGCCTTACTCATAATAAGGAAAGATGAATTTTAAACTACATTGGTTGTAAAGCAATTATACTCTAATAAAGATGTTAAAGGAAAAAAGAAAAAAATGGTCTATATAAAAAAAATCTTAAAACAAACAAATAAATAAATAATTTAAAAAATGGTATTACAAAAAAAAGAAATACATTGAAATGTCATTTCTCATTTGGCAAACATCCAAAAGTTTGACAACAGGCTCTGTAGGCAAGAATGTGGAGAAATAGAAACTCATAAATGGCTAGTGAGTGTCAACAAAAAGTTACAACCCCTATGGTCTATATACAGTTGTAACAAATGTAAATAGAAACTGTTTTACTTCTTCCTTTCCAATTTATATGCATCTACTCTCTTTCCGTCTATTCATATACCAAATACTGCATTGTTTTAATTATTGAAACTTCATAAGACCTTTCAGTATCTGCTAAAGCTAATATCCTTTCATTGCTTTTCTTTTTCATAATTTTTCTATCTTTAATTGTTTATTTTTCCTTATTACATTTTATATCAGCTTGTCTAGTTCCAGAAAAAATATTGATGGAATTTTTTTTTTTTTTTTTTTTTTTGCGGTACGCGGGCCTCTCACTCTTGTGGCCTCTCCTGTTGCAGAGCACAGGGTCTGGATGCGCAGGCTCAGCCGCCATGGCTCATGGGCCCAGCTGCCTCGCGGCATGTGGGATCCTCCCGCACCTGGGCACGAACCTGCGTCCCCTGCATTGGCAGGCGGACTCTCAACCACTGCGCCACCAGGGAAGCCCCCGATGCGATTTTTATTGGGATCATAAACTTTATAATTTAACTTAGTGTAAATTGATATACTTATGTTGTTGATTTTTTACTATCCAACATAATAATATATGTGTCTTTTGTTCAAGTCTGCTTTTGTGTCCTTCAGAAATATTTTCAGGTTTTTCTCAAATAAACTTTACATGTTTCTTGTTAAGTTTACTTTTTGGTATTCTAATTTTTTATCACTTTTGAAAATGATCTCTTCTTTTCCATTATATTGTTTAACAGATTTTGTTTATGTGTATGATGACTAATGATTTCTGTGTTTTAATAGTTGTTTCTGCTCCCTTATGAAATTTTCTTATTGTTTTGTGGTTACTTTCCTTGGGTTTTCCAGATAAATAGTCATATCAAATGCAAATAGTGGGTTTTTTTAACCTCTTTCTTTTCAATTCATATGCCATCTAATATCATTCTCTTGCCTAATATACTTTAATGTAATGTTAGCTATAGATGATGACCCTTGGGAAGTCTATCTTGTTTCTGAGTTTAGTGAGGCTACTGCTAGTGCCTTTCCATTGATGATGTCATTATAATATAAAATAAAATTATATTGAAGTAGGACTCATCAATTCTTACTGGGGGCACTTTTTAAAAAAAATTTAAGAATGGTTATTGAATTTGGTCAAATGGTTTTCAGCACCTATGGTGCTGATCACATGCCAGGGCTTCTTTAAACTAATTAGCGGCTTGTGTTTCCTAGAACAAATGAGTGATGTGAGTGTGGATCACAAATCCGTGTGAGGACCAGTTTACTTCTAGCTTACTCTTACAATGAAGGTTTTGCATTTGGGGATCCAGATTAATGTGGACAAACCTTCTCTTAGATCTTAGGCAGGTCTGTGCTTTGATTTCACTCCCCTCTCTTGAGGCCAAAAAGCCAGAATCTAATCTTTTCAGATTAGAAGTTGTTTCTGGTTACTACTGTGTTCCAGCTTTATCCTCAGTTTTTGCCTAGCTGGATGTTTTAGGATGGTTTAAAAACATGTATTCATCATTTTTAGTTTTGGCCTGGGGGTTGGACTGAATGTGCTAGGTCCCATTATTAGAAATGAAAATTGTTCCCCTAATTCATTCGTCACACTGGTCAGAGTTAACCTTATTCAAATAGAAAGCTGCTTATGTAATTTATTTGCTTAAAACAAATCTTTGGTTTCTTATTATCTTTAGGAAAAAAATCTGTATGTGTACTTTGTTAAGGCTGTTCAGGACCTGTCCCACACCTACTTCTGTGAATCCATTTTAAACTCCTGTCCCTCTTGTGCTATATGCATCAACCATCGCAAATTGCATTTTCAAGTCTGTGTCATCTCTGGGCCTTTGCATATGCAGTTCCTATGTTTGCAGCATACAAGCTCTGCCTCCCTGTGACATGGCTAACTTGTTGCCCCTCTTCACCTGGCTCTTAGAGGAGGCTGGTTCCTAGTGCTATCCCAAAGCATCCTGTACTTCTCTGTCATAGCTTTTATCCTCCATTATTGAAATTACAAATAAGTCTTACCCTTGAATTGAATGTTTCATGAGAATCCCTTTTACTGCTTTGTGTCTGGTACATATTAGAACATTCAGTAAGTATTTGTTGAATGCATGAATGGCTGGATGTCCAGGATACTGTTATCTGAAATATTGTCTTAATTCGGCCACTTCTCACCTTTTCCATCGTTTTTACCTTAGTCCAAGTCACCACCTCTCCTCTCAGATAGATTCCTCCCAATGGGTCTCCTTGCTTCCACTCTGTCTTCCCCCATAGTCTGTTCTCACATGGCCACCGGAATGAGTCTGTGTAAATGCTCACCACGTGACGCCACTCCAGTGTCTAAACCTACTGTGCTTCTCTTTGCCCTCAGAATAAAATCTGCACTCCTTACTGTGGCCTTTTAGACCCTACATGATACGCCTATGATTGTCTCTTCAATATCATGTCCTCTCACTCTTCCCTCACTGTGTTTACTGCTACGCCCTTCTTTTTGTTCCTTCAACACACCAGGTGAAGTCCCCTCCCAGGGCCTTTGGCCTAGCTTTTCGCTCCACCTGGAAGACTCTTCCCCAGTTAGTGAACTGGTTTGCGTCCTGCTTTCATTCAAGTTTCTGGTCTTTATCACCCTCTCTTCCTGTTTTATTTTTCTCGTAACACTTACTCTTGGCATTGTGTGACCTTTGTGCATTTGTGTATTTACTTTTTGTCTTTTAGTGTAAAATAATCTCTGTGAGGTCGAGTTCTCTTTGTTCACCGTAGTAGCCTTTGAACACTTCCTGGCACCTAGGCAGAAACCAAGAAATGTTGGTTGAATGAATCAGTGGGTGTATGCTTTCTGTCACCTTGAGCTGGACTCTTCACATGTCTGATTCTACTCCTATTCCCTCTAGGCTATGCAACCAATGAAGATTCTTTTCATCTTTTTATTTCTAATTCAAGTACAGTCTCTTTGTTATGTCCATCTCTGAGTTCCAAATGAAATGTAATCTCTGCCATGCTTGGTCCTTCATACATAATTTAAATTAGATACTTAAACGGTCTTTAGTGCATTTTGGAAATTAAAATTTTCATCCAAGTTTTGATGATTTTAATTTATGTTTATAGATTTTTAAATAACAGTGTAGGGACTTCCCTGGTGGTCCAGCGGTTAAGACTTTGAGCTTCCACTGCAGGGAGTACGGGTTCGATCCCTGGTGGGGGAACTAAGATCCTGCAGGCCGCGCAGTACAGCCAAAAAAAATAAAAGTTTAAGTAACAGTGTAAATGCTGGTTGGCTGTTTTGCTTTTCGTCAAAAACCTTTGCAAAAAACTGTGAAACTTTCAGAAGCATCCATTATAAAGTTTCAGAGAGAACAGAATTTATTTTCAGTGTGCTCAAATATATATTGTGTTGGAATTGGTTCAGCATAAATCACTAAATCATTTAAATTTTTTAAGTGAAATATTTTTAACATTGACCTTAATTCTCATTATTGAGAACTTCAAAATAAGTTCATATTTCAAAGTTGTGTGCTTATATGCGTGGGGTCATATGTAAATACTTCTTAAGTCACTGCATGGCAATGAGTCAGTGCTTCTCTTTAAAAGCATCGGAATTTTCTTTAGGATATTTTTGATTTGGTACCAAAACTCATAGACAGTTGACAGTTAATTGAAACAACTTGCTGGCTCATTAAATTTGTTTTTGTTTCTCTTTCCTTTTACATACCTGTGCTGCCTTCCTAATAGTTTCCAGTGCTTTCCCACAAAAGGGTGTCATAGGTTTCTCAGTATATCCACTAAGTTAGTGAAATTATTATTAACTTCATTTTACAGACTAGGAAACAGAGCCCAAGAGGATAAGCAATTCTCTGAGTTTACATGCTTTGTGAGGGAGGGAGCCATGGCTCCTAGTCTGTTGTTTTTATTCTTCTCTTCTATGCAGTTTTTTTCTGAATTCTTAATCCAGTGTATGCTTTTTATTTTATTTTGCTAATTATATAAACAGATTTGTAATTATACAAATTTGTATAAACTATGTACACATGAAAAGGCTCTTTTTAATGTATAATACTGATTTTTTTAGATCTTAACATTTGCCTGTGATGCCTGCAAAACAGTGACACTACATGTCCCCTCCAAACTAGATGCTGAAAAATTTATTGGTAGAGGTAAGAAACTGCCAAAATATGTAATAAATCTTAATTTGGTGTGATCTTGTAAAATTAGTGTAATCTTTAGGAGGATAACTGTATTGGAACTAATAGTTAAAACTAATATAGTACATTCCAATACTTTTTAAAAAATATATATGGTGTCAATCCAATGAACAGAATATTGTACTTTATTGAAAAACATGATTATATAAAGTAGTTAAAATTGTTTAGTTTGAGTAATGAAGTAATTACTAATATTTACGTTAGATGAAGGATATGGTATATGTTATAACACATCTATGAAATTGAGAAATAGTATTGAAATTATTTCTTGAGTTTAAAGGTGTTGTTTTTGGGTTTTTATCCTAAAATATTTTGGCATCTTACAACATTTACTTCCACATATTTTTTTTCAATTATTTTTTTCATATAACTCAAATGTATACCAAAAGATCAGACCAATGAAGATACAGAATACGATGACTATTTAACAACAGATGCAAAGAGTTCAGTAATAATTTAATGTAATAACTGCCAGTTTTAATCTCTAGATTCTGTTTAACTTATTTTAAGTGTTCTCATGTATTGCTCTGTGGCTAGTTTCAGTTAATAAAGAAAAACTTTTTTGGTGTGAGTTTAATATTCAAACTGTAGAATTCACATGCTTTTATTTCTGAACAAATGTCTCTTCTTTAAAAGGCTGTGAAGTAGGTATCAGAAGTGATGGATATGTTTAGTTAAACACAACTGAATTAACTGTATAGTTTCATATATCCTTTTAAAAATGCAAAACTTACAAGTGTCAGTGTATTTAAAGTTTTTGACTGCCCCACCTCAAATGCATAGCTTACTGTTAAAGCTATATATTGCTTTGTTTTACCTTACAAATGATTGCTCTGTACATTTTCTACAGTTAACCTGAAGGAGTGCTTTAAATCTGCAAATCTAATTCATTCAAGTGATCCTGATTTCCAAATTTTAGAAGATGGTTCAGTCTATACAACAAATGCCATTCTTTTGTCCTCAGCGAAGAGATCTTTTACCATATTACTTTCCAACACAGAAACCCAAGAAGAGAAGAAAATACTTGTCCTTTTAGAGCAACAAACAAAGGTATACCACAGTATAAAAATGAAGTATGATGAACTATTTTCTTCAGGTGGAACTAACATGACCAGGGAAGATGTGAATCAGAAAAGATATGGGATAATTTAGCTTGAAGAAGAATAAAAGCCATGACTCAAGTTAACAGTGTTGAAATGGAAAAGGGTTGTTCAACATCAGTCGGTTATCACAGATGATAATTTCCTTTTATTTGGGACATAAAAGGAGAAATTGGGATATGGGACAGCATGAGAACTTGAGATTAGACACAGAGAAGCATTTCTTGATCTTCACTGTGGAATAGGTTTCCAAAACAAGAAACATTATTGTTTAAGATATTTGTATATAACTTGGACTTTGTAGCTTTTAATTATTCAAGAACTCATATGGCACGTTAATGACTTAGGATGGTGTCCTACTCTGGGCAGCAGTATAGGGTCATGACATGGTTAATTACTCTGAGATACATGAGGCATCCAGAGATAGGTCTCATGTGTCTTAGCATAATTTTTAGTCTTAGAAAATTGAGGACTATTTTAGGTTAAGGTTTGGACTTCACGCATACTTACGACTTTTTGACATCCAAGATCAAAATGACTTCATTCAACCCCTGGCCATTACTCATGACAGCTGTTTGAGAGTTGTCACCATGTTTCTCTCCTCCTTCTGACACAGATCTCTCTGTTGGTCCCCTGGCTCTTCCTAGTTGCCGGTGAGTGGAAGATGCTTATGCTAAATTTAGAAGGGCACCTGTCTACTTACATTCATTGCATATTTCTCCTCCCATGTTTTTGCATGGCAGTGTGGCAACAGTACAGTTTTTTTTTTTTCAGTTTTGCTTCTAGGCTTCCAATTTCATCTCTCTCTCTTCCATGTTCCCACCAAGTTATTTTCTCAAGAGGATTGCTGTGATAACAGTTAGGGCAGGGATTTCTTGGTTATTTTTTTTTCTAGTATTGACATTTCGTTTGGTTTTCAAGCACAACCATGGTCTTACGCCTCCCCAGCTAATCTTCATGAGAGGAGAAAGATGTATCAGAGTTTTAAAGTTTGAAAATAAAGTAGTCGTTGGCTTTATTTATTATTAATATTTTTTTGTCTTCTAAATTGAGGTACTGAGGAAAAGGCGTTCTCAAGAAAAAGTTCTAATACGTGCCAAGAGAAGATGGGCTCCTATTCCTTGTTCAGTGTCTGAGAATTCCTTGGGTCCTTTCCCACTTTTTCTTCAACAGGTATAATTTACTTTCCTTCCACTGTGAGAGTCTATGGTTTCCATCTTTGTAAAAAATTTAGACAATGAGTATGCAGTTCTTTAAAAAGTATGTGTGTATGAATGTATGGGTGAGTATGTCTATCATATGTTTCAATATATGGTATAAATGCATCTCTCTATACCTATGTATACTATTTTTGCAGTTTTAGTCATGCAAAAGCCATTTATAAAACTGTAAAACCCATATAGCACTGTCAAACACATGCTTCCTTAATGAATTTTCATATCATCAAGGGTATCTCAGAGCCTGGGCATAGTCTAGAAAACCCCAAAACATCTTCCATAACAAAGGATGAAATTGTTGATAACAGGTCAAATGCCATGAAGGGGAAAGACACGTACACCTTTCCATGGTTTCTTCCCAAGTCCACTGCTTAAATCACACTGGATCCACATTTTCTCTCCCCTGTTTCATTTTTAGTGGAAACCCTAACAAATCTTCTTGCCTTCCTCCCTTATCAGTGGTCACTACCATTCAGTCTAGCTCTTAGGTTTCTTTTCCCCCAGTTCTTGAAATGGTGAGAGAGAATCCTTGTTTATATCCCACCAACAAATTCAATGCATCTGAGAAAAGAGCATTTTAAAGTTGAGAAAGAAATTGTTAGAAAATAATTGTTAGTCATCCTAATAGATAAGGATCCTACTAAGAGGATGAAAACAATTTGGAAAAAATTTTCTTTTTGAATCAAATACCAAAGTAGCACACTTGCCAAGATATTACATCATTTCCATTCTCACTCATTTTCATCCTCCCATTTAGCCCCTATAATTGACAAGATGCTGAGAAATAACAAAAACTAATTAAGGAAACCACTTTCCAAATGTTTGCCTGCCGACGGTATACTTTAAACCCAGTGTCTCAAATATGTTATATATAATAAAACTTGAGGTGTAAAACATTGACAAAAGGATAACTTTTCATGCTCAGAATACTTTGTTATCCAAGACAGGGAAAGTCCAAAATGCTTGATCCATGTTGTTACATGTAGCCTTTAATGTATTTCTTTGTTATTCTGGAAAGCTAAGATGCTATTACATTATTTTCCTCATGCCTTGCTCTTGAATTTCACAATTATTAGGCTTCCTTATTCTATTGCTACTTTTTATTCAGACATAATAATAAATTAAAGAGGGCAATTACTTATTGTAAAATGTTAGTGTGATTGCATAAGTATATAAATGAAAGTTTTGCTGAAATACAAATTTGTCTTTTATGTATATGATGTCTACTTTCTAGATTCAGTCTGATACAGCACAAAACTACACTATTTACTATTCCATAAGTGGGCCTGGAGTTGACAAAGAACCTCTAAATTTATTTTATGTAGAGAGAGATACTGGAAAACTGTTTTGTACTCGTCCTGTAGATCGTGAAAAGTATCCATCTTTTGAGGTAAAGTCTAAAGTTTACATATTGTATTAGTAAAATTGAACTTGGCTATTTCGTCTCTCTTCCTCAATTCGTATACTCTTGACTGTTTTCTGATTTTGGCATCCGTGCTCTGGGTATATCTGATAGTACAGACCTGACTGGCAGCAAAAAGAATTTTATAGAATAAATAGCCTTCGATTCTATTAGATTCTTCTGGGAATTACAGTTTACTATTTTTCTTTTCAAAAGAAAAAAAAGAGGACCACTTTGAACAGTAGTTATTTATTTGGCAGAAAAGATCTGTGAACCTCTCTATGGTACTGAGATTGATACCATAGGAGGTTAAGTCAAGTTCAGAAGTTAAGCCTTGGTACCTTTGCAATGAGAGAAAGTTAACTTGTGGTGAGCAAGTAAGGAGTGTGGACAGTGCTTAACTAGGATAAATAGGTCTTTTCATCATCTGGGCAACCTCCTGTGGTGGGATGAGCATTAATAGATAAGAATTTAACCTAATGTTGTGTTGATTTTCCAACAGGAGCTGGTCATTTTGCTTAACTTAGTTTTAATTATTTTATATCTATTTTGGATGATGTAATTACTTAGTTTTAGAATTACTACAACATGACCTTCTAAGTACCTGTGATGGTCTGTTCTTTCTATGATAGTTGTTATGAGAAAAATTGGAATTGAAATTCATATTATAAAATCAAAAGAATAAATTGCATTCTAGACCCAATTTATAACCACTCATTTGGTCCATTTCTGACTCCCCCTTTTTAAATTAAAAAATTCTTATGAAGACAGTTATCTAAATACAATCATCAATATGCCTAAAATTCTTATTAGAAAATAAATTAATATCTCAGTTAACTGCACCTGGGGAATTTGGAATCCTAAGAATTCAAAGTTATAAAAGATCCAGGAAATTGTATTTAAAATTCATGCACCTGAAACTTTCAAACAAAGCAAAATAGTTCTCAAGACTCTTTCAGGAAAATAATAATAAAAACCCTTACACTCATGAACAACAATACAGCAATGGTGAGGAAACCAAATTTAGCTATGTTATTATATTAGATAAATTTAAACATAAAATGCTGTAGTGCACCATGAAATTAACCATCTCTTCTGGCATTAAGGTTATGTTCACGTCCAAAAACAGTAATAAACGGTGAAATCCACACTGTGATGCTGAACTGTCTCCAAATGAAAGCCAAAGCGAAAGCAAGTTTGAACTGTATTTTTTTTTGCTTTTTTTTTTTTTTTTTTTTCAATTTTACTCTCTTCACAGCTAGTTGCCTTTGCAACAACTCAGGATGGATATACTCCAGAATATCCACTGCCCCTACTAATCAGAATCGAGGATGAGAATGATAACTTCCCAATTTTTACAGAAACAACTTACATTTTTAATGTTTCTGAAAATTGCAGAGTTGGTGAGTACCTACCGTGGCAATATACGGCAACTTAATGTTTCAATTCATTAGCTGAGTTTCACTCTGGCCACTGGGAGGTGGCACATCCTGCTGCCAAGAACAAGGGACTTGCCAGACAGGCGGCTGTAGGTGGCATTTTACTCTGCCTTTTGCTAGCTGTCTGACATGACCCTGGGCAAGTTTCCTAATCTTGACAAGCCTTGGTTTCCTCATCTGTAAAATGGGATATTAATATACAAGGTTGTTTTGAAGGTTAAATGAAGCACAATATACCTTGAAGGCCAAGCACAGTGCCTGAAAAATAGGAGTGACTCAATGTTACTTTGCCTTCCTGTGTGAGGTAAAATAAATACTTTTAAGATACCATATTTTCTAAATATTCTAAGAATGTTTTTAGAATATTCTTTTCTAAAAAAGAATAAGTCTTTGAGCAACAGATGTCTTGGCCTTGAAGAGACCTGGCTGATGTTCTATAGTGATTAAATGATAGACAGTATTCTGAGCATTATCATAAGGGTCATGGAGAATAATATATTTTCTCAGTCTTTTGAAAATTGACCATTTCAGCTAGGAGTCGGAATGCAGATTTTGAGTCTTCCCTTAGAAAGATCTAACTAAACCAAGAATTTTCAGAGCAAACTGACTCATATGATCAATTTAAGTGTAGGCTTACAAATAGAAAAAGGTTAAAGAATAATTGGAATTCTTTAGTCTAGAAATACAAAGGCCATGGAGGGATATTATCAACATTTATAAATTTATACAATAAATACAATAAATACAAATACGGTCACCAAATTCCAAAATGTTGGAATACTGGGATATTTAAAAGTAAGTGCTATTTTATATAGAAGTCTGAGAATGTATAAAAACTATTACTATTATCAATTATGTGGTCCAAAACTTTTTTGTGGTAGATGGAGAGGAGTCAAATAAAGGGAAAATTGAAACTGTAGAAGTTTTTGAAATTAAAGAGGATTTTTCCATATGTAGGTACTACCGTGGGACAGGTTTGTGCAACTGACGAAGATGAGCCTGACTCACTGCACACACGTCTAAGGTACTCCATCATTGAGCAGTTGCCAGCATCACCCACCCTCTTTTCTATGCATTCAACTACAGGTGTGATCACCACATCATCGTCTCAGCTAGACAGAGAGGTAACATAAATATTAACAAATAAAGCCTGATTATCACATGGCTACTTAGCAGTACCTGCATATCTCTGTATACCACCTGCAGATGTGCTTTTGAAAAGAATGTTGTGAATCTAATTTAACAAAAATTATTTTAGGTAGGTTGTTGGAGGTCATTGACCTTGCAATGCTCTGACTTTGAACCGCTAATTCATTCTCTCCTGAATTGTATGTTTTATAAAATCAAATTTCCTAATATAAACATATTTATAGTTGTAAAAAACAAGAAATGTCATATATGAAAAGTAAAACTTTCAGAATTTGTGGAATTTTCTTATCTACAGATAGCAATGCTTCTTTTTCTGTCTGTGTTATTTCTTCATGAACAATCTCATCTACACTCTTTCCCCTTACATAGATTAAATGAAAGTTTATCTGCCTCTGATCTCTGGTTTAACATTTTCAGTTTACTGCTAGAAATCCTTATTTGAACATTTCACAGGTACCTAAGATTCAGTACATCTAGAAATGAATTCTTCTTTCCTTCTAAACATGCTCTCCTTCCCATGTTCTCTAGCTAAAATGCCATCTGTACCTTCTTTTCCTTTACACTTTTTTTCTATTGTCACCTTGGATTCATGTTCTTAAAATTGTATCTGATGTCTCTTCTTGCAGATCAAATTACTTTCCAAAGCATTTGATATTGACTCCAAAGTGATCTTAACATTCACATTCTGTCCATTTCTACTGCAACTTCCCCAGTTTAGTAATTGTTCATTTTGTTATTAAACTATTACCTCCTCCACCAAACCTTTATTCTGGCCTACTTCCTACGTTTATAATCCTTAATCTTAAAATATAGTAATATGTGTTTGTCACATTTTTCTTTGATTCCTAAAACTCATATCGATTCATTTCCTCTCCCTCTCCCATAGAAGTGGTCTGCAACTTTTCTGGTCTCAGGACCCCTTTACAGTCTTAAATATTATTGGAAATTCCAAAGATCCTTTGTTTATGTGGGTTATATTTATCACTATTTAATCTGTAAGTATTTAAAACTATAAAAGTTTAGACTATATATTTATTTACCCAATTAAAATAATATATTACATGTTAATGTAAATAATATTTTTATAAAAAATGATTACATTTCTAAAACAATAAGTAATTTAGTGAGAAGCATGGCATTATTATGCATTTTCTAAATCTCTTCAATACCTGACTTAATATAAGACCAATGGATTCTCACATCTCCTGCATTCAGTCTGTTATATAGTTTTAGTCGAAATATGTAAAGAAAATCCAACATGATACGAAGTTAGAAAAGAGTATTTTAATAGTAATTTCAGATCATTGTGGATAGTCTTCTTTGATACACCAAATCTTGACAAGTGGTAGTGTCATAAATGTGTTTTGCAATGTACACTCTGAAGAAGCCTTGTCCATGAACTTTCCTACATTGTTACATCAAAATACATGGGTCTTTCTTCTGCTATGAGTGGATAGTTTACCATGTGTGATTTTGTAACATCGTGCATTAGTCATATGGGAAATATTGACTCCCTGAGTTATGTAGATCCTCCAAATATTGACACATCTAATTAAACAATATTGGAAAAAATCATCTCCTCATCTCCATTAATATCACGATGGTTCATAAAAGTTTTCCAGAATCCTCATTTTGGCTTGAAAACTCCAATTGACCATTGGCAACAAATAGCTGTTTTCCTTGAAATGACATATTCACTTTACCTATGACAAAATGTCTTCCAAATATACCAGTCTGAATAACCATAGGTGTCTTTCATGTAAAAATGGTATTCTATGAAAAAAAAAACAAAAACCGATAGCTAGTTCAGCTTATAAATCAATCACACAAGTACTTTTCCATGAAAAGAACATCATACTATGTTATGCAGAAGTGCTTTATATATACCTCCCATTTCTTTACATAGACTATGGGTTGAAATCTAATAAAATTTATTAAAATTAATCATTTTTACTGCATTTACAAGGACATTCCTAGGTAAATTTTTATTTTTAATTCAATTTTATAATTTATAATTTATTTATTTTTACCATGAGTATGTGCCAGTGAAGAATGCAATTTCATTTGTTGAATGAATGAATTGCTGTCACAGCTCTACAAATTATACAGATTCTTCATGGAATTTATGTGCTCAGAAAGAGCAGATTATAGACCAAATTCTCTTTTATCATCAAGCCTTGAATAGATCCTTCTGATAAATCAGTTGAAAACATTTGACTAATGAAGGAGTCTTGGAGTGCTTTTACCCAAGAGAGCTCTGGACTCACTTTTTGATCCCAGGTTTCCAATTTTTTTATTGTTGGCCTTCAGCCATTTAAGCTCTTTAAACATCAGAATTTTTCTTCCACCTGAAGATATCACAAGTTAATATTTAGGTCCCAAACTTGATTTCTTTCTTTGTTTTATCAGCCAGTTGATCATTCCCAATAAATCATAGTTTATTACAAACAGAATACATATTCCCTCCCATAAGTAATACCAGTATGAGCTTTTAAAAATTTTTTAATGAAATAAGGCCATGAATTTTTAACTCTACACGTGATTGATTATGAGAGAAGAGTAAATTGGGAAAAATTGGGTTTGTAAAAAGCATAGTGATCGAGAGAAATATTAGTTTTATTTTAGGTAATACATGAGGGCTAGAAAGTTTAAGAGGTCTAAAGGGAAAAAGGTGGCTTTTAAAAAAAATTTATTTATTTTATTTATTTTATTTTTGGCTGCTTTGGGCCTTCATAGCTGCACAAGGGCTTTCTCTAGTTGCGGTAAGTAGGAGCTACTCAATTGCGGTGCGCGGGCTTCTCATTGCAGTGGCTTCTTTGGTTGCAGAGCACGGGCTCTAGGCACGTGGGCTTCAGTAGTTGCGGCACACAGGCTCAGTAGCTGTGGCTCGCGGGCTCTAGAGCACAGGCTCAGTAGCTGTGCCGCACGGGCTTAGTTGCTCCGCGGCATGTGGGATCTTCCCGGAGAAGGGCTCGAACCCGTGTCCCCTGCATTGGCAGGTGGATTCTTAACCACTGCGCCATCAGGGAAGCCCCAAGAAGGTGGCTTTTTAAGAGAAGGGTGAGTATTCTAGGTGGACGGTTAGGATAGTTTTTTACATATAATTTAGTCTTAATGAAAAGAGGTGAATTATAAAGGAAGGTGTTGTTATAATTTTATAGAAGAGGAAAGCTAGGGAAAAATACTTTTCCAACCGCCCAAGAGTACATTTGTTATTTTTGAACTTGGAAGTAGAACCCAAGCCTCCTAATGTTCAGTCCAGAAGACATTATTATTAGTGTTGTTGTTAATCCTTCCATATCTCAATACTTGTGACAAATGAAACCATTATGAGGAGATACACATTTTTAAAAACCAGTGATGAGCCTTCTGCAATCTCTGAAGAACGGAAAACCCTTAAGAACCAGAATCTATTTTCCATGAAGAAGAAAAAATTACATAGTTCCAGAACTTTGTTTTCATGCTAATTTAATGATCTTTTAGTAAATGTAAAGTAAATATTTAAAATCCACCTTTTTTTATAGGAGGATACCCTTACTGCTTCATTACGAGACTGGTATAGAGTCACTGCTGTGTATTTTTGAATATAAGAATGTACTTTGCGTAGGAGATAAAGAATTTGATTAATTACTAGGCAATTTAAAATGTACTATGACTATATCTTCTCTTTCTGTTAAGTAATGCTAAAACCAGTTAATTCCATGAGTAGCACTTTCAATTTGAGAAACTACTCTATTTTCGTAAATTAATTGAAAATTACTAGTGTGAGGAAATTGTTCTTCTGCCAGTACATGAAAACTATGAAATCTAATAGTGTACCTCTTAAATTTGAGTGCAAGGGAAATTATAGAGTGTAAATTAAGATTTCATTTACAATGTTGCTTTCACTCAATAATTAATACTTACTTTTCAGGTAATTGATAAATACCGATTGAAAATAAAAGTACAAGACATGGATGGTCAAGATTTTGGTTTGCAGACAACTGCAACTTGCATCATTAATATTGAAGATGTGAATGACAACTTGCCAGCATTCAACAGTTCTTCTGTAAGTGTGTGATATTAATAAAAGAAAAATGTACAATGTAGTGTTAGTTGCTACATATGTGCACCTTCACCCATGCTCCATGATTTCAAATGAAGTATTCCCAGCCACGTGTCAGTAGTTTGGACTTGGGGTTTAAAGTCATGTTAACATAGTGCTTTAGAAATTAGAAGAACTGGGCTGGCTTTACCTGGTGTTTTATTTTTGCGAGAGTTACTAATTAAACTTTTTTTTGTTGTTTTTTATTATTTTAGTATGAGACATCAGTGGAGGAAAATAGAATTGATGTAGAAATCTTACATGTTGCCGTTACGGATAAGGATTTAATTAATACTGCTAATTGGAGAGCTAATTATACCATTTTAAAGGGCAATGAAGATGGAAATTTTAAAATTGTAACAGATCCCAAAACCAATGAAGGAGTTCTGTGTGTAGTTAAGGTAAGAATAACTTAGGAAATTAGTTATTTGTCGCTTATAATGTCACAGATTAGCATACTAGAGCTTAATGAAAAGAAAGGAATTATGGTAAATGTAGGAATAAAATAGATATTTAGGTAAATGTAAACACTATGTTTTTCATATATATAGTGGGATGAATATACAAATTTTGGAGAACATTTTATAAAGGCATGATAGTTTAAAATGATTATATATGCATGTTCAATTAATACGATATAGTACCCACTTTGTAACCAGTATCTCTTAACAATTAAAAAACTAGCACAGCTTTGACACCAGTGGGACACTGCCAAACTTTCCTAGTCCATTCTATCTATAGCTGTGTCCAGGAGCCTCTACTTAATTACTGAATTTTCCAAATGATGAGTTATTCCTGGTCAAACCCATAGGGAAGCTGTTTATAGATCTGTTCATCTGTATCCAGTGTACATTACATTCTTAGCTTCCTGGTTCAAAATGGGAATCCTCACCCATTTGAAGATGTAGATACTTCTAAAATCTCTTTCTAATAATATTCTAAAATTATCTCAGAAGACATCGCTGCGAATTCAGGAGGCAGAGTTAGCCCATAAAGTGATCTGAGCTATGGCTTTGGACAAAACCATGGGGTTATTTCTGCTGCCTCTAACTAAAACATGATTCTATCCTGGGTCTCTGTAGCTTCCCTTCTGTACGTATTCACAAGGAGAATGGATCAAACATGATGAATTCTTTTTTTCTTACAATGATGAAAATTAGCTTCAGTTTGTGGGTTAATTTCTGTTTCAAAACAACAAAAGGGGCTTCCCTGGTGGCACAGTGGTTGAGAGTCCGCCTGCCGATGCAGGGGACACGGGTTCGTACCCCGGTCCGGGAAGATCCCACATGCCGCTGAGCGGCTAGGCCCGTGATAACCATGGCCGCTGAGCCTGCGCGTCCGGAGCCTGTGCTCGCCGCAACGGGAGAGGCCACAACAGTGAGAGGCCCACGTACCACAAAAAAAAAAACAACAAAACAAAACAAAACAAAACCAACAACAAAGGGATTGTCCCTTAAGTCTTTTCTCTTTCTTTAGATATCAGGCAAAATAAAATGAAAACCTTCCATTAAACTTGGTACTACCCATTTTTTAGAGAGTAACTTGGATAAAAGAGATTAAAAAGGAAAGTGTAAAGCCCATAAGCTTTCTATTTTCTTGTCTCTCCTATCTTGAAAACATTTCATAAAATTTGACCCACGTTTTCTACCCCAAACCAGGTAGGAATAATTGTACTCATCTCAGAGGGGTAGGAAAAGCGGTTCCAAAATTAATGGACTAGTAAATTACTGTTGATTAGGGTATGGAGTTCCTAAAGTAATATTTCAAATAATATTTCATTAAATACTACCTGAAATCGCCATCAGGACCTATAATATTACTTGTGTTAAATTTGCAGTTGAGGAATTTTTTTTTTTTTTTTTTTTTTTTTTTTTTTTTTGCTGGCTCCACCCAAATGCTCAATCAGTTGAAGGATTTCCCTCCTTCCACCACCATCATATTTGTGGGTATATGTTTAATATTTTCATGACTGTTCCCGACACAACACTTACATATTTCCAAAGCTAACTGGTTACACACTAGTTCACATTGCCAAGTACTATTTCTTGATCTGATTTCCAATACGCTTGCTTTTGTAGCCACTGAATTATGAAGAAAAACAAGAGGTGACCCTGCAAATCAGTGTAGTTAATGAAGCTCCACTTTCTGGTAGTTCAAGACGAACCGTGAACATGGCGACTGTCACTGTTAATGTACAAAATCAGGATGAAGGCCCTGAGTGTAGCCCTGCAGTGCAATTTGTTCGTATTAAAGAAAATGTACCAGTGGGCACAAAGCGCAGTGGATATAAAGCATATGTCCAGGAAACAAATAGTAGCAGTGGCATAAGGTACTTGTAATTCTGTTTTAGTTGATTTCAAATTTACCATGTTTTTAAAATGTATAACTTATTTTGATACCAGTATTGTAATTTGGCTTATGATCCATTTTGCTATTTTAATTCATCATTACTTACAGGTATAAGAAATTAAGTGATCCAGAAGGATGGATCACTGTTGATGAAAACTCAGGATCAATCACAACTTTCAGAAGCCTAGATAGAGAGGCAAAGACCACCAGAAATGGTATATATAATATTACAATCCTTGCCTCAGACAAAGGTAAGAACTTTGTGTTTAAGCCAGCTATATACACCCCCAACTACAGACATCCTCAGTTTTTAAACAACATACATTTTTAAGTCAGCTGCATACATTCTCAAAATTTATTTCACCCCAGATGACAAATAGAGTAATTGAGAGGTTTGCTATAATTTATTAACTCATGTCTGCTTTCTAATAGTACCCTCAGTTTTGTATGTAATTACAGTATAAAATAATTTAGTCATATAAAATACTTGAGACTATAATTTATTAAAATTAAATAATCATTAAAAATTGAGAAAATTACTTCAGAAAAATTAGCTTCAATTTATTTAGTCATATCTCTTAAAATATTCACTTTGACAGGAAAATTTATTACAGAGAGAACATACTTACTGCCTCATAGGTCAGTCCTAAAAAAGTTATATCTTTCTACAGGAAACTGACAATATACTTGGGGGTTAGTATTCTGATATTATAAAGTTAGAAAAATACTGTGAATCCACAAAATCATATAAAACGGAAAATCATTTTCTATGAGCCCTGTAAAATTGGAATGTGAGCACAATGATTAGGAATGAGATCCTTTTCGTGCATAAAATATAATTTTACCATAATATACATTTGAACTTTTTGCCTCTGTAAAATAAATATGTTAACTACAGTAAACATAAATTATTATACTATAGCTTGCAAAATTAGAATTTAGAAGTGATTTTGGAAGATGTTTTAGATATTTCAACTTTTTCTAAATTAAAGAGAAATGGCTCATATCCATTGATTGAATTGGTAAAGTTGTAATCATTGTTAATTTAACTTCAACCAATTAAAGACTGCCCTTTAAGGCCTCAGCTTCCTTTGTCCCTTTGTCAAAACATGCTTTTTGGTCAAAGCAAGTGAAAAGAAGAGAAATAATATGAAAATCAAATCCATTATTTTTACATTTTTAATTGCAGTTGGCAAATGGTTTTTATCAATGAGATAAAAATTACTGTCTGGAATGAGAGATTTTGGATGTAATTTTATTCTACATTTTCCTCTGTCAAACAAATGTTTTTATGGCGTTTAGAAGAGAGGCACTGTTAATCATCATTGTGGTCGAGAATAAATGTGTGACAGGGCTTTTTCCATTAATTTCTTTTGAAGCTGGTAGGGGATAAATAACTCCACATCTTTTTATTTTCTGAACTGAGATCATACTAAAGTATGTTTTTTATTTGTTTTTGTCTTTTACCTTTTTCTAAAATCTATCCTGGCTCATTCCCTTTGAGCCCTCCCAGCTGCTGCTTCCATACGAGAAATGTTCTCTCCTGTGAGCACTGACCTCTGAGCCTGTGCTCACTCCCTCTCCTACTTTCCTACAGCACTTGTTTCCTCTTTTTAAAACTCCCCCTCAAGGATTCTGTCTCAACTTTTCCACACATTTCTCTCTTATCTACATGCATTCTAGTTTTACTTCCTTCTCTTCTAAACAGAGCTCTTTCTTAAGCTTTAAGTTCAATTTCTCTTCTCTTCTCAGTCTAACCTCAGTTGGCAGTTTTGCCCAGGTGTTTCCTCTGTATAGTTGAGTTTTAGGTTTCTACTTTTGTTGTAAGATTCTAACTTTGGGGAGGAGAAGTGTGCTTTCAAATTTTTAAAAAATATTTATCAGAAGAGTGCCATGCACATAAATCATGGACCCATAGGTAGCTCACCTTCCAAGACTTCATTTTAGAAATTGATATTTACCCATATAGAATTATATTAATATTAGAAGGTGAGCATTGCATGCATACATTCCAGTGAATAAAAGAATATTATTTATTAACAGATGAAAAGCAGAGCTGTGAAACACTGAGTTAGATGTCTAAAATCTTTGGTTGAAATATTGTCCAATACTCATCACAATGTGCAAAAAAAATGGAGTTTATTGAACAACTCTAAATATTTCATGGAAGGGAAATTCAAGCACTTAGCACCGTGGTAGCACAGCAAACATTGTGGAGGTCAAAAAATTTTTTTAATTAATTAATTTATTTTTGGCTGCGTTGGGTCTCCATTACTGCGCACGGGCTTTCTCTAGTTGTGGCGGGTGGGGGCTACTCTTTGTTGTGGTGTGCGGGCTTCTCATTGCGGTGGCTTGTCTTTGTTGCAGAGAGCGGGCTCTAGTCGCTTGGGCTCTAGGGCACAGGCTCGGTAGTTGTGGTGCACAGGCTTAGTTGCTGTGCAGCATGTGGGATCTTCCCAGACCAGGGATCGAACACATGTTCCCTGCCTTGGCAGGTGGACTCTTAACCACTGTGCCACCAGGGAAGTCCTGAGGTCAATTTTTAAAGACTTTATAATTAACCAGATTTAATCAGTAAGACATGTGCTTTCAACTCCGTGTGTGGCCTCAAACGGAAAGAAATGGTCAAGACATCTTGCAATCCCAATTTTCAGAGAGAGCAAGAAAATACCACATGGCATAAGAACAAGAGAATTTGAGAGACGAGATTATTCTGTCCTAATAGAAAAGTTGGTCAGATGGATAAAATACATGTATACATGTCTCCCTGCTTCCTTTGTGTCTCTATCTTTTCTTTAAAAGTTGTCCAAAGTGAGAGATGGTTGCACTGTTTCTTGTATCTCATTTCTTCTCTCCTAGTTCCCTTTTCTTCCTGCTGAACTATATCCTTTACTAGTTCTTTCAATGGTGCATTGTGGGTGATAAACCCTGTCAGTTTTATTGTTCTGAAAAATATTTTAATATTGTTCTCATGCTTGATTTGATCATTTGACTTGGTTTAGAATTTTGCCTTAACCCCTTCTTTCCCTCAGTACCCTGCAAGTGGTACTCCATCATCTTTTGGCATTTCTTGTTGCTGATGCATATTCTACTGTCTGTTTAATTATTGTCTCTTTATAGGTAATACATGCAGATAACTTTTATAGTTCCCTAGGTTGTGTTCTATATATAGTTTTAATTCAGTGTTATGCTGAGAATTTATTTTTATTTACCCAGCACTACAGTCAGAATATATTTTAGAAGATCCATTTTTTTTTCTTTAATTCTGGGATATTCTCAGCAAGTATTTCTTTAAGTATTACTTCCCTACCATTCTATTTATCCTTTTTTTCTAGAGTCCCTGTTAGATGAATGTTTATTTCTACTGGAATTTCAGTGTCATTTTCATGCTTATTTAAACAGTTAACCTTCTTTATGCTTTTGAAGATAGTAAATATACGTGTTTCAAAGATATCTTGCATAGAGTGAATTAATCTTCTGATTGTTGATTTTGTTGGTTTTCCTTTAAGCATTAATCTTGCTCATTCAGGAATTTTAATTTACAAGCTTACATTAAATGGGGGGTATTGGTTTGCCTCTGCTTTTGACTTTTTTCTTTCTTCCACTTTACCTCATAGTGGTCTTGTAGTTGCCTCCACCATGTTCTTTTCTGTGGCCCACATTTCAGAACCCCTTCTTAACTTGGTGGGCTATGGCTCCTGGCCCATGATGACCCTGGGAATATCATAGGTTCTTTTGCTGGGTCGAGGCTGTGACTGCATGCCAGTGCCTGGTCTTCCTGCTTTCCTAGGTGGGCACTTTCGTATAAGGCATAGCCCCAGGTCGCGGGTGGCACAGGTTTTTTTCATCCTTTTCTCCATGCCTGATGTTCAAGGCCTTCTTATTAAACAGAAAGAATAAACGATTTAGAGACACAAGTCCTGGATTTATGTTCAACTTCAGACTTCACAACCGTGTTACTAATTTGTGGCCGGGACCCATGACCACCTCATTTTTGAATCTCCAGATTTTCCACTGCAGTGCCCTGTACAAAGTAGTTATTCAGTAAGTTTTTATTGAATACGTAGATAGATGAATTCCTTAGGCTACACCTCAGAGTGATTATTCTGGTTTGAAAATATTTTTCCACTTCTGGGGTCTTTCATGCTTTGAACATTTACGTGTACTAGTTTTGTTCTAATCTCCCAAATACATGCCTTCTGTCTTTCACTTTTCCTGCCCCCAAATCTTAAGTGTTTTCTAAATGCATATTAAACTCCAAGCTCCCTACGTTGGCTTTCAAGGACCCTTGGTTCTTCTTTCCAGCGTTAGCTCCCACCAGTGTGCCTTCCCCTTCATTACGTCCAGAACATAGGTGTGTGTATGTGCTTTCCCACCTCCTTAAATCTCTTTGTGCTTTTAAATATACCAGAAATATCCTTGTTGGTCCCCTCTTCCTTCCTCTTTTTAAAAATCTGTCAAAGCTCACCTCCATAAAAGTTCCCATGTCTATTGCAGCTCTTTAGTGAATGAATGACAAATCTAAATAGCAGTTATTTTCTGTATAACCCATTTGAAATTGATAACGTCTTTCTCTTAACTTACCTTAAGCACATAGCCTGGGACTGTGCTTGTCACTCTCATTTATATGGTACAAGTGCCTAATAAGTAATAAATTTTTTGCAATGTGTAATGTCCCAGTGAAAACTCAAAACATTAAAAAATTGTATTTTCATATCCAATTTTCTAGATAAGAGAAGCTGTACTGGGACACTAGGGATTATACTTGAAGACATGAATGATAACGGCCCATTCATACCTCAGCGGACAGTGATAATCTGTAAAACTGTCATGTCATCGGCGGAGATTGTGGCCATAGATCCCGATGAACCCACACACGGCCCACCCTTTGACTTCAGTTTGGATGGTGTTTCTGATTCAGAAGTACTTAGAATGTGGAGACTGACAAAAATTAACGGTATGTATTTTTAAACATTACTTTGTCCTTCTCAGCATCAGGATATCTAAAATATTTTTTTTCCTGATGGAGTAGAAGAATAATTCACTGAATGGTAACTGCCAACAAAAGAACGTGAGTTTCTCAATGTTGATGTGGTGAGAAGTGCCAGTCTCTGATCAGTCCTGTGCCAGGATTCCCTTTGGTGTTGGGTGAATTCTCATTCGTACTCCACCCCCCCACCCCAGACGAGGTCTGATGTAACCACTTCCTGACTTGTGTACCTCCCACCTGCACAGAGTCTTCATATGACAGTGGTCTCCTAAGTCATAAGGGAATCCCCATCCCTTGCAGGTATGCTACCCAGGAAGCAGACTCTGAGACAGTCTTTCCAGGCTGAATGTTTATCAAGGAGTTTCCTTGGCATTAATATGTGTGAAAGGAAGGGAAGCAGGATTTAGCAAAAAGAGAAATCAAGCTGTAGCTCAGGCCAAAGGACAGCCTCGGCTGACTCACGGGGAGTCTGAACTAAATGGCCCTTCAGAATGGCCATTCTGTTCTGTGCTTTTACGTTGCTTCATCAGTGGGTTGGGCTGCCCTCAGGGATGTGACCTTTGGCAGGAAGGCACAGTCACTGATGGTGCTGATAGCCTCCCAAGCAGCTGGGACAATACATCCCTGATTACAGGGGATCTGGGTATGCATCACAGTGTCCACCATAGGATCCCTTCTTTCTGCACTGCATTGACTTCTGACCATTTCTTGTCTACTGTTTTCTATGTGGGATTCTTCCCCCACTTGGTCCCAGTCTGTACTTCTGACTTTACCCATGTTAGAATCTATGATGACAAGAATGGCAAAAACAAAAGGAACCTCCCTTTTTCCCACCATTGCCTCATTCCCTACATCAGCTCTTAACTTTCCAGCACATTCTGCATCTCCTGACTGCACTACAGTACCTGTGCATCATGATGTCATGTCACTCCAGCTTTCACGACTCAAGATCCACTGTAAGCTGAGTGGGGGGTGCCTTTAAAATGCCCTTGAAAGGTTTTCATTCCCATGCTTTCAATGAGTATTTCTTGACTTCCTATTATGACAAGTTGCTCTGTGAACTGACAACATTTTCAGTGTTTGTAACAGCATTCTAACGTGTGTGTGCTTGAGAACTAACCTTATATTTAGATGTCCTTTCTACTTATTTGGTGTCATAATATTTCTTTTTACATAATGTTAAAGGAGGTGGTAATTTTAAAAAATATTCCTACTTAGTACAATGAAACGTTGTCAGGATTATGTTGGGCAAAACTTTGTTAGTTTAAAATTTTACTGGGCTGTGAAAGAGCCCCAAAGCCTGGGAAATGCCAGGTTAAGAAGAACGTATCCTAAAGAGGCTTTAGGTCTTGCCATGCTATTTATTCTTCTTGGGCATCAATTTACTCATGTGTAAAATGGGATTATTGGGGGAAGTAAACAAGATAGTCAATGCAATAGACCATGGCACGTTTTGAATCATAAATTGTGGTTTCGTTAGTCTTATTATGATTTCTTACACATACATAGACTCACTGGGTTAACCATGCTTTCTCTTAAAATTGACTTGATTCAGTGATTTTTTTTTTTTACCCAAATATCCAAGTTTATATTTAGAGCTTCAAATTATGAAATAATGAAAATGTCACACTGAGCCAGTTAAGTGGGGAGGATTATTCTTGGGCATGGGCATGTGTCATCTACATGTAGAGTAGTATATTTTTGGCGTTCCCAAGACTAGGATTTTGACCTGGATATTTTCTACTATTGACCTAAAAAAACATACATAGAAACCAAAAAAAATACAGTTGGTCCCAGTGTCTTGTAGGACCATGAGAAGAAGTTCCAGCAGCATGACTCATGCCTTGAAAATATGTTCAAGGTTTGACACAACGTATAGAAAACAAAGTAAGGGAAAACATCCAGAATTTTAGTCTATGAAATTCTCTGATGAATCATGCATAAAAGAAAATATACACTGACTGGTATTTTAAAAATTTAAAAATTTTAAAGATGTGATAAAAATCAGTCTTTAAACAAGTCTGTTATTTGTGATAGGAAGGATTTGTTTATCCACAGATAAAATATATTATTACAAAAGCCAAAAGAAAGACCTTTCTAAAAAGAGGCAGTGTAGACAAACTTTTATATGGTTAGAAAGACTTTGTCCATTCACGCTTACAATCGTGTAGCACTTGTGCCTTTCCCATCAGGAATATCCAGTTGTAGGGAAATATGAATATTCTGTCACTAGTTATTTATTTATGCTCAGGAGAAATCAATGACATTCTATAACGCTTGGTTTTATTTCCTTTCAGATACAGCAGCACGTCTTTCCTATCTGAATGACCTCCAGTTTGGACGATATACAGTACCTGCCAGAGTTACAGATAGGCTTGGCCAATCACTTGTCACTCAATTAAACGTGATATTATGTAACTGTGTTACCCCAAGTGACTGCAACACTGACATTTCTCCGCAGATTGGCAATGGAATGCTTGGAAAGTGGGCCATCCTTGCAATATTGTTGGGCATAGCATTGCTATTTTGTAAGTCCTTTCATGAATTCAAATGATAGCTTTTAAAATAACTTTCAGGCCACATTCTTAGAATCAGCACTGTTATCTATGGCTGCTCATTTGTATATAGCTACATTTCTATTTAACAGGCACATATTTAATTTATTTATTGAAAGTGCATTTAGGTATCATTTTAGTGCTATCCTAATTAGCATAGACATAAAATTCAACACAAATACAGCCCTTAGCATTGTTTGTGGCATATCTGGTTAGGGCAGACTTTTCTACTGGATGCTACTTTGACACAAGCAATAATATTTATGTTTTCTGGAAAGTTGTTTTCATATTTGTCATCATAAATTCATAACATTGTTTTACGATAAACTGAAAATCTCTCTCATCCTCCAGGTGTCCTATTTGCCTTAGTCTGTGGGGCTGCTGGGGCAGCCAAAAAGCCAAAAGTATTTCCTGATGATTTAGCCCAGCAGAACCTCATTGTATCAAACACTGAAGCTCCCGGCGATGACAAAGTGGTAAATTGTTTGTCTTTTCAAAATACATACAGATGATAAATTGGCCTAACCAACAATAATGATCTTTTCTGGGCAAAGTTCTTTTGAAATCAGGTAACTTACAATATATAAAATGTCATCAGTCCCAGGGGACAGATAAAATGACATTGATCCTATGGTGATATATGGCATTTCAATTCGGCCATATAGTGTTACGTAATAGTAAAAATCCTTCGGCATGTCATTATTATTTTCTATTTCAAGGGTGTCATGGCTTCAACTTTAGACCCAGTCTTTTTTATATGTTGAAGCTGCTGGTTGTGTGTAAGAATGTTTCATTTAGTTATTCACAGATCATCAGTATATGGTTTTAATTTTTTTTTCTGGCAACAGCAATAAAATGACTACAGGCTTTGATCATCGTGGGAAGAACTTTAATGGAGGCTTTCAGGCTCTAATATAGGTTAGAAAGGAGCCTGAAGTCAAATATATGAAGCAGTAATGCTAACAGGTGATTACACTGCTTCAGCTTTGTTTTCCAGCCTAATATGTGGATGAAGAACAAGTAAGTTCCCTACAAAAAGCATAATTGATGATTAGAGCAGGAAGGATTTAGAAAACAAAAGGATGTTGACATCTAGGAAGGTATTAGAAAAAATAAAACTTAGAGTTTCCTACAGAAAAGTAACATGGAAAATTAGTGGCCAGAGCTTTGGTGTTCTTATTTTCTCTGCTGATTTATTTGTATTTAATTATCACAAGGATTTAGTATTGCTGCTAAGATTTTTACAGCAACTTTTATTTCTATTGATTTTGTTTCAGTTGAAGGGAACTCAATTAGACACTAAATAAAAATACTGATTATTATTTCTGTTTCTGTTCTAGTCAGGTGAAGGGAATCAGGGTCAATCCATGTAAGACAATAGTGTACAATCCTGATCTTGAGATGTGAGATGCTGGAAGGATTTCACAAATGAAGTTGTACAGTAGTCTAAGAAGTTTTCGAAGAAGGAATATACATCAGGCTTTCTGACTTGTCTCAAGGTTCAGACCACTTGACATCTATAGTTTGTTGCTTGTATTGGACAGTACGTGAAGTACTGGGCTTACGGTAGTTAGGTACTTGGGATTGCCAGGACAGATGGAGTTCCTGCCCTCAGAATGCTTACCTTATAGTATGAAAAGTCACAGCATTATCTGCATGATTTGCTCTTTTTCTCATTTTTTTGTTCTCCTCCATACTTCCCCAATGCCAAATGTTTTGTTTCAGTATTCCACCAATGGCTTCACAACCCATACTGCGGGAGGCTCCACTCAGGGAATTTGCAGCACCCTGGGATCCGGAGTGAAGAACAGAGGGCAGGAGACCATTGAAATGGTGAAAGGAGGGCAGACCATTGAGTCCTGCCAGGAGGCCGGGCATCATCACACCCTGGAAGCGTGTAAGGGAGGTGGACAGCACACCCTGGATTCCTGCAGAGGAGGACAAGTAGAGGCAGACAACAGCAGATACGCGTACTCCGAGTGGTACACCTACACTCAGCCCCGCCTTGGTGAAGTGGGTTTCCCTAAGTGACCTACAAATCTATTTTGCTTCCTTTTCAACTTTCTAAATGATTACAGTTTAGTGGCCTGATCTTTATTTTCAATTAATGATTAACCTACTAATAAGAAATTTGATTTTCCTTAATTTTGATTTAGTTATTATCAGATGTTAAGTGGATATTGACTTTTCCTCATATTTTGTTTGCTTTTTAATTGCTTCTGAAATCATATGATATTCAAATTCTTTTTCTCATGACTTTGTGTTGCCGTTTCTCTGATGCCATTGTCATCAGACAAGTCGTGTCTTAAAGACCAAAAGTGGGGTCCAAGGCAATTCCAGCCTGCACAGCCACTATGCCTATCTGGAAAGCTCTGAGCCCACATGCATTCAGGTTCAGTTTAAGGGATGCATTTCACATTAGCCATAATCTTGAAAGAGAAAGCAATGATTACTTAAAACGAACACTTGTATAGTTGCTGCCACATGTGTGACTTTTAGAAACATTCTATGTAGTGAAATGATGGTATGATTGATGATATAGACCAATCATGGGTGTTTTTTATATGTAGGAATCCATCAGAGGACACACTCTGATTAAAAATTAAACAATGAAAGGTAAATCAAAGCAATTATTTTTATGCTAGTAAGTTTCGGTGTTTAAAATAGTAATAAAATATGCTGTGTTTTTTCTCTTGGCAGAAGGTCCAGCAGTGTAATCAGGATAACAGTCACATGCATGCTCAAGACTACGTCCGGACATATAACTATGAAGGAAAAGGATCGGCGGCTGGTTCTGTGGGTTGTTGCAGTGAACGACAAGAAGAAGATGGGCTTGAATTTTTGGATCATTTGGAACCCAAATTTAGGACACTAGCAGAAACATGCATGAAGAGATGAGTGTGTTCTATTTAGTCTACAAAAGCCAGTGGCTTTAATTGTCTCTTCTAAATTATTATTACAAGCCAGGATTTTTTTAAAAATAGAAGATGCTGTTTTGGGGGCTTTTCCCCTTTATTTTGTTGAGATCTCTTTAGCCAAATGTGCTTTTACAGAGGGATGCTGTGAATAACTACACACATTTCCTGATTTTTCCATAGTTTTTAATTACTTGTCTTCCACCTAAGGACACCTGCAGATAGACAAGTTGAGAAAGTCTGCATTATTGTTTACATTTGGGTATAGTGACAGCAGCCAATTTATAGTGCAATAATATGGAATTAACTCAAGTCTATATCATAGACTACTTGGAGTATAACCGAATGGAAAATTGAAGAGGTCTTGCTCTAACATTATCTTCAGTTACCTAAGTTAATTGTTTGTGTGGTGCTTGAAGACTGTTGTTCTAAACATTCTAAAGTGTATACACTACATTCTTGCTATTGTTTTAGTCTTGTAACATGACCTTGCTTCATAAAGCAAAGGGAGATTCCCAACTAAGCACTGTTATTATAATTCCATTTCTGTGGACTTTAGTTTTTGTGTTGTATTCTCTGTGAAATCTGGCACTGAATCTACATTTCCTCTGTTGCCCACCTTCTCCGCAAAATTTAAATTAAAAAAAATGCTGAAGAATGTATTTTTACTCCTGCAAGGTTTTGGCCTTTGGTCCCCGCCACTCCCCACCACCCCTTCTGTCTGCCTCTCAGCCTCTCTTCCCTCTTTCCACCTCTCCCTCTCTTTTTCCCTCTATCTCTCTCTTTCTCTTTCTCTTCTTTTTGTTCTTAAAACTCCAATTTGGGTTGGAGAATATAAATATTTTTAAAAGACTCCTCTTTTTCCTTGCTTATAAAGTGACTTATTCCGTGTTTCTGTTTTATGTAAGCACCTGTATTCTTGGCTTTTCTTAAAATCAATGTAATGTCAATTTTTTTTCTTTCAACTATTTTGGTGATTGCTTCATTATCTCCTCAGCAAAGACCCTTTACTTTTGCCATTCAACTGTAGAAATATGTCATGCTTTTATATGATGCAACATTTTATGTTAACAAAAGGAATAGTGTAATTAAAATTGGGGTGTGGATGTTTAGCGTATAATAGTATATTTACAGTTCATTATTGCAAGGATACAGTTTATAAATGCAAAATAGTGATGTTTTTTGAAATAAGCTTTGCAATACAGGGATCGTGGAATCTCTCTAGGGATAACTTTTATAGCTTTTTAGATGAGGTAGCTAGTTATAGCTATGTGTTTGTAAAGTTTCTTTTTAATATTTTGAGATTACAGTTTTTAACAAATGTTGAACTGGTTCGAACTATTTAAATTTTGAAATAATAAGACAAAGTTAAACTTAATAGCCAACCAAATTCCAGGCTACATTTTACAGCTGATTTCAGTCAATGAATTTTCTATCCATACTAACCATATGGACATTTAAAAAGTATTTCTGATATTTAGGATTGTTAATAATATGCCTATTTTGAATTCACAGGATTGGCTTATAACAATTATTTTTAAAAATTAACACTGGGTAATTTATTCAATAATCAGTTTATCTTTTCAATAGTTTCATCACTACTCAGTCAAAAATACTATTTCTCAGAGTTATTTTTAATAAATTATGTATAAAATTCTTGTATATTACTAGTTATGATAAAGTAAATCAAATAGTTTTTAAAAATCAGTGTGTTTGTTAATCATGTGTCTGATATGAGCTTATGGGATTGTATTTTTCTTAGAGAAATGAGTCTCTTGTTTAGAATCCTGTTCTACATTTTTTAGAATTTTAGAGTTTGATTTGGAGAGGAAATTGTTCCGTTGTCATCACCACATTTATCTAATTTTACTATTCTAAAGACTGTGATGCTATGGGATGTTGGTTAAGTTGCATAATTTCTCTGTGTCTGGTTTTCTTCATCTAAAATGGGGAGTAATAATAGAACTCCTTTCCTAGGGTTCTATTAGGGTGGCTGTAAGACATTTGAATAAAAAATGGTTTTTAAACATGAAAGTCAGAGTGGTCCACCTAAAAGGCACTCCTAATAAAACCAAATAATTTTAAATAAGTCACATAACAACCCATTTTATGTTAATAAAAATCATTTAAGAAAACAGGATAATGAAAAGGTTGGGTTTTTTGGAGGATTATTTTGGTTTTTGTTTTTCATTTTCAAATGTTTGTCAATTGAGCATATGTTTCTTCATAATGATCATCTGATGACTGGATCTTATATTTCCAGTGGTTCAGAACATACATCGCAAAGATTGCTGAAGTATCTGCAAAGGATTGCTTTGTTTGAAACACTGTGAAGCTACTCTATTCAAATTGGCTGGAAAGAGGAACATCCACTTCTTAAAAAGGGCACTAATTCTAAAGCTCTTTGAAAATTACTTGTGCTTAAGATTCCTCCTGCCAAGCCCATCCTTAGCTGCTCTGCTAGCTTGTTGGGCTAAAGAATGGTTTGCCTCCGAGGCAAGCAGTTGCTTGCCTGGGAGTTTAAGACTCTTGGCAGTCACCATGGTTATCTAAATGCAAAAACTCCAGAGAGACTACCTTGATGCAAACTCCCAGCTCCACCCTTGTTAGCTGTGGGATTTGAGAAGTCACTCAAACTTTGAGTCTAGTTTCCTCACTTGTATGACACCTATTGAGGGGGTTGGAGGAGTCTACTTCATAGTTTTGTTGTCAGTTAAAAGAGTTAATTCATGAAAAGACTTGGTACTGGGTTAGCCCTCAATATATATGTCAGCTGCTGCTATTATCATAGGAGCAGAGGATGCCATAGCTGGGAATAATCATAGCTCCTGTATCCACTTCTCTACAGCTGACAACTTGCCATCATATTCCCATTCATTTTCCCCAGAAACTCGATCAGTGTTTTACCTGTGATGGCCTTTGGGAACTTCACGGCTAATAATAGTTTCCAGGTCTCTGAGTCTTGGTAGTCAGGAAGCTACATCATATCTATAGCCCACAAATCAGTGTGTGATCAGTCTTAAGACTTAAATGAAAAGCAGATAAAATTCCTAATAAGCCATACATTGCCTCAGGAAGCAAAAAGAAGGCAAAAATCCTAGAGATTTCCCCTACAAAATGTTGCTTCAACAGAGGAAGCCAACAGAGATCTGCCATTAGTTCAGTGCAATCTGCTTTTGCGGTCTCTGTATAATCATTTTCTGCTTTATTGGATTCCCTGTTTTAAGATGGGGTTTTATCTTTGTTCCTTTTCTTTCTTTCTTTTTTTTAAGTGCAAAATCTGACTTTGACCACAAGCTTTCCCTTTAGTCTCTACCTCCAGCGTTTTCCTGGGCTCAAGATTGAAATCGACCCCAGATTTTGCCCTGGTCGACCCCTTAGGCAGTAACATCCTGACGACAAAATGCTTTTCCTTCTATGTACCTAGAACCATCATTTTTTTTACCTCCTTGAATAATGAAGCTGTAAGAGGTTACATGATATCTATGTAGAGCTACAGGTCTTATCCAGTTCTTCTTTAAGACCTCTATTATCCTATTATTTACTTTTAGGTCAAGACCTCTGTTAGGCTAGTACTTTTAACTCATGCATAAAGACAAACAGCATGTTGCCACATCCAATCAGGTCTTCCTGAGTTGCCTGTATAAATAGTGTCCTCCTTCTTATTACTTAGGCTTGAAGCTGAGAATCCTTAGCTTCTCTTTCTTGTCTGCATAGCACATCCTATTCGTTGCCCCAAACTGCCAACTTTTCTGAGAATTTTAAACACAGTTTCATTCATTCATTTTTTTACATACAGTCATTTAATGCGCTCCCATTACAGCCATGTAAGGCCTTCCTAATACAGACTGTTTGTGCTCATGTGAGAAGGAACAAGCTGAATCAGCTACTCTTGCACAGGACAAGGCATGTAGTCCAAGGTATAGTTGTCCCTTACATCCCTACAGGAAATCTGCACAGAGCTAAGAGGTTAGAACTGTGGAATTTCTGCTAGTTGCCTGCTTGCTTTTATTTATGTTAGGATGTAGAAATGAGGATGGAGCAAAATGCTGTTTCTTTCACAGTAGACAAATAGTAGGGTGACCTTGCTTGCACTATTTTTTTAGAGTGTGGTTCACAGATCATCTACCTCAGAATCACCCATTGTGTTTGTTAAAATAAAGATCCCTTTGGGACTTCTCTAGTGGTCCAGTGGTTAAGACTCGTGGTCCAGTTGTTAAGACTCCGTGCTTCCACTGCAGGGGGTGCAGGTTTGATCCCTGGTCAGGGAAATAAGATCCCACAGGCAAAGTGGCCAAAACAAAACAAAAAATCCCTTGAATCAGAATCACAGAGATGACAGGTTATTGGGAAGAAGTATGGAAGGCCGCACTTTTTAATAAGTTTGCTAAGTCACTTTTACACCCTTTAAAGTTTGAGAACCATGGATAGGGATTAGTATCTGGATGTAGGTGATTATTTGGAAGTTTATGAAACTAAAGCATTTAAAGTTTGCTTCTTCATTACAGATACATTACACAAAATGCTAGAAATGTACCAAAGAGAAACACATTAGTTTGTAGAATTCCACAATTTCAGTTGATTAACCATTTCAGAATGAACTCTGCTCCGTGATTCCTGCCAGCCACATGGAAGGGAAGTGGAGGCATGGTCTTAAGGTAGAATCGTGGGATGAGGACACTCAGTAAACACTAAAAAAATGAGCTAATTTTGCCACATAAATGCTGCTAACCAATAACATGCATGCAAATTATGTTGCATCTCTTCCCAAAACAAGTCAGGTTGTCAAATCTCCGGAGACAAATGGGGCAAGGAGGGCCAGCACCAGGTGCAACAGGTGACTCTGTGCATGAAGTGGCAGATGCTTGGCAGTGCTATGCTGTCATGTGGAAGCCGTGTCAGGCAGGGTGACAGGCAGTGCTCACTGGGTAACCATGATGGCTTGGAGCTTCAGAGGGTTTTATGAAACAAGGAAGGGACGTGGTGGAAGAGTCAAGACTTGCAGCTTAAGGAGTGTTCCCATGGGAAGTGGGCCAATTGGAAATTTTCTAAGAACCAAGGACATGAGGTAAACATACAGGGAATGAGACGTTCTGAAGGCCAACGTTGAAAGAAGAGGGGCAGGGTCAACCTACAGAATTTTGATGCAAAATTACCAGTAAATCAGGTAAAAGGAATTTATCCTGAAAAGGTAGGATAATGGTGCAAAGATTCCACACACATGCAAGGATGTTTATCTCAGTAGCATGAAATATGTGGATAATTGGAAATAAGCTAAATGTCCCATGATAGGAAAGTAAATGGTTTATAATACATTATTGTGATGCAAGTTACCATAAATGAGGATAACGGATGTAGTGACCATGGGCACTGACTTTGTAGTCTGAAAGACATGAATCCAAATTGCAACTTTGTTATCACTAACTGAGGAACCTTGGTAAGTCATGGGAGCATCAGATTTGTTACATATAAAATGGGGACAAAATAGGAACAAATAACGTAAAACATGTAAAGATCCTATCTTTTTAAAAAAATTATTTATTTGTTTGTTTTTGGTTGCCTCAGGTCTTAGTTGCAGCACACGGGGTCTTCACTGAGGCATGCAGGATCTTTTCATTGCGGTGTGGGCTCTTCGTTGTGGCACGCGCGCTTAGTTGCCCTGCGGTATGTGGGATCTTAGTTCCTGGACCAGGGCTCGAACCCGTGTCCCTTGCGGTGGAAGGCAGATTCTTTACCACTGGACCACGAGGGACGTCCCAAGAATCCTATCTTAGTGCTTGACTCATCAATGTATTAATAAAGATAGCTATTGCTACTATTGTTATGATGATAATGGAATATCATGCAATTATTTTATTTTGAAGGCTATTTAATTAAGAAAAGACAAAATACAGTATTAATGAAAAAGTAGGACAATTCTCTAGTATAATTCCAAATTCATATAAATGTAAGATTCTATATATACTAAAACATTGAGTGGTAATCTGCAGATGAAATATTTCTTTATTATGTTTTTGTGTTTCCATTTTACAATGGGCATTTATTATAAAATCGGGGGAAACTAATAAATGAAATAACAAGAAAAGTTAATAGGTTTTAGATTTTTGGAGATTTATAGACCTGTGAGAAAAAAACCTTTAAATCTTAGCCTTACAACGTCAAGGCTACAACGAACATGTTACATTCACAGTAATGTGAATTGAAGCAAAAACAATATTTTATCATCTCATAAGAATTGAGTGCACTCATGTGTTTTTCGTCTAAAAATTTTGCATTAACACCAAATTTTATCATCAGTAAATTTTCATGTGCTGGCTAGACTAAGAAAAAGTAATCAATTTACTAGACGTACCAAATGAAATATTTCAAACAGTATTTTCATGAGTGCAAGGGTGAACCAAATAAATTGTTCATTTTGTAGCAAGCCCAGCTTTCCCTCTTCCTCCTGCCATAGACACAAAGTTAATCTTTGCACAAAGAAGACCTATGATGAGGACTTCCCTGGTGGTGCAGTGGTTAAGAATCTGCCTGCCAATGCAGAAGACGTTGGTTCGAGCCCTGGTCCGCAAAGATTCCACATGCTGTGGAGCATCTAAGCCAGTGTTCCACAACTACCAAGCCTGCGCTGTAGAGTCCATGAGCCACAGCTACTGAAGCCCACGTGCCTAGAACCCGAGCTTCGCAACAAGAGTAAGCCACCACAAGGAGAAGCCCATGTTCCGCAACAAAGAGTAGCCCCTGCTCGCCACAACTAGAGAAAATCCACGCGCAGCAGCAAAGACCCAACACAGCCAAAAATAAATAAATAAAATAAATTTAAATAAAATAAATCTTAAAAAGACTGCTGAGTCTTCATTACATTTTAAACACTGTAACATTGTGGTCTGGTCTGGAGTTTGTACTTTTTATATATATATATATAAATTTATTTATTTAATGTATTTATTTCTGGCTGCATTGGGTCTTCGTTGCTGGGAGCGGGCTTTTCTCTGGTTGCAGCCAATGGGGGCTACTTTTTTTTTTTTTTTTTTTTTTTCGGTACGCGGGCCTCTCACTGTTGTGGCCTCTCCTGTTGCAGAGCACAGGCTCCAGACGCGCAGGCTCAGTGGCCATGGCTCACGGGCCTAGCAGCTCCGCGGCATGTGGGATCTTCCTAGACCGGGGCATGAACCCGTATTCCCTTCATCAGCAGGGGGACTCTCAACCACTGCGCCACCAGGGAGGCCCCGGGGGCTACTCTTCGTTGCTGTGCATGGGATTCTCATTGCGGTGGCTTCTTTCCTTGCAGAGCACGGGGTCTAAGCACGCAGGTTTCAGTTGTTGTGGTGCGTGGGCTCAGTAGTTGTGGCTCGCGGGTTCAAGAGTGAAGCAGGCTCAGTAGCTGTGGTGCACTGGATTAGTTGCTCCATGGCATGTGGGATCTTCCACCACCAGGGTTTGAACCCGTGTTCCCTGCATTGGCAGGCAGATTTTTTTTTTTTTTTTGCGGTACGCGGGCCTCTCACTGTCGCGGCCTCTCCTGTTGCAGAGCACAGGCTCCGGACGCGCAGGCTCAGCGGCCATGGCTCACGGGCCCAGCCGCTCCATAGCATGTGGGATCCTCCCGGACCGGGGCACGAACCCGTGTCCCCTGCATCGGCAGGCGGACTCTCAACCACTGCGCCACCAGGGAAGCCCGGCAGGCAGATTCTTAACCACTAAGCCACCAGGGAAGTCCCCGGAGTCTGTACTTTCTTTTTTTAATTGAAAAATAGGAGTCATTTTCTAATTATTTTAATGTCTCCTTTATGCAAAATTTTCATATAAACATCAGTAATTAAAATTCTTCCTTTTTGCATAATGCATATAGAAATCTTAGAGAATAAATATCATTAAAAAACTTCTAATTAATAAAACTATTTCTAAAACTCTTTATATGGTTCATTGATTGTTCACAGTAAAAGAATTTGGATAGTTTCCTAGAACAGGATTTAACTTGCAGACACAGTTTTGTTTTTTGTAGTTATAATTGGGTGCTGTTTCTTCCAAAAATAATAATAATTTAAAACCTGCCAATACATCTTAGGTTTAAGCAGGAAAGAAAAAAGCAACATTATGGGTTTCAACCATTTTTGGTTTTAACAGATTAATTTATCTCCATAAAGATTTTTTAAGAGAGGGTATATGGGTCCAAAATTCTGAATTTTTAACTCAACATTCTTAAAACTCATCTGCACCTTTAGGAAAATCACATAACTCCTTCTTTAGGTGTATGTTTCTTCAAAAAAAATGAGGAGTTAAACCAGGTTAAATATCTAGTCACTTTGTTATAATTTTCTATGATTCCATGTTAATCAAATATAAGTGAAGTGGTAATTCAGTCTTAGTATATCACTGATTTCCAAACATCCTCCAAGTCAAAGGGATTGTATTGCAATGTCTGTGGTGTGTGAGGATGTATGTCAAGGACAGGGCAAGGGTAGTTGGATTAGTTTGATGTTAGGTCCATGCGAACATGAAGCTGGTAAGCAGCCCCGATAAAATGTCTTTAACAGATAAATGCACAAGTCTATCCCAGAACTCTTCTGATGTTTTGATTTATATAGTTTGTCTGGATGTGTGCCTGAAACTCAATTACTTAGGGAAGTTCCCTTTTTCTTTTTTTTGGCTGAGTTGTTTTTTTTGTTTTTTTTGTTTTTTTCGGTACGCGGACCTCTCACTGTTGTGGCCTCTCCCGTTGCGGAGCACAGGCTCCAGACGCGCAGGCTCAGCGGCCATGGCTCACGGGCCCAGCCGCTCCGTGGCATGTGGGATCTTCCCGGACCAGGGCATGAACCCGTGTCCCCTGCATCGGCAGGTAGACTCGTAACCACTGCGCCACCAGGGAAGCCCTGGCTGAGTTTCTTTAGGAAAGCTTCCAATACATCTTTGTCAATTTTCGGTCTCTTGCAAAACCCTACCACTTTTTCATTGTTTCATTGATCTCATTTCCTTCCTTTCTCAACCTCAATTTATTCATTGCTTTAATCTATTCCACTATAACTTTAACTTCTTTTCCCTTCTCTTCTTTGTAATTACTCAGCAAACCCCTATCACTGGATAAACCCCATTTGCCAGCTCTTTCATGAATTTTGCATGAACCCTGGAACATGGCTCAAGAAAAAACATTTAACCATGTTGTCAGTGCTGACCCACAATTCTGCCCTGTTATCTAAGTTCAGGGTTTTTCAAACAGTGAGATACAGCCAATTGGTTGAAACACAGCCAATTAACTCGAGGGATGGCCACCTGCATTATTAATAAATTAGAAGGCAATGAACAGAAATGGTCAGTGTGTGTCACACATGGGAATACTAAGTGTTATTCATGAAATTTAAGTTCCAGATTACATGTGTGAGCTATGTACCAGTTCACAACATAAAAAATATTTCTTACTATGAATTAGAGTCAACAATTCAAAAGACTGGTCTAGTCAATTTCCTGTTTTACGCCTACTCTCTGCTTCATTCTCTAGACTACCTTCCTTGCTTAACATAACTTTGCATCTGATTTTAATGATAAAATAGAAACAGAACTCTCTCATCTTTCCACCACCAACTCTACCAGACTACCAACAACTATACCATGTACTTTGACCTCCATCCTTTATAATGGATGACTGGCTCTGCTCCTATTTAAGGCAACCTCTCCATTAATACACTGGTTCCCATGAACTTTTGCTTCCTCAAGACCTTTGTTCATGAAATTAACCTCTCCTACGTCGTCCATAATCTGCTCTTGCCTGGATCATCTCCAATAATAAACAGAAATGCTTAATAGAAATAATAGTTAACAAGGATATAGTAGTTTTCTTGTTCCAATTAACATATGTACATATGTTAATTCTTTTTATGCTCATTCAAGTTAGGAACTATTATTATTCCCACTTTATAGATGAGGAAACTGAGACACAGAAATGTTAAATGACTAGCTCAGGGTAGTGGTACTAGGATATGATAGAATCAGTATTTGACTAGGCAATCTGACTCCAGAATCTATGCTCTTAGCCACCCTGCAATTTGCTTCTGTCATGTGTATAAAACTTGTTTACCTGAAGTTGTCCTTCAGCGTTTGCCTCATTTTCTCTGTCCCTTTTCATAGAAAAACCTACATAACAGAGACCCAAATGATGCTACCACAGAAGCCTTTGAGTCCCATAGGACAACCCTTCAATACCCAATTTCAGCATAGCTGAGGCTGACAGCTCCACACACCTGTCAGTGTCCACCTGGAGCACCTGCTTCATCATCTCTCAGTCTGTGTGTAGGTGGAGCCCAGAAAGTCAGAGGAGTGACTGCTCACCGTAAAGGGAAGAGAAGTCAGTGGACATGTGCTCCAGATTCCTGTTTGTTAAGGTGACCCTCCAATGGTTCCTTGCCTTTTGGTGTCCATGATTTTGAGTAATCTCCTCCCCTGGAATGAGGGCCGGGCCTCATTGACTAGAAGGCAGGGCAGGGCTTCTATTGACTAGAAGCAAGTCTATTGACTAGACTTGCTTCTAGTCAATAGACCATGGCAAAGGTATTGGGATGAGACTTCACCCACATAGTGTATGATTATGCTATATAACATCCCATTTTACTGGACCGGGGAAAGAGCTTCTTCTTGCTGACTTGCAATAAGCAGCCATATTAAGCAAGCCTATGTGACAAAGAACTGGCGTGACCTCTAGAAACTGCTGATGGTCTGTAGGACTTAATGCTGCCCACCATCCATCCAACAGCCACAAAAAGCAGGCCATTTGTTACACAGCCATAAGGAAACCTGCCAAGAATCAGCATGAGCTTGAAAATGGATCCTTCCCCACCTGAGCCTCTAGATGAAAATGCAGCCCAGCTGACACCTCGGTTGCAACCTGGTGAGAATAAAGCAGAACACCCAGCTAAGCCATGTCCAGATATTTGACACACAAAAACTATGGGTAATACATGTGTGTTGTTTTAAGCCTCTAAGTTTGTGGTAGCTTAGAATTACCTGGTAATGTACTCTCTTTCCAGAATACAACTCTGAAGTGCAGTAGACCTCATTTCTCAGAGCGTGACAAATGGGACTGAGCCCACAGTATTAATCAAGTCAACAACACAACTTTTAGTGATTTTTATATTTTCCCAGTCTCTGATTCTGCCTCCAGGATTATCTCCCAGTAGACTGGCTTCTCTCACATCTGTGTTTCAGGCTTTGCTTTCAGAAGGACCAAAGTGTGACAGGCGCAAGAAAGCAATGATCTGAGAGTCGCTTTTGTCTCTATTTCCTCATCACCTCGCCTAGTCCATCTGCGGCTCTGCAATCGAGCCTTCGTCACCACTACTCCAAGGAAACTCACTTTCCTGTCATCACCAACGGCTTAGTCATGTCCAATCCAATGACTTGTTTTTAACCTTAATCTTACTTGACTTTTCAAAAGCTTATGCCACAGTTAATTACTTCCTTCTTGCTGACAAACTGTCTTCCCTTGGCTTATGGAACACCATGTTCACAGATCATTCCATCCCTCCTTAGTCTCTGGCCACTCCTCCTCAGTCTAGGAGAAGCTGCTTCCTTTTTCCTTCCTGACTCTTGGAGTAACTAAGGGATCTATCTTCACTCATTCCCTAGATTTTCTCTTTCACTCTCAAAGTTTTAAATAATACATCTTAGCTTGGGTATGTAATAGACATCTCAAACTTTACATGTCCAAATAAAACCCTTCATGTCTGAAGCCAAACCAGTTCCTCTCCCAATTTCCTTCCCTCATTCAGTCATTGTGTTCACACTGCTGCTTAGTACAAAGCCCTTGGTAGGCACCCTTGAATCTTCTCTTTCTCTCACATCCCATCTCCAATCTATCAACCAGTCCTATGAGGTTTAACTTCAAGTTATACCACAAATCCAAACTTCATCACTAGTTCCGTCACTGCCTTTCATAGGTCAAACCATCATCGCCTTTGGCCTGAACTGCTACATCCGCCAGTGTTGCCCTCTATAATCTCTTTTCTTACAGCAGCCATAGGTGATTAATAAAATATATAAATCAGATCATGCCTTCCTCCTCCCCCACCACCCAAAAGCCTTTCTATGCCTTTTCATGAGCAGATGAAATTAAAATAAAACCTAAACTCTTTAATGGGGCCCATGAGTTTTTTTAAATCTCTGTTGCTTCTTTTTATCACTTTATATGCTAATAGCCTTCACTCCACTCCAGCACTTGTTGACTTCTCTCTGTTCTCTGAACAGACAAGCTTGTTCTTGATTTCCAGGGCTTTTATACTTGGTATTCTCTCAGGCTGGGATGCTTTGCCTCCAGATCATTTGCCTCCTCTATCATTCAGATCTCCAAGTTCACGTCTCAGTAAATCTTTCCAGATGACCCCTATAAAATACCCATTTTTCAGGATATTTAAACTAGCTTGGGTGTCAGGACTGTTTGGTCTTCCTAAAAGAGGTGTGGCAGAAAACTTGTGGTTTCAGGAAGCATGCCTTCACCACTGTCAATTATATGTGTCTTGAGAACATTTTTATTGTCCCAGTTGAGAGTGTGGAATGGAAAGATGAAAAAGTAGGTTAAGCATGAGCTAAAGGAAGAGATTTTTAAAACCATAATGAAAAGCAAGACCCATAACATCTAGGTAGAGATGAACAGAGGTATCTCAAAGGGAAGCGTGATTTTGTTTCAAGACTGGCATTAGTCCCTGAGTAATAAGATATGGTGTTTCAGTACTTAGTATGAAGGCAGTGGAAACACCAATCTCTGTCCTGTATTTACTGTGTCATGATGCTAAAAGTCTTACATGATAGCTTTGGTTATCTAAGTGGAAAGAATACCAAAACAATACCTGATTTTTTTTTTCCTTTTTGCCAATAGCTGTGGACATCAAAGTAAATCGTGAGAATTGTGTCAATTGTAAGCAGAGGGAAGTCTGAATAATATAGTTTATCTGGAAACCATTTAAAAGACCTAGCCCCAAGAGTTAGAATAAATATTCTTGCACTTGAGATAGGAAAGTAGAACCATTAGAATCTTTCTAGCCATTAATATTTCACCAAGGATAGGAAACATCTAGACCTAAATGGGTGTGTGGAAGAAATCCTTCCTTGATATATATTTCTCCTGTAATTTACTGAAATCTAGGGAAAGACTTTGAAAGTAAGAATAAACGAATACAGGTAACAACAGTCCAGGTAATAAATGAACTGGAAACCACAGTACATTTCATCATGCCCACCATGAAAGGACTTGATGAAGTACACAAAAGCAGACCTAAGCCTTTCTTGTAAAATATTGATTAAATAGATTATATAAATGCTACAAAGAGGGCTAAAAAATGGGAAGAGGAGATTTACATCTAAATCAAAATGAAACATTTAAAAACAAGTTTAAGAATCTGCATCTTAGAAAAACCCAAAGGCCTGAATTCTTCCAACATCAATTTCATCATTTCCTGGGTTTTGTATCAGTCATCATATTTCAGAGTGAGTAAAGAACTTCCACATTCCTAGTGGTACTTGTGCTACTGGTTAAACAACCACATTTTGAGAACTCCTCATCTAGAGCAAGAATCTCATTTCTGATCTGTACAGTAGAATACTCTGGGAAGCTTTTAAATAAAACACTTAAGAGAGCCCCTCCCTCGGAGAATCCGATGTTATTGATCTGAGGGGGGGTGGCTGAACGTTGGTGTTTATTAAAAGCTCCCCAGGAGATATCAATATGCAGTGAGAGTTACGAACTACTGTTCCTGGTGGTGATATTCCTAAATTTGTAGTCAGTCCTGGACCCACTGCAGCCTTCCCAAACTTTTTTTTTTTTTTTCGGTATGCGGGCCTCTCACTGCCGTGGCCTCTCCCCTTGCGGAGCACAGGCTCCGGACGTGCAGGCTCAGCGGCCATGGCTCACGGGCCCAGCTGCTCCGCGGCATGTGGGATCTTCCCGGACCGGGGCACGAACCCATGTCCCCTGAATCGGCGGGCGGACTCTCAACCACTGCGCCACCAGGGAAGCCCCTTTCCCAAACTTTTGAGTCAATTACAGAACTGGGACATTCTCCTCCATAACTATAAATTTTATCTTGGCATCCAAAAAGAAATTTTTTAAATGTTTTGTGGTCCAAAAGCTTAGACAATACGCTTTCTAGAAGATACCCTTGCCTCCATCTTCCTACTTGTAAATCCAACCTGTGAAACACAAGATTTTAACAGCTCCTGTGACTCTGGAACCACTTTTGTAATGAACATTAGCCAATATAAAGATGAAAAGGAAGAGGTGGAAGAGGAAGGAGGGGGACTTGAATTATGTTTTCAACAAATAAAATTCTATTTAAAGTGTACATTTGAATTTATATTTAAATACTTTGTATATTTATTGCATATAAATAATTTAATTTTAAAAATATGTAGTAAATATTGTCACAAAACAGTCATGAGGAGACAAACAGACAATGCAATTGTACTTAACATGGCCAATAAGCACATGAAAAATTGCTCAACATCATTAGTCATCAGGGGAAAGCAAATTCAAAACATAAGATATCACTTCATCAGTGAAATGCAAATGAAAACCACAATGAGACAACCATACTGGTAAAATTATAAGACTGACAAAAATGTGTTGGCAAGGGGGCTTCCCTGGCTTCCCTGGTGGCGCAGTGGTTGAGAGTTCACCTGCCGATGCAGGGGACATGGGTTCGTGCCCCAGTCCGGGAGGATCCCACATGCCACGGAGCGGCTAGGCCCATGAGCCATGGCCGCTGAGTCTGCGCGTCTGGAGTCTGTGCTCCGCAGTGGGAGAGGCCACAATGGCGAGAGGCCCGTGTACTGCAAAAAAAAAAAAACCCACAAAAACTCTATGTGCACAAAAAGACTTGCACATGTTCATAACAGCTTTATTCATAGCAGCTAAAATGGGGAAACAACACAAAAGAGAAGAATTAAACACATAGTGGTATACAGACAATGCAATAGTACTAAAGGGACAAGGTACTGATACACTCAACAACAAAGTTGAATGAAAGACATCAGACACAAAAGCATACATTCTGGGTGGCTGTCAGCCTCAAAGATGGTGTCCAATGATTTCTGCCTTTTGGTGTTCATGCCCTTGTGTAATCGCCATCCCTTGACTTTGGAGTGCTTCTAGTGACTTACTTCTAGCCAAAAGAATTAGGCAGAGGTGACAGAATCTCACTTCTGATGTTGTGTTACAAAAAGACTGTGGCTTCCATTCTGGGCACCTTATCTTTCTGTTTTTTTCTGAGGGAAGCCGGGTACCCATGGTGTGGGCTGCCCTAGAGAGGCCCATGTGGCAAGGAACTGATGCCTCAGCCAACATTTATCAAGGAAAGCCTGCCGAAAGTCACGTACAGGAACTTAAAAACAGATCCAGTGGAACCTTGATATGACTGTAGCCTCAGCTACACACCTTGACTGCAACCTGAGCTAGAGACAGCCAGCTAAGCCTGGATTCCACAGAAACTGTGAGATAACAAGTCCTAGTTGTTTTAACTCACTAAGTTGTGGAATAATGCAAAAGTGATGTCCAATAGATAAAAAGTTAGATTGTAATAGATAACTAAGTTAGTGGGCAATTCCATTTATGTGAAATTCTAAGGAAGTCAAAACTACTCCTTAGGGCTTCCCTCGTGGCGCAGTGGTTGAGAGTCCGCCTGCCGATGCAGGGGACACGGGTTCATGCCCCGGTCCGGGAAGATCCCACATGCTGCGGAGCGGCTGGGCGTGTGAGCCATGGCCGCTGAGCTTGCACTTCCGGAGCCTGTGCTCCGCAACGGGAGAAGCCACAACAGTGAGAGGCCCGCATACCGCAAAAAAAAAAAAAAAAAAACTACTCCTTAGTGACAGAAAGCAGAACAGTGGTTGCCTCAGGGTGGGGGTATTGACTACGGTGAAGGAAATGTTCTCTATCTTGATTTGAATGAAGGTAACACTATGTATATATATAGATAAATAATTGGGTCGGCCAAAAATTTGTTCGGGTTTTTCGTAAGATGTTACTGAAAAGCCCTAACAAACTTTTTGGCCAACCATATATATATTTATGTATATATTTGTCAAAACTTATTGAAGAAAAAAAAACTTATTGAAGTGTATGCTTAAGGTCTATGAAATTTACTCTATGTAATCCAGATGTAAAGGGAAAAATCTTTTCTAAAATTTTACATTTTTACAATATGGAGAGGCCAGAGATTTAAAAACTACCTACCCCAGGACAATTATGTCAAACAAGTTAACAGGCAATTTAAAAATTCAGTTAGAATCTCTAGACAGATGGGGTTAGAGTACCCAGGTCAGGCTGACTTGGATCCCTGTTACATTTGGAGGGGAAGGTGAGGAAAAAGCTAGAGGGCCTTGGACAAACTTGGGAAAAATAAAAAAACCTGGCATATTCCTTGCCAAATGCCATGATAGAGTATGCCCTTCTCCTTTGAACAGATGAGTCTGGAAAACTATTGCTGAGAGAGCCCAATAGAGCAAGGCTCAGACCACCTATTCTCAGGGAATACTTTGTATACTATGATAAATGAATGTGGCAGAAAATAAGATGTCTTTATGTTACATTATGTCATGAGAACATGTGTGTCCTCATCACTTTTCAGTATCTCTCTGAAGGGAGGAAACCTTATTCTCGGTGTGCCAATTGAGAAAGGAAAAGTTGATATTGGATGACATTGGTGTCAATTATCTTGGGACTATTACAGAAAGGCAGGTCACCATAAGGGGAAAGATGTCATAGTTACATCCACAGTGCTTGTCCATTCCAATTTCATTTTGTCCACCCATCCTAGGATAAGATGAATGGTGAGAGGCAGTGGGCTCCAGTCTTTGCTTGGACCTTTGGAACAGTACAGCAGTTGAGATCAGATAACTCATCATTAGATGGTTGAGAAGCTGTTCCAGATAATATCTGATCACTACTTAACATTGTTTTGTCTTTTTTTTAATTTCTTTTCTTTTTTTAAATTTATTTTTTATACAGCAGGTTCTTATTAGTCATCAATTTTATACACATCAGTGTATACATGTCAATGCCAATCACTCAATTCATCACACCCCCACCCCCACCCTCCCACCACTTTCCCCCTTGGTGTCCATATGTTTGTTCTCTACATTTGTGTCTCAATTTCTGCCCTGCAATCCGGTTCATCTGTACCATTTTTCTAGGTTCCACATATATGCGTTAATATACGATATTTGTTTTTCTCTTTCTGACTTACTTCACTCTGCATGATAGTCTCTAGATACATCCACATCTCAACAAATGATTCAATTTCCTTCCTTTTTATGGCTGAGTAATATTCCATTGTATACAACTTCTTTATCCATTTGTCTGTCGATGGGCATTTAGGTTGCTTCCATGACCTGGCTATTGAAAATAGTGCTGCAATGAACATTGGGGTGCATGTGTCTTTTTGAATTATGGTTTTCTCTGAGTATATGCCCAGTAGTGGGATTGCAGGATCATATGCTAATTTTATTTTTAGTTTTTTAAGGAACCTCCATACTGTTTTCCATAGTAGCTGTATCAAGTAACATTCCCACCAACAATGCAAGAGGGTTCGCTTTTCTCCACACCCTCTCCAGCATTTGTTGTTTGTAGATTTTCTGATGATGCCCATTCTAACTTGTATGAGGTGATACCTCACTGTAGTTTTGATTTGCATTTCTCTAATAATTAGTGATGTTGAGCAGCTTTTCACATGCTTCTTGGCCATCTGTATGTCTTCTTTGGAGAAATGTCTATTTAGGTCTTCTGTCCATTTTTGGATTGGGTTGTTTGTTTTTTTTAATATTGAGCTGCATGAGCTGTTTATATATTTTGGAGAATAATCCTTTTTCTATTGATTCATTTGCAAATATTTTCTCCCATTCTGAGGGCTGTCTTTTTGTCTTGTTTATGATTTCATTTGCTGTGCAAAAGCTTTGAAGTTTCATTAGGTCTCATTTGTTTATTTTTGTTTTGATTTCCATTACTCTAGGAGGTGGATCAAAAAAGATCTTGCTGTGATTTACGTCAAAGAGTGTTCTTCCTATGTTTTCCTCTAAGAGTTTTATAGTGTCTGGACTTACATTTAGGTCTTGAATCCATTTTGAGTTTATTTTTGTGTATGGTGTTAGGGAGTGTTCTAATTTCATTCTTTTACATGTAGCTGTCCAGTTTTCCCAGCACCACTTATTCAAGAGACTGTCTTTTCTCCATTGTATATCCTTTTCTCCTTTGTCATAGGTTAGTTGACCATAGGTATGTGGGTTTATCTCTGGGCTTTCTATCTTGTTCCATTGATCTATGTTTCTGTTTTTGTGCCAGTACCATATTGTCTTGATTACTGTAGCTTTGTAGTATAGTCTGAAGTCAGGGAGTCTGATTCCTCCAGCTCCGTTTTTTTCCCACAAGACTGCTTTGGCTATTCGGGGTCTTTTGTGTCTCCATACTAATTTTAAGATTTTTTGTTCTAGTTCCATAAAAAATGCCATTGGCAGTTTGATAGGGATTGCATTGAATCTATAGATTGCTTTGGGTAGTATAGTCATTTTCACAATATTGATTCTTCGAATCTAAAAACATGGTATATCACTCCATTTGTTGGTATCATCTTTAATTTTTTCATGAGTGTCTTATTGTTTTCTGCATACAGGTCTTTTGTCTCCCTAGGTAAGTTTATTCCTAAGTATTTTATTCTTTTTGTTGCAGTGGTAAATGGGAGTGTTTCCTTAATTTCTCTTTCAGATTTTTCATCATTAGTGTATAGGAATGCCAGAGATTTCTGTGCATTAATTTTGTATCGTGCAAATTTACCAAATTCATTAATTAGCTCTAGTAGTTTTCTGGTAGCATCTTGAGGATTCTCTATACATACTACTAGGTCATCTGCAAACAGTGACAGTTTTACTTCTTTTCCAATTTGGATTCCTTTTATTTCTTTTTCTTCTCTGATTGCTGTGACTAGGACTTCCAAAACTATGTTGAATAATAGTGGTGAGAGTGGACATCCTTGTCTTGTTCCTGATCCAAGAGGAAATGCTTTCAGTTTTTCACCATTGAGAATGATATTTGCTGTGGGTTTGTCATATATGGCCTTTATTATGTTGAGGTAGGTTCCCTCTATGCCCACTTTCTGGAGAGTTTTTAATCATAAATGGGTGTTGAATTTTGTCAAAAACTTTTTCTGCATCTATTCAGATGATCATATGGTTTATTTATTTATTTATTTATTTTGCCGTACACGGGCGTCTCACTGTTGTGGCCTCTCCTGTTGCAGAGCACAGACTCCAGACATGCAGGCTCAGCAGCCATGGCTCATGGGCCCAGCCGCTCCGCAGCATGAGGGATCTTTCCAGACTGGAGCACGAACCCAAGTCCCCTGCATCGGCAGGCGGACTCTCAACCACTGCGTTACCAGGGAAGTCCAATCATATGGTTTTTATTCTTCAAGTTGTTAATATGGTGTATCACATTGATTGATTTGTGTATATTCAAGAATCCTTGCATCCCTGGGATAAATCTCAATTGATCATGGTGTATGATCCTTTTAATGTGTTGTTGGAATCTGTTTGCTAGTATTGTGTTGAGGACTTTTGCATCTATATTCATCAGTGATTTGGTCTGTAATTTTCTTTTTTTGTAGTATCTTTGTCTGGTTTTCGTATCAGGGTGATGGTGGCCTTATAGAATGAGCTTGGGCGTAATCCTTCCTCTGCAATTTTTTGGAAGAGTTTGAGATGGATAGGTGCTAGCTCTTCTCAAAATGTTTGATAGAATTCACCTGTGAAGCCATCTGGTCCTGGACTTTTGATTGTTGGAAGATTTTTAATCACAGTTTCAATTTCATTACTTGTGATTGTTCTGTTCATATTTTCTGTTTCTTCCTGGTTCAGTCTTGGAAGGTTCTACCTTTCTAAGAATTTGTCCATTCCTTCCAGGTTGTCCATTTTATTGGCATAGAGTTGCTTGTAGTAGTCTCTTAGGATGCTTTGTATTTCTGCGGTGTCTGTTGTAACTTCTCCTTTTTCATTTCTAATTTTAATGATTTGAGTCCTCTTCCCCTTTTTCCTGATGAGTCTGACTAATGGTTTATCAATTTTGTTTATCTTCTCAAAGAACCAGCTTTTAGCTTTATTGATGTTTGCTATTGCTTTCTTTGTTTCTATTTCATTTATTTCTGCCCTGATCTTCATGATTTCTTTCCTTCTGCTAACTTTGGGTTTTGTTTGTTCTTCTTTCTTTAGTTCCTTTAGTATAAGGTTAGATTGTTTATTTGAGATTTTTCTTGTGTCTTGAGGTAGGGTTGTATAGCTATAAACTATTTTATGATTTCCTCTTTGATTTCTTCAGTGGTTTATCTCTTGGTTATTTACTAATGTATTGTTTAGCCTCCATGTGTTTGTGTTTTTTATGCTTTTTTCCCTGTAATTGATTTCTAATCTCATAGCGTGGTGGTCAGAAAAGATGCTTGATATGAGTTCAATTTTCTTAAATTTACTGAGGCTTGATTTGTGACCCAAGATGTGATCTATCCCAGGGAATATACTGAGCGCACTTGAGAAGAAAGTGTAATCTGCTGTTTCTGGATGGAATGTCCTATAAATATCAATTAAATCTATCTCATCTATTGTGTCATTTAAAGCTTCTGCATCCTTATTTATTTTCATTTTGGATGATCTGTCCATTCGTGTAAGTGAGGTGTTAAAGTCCCCCACTATTATTGTGTTACTGTTGATTTCCTGTTTTATAGCTGTTAGCAGATGCCCTATGTATTGAGGTGCACCTATATTGGGTGCATATATATCTATAATTGTTATATCTTCTTCTTGGATTGATCCCTTGATCATTATGTAGTGTCCTTCCTTGTCTCTTGTAACATTCTTTATTTTAAAATCTATTTTATCTGATATGCATGTTTCTACTCCAGCTTTCTTTTGATTTCCATTTGCATGGAATATCTTTTTTCCATCCTCTCACTTTCAGTCTGTATGTGTCTCTAGGTCTGAAGTGGGTCTCTTGTAGACAGCATATATATGGGTCTTGTTTTTGTATCCACTCAGCAAGCATGTGTCTTTTGGTTGGAGCATTTAATCCATTTACATTTAAGGTAATTATCGATATGTATGTTCCTATGACCATTTTCTTAATTGTTTTGGGTTTGTTTTTTTAGGCCATTTTCTTCGCTTGTGTTTCCCACTAAGAGAAGTTCCGTTAGCAGTTGTTGTAAAGCTGATTTGGTGGTGCTGAATTCTCTTAACTTTTGCTTGTCTGTAAAGCTTTTGATTTCTCCAACGAATCTGAACGAGATGCTTGCTGGGTGGAGTACTCTTGGTTGTAGCTTCTTCCCTTTCATCACTTTAAGTATATCATGCCAGTCCCTTCTGTCTTGTAGAGTTTCTGCTGAGAAATCAGCTGTTAACCTTATGGGAATTCCCTTGTATGTTATTTGTAGTTTTTCCCTTGCTGCTTTCAATAATTTTTCTTTGTCTTTAATTTTTGTCAGTTTGACGACTATGTGTCTCAGTGTGTTTCTCCTTGGGTTTATCCTGTATGGGACTCTCTGTGCTTCCTGGACTTGGGTGGCTATTTCCTTTCCCATGTTAGGGAAGTTTTCAACTATAATCTCGTCAAATATTTTCTCTGGTCCTTTATCTCTCTCTTCTCCTTCTGGGACCCCTATAATGCAGATGTTGTTGCATTTAGTGTTGTTCCAGAGGTCTCTTAGGCTGACTTCATTTCTTTTCATTCTTTTTTCTTTATTCTGTTCTGCAGCAGTGAATTCCACCATTCTGTCTTCCAGGTCACTTACCATTCTTCTGCCTTGGTTATCATGCTATTGATTCCTTCTTGTGTAGTTTTCATTTCAGTTATTGTAGCTTTCATCTCTGTTTTGTTTGTTCTTTAATTCTTCTAGGTCTTTGTTAAACATTTCTTGCATCTTCTCGACCTTTGCCTTCATTCTTTTTCCGAGGTCCTGGATCATCTTCACTCTCATTATTCTGAATTCTTTTTCTGGAAGGTTGCCTATCTCCACTTCATTTAGTTGTTTTTCTGGGGTTTTACCTTGTTCCTTCATCTGGTTCATAGCCCTCTGCCTTTTCATCTTGTCTATCTTTCTGTGAATGTGGTTTTTTTCCACAGGCTGCAGGGCTATAGCTCTTCTTGCTTCTGCTGTCTGCCCTCTGGTGAATGCGGCCATCTAAGAGGCTTGGGCAAGTTTCCTGATGGGAGGGACTGGTGGTGGGTGAACTGGCTGTTGTTCTGGTGGGCAGAGCTCAGTAAAACTTTAATCCACTTGACTGCTGATGGGTGTGGCTGTGTTCCCTCCCTGTTGGTTGTTTGGCCTTAGGCAACCCAACACTGGAGCCTGCCTGGGCTCTTTGGTGGGGCTAATATTGGACTCTGGGAGGGCTCACGCCAAGGAGTACTTCCTGGAACTTCTGCTGCCAGTGTCACAGCCACCCCTCGCCTCTGCAGGAGACCCTCCAACACTAACGGGTAGGTCTGGTTCAGTCTCCCCTGGGGTCACTGCTCCTTCCCCTGGGTCCTGATGCACACACTACTTTGTGTGTGCCCTGCAAGAGTGGAGTCTCTGTTTCCCCTAGTGCTGTGGAAGTCATGCAGTCAAATCCCACTAGCCTTCAAAGTCTGATTATCTAGGAATTCCTCCTCCCATTGCTGGACCCCCAGGTTGGGAAGCCTGACATGGGGCTCAGAACCTTCACTCCAGTGGTTGGACTTCTGTGGTATAAGTGTTCTCCAGTCTGTGAGTCACTCAGCCAGCAGTTATGGGATTTGATTTTACTGTGATTACGCCCCTCCTACCATCTCATTGTGGCTTCTCCTTTGTCTTTGGATGTGGGGTATCTTTTTTGGTGAGTTCCAGTGTCTTCCTGTTGATGATTGTCCAGCAGCTAGTTGTGATTCTGGTGTTCTCACAAGAGGGAGTGAGAGCACATCCTTCTACTCCACCATCTTGGTTCAGGGCTCTAGTTAACATTGTTTTGAGTAGGAAATAAAGTTCTTAAGGATGTCTCTGTTAGTTTGGAATAATTTATTTTGAGATGTCTAAAAGTACTATTTATTACTTTGGGGGCCTGAAATGGTGATTTTGGTCAGAGATTCTCATTTTTAAAGTGAAATATTATAGTTAAGATCAAGTCTTTCTCTGACCACCATCCAAACAGAACTTGGAATCTGGGAGAAGCAGCCAATTTTATTGCACATGTCAAGAACACTGCAACCTTAGGAGAAAGGGACAACAAAATAGGCTTTCTGGGACATGCCTATGTGCCTAATAGGAATATTTCTAGCTTCTCTCTCTCTTTTTCTTTTAACATTCAGGTAAGACCCCTGCATCAGGGTTGTTTAGAGGAATAGGGATCTGGTATAACCTTACATAGACGTGTGTAAGTTAAGACTAGAACTTATCAATTAGGGAAAAGTGCAGCTTATCATAACGTTGAATGGCAAACACAAGTATGATGCTTAAAAGCAGTGCAAGGAAAGAACCTTGGTGTTTGGCTTGTTCAGTGAACACTAAGTAGCTAATTGGTAGAAAGCTATTCCTTATCTAGTGACAGAAGGCCTTGGGAAACTGGGCAGGCTGAAAAGAAAAAAACAAATCAAGATGAATAAATCTTGAGTAAATAAAATTAATGAGTAGATAATTAAAAATAAAATCAACAATTAAAACCAATAAATAATAACTGCTGAATTAAATAATTTACCGCCCATAGAGAACTGGTGGGAAAATCTGCTTCTCCACTCCTGAGCTAGCTGATAGGCATCTGAGCTGGGGGTCTGCCACTTCCCCAAGCTGATTTTGAGGGATGGTCCTCCTAAACTTCTGGGAAAAAAGAAGGCTGATTGGCCAATGAATCAGATGAATGACACATGGCCCAGTCACACCTGTAGCCTTCATCCATGAGTAATGCTCTTTGAACAACAGATGCACACAATGCGCTCTCCTGGCGACATGAGAACATATAGGAGAAACTAAAGCCTCACCCGGTGGGAAGAGACTTTCACACTGACATGAAGCGAAGGATATGGGATGATTCCAAGATAAGAGGGACTAAACTGACCCTGTAGCAGGGCTTTGTTACCCTGGGTTTGTCTAGTTAATGTACGAAGTTATCACTCACACAATGGAGTTGTTGTCTGTGTGGAAATCCGTCTTCCTTCCAGCCTGGTGAGAAGTCACCAGGAGACAATTCCTCTCTCCTTGAAAGGCCTGTTTGCAGAAGAGAGGCTATTTGTCAGGGTGTCTGAAGATTTCCATGGAGGGAGAGTAAAATCAGTGTAATAGTTCTCGAATCATTTATTAATAAGGATAGACTGAAAGGGAGCCTTTCTGAGCCTGGCACACCCTATCTGGATTGGACTATTATCATGGTGTTACTTAAACTGGATATTTCTGAGTTTGAGAGATGTACAAATGTTCAATTTTTGAATGTTTGTTGCAAGGTTAGAGTGAAAGGTCACACCTCTGTGGCTGGGAATGTTTTCTCCAGGAAGAAATGAGTAATCCTACTGTCAATCACTCTGGGTAGAAATTAATCCTCAGGAGTAAGGACACAGCACAGAATAGGAGGAAAGGTAAACTTCTGTTCCCTGGGAGGCCAGGGCTCATTCTGGTCTAGGCTCGAGGTTCTCTTTGTTTCCTGGAGCATTTCCAAGGGGGTGGAAATAGAGCTGGGAGGGGTGCTTGCCATGAGGTTGATGGAGATCGTGGGATGGCTCTCTTCCTGAGCATCAGTGCAATATTATAGGTTACTCTTGACGTCAACTGTCTCCAGCAGTCTTTTTAAATGACCAAAAAAAAAAAAAAAATCAAGGCCATTCTTAGCGACGCTGTGGGAAATTAGTGGAGGACCTACCACCACACTTTGGGAAAGGTGCTACAGGAAAAGCAGCATCCTCTCCTGGAGGCCGGAAGGGCAGTAGCAGAACTTAGTACTCTTAGAGGAAAACAGTAGTGGAGATGAGAGAATCCGACCGCCCAGTTGCCAAGCAACAGGGAAGAGCCTTCTCTAAAAGAGCAAGTGGATACACTAAGGGGAGCTAATTTCTAAAAATTAAGTCTGAGAACACTCCTGGCATTTGAGTACATGTTTGTACAGTATTTCCCACTCTTGCTCCAGCAAGCAATTTGTTTGAATACTGTTCATTACCATGACTATTTACCCTAAATAATATTCTACAAATGCTTCGGAGCTAATGTCTCAGGGCAGAACTCATTCTGTGTCACTAGTAAGACTATTCAACATGAAACTTTTACTTGGTTTTAATTTAAGCTTTTCATAAATATCTCTTCCCTTACCAGCAAATTTGTTCCAAACATCATACAGTTGTACCGGTTGTGTTTTATAGGCGTGTGTGAGGGGACCCACATTTGCGGTGTCACCACCCATATAAACCACTGAGGTGAGTGGGTGTGTGAGACCAGCACCTGTGGGCACGGAGTTGTGCAAGGCAGCCTTCTCAGTAGGCTAGGAGTCGGCTCCCAGCTCTTAGGGTCTTTACCCTTTCTGTGGCCAGAGATTCCTCCTAGCTACAGAGAACTCTTCCTGATGATCTTAAGTTTGCTTTCTACTGAAAATTTGACAATTCACCTGGATCCCTGAAGTTTTAGACGTTAGCTTAAGAGCACCTTCCATTTTTGATCTTCTATTTATTGCTGCTCTTACCCTCAAACTGAGAAGACAACAAGGAAAAATAATATTTCTTTCCCATTTTTGTACATTATTCTTTTAGTAGTGACTTCCAACTGACTTTCCAGTTTGGGGTACAGGGTATTAAAGTAAAGACATTTCAGAATAACTCTTTATGCTTTATGATGACTCATGATGATTTAAACTTAGTTTTATTATAGAAGGCATCCAGTTCTAACTATATTCAAACTAAAGCTCAGGTTTTAAATAAATTTTCAACAATTTCATTTAAAATTATAATCTCCACAGGAAAAATAAAAGCAATTTTTAAATTTGTCTTCAAGTCATATTTATAATTATAACTGCCTATGAAGATTCTTTTTTAAATTATAAAAACACATTGCTTTTTATTAGGACTTTAATATACTCATGGTGGACAAATACATGTCTTAGCAAAACAGGAAATTCCAAGATAGTTATACTTCATATTGTTATTATTCAATATTCATATTGCACCTAGAATTTTTCAATGCAAATAGAAAATACCACCGATATGCTTTCTTACGCTATTTCTGGAATAGATTCCTATAATTTTTATTTTGTAGAAGCCAAACATAGAAGCTCAGAGTAACTGTCATATATAGTCAGTAGGTTTAACAATCACCTTAATTATACAGCAAATGATAGCTATCTCAAAGGTTTTAGTCACATGGAAGACAGTAGTAATCAGGTCAGACTCTATTAGACAAAGTTGAAATCACTGAAAACTAGGGCTACTGAGCATAAAGAAAAACATTTCAAATCTTTTATTTCCTAATATTAAGGAAAAGCTATATCATGACAGAAATAGGTTCATTAATGAAGTTAATGAGCCCATTAACTCACCCAATGTGATCATCTTTCTTACAGATTGAGTGGATGATTCTCCATCTCCTCTAGGATGAAATTCAACTCCTCAGCCTGGTTTGTTAGGAGACTACCTTTCTAACCTGATTCTCAGCACAGGTCTTCCATCCAGTGGCTCTGAAGAAACTCCTTTCTATTTCCTTGATGTGGGAAACCCTTACAAGACTCCTGAGAGCTCCGCTAGGGCTATTACTATGGTCTTTGCCCAAAACATGTTCCTACCCTTCTCCTTTTCTCTGTTGGTTCTTATCGCAAGCATTATTTAGTTCTGGAGGCTGAGGGTCCAAAATCAAGTGCTAGCCAATTTGATTTCTGATGAGAGCTATCATCCTGGCTTGTTTCTAAAGTCGGCCTGGGGCCAGAGGACACTTTGAGAGGCTCCGTCTCGAGGTCATGGGTCAAGGTGAGGGTCTGGAGGATGGGAGGTGAAAATGGTTGGAGTGAAGTGTGGAGAGCGTTCTCTGAGGTTGGAAGAGCTCTTCCATATGAGGCCTCCAGAGGTGAAACAGGATCTCTGATGGGTGCATAGGAGCCTTGCATGCCTCAGAGATGGGACTGGGAAGCTCAGCTTAGGGTTTGAGTCCTGAGAGTTTAGGCCTGTGAGTTTTAGGGAAACACATGGCTTAGACAAGCAGCCTATTGGGGTGACCAGGGTGGGATGAATGAAGGCCTTAGTGCCTTCTCTGATTAATCGGCAGTGTCTGAGGGTCCTGACCTTGGAACTTGTACACGAACTTTAAGAAGCAACAACACATATGTAAGAGGGTGTTCATCCTGAGTCTAGTAGGTGGGGCCACAAAACTCAGTCTAGAGAGAAACAAAAGAATGTGCCCTAGTGTTGTAAGCTTCCTCTCTATTAAAAGGTTTAGCATACTGGGCTATGATGAATGCCTTTATTCCCTCATAGACTTTGAGTTGCTTTGGGCAGGAACTGGGTTTTGTTAATTTCCTTTCCTCCAGCCCCAGTGCCTGTGCAGCTCTGGGCAGTGATAAACATTTGTCGAATGATATTGAATCTGGAAGCTTCATTTTAGACTAGAAGCTTTTGTGTGGTAGATTTTTCTTTTACCACAAACTGAAAAATTGCGTCTTAGTACAATTACCAGGTAATTACTCAAATCAATAATTTCATATAAGAAGAACAAATTCTTAGAAGACTCAGATAAGGCCACGAGATTGGCAGGAAATGAAAGCTTTGAGTGTAATCCCTCATATTTTGGGTGCGTGAAAATGGTAAGATATCAGAATTTCCTTTATTTGCTTTCAATTTCTGGTATATCAAGTGTCAACTTATTCATTCCTCTTGGGATAATTTCCCCTCCCGTCCTTTATCTTATCGTGTGAGTCAAATTTGGGTAGAATACATATATTTTGCATTAACCAGGAGACTTTGCCCAGCATTTGATCAGATGTTGAAGGGAGGATCCGCTGGCCCAATGACAAGGGTGTTGCTGGCACCCAGGAGCGCCCGTGTTGGGGCAGGGATCCCTTCAGGCGGTTTTGGGCTCCGCAGTAGGAACGCGCTAAGCATTGTCTGCGAGGAAGACCCCACTGAGCTTTGGGCGAAAGGCGTGGCAGCCAGGTGGGGGGAGGGGCGTGGGAGAGCTGGCAGAGAGGGGGTGGCCTGGACAGCTTTCCCGCGAGCGAGCACCCGGCGCGGCCTCCGAGAAGCCTAAGGGCAGGCTTGAGCAGTTCCCCAGAGGCTCTCGCGGTGATAAAACTTGAGAGAAAAAACGAGGAGGGGCGGCTCGGCGTCTCCCGAGTCCAATCCTGTCTCAGGAGTGAAAACGCTCTCGGGCAGGCAAGGCTGATAAAGGCCCGGGCGACGAAACGAGCAGCTGAAAGAAGTGCACCTCCGCGCCGCTGCACCTCGGCGGGCTCTGGTCTCTTACGTCCCGCCCGGTGCCTGCGTCCTCCTCTCCGGCCCCGCGCCCCGATGGCCGCCGCCGGGCCCCAGAGCTCCCTGCGCGGAGCCCTCTGCAGGCAGCTACTGCTGACCCTTGTGGTGAGTAGAGCCCGGGCGGGGTGGGGTGCGACCACCTACCCGGAGCCGGGGTGCGGCAGGGGGGCGAATGGGCCCTGGTCCTGCACGGGGAGCGGTGGGGGCGAAGCCGACCGAAAGGTGACATCCGCGGCTCAGCTCCATCTTGGGCGTGGGGGCAGGCGGGGCACAGACGAGCCAGATTCGGGGTCTGAGGGATGAGGATGGGAAACGAGTCCTCAGTCAGTTCCGGACTGAGGGTTTTGTTTCGGACTTGTTCGATTGTTTGAATTACGGGATGGACTCTCGCTTCGCTGAGCTCTCTCGTGCTCCGTGGCGAGTGGGCCGGCTTGGGGTTCGCGCTCCTTTTTTGGTTCCTAGGGCTGGTGATGATGGTTGGGGTGGGTTTGGGTAGAGAGCGAAGAAGAGTGTTGGGTTAGGTTTTGGAGGATCCCTGAGTGAGTTACAGGGGCTGACCCCCTACCCAAGGGTCCCCTGGGATGGGGACGCTGGTGAGAGGAGGGGTTGGAGCGGTGCCCCTGAGTCCCGGCGTTGAGTTACCTCTGAAAAACGGCTTCCAGGTTTTGCCTCCGTTGAAGCAGCTCACCGGAGCGGTCCACCCCAGCTGGCCACCCGGAGTGTACCTGGGGCGTGAGGGCGTGCGGCTCGATTAGGGATGGGGATTGGTTCGGCGGTGTGATGGGGGAGTGGGGTGTGGCAGAGGGGATAGAATCAGGCTGAGAGGAGTGTTGGGAGAGGCGTGGGATTAGGTGGTTCTTTGTCCGACTCCAGGCAGGACTGCGCAAGCCCAGAGCCCAGCCTGGGGTCTTCTGTGCCCAGGAAACCTGAGACCCAAGATGAGCTCCACCCCGAGAGGAAGGTACGGACAAGTCTCGGAGAACTCGCGAGACACAAAGCGAAAAATCGGGAACTCTGTGCGATTACGCGGAGCTGCGGGGGAGACCACGGCTGCGCTCAAGAGTTGCTCTGGAAAGAAGCTGAGAACTCCCGACTGCCCCGCGCTTGGTCCGGTGGCGAGAGGACCAGCCTGGCTCGGGAGCAGGTCGACTCTGGCTACTTGGGTTCTTGCTGTTCTCTGCCCCCAAGCAGGGCGTGTGGGTGCAAGCTTTGACCTCTCTTTGAATCATCGAGTTATGAATAATGGTTTAATAGTTATGATCTAAGATATATTTATGGACAAGGAATTGTACAGATGAGGGCGTCGACCTGTCAGGCGGCTGTTCCAACAAAATGAGCTGATGAAATGACTCTTTACAAGTGGGAACTGCTCTCAAAGTGTGCCCTTTTGTGATATCTTTGAAAGTGTTTCCAGCTAATATGTTCAAAAGCGTGAATTTAGCGTTTTGTGTTTTCCCTGCGAAAGGAATCCCGGAATGGGGAGAAGAAAACAGCGGACGTGCTGTGTTCTCAAGATTTCTCGTGTATTCGCTGGAGGGGAGGGCGTGGAATGCGAGGAGCTGTCCGGGTGGCGGGGTGTGGTGGTGGGAGTACTGGGGCCCGGCAAGGCAGGAAGGCGCCTGTACATCTAAACAGAGATAGCATCAGCTTTAGTGTATGACTTCCTTTAGGATTAATTTTTTAAAGAATTTCCTAAAGTTTAGATTAAATGGTCTATCTGGAGACTTGAATACTAGAGAGTGTATATAGAATAATTTCTTTCACCTGCAATCCCCAGTTTACAGACAACTTCAATTTCTGTCCAGACGGATAAATAAGACTTCTGTTGACCATCCTATGTCTGTATTTCCTTTTGACTCCTAGGACTCTCCACTTTTCAGTATAATATTAAGGGCATAACATTTTAGAAACGCAGTTTTCATTTTATGGATCCCTTAATGGATTTCTCAAAGACAATTCCTTGTTTGAAGTGAGCTCTTCAACAGAAAACTGAGACTTTTAAGGAGTTAGCTTTCCCACTGAGCTGCCCATAGGTTGTGGAATCTTCCCTTCTGCACTTTTCTCCTGAATCTGCATCCCTTTCCCACCTTTCTATCCTCAGTATACTCCAAACTGCTACAATTAACTACAATTCCTAATCATTCTTCCACACATATATACAAAGAAAAGGAAGAAAGGAGAGGGGGAAACTAGAAGAGAAACGTGTCAGATCATCCCATTATTGTTGAAAGCATTGAGTATCTCTTAAAATGTTTCTCCTTTTAAAGTAGCAAAATTGTTAGGAATGGTGAAAACTAATTCACATTAGCTCAGTTGCTCAGATGTCTTCTGCCCTGTTATAAATAATGAGATCCTTTTATATGTGTGTTGAATATTGTTTGTCATATCAAATCCACTTTGGGAATTATATTTACTATTATATATTATAAATGGTATGTACTTGGACATGGTTAATCTATCACTTGCTAAGAGGGCTCTTCAAAAGGAATTAAAATCGTATTTTTCTTTATAACATAACATGCTTTTCCCCTTGGAGTATGTGAAATTCTGCCTGCAACCTATGTTGACAAATGGGCATTCTATCTTTTCAGACTTTATAGCATTTGAGAATAATGTGACTCCTTTAACAGACGTTTTTGTTATTATTGTTCTTGATAACATTTGACATATTCAATTTTTAAAATAAAAGTGAGTATAATACTTTCTATTATCTTTTGCACTAGTGGGGAAAAAGCTTAGGACAAATAAAAGAAGTAAATGCGAACTAGTTTATTTCAAAACCACGATCTTAAGGAAGTCAGAGTTGTAATATATATTTATATCAGTGCATTATCACCTACCTTCTTTAATGGGGATTATTGGTGTTCATATTGAGATACAGCAAAATGGTGCAGCACTCTCTGAGTCACTAAATACATGTAAGCTGTGCACATTTTTTGGCCCTGTTGTAATCCTTGTGGCAGTTGCCATCCCATATATGGCATCTCTGGTGACCTGCAGCTAATCCTGCTTTCCATTTAACTAGAATCCCATCATACAGAGTTTAGTTAGAAAGAAATTTAGTAGAATCATCAAAGCACTTGAGAATACAGAAAGGTAAATCCTACAATTCAGGGGGGTAAGAACTTGAAATGTAAGATTTCCATCTTGAAGATGGCAAGTGTCCACAGGAGAAACGACGAATTGAAAATTCTGTAACCGATATGCTCAGTCAAGATCTCCTTTATATTTCAGATACTCTATAAATTTCTGTTCTTTGGCTTCTTTTTCCTCTGTTGGAAAAGGTGTTATTTTAGAAAGCTGGCCTTGCGTATTCACTCTAAAATTGAACAACAGCACGAAAAAGGAAACACTGGCAGGTATGCCTGTGTTTTCACTCTCCCTTTGGCATTAGATAGTTCCATCAGGATTTAATGATTTGTATGATAAACTTTCTATGATACAATTAATACAATTTTGACAGTACTGTAAAGTGAAACAAAGCAATTCATTCTTCCCAGACTAGAGTAGATAATACTTTATATTATCATTTTTTAAAACTTAATTTGTTACATTTTAATTTAAAGTTGCTCGCAACTCTAAGTTTTATGTCAGATATTTAAAGTTGTCCTGGAGGGTTCTTTATTAAAATAAATTCTTTTATAACTCAAGTAGTCAATCCATAATTCATTAATCTTTAAAAATTTTTTGTATGTTGTATTTTTTTTTGTTGGGCACTCATCTGTACAAAAGTTACTTTAAAAATACCTTTAAAAGTCATTAGTTCATCATTGCTAATCTAATGGTGGTTTTATTTTATTTTATTTTATTTTACTTTATTTTCAGTAAGATATCCAATCCCCACAAACATAGTATCAAATTTCTTTATAATTCAGGAAACATGGCATAACTGAAATCTATATATGAATATCATCCTTTCCAATATCGATCCCTTATATTAATGAATTAATTGTACCTGCTTTCCAGTGATGTACTATACAGTGACGAAGATGAATGGGCTGCTGCCATATATTCAGCATGTATCTATTTCACAAACATAATTTGAGGAAAGAAATCAAGTTGCATATAATTGGCATATGACTACATATATTTAAAGGCTAAAGTTGGCAAAACAAACCAATCTTCTTTAGGGATACATACTCATGGGATAAAATTAAGCAGAAATGCGGAAGTAAATGATTTACAAAAAAATATCATTCATTAGTGGTTACGTGAATTTGGAGAGGTTGAAGTCAAGAAGAAAATGCAGTTAGGGAGAGTTATATAGAGACTTTGAAAATAATAGTAATGTTTTATTTCTTAACTTTGAAGGTAAGTGCCCTCGTGTTTCTTTTATTATTTCTTAAAATACACGTGTACTTAGAATATATCTTATGAAGAACAGTTAAAGGAAAAAGAAACAAGCAATATAGAGGATTAGCAAAACCAAATGCTATCGTTTGAAAGTATAGACCAACCTGCTATGACTGAACAAGTGAAAAATAGAGAAGGCACAGATAAGACAATATTAGGAATAAAAAGAGGCACAGTTATGGAGAGGACAGATGTTTTAAAAAGTAGATAATAATATTAATATATTATTCTAGTTAATTTGAAAAGAGACAAAATAGGCAATTTTCTACAAGATACAAATTACCAACATTGACTCGAGGAGGTATACAAACTGTAAATAGACTTATAAAGACCTTGAATTGGAAGCCATATGTCTCCACATACACACACTGTCATATCCATCAAGCCCAGACCTGGATAGGTGAATTTTTCCATAATTATATGGAACCGATAATCTCTACCTTATGTACGTTGTTTCAAAGAACAGAAAAAAGTGGAACTCTCCCTAACTCATTTTATGAGGATGGTATGAAGTTGAAAAGTAGTAGCCTGATCTTACTTGTGGACATATATTTGAAATACTAAAATAAGTGGCAGCAAACAAAACCAATAATGTATTTTTAAATATGTAAGGGCCTATTTATGGAATTTCAGTTCCATTCCATTCATCTATATATTTGTCCTGACACTAGTACCACTCTGCCTTGATTATTGTATTTTTGTAGTAAGTTTTGAAATTGGGAAATCCTTCAACTTTGTTGTTTTTCAAGTTTATTTGGGTCTTTGGGTCCCTTGCATTTCCTCAAGGATTGATTTTTAATTTCTGCAAAAAAAGCTATTTGGAATTTAAATAGGGAGTGCACTGAATCTGTTAGATGAATTTTGGGAATACGTCTTTTAATCTTTGATGATGGGATATCTATTGTGAATAGAATTGTTTGCTTAATTTTGTTTTCAGATTTTTTTATTGCTAGTATATATATATATTGGTTTTTGTATGTTGATCTTGTATCCTGCAACCTTGCTAAAACCACTTATTATTTTTTTTTGATAGTTTTTAGTGGATTCCTTAGGATTTTCTACGTACAAGTTCATACCATTTGAAAATAGAGACTATTTTATTTCTTCTTTCCCAATCTGGATGCCTTTAATTTTTTTTTTTTTTTTTTTTTGGCTGTATGCGGTCCTCTCACTGCTGTGGGCTCTCCTGTTGCAGAGCACAGGCTCCGGACGCGCAGGCCCAGTGGCCATGGCCCACAGGCCCAGCCACTCCGCACATGTGGGATACCCCCGGACCGGGGCATGAACCCGTGTCCCCTGCATCGGCAGGCGGACTCTCAACCACTGCGCCACCAGGGAAGCCCCGATGCCTTTAATTTTATTTTTTTGTGTGTGTAATTGCCCTGGCTAGAACCTCCAGTACAATGTTGAATAGAGGTGGTGAGAGTAGGCATCATTGTCTTGTTCTTTATGTCAGAGGAAAGCATTCAGTCTTTCTCTGTTAAGTAGGATGTTTTTCATAGGTGCCCTTTATCACATTGAGCAAAATCTCTTGAATTCCTAGTTTGTTGAAAGTTTTTAATTGTAAGTCGGCGTTGGATTTTGTTAATTGCTTGCATCTATTGAGATGATCATATGGCTTTGTTTTTATTCTTTTTTAAAAACTATGTTATTGAGGTGAAATGAACACACAAAAAGCTGTGTATATTCAAAGTACACCACGTGATGAACTTGGAGATAAGTATGTACCCGTGAGAACATCATCACCATCTATCCCATAAACATATCCATTACCTCCAAGTTTCCTCTCACCTTCTTTATATATTATTATTATTTTCTTTTGGTAAGAACACTTAACATAAGATTTACTCTCAGCAAAAATTTTAAGTATACAATACAGTATTGCTAGCTGTAGATCTCTAGGACTTATATATCTTGCATATCTAAAACTTAGTTCTTTATTCTGTACTGTATTAATGTGACCATTTTTTCCTAGGTCTTCAGTTTTGCTTGTGAAGCTTGCAAAAAGGTGATATTTCATATACCTTCCAAACTAGAGGCAGACAAAGTGGTTGGCAGAGGTGAGCAATTTCAAAACAGTGTTTTGTTTTGTTTTGTTTTTGCGGTACACGGGCCTCTCACTGTTGTGGTCTCTCCCGTTGCGGAGCACAGGCTCTGGACGCGCAGGCTCAGTGGCCATGGCTCACGGGCCCAGCCGCTCCGTGGCATGTGGGATCTTCCCGGACCGGGGCACGAACCCGTGTCCCCTGCATCGGCAGGCGGACTCTCAACCACTGCGCCACCAGGGAAGCCCAAAACAGTGTTTTTAAAACAGAAATTTAATTTACTTATGCTGGAAAGAGCATGTTATCCAATCTTTGCCTTTTGGAATTAGCCAGAACCAATAATTAGATACAAGTCAAGTTTAAAATATATGTTCTGTTCTTTAGAACTCTATAGAATTCTGTCATCGATTCTAATGAACATGTGCTAATCCATGCTTTTGTAGTCACTTATGTCTTAACAGTAAAAATTACACAAAGAATTACATGTAGAATGTAGCCCTTTCATTACTCTAGGATTCTAAGCACTGGAGAGATATAGGTAAGGACCTGAGAGAATCAGAACAGTATTTTTATCAATGCCATAGCTGCAGTGAGAAATATAACAAGGTGAGCTATTCCATTCAAAACTGAGCTTAATCAGCCATTTGCACACTTGAGAAGTTAGGGAACCTCACACTTTCCCAACAGCTGGGAAGCTCTGCCCAGGTGGACTTTCCCTGTGGTACAGAGAATATTGGAGGAAAGCATCATGTTTTTTTTCAGAGATATAGCTTGTCCCAGAGACGCCACATTAATTTTCAACAGAGTGTCCCATTTCTGGGAAGGAAGAAAGGAGAGGATGTAAAGAAGTTGGGAGTGTTCCTCCAGGGGAATAGACCAGAGGTTATCACTCTGCTAAAAATGTGAACACGAGAGAAATATGTCATCACTTCTAAAGATGTTCACTTCATTTTGACTTAACGTTTCCATCTGTGACAGATTTGGATTAAAGTGAAAACACTATACATGGGTAACATGAATCTTTTGAGATGATATTACTTAAGTGTGTATTAATGTATCAGTTTGGTTTCTGTCAAAGCAGATATTGGAAGAATGGGATGGATTTGATACTTTTGATACAAGTATCAAAACACTTGTATGATACTTATATTTTATGACTTTTTACTTGGGAAAATTCCCAGGGGGAGAAAATTCCACATAGAATTTCACTGGGGAGCCCGGGAAAGCAAGGAACAGGAACACGAAGAGAACTGTGGGCCCCGGGGGTGTTGGTGAGGGTCCAGGGGATGTGACAGAAAACTGCTAGTGGGAAGAATTTAAAGATTTTTCTTACTTGACTATTTGCCAAACTCATACACTCTGTCACTCTTTGTGTGTAACTTCTGGCTTAACACAGGTGTATCTTAAAAGACTCAGACTATATTGTTAAGGAAAACTTTTCTGTTTGTTTATCCAGGTGTGTGGGCGGGCATGTAGCTCAGCTTTGTCATGATTGCAACACACAGACGTCTTTAATAGGAAGATCATTTTCATAAACCTCTTAGAAGCATGTAAAGGTTTAAAACACCTTATTTAATACAAATATACAATCCAGAACTATCATTTTTTTAACAGAGAAAGTATTATCACTTTTAAAAAATACATGTAAAGAGTCTTGTTAAGATATTTGATAAATGCAGAGTGATTGGTCCATTTCATTTCACTTCAGGATTTTGAAGATCGTATAAATTATTTTAACACTTTTTTCTTTTTGCATGTGTTTCTTTACAACTTGGAAATTCCTACTTGCAGTTAATTTGAAAGAGTGCCTCGGATCTGCAGACCACATCCAATCCAGTGATCCTGATTTCAGAGTTCTAGAAGATGGGTCAGTATACACAGCCCATGCTGTTGTGTTGTCTGATGAGAAAAGATCTTTCACCATATGGCTTTCTGACTCAAAGAATCAGATACAGAAAGAGATTCCTGTGCTCCTGGAACATCAGAAGAAGGTATTCAAAGTACATTGATATTTTCAGGCATGTTTTTCTTCTCATTTAAATACTCTCATTAAAAGTTGCAAAGAAGACAAAAGAAAAAATAGGATTTATTTTCCTCATCTTTTCTCTTCCTTCTGTTTGCTTTCCCTTCCTTCCTCCTCCCTTCCTTCTTTCCCCTTCCCTTTTCAACACTGATTAGACATTGGATCTTACTTTGTTAAATCTAAATGACACCTCCTCTGTGAAGGTTTCCTCCACCTCTAAAGTCTCCTTGCTTTTGTGTGCCAGTGTCAGTTTGGTTATCCCTCTGTTGTAGCATTGGGAATTTTTTATTAATGCAAACAATTTACCTGTAGTTGTTTAAGGGCATGAATCAATCCCTTTTGTGTTTATAGCCTCATTTACACCTGACCCATAGTCAATAGGTACATGCTAAATTAATATTAAGTGCAGTAGTTCGCAGTGAATAAGAGGTTGATTTCAAGTGCCACAGTGATTCTGATGTTAAAATAGGATGGAAATCCTGGAGTATGTATGCGTCTGAATGGTAGTAGCCACCACTCAGTGATTGTTGACTGTAGTTCTAAATTCCATGTCATGAGGAATGCCGTTGTGAAAGTACTCACTGGATTACAACTAATCGATGTGAAATGTAGTAATGAAAAAGTCATCTAAATGCTTAAATGACTGCTTAGATGGAAATCACTAAAAACTCCAATAGTACTTTCTACAGTGATGGAAATGTTCTGTAATCTGCACTGTGTGATATGGTCACCCAATATTAATGGCTACTGCTACTTAGCATGTGGCTAATACAACTGAAGGATGGAATTTATATTTTATTTAATTCTAATTGGTTTAAATAGTCACATGTGGCTTGTGGCTACCATATTGGACAGTGCAGGTAGAGTGTTCAGGCAATGAAGAACACGCATTATCTCACTATAGTTCACCCAAGAGCATGAGGTTTTAGCAGAAAGAACAAGTAAGTGCTGTCTATAGATTGTCTGAAAGAGGATGTGTTCTCCATCGCATTTTGGGATGGAACAGGAAGAACTGAGAATACAGTGATAATTTTCCTAATCTGAAAGTATGGTCAGTGTTGGAAAAGTATGTGAAATGAAATTCTTTGGTTCATGAAATCTTTGTTATTTTTTTTAAATTAATTTATTTATTTTGCGGTACGCGGGCCTCTCACTGTTGTGGCCTCTCCCGCCGCGCAGCACAGGCTCCGGACGCGCAGGCCCAGGGGCCATGGCTCATGGGCCCAGCCGCTCTGCAGCATGTGGGATCCTCCCAGACCGGGGCACGGACCTGCATCCCCTGCATCGGCAGGCGGACTCCCAACCACTGTGCCACCAGGGAAGCCCCATGAAACCTTTAAAATCTGGATACATTCTTTCTTATCCTTCTAACACAAAGAAGACCTTATTATCTGGTCTTTAGTTTCAGCATGGAAATTCCTGACACTGAGCCTCCAGAGAGGTGTTAGATTTATGGTCCATCCACTATTTTACAATGAAGTAGGCCGTGATGCTTTTGTTTATTGTCAATTTTCTTTCTCTAAATTCAGGTACTGAGGAAGAGACACACTAAAGAGACTGTTCTCAGGCGTTCCAAGAGGAGATGGGCGCCTCTCCCCTGCTCAATGCTGGAGAATTCCTTGGGCCCTTTCCCTTTGTTCCTTCAACAGGTAGGTTTTCCATTCCTTCTGATTGGGATTGCTAAATTAGTTCCAAGAGTCTGTTTTGTCCTGGTTTTAATAACTCTTTAAACATTTAAAAATCAACAGATTTGATTGAAGATATTCATGGAGAGTCATAAAAGTACATAAAATGGGAAAATCACTAAAAAGCTAATAATGAGAAAAACTAGAAAATCACTAAAAAACTAATAATAATAATATGAGAAAGATTCTACAGCCATTAAATGATCTTTATTAGTTTATTCATTCACTTAGCAGCCGGCTATTGAGCACCTACCCTGTCCTGTGGAAGGCACTGCTCTAAGTACTGAAGCTAGAAATACACTTAGTCATGGCCTTTGCTCTCATGTATTTTATGAGTCTAGTGAGGAAGATAGAAGTAGGCAAATGATTGCAATACTGCATGATGAGTGCTGAGATGGGGCTGGGTTGGGGTGATTTGAGAATTCATGGGCTGAAATGCTGTAAAAAACAGAAAAAAAAACTTAGAGGGGGAGGCATCTGAGCTAAAGCCTGAAGGATGGGAGAGTGTCATGAAGGTAAATCATTGTGGAAGAAGAGAGGGGGACAGAGGTGCAAGCAAGCATGGCTCCTCGCAGGAGCTCACAGAGCTTAGTCTTCCTGTGTGTGATGGGCTTGGAGCAGGGAGATGGGGCAGAAGAGGCAGGTAGGGTCCACCCAGAATTGGCCAGGTGTGCTCTGCTAGATAGTTTAACTTGTTCCTAAAAACAAGTCATTTTTAAGCAGGGTCAGGTTTACTTTTCATAAAGATCCAAGTGGAATATACACAATGGAAATAATGACTGAGGTGAGGCTATGGCATCATGCTTGCCTTTTTCCCTTAAATTTCTTTTACTGTGGTTGATGTTTAATACCAATGGTGCCACCTGTGTCCTACTTGTTTATGTTTTTAACTCTACTTCCAGTGTCTTTCACACTTGTAGAAAATTCTATCCAGTTCTGGACCCTTGTTTCTTCTCTTAGATTATTGTACTTTAAGCACTGGTGAAAGCATATTAAGAAATGATTTCTGTTTACCAAACTCGTACTGATCAGAGGTAATTTTGGTCTTTGCACTGTTAAACCAGTCACCACTTCTAGTCCTCATTTCCTTGTTGTGTGTCCATTTGATTTAACTCGCCTGTCCCTCCTCCTTCACGTCGCTTCTAGGACAACATTCACCTAGTTTTCCACTTTTCTCACTGGCCACTCATTCTTAGTATGTTTTGCTGGTTCTTCTTCATTCCCACATCCTCCCAACCCTCACCACCCTGACCCCTCAGTCTCTAAATTCGGAGAGCTCCAGGGCTCAGACTATGAACCTTGTGTAATGTTTATTTATATTCACTCTCTTGGTGATCTCATCCAGCCTCATAGCTTTAAGTACTTTTTATACATTGGAAACTTAAGGCTTCATATCTCCAGCCCAAACTGCCTAATTAATATTCCCACCTGGAATTTCAGTAGATATTTCAAACTTAACGTATAAAAATCAAATGTTTGCGTTTTCTTATAAAAAATATCCTCCCCTCTCAGTTAATGGCAGCTCCATCCTTTCAGTTCTTGGGGCAGTAGAGTCCATTCGGTAAGGTTTTAGCTGTGGAGAGCACAATTCTCTTTAAGGAATTAACAGAGGGATTTACTATAGTGTATTAAACAGTTTACAGAATTGTTGGGAAGACTGAAGAAACAAACTTTAGGTTGAATTTTCAGGAACGAATCTCCTAGTTACCCCACGGAATCTATAACCAAGGGACATACTGCTTTCTTCATGATGGGGAAGCCAGTCATTTTAGAGCCAAAGTGCCACTGCCATGGTCAGGAAGCAGCACTGGGCAAGGAACCACCACAGGCAGGAAGCTGCTCCTCCAATTGCAGCTCCAAAACAATCCTAACTGCTCCCATCAGTGTCCACAAAAAGATTGATCTATATCCTGTCTCTCAACATCCACAAAGTCTGTGAAAAACCACTAGAACTTCTGCTGCTGCAGGAAAAAAGAAAAAAAAAATGCACCACAAAATGCCAGCAAAAACAGTAGAAGCAGCAAAAAGGAGGCATCTATTTCCTTTATGGCTTCCAAATTTCATGCAAGCACACCTGACTGTCTGTATTTTAATTCAGAACTCTCATTTCAAGAGACCCTGGAAAAGGGAGAGTTTTTGGTTTGTTTTTATCTGAATCTTTCTAATATCTATACTATGAGAGGACACAGTAGAAGGAGGTGAAATCGATGTTGAGCCCCAATTTACCATATCCATCCATTCTTTATAGTTAAAATTTTAATTCCTGTATTATAACAGGATAAGGATACAGCCACATTTTACCAAGATCTCAAATCATAGTGGCTAAAGCATGACAGAGATTTAGTCCTTTCATGTCAACGTGTGATCTGGTAAAGAGATTCTAATTTGAGAAATCACGAGGGGCCCAGGCTTCTTTCGTTTTTAAGCTTGGCCATCCTTCCAGGTTGAAGATGGCTCATCATTGTGTCCCATTGAGGGAACACACTCCTCCACTTTCTAGAGTACAGTCTGGATCCTGCATGTATTATTATTATTATATATATATTTTTTGTGGTACATGGGCCTCTCACTGTTGTGGCCTCTCCCGTTGTGGAGCACAGGCTCCGGACGCACAGGCTCAGTGGCCATGGCTCACGGGCCCAGCCGCTCCGTGGCATGTGGGATCTTCCCGGACCGGGGCACGAACCCGCGTCCCCTGCATCGGCAGGCGGACTCTCAACCACTGCGCCACCAGGGAAGCCCCTGCATGTGTTATTTTTGCTCACACCCTACTGACCTGAACTTTTTGTGTGGTCATACCTAATTGCAAGGGAGACTGAGAAAAGTCTTTCTTCCAGGCAATCTTGTGTTCAACTGTAAATTCTAATACTAAGGAAGATAGGCAGAATAGACATCAGGGGATACTTGTACCCACTGACATAGTGTCATCCCTGATTTCTGTCTTCACACCACGCAGCCAACCAATTGGCACATTCTGTTGGCTGTATCTTCAAATTATATCCAGAATCTAACCACTTCTCACAACCCCTATTGCTACCACGCTGGTCTAACAAACAGTTCTCTCTCCCCTGAATTCTTGGCAGTAACTTTCTAAATGGCCTTCCTGCTTCTTCCTTTACCTGCCCACCCAAGTCTAATCTTAACAGAGCATCAAGAATTATCCTTCTAAAATATAAATCAGATACTACTCTTGTCTAAATTCTCCAATGGCTCCCTGTCTGACTCCAAGCAGAAGTCACCATCCTTGGAATCTCTTACATGCCGTGGCCCTATTACTGCATTCGTCCTCCTCTCGACTTCCTTTCCCCCTAGTTCTCTCTATTCCAACCACAGTGGCCTCCTTGCTCCTTGAACACTCCAGGAACGACCCTGGTCGGGTTGTTTTGCACTTCCTGTTTCCTCTGCCGGGAAGAGTCTTCCCTGTTTATTCTCATTCTTTTAATTTTTGTTAATTCCCCTCCCTAAGGAACATTACAACTGGCATTCCTTTCAACAGTATATGAGAGTCCCTGTTTGCCTCACCCCTGTCCACAGTGGTTATTATTGTTTTTTTCCTACCTTTGCCAAATCACTAGATGGGAAACTGTGCCTTAATATGAGGTTGTCTTTGGCTACTATTTATGTTGAACATTGTTTTCATTAAATTTGAGCAGTTTAAAAAAATCTTTTGCCAAATTACCATTGTTCATTACCATTTTGCATGTTGATGAAGTGACAAAGGTGATTATTATGTTATTAAAGTCATCTCTTTAAAATAAAAAAATATAAACATATAAGTTGTATTTAAAAATAGCATTTTCATGAAAAATTTTTTACATATGCTTTTTCCTCTTAGATTCAATCTGACGCGGCACAGAACTATACCATCTTCTACTCAATAAGTGGGCGTGGAGTTGACCAAGAACCTTTAAATCTGTTTTTCATAGATAGAGTCAATGGAAATCTGTATTGTACCCAGCCTGTGGATCGTGAAGAATATGATGTTTTTGATGTAGGAGTTTTATTGATACACATAACTTTAAATGATTAAACTATAAACTATGAGTCTAAACTAAACTTCTGATAGCACATCTCCTCTTTCCTGTCTTCTGAACTTCTTCTTAGAGGGGATCTGAAAGACAAAGGAAATAGATTGTATAATATTTTGGAATACTTGGTCTGCTCTTTATCTCAACTTGTATTAGGTAAGCCTGAAATGAAGCCAAGAAATTTAATTGTATTTGGATGTAAATTCCAGCAAATTTGCAGGAGTTGGTTTTGCTTATGAGATTCTCTTTCTCTCTCTGGTCGTGGTACTTTCTCCTCTCTCCGAGACAGGGCCACAGTTGATTGGAAGGGTCCTCTTCCAGTGTCCCTCTTCTGCTCTGTGTTTTTTGTTATTCCTTTTTTGGTCTTTGTTCCACCTGTCTAATTATCTGATGATATCTGAGAAGTATATAAGGAAGCAAAACTGGGAGACCAAGTCCAAACAAGGCATAATAAGCCAGCATTCTGATGTGGATGAACTTACATCAATGGGGAATCATTTAGACAATTTTCAGTGTAATATGGTCAATGCTCTGGGGTCATGTGGTACAGGGGGACCGATTCCCCATAGGAAAGAGGGATTCTCTTCCTAAAAGAAGAGGGAAGAGATGCTGGGTAAGTAAACTTGACTGATGTTCACCACATGACATTTCTTTGCTTTTGGCTGGAAAATTTTCAACTCAGTGTTGTAATCTCATGCTGAATAGAAATACGTTCTATTTGTCCACTGATAGGGGTCTAGTTAAATAAATTACAGTATGTCTATGTGGTAGATTATTAGACTGCCAATAAATCCCATTTTCAAAGCATGTTTAAGGGCTTTGGGAAATGGTTACAGCATAAAGTCAAATTTGTTTGCTTTTTGGAAAAAAAGGATATAAGCTTACAGTAGTATGATCTCAATTTTTGTGTACAAATATATACACAGAAGGGACTGAAGCAATACATCAAATGTGAACAGTACTTATCTCTGGGTAGTAGGTCATGGATTTTAATTTTCTTCTTTTGTACTTTACTGAATTTTTAAATTTATCATGATAAGTATGTTTCTTTTATAATTGAAATAGTGCACTTTTAACTATGGAAAAATTGTTTCTTAAAAAATCTTTTAAAAATGAAAAAAGAAATAAGTTCTATTTGACATTACATTGCTTTTGATTAATTAGTAATGTGGAAACTGTTAAATGTATTTTGTTAGAATTTTTTTTTTGTTACAAATGTGTGATCTATGAGGTTAAACAATAAAGGGGCTCAGTAGTGACAAAGTTGGGACTCATTGCCTTATTTAGATGATATAGTCAGGATTTTCCCCATTGCAGGGAGGTTAACTGTTCTTCCCAATACAATTTTATGATTATGGGGAGAATAAGGACTGTAATCCACATCTCCATATTCACATTTAATTCCTTAGTCTCATGACCTAAGTAGTCTCTGATTCTCTGTACTCTGACTTAGGTTTTATTTGAAGTGTAGTCACTTCTACCAAACATTGGATACTTTTAACTGTAGTTAAAGTCTTTCTATGTTTGATGTTTTGATAACTAAAGAAGCATTGAATAGGAATTTTTGAAGTGATTTATTGAAAAGATTTGCAGAGAAGGTAGTAGATAAAGCATAGTATTCTTTCATGCTGGAATCTTTTATAATGGACTGTTGAACTTGCTTTTCACTCTTTTACAGCTGATTGCCCATGCGTCAACTGCAGATGGGTATTCAGCAGACTTACCTCTTCCACTGCTCATCATAGTGGAGGATGAAAATGACAACCACCCTATTTTCACAGAAGCAATTTATAATTTTGAAGTTCCAGAAAGCAGTAAAATTGGTAAGACAACTTTTAGGAGTAAAGTGTGCTACATTAAATGTTTATATACTTTGTTTGAGAGGTTGAGTTTTTACTCTAAGCCAGGGCATCCTGAGATGACCCTGGACCAATAGCTACTTACCAGAATACATTTAATCCTAGCAAATCTAATCAATGTGTAATTTACAAGGTATTATAGGAGTTTGTAGTGTTGTTGGTATGATACCAATGAATTATAAAGGCAGATAACAGTTATTCAAGCTTTGTACCATATTTGGCTTATATACTTTATTTCATCTTATTATTATGTGGGTTTGTCATTATTCCTAGCTCCAAGGGAAGACATGCAGGGTAGAATGTACGATAAAACTAAAATCAATGTAGATAGTTTTATTAGGTTTTATTTAGGAAGGTGTTGAATGATGTCCACTGAGGATACAATTTTTAAAGCTCTTATCTATATTGTCTCTTCTCTTTAAACAACTACTTTACTACTTCCAATTTAAAGTGAATACCGGAATAACTTTAGAGAAACTTGCATTGTGTGTTCTCCATCCTAAACACTTGCTCTCACATGTGGAAAACCAAAGTGTTTCACTTCAATAGGCCCTTAAATGTGGCATTCTTAATGTCTTCTGAGACTTGCAATATGGAGAATAACCACTCACAATAAAGTTGAAAGGAAGTGAACTCCACCATAGAGGATTAACTAACTTGCTTATTAAAGTTTCTAGGAGTTACTTAGATCTTCACTGGATTGTTGTAACTGCTCTTACCTTTTATATTTTAGTTTGATAATTTGATGTCATAGATGTTAACCTCTTTATTACTCACATGGTACAATTTAAAAAATTATTGTTGCTTTGGAGTTTAGGAAACCTAGTTTTTGATTCAGGGTCTGTTATTATTTCACTGTGGGAACTCATGGAAGTTCCTTTGAGTTCTCTGATCTATAAAATGAGTTAATTATGTTAGATGACTTATAATGTTTTTAACCTCACAAGTCTATGACTCTTACATTTTTCTATTTTCAAAGAGGGATGATTGGTTTTAGACTCTTTCTTGAACATTCTGTTCTCTTTGGTAGTAACAGAGAAGGATCTAGGGCAAACACTTTGATGCCCAGATTAACCCAGAATACTTTAAGCATATCACACCAGTAGGTTCAGCCCTGTTAAGGCTGTGGTGCTCTGAAGGTGTTCTTTGAGTTTGCCTTAACTCACACACAGAGAGTTTGGGCAAAGGATGCTCAACGAATAGTGAAATATAGCACTCATGGAAAATAATTTCCAAGTCAAGATTTTAGGAAGGTTTTATGTAATAAGTAAAGGAGTTCTGTATCCAGAGAATTAAAATAGTGTTTATGTCTTCCTGACTGTCAATGAAATTGCAGGAAGAAAATGTATGTCTTATAAAGATTATAAACAGTTTTCTATGAAAAGATAATTTATTTTCTTATAATAATAAGATTATTACTTCATGTCTTCATATTGATCCACTGCAGAAATCTTTTTGTTACTTTTAAGTATGTATTTGGACATTCTCTACAAATTTATATCTATATCTATGTATACATATATATGTATACACATATATATACTTAAGCACACATATACATACATATATAAAGTTTAAGGATATAATGACAAAATTATTTAAAACTAATACTTCCTTGCATTAATAGTTTTACTTGGCTTTTATTTCCCTCAAATATAAAATTTCAATGAATATATATATATATATATATACACATATATATATGTATATGATTGTATGTGTCTATGTATTGTTCCTCAGGCCAACCTCACATACAGAGCTATAGCCAAAGTGGTTCTATGTATTATAATCTCATGGGCATTGGAACACTATCCTTAGACTATAAAAATACCACCTGTGTGTACTCTTTGATACCTGAAGTCCTTTACCAGAGCAATATTCTTACTTTCCATACTGCTGAAAAATACTAATAGCTCTAACTGCAGAAAAAGTTAACTTAAATTCTCCCTGAATGGTAAATAATATGAAATAAGATTAAGTGGGGCTGGGGGCAGTGAGGTTTGGATACAGATCTGGTGAAAGAGAAAGAAGCAAATCAAGAACAAGCAAAAAATAGAATAAAAAGAGACTGAGATGTGAAAGGTCAACTTCATCATCTGTCCAGTTATAACCCAAGTCAGCCTTGATTTAGTTATTAATCAAAACTTTGATTTTAAAAAATCCGATTTACTTAGGAGACATGATTTCTCTCTCCAGCTAGGTTAGTTATTGCAGTATGTGGGAATATGTATTGAAATTATTCTTGGATGCCATTTAAATAAGTTTATAATTAATTTACTATCAAATAGTTTAAGTTGTGGGCAAAGTAAGAGTATGCCTTGATTCTCAGCATCAAAGTGTTTCATCTTATAAATTTGAAGTCATCTTCATCAGTAGTATGTAAAGATGGAATATCGTAAATGAGGTTTCCACCATCACTGTTAGAATTTGAGAAGTGTAGATATGCCTAAACATATTTTGCAATTCTGGAAAGTAAAGACTCTTTTTTTAAACATGTAGGTACTACAGTGGGAGTGATTTATGCCACGGACAGAGATGAACCAGACACGATGCATACACGCCTGAAGTATAGCATTTTGGAGCAGACGCCAGGATCACCTGGGATCTTTTCTGTGCATCCCAGCACAGGTGTAATCACCACAGTCTCTCATAATTTGGACAGAGAGGTAGCCTTCACAATCCTTAGATTATCATTTTACTTGGGGTTGAACCCACCACCTCCAATTAACTATAATTTGCTATCCTGTGGATTAAGAGTTTCTCATTTTATTTTATTTAGGCATAAGACAATAAGAATTCCTGGCTCTGTTACCTGTTTTTATATTATTTCTATTTCCTTATGTAAGAGAAACCATGAGGAATAGAAATAAAGATCAACTGGTGTTCAGAAGGGGTGAGAAAAAAAGATATTGCTATGAATGTTGATATTATTGAATAATACTTTATTTCTTGTGTATGGCTAGTTGGTTCCAGCTCAGTGTTCCAGCTCAATTCTCATGTAGGACAATTAGCGTTGCTTATTCCATGGGTATAGATTATACCCTGATCCCTATCCAGTTATTATAGATATGTATAGATATGTACTTTTAATCAGGAAAGGATTCGTTAAGATAAAGTTGATAGATTGTTAAAAATCTGTAACACTATTTGGATGATAGTAATAGCATATTTTTACATGTATAGCACTTGATGTTCAAATTCTTTATGGATAATTTGATCTCATCTTTATAATTTCCTTGTTTGATTAGCTAGAGGTTGTATCCAATCTATAAGGGAGAAAGGCGACAGAAGGATTGATTGACTTGCCCAGGTCAAATTACTGTACTGAATCTTCTGATCTTGCTCTTGTCCATTTCATCAGCCCATATTTAACTCAGAGTCTTGCATTATTGACTGAGGCAGATCAATCAATTTCATATGTACAAAGTAGCTTTGTTAGAACACTTCAGTGGTTCCCACTAAAACTAGAATAACATAAATGGAAGGATTGATATGACTGGGAGAGATATTATAAAGAAGAAATCAGCGGGATTTGATGTCAGAGCAAAAGGGAGAGATGGTGAGAACCTATAAAAAAGAATAAAAAATAGTACAAAGGTTTTATTTATTTTTATTTTTGTGGGGTCAGGACATGCTATGTGATAAAATACATAATGGCCATAATAAACGGGAAAGTTCGAAGGGAACAATATGAATGTGTTTTGAATCTGTGGAATATTTAGAGATGATATGGTAATCAAGTGAAAACAAGGATTTTTCCTAATTTTTCAATATTGACAAATGAGGCTTAGAGAAATTAAATAAATTAAGGTTACACAGCTTGTAAGATACAGATTTGGGGTCAAATCCAGATGTGCTTGCTTGATCAAAAAAAATATAATGGGAGTTTGTGGGGAACAACCACGAGGTGTGTTGTAGGGGACAATACAGGAAGTAAAGAAATGAACAAGGGAGCTAGAGAAACTGCATTTAGAGGAAGAAAAAGCAGGGTCTCAGAGAGTGCTGGAGCCTGTGGAAGGAGCGTTTCGGGGTGGGAATGTTGGTTTCCACCGTGAAAGAAGGATGAGTAAAATAAAGACCAAGGAAGGGAGAGAGGGAAATAGAAAATGAAGAAGAACAAAAGGAGTGGCTAAAGAAGAGAAAAATAGAAGGGAAAGAAAACAGAGCTGATTGTGTCACAGACCAGGGACTCCATTTCATCATCAACACACCATTTGCAAACTCCATTCGCAGAAGTCAACAGCGACCACCTAATTGCCTAATCCAAAGTTTGATTATTAAAACTCTCTCTATTGCTGGCAATTATTAAAACTCTCTCTTCTCTTGGATTTCTGGCTCTCCTTCTGCTTCTCTGATCTTTTGTTCTGAGTGTCTGTCCTTTGCTTAGTCTTCTTACTTCCCTCCCGCTTGAAATGCTGTTGTTCCTTATATCCTCAGCTCTTCTCATCCTTTAACCTCTCCCAGGAAATCAGATTCTTGTCATAATCTCAACCACTATCTACATACTGCTGACTCCCAGATTGGTGTTTCTGGCCTTGAACTCCCCTTAAGTATAGGGCCATCTATCCAGCTGCCTTCTGGACCTTTCTCCTTAGATTTCCCATAGGAACATAAAATTCAGTATCCACCAGACAAAACTCATTTTTTTCGCATCTCCTTGCCAACCTTGCCAGTGTTCACTTCCTCAGAGAACCGCTGTCTTCCTGTATTGGTTGGTGATACTTCTGTGTGCCTGTTATCCAGGTAGTACACCTGAGCAGCATCCTCCACCCCCTCTTTCTCTCGTAGCTTGTGCATACAATCTGTTCTTCAGTCCAACTCCGTTCTGACTTACAAATAACTTTCCTCACCCTTTCTTTTTGTCCTCATTGCTAATGCCCCAGCTTTGTACTATTTCAGGAGCCTTTGAATCTCAGCTCAGCTTACTCCAAATTGTGCTCGACCTTCTTTTAAATATATTCTTTCTCAAACTCAAATGTTTCTATTTTGTGCTCCCAATATGACTCCCATAAAACCTTTCCCATTACCTGCTGCTTAAACATAAGTCTACATTCTTACTATGGATCTTGTAATTGAACTTCTGCTTACCTTTTCAGCTTTATTCCTGTCTACCATGTCTTTGGGTATATACAAATAGGGAAATCAAATAAAAGCATGGATACACACCAATAGAAATGTGAACAACTGAGGTTTCCTTTATAAATCTAAACAAGGTTTTCAAAGCTAATTAAATATTTGCTTTGTTTTCAGGCTGTAAACAAGTACTCATTGATAATGAGAGTACAAGACATGGATGGTCAATTTTTTGGATTGATGAGTACAGCAACTTGCATCATAACAGTAAAAGATTCAAATGACAATTTACCCACTTTCATACAAAATGCTGTAAGTAGATAATATCAAAATTGATCTCTATTGTTATTTTTGTTTAATCTGAATTAATAAAATATTTATCATACTTTGAAGTATGTATGTTTATTTTATCAATAAAATGAAATATCTGTCATATAAATATCTTTTATTTATTCATAATAGTATTTATATTATCTCCCTTTTGTTAAAGACCACAGCATTAGTCTTAATTTGTAACAAATTTCTTCATTCATTTAAAAGATAACCCTTAGTAAAACAATGCTTTTGTGATTCATGTTTTTAAATAATCTAGGCAAAAACTGTAAGAACAAGTACTTTTGGAGTGGAAGAAACATTTTACTTTCTTTGTAAAAGTTTCCTTTATAAAGTAAGTTTTTAATGAGTTTTCTCTGTTTCAGTATGAAGTATCAGTAGAGGAAAATACGTTCGATGTGGAAATCTTACGAATACCTGTAGAAGATAAGGATTTAATTAACACTACCAGTTGGAGAGCCAATTTTACTATTTTAAAGGGCAATGGAAATGGACATTTCAAAATCAGTACAGACAAAGAAACTAATGAAGGTGTTCTCTATGTTGTAAAGGTAAAGTAATAATGAGTAATAGACAACTTGGCAAGTTAAGTTTTAATTAACTAATGGTTTAATCAACTAAGTAGTTTCAGATCATAGACTTTACAAGTTGGAAGAGAACTTAATCTATTTAGTTCACTTGTTCTGCTTTAATGCTGCCTTTCTTCTATAATTTGTTACCAGCTATTAGGCATCTAGCTTATGCTTGAACATTCTCGATCGTAAGAATCTTCGTATATCCATTGGCAGCTTATTCCATGTCTGGGGAACTCTAATTCTCAGAAGGCCTTACTTTTACTGTGCCTAAGTTATTCTCCTTGTAACCCGTGTCATTGGACCAGGTTTTATCTCTAATGTTATACAAAACAGGTATAATCCTTTGAAAAGGCTGTGATGTCTATTTGAGATTTACCTTCTCTAGGATAAATATTCCCAATTCCTCTAACTATTCTTTACATGATATAATTTAGAGGCTCTTATTCTTTTCTGTGTGTGTCTCTCTCTCAAATATATGACTGGTTGTATCTGATCTTCTTCAAGGTAATATTGAGGATGAAATATAGTATTATATCAAACAGCACTGAATGAACATATTCTTTATTCTATATGTTGTATTTTTGGTAGTACTGTTACATTCTAGGGTCCAGGTTATAAGGGCAGAAAAGGCTCTTTTGGGAAGGACTCTTGGTTTTATATTCCTAACCCAGAAAAAGAAAGAAAATTGTCCTGTAGTGTAAAGCAGCACTTACTGTGTGTGCTAATGTTAAATGTCATTCTTATAACAATTGTACAGAAGAGAAAACTTAGTCTCAGAGACATTAAGAAACCTACCCAAAGTGACACTGCTCAGATGTAGTAGAGACAGGATTTGAGTCTGTTTCTTTGATTCCAAGTTATCTGCTCTTAAGCCCTGTGTTAAATTGCTTTGCATAGCTCTGTGATCTTGAAAAATTAGCCTCTGTATTACCTGTAAAATATAAATAATATTTCTCTCTATCTTTCTAGTAGCTATTCAAATATGATAATGAAAATGAGAGCACTTGGTAAACTATAGGATATTAGTATTATATTTTTAGAGTCACATCCTGTTCTTGGGAATAGTGTTATAATTTTCCTTAATAGATAACTTTTTTGAAACTGTAGAGTATGAGCTGATTCAGTCTTTAGCTGGGTGTCCTGGGTAATCTTTCCATCTTAGTATTTTCTGCCCATTTCTGCAACAGCAGCAGTGCATCAGAGCTTGAGTGAGGAAGACAGAGTTCTCGGTCATTCTCAACGTAGAAAGTCCTCACATCCATCTTCACAACAATACATTTTCTAGGGAATTGTTAGCATCTTAGTGCAGATATGGGATATTTTTGGACAATTTTTTTTCAGTTGATGAAACAAGAAGGTATCCTATGGTTGAAGAGAATTCATATTTTTTTCTTAATCATTGATTTCATCCCACCAGATTTCTAAATCTTGTGGAGTTTTAAGCTACTACAGCAATATCCAGTTTAAGCCTTAACAGATTGCATAAAAAACTCTAGAGCTTTTAGCAAGCAACTCTAGATTGAATAACTGCACCTCTTCTAAGGCAGCAGCTGTTTTCTAAATTTCCATCCATTTCTCATTGCTAGCAGACTCTCAGCCTGATCATAGCAATATGAGCAATTTGTGAGGTAGTGTTCATTAGCAGCAAATAAACAGATATTAATCTTTTTCTCTCTTGGCGCTCCAGTTTCTGGGATATTAATAAAAGAATCAAAAAGAGTTTCACATACATTTTGTAGATTCTAAGATTCAGAAATTTTCTTGACTTCTTATTGGACTTGTGGTATTAGTATCTCAGCTTGATAATGCCTAGATGTGGAGATGTGGAGAAAGGCTTAAACCCAAAATTTTACTCATCAGTTTTGATTTTGTTCAATGTTCAGCCAGTGATTATTTTGATAAGCAGAAAGAGAATGAAAGAAAAAGTGCGTTAGCTTTTCAGTACAGTGTAAAATACTTTTTTATGGATTTGGCTTGTTTGCTGTATAAAAATCAATTGTAACCAAAGAATTGATTTAGAAGATTTTAGAGGCTGGTGAGTCAAGTAAGCAGAAGGATTATAGTGTGGTGGTTAGGAAAATGGACTCAGACCAGACTACCTGGCTTCAAACTCCAGCTCGAATGAGTTTCTTTTGGCTTTGAGAAACCCATTTTATTTCCTCTTCTTCACTTTCCTGCTCTCTAAAATGGGGATGATGATAATAATAATGCCAATAGCACATTATATTTTTCTTACCCCTCTGCATTCTTCACTGTGAGAGTTTCATTGGATAAACTACAAACAATGGCAAAGTATAATTCTCAAATTCTCAAAAATAAAATTTTCATAAAAATAGATAGTTAGCACGGGTAAAAATTTTACTTAACTCATCAGTGAGGGACTCAGCAAAAAGCCAAAGCAGCTTCCTAGAAGAAATGAGAAGCTGTATGGATTTTGATAAAAGGAAAAGCTGAAATAAAGATTGCTCAGTTATATGCCTTAGAGGACAGTTAAAACGTGCATTTGAAATACAATATCTATCAGAGAGAAAATAGAATCACTGCACCATTTCATCTTTAAGTCAACATCTAGTTTTATAAGAACTGTAAAATGTCTGGGCCCTCATAGTGGTAAGTAGTAAGTTGAACATTCTCCAAGAGTCAGATGACCCTTAGGCCGGTCTTCTAAATAAGGCCAGAAGAACACAGTCATGTTTTTGCATTATCTTCAGGTTCAGAATAATTTTCCTTAGTAAGAATGAGCTATAAAAATATTTTAGGAATTGCTTTCCCACAACTCCATAAAACCACCTACAGAAACTTTCCGACCACTCTTGCTAAAGGCTTAGTGAAGAATCACCTCTCTCTTTAGCAAAGGATAAAAGTCAATATTGGCTAAGTGAGAGCACAGAATTTATGTAGCACTGTTCATATCGACAAAAGTTCACTTGCTATTTGAAATACCAAATGTATTTTACACTGATGTTCATATACTTGTCCTTTTTTTAAAGCCACTGAATTACGAAGAAAACCGTCAAGTGGTCCTGGAAATTGGAGTAGGCAATGAAGCTCCATTTACTGGAGATGTGACACTCAGAATGACAAACATGAACAGAGCCTTGGTCACAGTTGTTGTGAAGGATCAGGACGAAGGGCCTGAATGCAGACCTGCAATCCAATATGTACAGATTAAAGAAAACTCCCCAATGGGTTCAAAGATCAGTGGATATAAGGCATATGACCCTGAAACTAAAAGTAGCAGTGGTTTAAGGTACAAAGAAATCTATAACCATATACTAATTATGTATTTGTAATAATTGAGACAGTAATATATTTTAGTACATTTTATAGTGTTAAAAACTATTTTTACTTTTTATTAACAGGTACAAATTATTGCATGACCCAAAAGGGTGGATCACCATTAATGAAATTTCGGGCTCACTCGTAATTTCCAAAACCTTAGACAGGGAGGCTGTAACTCCCAGAAGTGCCTTGTATAATGTTACAGTCCTGGCAATAGATCAAGGTAAAACACCAGCTTTCATCTGGTATGTTATAAAAGAATTAGAGAATAAACTTCATTTAATCTTGTGCAGAATTATCCTTGTGCTAAGTATATAGAATTCTTAGAAATTACTTTAAAGATTGTTTCTATTTATCTTAATCATCAAACAAGGTGAAACTGCTTGGTGACATGAAACCATGCCTTATTTATCTTTATATCCCTAGCATGGCAGCATCTTAAATGCCTATAGATCTCCATGTCAGAGGACAGAGATGAAACTTAAGTCTAGGACTAGATGAAATGGTCTCACCAGACTCTTCTAGATCTCTTTACATCATTTTAAATTGAGCTGTTAAATAGCTCAGCTGACTATTAAGTCAAAATAAGTTCTTTCCTTGAATTCTGTTCCTTAAAGTAACCCAGAGTTTCTCAACCCTGGCTACGTATTAAAATAATTTGAGACATTAAAAAAAATATCAAGGTGTAGACACTACCTCAGACCAACTGAATCAGAATCCCTGGTTGGGGAGCCTGGGCATCGTATATTTTTTAAAAATCTCCCTAGGTGGTTTAAATGTGTACCAGGATTAGAGTAACATTTCTGTAGTCACCTTACTGTTCCTTAACATCTGGACCAAAAGCAACCCAAGGAAATAGAGAGTTTGAAATTCAGACATTTATTTTTACTTTTTGGTAATAATTCTGGTAAAAGTTTTATGGCCAGTTATATCTGATACTATCAACAGCACACTCATTTTAGGTGATCTACAGGTTTCATTTATCCATCTACCTTCTTATTTACCGTTTTCTCTAATTATCAGAGTTTATTTTAAAAAAAACCCCATACATCATATGTAGAATCTAGTTGATTATTTTTCTTAAGAAACTATAAAAGTCTATGAACTACACTAAACTTTTTTCCTTTCTTCCTAGATAGTAGATCATGTACTGGAACCCTTGCAATTAAAATTGAAGATGAGAATGATAATCCACCAGAAATAGTTCAAAATCATCTAGTAGTTTGCAAACCAAAGATGGAGTATGTTGACATTTCAGCTGTTGATCCTGACGAGCCCAACCACGGCGCTCCATTTCACTTCAGCCTGGCAAAAACTTCTCCAGAAATCAACAGACCATGGACCCTCACCAAAGTTAATGGTATTTCCTCAAAAATAATGATTTATATGCTCTGAAATAATTAAGAATGGATTTACTGCTTTACTCACGTGAAGCATAATGTAAAATGGATTCTCAGGAACAGATTTTAGAAGGCTAACTTTAACTTTTGCACACATTGTGTGGGACCTGTGTTATATATTGTACATAAAATGAAAAAAATCATAATTTTTATGAAGGCAGAATTTACATTTACAACAAAGACAAAAAATCCTTGTTAAAATATTGGGCAACTTATCATTAAAACAAATTGCTCTTGCTGTGTTTTTGAAGTAACTACTGTGCGATGAGGAAAGAACAGGAGGTGGGCAGCTTAAATTTTAGTGTAAGCAAACTCTGGAAATGAGGGATCTGGGTATGTGGGATAAGCACTCTATAACATTCTGGAAGGAAACATGGTGGGCTGTGGACAGAGGCCTGGCATTGAAGCCTGCAGACTGCTACAGTAGTGGTTTCTGGGGTGTACAGTTTTCTATGTTACAGCCATAGTTCACTGCTGTTTTGTTGCTATGTTGTGCTCTTTCATGCAGTTCAACTTTTGCATATGCTGTTCCTTCTGCCTAGACTACCTCCTTCCCACTTCTTAGCTTGATATTAATTCATAATACTTATGGAGCACCTACTATCTACCTGTTGTATCTACATGTTGTATTCTTATCTGTTTACCTTTCTGCTCTAATACATGACTTTCTCAGAACATTTGTAACCCATCTGTGTATTTCCAGCACCTAGCCCAGTGCTAGGTAGACACTAACTGCTTAATAAATGTTTGTTTAATCAATAATTGATAAACAAATGTGCATGAAATCAGGAAAATACTAGGGCAATAAGTAAATCAGGGTTGTTAGAGTTTAGAAGGTTTTAGTAGGAATGCCGAGAGATTTGGTGGGAGTGGTGATGAAGGGCCTTATGTACTAGCTGAGGAGACTGACCTTTGTATGGTTGGTGACAGCAGGTACGTATTGAGAGTGTACAAGTAAGGCAATGCTGTAGCAGATGTATGTCTTAAAAACAGTGACATTGATAACAGTTAGGAGGGCAGTTTGAAGAGTGCAGAGTTGAGTGGCAGAGAAAGTCAGAGGCTACTGCACTAGTAGGAGTGAATGGACATGAATATGGCTCAGCCTGTGGTCTTGAGGGACGAGAGAGATTTGAAGGATTTTACTTTAAACACAATATAATCCTGAAAAGTTCCAAATAAACCTTAGTGGTAATTCACATTCCTCTGGGGATCTTTGTGTCTGAGGTGTATCCAGAAATCTTCGGAGTTCTCAACAGCTCTAACAGTGCATTTAAGAAAGGCTTAGAAATTACAGATCACTTCCAGGAGGTGCATTATGGTATTTTTTCATTTCACTTATTGAAAAACCCAAAAGATTGCAATTGCCATTGAAAGTGTGTGGAGCTTTTGGTCAGTTGATAATAAAGTCATTGAAATAAGGTAACAAGTTCATTGGGGAAATAACACTGTTTGTAAAAACTTGTATTGTTAGAATATAGATATGTCTGTGTTTATGTAAGCCTTATACCTAGCCTGGGTGATGTTAATTAGTTTTCTGGTATTGAGATTACTTCCACAGGGAAGGTGTTAAATACCAAGGGTCAGTTGTCCTTTGAGAAATTACCTTATACATAAAGACAATGGACAGGTACCAGAAGGTAAATGGATAAGAAAATATGAACTTAAGACATCTCTTGTGTGTAACTATTGGTGTTAATTCTTTATGAGTACCATAAACTGGTACTTTAGAGAAATGCTTGGAGTGTATGTCAAGAGCCAATCTAGCATCATTAGCTTGTAGATAAGGGAGGAAATAAGGGAATACTAAGTATTGCTGAAAGGCTGCTGGGTCACTCCAATGCCAAATTATTTATTTAAGCCTCTCTTCTAAAAAGTTACAATGGGCAACATACATCTGGTGATATTAGTGCTTGAAAATGTCGAAGATTGTCATCTTTTTTTATCCATTTTCACATGGAAGATGGTTCCTTGAGAATAGTGTCTTTAAAAATAGGTGTGGTGGAACAGATGTTAAAGGAGGAATCAATGTTCATTAAAAATATAATTCTTTTCTTTCAGATACAGCTGCCCGTCTTTCATATTTGAAAAATGCCAAATTTCAAGAATATTATATTTCCGTTATTGTAAGTGATAGAGGCCATCAATCTGCAACAAAAACCTTGAGAGTGAAACTCTGTGATTGTATTCGTCCAGATCAATGTCGCACGACTGCACCGAGTGCAGGAGTACTTGGCCACTGGGCGATCCTTGCGATACTTCTGGGTATAGTATTGCTTTTCTGTAAGTCCTTTTACTTACCTGACTTTAAAATATAAAATAAATATCTGAGTGCAGGAAAAGTCTTTAAAAAGAAATCTTGTCCAGCTCTCTGTCAGGTGTGAGTCCCCTTTACAAATTCTTTTTGTGTTATTTTCTGAGTTCTGAATGAATATTTTCTGTGAGAAGAAGCAAAATCCTTTTTGAGATCAAAGATTTCATACTTGGACAGAACTGTTGAAAATTCCTTAGATTTTGCCGAACCTGTCAATGTATAGCTTTTATTTCTTGGTCCTCGTACTACCCCTTTTAAGGCTAAATCAAACAATCTAAAACTTCTGCCATATGCAAGTCCACTAAAAGCCACTTTCATGTCATGTCATTTTCATTTCAGCTACAGACTTATGGGAGGTGTTCAAATCACAGCAATATCTCTTCTTGGGTGTATCCTACCAGGTTAATTAAATTCTATTAACCTCCTCCTAACCAGTTGTGTAGTTCCCAATGGTGCCCTATTTTTTTCTTCTCTTTTCATTTCCATTCAATCCTTCAGCTTATTTTAGCTGTTGTTCCTTTATTCTGTGATAGGACTAGTGGTTAAGAGTAAGACTCTGGAACCAGACTGTCTGAGTTTGGACCCTAGCTCTATTATTTGTAAGCCATGTGACCTGGGGCAAGTTACTTCACTGTGCTTCAGTTTCCTCATCTGTAAAAAGGTATAATTGTAGTAGGTTATTTTATGGGGTAGCACCGGAGATTCATTGAGTTAATGCACGTGAAGAGCTTAAAACAGTGCATGGTACATTTCTAATAAGGGTTTATTATTTTTTATCAACTCAAAAAAAATATATATATATATTGAACACCTACTATATACCAGAACTGTCTAGGTGCTTGGGATTCATCAATGAACAAAGCAGACAAAAGCAAACAAACCAAAACAAAGTCTTCCTTGTGACAGTAAAGTAATAAATAAATTAAATGCTGTGAAGGAAAAAAATAGAGCCAGGTAATTAGGGTCTCTGGTGCTGTAAAGTGTGTGTGGGTGAGTGCAGGGGATGGGTGTTAGTGATAGTAATTTTCAGTAGATGGTTGGGCCAGCCTAACTGAGAAGGTTATCATTGATGGTTTTTGGAAAAGGTGAAAGAGTCAGCCAAGAATACTTAAGGAAGAGCTTTCAGTCAGAGGAGAAAGTCAGTTCAAAGGCCCTAAGGTGAGGGAATGCTTGAGAGATCAAGGAAGGCAGGGAGACCAGTGTGGCCTGAGAGTAGAGAGAGGATGAGGGAAGAGGAGGGAAGAGGAGTGTAGGAAATGGAACCAGAAAGGTAACAAGGGGCCACACAGAGTTGGCAAGGGTTGGTACACTTTTTCTGTGAAGGACAAGATAGTATATATTTTAAACTTTGCAGGCCATATGGTTTCATTTGTAACCAATCAAATCTGCCCTTGTAGCAAGAGAGCAGCCATAGAAAACATTTAAACCACAGGCATGGCTATGTTCCATTAGAACTTTATTTATGGACACTAAAATTTGAATTTCATATATTTTTCCTGTGTAATAAACTATTATTCTTTTGATTTTTTTCAGTCATTTAAACATATAAAAACCACAGCTCATGAGTCATACAAAAAATGGTGGGCTGGATTTGGGGCCATAGGTTGGCAATCCTTGGTATAGGGGCTTGTAGAACACTGTAAAGAGTTGTTGTTGCTGTTAGCTTTATCATCATGTATTTCAACCTCCCACAATTATGATGCAGAATGAAAATTCTGAATAGGCAAAATACAAAGTAAGTTTAATTAAGATACTTGGAGATAAATCTATTCTGGGAAGAAAAGTCTGCTTTGTTATCTTTTCATATTGGCAAACCATTCTTTTGGGAATCAGTAAATCTCTTTAAAGTCTTTGTCTTAAAAAATGTCATTGATTTTTTAAAAATTCATGATTCAAAATACTTAAATGATGGGTGGAATTCAAATTCTTGAAGATATGTGTATCAGAATATACATATAATCACTTTAAATGTTAAAATCTAAGCTAAATCATGGCCTGTTAATTTAGAAGGGCCAAGGTAATTTGTGGGACACCATGCTCAGTGATTTGTTTTCCTCCTGTGCACCTTAGGTAATAAGAAATAAAAGATGAGTATTTTATTGTGTGCATGTTAAACAGTTTTTGTTTTTGTTTTTAACTCAGCTGTATTGCTAACTGTAGTATGTGGACTTGCTAGTGCCAGAAATAAAAAAAGTTTTCCTGAAGATTTGGCACAGCAAAACTTAATCATCTCAAACACAGAAGCACCTGGAGATGACAAAGTGGTAAGTAATTTTTCTTTTGAATTTTTGAATTTTATTTTATTTTTTTTATACAGCTATTTATCTCTGAGTAGTTCCCACAATTTCTTTAACTCATCCTTATGAAGTTATTTCAGAATTTAGGAGTTAATTTCTATTTTTCATTTGATCAGATTCTGTAGACATAAATATGTTATCTGTCAATATTCAAATATTTTTGTAGGGCATTTATTAAACCAGATGTATTGTCTTAGTTATCTTTTTTCTACTCTCTAGTGTTATGGTTTAAACCTTGTTATTGGATGTTGTGAATTTATTATAAGAAGAATCTTTTTGACTGATCTCTACAATGTATATTTTCAGTTATTCTTTGTTTATCTAACTCTTTGACCATTTATAATAGGAAGAACTTGCTGAAAGTTCTCAAGGTAAACTAAAAATATCAAAAAGATATATGTTTTAAAAAAAGTGTGTGTTTCGGGGGGCAGATTGGAGCAATACTGCCACTTTCTTTTCTTACATATTTCTTGGGACCTCTGAGGTGCTTGGCACTATGCTTCTTGTTCTGCGGGAAGTATGTAAAAAATTATTACAAGGCATGTTCTTCCCTCGAAAAGATTTCAATTCATTCCTGAGAAATTGAAAAATAAATAGGAATGTGACAGTAAACTATTAGCACCAATATGATAGGACACTGGTGGAGTTCAAAGATACTGATGATACATAAGTATATTCATGATATCTGGCTATCAACCAGAAAGGCCTGGTGGAAGAGGTACAGATTACTCTGTAACATAAAGAACATGAAGGGTTTGAAAGTGAAGAGATGGAAAAAAATAGCCTAATGAATAAAAAAGGAGATGATAAAGTTTAGGGATTATTCAACGAATAGTAAATAAATTGATTTGAAATGGAAGAAATGATATTTTGGACTAGAGGCTTGACACTTAGGTTCTGGAGGGAGAAGATATAATAAGAGAGGGATGGGGGATGAAACTTTTTTGTGGCACACTAAGGATTTTGGATTTATTCTCTTGGTAAGGGAGAGCTAGTCAAGGCTTTCTGCACGAAAGTGGCATAACGTGAGCAGTGTGATACTGAATCAGTAGGGTGACCAACAAGAACAGGAAGACGTTAGGAATGGGGAGGATAAAGGATTAGGATCTTTTGATAATTTAAGCATAAGTAGAGATAACTCTACTAGGATAATGGTTATTGGAAAATTAAAATAGGGATGGATAAGAAATATTTTAAGTGTATAAATAAAATTGTTTTCTTTTAAGTAATAAAATAAAAAGTGGAGTCAATGTGACAGAAGCTATAGCCCGGGACAGTGACTTTATATCAGGCCTTTTCTGTATCTCAAGGTGACGATGCCTTTCTTATCGACTATTTCTCTCACTTCCTTCCCACCATCAGGCAAAATCATGACTCCTCTATGCTTGACATGCCTATGTGTGGAACCCTGTAATTATCTCTCCATTCAGGAAATAGATTTAGCCCCATGATAGTCCTTGACTCATAGTAAGCTCTTATTTTATATCTGAGAATGGAATGATTGAGCTGTACTTAATATTTTTTCTTTGCCATTTGATGCTGGAGTCGGTGGCATTGATTGGCCACTTCACCGTAACATACACCTATTTACCTGTTCTCTATCAGGAACACTTCTCAAAAGGACTTGAAATTGTTAATTTATACCAGTATATAATTTTAGGCATATTTTTGCAAAATGCAACAAAATTTCACGGTGAATGTGTAAGCTCATTTTAACACAATGAGTAAAGGTGGTAACTTTAGTTTTGAATCTGAGTTTAAGTCAAAGGCATTCAGATGAGGTTAGGAGTTGTGTGAAAAATCAGGACTGGAAAAGTAAATTTGAAAATCACTGACATGGAGAAGGAGTTGTTGATGCCCTATGAGAATAAACTTGGGGGAAGGAATAGAGATTAGAGAATGTGAAACAGTACTGTGGATTCAGCTTTGATTTTAGTTTATTTTCAATTCTCCCTTTATTAGCTTAGAAATATGATCTTAATATGTATTTATAATGGAAAAATTATACCCATCAAGGAGATTTGACAAACAGGATTTGTGTGTGTGTGTGTGTGTGTGTGTGTGTGTGTGTGATAGAATTTTACTGTAGCAGCAACCTAAGCAAAAAATGTAGGGTAGCAGTGCCACCAAATGGCTACTTTTCAGTTCTCTTTTCTGATATTTTTTTCAAAGGCAGTAAAATAATATGTTTGACTTTTATAGATATATTTCAGATTCAGTAAATTATCTGAACTTGAAAATCTTTGTTTTGATAGAGACTCTGCATATTAGATAGAAAAAATAAATTGGTAAGAAGATGACACCATGACACCTGATTATAGTGGAGGTCTTGTCGTGAAAGTGATGGTTTAGAATTCAAACTGACATGCAGAGGTTATTGCTATAACTAAACATCTCACCTATGGCCTGGAGGGTTGGTGTTCAGCTCCAGCATTAAGTTAATGTTTAATCAAGTCTTTTCCATTTTAAAATATTCCCTTGACTCTTTGTCCTCCCCTAGATCCCTCCATACTTCTTTTTCTTTGAAACTGAATTTTTTGAGAGAAATATTTTTTACTCGATTTCTCTATGACATTACTTCCTGATCATTCCACACTCCGTGGAAATTCTTTTGACACAGCTCACCCCTGGCCACTTTTTTACTTGACTCTCATGGGTGCTTACTTTATTTGAACCAGTTCTTACCCTACTTGGATTTTTTCTACACCATTGATCTCCTTACCATAATCCTCTCTTGGCTAGAGAGTCATAGCTCTTTGGTTCCGTATTATCTCAGTGGCTATTCCAGATCAATTCTGTCACAGCTCTAATTCCTTTATCCACCCTTTAAAACATGATGTTTCTTGTCGTTCTATTCTTAGCCTTTTTTTCTTTTGGTCTGCAGTTTTCTCTGGGTGATATCATTTATTCCCATGGCTTCAACTCCCCCCTACATGGAAGTGACTCCCAGAATTATACTCCAGCTCAGATCTCTCACCTGAGCTCCAGACCACATATTCATATACTTATTTTGGAAATCCACAGGTTTCTTGTTTACCACGTCCAAAATTGAATTGCTCACCCTCCTCTCACCCGCAAGTGCATCCTTCATCCCTGTTTCAGTGAGTCATACCATCTATCTAGTTGCACAAGCAGGACACATAGGAATAATTCCTGACCCTTCCCTTTGCTGCGTCATCCATCTAACCACCAGGAAGCACTCTATGGAGTCCATCCTCTTCTTTTAATCATCCCTGCTTCGACTTTGGCTTAGATCCTTATCGTTTTTCACCTATAATGTTTCAGTGACCTCTCTGATATCCATGACTGTAAACTTGTCTCCTTATTTGTCTTTCACATTATTGCCTAAAATGATTTTTTAAAAAATATGTCCCTTGCCTGTTATTAAAACCGTTCTTTTAGTCCCCATAATCTTCAAGATAGTCTAAAAATTTTAGCATGGCATATAGATCTTTATGTCCTCTGGTCTTTTATAACCTCTCTAGCTTCCTCTCTCTCTCTGAACTTTCTGTGGTAGGCATTCTCGACAGGCTGAAGTTGGGAACCCCCAAGGAACACCATTTGCCTTTGCCTCTAGACCCTCTTACACATAATGCATTCTTCCTCCTATTTCTCAGTAGGAATCCCTCAGCTCAGAGTTTTCCCAGTTTGCTCCACTTATTTTCTCTGAGTTTGAATTTTCATGCTCTTCCTCTGTGTCCCTATAACATTCTGTGTTCACCTGTACATCAGCATAATCACATTCTTAAAGTAATTGTCTATTTTTCTGCCTCATTGGAGTAAGAGCTTCTTGGAGCCACTGAGGGACCATGTCTCTATCTTTGCACCTAATTGGAAAATGATAAATGTCTGTTGAATGAATGAATGAATAAAAGGTTGAGTAAATGAGCTGTCTCCTTTGCCTTCTTGCGACTTTACTTGGAATCCATTTCCTCCCTATATGAACTGTCTTATTTTATTTTATTTCAGTGTTCTGCCAACGGGTTTACGACCCATACAGTCAACAGCTCTAGCCAAGGCTTTTGTGGTACTATGGGATCAGAAGTCAAAAATGGCAGGCAGGAAACCATTGAAATGGTAAAAGGAGGAAACCAGACCTTGGAATTGTGCCAGGGGGCAGGGCATCATCACACCCTGGATTCCTGCAGAGGAGGCACCGTGGAGATGGACCACTCGGAGTGGTACAATTTCACTCAGCCCCGCCTTGGTGAAGTGAGTTTCCTTGAGTGTTTTGACCCTGCAATTTAAATGTCCAAGTGGAGAACATTAGGAAATTGAGATTAACATATATTTTCAGAAACTTCTTTTTCAGATTCTCCAATGTATCCTTTCTCTCTCACTCTCTGATTACTTTTGCTCCTGCTCTTTGATTTTGTTACAGTATTTGATATAAAAGTTTTTATTTCATCTGTCACATTTCTCTTAATTTCTAAAATCTCATGAAAATTGGAGGATTCTACTATCCCTCACTAAAGTTACATTTCATTTTTAGGTGTGTGTTTATCTCATGAACTCTTTTAATATAGAAGAATAGGGAAAAAATCTCAGTCTCCACAATCACAAAAATCCCCAAATCAAATCTGCATCTCTCTGTGAAAACAAAGCATCTGTACAGAATTCTGGAGTGAATATTAAATAATATGGTTCATATGAACTATTTTTTCATGTAAAAAGCATCATGCATATATAAATTGTTTTCTAATTCAGAGGAAAGCAAGGATATGAAAGATAGGGGGGTTCAAAAAGGGATTTTCATTCCTGGCAGCACATCAAAATTCCCTGGGAAGCTTTTAAAAAATAATAATGCCTGTGCTTCACCTTGAAAGATTCTGATTTTAATTGGTTTAGCTTTTTTTTTTTTTTTTTTTTTTTTAAGCTCCTCGGGTGATTCAAACGTGCAGCCTGAGTAGAGGACCACTGAATTAAGTATTCTTTCTGGTACTAAGTTTTCACTTCCTTTATCAGAGAGTACCAGTGCTGTTGTAATACAAACACTGGTCCAGAAACCCTAAAGCCTTTGATGGACTGCAGATGGGCAACATTCTGTGACATGGCTGTAGGTTATCATAGGTCCACAGCATATTTATTTTTTTCATCAAATCCAAGTGTTAATCCCTTTTCTGTTTCTAGACAGTCAGTAGCCATGTAAGATCAGGCTGAGGAGGAGGGAAGCTTAAGAAACCCTCTTAGAGGTGTTCTCCAATGTGCATGTCAGGTAATGGGATGTGAGGCTAAAATGGTCATGAAGAGAGACACTTGCTAATGTAAGCCAAGGTAATAAGCGCTGGGTTTGAGAGGGGATGGGTACACAGGTGAGAAAGGGGAGAGGTGCACGAGTTTGACAAGTTGGCAGACAGGCCAGTGACAAACACCAAGGGTAAATGTGGCTGAATGCTTGGCCTCTATTCTGGCCAGGTTTTTGCAGTGTGAGTTATCTTGATTATTTTAAATGTCACTGAAACTTTTTGGTGCATCTTTTTATTTTGCCATGTTTTGGCTCTCTCGGAAGCTTGATTCTGAAGACAATGTGGTAATCTTACTGACATTATATCTGCAGATAATAGCGATTTTAGTTTATTGAACATGTACTACGTGCTGGACATAATAAGAATATTTTTCATGCATTATTATTTCATCATTTAATAAAGATCCTGTGAGATAGTCATTGTCTGTATTCCTATTTTAGAAATGAGGAAACTGAGACTTAAAGATGTTCAGTATTATAACTTGCTCAAAGACATGTAGCTAGTTGGTAAAGCCAAGCTATGACTCCAAATCAGGACTGCTTGACTATCCAAGCTCAAATTCCTAACCGCTATGCATATTGCCACCATTTTGTGGACTAGCCTGGCCTCTAGATATCAAATTTAGGGATAAGAATTTAATAATAATTTAAATGTACTTAAATATAATGTGTATACATAATTTTGGATTTGTATGGATCACTAGAAATGTAAAATATACTGACTTTGTGGTATGGCTGTGATATAGACCAACCATGTGCATTTTTTGTATGTAGGAATCCATTAGAGGACACACTGGTTAAAAATTAAACATAAAAGGTAAATAAAAAATAAATTTTATGTTTATATTTCAGTGTGTTTAAAACAATAATACAATCCCTTTTTTTAAATTTTACAGAAATTGCATCTATGTAATCAGGATGAAGACCACATGCCATCTCAAGATTATGTTCTTACGTATAACTATGAAGGAAGAGGGTCTCCAGCTGGTTCTGTAGGTTGCTGCAGTGAAAAACAGGAAGAAGATGGCCTTGACTTTTTAAATAATTTGGAAACCAAATTTACTGCCTTAGCAGAAACATGCACAAAGAAATAATGTTACAGTGCTACAATTAGATATATCTTTGTCAGACATTCTGGAGGTTTCTGAAAGGGATATTGTAAAATTTAATTTATATCTAGATATCTGGATATCTAGATATATATGAATATGAATATATATGAAATTTTCTAAAATTTTTGAATTATGCTACGTACCAATTTTTACTTTAAAACAGTTTGTTACTTATCTTTTCAGGAAGTTTAAAATGTTAAAACAGATTTTGCCTCTTTTACTGCTGAGTAAATAAACAGCCAGCAAATCTCATGCTATAGCACTGGAATTAAGGTCTATAAAGGACTTCCTCTTCTTTGCATATATTTTTCCAATAAATACATTGGCTAAATATTAGTCCAACAATAGAAGCTGTATTTGACTGACTATAGTAGAACAGCTCTCTGGGCTAGAAATTCCATTCTTATTCCAGATTTAGATAAAAGTAGAATATTAATCATTATGGCAAATTATGTTGGATATTTTTAGCTCTAAAAAATCAACAGCACCTGGTCATTTGCTCTGAAGCCTACTAGAATTTTGTTTTTCTTCTGGGTAGCAATTAGATCATGAAGAGCAGTTCTAGATACTAGATTGCCCTAACAAGGTCTCAAAAACACAGAGCCACAATGTGAAAACTAGACCAGGAAAGTGTAGACCCTCCCCCCCAAAAAGTGTTGTTTTTATACTTTTGAAAGTGTGTTTTATGGTTTACAAAAGTATTGTTATGAGGAATATATCTAAGTTTCCTTAATCTCGGGAAAGAAAACTATATTCACCATACAAAGTTATTGCCAGTATTTTAATGTAAAGATCTTCTGTTGAGATTGTAATCACAAGTCTTTTTCCTGAGATTCAGAACTACCTTTGATAACTTGCCAGTAATGAGAACTACGCTGAGAAAAAGTTGCTTTTCTTCTCTTGAGAATTATACTTTCATATTTTCATTTGCAAGTTTAGCACATATGGCTCTTTATTTTCTCTCAACAGTAGTCATTTGCAATTAGAATATCTTATCCTTAGATGGACTGTAGTTACGCCATTGAATCAGTCTGAAGAAACAGACTCCCATCGTAGTTATGGTAGCAATGAGCATTAACATTCATTTCTATTCACTACCATTTTCAAATAAAATTATTTGAAAATAATTATTATTCCTTATTAAAGCAGGTAAATATTACATAATGCTATAATGAATCAAATGAATATAGGGAAACTTAAACCTTAGGTGCAATTTAATATCTTCCAAGGTGTTGCTTAAATTGTGTGCTTCTCAAATTTGTTCACATGCTACAGCCTCTGGAAGGCCTTGCAAAATTCCCCAAAGCAATGACGTTTAAACTTAAAATAATTAACATCTAATCTTATGATAAACCTAATAGCACATTATTATATACTCACTTCAAATGATAGTTTAAAAAATAGACAACAAATAATAGGTACCACTAGTTGAAGAAAAGTTTGAAAGAAAAATAATTAAGACTAAATTAATTTTAAAATTTTGAAAAATAAAAAAAATAAAATTTTGTAGCCATGAAGAATTGGGACTTGCTCCCCATACCCGACCTGACCCCTGCAAAAAAAAAATTCTTTATTTTACTTTGTAGGCAGAATTTGTTGAGCCAGCCCATGAAGTGGCAATGTTCGATAGGAATACAGTTTGAACCGGATATATGTATATATATACACATACATACATATTAATATTTATTGATTAATGGTTAAATATATAACCACTAATCATTAATGGTTAAATCATCAATCAATGCAACATTTAAAATAAAGTGGAAAACAAAGTGAAAAACCATTTAAAACAAAGTGAAAAACATTTAATTTTAAATGAGGGGGGGGTTGTGGTGTGTTCTATAATAGAAGTCCAGGATTTAAAAAATAGAGAACTTATGTTTGGTTCTTAAGTGCTGCATGATAACTAAGCATATCAGGAAATAGTTCATTTACATTTATGTAATTTGTTTAAAATTGTATACAGTTAATTAAGCTTTTCTGGTTTCAGTGGAAAGGAAAGAAGGGATCACGTGGAACAGTAGATTTGCTTTGCAGTCTCCTTCTGCATCTATAGACTGGGAGCAAACTGGTGACTGTCTATCACAGCTAGGGCTCCTTGACTTCCAGTGACAGGTTTCCAGAGATGAAATGTTTTTCTTGGAGCTAACACTAAAAACTTCTTTTAACCTAATTCTGGTAAAAATAAATCTTCTATAACCATTTTCATTGTCTCTCTTACCAATCGACATTTAAAAAAATTTAGAGCCAAACAACCATGTTCTCTGGGTCCGATTTAAAGGCTAAAGGGGGCTGGGGTGGGGTAAATCTTACAAAAGTGGGCATGACTGTCCTAAGACCTCAAATCTGTCACCTTTATACTGTGTTCTAATCAAAGCCTGGAAACTATAAAATGTCATTTCCCTAATCACTGCCCTGTTTTAAAGAGACAGATTGATTCAAGGAAATCAGCCCTCCCATCAGACCCCCTTTCTTTAATCTCTCTCCCAACCTTGTCAATAACACTTAGCTGGCAAATACTCTGGGCTGTCAATCACCCTTCAGTATAAATTACTTTTTACGGGTTTGCTTTCTTACGAGGATTTTTTAAATACTAGAAGAACTAAGAAGTTTGAATTCATGAAAGAAAAAGATCACGTGGTCAGGTGGGGACACAGAGAACTCTAGGAGAGGGCAAGCCCAAGTAGGGTATTTGCACAGTCAGAGAGGAACATGAAAACCCAGGCCTTCAAGGGCAAAGAGGCCACAAAAGGAACATGAGTGGTAAACACTGAAGCAACATTGTTTGTTTCTTAATTTGTCCTAGGCCAGGCCCTTCCTTTTCCTTTTTTCTCAGGCCAGTGGCAGCTGCCATTTGAGTTTGATGAAGTGTCACCAACCCTTTCTCTGCCTCAGCTTATTTGGAGTGTGGAATCAAGAAGAGAGCTGGCTCCTTGCTGAGTCTGAAAGCGTTTTCAGGATGGGCCTGAACTGGTTGTGCAGGACAAACGCAGCATTCACGGGGAATACTGGATTCCTAATGTAGCCCTCTGGTCACTGAGATAGATATCTTCAATTAAACAGGTGTCTGAATTTTCTATTTGATGCTCCATTTTCTGTTTTCTAATTTGCTCCTGAAACCTAGCTTTTTAGACTTAGACATTTTAAAGAGTAATTTTCCTTTTAAGGGCTTCTTATTTTTAATGTAAACATTTTTAATATATAGTATTCTTCTTTCCTTACATGTTTAAGGTGAAAATTATGCTATTTTAGTGTGAAAGAAAATATCTTTCTGAAGCTTTAATTTTTCTTCCAGTGAATGTTCTTGAATTTTTATGTAAATGTACAAATTATTTTTTTCTTATTTTTGTAAAGAAGCAGCTAACTATCCGTCTAAAATGCAGTGAGATTTTGCAACGTTTTTAACAGAGCTTTAATTTTGCTGTTCAGAGAAGTTACTTTGCTTTTAGAGAAACATGGCAGGTTAAAATAAGCAAAAATTTAATGTGTAAAGCAATATTTACAGATCTGGGATATAATAAAACAATGTTAACTTGATTTCTTGTCTTTGCTATTCTTAGAGATTAAATTATTCCAAGGTGGTCATGCTGCAAAATTGTGCTTAAGACTGGAATGGAAACAGATCCTTAGTAATAGTTTCACTGTATTTATAGGGAAATACTTTAGAGAAGGGGTCATTACCAAATTGTCAACATCATTATACTATTTGGGAGAAGGTCACCATTTGGGGGCACAGCTTTACAAATGATAGCTGTCTGCTAACTGTCTGTCTATATATCTGTCTAACTATCAGCTGATTTTGACTGGTGAAGAAGTATTGTAAGGTTGTAGTTGCGGAATGTTCCAGAATTAATACAGTGATACAGGATTCTTACTTGGAGGAGCAATGTAGTCAAGGAAAAACATTATGAGTTAAAAAAAAATCAAGCAATATTCCATTCTTCATTCCACATGTCCAGCAGAATTGGTTTGGTTAGATTTGGGGTCATAGTGGCTGAGAAGCATGGAATCTAGAGTCAGATTGTTTGAATCTGAATCCTGGCTCTGCCACTTATTAAGTGTGTAACTTTAGAAAGGCTACTTCTCTTCTAAGTCTTAGTTTTCTTATCTTTAAAATCAAAAAAGCAATACCAACTTTACAGAGTTGTGGGGATGATTAAATGAATTCATATATTTAAAGCATGTAGAACATTGCCTGTACATAGTAAAAGATTTATGAATGTTATGTATATAGGAAGTAAAATTAAGTAGTTGAATATAATATAAAACAATATCTGATCTCTTTTTGGAGAAGAGGTTATGGTTATATAGGAGAAGAGGAGGAGGGGGGAAGAGACACTTATTCCCCCCCAAAATTTGTGCTCATAACACACAAAACAATTCTATAGCATGTTTTTCTTTCTGATAGGTTGTTTTTATTCCCCAACCCACATCCCATTTAAGCAACTAAGTCCTTCTGTTTTTATTAGATTCTGTGTACGTGTGCCAGAGAATTAACATCTAGAGATTCAAGGTCTAAGTCATCCAGGTAACCCTGATCAGACTAAGAGCTGTCTTAATGACCACTTGTGTGAGTCGAAGACCAACCACCAGACTCTCTCCCTACTCAGTGCCACTTGCCACTTGGTACTCTATCGAAGTGAGTGAGACTTAACCCCAGAAAAGAGAGCTGAGGATAAAATCCCAAATGACTGAGGTTTGTTTTCTGCCACCTTGACTCAATAATGACCCAAAAAAGAAATTGAATATTAGAAAAATGAAAGGAGATGTATTTCTGGAACTTCTGGAGAAGTGAACTGAGATTCTTTCCAACTATTCAAACAAGCAACTGGTGATTGTTGAAAGACAGGGAAGTATGTATACAGCACATTTTCTTATCCATTCATCTATCCATGGACATTTAGGTGTTTCCACCTTGTGGCTATTGTGAATGGAGCTGCAATGAGCATGAGAGTTTAGGTTTCTCTTCAAGATCATGATGTCAGTTCTTTTGGATCATACCGTAGTTCTGTTTTTAAATTTTTGAGGAACCTCCATATATTTTTCACAGCAGCTACACCATTCAGCCACTGAAAAGAAGGAAACCATGCCACATGCTACAACATGGTTGAACTTTGAGAATGTTATGCTAAGTGAAATAAGCCAGTCACAGCAGGACAAATACTGCACGAGTATGCTTATATGAGGTATGGAAAGTGGCCAAAATTATAGGAACAGAAGGTAGAATGGTGGTTGCCAGGGGCTGGGGGCAGAGGAGGAAATGGGCAGTTGCTGTTCAATGGGTGTGGGGTTTCAGTCATGCAAGATGAAAGTTCTAGAGATGGGCCGTACAACACTGTGCTCACAGTTAGCCATATTACACTGTACACCTAAACGTTTGTTGACGGTACATCTCAAGTCATGTGTTTCTCACCATGTTGGGGAAAAAACCTAATATACTTCCCTTCAGGAAAAACTGGGTTCAGGTGTCCTTGGGCGAGGTAATTTCCATGAGTCTTCAGGGTAGGAGAGGGTGTTCTGCCTTTTCCTCTGGTTCCCAGTGTCCCTGGCTCCTTTTCATACACCCTTCAGTCACTCAGACATCTGCTGTGTTTGAGCACAGCCTGAAGACACCTGGGGATGTACAAACATGTGGGCAGTGCCAGAGAAGCACGCTGTTATTGTCACATGTAACTTCAAAAGCAGAAGTATCTTCAGAAGGCAATTTGAAACAAGCTAAAACATTGGCAGAAACACCTGCAACCTATGTCTTCTGTCATTGTTCTATCTCCTGTGGACAGCACAACAATAGTGGGGAAAATACACACTTGGGATATTATAAGCTAGTATTTTACTTAGGGGCAAGTTAAGAGATACAATATTCTAGAAGAAACCTGAATAGTTGTTACCAAGTTCCCACGTATTTATTAAATTAATTTTATTGTTTTTTTTCAAACTACATAACGTAAATACAAGCTGTGTGATAATACATTTTTTAAATTAAAGGATAGATTTCCATGTTACCTTATTAGATTCACTTCCTGTGTAGAGACAAATTGTCTGTAGTGGTGAATTGTATTACTGGTGGCAGCTGAGACATTGGCATTTTGACTCATAGACTATGCAAGTTTCTCTGACATGATGTGATGAGTTCCAAGCAAAAGTGCAATTTCACAAAGATTCCTGCTACATTGAAATTTCTGTGTTTTTTTCTTAATATGAATCATCATAGTCAAGTTAAAGCAGATAGAGAATAACAAGTTTATTTGGGGGAATGCAAGAAAACGGCTTAAACATATTAGGCATAGAAGGAAAAAAAGCAAAGCAGAGAGGAAAAAAGTGATGTGAATTTTATTAGAATCACATTGCTTTAGTCACATGTTGTTCTGTGATTCTAATTTGGTGATACTGTATGTACCTGGTCCACTCTGGGAATGGTCCTCAGAATTAAATATGAATACTTTCCTCAGTCCAATTCTCAAAACACTGTATTTTTCAAAAAGAAGCCTTATTCACCTCACCCTCTTGATTTGGGAAGATCATGTATGATTTAGAAGGAATTCTATGTTGTATGTGTGTAAACCTAGAACACAGATAATATCCATGATCACAATTCCAGATGTAGAAAATATGTCAATATTTTTTCATAACTTAATTTGTCTTTATCTTGACAGTCCCCTCACACCCTATTTAGCTGGTTGGCAATAATAAAATAAAAATGGACATTTTATCAGACTAAAATTAGGGCTCTCTTTCACTCATCTATTCATGGATTGTGTCTGAGTTTCAAAGAGTTTATGCTACTTCAAGCAATTGGGGATCAGAGGGAAGGATTTCTCTTCCTGAGATCTTCAGATCTAGGATGCCCCCTAATTTTTTATAACTATTTTACTAATCCTTGAAAAAGTTGTAAGCTCCTATTTTCTGACCAGATTTGTAGGTAATTTAATTGAGCAAATTATTATCTCAGGCAGCAAATTAGACTAATTTCCCATCTCCAGTCTACACACCAACACTCATACTGAATGTGTAATGATAGAATAAGATTATTATCTTGATAGATGAGGATAACACATTTAGAACAATGATCCAAAGAGAAGCACAAGAAAATAAAACAAAAACACACATGTATACACAAAGAAAACATCAGCTTTAAATTTGAACACAAGTTATGTTCTAAATAACTACAAAGGTTGTTTGGCTCATTACAGTAAATTTATTTAACTTGCCAAGTAACCTGGACAAACTATTATTTCACTGTGCTTCTGTTTATTGTCTAAAGCAAGTCCCTTCCCTCCCCCCTCCCTCCTTTCCTTCCTTCCTTCCTCCCTCCCTCCCTCCCTCCCTCCTTTCCTTCCTTCCTTCCTTGTCAGTCAGTAAATCACTGACAATTATTTCTTGGTCAACTACCACATGCCAAGCACAGTTCTAGATGCTAAAGATATAGCAGTGAATAAAACAGCCAGTCTGTTCTCATGACAAATCCCAAGAAGGGAAGGGAGACAGATAATGAACAAATGTACAAATACATGTCATGGAGCAATGAATGATGTAAAGAAAAAAATAAAGCAGAAAAAGGGCACACAGAATTATGGGAGATTTTTATTTTCTTAAACAGTGGCTATAATTATAACAGTCTTTATTATTAGGTGACTTTTGAGCAAAATCCTGAAAGAAGTGAATGAGGAAACCCTGTTGCAGGGCTGAGGAGGGCAGAGAACGTTCTGGGGAAAGGTAATAGCTAACCCAAATGCCCTGAGGTAAGATTTTACTTGGTGTGTTCCACGAAGCTGGTGTCGCTGAACTTGAGGGGAAGAGGGAGGAACAGTGGGAGGGCCGGGGAGGGGGCGTCACCATGGGAAAATCCTGTAGGGTTCTGTGGCTACCATAATGGTTTGGGGTCTTACTTTGGATAAGGTAAGCGTCCACTAGCAGGTCTTCGGCAGAGGAGAGACATGAATTATAACAGCAGTTCCTACTCCCCAGGTGAGATGAGTTAGTACATAGAAAGGGTTTTCTTCTTCCTCTTTCTCTCTTCCTTCTTTGCTGCCTTCTCTCTTTTAAAATTTTCTTCTCTTCTCTGCTTCCTCTTCCTCATTTCTTCTTCCCCTCCCCATCACACCCCTCTGCCTCCTCCTCTTTCTCCTTTCTCTTCCTGTTGTCTTCTATTTACTGCATCCCCGACTTAGACTTGAGTTGCCTCCTAACTTTTCTACTTACCAGATCCCTTCCTTCACATGTCACGATGGAGGCGCACACGTGAGTGACTTTGGAATGTCACAAGGAATACATAAATAGGCGTGAACCGGCAAGTGTTCTGGGGGGAACCAAGCTGCCAATGTCAGCGCTTGGCATCTTGTTTCTCCTCCAATAATGGGAATCCAACTTGTCTTTGAACATGTCGCTACAGCCATGAGGCAGGTCTGATTTCAGATCTGATGTTTCCCTTCCAGCCAGCTTACGTCACCTTTGAATGGTTTGTCTCCACCCCAAGTCAATCCATTTTTCCTACAAGGCTTGAAAAACATCCCTCTTAAACAGGGCCTGCGTGTCTTTACTAATCTGATGTCATGTATTCCACAGTTTAGGTTTTCTATTTATCTCTACACCAACAGTCCTATAATTTTTCATTCTGGTAAGAAAGGTAAAGGACATAAGTATGTATGTTTCAAGGAGTCTATCAAATAAACGAACATACAGAACCATCTTCTTGACGATTAAGCAGATTAAAGCGAAGATCTTTTTTTTTTTTTTTTTTGTCTTTCTCTGTCTTATTTACTTCATTTAGCATAATGCTCTGCAGGTACATCCATGTTGTCCCAAAAGGCAGAATTTCCTTCATTCTCATGGTTGAATAAAACTCCATGGTGTGTATATCTATATCATCTATACCTATGTTTATACTATACCTAGATCTATAGACACATGTATAAATCTATATATCTATATCTATATTTATCACATTTCTTTATCCTTTTAGTTGTTGATGAATACTTTGGTTGTTTCCATGTCTTGGCTATTGTGAATAATGTAAAGCGAAGATCTTAAGGAGATTAAATTTGGCAATTTATTTAACTTTTATTATAAATTAAACATCACCTTAATTGTGTTTACTGACATTCACTATAATAAGAGATGAGGGCACTTGTCCAGTTGTTCTACTACAGAGCTAATTTTATCTTTGAGTTTATGTCCTCAAATAACATTCAGATAATTTTAGAAAGCCATCAGACATGACTAGTGTATGATACAGTGATTATTAATCCACTTTATTCTTAATTATGTCAGCTCTACCTGAACTCACTGTTAACTTACTGTTTTCTTTTTTTTCCCCTTTCCTCTTCTCTGTTCAAAACCAAATGCTTTATTTCACACACCATAAAAGCTCGGTGCAATTCATGTGTGGTGGATAGCTATTTACAAGTGCTTTCTTCCTGTTGCTGCTGTTGCTTATATGAAACATGAATCAAATAAATGTACTGGAGATGGTTTCTATGAGAAAATTAATTTATTTTTCATACCTTGACAACATTACGTGAAAAATCCCAATTTGGGGCTATGGTCTATTTTTCTAAAATTCTATTATAAAATTAATGAGGTTAACATTTCAGGATAGAGCCCAGTCTAAGTGGTGTTTTTCCCTGCTCCTTTATTTTCTACCTAAAATAATATTAGCTAAACATGTAGATATTGACCACATTCATTTCATACCTCTGTTGATGAGATGACTTTTTTTCTTCTCCTCCAATCTAGGCAGTTTCAGAATCCCAGCATTTTGGACAGTCAATGGGGATTTTTTTCCCAAGCCAACTGGTATATTTTACTAATTTTACTATGGCCTTCGAAGCAGAAATAATGGACAATTATTAGTGATACCAAATGTGTTACTTTATTTTAGGCAGTTTTTGTTTGTTTGTTTTGTGTTTTTTTTTTTTTTGCGGTACGCGGGCCTCTCACTGTTGCGGCCTCTCCCATTGCGGAGCACAGGCTCCGGAGGCGCAGGCTCACCGGATATGGCTCATGGGTTCAGTCGCTCCGTGGCATGTGGGATCTTCCTGGACCGGGGCACGAACCCGTGTCCCCTGCATCGGCAAGCAGACTCTCAACCACTGCGCCACCAGGGAAGCCCCTCGATTTGTTTCTTTTATAAAGTTTATTTAATTTCCACTCTGTTTTTTTGTTCCTAAGTGGTTACAATGCTGAAAATTATGTAGAAAATTTCTCAAATCAATGCAATAAACATTTCATTATTTGAAATTGTCAAAAAAAAGGGGTATTCTACTTCCCTGCTTTTCAAAATTTAAAATAATATGTTTTTTGAAGTTGCTGCAAGTTAAGTTTTATATATGTCATTTAGGTCAATTTGGCTGATCAGGTTGCTCAAATATTGTATTTTTTACCACATATTTGGTCTGCTCATTCTATCACACATCTATACTGAGAGGGGTGTGTTAAAACCTCCTATTATGATTATGGATTTGCCTGTCTTGAATTTTTTGACAATTTTATATAAATTTTCATATCTTTCTGTTTAATCGATTTATCACTATGAAGTGTTTCTTTTTATCACTTGTAACATTTTTAGCCTTAAATTCTAATTTGTTTAATAGTTATACAGCTACACCAGCTTTCTTTTGCTAAATATTTTGCTAAGAGTATATTTCTTTCCCTTTCCTTTATTTTCCTCACATCTGTGTCTTTATTTAAAGTGTGTTTCTTGCATACAGCATGTAGTTTGATCTTGTCTTATAATAAAGGAGAAATCTTTTAACTGGGTTAATTCATTTATTTAAATATTGATATAGTTGGATTTCAGTCTACCATCTTGCTATTAGTTTTCTTTTAGAACCATCTGTTTTTTGTCACTTTATTCCTCTTTCCTTACTATATTTGCATCAATCCAGTTAAAAAAATTCATTATATCTCTACTACTAGTTTTCTACATTTACTTATTTATTGATTTGCCAATTAACCAGTTAGTTTATTTATTTTAACAGCTTTATTGAGATGCAATTCACATACTATACAATTAATCTAATGTGTAATTAACTGAATATCTTCATTATAGTCAAAGTTGTGCAACCACGACCACAATCAATTTAAAAACATTTTCATCACCCCCAAAAGAATTCCTGTAGTCATTAGTTATAATCCCCTTGTGCCCCCAGCTATATGCAACCACTAGTTTACTATGTTTCTAAAGATTTGTCTATTCTGGACATTTTATTTCAATAGAACCATATAGTATGTGGTCTTTTGTAACTGGTTTCTTTCACTTAATTAACATAGTATTTTCAAGGTTTATCAATATTGTAACAATTATATTATTTCATTCATTTTATGGCTGAAAAATACTTCATTGTATGGCTATACACATTTTGTTTATTTATTCATCACTGATGAACATTTTGGTTGTTTACACCTTTTAGCTATTATGAATAATGCTTCTATGAACATTCATGTGCTCATTTTTGTGTGGACATATGTTTTCATTTTTTTTCTATATAGTTAAGAGTGAAATTGCTGGATCACATGGTAATTCTATGTTTAAATTCTTGAGGAACAGTTAAAATGTTTTTCAAAGCAGCTGTACCATTTTAAATGACCACAAATGGTGTATGAAGGTTCTGATTTCGCCACATCTTTGCCAATGCTTATTATCGTATGCTTTTTGATTGTAGCTGTTTTAGCAGTTGTAAAATCATATCTCATTGACAAACAAAAATACACCCAAGAAAAGTGAAAAGAAAGAACAACTATCTCTTCCAGTTTTTGCAGACTGGCTTTTTGTTGAGACAGTCCTTCATGGATCAGTGCAAGGTGAAAGCTTAAGGTCTTCGCATGACTCTTCTGAACCTGCATCTTGCCTAGGCATGCGTGTGATATTCTAAAATCCCCCATATAAGCAGCTGCTTTTGAATGTCCTGATTTCTCAGAGTCTCACTCCAGATTCTCCTCCAGATCTTAGATGGTCTATTGCATGTCTCTACCTATAATCTCTTACTCGAGGTGTCTGTGAGTTTGTAGCCCCCTTGTAGCTTTTTTGAGGAGTGTTTGCCACTTTACTCTGCCTGCATTCCAAGTTATGTGAGACAGAGACTAGTGAGTCAGCCCTTCAAATATCCTCCAGCCAGATTAGAACACATCTACACTACAACTTACAAATAAGGTCTGTTCTGTTCCCTCTGGCCCAAATATGAGGGGAACTGGGAACTGGATTGCTGCTGCTTAAGACCAAGCCTGCCACTGTACCAGGGAGGAGGTGAAGACAGATAAAAACACCACAAAACTTTGCCACCATTTTGGAGATGACTTTTTTGTGGTTGGGTGTTTGCTATGTCACAAACCTTGGTGTCTAGAACTCTTGCAAAGTTGGTTTAGATAGTTTCCAGTTGTTTTGTAGATGTTTTTATGTAGGAAGGAGAGTTTGGACCTTCCTAGTCTGCCATTTCGCTGATGTTGGATTCCATAGAGTTTTTAACTACACAAAAGATTCCAATTTTTTCCATGTTTCTCCCCACTTTTTGGCGTTTCACTTACCAGATGTGCTAAGGAATGAAAGAAAATCAAAGGATCCATTGTTTACTGCCCAAAAGTTGAGCTTTATTCCCCATTGTGTTTGTTACAAGTAAGATACTAAATACTAATGATTCAGGCTCAGTGACAGTATTTGTATATAAAATTATTTATAAAATTTTTCTGACTTGAGTAATACTGTTGTAAAATATCTTATGGTGCTATGTTTGATTTCCCTGTAGAGTTGGTAAATATCTTTATGTTTCAAATGTTTTTTAATATACTTCAAGTATCACATTTTATTTCAAGTCATAAAATTATTTGCTCTCAATTTAGAAGAAGGAATACCTGTTTCTCCTTTTTAAAATATAATTTAAAATATCTACTAGCATTGCCTTCATGTTTAAAATCCTTTTTTTGAGATTTCTTATGTTTTTCATTTTCAAGTAATGATTCTTTTTCTTCTGAGAAAATGTAATAAATGGACATAGGAATTGTCTTTGTGAAGGTAATTTTCAAAATGGTGTTGATTTAATCAACCCAATTAATGTTGTAATTATGAGATAGTCTCACAAGTAGGCTTCAAAGTTGGTTTTTACTTTCAGTTACCTTTTCAATTAACTAAGAAGTGCTTCACAGCTAAAAATTTGTCCAAATAAGACCTTTGAGAATAAAGGGGTCATTTTGAGAGAATGACCAGCCAAGCAGCTTTAAAGGATTATTTTCGTAATGAAGCAAGGGTAAACATTAAAGAGATGAGGTGCTTTATGATTTTGACAGCCTGTGAGAACATGCCAAGAACTATATTTAAAATAGGTAACCAACAAGGACCTATTGTAAAGCACAGGGAACTTGGCTTAATATTCTATAATAACCTAAATGGGAAAATAATTTGAAAAAGAATGGATACTTGTATGGGTATAACTGAATCACTCTGCTGTACACTCGTTAACTTAAGACATCATTGTTAATCAACTGTACTCCAATGTAAAGTAAAAATTAAAAAAAAGGACATGCCAAGATAGTAATGACCACATGAGTCAATAACCGGTAATATCATGATCAACCTTCTTGTGCATGTATTTTGTGAATATCTTTGATTATCCCATTATACTTTTTATATTTCTGGCTTCTTAAAAAATAAGTATTGCTATAATAAAATAATACAAACTCATTATTCAAAAATATAAACATTGAAAGAAAAGTATATATAACAAAATACATACCATCCCTGAATTTTACCAGTCTGAGCTATCACAGTTAGAGATCTTTTCTATTATTATGGTAGCAAAATCTCATCACCCACTCAGCCTCGTGCCCTGAAAGATGAAGAGCTGTGTATGATTTTTCTATCTAAGCTGAGGTCTCAAGGTGAACCCCAAGAACTCCTACTCACAGTGGCTTTTCATTTGTAATTTCCAGGTCTGCTCACTCAAAGTATCTCGGAATTGAAGGCTATTAGTAGGAATACTCAGTATTTAAAAACAAATAATTTATATTCTTTTCTCAGTATTCTCTCTTTGGGGTGGGGTGGGGGTCAGAAGCTGTGCTACACGAAAATTCTACAGATCATTTCTTTCTTTACTTTGGTGTTGCTTTTCAAGGTTTGGGGCACACAGTTAAGCTTTATTCCTTATTTCATTGAGACTGGAGAATTTATCACAACTGGTTTTATATTACATTATGTTGAACCCAATTTGAGGAGAAACCATTATAGATTTATCTAGGTGTGTACACATTAGGATGTCATATTTTAACACTGTTTGTCAACATCATAAATCTTTTATCCATTATTTACATCATGCCAAGAATCCAAAAATTATCAATAATAGACAATACAAACTATCTGTCCTTGGCCCATGAAAAGAATGGTAGTGTTTGAACAAAATACTACCCTAGTCAATTTTTTTAATATATTAAACATGAGTTTATACTGAAAAGCTTATTTAAGGCAGCACTTAGTCATTTCATTTATTTTTATTCTTACTTGCTGTCTGCTTAATTTTTATACAGATGTTCTAGCTGGAAAGGAATACCCCAAAATCTTGATATTTCAATAACATTTCTATAGTATAAATATTTTCTCCTGAAATGGATTGCAAATTTAGACATGATTTCTTTTCATTAGAGTAATCATGGACATATTTTTAAAATATAAATATTTTAAGACCATATTTTAAGTTACTTTGTGTAATGTGGGAATTTCCTTTTCCATGAAGGTGTGAGAGTAGTGAGAAGGAAATGAATGTCCAAGAAGTATTCCTACTTCTCAAGGAGTACAGAATCCTAATTGGACATGGGTATTTTTCTGATACTTGGTAATGAGCAGGGTGTCTGATATTGATGAGTTGAAGGGTATTTGATGAAAAAGATAAACATATACAAGATGATAAAAGTCAACATTTGAGAATGTGGCCAAGATCTTCAGAAAAAAACAACAGGCTGATAGCAAGAGAAATGGTGGACAAACATCCTAAATTGTGACTCTGAAACCCAAAACTAAGGTAAGAAATTTATTAGATAAGTTGCAATTCTTGTTTAGAAAAATAGACTCTATGCCAGAATTTAGAGAAAGTAAAAACAAACAAACAAATAAATAAAAACTAGAACTCTGGAAGCAAAAACATCCAATGGGACAGCATTCAAACTGAGGGTTTAGGTTATTTTATTTCATAGTAGAATCTACTAAAATTAAAAAGGATTTTACTGAGGCCCAATGGGAAAGAAATGTTCAAGAGAAGCAAAAAAAAAAAAAAAAAAAAAAAAAAAGTAAGAGAAGGAGAGGAAAATTCCCAGCTATGATTAAAAAATAGTGTGGACCAGCCAGATAACTTGGAACCATGGGTTTGTGCTCACATGCTGATGTGGTAAGTACTTAAAATAGCAATACATGCAGAACCACAGTAAACACAGTGGGAAGAAATAAGTGTAGCTGTCATAAAATCAAGGTGTGAAAAAAATCTGGAATCCAGTGGCAAGACATTAGTGGTGGTTAAGAAAAGAATATTGAAATTAATCTAGTCAACAAATCGGATCAGTGTGCACACTCTGGACCTTATCATGTGACACTGATTGATTGATTGAGAATGCTTCTTCGATTTGTGTCTCAGCTGCTAAAAGACAAGATCTATACCTTTGTATGTTATCAGTGAACTCTTCATCAGGTCATATGGGTTTTCTTTTCTTCTTGTAAGTTTACTGAAAGCAAAAATAACAATTGTAATCATGTTTAACTTAAATAAAATGTGATATTTTAAAAACTCTTAACCTAAAGCATAGTTGTCACAGCAGGAATACTGTATACACATCAAGCAGAGATGGATCTCAGTTGGTGTGGTATCACAATCCCATATTTTACTCCTCTTTCTTACTATGTGCTATATAGACATTGATGATCCAGCATTTGCTCCTGGAATACAATGAGGAAAGGAAGGTCAGAGCTGGTACAATGATGGTGGAGGGATATGTGGCTACAGTCTTTCATCTAATGGTGCCAAGAATTCCTTTGAGTCAAATTCAAAGCCTGAAAAGCTGTCACTCTGATTGATCCAGGGCCACTTAAAACACCTATTCTCTATTCCTCCTACTGTTCCTTCCTGTACAGTAGCAGAAATGCTAGAAAGAGAAAAGCTACATTCTTCAGACTCACTTGCATTTAGGGTTTTGGCTGTAATTTAGGTTCCATCCATCAGATGCCCTTGCACATGTGCTGGAAGGTCGAAGAGAATCAGAGGTCTGGCTTCTGTTTCTTCTGTGCTTTTCTTCTGAAAAGAAGTCTTTCGGAGGTGTCATATTCCTGTGATAGCTTTCTGATAATTGATGCTTTTTGATTGTGGCTTTGTCCTGATGGTGGTAATTTCATGAACATGGCAGTGGTGGCTTAGTCCTGGAGCCAGACATTGTAGAAGCAGCTCCCATGGTGACTTGTTCTTCAGTGTGGCTCTATATTATTTCATATTCAACATGTTCAGTTCAACCTTTTAAATGACTAGTCCAAATATCTGATATTATTGTTGCTCTAATCAGTTCAATTAAATATTGAAGTTAAATACTGGCTAGACTTTAGGTGGAGCTGAAAGTTTTGAGACTGGCTGCTGAGATGTGCACATTGGTGGATGTCACTAGTGCACATGGGTTGCACACTATCCAATGCATTATCCAGTGCTGATCCACTTCCCCACTATTCCTTTGGATTGAGACTTAGGGAATTTTCTTAGGTCTCAAAGATATGGTTGATGTGTCATTCCAGTTAGAATGGTAGATTCCAAGCTTTTTTTTTCTGCGATACGTGGGCCTTTCACTGTTGTGGCCTCTCCCGTTGCAGAGCACAGGCTCCAGACGCGCAGGCTCAGCGGCCATGGCTCACAGGCCCAGCCGCTCCGCGGCATGTGGGATCCTCCTGGACCGGGGCACAAACCCGTATCCCCTGCATGGGCAGGTGGACTCTCAACCACTGCACCACCAGGGAAGCCCCCAAGCTTTTTGTGTGTGTGTGAATGTGTGTGATAAGAAGTTAAAACAGGTTTTCAGGATGACCATAAATCTCATCAAGAAGCTTCATCTCCTCTGTGATAGGAAGACTTCAGGAATGGTCCCCAATAATTCCCATATCCTAGTACTCATGCCCTTAACAAATCTTTCCTTGAGTATGAGCTGGATATAGTGACTTGACTCTAACCAAGAGTACAGCAAAGTTGATGAGATGTCACGTCTGTAATTTGATTACAAAATACTGTAACTTTCATCTTGCTTGAAGATTCTATTGCCTTCATGGCTCATTATCTGATGAAGCAAGCCTCCACGTTGAGGAGGCCTGTACAGCAGGGATCTGAGGCCAACAGTTAGAAAGGAACCAAGGCTCTCATTCCAACAGTCCATGAGGAACTGAATCCTTCCTACAACCATGTGGGCTTGGGGGCCTGCCGGAGCCTTGTGATTATTATAGCCCAGCCGGCATGCCTGCAACCTGTGAGAGGCCCTGAAGCAGAACAATCAGCTAAGCTGTGCTGGATTTCTGACCTAAAGAAACTGTGAGATAATAAATATGTTCTTTATTTTTTCTTAAATACTGATGCCTAGTATGATAACACACACATATGGAATCTAAAAAAAAAAAAAAAGGTTCTGAAGAACCTAGGGGCAGGACAGGAATAAAGACACAGACCTAGAGAATGGATTTGAGGACATGTGGAGGGGGAAGGGTAAACTGGAACGAAGTGAGAGAGTGGCATTGACATATATACACTACCAAATGTAAAATAGATAGCTAGTGGGAAGCAGCCGCATAGCACAGGGAGAGAAGCTCAGTGCTTTGTGACCGCCTCCGTGTTTCTGTGACAGCAGAAACTAACACAATATTGTAAAGCAATTATACTCCAATAAAGATGTTAAGAAAAATACTGATGCATAGGCCCTTTCTGACTGAACTGGACTGAGGGGAGGGTGCCTTGCGCATCAGTATATATATATATATATATATATATATATATATATATATATATATATATATATATATATGTATATATATATATATATATATATATATGTATATATATATACATCTTTATTGGAGTATAATTGCTTTACAATGGTGTGTTAGTTTCTGCTTTATAACAAAGTGAATCAGTTATACATATACATATGTTCCCATATCTCTTCCCTCTTGTGTCTCCCTCCCTCCCACCCTCCTTATCCCACCCCTCTAGGTTGTCACAAACCACCGAGCTGATCTCCCTGTTCTATGTGGCTGCTTCCCACTAGATATCTATTTTACATTTGGCAGTGTATATATGTCCATGCCACTCTCTCACTTTGTCACAGCTTACCCTTCCCCCTCCCCATATCCTCAAGTCCATTCTCTAGTAGGTCTGTGTCTTTATTCCTGTCTTACCACTAGGTTCTTCATGACTTTTATTTTTTTTTCCTTAGATTCCATATATATGTGTTAGCATATGGTATTTGTTTTTCTCTTTCTGACTTACTTCACTCTATGATGGACTCTAGGTCCATCCACCTCACTACAAATAACTCAAGTTTTGTTTCTTTTTATGGCTGAGTAATATTCCATTGTATATATGTGCCACATCTTCTTTATCCATTCATCTGTTGATGAACATTTAGGTTGCTTCCATGTCCTGGCTATTGTAAATAGAGCTGCAATGAACATTTTGGTACATAACTCTTTTTGAATTAGGGTTTTCTCAGGGTATATGCCCAGTAGTGGGATTGCTGGGTCATATGGTAGTTCTATTTTTAGTTTTTTAACTAAATTGTTCCATACTGTTCTCCATAGTGGCTGTGTCAATTTGTATTCCCACAAATAGTGCAAGAGTGTTCCCTTTTCTCCACACCCTCTCCAGCATTTATTGTTTCTAGATTTTTTGATGATGGCCATTCTGACCGGTGTGAGATGATATCTCATTGTAGTTTTGATTTGCATTTCTCTAATGATTAATGATGTTGAGCATTCTTTCATGTGTTTGTTGGCAATCTGTATATCTTCTTTGGAGAAATGTCTATTTAGGCCTTCTGCCCATTTTTGGATTGGGTTGTTTGTTTTTTTGTTATTGAGCTGCATGAGCTGCTTGTAAATTTTGGAGATTGCTCCTTTGTCAGTTGCTTCATTTGCAAATATTTTCTCCCATTCTGAGGGTTGTCTTTTCGTCTCGTTTATGGTTTCCTTTGTTGTGCAAAAGCTTTTAAGTTTGATTAGGTCCAATTTGCTTGTTTTTGTTTTTATTTCCATTTCTCTAGGGGGTGGGTCAAAAAGGATCTTGCTGTGATTTACGTCATAGAGTGTTCTGCCTAAGTTTTCCTCTAAGGGTTTGATAGTGTCTGGCCTTACATTTAGGTCTTTAATCCATTTTGAGTTTATTTTTGTGTATGGTGTTAGGGAGTGTTCTAATTTCATACTTTTACATTTACCAGTCCAGTTTTCCCAGCACCACTTATTGAAGAGTCTGTCTTTTCTCCACTGTATATTCTTGCCTCCTTTATCAAAGACAAGGTATCCATATGTGCGTTGGGTTATCTCTGGACTTTCTATCCTGTTCCATTAATCTATATTTCTGTTTTTGTGCCAGTACCATACTGTCTTGATTAATGTAGCTTTGTAGTATAGTTGAAGTCAGGGAGCCTGATTCCTCCAGCTCCATTTTTCATTCTCAAGATTGCTTTGGCTATTCGGGGTCTTTTGTGTTTCCATACAAATTGTGAAATTTTTTGTTCTAGTTCTGTGAAAAATGCCAGTGGTAGTTTGATAGGGATTGCATTGAGTCTGTAGATTGCTTTGGGTAGTACAGTCATTTTCCCAATGTTGATTCTTGAAATCCATGAACATGGTATATTTCTCCTTCTATTTATATCACCTTTAATTTCTTTCATTAGCATCATAATTTTCTGCATACAGGTCTTCTGTCTCCTTAGGTAGGTTTATTCCTACATATTTTATTCTTTTTGTTCCAGCAGTAAATGGGAGTGTTTTCTTAATTTCACTTTCAGATTTTTCATCATTAGTGTATAGGAATGCCAGAGACTTCTGTGCATTAATTTTGTATCCTGCTGCTTTACCAAATTCATTGATTAGCTCTAGTAGTTTCCTGGTAGCTTGTTTAGGATTCTCTATGTATAGTATCATGTCGTCTGCAAACAGTGACAGCTTTACTTCTTTTCCGATTTGGACTCCTTTTCTTTCTTTTTCTTCTCTGATTGCTGTGGTGAAAATTTCCAAAACTACGTTGAGTAATAGTGGTGAGAGTGGGCAACCTTGTCTTGTTCCTGATCTTAGTGGAAATGGTTTCAGTTTTTCACCATTGAGGATGATGCTGGCTGTGGGTTTGTCATATATGGCTTTTATTATGTTGAGGTAAGTTCCCTCTATGCATACTTTCTGGAGGTTTTTTATCATAAATGGGTGTTGAATTTTGTTGAAAGCTTTCTCTGCATCTATTGAGATGATCATGTGGTTTTTCTCCTTCAATTTGTTAATATGGTGTATCACGTTGACTGATTTGCTTATATTGAAGAATCCTTGCATTCCTGGAATAAACCCCACTTGATCATGGTGTATGATCCTTTTAATGTGCTGTTGGATTCTGTTTGCCAATATTTTGTTGAGGATTTTTGCATCTATGTTCATCAGTGATATTGGCCTGTAGTTTTCTTTCTTTGTGGCATCTTTGTCTGGTTTTGGTATCAGGGCAATGGTGGCCTTCTAGAATGAGTTTGGGAGTATTCCTCCCTCTCCTATATTTTGGAAGAGTTTGAGAAGGATAGATGTTAGCTCTTCTCTAAATGTTTGATAGAATTCGCCTGTGAAGCCATCTGGTCCTCGGCTTTTGTTTCTTGGAAGATTTTTAATCAAAGTTTCAATTTCAGTGCTTGTGATTTGTCTGTTCATATTTTCGATTTCTTGCTGGTTCAGTCTTGGCAGGTTGTGCATTTCTAAGAATTTGTCCATTTCTTCCAGGTTGTCCACTTTATTGGCATAGAGCTGCTTGTAGTAATCTCTCATGATCCTTTGTATTTCTGCAGTGTCAGTTGTTACTTGTCCTTTTTCATTTCTAATTCTATTGATTTGAGTCTTCTCCCTTTTTTTCTTGATGAGTCTGGCTAATGGTTTATCAATTTTGTTTATCTTCTCAAAGAACCAGCTTTTAGTTTTATTGATCTTTGCTATCGTTTCCTTCGTTTGTTTTTCACTTATTTCTGGTCTGATCTTTATGATTTCTTTCCTTTTCCTAACTTTGGGGTTTTTTTGTTCTTCTTTCTCTAATTGCTTTAGGTGCAAGGTTAGGTTGTTTATTTGAGATGTTTCCTGTTTTTTAAGGTAGGATTGTATTGCTATAAACTTCCCTCTTAGAACTGCTTTTGCTGCATCCCATAGGTTTGGAATTGTCGTGTTTTCATTGTCATTTGTTTCTAGGTATTTTTTGATTTCCTCTTTGATTTCTTCAGTTATCTCTTGGTTATTAAGTAGTGTATTGTTTAGCCTCCATGTGTTTGTATTTTTTACAGATTTTTTCCTGTAATTGATATCTAGTCTCATAGCATTGTGGTCGGAAAAGATACTTGATATGTTTTCAATTTTCTTAAATTTACCAAGGCTTGTTTTGTGACCCAAGATATGATCTATCCTGGAGAATGTTCCATGAGCACTTGAGAAAAATGTGTTTTCTGTTGTTTTTGGATTGAATGTTCTATAAATATCAATTAAGTCCCTCTTGTTTAATGTATCATTTAAAGCTTGTGTTTCCTTATTTTTTTTTTTTTATTCTGGATGATCTGTCTATTGGTGAAAGTGGGGTGTTAAGGTCCCCTACTATGATTGTGTTACTGTCGATTTCTCCTTTTATGGCTGTTAGTATTTGCCTTATGTATTGAGGTGCTCCTATGTTGGGTGCATAAATATTTACAATTGTTATATCTTCTTCTTGGATCGATCCCTTGATCATTATGTAGTGTCCTTCTTTGTCTCTTGTAATAGTCTTTGTTTTAAAGTCTATTTTTCTGATATGAGAATTGCTACTCCAGCTTTCTTTTGATTTCCATTTGCATGGAATATCTTTTTCCATCCCCTCACTTTCAATCTGTATGTGTCCCTGGGTCTGAAGTGGGTCTCTTGTAGACAGCATATATATGGATCTTGTTTTTTGCATCTATTCAGCCAGTCTATGCCTTTTGGTTAGAGCATTTTATCCATTTACATTTAAGGTAATTATAGATATGTATGTTCCTATTCCCATTTTCTTAATTGTTTTGGGTTTGTTATTGTAAGTCTTTTCCTTCTCTTGTGCTTCTTGCCTAGAGAAGTTCCTTTAGCATTTGTTGTAAAGCTGGTTTGGTGGTGCTGAACTCTCTCAGCTTTTGCTTGTCTGTAAATGTTTTAATTTCTCCATCAAATCTGAATGAGATCCTTGCTGGGTAGAGTAATCTTGGTTGTAGGTTTTTCTCCTTCATCACTTTAAATATGTCCTGACACTCCCTTCTGGCTTGCAGAGTTTCTGGTGAAAGATCAGCTTTTAACCTTATGGGGATTCTCTTGTGTGTTATTTGTTGTTTTTCCTTTGCTGCTTTTAATGTGTTTTCTTTGTATTTAATTTTTCATAGTTTGATTAATATGTGTCTTGGTGTATTTCTCCTTGGATTTATCCTGTATGGGACTCCCTGTGCTTCCTGGACTTGATTAACTATTTTCTTCCCCATATTAGGGAAGTTTTCAACTATAATCTCTTCAAATATATTCTCAGTCCCTTTATTTTTCTCTTGTTCTTCTGGGACCCCTAAAATTCGAATGTTCATGTGTTTAATATTGTCCCAGAGGTCTCTGAGACTGTCCTCAATTCTTTTCATTCTTTTTTCTTTATTCTGCTCTGCAGTAGTTATTTCCACTCTTTTATCTTCCAGGTCACTTATCCGTTCTTCTGCCTCAGTTAATCTGCTATTGGTCCCTTCTAGAGTATTTTTAATTTCATTTATTGTGTTGTTCATCATTTCTTGTTTGCTCTTTAGTTCTTCTAAGTCCCTGTGAAATGTTTCTTGTATTTGCTCTATTCTATTTCCAAGAGTTTGGATCATCTTTACTATCATTATTCTGAATTCTTTTTCAGGTAGACTGCCTATTTCCTCTTCATTTGTTACGTCTGGTGGGTTTTTACCTTGCTCCTTCATCTGCTGTGTGTTTTTCTGTCTTCTCATTTTGCTTATCTTACTGTGTTTGGGGTCTCCTTTTCGCAGGCTTCTGGTTCATTGTTCCAGTTGTTTTTGGTGTCTGTCCCCAGTGACTAAGGTTGGTTCAGTGGGTTGTGTAGGCTTCCTGGTGGAGGGGCTAGTGCCTGTGTTGTGGTGGGTGCAGCTGGATCTTGTCTTTATGGTGGGCAGGTCCACGTCTGGTGGTGTGTTTTGGGGTGTCTGTTGCCTTATTATGATTTTAGGCAGCCTCTCTGCTAATGGATGGGGCTGTGTTCCTGTCTTGCGAGTTGTCTGGCATAGGGTGTCCAATACTGTAGCTTGCTGGTCGTTGAGTGAAGCTGAGTCTTGGTGTTGAGATGGAGATGTCTGGGTGATTTTCTTTGTTTGAGATTATGTGGAGCTGGGAGGTCTCTTGTGGACCAGTGTCCTGAAGTTGGCTCTCCCATCTCAGAGGCACAGAACTGACTCCTGGCTGCAGCACCAAGAGCCTTTCATCCACACGGCTCAGAATAAAAGGGAGAAAAAAATGAAAGAAAGAAAGAAAGAAAGAAGGAGAGAGGTTAAAATAAAAGAAAATAAAATAAAGTAGGATAAAATAAAATAAAGTTATTAAAATAAAAATTATTATGAAAAAATTTTTTAAAAGTTAAAAAAGAAAGAAAAAAAAGAAAAAAGGAACAGACGGACAGAATCCTAGGACAAATCGTGATAGCAAAGCTATACAGACAAAATCTCACACAGAAGAATACACATACACACTCACAAAAACCGGCTGGCCGTGGCACAGTAACCCCCTTCAGACTGTGCTCACGCAGCCAACTCCAGTCCTCTCCCTGGGATCCCACCGAAGCCTGAGCCTCAGCTCCCAGCCCCCACCCACCCCGGCGGGTAAGAAGACAAGCCTCTTGGGCTGGTGAGTGCTGGTCGACACCGATCCTTTGTGCGGGAATCTCTCCACGTTGCCCGCCACACCCCTGTTGCTGTGGTCTCCTCCGTGGCTCCGAAGCTTTCCCCCCTCTGCCACCCGCAGTCTCTGCCCGTGAAGGGGCTTCCTAGTGTGTGGAAACCTTTCCTCCTTCACAGCTTCCTCCCACTGGTGCAGGTCCCGTCCCTATTCTTTTGTCTCTGTTTATTCTTGTTTCTTTTGTCCTACCCAGGTACGTGGGGGAGTTTCTTGCCTTTTGGGAGGTCTGAGGTCTTCTGCCAGCTGTCAGTAGGTGTTCTGTAGGAGTTGTTCCACGTGTAGATGTATTTCTGATGTATCTGTGGGGAGGAAGGTGATCTCCGTGTCTTACTCTTCCGCCATCTTCTCCTGGTCCCTATATATATATATTTTTGGTTGCACCAGGTCTTAGCTGCTGCAGGCGGGCTCCTTAGTTGTGGCATGCAAAGTCTTAGTTGCAGCAGGCACGTGGGTTCTAGTGCCCTGACCAGGGATCGAACCCGGGCCCCGTGCATTGGGAGCATGGAGTCTTATCCACTGCACCACCAGGGAAGTCCTTTAAATATGTTCTTTTAAGCCATAAGCCTTAGGATAATTTGTTATTCAGCAATAGATACTTTTTACTTACTTTTATTTAGTTGTACTGAATTTTTAGTATGTTTATTAAAAAAACATATGACTTTTCTGTTGGCAAGCTGGGAGTTTGATAGCTTCCAAAGTCTTCCTTTAAAATTCCAAAGATTCACAGCGAAGGAAAATAGCAACAGAGTGAAAAGACAACCTACGGAATGGGAGAAAATGTTTGCAGACTACATATCTGATAAACGGTTAATCTCCAAAATGTTTTAAGAACTCCTACAACTCAATAACCAAAACCAATAACCTGATTAAAAAATAGGCTAAGGACTTAAGTAGATATATCTCAAAGAAGACATACATACAAATGGCCAATAGGTACATGAAAAAATGTCCAACATCATTAATCATCAGCGAAATGCAAGTCCAAACCACAACGAAATATCACCTCACACTAGTCAGGATGGCTATTATCAAGAAAACAAAGAACAAGCTAGGGTGTGGAGAAATTGGGACCCTTTACACTGTTAGTAAGAATAGGAAATGGTGCAGCTGCTATAGAAAATAGTATATTTTTTCCTCCAAAAATTGAAAATAAAACTATGATATGATCTAACAGTCCCACTTCTGGGTATTTATCCAAAAGAATTGAAGTTAGGATCTTATAGAGATCTTACTCTCATGTTCATTGCATTGCTATTTGCTATAGTCAAGATGTGGAAACAACCCAAGTTTCCACTGACAGATGGATAAAGAAAATGTAGTATATACATTCAATGGAATGTTATTCAGCCTTAAAAAAGAAGGGAATTATTCAATATGCAACGACATGGATGAACCTTGAGGACATTAAATGACATAAACCAGTCACAGAAAGACAAGTATTGCATAATTTCACTTATATGAAGAATCTAAAATAGTCAAATTCATAGAAGCAAAGAGTAAGAAAGGTAGTTGTGAGGGACTGCGAGAAGGGAAAATGGGGAAATGCTGTTCAATGGTTATAGAGTTTCAGTTATGCAAAATGAGAACGTTCTGGAGATCTGCTGTGTGACACTATAACAACAACACTGTATTATACACTTAAAAATTTGTTAAGAGGGTAGATCTCATGTTAAATGTTCTTACCACAGTAAAATACAATTTAAAAAATTACAAAGATTAAAAATATCTGAAACAAGATGGAGACAGTTCTATCATTTTAGCCAAGCTTTGAAAAGTTGAAATTCTGTTGGTTAGGCATTGATTAAGAATATTCACTTTGAAAAAAATCAGCCTCTTTCTCACTCTTTCATTCTGTCTCTAATTTCTCTGCTTTCTTAGGCCAGTCATTTCAAACTTTAGTCAGGTTGTGTTAACATTGTATCCTGTCCTAATTTTATTACACATCTAACTTTTTTCCCCTCTCATGTGATATTTGATGCTTATATTTCCCCGGGTAATTTTGAACTTCTTTCCAAGTGAGCAAGCTGTGAAAACTCTACTTTCTCTTTCACTCTCTCTCCACTGCCTCCTGATTTGGGGCAGGTCAAAATCACCCTGACGTCCAGCCCCCTAAAATAGTAAACTATTGTTTACACTTAGAAGTACTCAGTAAATTTAGAAAAACGGATAAATGAAATGAAAATCAAATAGAAGATTTCATGAAGAAAATACTCATCACAAGTTAAATTTATAGAATTATAAATTAATCTGAGTTTAGTGATAATCTACTCTAAAATTCTATTTCTGAATGTAATTACCGTATGACACCTTCCAACCAAAGGGCCACTCCTGAGGGTTCAAACTGTGATTTAAGAAATGGCCACTAGATGGCAACATATATCGATAAATTAGACCGTTTTCACAGGTCAACTCAGAGTTACACGGTGCACAATTTTCACACAAAAGATTTATTTTAAATTAACTGAATGATTTACATCTTTTAAGATACATGAGAAAAATTTAAAAAATAGTCTAAAACTGTTGTCTAGGGAATTTTGGAATTTGCTGGTATTTTCAATGTTAACAAATATTCTGGGTTGATAACAAAGTGAATTGTAATCGCAGTGTTTGTGGTGTCAAAAATGCCAGTTTTGTATGTACGAGATATTAGGGATCTTGAACTGTAATCTTAACTCTTTGAGTTATATGTTCTAAATCAGCATTTCTTAATGCAAGTTAATAGCAGAGTTTAAAAACCTGGATTTATAAAAGGTAAAATAGTTCTTTTTTGTGAGACTTTTCCGACTTCATATGTTAATGTGTATTCTTTCTTTTCAAAAGGAATCCTATGTATAATTCATCCAATGGACGTTCTTTTGTGAAACATTTCCTTAGGATGTAGTACTCCACAATATCCCAATGAAAATGTCATTCTGAGGATTTCTAAGCATGACAAATAATATCATGTGAAGCAATTGTAGGCATGTGAGAAAATAGGAAATACGTGTAAAGTAAGGAAATATAGAATATGGGGGTTCTAAATCTAATCTAATTGTTTTAAATATTGCAATTTTTAAACTTTTAAGAAGTACCTAAAAGTACCTTAAAAGTTCTCATCACAAGAAAAAAAATTGTAATTCTGTGTGGTGATGGATGTTAACTAGACTTATTGTGGTATAAAATGTTAAATGTGGGGCTTCCCTGGTGGCACAGTGGTTGAGAGTTTGCCTGCCAATGCAGGGGATGAGGGTTCGTGCCCCGGTCCGGGAGGATCCCACGTGCCGCGGAGCGGCTGGGCCCGTGAGCCATGGTCACTGAGCCTGCGCGTCCGGAGCCTGTGCTCCGCAACGGGAGAGGCCACAACAGTGAGAGGCCCGCATACGGCAAAAAAAAAAAAAAAAAAAAAAAGTTAAATGTGGTGATCATTTCATGATAGATACAAATTTTGAACCACTTTGTTGTACATCTAAAGCTATTATAATGTTATATGTCAGTTATATTTCAATTCATAAGAAAGTAAGGTGTAAACTCTCCAAGAGCAACTTGGTAGCAAGAAAAAATATGGCCAGGCAAGAAAGTCTCAAGTGGTCCAAATGGTTGGGTGGTACTCAGAGGGAAAATGCTAGGGAAAGCTGACCAGAGCTTCTTTGATAAACAAAGGCATCCAGACGGAGAGTAGAAGAAAGGAGATGAGCAAAGATAATGGCTCCCAAAAGGAAGAGAAGCAGAATTAGTGTAGGAGTGAGGAACACGCTCTCTGAGGCATCCTAAGGCACAGGGGGAAAAAAATTACCTAAAATTCACCAGCTAATCATCCAGCCTGAAGATAAATTACATCCTGTTCTGCAGAACATAATGGGAATATTAAAAATCTTGTGTTAATGAGCCCAGATCACTTGATATAATCAGAATGGATTTTTGCACATTTTACTTACTTCTTTATGAGAGAGGGAAATGGGGCCGGAGACGGGAAACCTGGGATTGATTTTTAAAAAGCAAACTCTCAGGCTGTCATGGACAGATCTTTTACATTTTCTTGTAAAAACTCTACTATTTCTCACTACAAATTCATGTTCACATTGGTAACACCCTACAAGATACTGCAGCGTGAAAGACAGATTCTGTTATGGTTTCTACCAGGCCAAATTGAGAAATTACTTGGTAAGGTGTCACTGCAACCACACACAGTGGGACTAAATATCACACACATTTTCTCCATGAATAAATTTGTTACCAGTTCCATATGTTAGGCATGAAAGGATTCATGTTGATTAATAACCTCTGGTGGATGATTTTGAATTAAGGAATCAATTTTGATTTATTATCCTATGCTGCCATCCAGTGGTTACTTGAGCAATGAATAAAGTGAAGAAATCTAATGTTTAAATAAATGATTTGAGCTATCTGCTTCTGTGAAATAAGAGAAATAAGGGACTCAAACACGCACGTGCCTTCTGTCTGCAGAGAGAACGATATTGGGTGACATTCCTTCATTTATTTTCTCTATCTTTCCCCCTCGGAGATAGGCTGAGTTTAAAATAGTCGCTGCATAATGTGTGAAGGAGACAAATCCTGAGAGGACTTAACCGTTCTGAGAAATAATTGTCTCTTATTCTTAAATATTTCCATGGGGGGAGAAAAGAAGGACATCAATTTTCACCTTAATTTTCGTTTGATCAGGAGAACTCATTTCTTTCTGAACAGTTTGTCTAAACTAGGTTTTGAAAAGTATCCATCATATCCATATAGTAATGAAAAAGCTAAAACCCACCAGCAGAGAGCTGGGCTGATTTATTTTGGAATGCGAATACTTCAGGTTTTATCTTTTTTTATCTTAATGAAGCATGGTGCTATTATGCAGGTGATCTGGACATTACCGGCAAATAATCTACCCTGTAATGGAATGAAAGTCTCTTTGAGGCAATTCAATGTAGAAACACTTTCATTTATTCACTGCAGATAATGAATTATCTTCTAAAAGAAGGGTAGCTCTTGATCACTTGTTTATAATTTAAAACAAATTACTTGTTCTTTCAGAGTTGTAGCTTATGAAAAGATAATTTAATGAATATTATATTAAGGATTAATCTTAATAATAATCATCATCATCTTACCACTGTATTGTCAAACCAGTTAGTCATTAGTCGGTATACTCTAATCGAGAATTTTTCTGTTAACGTTTCTATTTTACATAAATAGATGTGATGAAATTCAGTATGTTCATCAAAGTCATAGAAGAACACAGAAGTTGAAAGAAAATGAGAATTCAAAACTATTGATTCAGCTTTATGTTTAATTACTCATTCATATAGCCCTTGATACTGCATTCTAGAAAACATTAATAATTGGAATTTTCTTATGAAATATCTATGTATGGCATCTCTATGTTAAAATAGTAACAAATCATGACTTTGCCTAGTCAAAAGGAAAGCCTTGATGCTAACTTGCTGAAGTTTATTTTATCCCATTTCTGCCTTCTAGTTACCTACTAAATAAGGATATTATCTGTCAGATATTGTGTTGAAAATCTAGTTGTATACGATATTACCACTAAATAATCCTTTTATCTTTGTACTGCACGTTGAGTTTAGTAAACATCGTATTAAAATGTAGCCACCTTATCAATTGTAAGTACATAGTTATAATCATCATTTCAAATTATACTTAATTTCCTTCTGTAGGAGAAAAAAACTATATGCATAACAAATCAATATAAAATGAAAAAATAAACAACAGCTTGCTAAATAAGTAACAAAAAGCAATTCTCCATCAAAGCCTCAGTAATTACTGTGTGGAACAGGCTGCCCTTAATACAACAATTAATTAATTTTTCCAAATGAATTATGCAAGCCAGTATTTTCTCTTCATTAATGTTTTGTTGAAGTCATTAAGTTTCAATAATGAACAACAAAGGAGCAATTGGGTCTTTATTCTAACTGATATATATTAATGTGCTTAACTTGAACTAAAATGTGTTTCCAGTCTGTAATCAGATTTGAATCAATCAAGTCAATTTACCAGTCAAATGTCCTTTTGGAGCTCCAGCTGTTTCATGTGGGGGGCTCTTCCTAAAGAACAAACAGAAAGTGACCCAGAAGGCTCCATGGCTGTGCCAAATATCACAACAATTCCTAATTACAATCTGTTTGATTTTCTAAAGGAGGATACTGGTGCCTCACATAGAACTCCATTATCTGATTCTAATTATGATGAATGTGAATAAAAGCTTAAAATTAATCAGTGTAAGATAAATGACTATTAGCTAAAATGCCAGTTCCTTCCCCAAAGAAGTAAGAGAACAGATACATGTCTGCCAATGTTAGCTCTGTAAGAGGATGAACACAAACAGGTATTATCTTTCCATTTTCATGTGAGATGTGGCCTATAAATATTAAAAGTGTCTAAAGAGCAACAAAGCTCATCTTGTTTACATTTCATGGCTGTCTATATGAAAACAAAGAATACTGGTTATTGGACTACCTAGTATAATGACATCATGACCTATGGTCTTACTGTTGGGATTAAGCCTGGCCACACCCTTGGGGAATGTCTGAACAGAAACACTAAGACACTGAAACACTAAAATATTAAGATGCTTGTATTGCCCACCAGTTCCTCAGTCCACAGAGGGGACTCCAACACCAGAGGTGCTTCTCTATTTTCTAGATTCTTCAGAAAGAAAGAAACTTTAAGATTTCTCATCAATACAAGTTTCTATTTTCTACTTTTATATCTTTGCAATGAGACCATTTTCATTTACTTATAGAGCATCACACAAAAGATGGTAGTGTATCAAAGTCACCATTACACTTCTGAAAGAGTAATGAGTGCTTTGAGGTCCTTTTAGAAAAGCTTGAGTAGTTCAAGTTTTGCTGGGTTTATGTTATGACATCTATAATGACAAGCCATCTGGGTGAAAAGTAAAAGCTCTGTGAATTAACCAGATGTGTCCAAGTATCTAAATTTTCAGCATCAAAAGACTGAGTGAATTTTTAATCTTACGATAATTAGCTTTCTTGCTTGACTGTAAGATTGGAAGATTATTAACACCACTAATGGACAGCATCAGTCAGATGCCTTTTGGCCAGCATCCCTTGATTGTAAAGAATTAGTAGAGGGCAGTGCTTGAGAGTGGGGCCTTGGGAGCTAGACAGTACCGGGTTCAAATCCTACCTTTCCCTCTTGTTAGCTGGCTACCCTTCGAGCAGGTCATAAAACCTTGCTATTCTCATTTACAGTACAAAGATTTTAATCATGTCTACCTTCTAGAGTTGATATGAGGGTTACAGACACTGTCTAACATAACACAAGTTTGTGTGTGTGTGTGTGTGTATTCACTTAGTAATTTATTGCTCATTTTGAAGTTTTTCTATAAGTACTTAAGAGATTTAAAACTATATCTCTTTTTTATTGAAGTATAGTTGATGTCCAGTATTATATTATTGAAGTATAGTTGATGTACAGTATTATATAAGTTACAGGTGTACAATATAGTGATTTCACAATTTTAAAGGTTATACTTATTTATAGTTATTATAAAATATTGGCTATATTTCTTGTGTTGTACAATATATCCTTATAGCTTATTTTATACCTAATAGTGTGTACCTCTTAATCCCTACTCCTTTTTTTTTTTTTTTTTTTTTCCGGTACGCGGGCACTCTCACTGTTGTGGCCTCTCCCGTTGCGGAGCACAGGCTCTGGACATGCAGGCTCAGCGGTCATGGCTCACGGGCCCAGCCGCTCCGCGGCATGTGGGATCTTCCCGGACCGGGGCACGAACCCGTGTCCCCTGCATCGACAGGCAGACTCTCAACCACTGCACCACCAGGGAAGCCCTCCCTTACTCCTATATTGCTCCTCCCCTCTTCCTTCTCCCAACTGGTAACCACACACAAGTTTTAAGTAAATATTAGGTATCATTGTTGCACACATATTTTATTTTTTTCACATATTAATGTCTTTAATGTCAGGAACTGGCTTAAAATCCTGTATGCCTAGCATACAGGAGGTACTCAGTAATTATTTAATAAACATTAACAAAATTTTCTTATGTTATATAATGCCTCCTTTTAGTGTAGATTAGGTTTTTAAAGCCTCCAAGCTCTACCTCTGATAGTGTCCATCAACTGATTAGCGGTGTCTCATTTGGGTAAGGAGTTCCCAGCAGATACATTTCTTAGAAAAAAGTTAGTTGAGAAAAGTAGAAATTTCTTACTACCAAAATTTAAAGCCATGTCAAAATAGATCATTTTGCTCTCTATTATTATGATAAAAGCCCTTCTACTACAGATGAGCACAGTGAGATTTAGAAATTGCTGAAACTTGCCCAGCTATTGTCGGGGTGTGGGGAGAAGTGGGATTTGAACCAGGTGTTGTCTAACGTCCAAGGCCCCACTCTAACCACTGCCCTCTACTAACTTCACAATCAAGGGATGCTGGTTAAATGTCATCTGAGTGATGCAGACCATCGGTGGTGTAATAATCTTCTAATCTTACAGACAAGCAAGAGGCTACCTTAAGATAAAAATTCAGTCAGTCCTGGAAATTTTGATATTTAGGTATTGCCATATTATTGTGACAAAGGCACATATTGTACATAATGTACATTATGAAATATATTCTTTAAAAATATTTAAGAATGATACAGAAGTATGAATTTTATTTTATTCCTTTGTATATGTATTTTATATGCACTCATTGAGTCCCTATTATGTAGGAAGCTCTGAAGACGCAGAAGTGAATTAGGTATGGCTCTTGCCCCAACTTGCAGGCTGAAAGAAGGAGGCAGGAATAAATACAATTTCAATATAACTGTAATGCAGTATTGTAGATATGTGTGAAATCTAGCAGTGCTGAAAGGATGGGGTGGTCAATTCTACCATAGGGAGGGAAGAGAAGGGTCAAGACAGGTGTAACAGAGAATGTGATGCTAAAACTGAGTATTGGGACCAGGAAAGACATTACAGGGAGAGGAGGCATTAAGAGCAGAGGCATTTTTACTGCAGCGTGATTCACAATAACCAAGTTGTGGAAGCAATCCAAGGGTCCACGGGTGGATGAATAAATAAAGAAACCGTGGGGCTTCCCTGGTGGCACAGTGGTTGAGAGTCCGCCTGCCGATGCAGGGGACATGGGTTCGTGCCCTGGTCCAGGAAGATCCCACATGCCGTGGAGCGGCTGGGCCCGTGAGCCATGGCCACTGAGCCTGCGCGTCCGGAGCCTGTGCTCCACAATGGGAGAGGCCACAGCAATGAGAGGCCCACGTACCACAAAAAACAAAAACAAAAAAACAAACCAAAAAAAGAAAATGTGGTATATATATATACACACACACTATTACACACACACACATATATATATATATATAATGGAATATTAGTCAATCTTAAAAAAAAATGAAGGAAATCCCCATTTGTGACAACATGAATGAGCCTTGAGGACATTATACTAAGTGACATAAGCCAGTCACAGAGGAACAAATACTCATGATTCCACATATATGAAGTATCTAAAATAGTAAAATTCATAAAAGCAGAGAATACAAAAGTAGTTGCTAGGAGTTGGGGGCTGGAAAAAAATGACTTTTTCAGTGGGTATAGAGTTTAAGTTACGCTAGTTGTTAAGGTCTCAAAATCTGCTATACAACAGTGTCTAGTGTCTATAATTAACAACACTTCAAAATTGTTAGGAGAGTAGATGTTAAGTATTCTTAACACACACACAGAAACCAAAAAAACCACACATACACACAAAACATAAAAACAAAGGGGCACAAGGAAACTCCGGGAGGTGTTGGACATAACTATTACCTTCATTGTGGTGATAGTATAATGAGTGTTTGCATATGTCAAAATTCACCAGATTGTACAGATTAAATATGTATAGTCGGGCTTCCCTGGTGACGCAGTGGTTGAGAGTCCGCCTGCCGATGCAGGGGACACGGGTTCGTGCCCCGGTCTAGGAAGATCCCAAATGCCACAGAGCAGCTGGGCCCATGAGCCATGGCTGCTGAGCCTGTGCGTCCAGAGCCTGTGCTCCGCAACGGGAGAGGCCACAACAGTGAAAGGCCCGCGTACCTCAAAAAAAAAAAAATGTATAGTCCTTTGTATATCAACTAGAACTCAATACAGCTGTAAAAAGAGCAGAAACAATTATGAAATACCATGGTCCATTTGGTGAACTGCAAACAATTCAGTTTGCGATGCAGAAGAATGCAAGAGGAGGAGATGTTATAGCGAGAAATGACTTTGGCTAAATAAGTTGGGAATGGATGCTGGAGGATTGTGTCTGTCAAGCTTCAGTATATGGGCTTAGTGTTGGGGTCAACATTAGCCACTGAAACACAGATTTTAAGAAAGATCACTCTATTATGAATAAGGAGAATTGGAAAGACTGAAGACTGAGAGACCAGTTAGGAGATTATTATAATAGTCTGGTTGAAGGGTGATGATGGTTTAAATGAGTGGCTCTCAGTGTTGGCTACATAATAAAACAACCTGGGGAATTTTTCAAAATCACCGATTCCTGGATTCCACTCTAGATGAATTAAATCAGAATCTCCATGGTAGAACCTGGCATGGGTATTTAAAAAAAAATCCCCAATGTGTTGTAATATGCAGCTAATTTGGGGAGCTCATGGCCCGCATTATGATAGTAGGAGCAGAGATGGAGAGCTGAATTGGAGAGTTTTTGAGGTGTGAATTGCAGAGCAGTGCTTCTAAAATTTAGCTGTGTATAAGAATAAACAGAGGATCTTGCAAAATCTTCAGATTCTGATTCCATAGGTCTAGGGAGGGGGCTGAGATCTGCATTTCTAACAAGCTCTCAGAAGATGTCAAAGATTTTAGTCTTTAGACCATATTTTGTGGAGCAAAATGATGTACTTTATAGGGCAGAGGGAGAGAGAAAATATGTCATGAATGGTTTCTTGTTTCTTTTTTTAAAAAATAAATTTATTTATTTATTTGGCTGCGTTGGGTCTTCGTTGATGCATGTGGGCTTTCTCTAGTTGTGGCGAGCAGGGTCTACTCTTTGTTGTGGTGTGTAGGCTTCTCATTGTGGTGGCTTCTCTTGTTGTGGAGCACAGGCTCTAGGCATGTGGGCTTCAGTAGTTGTGGCTCGCGGGCTCAGTAGCTGTGGTTCGTGGTCCCTAGAGGGCAGGCTCAGTAGTTGTGGCGCATGGGCTTAGTTGCTCTATGGCATGTGGGATTTTTGCAGACCATGGCTGGAACCCATATCCCTAGCACTGGCAGGCAGATTCTTAACCACCATGCCACCAGGGAAGTCCCTGGTTTCTTGGTTCTGATTAGAATGAGTAAGAAAATCTGGTAATAAAAGTTGGGAGAAAGATCATGAATTCAGTTTTGAGCATATAACATGTAATGTGCCTGGGAAAACTATGAGAGAACATGCTGGTTCTAGAGCTTGGACTAAATATCTGGGCAGGAGACAAAGATGTTTACGTCATCAGCCTCTTGAGAGTAGCAGAAACCATAGGAGTTGATAAAAATGCCTGGGTAAAGTGTGATTTGTGGATGTGGCCAAAGACGGAGTCCCAAGAGCTATAAGAATGGGACGGTAAGGGACAAGTTAACCACTAGTGGAAAAAATAGTAGGAATTTCCAAGATATGGGAGGCTAGGCCTTGTGAGATAGTGTCACAAAAACCAAGGTAAGAGAGAGGAATTCACGAGAGTGGTTAATGCTGTCAAAACCTGCTTGAGTCCCTGCAAGATAACTGAAAGCAGTCCATGGGATTTACCAATAGTCACTGTTGATCTGGGTGGAGGTGGCTTCAGAGTCCCAGTGAGTGGACAGTGGGTTGGAGGCAAAGAAGTAGCACCATATTTCTTAGAGATGCTGGCTGGACTGTGGAGGGAAGAGGAAGAGGCAAATAGGTAGAGGTAGTCACAGGGTCCAGAGAAGGGACTTCTAAAAATTAACTTGTTTGCACATTAATTTTGACCACCTATCATTTGAAGAGTTGGTTTATTATCTCTCTTTAACATATGAAACAAATACATTTTTAATTGATTTTTGGCCTGATCCAGTATTTTAATTTACACTTTGCTGCTAGTTTAAGTCACTAAATACCACCTTAATGTCTTTCTGTTTCTAATTCTCTTTTTAATTCTGAATATAAATTGCTCACAAAGGGTCTTTAAGCTCTAACATAGACAACTTTCCCCATTTTCTGGTTCCCAGACTCACCAGCTATTCTCAGGTTCTTCCTCTTGGGCAAGTCCACTTCACAACATCTGTTCTCAGCACCTTTCTTTCCATGGTGCCTAAGCTGGTAGTAATTTCCTTATTCAAAGCTTCTCTGACAATTGAGGGTGGGTTTTTATCCTTGAATGTATATTAGAATTACTTTTAGGAATACAGATGCTTGGGCCTCCCCCCAGACCATTTAAATCAGAATCACTGAGGTAGGCCCCAGGTCCCTGCATGTGATTCTTATGTGCAGCTAGGGTTGAGAAGTATCGCTTTATAGACACTGGGACTTTTAGTTCTTCTGCACAATGTGAAGAAAACAAAAATACCTGTTTTAACAGGTTAACAGGTTTATTCCTGCATATCGAATGAACTTGGGAATGTTATTTTTATAATGTCACAAAAACCTATTGAAAGAAGAAAGAATGATCCTAGGCAGAAAGTTTAGGGCTGAGATAATTCCTGGGAAGGAAGTGTGAATTAAGATAGGAGATGGAAGGATCTAGAAACATCATCTGAAAATCTATGAGGCTGAACAGAAGCTTGGAAAGATATTAGAATCAAACTAAGTAGCTGGAAGAGTGACAATGAAATTGTACCTAGGACAGGACCACAAGGGACGGATGATTTCATAAGATTCTGTGTTTACAATGAAGGGAAAGAGCTCTAGCAGCTTGGAGTGTCAGGTGGCTTTTAGGAAAACAGTCTCTACTTGAAACATGAAGTTGTATCTGAATTACAGACAAGGATAACCTTGCTTTATCAAGAACTCAAGAAATAGCCTCTCCAGGCTGGAGCTAAAACACGTTAGTAATGAGAAAGCAAGAGTTTGGCAAACTCTTACAACCTGGCTCTTTCCTCTTTCTTTTCCAACAACAGCTCCTCATTTCAGAGTCTAATGATTCTTGTTAATTCTGCATTTGAGATATGGTTTAAATGGGGTTATATTTAAATTCCCATTTCTGGCTGTTCCTGTGACCATTGATTAATTTGAAGAGAGGTTTCTGCTATGAGAATAGCAGTCAGTTGCTAAATGATCACTGCAATTTAGACCTTGGCACTGAGAATTTTATTCAGTTAAGTCCAAATGACGATTTAAAAGCACCAAATTTAAACTTTCTTTCATGACTGAACAACTGCCTAGTTCTCAGTAATATAAAAGCCGAAAAAGTATAATCAACCAGACAACAAGCTAATTTAGGGCAGAACTAATTAAGTGTAGTTTTGCTCACACTGCAATCAATTTTAGTAGTTTTCTCTCTTTTTAAATTATTGAAAATAAAAATTAGAAAATGTTTAAATCCATTTTAAATTCCTTTAATAGCTAAGTTACAATCTTTGAAGGATAGATGTTATTAGCTCCTACAATTATTCCACATTTGTCACAGAAATTATGAATTTGCTACTGCGTTTACTGTTGCATTAATTTGGTTATAAATGCCAAAATGGTTTTCATGAAATACTTCTTTGTTGGTAAAGCACATTTAGTATGTGGTACTTGTATTGAAATTCATAATTTGTTACAACTTTAGTATGTAATCATTATAAAACAAAAAGGTAATACTCATAAAAGGAACAGCTATTAAATCTAAGATACTAGAATTTATTAGATTGCTAATTGTAATTTATATTGACATAAAATAATTTAGCTTAGCAATGAATACTTATTAGTTAGGAGGCAAGATTTTACTTCTTAGGCATGTTTTTTGACTCTAGAAAAAATTTTCTAGTTTGTGAAGGAAACAATTTATTTAGTGACCTATGTTTCTCCTCATCTGATACTCTCATCGACATTAACGAATTGGCTTTCTAGAACTATGCGTCCAGCATAAACACTATATGTGGCTGTTGAGGTCTAGAGGTGTGGCCAGTCCGAATGGAGGAGGGCTGATTCAGATTTTGACTATTTAGTATGACAAAATATGTATAAAGTATGTTATTGCTATTGTTATATTGGCTACATGTTGAAATAATCATATGTGGATATGTTGGTATAAATAAAGAGGTGGGCAGCAGTCAATACAATAGAACCCTGAGGCTCATACTAAGGATTTTAGATTTTTTCCTAACTGCCCAAGAAGACATCAACAGGTTTTGAGATGAGAGTAACAAGACTGTTTTTTTTGTTTTTTTTTTTTTTTTTTTTTTTGCGGTACGCGGGCCTCTCACTGTTGTGGCCTCTCCCGTTGCGGAGCACAGGGTCCGGACGCCAAGGCTCAGTGGCCATGGCTCACGGGTCCAGCCTCTCCGTGGCATGTGGGATTTTCCCGGACCGGGGCACGAACCCGTGTCCCCTGCATCGACAGGCGGAGTCTCAACCACTGCGCCACCAGGGAAGCCCAAGACTGGTTTTTGAAGAGATAATTTGGCTTCTGTGAGAAGAATGGAATTGGGGTGGGGGAGTGAGATTGATGTAGAAAAACTGGGATTCTTGCACTAATCCAAGCAGATTAGGTGTGAGTGCTGAGGGGGGGAGAGGGACAGACTGATGGCTTTATTTTGAGGGTAGAATAAAATAAATTGATGACAGAAGCAATATTCTGGAATGTGCTTAGAAAAAGACATATGGAGGGAAAAGTCCAGTTTATTTGGCGTGCAATTTCCAAATTTGCCCTGTTTATTGACCTAACTTAAAATTCAGTGTATCTGGGTATATAGCTCTGTAAAATATCAGAAACCCATTTAGCTGGATTTAAGGATAACAAGGGATCTCTCAGAAGAGCCTGTACTCTATGTCTTCGGAAAGCATTAGATCATCAAAAAACTCACTGACCCTACTTACACATTTGTAGTCATAGAGAGAACTGTATTTTACAGTAGTGAAGGTGATTTTGTGTGCTATGCTATTAATCTTTATGAGCCTAATGATCACCAAAATTCAACAAGAAGGTAAAACTAATTATCCAAAGATGTGAGGGGAAAGAATCTGTGCCTTCCATGACTTTTATGTATTCTGCCTAAATGGAGCCTTTAAATTGAGCCTGCAACCCACTCAGTGAGATGCTTTTAAAAAATGAGCACAACTCAGACATTTTTACTTTGAATGCCTCACTCACTATTTAACATTCTATCTTCATATACTGTCTACATTGTTAAATTGCCTGAAACTGCAGAGCAGTCAAGCAGTACACAAATTAAGCCACAAAGTAATCGGATTTCAATCACTAAATATTCACAGCTCAATTAAGTTATTTACTGAGATGTTTGTCTTAGCTGTTGAAATCTTTGCATATTTATAGGCACTTCACACTAATCTTTTAAAAATATCCTGATGTGAAAATAAAAAGCCACATTTGTTTTATAAGGTAGGTTAAAATTATGGCTCCAGGTATTTAAAACTGAATAAAAAGTCAATTACCTTCAAGTTTTCCAAGAGTATGATTTGGTATCTATAATAGAAAGCTGACTACAAATTGCCTGATTATGCTTTTGTTTCTGAAAAAGAATATTGAAAAAAAATGTGATCCACGTTACAACTTAATCTTCTGTTCTTCCCTCCATTTTGCGATGTTATAGATGGATCATGTTTCTCAGAATCGGCACTTCTATCTTCTGCTTCATATTTAACCATAAAATTGTGAGAATGGCTCTGTATAACTTGGTTCAATTCAACTTTTGAGGTTTCATTTCCTTCACAGCAATGAAGGGATAATAATAGCTACCTAAGACAAGGTGGTTCCAGTGCTCACCTGATAAGAGTAAAAGTCTCTCTTGAATGCCTGGTAAAAAAATTGTCTTAGTATATTTATAATATGTGATAACAGTGGCTAATAGTCGTAGCAAGGCCTTGCTAAAGACTTAGACGTGATTTAAAGTGCTTTACAAATATCTCCTTTAATCTTTAGAGAAACCCTGCTTTAATACCCATTTTACAAATACGAAACATTTAGGCTGGAGGATGTTAATTGCCTAGCTTGGTAGTACATGACAAGAGGCAGAGAAGTATATTCTAACTAGATCTGTCTGAATTCAGAGCCTAAGCTCTCAAATATTATACTTCATTGATTCTCTTACACCAAGTGATATAACCCATTGTATTAGTCTCCTATTGCTACAGCAACAAACTACTACAAATTTAGTGGATTAAAACAGCACGAATTCATTATTTTATAGTCTGAAGTCTGAAATGGGTCCTACAGGATTAAAAACAAAAGCGGAGTACCTACTGGAGACTGGAGGAGAGAGTTCATTCCTTGGTTTTTCCAGCTTCTAGAGGCTGCTTGCATTCCTCTGCTTCTGTGTCCCTTCTCCTTCTCTGATTTGACCCTCTGCTTCCCTCTTATAATCCTTGTGATTATATTGGACCCATCCGGATAATCTAGTAAATCTCTACATCCCAAGACCATTAAGGTTGTCACACCTGCAAAGTCCTTTTTACCATGTAAAAGTAACATATTCACAGGTTCTGAGGATTAGGATATGGCATCTTTGGTGGAGACCTGCCATATTCATAAAAAACACTTTCTAAGGCTTCCCTGGTGGCGCAGTGGTTGAGAGTCCGCCTGCCGATGCAGGGGACATGGGTTCGTGCCCCGGTCCGGGATCCGTGGCTGGGCCCGTGAGCCATGGCCACTGAGCCTGCACGTCCGGAGGCTGTGCTCCGCAACCGGAGAGGCCACAATAGTGAGAGGCCCGCGTACTGCAAAAAAAAAAAAAAAAAAAAAACAACAAAAAACTTTTTAGAACATATCTTGGAAAATGGCTGCAAACTCTATGTATGGCCGTAAAGCATCTTATTAATAGAGTGATACAAATCAATAAATTTGATCATCCAAAGTCACTGTGAATCTGTAGGTTGCAAACTTTGACCAGTGGGAATGTAAAAAGTTACAAAGAGAAAAACAAATATCGTATATTATTAACACATATATGTGGAATCAGAAAAAATTGGTATAGACGACCTTATTTACAAAGCAGAAGTAGAGGGCTTCCCTGGTGGCGGAGTGGTTGAGAGTCCGCCTGCCAATGCAGGGGATGCGGGTTCGTGCCCCGGTCCGGGAAGATCCCACATGCTGCGGAGCGGCTGGGCCTGTGAGCCATGGCCACTGAGCCTTGGCGTCCGGAGCCTGTGACTCCGCAATGGGAGAGGCCACAACAGTGAGAGGCCCGCGTACCACACACACACACACAAAAACCCAACAAAAAAAGACAAAGCAGAAGTAGAAACATAGATGTAGAGAACAAACGTGTGGATACCAAGGGGGAAAGGCAGGGGTGGGATGAATTGGGAGATTGCGATTGACATATATACACTATTGATACTGTGTATAAAACAGATAACTAATGAGAACCTACTGTATAGCACAGGGAACTCTACTCACTTCTCTGTGGTGACATAAACAGGAAAGAAATCCAAAAAGGAGGGGACATATGTATATGTATAGCTGATTCACTTGCTGTACAGTAGAAACTAACACAACATTGTAAAGCAACTATACTCCAATAAAAATTTTTTAAAAAGTTACTACACAAGACTCCTCCTAGGAGATAAATTCTTTCATTCAAGCACCATCTGCCTAGGGCAACTCTTTATCAGTTAATATTCACCAGACTTGGAGAATTTGTTTTATAATCATATGTGATAATTATATCACTCCATTTAAAAATTTCTACATAAAATACTCCTGGTATAAAAACCATTTACTTCAATCTTAAATTATAGTAATTTAGAAAAAAAATAAATAAGAGGGTAAGAGAGAATTTAAACAATATCTAATTTTTTTTTTTTTTTTTTTTTTTTTTGTGGCATGCGGGCCTCTCACTGCTGTGGCCTCTCCCGTTGCGGAGCACAGGCTCCGGACGCGCAGGCTCAGCGACCATGGCTCACGGGCCCAGCCGCTCCGCGGCATGTGGGATCTTCCCGGACCGGGGCATGAACCTGTGTCCCCTGCATCGGCAGGCAGACTCTCAACCACTGCGCCACCAGGGAAGCCCACAATATCTAATTTTAAAAAACATTTTTTAAAGTCTTTATTGAATTTGTTACAATATTGCTTCTATTTTTATGTTTTTGGTTTTTTGGCCCCAAGGCATGTGGGATCTTAGCTCTCCAACCAGGGATCGAACCCGCACCCCCTGCATCGGAAGGTGAAGTCTTAACCACTGTACCACCAGGGAAGTCCCTGAAAAATATTTCTTAAATTAGAAAATATTTAGGATATTATGAAGACATTTAGGGTATTAGAAGATACTGTGAGATTGAAAAAAATCATTAACTTAAGGTTTTTTTGTTTGTTTTACCTAAAAATAATTCTAATATATCCTATATTAGTATTAAAAGTGATACATATTAACTTTTCCATAAGTGGCTCAAAGAGAAAAAATAATCTGTATTATTATTAGTCTTAAAATTCTTAAAGTCATAGTAGAGATTTCTGTCCTTCATTTCAGCCCTCAGAATATCAATACATATAAGGAACAGTTTTTTGTTACACTCTGAGAGAATAACTCCTGTTTTCTCTACTTTATTTCTCCCTCCCTCCTGCCTTTTTTCTCTTTCTCTTTCTTTCTTCCTTTCTTTCTTGCTCTCTTTTCCCCTCTCTCTCTTTCCCTCTCTTTCTTTCCTTTCTTTCTATTTCTTTCCTTCTTTCTTTCACAGTACTTCTTCCTGTGACATAAGAGAAGATTACACCATAAAGGGCGTGTTTAGACCCTCTTTATGTCTTCTGGCCCAAGTTTTATATGACATGAAATTTTTCATCAAAATGAAATATGGGAAGATTATTTCTCCTGCTCCCCCTGTAGCTGGAGCATGTCCTTGCCATTTCAATTCTGTGACCAGTCACTTCCCAGGTTAAGGGATGAGAGGGCTTCCCCTGCCCACTGCTTTCCCACGTCAATGCAATTTAACACAAAGAAAGAGACAGACATTTTTAGCATAATGCACAAAATAAATGCTTCTAGGTGCATTGTTTTTGAAGTCTTCAGCATCAGAGAAAGTAAGAATGCTGGAGAGAAACCATGGGGCCTCTGGATCAGAGGGTGAGAAGAGGAGGGACCTTGGGGCAGGGCATGGGAAGGAGAAAGATAATCAGTTTAAGAGCCTCAGAGACCAGTAAGGATGGTGTTGGAGAGAGCCTGGGATACCCTAAGGATGAAAATCAGGCAGCTCACCAGCTGAGGGGCAAGTAAGTGAGGTACGGAGATTCCCTGTCTGTGGAGGACTCTGTACATTGCAACCCAAGGCTCCAGCCTGGAGTTAAGAGCTTTTCTGAATACCTTTCTTCACCTTCCTCATCTGTGCCACTGAGGTGTAAAATTGAGGTTTTATTATTATTATTGCTCTTTCTTTTTCTTTATAGGAAATGAATGTGCTGCCCGGACTTTCTGATGTTAAGTACATAGGAAAAAGGAGTTACACAAGCATTAAATGTATGAGAAATTATATTTCAAAGGAACAATGCTTTCTAGGTGACGGGCTTGGAACATGATTTGATCTGTCAGTGAAATCAAGAATGCTATAGTCACATTTTCTTCTCTGAGGCTGACAATACGGATTACTTCCTATAATACAAGACATGTGGGAGCTGAAAAATGGATGCTGTTTTTTTTGCATCGAAAACTGCTTTCAAAATTGCTGAATCATCTTATTCTGTTATTAGCTTTACTTTCTCTGAGATAAGATATTAAAAAGTCTTGCTTTCTTTTCAGGACAAATGAAAGTTCTTAATGAGAGCTTAGAGCATTTTAGAATTCAGGGCAATGTGTGTTTTCCAAAAAATTTTTCAATAAAGTGGTAACACAATCTGTTATAATTATTTTCATCTCTTAAACTTTATACTTCACCATAATGAGGCACATGCTTCCATTAGAACAGCGACTTTACAGCATTTACTTGCTTACATGTTTGCCTTATCATTAGACTAACAACTCACTGAGAACAAGGATTGAGATTTTAGTTCTGTTACATAAGAGAAAATCAAAAAAACTATCCTTTGATTAATAAATTAAAAATCAGCTATCTTTTGGGATCTGGAACTCTCAGATAGGCAAGTTCACAAATAAACTCTGTTATGGGTTGAATTGTGTCCCCCTCCGCCGCCCCCAAAAAGGCATGAGGTCCTGGGTCCCAGTACCTCAGAATGTGACCTTTTTTAAAGAAATAAGGTCATTGCAGATGTAATTGGTTAAGATGAGGTTATATTGGAGGAGGGTGAACTCCTACACCAATATGACTGGTGTCTTTACAGAAAGACAGCTGTGTGAAGAGAAAGACACACAGGGAGAAGCCATGGAATGACAGAGGACCCAAGTGATGCATCTACAAGCCAAAGATTGCCAGTGAGCCACTAACTAGAAGGCAGGGAGAGGCCTGGAAGGATCCCTGACAGGTTTCAGAGGGAGAGTCAGCATCTCGATTTTGGATTCTAGCTCCCAGACCTGTGAGGCAGTAAAGTTCTGTTGTCTTAAGCCATCCAGTTGGTTGTATTTTATGACAACAGCCCTAGGAAACTAATACAGAAGTTCCTCATGAAGTATTTCTTAATTATAAATCTAAAGGTCTTAAGAAATGTTCCTTTATATTATAATAAACTAGTTTATTTTAGAGATGGGATGTTGTGAACTTATCTAAGCCACTTTGGTGGCTTCCATTTATTATATTTCCTTTTGGTGATATCAAGTGCTTTAAATTATTGAGGGTGGGTGATGGCTGTAGGCTTCCCACACAACCTCACCACATGGTTGTATTTTAAAATAAAGCAATTAGCAAACCAAATTCTGCATACTTTGAAGCAGATACTAGACAGCAGGTACAAAACAGTCATTCATGTTGTGCTTGTAAGACCCATGAGTTCCCAGCTCTGTCTTTTTAGGCCCTCCAATAAGCATCTTCTCTAAAAGGTTCACTTGAAGCAGATGCAACAATAATCTAAAACAGCTCTTTCCAACCTTTTCTATATCACGACACTCTGATACAACTGTGGGGAAAGGATGAGGTTAATCAAAGCCAGAGATGCTCGGCCCACGGGCTTTGGCTACCTAGGGCTGTACCCAGGAGCCCCGAGGCTCAGACTCCTCTGTACATTTCTGAGGAGGAGACCTAACAGAGTCCTAAGTTATAAACATCATGGGCTACTGGGCATGATAGATTCGTAGACCACGCTCCTGCCAGGGCTGAGGGACCTATGATGTGTTTTTAGTCAATCCACATATAGTGGACAAAACACTTTCTACCAATTAATTATACTTCTTAATCCTTTATGCCAATTCATACCTTAAAAGTGCTTATGATAAATAAAGACAATTAAAGTTTTTGTGGAAGCTGCCTCTAGAATGAGAACTGATAAGAGTCTTTAAAATGCTAACCAATGACTAGGGAGGGTGTAATTCTGATGAAAGTATTGCACATTTTATCTAATTGCCCTTAGGGTGAACTATTATGCCACCTATCACACCATTTATGCTCAAGTATTTTAAAGTAAATTTTATAGTAGATGTATTCATTTATTCAATAAACATTTACTGAACATTCACTATGTGCCAGACACCATGCTTGAATCTGGAAATACCAAGGCATATAAAATATATTTCTTGTCCTCAGGTTATTCAAAATCTAGTGCTAATAAATAGGAACATTAAATACACAATTACTTGTGTTTCTGTGCGAGTTGAGTGGATAATGAAAACCTGGATATGGTGCATGTAATAATTCAGATGTGCATCTTTATACTATCTCTACACAAATTCCCTGCATCACACATTGGTAAACTTGCTCAAATTGTACAAATCCTTTTGCAGTAAATAATCTGACTTCATGTTTTTGATGTTTGACTGATGACAGCTTTTAAGATTCACCCCTCCCTTTTCTTCTCTACATCTGTGCAAGCTAAGAAAGCCTGGATTCTCCCTCTTTTGGGCCTGGTGGAAAATTCAGACCTCACGAGCTCCTGCCTGCATGTGGGATCCCTCACTGTCCCCACCTCCTAACCACAATAAAAACCACAAGTCAGTTTACTTTCCTTCTTCTCTCAAGCCATTTCAGACTAGCTGTTCCTCCTGAAAGGCTCATTATGCCACTAAGAAACCTTTTTTTTTGTACCCTCTTTGTGTATGTGTGTGGCATCATCAATATTTGCTGAAAGAGAAAATGTTTTCTAAGGAGTGGTCATGGTGTTAATATTGTAAGGGGATCAGGTCAGATAAATCACAATCAGACTTTACATGAAGGAAAGTTTACCTGTTTCAGTAGAGGTATTGAGAGTAGCTGCTGGCGGGCAGGTGGGTTGGGTGAAGGGTTTTTGCTTGAGCCATAGAAGTTTGTCTCCTCATTTAAAAAAGTTTCAAATAACTTTGTTAATCATAATAGAAATTCGAGTTTTCGTCATGTTTGTTTTGCATATGGGCCTACACTTTTGATTTTTCACATTAGAATTCAAAGTAAATGATGGGAAAGTTAACGGAAGGGTAAGTACATAGTAGTACTCAAAAGGGGAAACTATTGAGCCAATTTTCGACATCCTTATTAGTATGGCCAAGATGTGTGTTTTAAGTGTAAAAATTTAATTCAAATTCTGCATAAGTGCAATTATTTTCTTACACAAAGGGGTTCCTACTTTGAAGAAATAACTTCTAATTATATTCGGTTTAATTTGAATGTAAATGTGCTCCTGGCATTAGGACCCTGCTGAATCTAACAGCTGCTGTCTCAAAGGGCGAATCATTTGAAGCTGGTGCAGCTTGAAACAGCCCATTTTCATAGCTCCTTTTTCTGAAATGGCCATTTTTTAAGCTCTCATATTTGAAATTCTAGTTTTTCTAAAAGTTAAAAACAAAGATTTTGAAAGAAAAGCTACTTACCATTACCAACAGAATGGGGAAAAAAGGTAGTTTATTGAAAGACTTTAGTTTTAAAAGCAGAAAAAATTTTGGTCTTCTGCTAAATGCTAGTGAGGCATACATAGCCTCTGAGTTGATAAGATAAATAAGGTTTAAATTTCTCCCTAGTTACTAAGGAGGCTATTATATCTTATAACCCATCCTAGTCTTACATAAGAAAAGCATAATTTGCCTGTTAACATGACATTGACTCTACAGCTTGTGAATCATCAATCTTGCCATTGTTGGGTTAAGAGCTGTTAATTCCTTCAGAAGACTGGCTTGAGTCGTAAGAGTCACCTGATTAACAGTGAATACCTTTGTCTTAGCCATTGAGGATAGATGGCCTCTGGCTCCAGTTAGAATCTTTCTGATTCCAAATCCCTCTTCTAATTGGAAGGGATGAGTGTTAACATCTAGCTACAAAATAACATATAAAAGTTACTTGTTCTCAGCTTGCGAGAATTTCTACTCTGTCATACAGAGTGAAGTAAGTCAGAAAGAGAAAAACAAATGCTGTATGCTAACACATATATATGGAATCTTAAAAAAAGAAAAAAGGTCATGAAGAACCTAGGGGCAAGACGGAAATAAAGACACAGACACTAGAGAATGGACTTGAGGAAAGGGGAAGGGGGAAGGGTAAGCTGGGACAAAATGAGAGAGTGGCATGGACTTATATACACTACCAAATGTAAAATACATAGCTAGTGGGAAACAGCCGCATAACACAGGGAGATCAGCTCGGTGCTTTGTGACCGCCTGGTGGGGGGATAGAGAGGGTGGGAGGCAGATGCAAGAGGCAGGGGATATAGGGATATAAGTATACATATAGCTGATTCAGTTTGTTATACAGCAGAAACTAACACAACATTGTAAACAATTATACTCCAATAAAGGTGTTAAAAAAACAAGATAAAATGAATTTAATACTTTATCAATTAAAATAGTAACTGCTGTGGCATAAATTAACAAATTCTTTAGTCTGTACAATGAAACCAGTGATTCCCTCCTCCTTCATTTGTTGTATATTATCCTCTAGAATTCTTTTGCAAACATAGGTGCAAGCAGGAAGGAGAGATGCCATGAGAAGTCAGATGTAGATTCACTCACCAGCCCCTTCCCACTATTTCCTTTATGGCTGGAAATAAATGAAGATCAGTTGAATGAGAACATGCAAGGGCTATTTATTGAGAGCTTGCTATGGCAGGGGAATCAGCCACCATCACCTGTTGTTGGCAGAAACTCAAAGGCAGGTAGGGAAGTGGGAAGTCTTTATAGTGGAAGAAAGGAAGCCTTCAGGCATATTCTGATTAGATAGGAGAGAGAATAGAGAAGCTGGCAGTGACCAAGTGTCCTCACTGTTCTGAGCTGGTTGCCATAGATGTTGTTGCTCAGAGTTCTATTGTCATATAGGTCTGCCACTGTCCCTTTGCATAATTAATTTCTCACTGGAATCTCAGAGTTGGGGCAACAAAGACCCATTTATCCATCAGACACTTGGACACAAGTCTAAGGCCCCAGAGAATTCAGGGGCCTCTGAAAATATCTTGGACTAGAAAGGAAATGTTTGGTGCAAAACATAAAGGGAGAATCTAAACAAGTAAAATAAATAACGTTTAACTGTCCACAAAATGTAATAATATGTCATCTTCGAATCTGCAAAGAATTTGTGGGTTAAAATTTTCTCAATTGGCAACAGTTGCACAGAAATTGTTGTCAATTATAATTAAGTGATGGGCTCAGGCAAAAATTTTTTTTCAGGCGAGCAATTTTAAAAGCAAATTTATAACACTCTTTGTAAAAACTTTTAAAGCGAACTTAGTGTGGTTCATGGGGACATCTGGTGAAAATAGTACAATGAGGGATGAGGCCAGAGTGCACTCTGCATGTGGGGAAACCCACCAGCAACTCTTGACCTCAGTGAGACCTTGCAATGGGGGTTCAGTTTACGATAAGGATAATGGTGAAGGTATACATTCATGTTGCCCAGACAGATTCATTTAACTCTAGTTAAATTGAATATTCTACTATCATCATACATCATTATACATCATTATAATTTAGAGTATGGAGGAGGAGCCTTCTGGGATGCTTCAGATGCATCAGAGTGGTAAAGACATATCACGCAGTTAATTAACCTCACAGAAAGATGAAAGAAAACTACCCAGCAGCACAAACTTGACTTATGTTTATTTTTGTGTTTGTGCTTTTGTCCTCATCTGGTTTCTTCTCCCCAGCCCACCGTGTCATACGCTGCAGGGACTTATCTGTAATTATCCTACCCATAGACGAAACACAAAGTGAAACAAAGCAAACAGAAATTTCTCCACAAGTGGTGGGCTCTGCTTTAAGGAATGTGCCTGCATTTAACATGAGACAGAACAACTTATTTCACATGGAACAAGGATACTGAGACTTTTTCATTTCATTAAACCTTTAGTGTGACCACAACTAATCCACAACTCATCAGTCTGAGCCTGTCTTGAAACAGGCTTGATTTTGATCTGTTCTGATTTTGATAAATCAAAAAAATAATTCTATCCACTGCAATTGCACATTAGAAATACCTGGAGTACTTTAAAAATTCACCCCTCAGCTCCATCAGAACCAAATAAATCAGAAATTCTTAGGGTACTTTTTTCATCTCTGTTCCCCACTCCACCTCTACTACCTATGTAACTGATTCTAATATGCTGCCATATTGAAAGCCACTGAGTTATACTGTCTCTGTATTTGAAGTAATGACATAACTGTGTGTATTTTCTCTGCATGTTCTCATTTGGGGTGGTTCTGATGATGAGTAATTAATTAGTAATCATTCTTGTGTGGAATAGTTAGTTAAGACAAACTATCCAGTTGATTTTAAGATCTAAACAACTTAGGGCTGCAGAACTGAAGCGCTATTAAGTAAAACTTCAGAACCTTTTTCTTTTTCTTTTTTGTATTGGTACAAGAGACTCCTGGAAGCTGAAATTAATTGTTCTGACTAAAGAGGTTAGTTTGGCCAAACAGAGAAATTCCTTCCACATTTTTAGTAGACTGATTGATGCGGTGTTTTTACAGGTTTATTCTGCTTTAAAATAAGCCAATAGAAGTTACTTAGCAAATAGATTAGAAGGTGGTAATTTACAACTATGCAAAGACCCAATTTGGAAGCCAGTAGCAAGGAATTCCATTTTTTCTTAAGTTTGATGAGAAATAATACTGTATGTTTAATACTCCATTTTTCACTTACTTATTTCGGATCCAGAGAAACTTTGCCAAAATTTATTGTCTAATAAACAGAGAGTGATTGCATTAAATGTTGGTTAAATACAGCCAGTGACTGTTATGAAGAAACGAAGGCCACATCTTAAAGAATATTGCTACCTCACCAAAGAAGATGTACAGAGGGTAAACAAACACATGAAAAGATATAACACCTCACACATCATCAGGGAAATGCAAATGAAAACAACAATGTAATACCACTACACACCTAGTAGAATGGCCAAAATCTGGAACACTGACAACACCAAATGCTGATGAAAGGAAAAACAGGAATTCTCATTCATTGCTGGTGGGAATGCAAAATGGTACAGCCACATTGGAAGACAGTTTGGTGGTTTTTTATAAAGCTAAACACGCTCTTTATCATATGATACAGGAACTGTGCTCCTTGGTATTGACCCAAAAGAGTTAAAAATGCATGTCCACACAAAAATCTGCATACAGATGTGTATAGAAGCTTTATTCTTAATTGCCCAAACTTGGAAGCAACCAAGATGTCCTTCAGTAGGTGAATGGATAAATAAATAAATGGTGGTACATTCAGATAATGGATTATTATTCGGTTCTAAAAGAAAATGAGCTATCAAGCCATGAAAAGACATAGAGGAAACTTAAATGCATATTACTGATTGAAAGAAGCCAATCTGAAAAGGCTGTATACTGTATGATTCCAACTATATGACATTCTGGAAAAGGCAAAACTATGGAGATGATAAAAAAAAATCAGTGGTTGCCAGGGGAAGGGGAGGGAAAGGATGAATAGGTAGAGCAGAGAGGGAATTTTAGGACAGTGAAAATACTCTGTACATATTATAATGATTGATGTATATCATTATACACTTCTCCAAACCCATAGAATGTACAATACCAAGAGCAAACTCTAAGGTAGACTATAGACTTTAGGTTATGACGGTGTCTCAATGTAGTCTCCTCTTTGGTAACAAATGTATCATTCTGGTGAATGATGTTGATAATGGAATAAGCATGTATGGGGGCAGTGGGTATAGGAGAAATCTCTGTACCTTTCTCTCAAGTTTGTTGTGAACCTAAAACTACTCTAAAAAAATTAAGACTTAAAAAAACCCCAACATTTTGCTAATTGTGGAATAGGCAATAAGGCTGCTAACTCCTGATAATTCTTCAAGTTTTTGTTAGAGGTTGTTTTGTTTTTTAGACCAGAAAAATAGAATCCAATTTTCATGTTTCTAAAATCTCCCCAAATGCAAACAATGTAACTAGTTTTAAAAATGGGCTTATTCCACTGTTGGCTGTAACATTCTGAGCAGCAGTAAAATGAAATAGATTAGACCTTAAAATGCAGGTTTAAAGCCTTCTTTTAAACAATTTCTTGTGGAATTCTACCTCCTAGCTCTGAGATTACAATTTACAGCAGTGAAAGGATGTATCTAATTTATAAAACTTCAACTCACATATACTTGCTTTGGAGCATGACACTTTTCACAAAGTGAAGTACATCTCTACACCTTGGCCAAAATCATGTGCTACCTAAAGCTGAAAGGGGTTATCTACTTTTTAGGATAGGAAAGACACTTGTAGGCAAGACATTTTTTCCCACTTAAAGAGTGTATACTTTTCCCCCTCTTTTTTCTTTTCTTTTTTTTGCCTAAGGGGCTTTAGCATCATCAAGGTATATATTTGATCAAAACCTCTACTCTGAGAGCCTTTGTTCTAAGCTAGAGTACTTTTTTAAAGGAAATGCCCAAAGATTCTGTATCTCAAAGTCAAAAATAAAGTTGCTAAACTATTTAAGGTTATATGTCAGCCTGGGCTGTGAACTAAAAATAAAATAATGATGAGTATCATGACTTCTCTGGCATAAAGATGGAAACTGAACTCAGAATGAAAACTTGGTGAGCATTAATATCATAAAAGGGACATAAAGAATTGAGTAGCCTGAAATGTGCTTTGCAATCTTTTTTTTTTTTCTTTTTAATTTATTTATTTTTGGCTGCATTGGGTCTTCATTGCTGCGCATGGGCTTTGTCTAGTTGCCACAAGCAGGGACTACTCTTCATCGCAGTGCGTGGGCTTCTCATTGCTGTGGCTTCTCTTGTTGCGGGACATGGGCTCTAGGCACGCGGGCTTCAGTAGTTGTGGCTTGCGGGCTCTAGAGTGTGGGTTCTAGAGTGCAGGCTCAGTAGTTGTGGCTCACAGGCTTAGCTGCTCCGTGGCACCTTCCCAGACCAGGGCTCAAACCTGTGTCCCCTGCATTGGCAGGCAGATTCTTAACGACTGTGCCACCAGGGAAGTCCTGCTTTGCAGTCCTAACAAAGGCAGTTGAGATGCAAAGAGTGTGTGCTGAATTGGATGGGGTTAGACACTAAAATCCAACTTCCACAGACAGGACTGGCTACAAAATTTGCAGGGTCCACTGTAAATTAAAAACATAGGGCCTCTTGTTAAAACATTATTAAAATTTCAAGATGGTGACAGGAAAGCCTAGAACTCAGTGCAAGGGTGTTCTATGTGTGGGTCCCTTTGTGACTACACAGATAGCAGGTGATGAAGCCAGCCCTGCCCGTAGAAGATGTAACCCAGCAAGACTATGCATAAACAGTTTTGGTTGAACAGGGGAGTTTCTGTTGCAGAATGCTACAGGCTATTGGTGAACAGATATCCAGTTTTGCTGGTCTACAAATTTTTAGGGATTTGCAGAATGAGCTATTAGCAGTTTATCCTCTATATAGTAAATAATTGCTGAGACTTTTGTTGGGTAAGACAGTGATTTTTGCTTAGTATTGTTTAGGATGAAACTGATGTTCATGGGATTGTGGGGTGAATTGAAATAGATGAAAGATGGAGGACGAATAGTAAAACTTGAGGCTATTTCCATAGTCCAGGAATAAGGCCGGAAAGATCTGAACCAGTACCCACTCTGTCAGAGAAAACAAAAGTTATACATACGATGTGGAAAAATTGGAACCATCATACACTGCTGCTGAGAATGTAAAGTGGTGCAGCTGCATTTCTGCAAATGTTAAATACTGAGTTACCACAGAACCCAGCAATTCCACTCCTAGGGGTAGGTCCAAGAGAAGTGAAAACATATGTCTACATGTAAAAAATCTCATACATAAATGTGCATAGTAACACTTTTCATAATAGCCAAAAAGTGGAAACAACTCAAATGTCCATCACTGTTGAATAACAAAAGGTGGCATATCATACAATGGAATATTATTCAGTATGAAAAGGAATGAAATACTGATACCTGCTACAGTGAGGATGAACCTTGAAAACGTTCTCCTAAGTGACAAAAGCCACACACAAAAGGGCATATATTATATGATTTCAATTGTATGAAACACCCAGAAAAGACAAATTCATAGAGACAGAAAGTAAATTGGTGTCTGCTAGGGGCTGAGAGGAGTGAGCAATAGGGAGTGATTGCTAAGGGTATGGGCTTTCTTCTTGTGGTGATCTAATTGTGACATCAGATTGCAGTGATGGTTGCACGATTCTGAATATACTAAACACCACTAAATTGTTTGCTTTAAAAGGGTGACTCCTGTGATAGGCGAATTACATCTCAGTAAAGCTGTTATTAAAAAACTAATACATAAGTAAATATATATTGTACACTTTAAATATCTGTAACTTATTATATTTCTATTATACCTCAATACAACTGTTTTTTAAAAAAACCTTTAAAAAATAAGAGCTATATAGAAAATGCCAAGAGAAAAAATAATATTAAATTTGGAAATACAAAATATCTTCAACTATTTATAAATACAAACATTTGTGTATTGTTATTGAGAGAATTTGAAGTGATACAAAACTGAGATTAATATCTAGAAGATTCTATTTTTCCCAGTATAAACTTGTTTTGTTTGATAATGTGAAGACCTGAGATAAAGAGGAATCAAAGCACTTGTTGTTTGAGTGTGTTATAGTAAATAATAGGGCATAAACTTGACACGGTTGCTGTGTAAGCAGAGGAGAATGTCACTATTAGCAGACGTAGGGGAAGTTCTTTTAAAATTTTATATCATTGAGGGCAAGGAGCTTGTCTTGCTTGTTTATTGCTGAATCTTTTACTTACCACAGGAGTTGGTAAACTGTGGCCCATGGGTCTAATTCAGTCTGCCACTGGTTTACCTATGGCCTATGAGCTAAGAATCATTGACAAAAAAATCAAGAGTAATACTTCATGACATATTAAAATTATATGAAATTTAAATTTCAGATGCGCAAGTAGTTTTATCCTAACTCAAACGTGCTCACGTTGTACATGCTTGCTTTTGTGCTACAATAGCAGACTCAAATAGTCTCAACAAAGACATAGCCTGCAAAGCCTAAAGTATTGACTATCTGGATTTTATAGGAAAAGTGTGTCGATACCTGATCTAGACGAAAGCCAGAACATGGTAGGTATTCAAATATTATATGCTGAATGAAGGAATAAAGGGAAAGGGAACTGGACCAAGGAAGGTTAATGCTTTTTGTATGTGTGTGATTTAGCTAGCTAGAGGTTCCAGTGGATCATCTATTGACAAGTATCGATCAGGCACTGGGAGACAGAACACTGGGACACGAAGGAGGGGGATGGGATAGAGACATCAAGTTGGGGGTCATTCCTATACAATGAAAGTTACCATATTACTTAGAGAAATAATTTCAAGAAGAAAGAGTACAGAAGTGGAGGGCTGGAATGTGGGGAGCACCCTATTTTATGGAGTGGTGAGAGAAAGAGGAGGAGGATAAGAGGTAAAAATTGATCTGTTAGGTAAGGGGAGATGCTTGAAAAAAGTAGCCACACAGAAGCTCAGAGAAGGAAAGAGACATTTCGGGAGGGTCAATTTTGCTTAGTGCCAATACTGTGATTATGAAGTTATTAGTGACCTGGAGAATAAAGTTGTTTTACAGAGGAGGGATGCTGGGATGAATAACTAATCAAATGATTTTGATAAACATTGTATTGGCTAAAGCATTGAGAGTTAAAAACCCTTTTTCAAATAGTTATCATATAGGAAGCTCTGAGAAGGAAATCATGCTCTGTTCAATCTGTAGAGTTTTTTTTTTAAGGGTCAAAGCTATTTTATCTTATTTTTATTTTTAACATCTTTATTGGAGTATAATTGCTTTACAATGGTGTGTTAGTTTCTGCTTTATAACAAAGTGAATCAATTATACATATACATATATCCCTGTATCTCCTCCCTCTTGCATCTCCCTCCCTCCCACCCTCCCTATCCCACCCCTCTAGGTGGTCACAAAGCACCGAGCTGATCTCCCTGTGCTATGTGGCTGCTTCCAACTAGCTATCTATTTTACATTTTGGTAGTGTATATAAGTCCATGTTACTCTCTCACTTAGTCCCAGCTTACCCTTCCCCCTCCCCGTGCCCTCAAGTCCATTCTCTACGTCTGCATCTTTATTCCTGTCCTGCCCCTAGGTTCTTCAGAACCTTTGTTTTTGTTTTTTGTTTTTTTTTTCTTAGATTCCACATCTATGTGTTAGCATACGGTGTATGTTTTTCTCTTTCTGACTTACTTCACACTGTAAGACAGACTCTAGGTCCATCCACCTCACTACACATAACTCAATTTCATTTCTTTTCATGGCTGAGTAATACTCCATTGTATATATGTGCCACATCTTCTTTATCCATTCATCTGTTGATGGACACTTAGGTTGCTTCCATGTCCTGGCTATGGTAAATAGAGCTGCAGTGAACATTGTGGTACATGACTCTTTTTGAATTATGGTTTTCTCAGGTACATGCCCAGTAGTGAGATTGCTGGGTCGTATGGTAGTTCTATTTTTAGTTTTTAAAGTAACCTCCTTACTGTTCTCCATAGTGGCTGTATCAATTGACATTCCCACCAACAGTGCAAGGGGGTTCCCTGTAAAGATGTTTTGATCACCCAAGCACAAAGACACACAGGAGAGCAATTCATCATTAAAAATAAATTGTCAAATTAATTTCTTCATAACTTAGGCCAAGAAATCCAACACAAAACACTTGACCACCAGCTTTTTTTTTTTTTGAACTCAGAATAGCAGAATAAATCTATACATCTTATGCATTCTTGAAAGGAGAAAGATAAATATTTTTCAAACAACAGACATTTTCCCCGTTTAATCTTTGCTGTTATTTTATGATTTATAATAAATGGCTCAATAAAAATGAAATATGATTTTTGCCATCATGCTGTGGTTTTCTTCTGATGTTCAGTAAGCCTTGTGTTGCATACAAGTCATTTAACTTTCCCCTAAGGTCTATTGGCATTAGGTAGAGATCTTGATTGATAACTGTTCCTATGTGACACTAAACCTTCTTGTGTTTTGCTTATTTCTAGTAAATAAAAGCAGTCTCTCTAGACCTTGAGGCAAAATTTAAATCAGTATTTTATCTCATGCTGTACTATCTTTCCTCTCACTGATCTAATCCTGTCACAGCAAATGCTCTTTTTCTATCACAGCCGAAGTGGTCAGGCAAGTTTAATTGCTTCAAAATAATGCAAATGAATTTATACTTTTATTGGCTAATTTCCAGTTCTAGCAGTGGATGGACAAGAAGCACTTGTTATATATGTCACCTTCACCCAAGGGCTTATATGTGTTTATAGTTTTGTTCTTTAAACTACAATACAACAGCATGTTCTGTTACAGGGCCACCAAATAAAAGGTGTAAGAGTGGGCATTCTTTAAAGGCTCTCTCATTTATTTTGATTATATTCTATCTTACCTTTTTCATTTCAGACCTATTAAGGGCAGTAGAACACAATTCAAAAGACTGGATTATAAAAATACTATCTTTTTCATAGAACAATGTAGTTCAATATGATTTGTCTGAAAGATGAATATTTCAGAAATATGTTTCAATAGAAATCAATGTGTGTCAAATATAATAAACGTAGGAAAGAAAATAATATTTATCAAAAAATGCTTATAAAACAGAAGTAAAGAATTAATATCAATACATTGACTTACTACCAATGTAAGATAATCTATTTTTAATATTAATAGTGTTGACTTTTATTTTCATTTTATGAATTGCTCCCTCTTCTGAATGTCACCGAGTTCCCACTGTTACCTTGGTATGATATTATTACTTGATTTCTGTAAGAGAATGTACTTGACTTGCTGGGTTCAAACTGAGACTTGACAAGAGTTCAGTTCCTAAAAGCTAAAATGGCAGGAATCTGTAGAGCACCCTGCAAAAAGAGAATTTACTTTAATTTACTATTTTCCTAGATCTAAGCATTTATTTCTAGCCACATAGTGGTGGATGGTGGATGTTTTCTTCTTTTAACAATGACTGAGGAAAAGGGAAGTGCAAGGTACTTTAAGTTAGAGCTACAGCTAAAATTTGGCATTGAGAGTTTTGAAATCATAAGAAGTTGGGCTTGGGGTTAAGAGATACCTGAAATATTCTTATTTTAAAGCTACCAGCAGTTTTCTGTCTTAGAAGCAGAGCTCTGAACACACTTTTCTTGCTAATGGTTTTTGCAATGGCAGACCAAAGCAAAGGACTGTTTCCTTAAGCAAAGATATATTTAAAAGTCCATAAGCAGTGTGAATTACAGGGTTAACTCAGCACGCCTAGGTTGTCCAAACTCTGCACATTTCAAAGGTCTTCAGATGGCCTTTGTCTGGCTCCTGGAAGATAACCTCAGAGCCCTTGGAATATCCAGTCTAATAAGAGTAGTTTTGTATAGCTGGCACCTTGGGCCAGATAGTTTATGCTAACAATGTGATTTATGGTGAATGCCTGTTTTCTTTGCCTGGGGTCCAAGGCTGTGCTGTATCAGTTTGACTTCTGGGGGTGCTGGAGACTGAATAGCCAAGGTCAGTCATGCAGATGTTCCGTGTCTGTGTGACTGAGCCCCAATTAAAAGAACTGGGACCCAAGGCTTGATGAGTTTCCCTGGTGAGCAGCACTTTGAATGTTTTGTCATACATGGTACTGGGAGAAATAAGTTCTGTCCGTGTGACTCCACCAAGAGAAGGCAACTGGAATCTTGAGTCTGGTTTCTCCTGGATTCTGCACTCTGTTCCTTCTCCTTTTGCTGATTTCAATCTGCATCTTTTTGTTTAACAAACTCTAACCTTGAGTAAAACAGCTTTTCTGAGTTCTGTGAAGCCTAGTGTGTCATCAGACCTGAGGGTGGTCATGGGGACCCCCAACACAAGCAGAAGTTGAGATATGTGAGAAGTTACGACTCTAAGTAGTTAAATTACCCTGGGTAGCAATGTATAATATTTTTGTGTTGTAAGCAGAATTGCATCTCTATGTTATGTTTCCTCTTGAGAAAAGTATCTTTTTCAAAATAGATTTTAATTATAGTGTGATTGCAAATTGTTGCTTGTTTTTTGGAGATACATATATTTTTTTTAAAGATGCAGCTTGGAAGAGCCTGGGAGTGAGACTTACAAACTGCAGGAAGGATATGAGTTATGTTCTTTATCTTATTTTTAGGGAGAAACTCCAACTCTCTGTCTTTGTGAGGCTCTAGCAGGACTGTAGTGTTGACAAGGACATCTGTGGTCATTTAAAGTTAAATAATCCAAATATTGAGAAATGTAAGAGGAAAGATTTGTCCTTTCTTTTGATAATTCAGAAGGGTGAAATGTGATAAAAATCACCCCTCTACTATTGCACCCCTTGTACAGATACTGGGCTACTTCAACTGTATATTATTATTCTCCCAGGGCCATAGGTTAGAGTTATAGGTAGAAGGTGAGGTGTCTACTAAAGTAAGTGTACATTCTAATTTCAATCATAGTGGAAAGAGTCAAGTCCCAGGGCAAGTCAATTAGCCTTGGGACCACCAGTTTTCCTTTGTTAGGTCTGGACTCTGGAGAGTCTAGGTGAGCTTGGAACTGTCCTGGGTACAGGGGAAACATAGTGCACCTCTGTGGCAGGAAAGCAAGGAGGAAGCAAGGCAGGAGGAGAACCCTGCCTGAGGTAGAGAAGCAAGTGTATAGGCAACCCCTGAGGATGGCCAACATTTTTCAGCTCTGGGAACACTGTTTCTAAGAGCCAGTTGTGAAAGATTCTAAGGGTAATTTTCTTTGCTGCTAACCTCAAGTGCTTTGTAAAATATTTAAAATGATAAAGCCTGCTTTTCTTGGTGCTGTGGGAAATTAAAGAACTGTGCTGGGTATTTTCTGTTTATCCCTTCAGATCTCCTCTATTCTTTCTCTCTATTCTGTGCTCCACGAAGCAGAGTTATGAACAGCAATGCTTACTTGAGGACTTCCATTTGCCTGTACCCATGAGAGACATTATTGGGAGATCAGAGGTTGGGAAGAAATTAAGGTTAAGATTTTTATTGCCCTGGCTCCTTCCATGCTTGAGTGCAACAGATTGGTAGCGTCTCTCTGGCAAAGGCCATGGCTCCCTTCAGAGCCTTTCAGAGCTGATTTACTCCAGGTTCAGGTAACTATTCCCTCCCATTGTTCCTTTAAGCCCAAGGGTTGTAACAGCTCCCCCTGTTGTTAGTCCTGGTATTCACTATTCCCTGTTAGTTTCCCTTAACCCTGCCCATAACCCTGTAATAGTCAATCACCCTCTCTGAGTGTGCTATGTCCTGCCAGGACCCTAAAAGTCTTAGTAATGACCTGTGCAATCTTGGGTATTCTATGGAAAGAAGTATAAATACAATGGAAGAATATTTTCACTATAATTTCTGCTCAGAATTCTTTCATTACACCTTCCTATCTTCCTAGTTTTAGCTTAGTAAGCCCTCCAGACTCAGCCTGAGCACCTCTTCTCCTTTTCTCTGTTTTCTTTCTCTTGTCCACCTTTCTTTTCCCACTACCCAGTTTTGCTTGGTGTATTTTCTATACATATGTTATAATACAAGTATTGTAATTATTTATTTGCCTGTTTTTTTTTTTTTTTTTTTTTTTTTGCGGTAGGCGGGCCTCTCACTGTTGTGGCCTCTCCCCTTGCAGAGCACAGGCTCCGGATGCGCAGGCTCAGCAGCCATGGCTCATGGGCCTAGCCGCTCTGCGGCATGTGGGATCTTCCCAGACCGGGGCACGAACCCGTGTCCCCTGCATCGGCAGGCGGACTCTCAACCACTGCGCCACCAGGGAAGCCCTATTTGCCTGTTTTTTAATAAACAGACTGTAAGATCTTATAGAACTATGCCTTCATATTTCTTAATTGCTTGAACTTTGGAGAGTCTTTTTTTGGTTTTTATTCATTCTTTATTTCGTTAATGAGGAAAACAATCATTTCATAGAGAGCCAAAAAATAATTCTGAAATAAAATGATGAGGGACTATAATATATTGGTAACTATGCGAACGTAGAAGGAAGAATCAATATAAAAGGTATTGCAATTGAAAACATGAAAAATGTGGTAACAATGAAAATACTTGTAAGTTAATGGGATAAAAAACAGTTAAAGATATAGGTAAAATGATGATGCCTTATACTTTTTCAATTAAATACAATACTAGCAAGATATTATTGTGCATACAAACAGAAAATCTGTCCAAATTATAGTCAGTCTGTAATTGCAGATTTTAATGAGAAATATATTAGTTAATAGTATATTAAGTACAGTTACTGTATTAATAAATTAAATTAATAGTATTTATTAAGTGTGTACATCGTACTACTGAGGAGAAGTTGAAAAGGAATGTTAAGACATCGTTTCTGATTTCCAGGAATTACAATCTAGTTACTAACATAAGAAATAGATGCAGAAAGCAGTTGAGTAATTATGTTGCTGGAACAAAATCAAATGGATTGATAAAGTGCATTAAGATTTTAGAAAGGGGAGACTACCCTGTACAAGAAAGGATGGAAAAAAGCAAAGCAAATGAACTGGGACTTCAGCTGAACTTGAAGTAGGACATGGAGAACTGAAGTTGAGGAGAAGGACCCTTGAGGTAGGAGAAACAAGCTAATGTAGACTAGAAGCCAAGATGGGTATAACTGAAACTAAGGGGAAGGACACAAGGTAGGAGAAACAAGCTAATACAGACTAGAAGTCAGGATGGGTATGATGTGGTTGAATGACAGGGATCTTACAAGGGGAGGGGTAGAGGCATGGGTTGTAAGGAGAAATAGTGAGGGAAATAAGTTTAGACAAGTATGATTGAACTAAATACACAGAACCTGGAATACTTGAATAAACAGTTTGGGCTTCACCTACTGGAAAAGAGAATGGTGAGTATTGACATTTTTGAGTGGATGATTGAAATGATGGAACTGATGTTTTAAAAAGTTGGTCTGGGGCTTCCCTGGTGGCGCAGTGGTTGAGAGTTCACCTGCCGATGCAGGGGACACGGGTTCATGCCCCGGTCTGGGAAGATCCCACATGCTGCAGAGCGGCTGGGCCCGTGAGCCATGGCCGCTAAGCCTGCGTGTCTGGAGTCTGTGCTCCGCAACGGGAGAGGCCACAATAGTGAGAGGCCCGTGTACCGCAAAAAAAAAAAAAAAAAAAAAGTTGGTCTGACTATGGTATATAAAATCAATTTGAATAGAAAGACGCTAGAGGCTAAACAGTCAGATAGGAAATTGATGTAGCAATTAAATTTTGAGGTGGCAAACACCAAATATGGTTTGTGTCAATGGAATGGATATGAAGTCATGGAGCAAGAAAAAGGGAAAGCATTGTTTTAGGTGACACCTATTTGGATTTAAATTCTCTCTCTAATACTTAAACGTTTTGAGTCTTTCAGTGAGTAACAACTCTAAGCTTGAGTTTTCTCATCAGAATCATGGTAGCCACTTGAAAGATTGAGATAATTTAAATTGCTGTTGTGCTCTTCTTTTATCATTGCTGTACCTCAAGTTGTTGGAGAAGTTCCTGACACATGGTAAGTTCTCAATAATAGTTGTTAAATGAATAAATGAGTGAATAAATAGTAAATATAACTACTCTCATTAATTATTATAAATGAAGGAATTTGATAGTTGATTGGAATACATGGATAGCGAGGAAAAAATATATTCCCAAAGTCAAGAACAAGATTTGTAAAGTCATGTTCATCTATCTGTGATCTCTGTGAATGACTTTAAGATTTAGTTCAGAACCCTCCAGAACAATCTCAAAATATGCACAAGGAATGAAGCACATGGAAGTGTCAATCACTCTAGATGAGCACATTTTCTATTGGTCTTCCATCCCCATATTGCTGCTAAGCTTCCCTTGAGGGCACAACAAGAGGGTATGTGATTTCAAGAATATGTGCATTAAAAACAGATTTTATTCCTGTCCCAGCTCTAACTCTTATTAGCTATGTGTCCTAAGGCAAGACATTTGAACCTTGATTTCATTCACTGATAAAACTAGATCAATATCATCTGTATCACAAGTGGAAAGTATACTGTGAAAATTTGTATTTTATAAAAAATATAAATATATAAATAAAAGACTCATCATTATGATGAACCTGGGGATAACATAACTATTATTCCAAGTGGAAGCAGTAAATTGCATCATAAGAATTATGTTTAAATGAGAAAAAGGTCATAAAATTTGGCTATACAAAATCAAGTACTAACTTGAAGAATTGGAAGTGACAAATTACAATCATAAGGCAATATTTTGGTTATTTTTTTCCTCAGAAGGGTTTTTAATCTTGAGATTTAATTGAAATTATTGATTCTCCTGGTTTTCCATATGATACAAACAATTTTTGTCATATGGATGGTATTAAGCAATCTAGAAATTATTCAGTACTTTTTGATACCAAGACTGCTAATGTTATACATGAGGTATTTCATTATGAGACAAGTCCTCAGTGTAATAAGTATTTCCTAAGAAAATAAGCCTTCAACATCAGTGCTCTCTGTCAGGAAGTCTTGACTCAATGTGTCAAAGCTATAAGTATGTCAAATAATCCTTTAATTAGATTACAAAATGCAGCTATTATATGTCAAATATCTATTGATCCAAGGGAGAAAATGGCTTGAGGTTTCTTAAGTATACCACACTAGAAACACTAAAATTCACTTACCATGCAATTAACTCCAAATTACTTCCTTGGGAAATTAATTTTAGAAAGAATGTTTAGTCATGTAAAAGTGTACAACTGACATTTAGCCAAAATCTTAGTGATAAACATTAAACATTAAAACATTTATTGCCAATGTATACACAATTGAGCATTCTGCTAATACGTGGTTTTAACATGCATTTACCTAAGAATTTGTATGTTTTGCAAATGTAAAATTGTTTGAGCTCTGGGAAGAAGAGGAGTTTTCTTCTAGCTATATAAGCCAGTGTACAACATTTGAGCATCAACAGTAGTTAACTCATGATTCATGATTCTGGTCACATTGTACCTACCACAGGGCCAAGTGAGGCAATGGCATAGGAGAGGAGTAAGGTACGGTGATTTGGGCAGGATCAGGGGGATGGGGTAAGCACCAAAGGAGAGGGGATATATACAGGCTGGACCGCTTCTGGATAACTCCCCATCTTCTTGATGGGTTTTGGCCATTTGTTGTAAGAGCTGGACTTTATTGCAGGAGATGGACGGACCAGTTGCTGAACACAGAACTGCCTGCTAAGGAGAGATGGAAAAGCACTGGTTTCTTTGGAACGACCAGGACCAGCCTTAGGAGACAAAAAGGAGGCAAAGACACAAAAGCTGACTGAACCTGCAGAGAAGACTTGCGAGTGGGTTACAGTGCTCTGGAAATCACCAGTGCAGCTACCTTACCCACCAGGAAGCAGAACTGCAGGGACAGCAAGGCACAGAAGCAGGTCCCTGGGTTTACAATGAGAGGCTGAGGCTGATGATATTTCATCCCTGCATTTAGTAGGAGATTGAGAAGTCAAGGAACACATTTTATTTACACGTTTTTCTCTAGAGTTTATAATTGATATTAAGAAATTATTTTATGAAACTTTGGGCTCTTATGTCTAGCAGCTATTTCCTAATTTGATGTTGACCCTGTCTTGAATAACATCGTCTTTCACACTATGTAAATTTAGTATCATGGTAGGTATCAGATTTCCCAGCAGATTTATTATCTAAGTTTTTTGTTGGAGGTTAGAATGATGCTCCAAAAGATAATCCTCCTTACTACTATTTTTGGTTGCTAATGTATTAAACATATTTACACAATTATCTACAAATACAAGTGTCACATTTCACAAAATCCATACAATTGCCTTAAAATAAAAGAGAGAGAGAAAATAAATGCATTTTATGGTATATACAAACTCAAATGAGGCCACAAAATTTCTTGAGAGACTCTGTAAGTCTGATTCCTGGAAAATCTGAGCATCAGTATTTAAACGCTATGAAAGTCAAGTACCCCAAGGAGATAAAACACAGGAAAATTGATATGAGAAATTAGAATGATGAATAAAAAATGAACAAGAAACAAAGGAGAGGATGGGAAGATAGAGGCTATTCTTGGCAGTAGTTTGCATGTATTATCCTTGCTGAATCATTTCCCAGAGAAGATCTGATCAGTTTACTTATAAGGTTTAGGAAGTGATGGTGGAAGAAGAAGAAAAAGAGTAATTAAACAAAAAACTCAGACATGTATGCATTTCTTAGTTTGTCTGGAATATGTTTGAGATATTCATGCAATAAATAAATAATGTAAAAATTTTTAAAGAGAATAAAGCAAGAGAAATGAGTACAAATTTAGGAAGAGGGGAAGAGGAAGGAGGAGAAAGAAGGAAGACACTGTTGAAAATAGTGTTACACACTAATACTGAGAACTCTGCATGGAGTTGGTTCAATTTCTGTTAACTGTAAATCAAGAGCACGTACCTGGAGATCAGCAATGCTGAAAATTAAAAGCTTCAGAACTGCTGTAAGGGAGATGATTCATGGCAATATTTTGCTTCCCTCTCCAGGCAAATCTCTATCTCCTACAGAGTTAGATAGTTTGGGGTTGAATTCTAACACAGGCTGTCTTTCCCAATAGATATCTAATCTTTTCGAGAACCCAGTGCACAGATTTTAAAAAAGACAGTGTTTATGTTTGGGGGTGGGATTTATAGCAGGCATTTGATAGTTTTTTTTTTAAGCAGAAACTTTTTTTCATATTTGTAGTCTGTGATTATATCAATATAGTTCCTGACAAAGATCTGAAAATTCTGATTAAAAACCTGTGAGAACAAATAGGATTTGAAGTTTTGCAATGTTCTTTAAAATTATTTCCTGAACCTTAAGCCAGAGGATTTTGAAATAAATTTAAAGTTACATGTTAAAGAGTGACATGTGTCTAATCCTTATTAAACTTATATTTTAAAACATGTATTTGGTGCAATTATTGTGGTTTATTATTGACATCTGCTGTAAGTGGGCTCTGCAGCTGGACAGTTTAGTCCTGCCTGGCCTCACCTTTCCTACCCATGTAAATTATTCTGCAAATCAGTTTACTCATTTGCAAAGTAGAGCAATAATAGTATCCATCTCATAAAACTATTTGAGGATTAACTTAAAACTTTCTGCACAGGACTTGGAACTGAGTAAACATCCACTAATAACGATCTGATTGTCTACTTAGAATCTATATTTCCATCTATGTAAATGTGTATATAACATATGGCAACACTTAGAAAATGTTATATTATTTCCTAATTTTATACTACACTATTTATATGTACACTATTATTTTTCAAAAGGTGTTATTTGAAAATTAAATGGACAAAACAAAGATAATTAATATTTATTCCAAATGCCTATTATGTGTTATGAACATCTCTGCTTATGAAAATTATATTGTCTCATTTAATTATCAAAACAATTTCCATCCTTTGTGTTGTTATGCCTCTGAAATCAGGATGGGCCACCATCAGCTCTACTGGAACCACGCATGAAAGTGAATCCAAGTTCCCATTCTTTCCAAGTCTGCTCATGTAGTATAGTCCAGTCTTGAAGTACAGCCTCAGCAATAACTGCCAATGCCTAGTCGATAAATATGCAAAGGATACAGGCTTCTTCAGGTTAGATGAATCCACCTTTCTTGAGTCCTAGTCAGTGCTTGTTCTTTGGACATAATACGTAAAAAAAAAATCTTCAATTAAAAAGCAAAACATCACCCTCAAAGTCTTCTTGTTTTTTCTAACATCTTTATTGGAGTATAATTGCTTTACAATGGTGTGTTAGTTTCTGCTTTATAACAAAGTGAATCAGCTATACATATACATACATCCCCATATCTCCTCCCTCCTGCGTCTCCCTCCCAACCTCCCTAACCCACCCCTCTAGGTGGTCACAAAGCACTGAGCAGATCTCCCTGTGCTATGTGGCTGCTTCCCACTAGCTATCTATTTTATGTTTGGTAGTGTATATACATTTGGTAGTGTATATAAGTCCAGGCCATTCTCTCACTTTGTCCCAGCTTACCCTTCCCCCTCCCCGTGCCCTCAAGTCCATTCTCTACGTCTGCATCTTTATTCCTGTCCTGCCCCTAGGTTCTTCAGAACCTTTTTTTGTTTTTTTTTTAGATTCCACATCTATGTGTTAGCATACGGTATATGTTTTTCTCTTTCTGACTTACTTCACACTGTAAGACAGACTCTAGGTCCATCCACCTCACTACACATAACTCAATTTCATTTATTTTCATGGCTGAGTAATATTCCATTGTATATATGTGCCACATCTTCTTTATCCATTCATCTGTTGATGGACACTTAGGTTGCTTCCATGTCCTGGCTATTGTAAATAGATCTGCAACGAACAGTGTGGTACATGACTCTTTGAATTATGGTTTTCTCAGGGTATATGCTCAGTAGTGGGATTGCTGAGTCATATGGTAGTTCTATTTTTAGTTTTTTAAGGAAACTCCATAATATTCTCTATAGTGGCTGTATTAATTTACATTCCCACCAACAGTGCAAGAGGGTTCCCTTTTCTCCACACCCACTCCAGTATTTATTGTATGTAGATTTTTAGACCATGGTCATTCTGACTGGTGTGAGGTGATAACCTCACTGCAGTTTTGATTTGCATTTCTCTAATGATTAGTGATGTTGAGTATCCTTTCATGTGTTTGTTGGCAGTCTGTATAACTTCTTTGGAGAAATGTCTATTTAGGCCTTCTGCCCATTTTTGGATTGGGTTGTTTGTTTTTTGGATATTGAGCTGCATGAGTTGCGTGTAAATTTTGGAGATTAATCATTTGTCAGTTGTTTCATTTGCCTATATTTTTTCCCACTCTGAGGGTTGCTGTTTCATCTTCTTTATGGTTTCCTTGGCTGTGCAAAAGCTTTTAAGTTTCGTTAGGTCCAATTTGTTTATTTTTGTTTTTATTTCCATTTCCCTAGGAGCTGGGTCAAAAAGGAGCTTGCTGTGATTTATGTCATAGAGTTCTCTGCCTATGTTTTCCTCTAAGAGTTTTATAGTGTCTGGCCATACATTTAGGTCTTTAATCCATTTTGAGTTTATTTTTGTGTATGGTGTTAGGGACTGTTCTAATTTCATACTTTTACATGTAACTGTCCATTTTCCCAGCACCACTTATTGAAGAGGCTGTCTTTTCCCCACTGTATATTCTTGCCTCCTTTATCAAAGATAAGGTGACCATATGTGTGTGGGTTTATCTCTGGGCTTTCTATCCTGTTCCATTTATCTATATTTCTGTTTTTGTGCCAGTACCATACTGTCTTCATTACTGTAGCTTTGTAGTATAGTCTGAAGTCAGCGAGCCTGATTCCTCCAGGTCCGTTTTTCTTTCTCAAGATTGCTTTGGCTATTCGGGGTCTTTTTTGTTTCCATACAAATTGTGAATTTTTTGTTCTAGTTCTGTGAAAAATGCCAGTGGTAGTTTGATACGGATTGCATTGAATCTGTAGATTGCTTTGGGTAGTAGAGTCATTTTCACAATGTTGATTTTTCCATTACAAGAACATGGTATATCTCTCCATCTATTTGTATTATCTTTAATTTCCTTCATCAGTGTCTTACAATTTTCTGCATACAGGTCTTTTGTCTCCTTAGGTAGGTTTATTCCTAGATATTTTATTCATTCTGTTGCAGTGGTAAATGGGAGTGTTTTCTAAATTTCACTTTCAGATTTTTCATCATTAGTGTATAGGAATGCTAGAGATATCTGTGCATTAAGTTTGTATCCTGCTACTTAAGTAAATTCATTGATTAGGTCTAGTAGTTTTCTGGTAGCATCTTTAGGATTCTCTATGTATAGTATCATGTCATCTGCAAACAGTGACAGTTTTTCTTCTTTTCCAATTTGGATTCCTTTTAGTTCTTTTTCTTCTCTGATTGCTGTGGCTAAAACTTCCAAAACTATGTTGAATAATAGTGGTGAGAGTGGGCAACCATGTCATGTTCCTGATCTTAGAGGAAATGGTTTCTGTTTTCCACCATTGAGAACGATGTTGGCTGTGGTTTTTTTCAAATATGGCCTTTATTATGTTGAGGAAAGTTCCCTCTATGTCTACTTTCTGGAGGGTTTTTATCATAAATGGGTGTTGAATTTTGTCAAAAGCTTTCTCTGCATCTACTGAGATGATCATATGGTTTCCCTCCTTCAATTTGTTAATATGGTATATCACATTGATTGATTTGCATATATTGAAGAATACTTACATTCCTGGGATAAACCCCACTTGATCATGGTGTATGATCCTTTTAATGTGCTGCTGGATTCTGTTTGCTAATATGTCATTGAGGATTTTTGCATCGATGTTCATTAGTGATATTGGCCTGTAGTTTTCTTTCTTTGTGACATCTTTGTCTGGTTTTGGTACCAGGGTGATCGTGGCCTCATAGAATGAGTTTGGGAGTGTTCCTCCCTCTGCTATATTTTTGAAGAGTTTGAGAAGGATAGGTGTTAGTGCTTCTCTAAGTGTTTGATAGAATTCTCCTGTGAAGCCATCTTGTCCTGGGCTTTTGTTTATTGGAAGATTTTAAATCACAGTTTCAAGTTCAGTGCTTGTGATTGGTCTGTTCATATTTTCTATTTCTTCCTGGTTCAGCCTCATAAGGTTGTGCATTTCTAAGAATTTGTCCATTTCTTCCAGGTCGTCCATTTTATTGGCATAGAGTTACTTGTAGTAATCTCTCATGATCCTTTGTATTTCTGCAGTGTCAGTTGTTACTTGTCCTTTTTCATTTCTAATTCTATTGATTTGAGTCTTCTCCCTTTTTTTCTTGCTGAGTCTGGCTAATGGTTTATCAATTTTGTTTATCTTCTCAAAGAACCAGCTTTTAATTTTACTGATCTTTGCTATCGTTTCCTTCATTTCTTTTTCATTTATTGCTGATCTGATCTTTATGATTTCTTGCTTTCTGCTAACTTTGGGGTTGTTTTGTTCTTGTTTCTCTAATTGCTTTAGGTGTAACGTTAGGTTGTTTACTTGAAATGTTTCTTGTTTCTTAAGGTAGGATTGTATTGCTATAAGCTTCCCTCTTAGAACTGCTTTTGCTGCATCCTGTAGGTTTTGGGTCATCGTGTTTTCATTTTCATTTGTTTCTAGGTATTTTTTGATTTCCTCTTTGATTTCTTCAGTTACCTCTTGGATATTAAGTAGTGTATTGTTTAGGCTCCATATGTTTGTATTTTTTACAGATTTTTTCCTGTAATTGATATCTAGTCTCATAGCGTTGTAGTCAGAAAAGATACTTGATACAATTTCAATTTTCTTAAATTTGCCAAGGCTTGATTTGTGACCCAAGATGTGATCTATCCTGAAGAATGTTTCATGAGCACTTGAGAAGAATGTGTATTTTGTTGTTTTTGGGTGGAATGTTCTATAAATATCAAATAACTCCATCTTGTTTAATGTATCATTTAAAGCTTGTGTTTCCTTATTTATTTTCATTTTGTATGATCTGTCCATTGGTGCAAGTGGGGTGTTAAAGTCCCCTACTATGATTGTGTTGCTGTCGATTTCCCCTTTTATGGCTGTTAGTATTTGCCTTATGTATTGAGGTGCTCCTATGTTGGGTGCATAAATATTTACAATTGATATATCTTCTTCTTGGATTGATCCCTTGATCATTATGTAGTGTCCTTCTTTGTCTCTTCTAATAGTCTTTAGTTTAAGGTCTATTTTGTCTGATATGAGAATTGCTACTCCAGCTTTCTTTTGATTTCCATTTGCATGGAATATCTTTTTCCATCCCCTCACTTTCAGTCTGTATGTGTCCCTGGGTCTGAAGTGGGTCTCTTGTAGACAGCATATATACAGGTCTTGTTTTTGTATCCATTCAGCCAGTCTATGTCTTTTGGATGGATCATGTAATCCATTTACATTTAAGGTAGTTATTGATATGTATGTTCCTATTCCCATTTTCTTAATTGTTTTGGGTTTGTTTATGTAGTTCTTTTCTTTCTCTTGTGTTTCCTGCAGTTCCTTTAGCATTTATTGTAAAGCTGGATTGGTAGTGCTGAGTTCTCTTAGCTTTTGCTTGTCTGTAAGCATTTTAATTTCTCTGTTGAATCTGAATGAGATTCTTGCTGGGTAGAGTAATCTTGGTTGTAGTTTTTTCCCTTTCATCACTTTAAATATGTTCTGCCACTCCCTTCTGGCTTGCAGAGTTTCTGCTGAAAGGTCAGCTGTTAACCTTATGAAGATTCCCTTGTATGTTACTTGTTGTTTTTCCCTTGCTGCTTTTAATATTTTTTCTCTGTATTTAATTTTTGATAGTTTGATTAATATGTGTCTTGGCGTGTTTCTCCTTGGATTTATCCTGTATGGGACTCTCTGCGCTTCCTGGACTTGATTGAGTATTTCCTTTCCCATATTAGGGAAGTTTTCAGCTATAATCTATTCAAGAATTTTCTCAGTCCCTTTCTTTTTCTCTTCTTCTTCTGGGACCACTGTAATTCGAATGTTGGTGCATTTAATTTTGTCCCAGAGGTCTCTGAGACTGTCCTCTATTCTTTTCATTCTTGTTTCTTTATTCTGCTGTGTGGTAGTTACTTCCACTATTTTATCTTCCAGGTCACTTATCCGTTCTTCTGCCTCAGTTATTCTGCTATTGATTTCTTCTAGAGAATTTTTAATTTCATTTGTTGTTTTGTTCATCATTGTTTGTTTGCTCTTTAGTTCTTCTAGGTCCTTCTTAAATGTTTCTTGTTTTTTCTGCATTCTATTTCCAAGATTTTGGATCATCCTTACTATCATTACTCTGAAATCTTTTTCAGGTAGACTGCCTATTTCCTCTCCCTCAAAGTCTTTTAAAGTAGATGCATTTTATTCAGTTATAGAGCCGAGGCCATAAGTAAAGAGAAAGTAAGTAATTTACCAAAAGGAAGGATTGCAAAAACCCAACACTGGGTTTTGAACCAACTTTTTCAACCTCTTTAGTCCATGCTCTTTCCATGTTATCACTCTGCGTCTCCTATACAGGACTGAGAGTGATTTTGTGTATACAAAATGAATAGGCTCACTATTAGCAATAGATGCAGTCAACATACACACATTATTGCTATCTTAGTTACTCCTTTTCAGCCCCTACTGTGATTAAACATCTGTTCTTTTGTTTTTATGGAGAAAATGGGTGATAAGATTAACATAAATAGAATGATAAATTGATAATATGATGGGAAAATTTCTTAGATTTTTCTGTTTTCCTTTTGAAATGCAATGGATAGAAATTAAGTTAAAAAATGATGCAAAATCACTGTTATATAATTGTACACATTAAAGCTTAAAAGCACTTGGACTCAGTTTAGATACAAAAACTTTCATGTTGTTCAGGATTAAGGGGCTCAGAAAGTAATATCCTTAAGCTATCTATGAGAGAGATGCATTTCAAGCTAGTCAGATGACAGTATTTCTTCTTTTGGACCAAGCACAGAAACAAGATTTAAGTGTAGATCGAACATAGTGGATCTTTATAAGAGGATTTTGATGTTAAATTCAAAAGAACCATCATTTAGTTATTCTTATGAAATCATGCTATTCATTGTCTGTTTTTTGAGCTTATCTTACTTCTATCTACAGCTACTAACAGATGTTATTATAATTACCTATAGGAAAACTTGAAAATGTGCTGTATTTTGTATATACAAAAGCTTAAGCTTTAGACATGTTACAGTTCAAAGAAATACATCATGTGGTGGAATTAGAATCTGTAGCTCAGGGGCACTGCAGAAGTTGCTAAGGAAACACTGTGGGATATAGTATAATGTCTCTAAGTACAGCTTTTAAATAAAGGTAGGATAGAAAATGTATAGTAGAAAATAGATAAGAGCAAGATTTTGTTTAGGTCAGTTCATAGGCTTACTTTCAGGTCTTAGAATTAATCATGGAAACTTTGCTGTAAGAAAATATTATTCTGGCTGGGAATATTAAGAATGTAAAGAAAGGTGATGATACAAACTAAGGGACCTTAACTAAAACATGATGAATGTCTGAGACAATTAGATGGATAATACAGGCGATAGAATTGTGGATTTTAGGCTTTATCTCAGAGCATCATTTTAATGTTTGCCTTAGTATCCAAATAAAATACATTTAGATTGAATTTTTTGAGTCTTTCTCTGTCTCTCTGTCTCTCTTCCTAAATAAAGACAATTTCTACAGTTCTGCTTTGGATGTGGTATTCAGATGCCTAAGGCCTAAGATCTATTCATTTTTATTGTGATATTCATTATGAACTTTTAATAAGTGTCAAAGTCACAGAATTTTATGTAGGATTATAGGGTATGTTTAGTCACTTTAATTTAAATGAACATTGAAATGGAGAACTGAGAAATTGCTTGCTGTTTTTATGTGTTCATCATGGCACTCTGTCACCTAGGATATTCATCACTTTTTATATGGCACTTAATGCAAAACCATAAACAAACAACAGATCCAAACAATGGCACAGACCATAAATACTGTTTATGGATGATGAAGATTTATTGAGCTTCACTTGGATGAACTTGTGTTTAATAATTGGATGCAGAAGTTAAACTTAATATTGCAAACGTTTATTTTAACTTTAGGTAGGTACTTAATGAAGTAAACACAGATACATGTAACTTTATATAAAATTTAATAGGTAATTATAATTTTTATCTGATCTTGCTTTTGTTTTGAGAAAATCTGTAGTGAATAATAGAGAAATTGTGAGAAAGTGATGAAAGAAAAATCTTACATTCAAAAATTGTTATCCAACACCACAGATTTGTAGAGCAACTATTTATCTTACTCTTAGAATTAAATGTGGAACAAAAGCCATTAAATTGCCTGATCCTTAGTATTTTTTTTTTTAAACTTTTTATTTATTTATTTATTTATTTTTTGCGGTAAGTGGGCCTCTCACTGCTGCGGCCTCTCCCGCCGCGGAGCACAGGCTCCGGACGCGCAGGCCCAGCGTCCATGGCTCACGGGCCCAGCCGCTCCGCGGCACATGGGACCCTCCCAGACCGGGGCACGAACCCGTGTCCGCTGCATTGGCAGGCGGACTCCCAACCACTGCGCCACCAGGGAAGCCCTAGTATTTTGTTTTTAAAAGAACATTTGGTATTTAAATATAGATTACTTCTATTAAAATGTTATTTTCATTTATATTCCTTCCTTGTAAAGGTAATTTGTTATAGTTGCACATCAATTTTGTAGCTAGCTGTGCAGCATTTCTTCAGATGTATGTCTTTGTTTCCTTGGTTTCAGAGCTAATCACTTAAAAAATATCCTGTATACCTATCCTTGAGACTTAATTTTGCTTCATTTTTTTTGTTTGATAATATCTTCAAGTATTTTTTAAAATAGTGTATTTTTACAGCTCTGTTCTTGTTTTTTACACACTTGACAAATAACTTTGCTTAGTATGAAATATGCATAACCCAAACATTTTCCCTTTATTTTTAAAATTAAACTTTATATTTTGAGATATTATAGATTCACAAGCAGTTGTGAAAAATAAGACAGAAAGATGCCCTGTATGTTTTACCGTTTTCTCTCACCATAACGTCTTACGAAAAGGTAGTATAACATTACAACAAGGATGTTGACATTGATACAGTTAAGTACAGAATATTTCATCACCATAAGGATCTTTCCTGTTACTCTTTTGTAGCCATTTCTACCTCCTTCTGCCTCCACCCCGGGACCCATTCAGCTCATGTCCATTTCAATCATTTCATCAGTTCAAGAAGGTTATATAAATGGAATCTTATAGCACATAACCTTTTTGGTGTGGCTCTTTTTTTACTCAGCATCATTCTCTGGAGATTCCTTGAGGATGTTGAGTGTATCAAAGGTTTGTTCCTTTTTACTGATGATCATTTTCCATGGTATGGATGGACCACAGTTTAACCATTCACCTGTTGAAGGACATCTGGGCTGTTTCTAGTTTTGAGCTATTATGAATAAAGCTTCTATGATGATCCCTGCATAGATTTTTGTGTGAACATAGGTTTGAATGTCTGTTATAAATGCCCAAGAGTGCAATTGCTGGGTTTCATGATAATTGCACAGTTAGTTTTACAAGAACTTTGCAAGTTATTTTACAGCATCTATACCATTTTTCATTCCTACCAGCAATATATGAGTGATCCAGTTTCTCTGTATCCTTGTCAGCTTTTGATGTTGTCGCTATTTTTCATTTTAGCTATTTTGAAGGTAAGTAGTGACATCTCATTATGGTTTAATTTACATTTCCCTAAAGGCTAATCTTGTTGAACATTTCTTCCTGTGCTAACTTGCCATCTGTATATTCTCTTTGTTGAAATGTCTGTTTGCATATTTTACTATTTTGTAATTGGATTGTTTGTTTTATTACTGTTGAGTTTTGTGAATTCTTTATATATTCTAGATACTAGTCCTTTGTCAGATATGTGGTTTGCAAATATTTTCCCCAAGTCTGTAATTTGTATCTTTATCTATTTGATATGGACTTTGGCAGAATAAAAGTTTTCATTTTGATGATATTTTTATCAAATTATCATTTTATTGATTGTGCTTTTGCTATCAAGTCTAAGAATTCTTTGTCTAGCCCTAGATATCAAAGATTTTCTTATTTTAAAAGTTTTTTTATAGTTTTACATTTTACTCTAAGTCCATCATTCATTTTGAGTTTAGGTCAAGTTTCATCAATTGCCTATAGATATCCATTTGTTCCAGCACCATTTATTGAAAAGGCCATCCTTCCTTGATTGAATTAATTTTGCACCTTTGTAAAAAATCAGTTAGGCACATTACTGTGGGCTACTTTCGGGTACTCTAGTCTATGCATTGATCTCTGTATCTATCCCTCTATTGATAACACATATTTTGATTATTATATTTATATAGTAAGGCTTAGTATCATACAGTGACTTCTCACACTTTATTCTTCTTTGTAAAGATTGTTTAACTATTCTAGGGCTTGTGCCTTTCCATATAAATTTTAGAATAAGTTTGTCAATGTCTATAAAAATCCGTGCTCAGGCTTCCCTGGTGGCACAGTGGTTGGGAGTCTGCCTGCCAATGCAGGGGACATGGGTTCGTGCCCCGGTCCGGGAGGATCCCACATGCCGTGGAGCGGCTGGGCCCGTGAGCCATGGCCGCTGAGCCTGCGTGTCCGGAGCCTGTGCTCCGCAACAGGAGAGGCCACAACAGTGAGAGGCCCCTGTACCGCAAAAAAAAAAAAAAAAAAGATCCTTGCTCATATTTCGGTAGGAATTACATTAAATCTATAGACCTATTTGGGGAGAATTGATATTTTTACTATGTTGAGTCTTCCAATCCATGAACATGGATATGTCTTTCCATTTATTTAGGTCTTCTCTGATCTTTTTTACATCAGTATCTTGTGATTATCAACATGCAAATCCTACACTTGTTCTGTTAAGTTTATGCTTAAGTATTTAATTTTCTTTGGGGTGCTTGTAAATAACATTGTGTTTTTAACTTTGATCTCCACAGGTTCATTGTTAGTATATAGAAATGTGATTGATTTTTGTGTATCCTACTTTGCTAACTCACTTATTAGTTCTAGGAGACTTTTACAGACTCCTTGGGAATTTCAATGTAGACAATCATATCATCTACAAATGGGATAGTTCATTTCTTCCTTTCCAATCTGTATGCTTTTTATTTCTTTATCTTGCCTATTCAGTAGCTAGGACTCCCACAACTGTATTGAATACAAATAATAAAAGTGGACAATCTTGCCTTTTCCCAGATATTAGTGGGAAAGAATTCAGTCTTTCACTCTTAAGTAAGATGTTAGCTGTAGGGTCTTTTTGTGGTTTATCAAGTTGACGCAATTCTTCTCTATTCACAGTGTGCTGAGAGATTTTGTCATGAATGGGTATTTGTTTATCTTTTTTTTTAAACAGTTTGAGGTAAAATTGACATACTATAAACTGCATATGTATTAACCATGTAATTTTCTTAAGTTTAAACATACACACATACATACATATACTTGTGAAACCATCACTACATTCAAGATAATGAACATATCCATCACCTTCTAAAGTTTCTTCCTGTTCCATCCTAACCCTCTCATCTTGCTCTTCCCTGCCACCTATGCTTTTCTTTCTTTAGGCAACCACTGATCTTCCTTCTAACACTAGATTTGTTTGCTTTTTAAAGAATTTTATATTAATGGAATTATACAATATGTACTCTTTTCATTCGGTCTGTCTTCTTTCACGCAGCAGTTTGAGATACATCAAGTTGTCATGAATTGTAATATTCATCAATATTGTTGTTTGTGTCTATAGTTTATTCTTTTATTGCTGAGTAGTATTACATTGCATGGATATTCTAAATTGTACTTATTCATTAATTTGTTAATGGACATTTGGGTTGTTCTAGTTTGTGGGCATTACATATAAGGCTCCTGTGAATATTTGTGCATAATCTTTGTATGGGACATATGCTTTCATTTCTCTTGGGTAAATTCCTAGAAGTGGAGTGGCTGGATAATATATAGGTATATATTAAATTTGTAAAAAAACCACCGAACTATTTTCCAAAGTGTTTGTAGCATTTTATATTGCTAAAGCAATACACGAGTTTCAGTTCCTCCACATTCTGAATGATAACTGGTATGGTTGGTTAGTCTTATGGATTTTTAGCACTTTTAGTAGGTGTGTAGTGATATCTCATTGTGGTTTTAAAGTGCTTTTTCCTAATGATTCATGATTTGGGGTTTCTTTTCATGTGCTTTTTTGGTCAAGTGCCTTTTCAAATTCTTTGCTCATTAAAAATTTTGTTATTTGTTCTCTTATTATTGCATTTGAGGTATTATTTTTATTTTGTAGATACAAGCCTTTCTTGTATCTTTATTTCTTCTTCCTTTCTCTCTGTCTCTCTCTCTCTCTTTTTCCCAAAATTAAGTTTTTCAGAGCAGTTTTAAGTTCACAACAAATTGAGAGGGAGGTTTAGAGATTTCCTATATATCCCTTGCCTCGATACATGCATAGCCACCCATCCCCCCATTATCAATATTATTTACCAAAATGGTATATTTGTTACCAAGATAAGCCTACATTGGGATGTTCTAATCACTCAAAGTTCATAGTTTACTTTATGGTTCACTTTTGGGGCTGTACATTCTATGGGTTTAGACAAATGTATAATGATATATAGTCATCAATATAATATCATACAGATTATTTTCACTATCCTAAAAATCCTCTGTGTTTTGCCTATTCATCCTTCCCCTCCCCGACTACTGGCATTCACTGATCTTTTTATGGTATTTATTGTTTGACTTTTCCAGAATGTAATCTAGTTTGAATCATGTAGAACCTAGCCCTTTCAGATTGCTTTGTTTCATTTAATAATATGCATGTAAGTGTCCTCCATGGCTCGACAGCTCATATCTTTTTAGCACTGAATAATATTCCACTGTCTGTATGTACCACCATTTACTTATCCATTCACCTACTGAAGGACATCTTGGTTGCTTCCAAGTTTTGGCAATTATGAATAAAACTTCTATAAACATTCATGTGCAGGTTTTTGTGTGAACATAGGTTTTCAACTCTTTTGGGTCAATACCAAGGGGCACAGTTGCTAGATTGCATATTAAGAGTATGTTTAGATTTGTAAGAAACTGAAGTCTTCCAAAGTGGCTGTACTATTTTGCATTCTTACCAGCAATGTGTGAGAGTTCCTGTTGCTCCACATGCTTGCCAGCATTTGGTAATATTAGTGTTCCATATTTTGGCCACTGTAATAGATGGTTAGTGGTATCTCATTGTTGCTTTATTTTGCATTTCCCTGATGACATAGGAGGTGGAGCATCTTTTCATATGCTTACTTGCCATCTTTATATTTTCTTAGGTGAGGTGTCTGTTCAGGTCTATGGGTCATTTTTTTTTTTTTTTTTTTTTTTGCGGTGCACAGGCCTCTCGCTGTTGTGGCCTCTCCCGTTGCAGAGCACAGGCTCCGGACTCGCAGGCTCAGCGGTCATGGCTCACGGGCCCAGCTGCTCCGCGGCATGTGGGATCTTCCTGGACTGGGGCACGAACCCGTGTTCCCTGCATCAGCAGGCGGACTCCCATCCACTGCGCCACCAGGGAAGCCCTGGGTCATTTTTTAACTGGGTTGTTGCCTATAATTTCCGATTCTCATGATCTTGTTCTCATACTGCTCCTTCTAATGACTTTTCGTCACAGTCCTAACCATCATGTCAATATATTATCTTTAAAATTTGGTTGATTTAGTGTCAGTTTTGAAGAATCTCCTCAGAGGAGCACCTATTGGCCAGCTAGAGTCGTAGAAAAGTGAGACTCCTGTTCAGTTGTGGTTTCAATGGAGTGAGCCTTTTATGTAAAACACGATAAATGTGTCTAAGTTTTCCTGCTTTAGCATTGCCTTCTTCTTGGTAATTCTTGCTTCCTATTCCCAGGATACAAACTCTGAAAGAGATTAAAAATCATTTCTGCCCAACTATGCATCCTATTTTTAACTTTTCTTTGTTGTAGGACCTTGTAGGATTTAGATTAAATGTTAATGGTTAAGTTTGCTTCTACTGTTACTTATTCTTCTAATTGGATTTTCTTTGCTTTTAATTTTTAGTAACTCTTGACACCATTTTTAATCAATTTTGTACTCTCTCCAACTGCATTCTAGTCCTTGTACTGATTGATATATTATCATAAGCATAATAATTAACTTATTGCTGCTTTAATCAAGTGTTAGCATTTGCCATTATAACTTAATAATGCAATTAGCCCTATTGAAATGCTAAAATAGTTTGCCTTTTCAACATTCAGTTTCTGAATATGGCTCATTGTTTCTTGTACCAATGGATCATGTGCCAACGGTTGGAATTTCCTTTTTTTTCCTGTCGAGGACACAAAAAGCTCTAAGGGCTTTGGGAAGAATTTTCCTACAAACTACAAAATAAAACAGTTCTATGAAAACATTTTGTTTGTATCAATACTCCCCTGAGTCTCTTTTCTTTTTCTCTATGCATTTTTAAGAAACCTACATATCCCCCTTACCTGTTTCTTATTTTTTCTCTTTGTGACTCTCCAGTAATTGGCCTATAATATAAAACTGAATTATTAAATAAATCATTGCATTTTTAATAAACTTGTATGTCCTATATTATTTATTTTAGAGTTTTTTTTTTTTTCCAGAAACAAACCACAATTCAAACAGTGCTAAAGGTTAGATTAGGCTGGGCTTTCTTTATGTGATCCACGGTTGATTTTTTTTCTCCTATGCATCAGGAGACCTGTCCTTTAGTCCCTATAGTGCTAAAGCTCTTTACTTTGCTCTCGGTGCATTATTGATGACTGGTAAACCTCTGCTGGGTCTACTTGATGCCAAAAGATGGCTAGAGATGCCAAGAACTGACAAATGTGGTTAGGAAGAGGGCACTTCAAAACACAGATAGTTGTAAAATATAACACTAACTTATGCATGGGCAGAATTACTGCAAATGGGCTGTTATGAAGTCTGACACTTTGGCAACATGAATGTATGTTATGGGGATAAGGAAAGAATATAGCTTTATATTCTCAATTCATTTTAGGGAAATATTTGTCATGTGATGTCATAAGTAATTTTCTGTGATAGCAATAAAATTGACTTGGACAGGTATCTCTAAGTGATTTAACATAATAATTAATATGATTTTATTAACACAACCAAAATGTTTTCTTCCTGGAAAATTTGACAGCAGTACTTGGTCACTGGCAAAGTAGAACTGTGCCCCCCTTCCTCCCCTCCCCCCACCCCCTGCCCACACCCCTGCCATATCCCTGTCGGTATTGGTCCTATGAGTTTTCATAGGCAGAAATCTTCAAGATCCTAGGAATATGAGGGACCTCAGTTAAGTGAATGTGACGATTAATAACTTTTATTGAGTGTCCAATTGTTCAAGCCCTAGACACTATGGGTGATTAAAAAGAAACAGAAGGAAACAAGTAAGCTCTTTTTTTCCTCTTAGGGGTGTATGTATAGTCATGGCAAAGAGAGGTCATCTGTTGGGACCATGCAGCACAGGAGTTAGGAGTCAGTGCAAGTTGTATGAAGAATATGTTGAGATTCAAGGAACGAGAATGGAATTGCCACTTGGATAAATGTAACAAAATTTTTTTATTTCTAAGAAGCACTGTGACTCACCACTTCAGTGGCATCCTAATCTTTTGTGACTTGCAAATCCTGTCCTTATTAAATTTAATTCAGCAAACATTTAAAAATATATGCTGCCATGTGTAATATACCCTGTCGGGTCTCACTGCTGCCATAATGTTAAACAGAGTTTTATTTTTATTTTCAAAAATGAATATTCTGTCTCTCCCTTTTTACCTGTATGTCTTTCTGTCTCTATCTCTTTCTCTCTCTCTATACACACACCCACACCCACACACCTTTAGGTATATATATGTAATAGATATACATAAGCACACACACATACATGATGCAGATGCTAACAAGCATTATACTTATAGTTACAAAAAGAGGTATGGTAGTGTAAAGGAAGGAGTAAGTACTTTCTGATAAGAGTACTACATTTGTATTGTGAATCTCTGTAGTGATGTTATTGTTTAGAAAAATCTCACATAAATGTTAATTATAATGGACAGATGTAACCATAAATTCATAAGCAATAAATGAGCAGCAGAATAATGAATCAGAATGGATCTATTGAAAGCAGAACAACACATGAGCATTTAAGTGATGGGAAAGGATGACGTGGGTTGTAGACAGCAGGTAAATAAGAAAAGGTAAGTAACAAAATAAACACAGGAGCTCCTTTTTTTGCCAGGAGCCTGGCATAGCATAGTGTTAGCATTTTACATATCCTATTTAATGTGATTCTTCTAACAACTCTGTGACCTAGGGATTGTGTTCCTATTTATAGATGAAGAAACATTTTTGAGTGATTTGCTTGGCTAGGAAAACTTACAAGATTATAGAGAAGCTTTAATGAATGAGAAGCCAGGGGACTACTTTATAACAATGAGTGGGAAAAAACTATGTACTTAGATTCCTGGAGGAAAAGGGGAAGGTTTGGTACTGCTAATAGGAGTAGATTAAACTTATACACAGAGTATAACATGAGTAATTAAGCAGACACAGACCTAGACTAGGAAGAAGAGTCATTGAGGAGTAGAATGAAAAGAATCTGAAGAAATGTGAGCATAATCTATATTTCTCTTCTCTATTCTGTGAAGATAAATTCTGGGCTCTCTACTTATATAGTTTACATGCTGCTTCTTCACACGATGGTGAAATAGTATTTTCCTATGCTGGATGGTTGACCTAACGATACAGTTGATGACCAAATTATCATGAAACGGATCTGAAAGAACTAAAGGGCAAAGCTGTGCCAGGAACAGTGTAAATAAATAAAGGATCTTTCTTTTTCCTCCCAACTAGGAAAACAGTATCAGAATTTGCACAAGAGGATAAGCAGGGTGCTTCCTCTTTGTACATTGCTGTCATTTCATCTAGGTTCAGTGCAGAAACTAGTTCATATGGTATTTCTTTGAACTTTTTTTGTGACTCATATGGGACAAACCTGTGTCTCTAAGAGCAATTTTCAATTACACTAATAGCCAAAAAATAATAAATTGCAGAAATGTCAAAATTATCAGCCTGATTTATTTGATGAAAAGCTCCGGGTTTGGTTATTTTGATGTATATCAGCTGTAAAGTTTCAAGGATTTTGTGTGATTTGAAAAAGTGGCTAAGCTTTCAGAACTCTCAATTATTTATACAGATCTGTTTGAAACAAACTGTTTAGTCTTTACTATTAGCCCAGCAGTTTTAATGACAGAAGACAGGATACTTTCCGTGGTGGACATAAGCAAAAAACAAAGGGTTTAGCATTTTTCTTACTTGGCCAAGATCAATTCTTTAAGATATGTCACTGTAATACAAAGCACGTGTCAAAGAAAATGATATCCTCATTTTTAGGAATTGTTAAGGGAAAAGAGTTTATAGTAATCTGAGCACATTTGGCTGAACTGTATATCTTTACTTAGATCATCTTCAAAGAGCACAACTTTCCTTGACACTCTAAGACTATGAATTTGGAATTAGAATACAAATTACTCTATTCCCTCAAAGGCTTCAGGAATTCACTATTAGCAAGGCAGTCTGTACGTGTACTCTGTGAGATCTTCTGATTTATTTAGGAATGGATTTTTTCCCCCTACTTCTTCCCATGTTGGGAAGAGAGTCAAAAAAATAGAAAGTAAGTGAAATCACTCTTGTGGTTGTTAACATGATTTCTGAGGGACAAATTGACAACAACAGTATTTTATCTGTTATATTCACTGCTCCATCCCCAGGGTTTATAATACTGCTTAGCACATAGAAGTGTTCATACATATCTGTTCTATAAATGAATCGGTGAATGAATCTGTGTTAGTCATAGGTTCCTAGTAAGTGCTTCTTAGGATGGCATCAAGCCAAATAATTAGTGAAGAATTAACTTCACATCAGACTTAGAGGATGACATATAGATGACAAATTTCTTAACACAACATAAAATAATGTTGAAACATATCTGTTGATAGAAAGAATACAATAGTTTTCTTAATTTTCCTAGTCATTTTTGTTAATGTACTTATTTTAAACTTTATTCTTCAGAAAATCTCTGAACATCAAAATATCTAAAGTTTGAAGACTTCCCTGAAGACAAAACTGGATCTAGTACTGGGAGTTCCAAAAAGGAAGATTTTGACTTTAAAAAAGCTAGAGATCTTTATCAATTGGGAAATAAGAGATGACCTAAGAAGGATTCCACTTTGGAGGATGTTTCAAATGATAATTCTAAGACTTCTTCCAATTAGAACATTTTCTGATGTTATGATTCTTTTCCTGGTTTCTTTGATCACTGTTTAATCTGAACTGCAAATTTTTTTCTACTCAAAGCATAATTTAGCTCTATGTTTTTATTTTTTTAATTGTAGTATAGTTGATTTACAATATTGTGTTAGTTTCTGCTGTACTGCAAAGTGAGTCAGTTATATATGCATATAACCACATATGCATATATCCACTCTTTTTAAGATTCTTTTCCCATATAGGTCATTACAGAGTATTTAATAGAGTTCCCTGTGCTATACAGTAGGTCCTTATTAGTTATCTATTTTCTATATAGTAGTGTGTATATTTCAATCCCAAACTCCCAATTTATCCTTCCCCCACTTCCTGCCTTGGTAACCATAAGTTTGTTTTCTACATCTGTGACTCGATTTGTTTTGTAAATTGGTTCATTTGTACCATATTTTTAGATTCCACATATAAGTGATGTCATATGATATTTGCCTTTCTCTGACTTTCTTCACTCAGTATGACAATCTCTAAGTCCATCCATGTCATTGCAAATGGCATTATTTCGTTCCTTCCTATTAGCTGTATGTTTCTTTCTTTCCTTTTTAAATATATTTATTTATTTATATTTGGCAGCATCGGGCCTTAGTTGTGGCACGCAGGATCTTCATTGCTGCACGTGGGATCTCACATTGTGGGACCCGGGCTTCTCTCTAGTTACGCCGCGGGCTCCAGAGCACACCGTCTCAGTAGTTGCGACATGCAGGCCCACGGCATGTGAGATCTTAGTTCCCCAACCAGGGATCAAGCCCACATCTCCTGCATTGGAAGGCAGATTCTTAACCACTGGACCACTAGAGAAGTCCCTAGCTGTATGTTTCTAAACTTCCTGTCTTTTCTGTAAGCCCCTTAAGGGCAGAAGGTGTGTCATATAGTTTTGTGATTTCTCTATGGAACCCAGCACAGTGTTGTCTACAAAGTATGCTGTATCTATTGACTGTCAAGTAGTTGAATAGGATACCAGCCAATCTTATTATTTGCAGCAATAGGCTCTAAGTACTTCACCTATATTACCTAATCTAATCCTGACTACAACCACATGAGTAAGTAGTGGGACTAAATTCAGAATCTAGGCCTCTCAGCATATATCTCTGCTTAATCCATACAACCTAAATGATTATCTGTCAGCATTTCTAATCTGAAGTCTTGAATAAATGCTCTGCTTTTTTATGGTAATACAGTCTTCTTGGATTCTGTGGTTTGCCAAGTAGTATATAGAGCTTTTGATGTATATTTTTCTCTCTAGGTATTTCTTAGGCATTGGCAAAGTAATATCTTTTCTTATATAATGGATGTTTGGCTGGAGGAAAAATCATAGATGGAACATGCATATAAACTATGAATTTTGCTTCAAAATTGTTAAGAATGTCAAGAGTTGTCATGGCTAAATGTTTTCATCTCTTTTTGTTCCTTGAATTAAATACAGCTATGATTTAGCCTGGAATAAGTAAAGAAATGTATTGTTTAAAATCTATCAGTCACTATCACTTTTTTTTTCTGTTAATTGCCAAGCAACATAAAACAATTTAAAACTTACTTAGTAAGTACTTTAAGAATATTTAATAAAAATACTCGGTGTTTTTCTTTTCTTTTCAACTCATTTATTTTTTATTACTTGTAGAGTCTACTACTTTTTATTTCTAGTAATTATTATAAAAACAAGTCTACACAGAGAAATAAGACTAGTTATTTTTTATAGGAGGATAAAAGACTGGCTTGTCTTTTGCCTGGTTTGGTGCTGGTGTAGACCCTTGTTTATTATTTTATCATTTTTCAGTGTGATCCTGAGCTTTCACTAGCAGTGTTTAGAAACCCTTATCAGTCTTCATTCTGCAAATGGTCATTTAGGTTATTATGCTAATAAGCTGAATAAGTTTAACATTGGCCTAGGAGTGGATTTGAGTAAGCTTCTGGGAAACCTCTACAAATTCACAAAGTTAATGGCTTGACCTCCCAATTCTCCAATGTAAAATAAGCTATAATGATTTTTTAGGCTCTTAGCTCCCCTGCATTTTAAAAAAATGAGCTCGCATTTACTTCAAACGACTTGCCTTTCTTGATAATCTCATTGTAAATGAATAATCCCTTATTTATCTTCTAATATGATTCACGTCTGTCTTTGCTTCAGACCCTTCTTCATGACAGAGAAGGAAAATTTCTTAGCTGATATTCTGAACAGTGAATTTTTCAGAATTTATGACAACAGAAGGATATTTTAAAGTGGCAGCTCATAATTTGCTTAAGCAAATACCCAAGGAAGAAATATGATAAATACTTTCAATACTTATTTGCTTGATAGAGCAGATAGTTGGTAAAGTAGGAAGGAATGTATGTAACATGTAAAGATTTGGCATGTGTCCGTTTAAGAATTTAGAAAGGAACAGTTGGATTTTAGTTTCTTTAGCATCACTAATAATTTCTTTTTTAAATGAAACTTTGCCCACCACATTACATACATATCTCTGTTCTTAATGAATGGTTTACTCATTCATAGGTAATACTTAGACAGGTGCCAGCCTAAAGGGAGGTGAATCCTTCCTGTATTTCTGTAGTTGAAATTAATGCAAATAGGGAAAAAGAGCAGAGTGATTTTAGAGTTATTGTAATGTTGGTGTAAAGTTGTATTTTTGCTATACAAACAGAAAATATTATTAATGGTAGAAGGTAATATTGTAGTTTTAAAAAAGAAGTTACTGGGCTTCCCTGGTGGCGCAGTGGTTGAGAGTCCGCCTGCCGATGCAGGGGACACGGGTTCGTGCCCCGGTCCGGGAGGATCCCACATGCCGCGGAGCGGCTGGGCCCGTGAGCCATGGCCGTTGGGCCTGCGCGTCCGGAGCCTGTGCTCCGCAACGGGAGAGGCCACAGCAGTGAGAGGCCCGCATACAGAAAAAAAAAAAAAAAAAAAAAAAAAAAAAGAAGTTACTCAAATAATTATCAAATTTGGCAAATACTGATTTCAGTTTGGTCAGTGATAATCTCTATATTTATTTATAAGGTAGTAACAAAACTTCTTATTTATGGCTTTTTGGTTTCAAAAGCCAGCATATTTCTGGAACAATCGCATTATGGGATATATTTTGATAGGCTTTTACCTTTGAGTTTTTTTTACCCTCTCTTGATCTAGGAATTCACAAAGCAACAAACAGATCATTGTATTAGAAGAGGCAAAGAATATCAGTGTTTCCTGATATTATGGGGGAAAGGGAAGGCCAATATTTTGTTTCTTTTGGACCAGAGTCCTTCCCTTTCATGGATTCCTTGAAGTTGCTCACTTATTGTAGTGCTTTCTAATCAGTATCTTGATTAATTTTGAGTTTTAAGAGGGAGGTACAGAAGGGCTGGTTTTATAACACCTAGCATAAGGATTTATTCAGAACCAACTTTAGTATTCTTAATCTTTAGGGTCCTGCTCTGAGCAGAAAGAATTCACATACTTAATTTCTTTCCAATTCTGTAAGAGCTGAATAAAGCAGTGGTATAGTTAAGCAAAGTAGGAGCTAAGCATTTGCCTTCTGTCCTGAATGATTTTTCCCTGACACTATTTCACATTAAGAATATGATTAAAATCCAAAGCAGAATAAGGGGCGGCAGCTTTGAATGAAAAGCTGAATCCCAACGTGAAATGGCCTGTTTTTCCTGGATTAAAATTGGCAGGGAACACAAGGCAAAGGGAGACACTAGAGATAGCTGCCTAGTGCCTGGTTAACAAAGCAGATGATGCTTTTATAAACTGAACGGCTGTGGCTGTGCTGTCTCAGAAAGTCATTGTGTGTTGGTGAAAGACTCACAGTAAGTCTGCAACATAGGCAAATGTGCTGAAAGGTACTTGTTCAGATATTAACCATAAAAAAAAATACCCTCCAAGTGGCAATTTATGTTGCTGGTAGTTTGAAAATGGTCTACCCTTTGGGAAACTTAAGGAATATTCCCTTAAAGTAACATTCTCATCTCTCATTAAAAGAGTCTTTGAAAAGCAGGTATCCTTAAAGTATTATTTACAAGGAGGATAATTTATTGCTGACAGTGTTCTTATAAGAAGGAAACTAAGAAAATATAGCACCATGAGTATTGGTTCTGAGAACTTTTTAATGAGATTTTAATGTAGACTGTGAAAGATTAAAGAGAAGTATAAATTATGAAAAACTCACGAATATTTCTACCTGATGGTTAATTTATCTACTTTTTATTGCAACCTATTATTCTGCTTGTATTTTTGCATTGATCAGTGGGTTCCTGTAGCCAATGGTTTTTAAAAATTGAATTGCAGTGATTGAAATTTATGTAAGCAGTTCTATTCTGGAAGAAAAGTCACTTGTTTGCTATTGAAATGACATTTGGGACACCTACATTTCTATACTTGGCACGATTTTGGTTCCTATAGTGTACACAGGAATACTGGCACTGTGGCTTAGTTAGTCCTTGGGAATCAGTGACTTTGGGACTTGGGCAGAGTTTTGCCATGAAACTTTTGGCTCTAATTGGAACTTCTTTCTGTAGAAAGTTTTAAACAATGTAACAAATGGAATCACAGATAGGAAGGAACTTCAAGAGATCATTTATTCCCTTCTATGTCTCCAGGCAGTGAAAAAAATAACTCTTAATAATGTCGAAGTTTACCTATCTAACCAAAACTAAATGGAGAGTTGTATAATTTGCCAGTGAATTTCGGTTGACTTCACAGGAAATGTAGGTAATTTTTTAAGGGGAAAGATTCCATTTCTGCCTGAAGGATCCATCTTAAATTAACTCATAACTTTCTATAATACTTCGACTATGTAGAGGTAATTCAAAAGGGATGGATACAGCCCTTTGAGAAATAAAATATCAGTGATATGTATCTTTTTCTCCTGTTTTTCCAGAATTGAGCCTTCTCATGTTCACACTTGGGTTCTGTAATCTCACAAGTGGAAACGGAGGGCTTAAGATAACAATGATAACTACAATTTCATTCTGTCTCTCTCTCACAGTGAGCCTCACTATCTCTAGCAAATCCTTCCTCCTTATGTATCCTTCCTGCCCATTTTGGGTATCATGTATTTTCAGAAGTCCTACTAGGATATTTTTCAAATGGATTCACCAAAACTGTCTTCTGCAAGCACTGGAGATACTTTGCCTGACACCATCACCAATAATGAACAGGATTTCTACAATTTCAATATTGCACCGTGGTGTGTGGCAAATTTGGATAGAAAACCTCACTCCTCATAAGTGATTTCTTTATAGAGGTAGGTCTGCCCATGTTCTAACGTGTCACAGAGTTTTAGTGTCATAGCTTTCTCAGTTTTCACGAGGCAGATCTGAGGATGGAAGCCATGTTTTCATAATTGTCCTATTGCCGATGGTTTAGGATGAAGGACTAGTTTAAGATCATGAATTCATTTCACCTCAGGATGAGTTCTTCCAAGAGCTCTCCTGAAGACAGACTCCTGGAGAAACCATGTCCCTGTTTTATAGACTTACCCAGATATTATCCAAGGACCACTTAGACTCCTGCTGTGACCTCCTCCACATTTATTTACATTGCTATTCATTACATTACTTCATGAATTTTATGAATTTAGTAGCAAATTAACTTTGGCTTTATAATTTCTTTAATTGCTCAAGGCTTCAGTTATTTCACTTACCTGAACTAGAGCGCAGAAAAGAGCAACAATGTGTGCTTCACACAGCTTTTTGTTTGGAAGGCACACATACTTCAAGGGGTTGTGATTTTACTCACACCCCTAGACCTCTTTTTTTCCCCATACTGTAACAGGAGATGGAGGCGACTACAAGATTTGAGACATGGTTCTCTAAATCATTCCAGTTGTAACAGACTAGAGCTCACACTTTCTTTTTTGTAAAATCCATGAAATTTGCAGCCTATTTTGGAGAATTTCCATGTGGGGAGAATAGATAAAAGGATATACCTGGAAGAGCTTAGCAGGTCTAGCAGAACTATAGTGAAGCTGTGATGTTTCTTTATATGTGCTTCATTGTAAGTTTTAGTTTATTTTGCCTATAATGCAGTTTGGGCTATTTCAAAATAATTTTGACTTCACTGATGTCAAATAAGGAGAAAATGGGACTTACATTATTTGCCTAAGCCCCCAATTAGGCTCCCACATGGCGAAGCAAGTTTTGCTTTCACTGGGACCTGGTATTTCTGCAGACAGAAGGTGGTGCTGTTGCTTAGGAACAATACAGAGCCCACACTTTTCTATCAAACTCATGATCAAGTTATCACAATCGTTCTTTACGGAACAGAAAAAAAAAATCACAGTCAACTGGAACTTATTCTGACATTTGACTTCAGTTACTTCTCTGCATAAAACCAACCTGAAGAATGCTTGAACCATGTTATTCTTGCTCTTTATATAAATCTTGGAAGCTGCCTGAAAAAAAATAAGTTCTAAAATATAGGACGTGTTGTTTCCCTTTCTGCAGTGAAGTTGAAAATTACCTGCAAGGACTGCAAGCCTGGATGACTCACTGGTTACAAGAAAAAGCCAGACATTGAAAACCAATGCAATATTGTTGCATTTGAATATTAATGTTTTCGAATACAGAGTACTGAAGAAATGTTTTCTGACTATAGGTTGTTCACTGGATAAACACCTCTGTGGCATGTTATTCAAGCCAGCTTGGGTGTCAGGAAAGGAGCCTGCCTTCCCCTGCTCCTGCCAGATGTACTGGGGTCATATCCTGAGGCCTCTAGGTATGGTTCTGGGTAGGGATGACAGTGTCAGATGTTGACAGAGGCTCACGTCCTTGCGAAAGACCTAGGGAATGGCAGGAAAGATAGAGGTCAGGTCACCTACAGTCACCTGCGAAATCATGGAAACAGGTCGATATTGCAAAGCAGCTTTAAAGTTTAAAAGTAAGGATTAGAGCTAAAAGTCAAATCTAGGGAACCATAGACTGACTAAAAATGTAGGCAGGAAGAGCCAAAGGGCAGCAAGGCAGGTTTTATTTATAGTCACTGAGAGAGCAAGGTCCAGACGCCTCCTATAGCATATTAGTTCACACCAATTTGGGAGAACTGTGTTTAGCTTGAAAGATCTGTTTATGTCTTGTGAAACATGGTGACATCCTTTGAAGGAAAGCTCAGACAAGAAGAGAATCTTAATTAGCAATAACTGTAAACTTGAATCTTTCCACTGAACTTGAGAATATGGATGTTCTCCTTTTGCAAAAATCCCCAACATTTCCTCTTAGGTTCCCTTTCTTCAGGGGTTGTAGGTGGATGTGTATCTCTGGTGGCAGTAACCAGCATAAAAATCTGGGGCAGGAAGCAGTATAATATACTGGTTTGAAAACAGACTCTGAAACCAGGTTGTCTGTATTTTAAATCAGTTTTCACCATTTGCTGGTTTCTTTTCTCGGTCTCAATTTCTTATTTGGGGCTAATGAGGGTACCTAACTCATGGGATTGTATGGAAGCCAATCAGGTTACATAGGTAAAACATGATGAAAATTATCTGGTTCATAGGAAGTGTGGCATAAGAGCTTGCAGTTATTATTCTTGTTCACTTAGGGAAGTCTGTGAAAGGATGCATAGAGCTGAAGCCTTACCAGTGAGCATGCTTTCTTTCAGATGCTATTCTGAAATAGCATTCTACGCCATTCTCTATGCCATGTCACAAACACTTTTTGGAATATGCCCTGGGGCTTCTGGCATCACAGTTGCTTTAAGTTTCACTGTGTAAATGTATAGACAGAAGTAATAAGTATGTCAATGATAGCAGTAATTTGCCACTTGGAAGCCAGAGACAATAAGCTTGTAAGATGTATACTTAATTTGGTACCTAAATGTCTTCCCAAACAGAAATATTTTAAGAAAGAAAAAAAATGATGTTTGGTATAGTTGTACTGAGAGCTTCATATACTTAAGTGAGCATATACATATGTGATCTTAAACATTGACAAAAACAAAAACAAAAACATGCGTTTGGAGATCCTCTGGATACTAAAGATCCTTTTCAGTGAGTTGGCGAATCTGATACTCTTCCATCAGAATTCCTATGAAGTGATTGTCTATTTTCCAAAGTGTCTCAAAATACCATCCCAAAGAGGAGCCCTTTAGGTTTACATACTTTGCCTTTGTCTATTTAGCTCTGATACCATTTTTGGAGGTGCATTATGATGTAGGCTTTATTTTTTTTCCTTTAATGATTTAAAAGGTACAACTCTTTCAAATGTTTCCTGATTTTAGAGACTTTATTTTTAAAGGATGGAAAAAAGTATGCTTGTGTTACAGTACATCATTTAAGTGAAAACTAAGCCCTACAGAGAATAATATTTGTATATGATATATAAGGATAACTTTAGACTTTTGGTTTATATGACACTTCTCAGATTCCCCAGATTGGACAGTTGACTTGTCTATGTATTCCCATAACACGCTATGCTCTTTCCTACCTAGGAGGATAGCATTAGAATTGAGTAATTGCTTATTTAGCTTTTCCCACTACCTCTGTTTGTGAGCAAAGACTGAATTTTGTTCATCACTGTGTCCATAAAATTAATTAAGGTATCTATAGTAGACATTTAATAATATCTAATATTTCTTGAATGAATGAATGAAATGAGTGGTGGAAGGTGATCAGTTGTATATGTGTGTGTGTGTGTGCGCGCGCGTGCCAGGGAGAGAGAGAGAGAGAGAGAGAGAGAGAGAGAGAGAGAGAGAGAGAGAGAGAGGAGAGAGAGAGAGAGAGGGAGACGAAATTGGAATTGGAAGCAAAAGATTGTCATCTGGGCTTTAAAGAGAAGGATAGGCATACACCTAGCTTGTCTAATTACCCTCTAGAATTTCTTTGAGGGAGGTAGGTCCCAAACTCTGTGCTATTTCTCTGGGGGCTTCAATGAATTTAGAGTTGCTATGGGAATTTTAATTTTTTGAAGGAAGTGCCAATACTTGACATTGGTTGAACGCTGGGAAAATTACTAGCTTAATGTTGTTCTCATAGACTGGACATTAGATCATATGGTATTCCATTCAATTACATAATATCTTTGAAAAGCTGGGTTTTTTTTGTCAGTTGTTGCCATAAAAAGAACAAATCAGTACTTGAAATGTTCAATCTGGCTCCAAAATGTCGGAAGTTGTGCAGTGCCCAGCAGGTAAGTAAGAAATTACAGTTATTTAAGAATGAAATAATGCTATTACTTTTTTCTTTCAATTATGTGTATTATCTTTTCAATAGTCAACTAAGCTGTTAGGACATAAATACTTATTAAGTTGTTTGCATATCACAACTTAGTAAGTGGAACTCAGTTATTTCTTTTGGCTTAAGGGCACTGTTAAGAAACTGGTGAGACACTAAAGGTACCATGTTTGGGAAACTTTGCTCAAGGGTGAAAAACGGAAAACTGGAGACAGGGCCTAGGATGAGAAGATTCAGTTTTTTGAAGGTGGGATGCTGCCAGTATTACAGTTTTTTTCCCTCAACATTGGTCTGCAATTACAGGTCAGGACACATAATTAAACAGAGACCTTCAATTCAAGTCTAGGTGAACAATTTAATTATATTATTGTTTAATAGAGTTATTGCTACATGAGACTTGGTTTTATTTCCTCACAGACCATAAAGCCTTCCTGATTAAATATTTTTTTTCATTACCCATGGATCAAATATTATAGAGCCTAGAAATATGACAGGCAAATATAAAATAATTTCTAAATTTTCCCTTAGAAATGTAAGATAATACTTTATTTTAATCCTTCTTTTTAATACTGCTGCAAAATTCTAAAGCAATGATTGGCAGTATTGTTTCACTGAATTTGATCTGTAGGCTTTTTAAGCTTTCTGTTAGTCAAATTAGCAAAATTAATGGAGAAGTAGAATATGTCATGATGACTTTGGGCACTGTCAAAATTAAGATTCTGTTTTGTTCTTACTTTACACAGCTAATTAACAATCTAAATTGATAACAGATTTTTCCCTTATCTGAGTTTCAGAAAAGATCATGATTCAAGAGACTTTGGAAAACAATACAGTTCTGAATTTTAGATTCATATTTAAATAAAAAGGCTGTTTAGGAACCTCATTTTTTTCATAAAAGCTTTAAGATATCTCTCTAAAGGCACCAACAATGTATAGCAAGTGTCTTCAATATTTGTTGCTTGTGACATACATAGAAAATATTTCCAGGGTCTGCATATTAATCTTGTGATTTTCTCTGTTTAAAAAGAAAAAGAATATGCATGACCTGGCAGTCAGTATGAAGGCAGTATTTTCCCTTGATGAATATCTCATCTTTTTTTCTTTAGCCTTGCAAAGTACTTTTGTCCTTTATTTGCCACTAATGCTTGTGATAAAAAATTAAATTACTGTTCATCCTTTCAATATGTATTTCTCAGAGGATCTCTGCTGAAGAACAAACATTTAAAAGAGGATGTAGAAAGTTTAGTTTTATACACAGCCCTGCTATATTATTCACTGCAATGAATTTTTAATGTTAGAGAAAGAAAAGTAAAATATATGTTAATTTCTAAGGTGAGACAGGTAGTCATCAAGGGAATGATAAATTCACAGAGGCTGGAGATGTGTGTGTGATAATAAAATAAGAATTTTTCTGCATGTGGGAGTGTATCTCGTAAAGTTTTCTGAATGAAAGTCTCCAGACTCAATCACCAATAGCTAATGTGCCTCAGACTCTTCGTGTTTTCAGTTGAGAAAAAAGTCACGAGCAAGATTATTAAAAACAAAACCAATACAAACAAAACAAAAAAAGGAAGCCCTGACTGTCAACATAACTGATAAGACTGTGCTGTATCCTGTGTGAGATTCCCCAGCTTTCATTTCTCCATTCATTTTACATTCCTTAATGAAATTTCTACTTTTGTGGTTCATAAATAAGCCAATTATTTTTCCTAAATAGGTGAAAAGATGTACATGAATGTTCTTTTAACTTTTAACTTTTTGATACTCTTTTACAAGAACAGCAAATGAATAATGTGCTTTATTTGGTCTCTGAATTGTCAAGGTTAATGGTTTTCTTAGTATTGTATTCTCTTGGAATTCAACAATTTATCTTCAGGCCAAAAGAATTACAGCACCTGGTAGGAATCGATTTACAAACTGCTCGCAATGTAAAAGAGCAGATTAAACTTTATGGACTCTGTTCTTCAAGCTCCCATAAGCTTCTCTGCTCCTGAGAAAGGGATGGGCAGTGTTTGATGTGAACAGGAGATAGTGAAAGCACAGGAGTTCTAGGATATTTTCTCAAATTCTCCAAAGACATGTTCAATCTGTCGTCATCAGAAGACACATATTTTGAATTTAGGGAGGATGAATGTGTGGGAAGAAAAAAAAAGTGTCATGTGGAGAATTGTCTACTCTTGGTTGTCTGCCAAATACCAAGTAGTAATTGAGTCAGTAGTTTAAAAGAAAAAGGGGGGTATTTTCCCTTTTCTTTTGTTGAATACAGATGAACAAAAAGGGCGGAACCATACTTTTAGGAAAACTTGTATGAGGTATGGACTGATATTTCAAAATAAGTTTTGAAATTTAATTTTAGAACCCCCAAACCAAAAACAATATGCTTTATTATATACTTTTAGTCTCGGTATAGAACATCTTACATGATTCACTTTTTTCATGCAATCACTCTATGTTAACTTTTCTTCTTTCTACCTCTTTCATATGCATTAATGTAAAACTGGAGATGCCAACTGTTTAGGGCAAATGTAATTCTATTTCTGTGCTCTAACAATATATAAAAAACCAAATGTCTACTTTTAAATTATTACCTTATTGATTTTTTCCTATACATGTAGTGGTCTTAATTTTATTTTACTCATTTTATAATGACTATCACCATAGCACCTAGGCAGATTTCACAGAAATGAAAAAAAAATTATTATATGTAGCTAGCTACCTAAAATAATATATGACAGACTGCACAGCAAAACCGAACAAGTGATAATAAAATTCAAATTAATCAGTCACAATCGAAGGCTAATGATTCAATCACCCCAAAATATGTAGTTTTGTCTTATTCTTCCACTCTATTGCCAAGGCACCTAGACTCTTCATTAGTTTAAATTACAGAAACATGGGATTACCCCAAGTTTTTAGTATAGTCCCAATGTGTCTGGATCTCAGAAGGCAGTGTTTATATAAGCATAAAATATTTGTTCTGGAAGGCAGGGTGGTATCTTGTCCTAGAACCTTGTGAACCTGACATTTTTCGGGTTGTGTAACCTTAAGTCATTGACCTAAAAATCCTAAAGCTCACCTCTTTTATCTTTAAAATGGGGTTTCTGAAAGAATTAATTAAAACATTGTGTATATGTTCAAGCACAATGGCTGATACATGAAAATTGCTCAAAGATGTTAACTACGACATTGATGGTGTTAATGGTGGAATGATAATACTTCCCTTATAAATGTATCTTTCTCCTTTTCCATCTGTAATCATATTTAGTCATATTACTTGCTGGAATAAAAGTTAAATTTCTAAAACCTTTACGTTCAAATATATTTATCAAGTCAACGTAAAAAAAATAGGTCCATCCTCTCTGTCAAGCATGGTGTGTAGCCATATGAGCTATGCTTCAGTATCAGCATCTAATAACATTTCAGTCTTCTATTTATCTTGGAAAAATCCTCAAATGGGAAAAAATTAACTGTTTTTTTGCCTATAAAACAGGTGTTACTTATTTTTTTTATTTAACAAATTTAATCAGTTATACATATACATATGTTCCCATATCCCCTCCTTTTGCGTCTCCCTCCCGCCCTCCCCATCCCACCCCTCCAGGCGGTCACAAAGCACCGAGCTGATCTCCCTGTGCTATGCGGCTGCTTCCCACTAGCTATCTACCTTACGTTTGGTACTGTATATATATCCATGTCTCTCTTTTGCTTTGTCACAGCTTACCCTACCCCCACCCCATATCCTCAAGTCCATTCTCTAGTAGATCTGTGTCTTTATTCCTGTCTTACCCCTATGTTTTTCATGACATTTTTTTTCTTAAATTCCATATATATGTGTCAGCATACAGTATTTGACTTTCTCTTTCTGACTTACTTCACTCTGTATGACAGACTCTAGGTCCATCCACCTCATTACAAATAGCTCGATTTCGTTTCTTTTTATGGCTGAGTAATATTCCATTGTATATATGTGCCACATCTTCTTTATCCATTCATCCGATGATGGAAACTTAGGTTGTTTCCATCTCCGGGCTATTGTAAATAAGGCTGCTATGAACATTTTGGTACATGACTCTTTTTGAATTATGGTTTTCTCAGGGTATATGCCCAGTAGTGGGATTGCTGGGTCATATGGTAGTTCTATTTGTAGTTTTTTAAGGAACCTCCATACCGTTCTCCATAGTGGCTGTACCAATTCACATTCCCACCAGCAGTGCAAGAGTGTTCCCTTTTTTCCACACCCTCTCAAGCATTTATTGTTTCTAGATTTTTTAATGATGGCCATTTTGACTGGTGTGAGATGATATCTCATTGTAGTTTTGATTTGCATTTCTCTAATGAGTAAAGATGTTGAGCATCCTTTCATGTGTTTGTTGGCAGTCTGTGTATCTTCTGTGGAGAAATGTCTATTTAGGTCTTCAGCCCATTTCTGGATTGGGTTGTTTGTTTTTTTGTTATTGAGCTGCATGAGCTGCTTATAAATTTTGGAGATTAATCCTTTGTCAGTTGCTTCATTTGCAAATATTTTCTCCCATTCTTAGGGGTGTCTTTTGGTCTTGTTTATGGTTTCCTTTGCTGTGCAAAAGCTTTGAAGTTTCATTAGGTCCCATGTGTTTATTTTTGTCTTTATTTCCATTTCTCTAGGAGGTGGGTCAAAAAGGATCTTGCTGTGATTTATGTCATAGAGTGTTCTGCCTATGTTTTCCTCTAAGGGTTTGATAGTGTCTGGCCTTACATTTAGGTCTTTAATCCATTTTGAGCTTATTTTTGTATATGGTGTTAGGGAGTGATCTAATCTCATACTTTTACATGTTCCTGTCCAGTTTTCACAGCACCACTTATTGAAGAGACTGTCCTTTCTCCACTGTACATTCCTGCCTCCTTTATCAAAGATAAGGTGACCATATGTGCGTGGGTTAATCTCTGGGCTTTCTATCCTGTTCCATTGATCTATCTTTCTGTTTTTGTGTCAGTACCACACTGTCTTGATTACTGTAGCTTTGTAGTATAGTCTGAAGTCAGGGAGCCTGATTCCTCCAGCTCCATTTTTCGTTTTCAAGATTGCTTTGGCTATTCGGGGTCTTATGTATTTCCATACAAATTGTGAAATTTTTTATTCTAGTTCTGTGAAAAATGCCAGTGGTAGTTTGATAGGGATTGCATTGAATCTGTAGATTGCTTTGGGTAGAAGAGTCATTTTCACAATGTTGATTCTTCCAGTCCAAGAACATGGTACATCTCTCCATCTATTTGTATCATCTTTAATTTCTTTCATCAGTGTCTTATAATTTTCTGCATACAGGTCTTTTGTCTCCTTAGGTAGGTTTATTCCTAGATATTTTATTCTTTTTGTTGCAATGGTAAATGGGAGTGTTTCCTTGATTTCACTTTCACATTTTTCATCATTAGTATATAGGAATGCCAGAAATTTCTGTGCATTAATTTTGTATCCTGCTACTTTACCAAATTCATTGATTAACTCTAGAAGTTTTCTGGTAGCATCTTTAGGATTCTCTATGTATAGTATCATGTCATCTGCAAACAGTGACAGCTTTACTTATTCTTTTCCGATTTGGATTCCTTTTATTTCCTTTTCTTCTCTGATTGCTGTGGCTAAAACTTACAAAACTAGGTTGAATAAGAGTGGTGAGAGTGGGCAACCTTGTCTTGTTCCTGATCTTAGTGGAAATGGTTTCAGTTTTTCACCATTGAGGGCGATGCTGGCTGTGGGTTTGTCATATATGGCCTTTATTATGTTGAGGAAAGTTCCCTCTATGCCTACTTTCTGCAGGGTTTTTATCATAAATGGGTGTTGAATTTTGTCAAAAGCTTTCTCTGCATCTATTGAGATGGTCATATGGTTTTTATCCTTCAATTTGTAAATATGGTGTATCATGTTGACTGATTTGCGTATATTGAAGAATCTTTGCATTCCTGGAATAAACCCCACTTGATCATGGTGTATGATCCTTTTAATGTGCTGTTGGATTCTGTTTGCTAGTATTTTGTTGAGGATTTTTGCATCTATGTTCATCAGTGATAATGGCCTGTAGTTTTCTTTCTTTGTGACATCCTTGTCTGGTTTTGGTAACAAGGTGATGGTGGCCTCGTTGAATGAGTTTGGGAGTGTTCCTCCCTCTGCTATATTTTGGAAGAGTTTGAGAAGGATAGGCATTAGCTCTTCTCTAAATGCTTGACAGAATTCGCCTGTGAAGCCATCTGGTCCTGGGCTTTTGTTGTTGGAAGATTTTTTATCACAGTTTCAATTTCAGTGCTTGTGATTTGTCTGTTCATATTTTCTATTTCTTCCTGATTCAGTCTTGGCAGGTTGTGCATTTCTAAGAATTTGTCCATTTCTTCCAGGTTGTCCACTTTATTGGCATAGAGTTGCTTGTAATAATCTCTCATGATCTTTTGTATTTCTGCAGTGTCAGTTGTTACTTGTCCTTTTTCATTTCTAATTCTATTGATTTGAGTCTTCTCCCTTTTTTTCTTGATGAGTCTGGCTAATGCTTTATCAATTTTGATTATCTTCTCAAAGAACCAGCTTTTAGTTTAGTTGATCTTTGCTATCGTTTCCTTCATTTCCAATCTGATTTTTATGATTTCTTTCCTTCTGCTAACTTTGGGATGTTTTTGTTCTTCTTTCTCTAATTGCTTTAGGTGCAAGGTTAGGTTGTTTATTCGAGATGTTTCCTGTTTCTTAAGGTAGGATTGTGCTGCTATAAACTTCCCTGTTAGAACTGCTTTTGCTGCATCCCATAGGTTTTGGGTCGTCGTGTCTCCATTGTCATTTGTTTCTAGGTATTTTTTAACTTCCTCTTTGATTTCTTCAGTGATACTTCATTATTAAGTAGTGTATTGTTTAGCCTCCATGTGTTTGTATTTTTTACAGATCTTTTCCTGTAATTGATATGTAGTCTCATAGCACTGTGGTCAGAAAAGACACTTGATACAATTTCAATTTTCTTAAATTTACCAAGGCTTGATTTGTGACCCAAGATATGATCTATCCTGGAGAATGTTTCATGAGCACTTGAGAAAAATGTGTATTCTGTTGTTTTTGGATGGAATGTCCTATAAATATCAATTAAGTCCATCTTGTTTAATGTATCATTTAAAGCTTGGGTTTCCTTATTTATTTTCATTTTGGATGATCTGTCCATTGGTGAAAGTGGGGTGTTAAAGTCCCCTACTATGATTGTGTTACTGTCGATTTCTCCTTTTATGGTGGTTAGTTTTTGCCTTATGTATTGAGGTGCTCCAATGTTGGGTGCATAAATATTTACAATTGTTATATTTTCTTCTTGGTTGATCCTTTGATCATTATGTAGTGTCCTTCTTTGTCTCTTCTAATCTTTATTTTAAAGTCTATTTTGTCTGATATGAGAATTACTACTCCAGCTTTCTTTTGGTTTCCATTTGCATGGAATATCTTTTTCCATCCCCTTACTTTCAGTCTGGATGTGTCTCTAGGTCTGAAGTGGGTCTCTTGTAGACAGCATATATATATGGGTCTTGTTTTTGTATCCATTCAGCCAATCTGTGTCTTTTGGTGGGAGCATTTAGTCCATTTACATTTAAGGTAATTATCGATATGTATGTTCCTATTCCCATTTTCTTAATTGTTTTGGGTTCGTTATTGTAGGTCTTTTCCTTCTCTTGTGCTTCTTGCCTAGAGAAGTTCCTTTAGCATTTGTTGTAAAGCTGGTTTGGTGGTGCTGAACTCTCTCAGCTTTTGCTTGTCTGTAAACGTTTTAAATTCTCCATCAAATCTGAATGAGATCCTTGCTGGGTAGAGTAATCTTGGTTGTAGGTTTTTCTCCTTCATCACTTTAATTATGTCCTGCCACTCCCTCTGGCTTGTAGGATTCCTGTTGAGAGATCAGCTGTTATCCTGATGGGGATTCCCTTGTGTGTTATTTGTTGTTTTTGCCTTGCTGCTTTTAATATGATTTCTTTGTGTTTCATTTTTGACAGTTTGATTAATATGTGTCTTGGCGTATTTCTCCTTGGATTTATTCTGTATGGGACTCTCTGTGCCTCCTGGACTTGATTAACTATTTCCTTTCCCATATTAGGGAAGTTTTCAACTATAATCTCTTCAAATATTTTCTCAGTCCCTTTCTTTTTCTCTTCTTCTTCTGGAACCCCTATAATTCGAATGTTGGTGCGTTTAATGTTGTCCCAGAGGTCTCTGAGACTGTCCTCTGTTCTTTTCATTCTTTTTTCTTTATTTTGCTCTGCAGCAGTTATTTCCACTATTTTATCTTCCACCTCACTTATCCGTTCTTCTGCCTCAGTTATTCTGCTATTGATCCCATCTAGAGTATTTTTCATTTCATTTATTGTGTTTTTAATCAATGCTTGATTCCTCTTTAGTTCTTCTAGTTCCTTGTTAACTGTTTCTTGCATTTTGTCTATTCCATTTCCAAGATTTTGGATCTGGGAAATAGAATCTTGGATCATCTTTACTATCATTATTCTGAATTCTTTTTCAGGTAGACTGCCTAGTACCTCTTCATTTGTTAGGTCTGGTGGGTTTTTATCTTGCTCCTTCTCCTGCTGTGTGTTTTTCTGTCTTCTCATTTTGCTTATGTTACTGTGTTTGGGGTCTCCTTTTTGCAGGCTGCAGGTTCGTAGTTCCCGTTGTTTTTGGTGTCTGTCCCCAGTGGCTAAGGTTGGTTTAGTGGGTTGTGTAGGCTTCCTGGTGGAGGGGACTAGTGCCTGTGTTCTGGTGGATGAGGCTGGATCTTGTCTTTCTGGTGGGCAGGTCCACGTCTGGTGGTGTGTTTTGGGGTGTCTGTGGACTTTTTATGATTTTAGGCTGCCTCTCTGCTAATGGGTGGCGTTGTGTTCCTGTCTTGCTAGTTGTTTGGCATAGGGTGTCCAGCACTGTAGCTTGCTGGTCGTTGAGTGAAGCTGGGTGCTGTTGTTGAGATGGAGATCTCTGGAAGATTTTTGACGTTTGATATTATATGGAGCTGGGAGGTCTCTTGTGGACCAGTGTCCTGAAGTTGGCTCTCCCACCTCAGAGGCACAGCACTGACTCCTGGCTCCTCAATTTGGGATGATTTGTTGTCTATTCATGTATTCCACAGATGCAGGGTACATCAAGTTGATTGTGGAGCTTTAATCCGCTGCTTCTGAGGCTGCTGGGAGAGATTTCCCTTTCCCTTCTTTGTTCCCACAGCTCCCGGGTCTCAGCTTTGGATTTGGCCCCGCCTCTGCGTGTAGGTCGCCGGAGGGCGTCTGTTCTTCACTCAGACAGGACAGGGTTGAAGGAGCAGCCTCTTCGGGGACTCTGGCTCACTCAGGCCAGGGGGGACAGAGGGGCACGGAGTGCGGGGCGAGCCTGCAGCGGCAGAGGCCGGCATGACGTTGCACCAGCCCGAGGCGCGCTGTGCGTTCTCCCAGGGAAGCCGTCTCTGGATCCCGGGACCCCGGCAGTGACCCCGGAAGGGCGGCGTGGACAGTGACCTGCGCTCACACACAGGCCTCTTGGCGGCGGCAGCGGCAGCCCCAGTGTCCCACGCCCGTCTCTGGGCTCCGTGCTTTCGGCCGCGGCTTGCGCCCGTCTGTGGGGCTCCTTTAAGCAGTGCTCTTAATCCCCTCTCCTCGCGCACCAGGAAACCAAGAGGGAAGATATAGTCTCTTGCCTCTCCGGCAACTCCAGAGTTTTCCCGGACTCCCTCTTGGCTAGCTGTGGTGCATTAGCCCCCTTCAGGCTGAATTCTCGCCGCCAGCCCCAGTCCTCTCCCTGCGCTCTGACCGAAGCCCGAGCCTCTGCTTCCAGCGCCGCCCGCCCCGGCGGGCGACCAGACAAGCCTCTCGGGCTGGTGAGTGCCGGTCGGCACCGATCCTCTGTGCGGGAATCTCTCTGCTTTGCCCTTCCCAGGTATGTGGGGAGTTTCTTGCCTTTTGGGAGGTCTGAGGTCTTCTGCCAGCGTTCAGTAGGTGTTCTGTAGGAGTTGTTCCACGTGTAGCTATATTTCTGGTATATCTATGGGGAGGAAGGTGATCTCCGCGTCTTACTCTTCCGCCATCTTCCCCAGAAGTTCTCTTAGAGTGTATTCTTAATCTTGAGCCGACATCGCACACACCCTGGATTCCCAGCCGGGGTCGCTCTTCACTCCTTAACGCGGCGTCTCGTCAAGCCTCACAGAGCTCCACAGGGGTGTGGAGAGACAGGTGTTACTTATAATTACAAACTATTAATTTGAAACTCTTAACAGTATTTTCTTGGAAAAAATTTTTTTTTTTCTTACAGCTCTACTGGGCTCTGGCCAGATATTAGTATTCTTTTCCTTACTATAACCGAGGACCATGAGTCTAAGACTTGAACACTGTTGCTCAAATCAGAAAGAAGTGGGGATTCCAGGTTTTCTTTGTATTTACTTTTATAATTATTGTATCCAGTCCAAGACGACATAAGTCAAAATACAGTCACTTGGAAATTTACTTCTAGAAACTACAGTCAGAGGGATGAAAAGACCAGATCTTGAGATCAAATCTGAGATCTGTGCTAATTATTCTCAAAGGGTCTTATCCTTCGATTAAGTCAATGAAACACATACACACTCTAAGAAGATAAAAAAAGAGATAAGTGTTAGAGGTCTGGAGTTGGATTCAAAATTTACTTCTGCCCCCCGACAACCCCCAGCCCACTAACCCAAGAAATTAACTAAATAACATCCAATATTTACTGTGTACAGCATAGTGATTATATTTAATAATTATATACTTGAAAGTTGGTACGATCTTAAATGTCTCCTCACTACAAAGGACGGTAATTTTGCAATGTGATGCATGTGTTAAATAAGGCTATAATAGTAATTATTTAGTAATATATAAATGTGTCAAATCAACAAGTTGTACACTTTAAACTAACACCATGTTATGTTAATTATATCTCAATAAAGCTGGAAAAAATAGCATTCACTCTTTATTGTGCATAGATTATGTACTGAACATATATTTCAACTCTCAAGCAGTTAATTGGGGGAGAAATTTATTTATTTTAGTAGCTAGCACTTAGACCGTTTGGGAAGTGATGTATTTTAATTTGGAAACACTTTGTATGCACTCTTAGGAACAGATGGGGCCAGGGTGGCATGAATGTTGTGAGATACCAAATCATCATATGTAGGGGAAGGAAGCTATATTTATGATGGGTGGGGGATTAGTAATTTGTAGTTTTTGGTCCAGAATGGAGAAGAGAAAAATAAGGAGTGATGAAAAAGAAAGGGAAAGAGATGCTCATAAAACGAAAAGAAGCTGGAGTGATGGAGATCAGTAAGCTCTGGGGAGGTGAGTAGACTAAAGGATAATTTAAAATGATGCTGGTTCATGTTCCCTTAAAGGTTGTTTGTCTTGCTGTGATACAAAGCACTCCTCCATCTCCCCTGGTGAAATTTTCTATGCTTATGTAAAATTTTGGGAGTGGATCTTGGGATCATCTCAAAGATTCTTCTGTGTTTCGTATCTGGAGAGACATGGTAAAGCCTAGAATTAACATACACAAAACAAAAGCCTAGCAGGCAAAGTGAACCATGAAAATGTGTCTGAGACATCTGCAGATCTTTTTGGATGTTAATAGGACCTGGTATTGAAAAATATTCAGGTCAAGTGTACCTAGATGACCAAGGTGATGTGGTGACATCTGTATGGCATTTTAAAGTATTGAGTGACTGTTTACTTCAAGGGCAGGACCAAAGTAAGGGTTCTTTCACATACCTTTGCTTCTTAGATGTTGGCATATAGCAAAAACTTATTAACAATGCTTTTCTGAAATACAACTCTCAGAGGTCAACTCTCAGATAGTCAAGATCAATCTTCTTTAAAGTAGCCTATAATTTTGCCACTGCCTACCTTAGTGTTCTTTTATGATTCAACACTGCCTACTGAATAATGTCCCAAGTTCTCCTTATGGAATTTATGCACTGTAAATTTGATTCTTTCCACTTCTCTACCTCATTTGCTCATTATACTTTATTCTAGCCAAACCAAAAAAAAATTTAATTGCTTAGTTTTTTCTTATTTGGTTAAACTGCAGTGGAATAAGGAAAAATATTTTAATGGAACAAATAATTATAACCCTTTTCTCAAAATAATTTGCCTAAAATAATTTAAATTTTCTTAAAATTAACCTATATCTTCAACATACAGTTTTGACTCTACACTCTTGGGAATGGATTTTGTGGATAATATTTTAAACTGAGACATTATTTTTGTGTCTAACCAACTACTGCTTCTATCTTCCAACTCTGAAAACAAGGAAAATAATTTTTATTATTTAAATATACACAGAGGGAGAGGAACCAAGATGGCAGAGTAGAAGGATGTGCTCTCACTCCCTCTTTTGAGAACACCAGAATCACAACTAGCTGCTGGACAATCATCGACAGGAAGACACTGGAACTCACCAAAAAAAGATACCCCACATCCAAAGACAAAGGAGAAGCCACAATGAGACAGTAGGAGGGGTGCAATCACAGTAAAATCAAATCCCATAACTGCTGGATGGGTGACTCACAGACTGGAGAACACTTATACCACAGAAGTCCACCCACTGGAGTGAAGGTTCTGAGCCCCACGTCAGGCTTCCCACCTGGGGGTCCAGCAACGGGAGGAGGGATTCCTAGAGAATCAGACTTTGAAGCCTAATGGGAACTGATTGCAGGACTTTGACAGGACTGGGGGAAACAGAGACTCCACTCTTGGAGGGCACACACAAAGTAGTATGTGCATCAGGACCCAGGGGAAGGAGCAGTGACCCCAAGGGAGACTGAACCAGACTTACCTGCTAGTGTTGGAGGGTCTCTGGCAGAGGCGAGGTGTGGCTGTGGCTCACTGTGGGGACAAGAACACTGGCAGCAGAAGTTCTGGGAAGTACTCCTTGGCATGAGCTCTCCCAGAGTCTCTCATTAGCCTCACCAAAGAGCCCAGGTAGGCTCCAGTGTTGAGTTGCCTCAGGCCAAACAACCAACAGGGAGGGAACCCAGACCCAGCCATCAACAGTCAAGCAGATTAAAGTTTTATTGAGCTCTGCCCACCAGAGGAAAAGTCAGCTCTACTCACCACCAGTCCCTCCCATCAGGAAACTTCCACAAGCCTCTTAGATAGCCTCATGCACCAGAGGGCAGACAGCAGAAGCAAGAAGAACTACAACTCTGCAGCCTGTGGAACAAAAACCACATTCACAAAAAGATAGACAAGATGAAAAGGCACAGGGCTATGTACCAGATGAAGGAACAAGATAAAACCCCAGAAAAACAACTAAATGCAGTGGAGATAGGCAACCTTCCAAAAAAAGAATTCAGAATAATGATAGTGAAGATAATCCAGGACCTTGGAAAAAGAATGGAGACAAAGGTCGAGAAGATGCAAGAAATATTTAACAAAGACCTAGAAGAATTAAAGAACAAACAAACAGAGATGAACAATACAATAACTGAAATGAAAACTACACTAGAAGGAATCAATAGCAGAATAACTGAGGCAGAAGAACGGATAAATGACTTGGAAGACAGCATGGTGGAATTCACTGCTGAGGAACAGAATAAAGAAAAAGAATGAAAAGGAATGAAGAGAGCCTAAGAGACCTCTGGGACAACATTAAATGCAACAACATTTGCATTATAGGGGTCCTAGAAGGAGAAGAGAGAGAGAAAGGACCAGAGAAAGTATTTGAAGAGATTATAGTTGAAAACTTCCATAACATGGGAAAGGAAATATCCACCCAAGTCCAGGAAGCACAGAGGGTCCCATACAGGATAAACCCAAGGAGAAACATGCTGAGACACATGGTAATCAAACTGGCAAAAATTAAAGACAAAGAAAACTTATTGAAAGCAGCAAGGGAAAAATGACAAGTAACATACAAGGGAACTCCATTAAGGTTAACAACTGATTTCTCACCAGAAACTCTACAAGCCAGAAGGGAGTGGCATGATATACTTAAAGTAATGAAAGGGAAGAACCTAAAACCAAGATTACTCTACCCGGCAAGGATCTCATTCAGATCCAATGGAGAAATCAAAGCTTTACAGATGAGCAAAAGCCAGGAGAATTCAGCACCACCAAACCAGCTCTACAACAAATGCTAAAGGAACTTCTCTAAGTGGGAAACACAAGAGAAGAAAAGGACCTACAAAAACAACCCAAAACAATTAAGGAAATGGTCATAGGAACATACATATTGATAATTACCTTAAACATGAATGGATTAAATGCTCCAACCAAAAGACACAGGCTTGCTGAATGGATACAAAAACAAGACCCATCTATATGCTGTCTACAAGAGACCCACTTCAGACCTAGGGACACATAGAGAGTGAAAGTGAGGGGTTGGAAAGAGGTATTCCATTCAATTGGAAATCGAAAGAAAGCAAGAGTAGCTATACTCATATCAGATAAAATAGACCTTAAAATAAAGAATGTTACAAGAGACAAGGAGGACACTACGTAATGATCAAGGGATCAATCCCAGATGAAGATATAACAATTATCAATATATTTGCACCCCAAATAGGAGTACCTCAATACATAAGGCAACTGTTAACAGCTCTAAAAGAGGAAATCGACAGTAACACAATAATACTGGGAGACTTTAACACCTCACTTACACCAATGGACAGTTCATACAAAATGAAAATAAATAAGGAAACAGAAGCTTTAAATGACACAATAGACTAGATAGATTTAATTGATATTTATAGGACATTCCATCCTAAAACAGCATATTACACTTTCTTCTCAAGTGCGCACAGAACATTCTCCAGCATAGATCACACCTTGGGTCACAAATCAAGCCTCAGTAAATTTAAGAAAATTGAAATCAGATCAAGTATCTTTTCTGACCACAACACTATGAGATTAGAAATGTATTACAGGGAAAAAAACGTAAAAAACACAAACACATGGAGGCTAAACAATACGCTACTAAATAACCAAGAGATCACTGAAGAAATCAAAGAAGAAAGCAAAAAATAACTAGAGACAAATGACAATGAAAACACGACAATCCAAAACCTATGGGATGCAGCAAAAGCAGTTGTAAGAGGGAAGTTTATAGCTATACAAGCCTACCTCAAGAAACAAGAAAAATCTCAAATAAACAATCTAACCTTACACCTAAAGGAACTAGAAAAAGAAGAACAAACAAAACACAAAGTTAGCAGAAGGAAAGAAATCATAAAGATCAGAGCAGAAATAAATGAAATAGAAACAAAGAAAACAATAGCAAAGATCAATAAAACCAGAAGCTGGTTCTTTGAGAAGATAAACAAAATTGATAAACCATTAGCCAGACTCATCAAGAAAAAGAGAGAGCGGACTCAAATCAATAAATTAGAAATTAAAAAGAAGTTACAAGAGACACCACAGAAATACAAAGCATCCTAAAAGACTACTACAAGCAACTCTATGCCAATAAAATGGACAACCTGGAAGAAATGGACAAATTCTTAGAAAGGTATAACCTTCTAAGACTGAACCACGAAGAAATAGAAAATATGAACAGACCAATAACAAGTAATGATACTGAAACTGTGATAAAGAATCTTCCGGGCTTCCCTGGTGGAGCAGTGGTTGAGAGTCCGCCTGCCGATGCAGGGGACACGGGTTCGTGCCCAGGTCCAGGAAGATCCCACATGCCGCGGAGCAGCTGGGCCCATGAGCCATGGCCGCTGAGCCTGCGCATCTGGAGCCTGTGCTCTGCAACGGGAGGGGCCACAACAGTGAGAGGCCCACGTACCGCAAAAAAAAAAAAAAAAAAAGAATCTTCCAACAAACAAAAGTCCAGGACCAGATGGCTTCACAGGTGAAGTCTATCAAACATTTAGAGAAGAGCTAACACCCATCTTTCCTTCTCAAACTCTTCCAAAAAAGTGCAGAGGAAAGAACACTCCCAAACTCATTCTATGTGGCCACCATCACCCTGATACCAAAACCAGACCAAGATACTACAAAAAAAGAAAATTACAGACCAATATCACTGATGAATATAGATGCAAAAATCCTCAACAAAATACTAGCAAACAGAATCCAACAACACATTAAAAGGATCATACACCATGATCAAGTGGGATTTATCCCAGTGATGCAAGGATTCTTCAATATATGCAAATTAATCAATGTGATACACCATATTAACAAACTGAAGAATAAAAACCATATGATCATCTCACTAGATGCAGAAAAATCTTTTGACAAAATTCAACACCCATTTATTTTAAAAACTCTCCAGAAAGTGGGCATAGAGGGAACCTACCTCAACATAATAAAGGCCGTCTATGACAAACCCACAGCAAACATCATTCTCAATAGTGAAAAACTGAAAGCATTTCCTCTAAGATCAGGAAGAAGACAAGGATGTCCACTCTCACCACTAGTATTCAACATAGTTTTGGAAGTCCTAGCCATGGCAACCAGAGAAGAAAAAGAAACAAAAGGAATACAAATTAGAAAAGAAGAAGTAAAACTGTCACTGTTTGCAGATGACATGATACTATACATAGAAAATCCTAAAAATGCCACCAGAAAACTACTAGAGCTAATCAATGAATTTGGTAAAGTTGCAGGATACAAAATTAATGCACAGAAATCTCTAGCATTCCTATACACTAATGATGAAAAATCTGAAAGTGAAATTAAGGAAACACTCTCATTTGCCATTGGAACAAAAAGAATAAAATACCTAGGAATAAAACTACCTAGGGAGACAAAGAGCTGTATGCAGAAAACTATAAGACACTGATGAAAGAAATTAAAGATGATACCAACAGATGGAGAGATATACCATGTTCTTGGATTGGTAGAATCAGTATTGTGAAAATGACTATATTACCCAAAGCAATCTACAGATTCAATGCAATCCCTATCAAATTACCAATGGCATTTTTTACAGAACTAGAACAAGTAATCTTAAAATTTGTATGGAGACACATAAGACCCCAAATAGCCAAAGCAGTCTTGAGGGAAAGAAATGGAGCTGGAGGAATCAGACTCCTTGACTTCAGACTATGATACAAAGGTACAGTAATCAAGACAATATGGTACTGGCACAAAAACAGAAACAAAGATTAATGGAACATGATAGAAAGCCCAGAGATAAACCCATGCACCTATGGTCAACTAATCTATGACAAAGGAGGCAAAGATATACAATGGAGAATAGACAGTCTCTTCAATAAGTGGTGCTGGGAAATCTGGAGAGCTACATGTAAAAGAATGAAATTAGAACACTCCCTAACACCATACACAAAAATAAACTCAAAATGGATTAGAGACCTAAATGTAAGACGGGACACTATAAAACTCTTAGAGGAAAACATAGGAAGAACACTCTTTGACATAAATCACAGCAAGACCTTTTTTGATCCACCTCCTAGAGTAATGGAAATAAAAACAAAAATAAACTAATGGGACCTAATGAGACTTCAAAGCTTTTGCACAGCAAAGGAAACCATAAACAAGACGAAAAGACAACCCTCAGAATGGGAGAATATATTTTCAAATGAATGAATGGACAAAGGATTAACCTCCAAAATATATAAACAGCTCATGCAGCTCAGTATTAAAGAAACAAACAGGGCTTCCCTGGTGGTGCGGTGGTTGAGAGTCCGCCTGCCGATGCAGGGGACATGGGTTCGTGCCCCGGTCAGGGAAGATCCCACATGCCACGGAGCGGCTGGGCCGTGAGCCATGGCCGCTGAGCCTGTGCGTCCGGAGCCTGTGCTCCACAACGGGAGAGGCCACAACAGTGAGAGGCCCGCGTACCGCATTAAAAAAAAAAAAAAAAAAAAAGAAACAAACAACCCAATCCAAAAATGGGCAGAAGACCTAAATAAACATTTCTCCAAAGAAGACATACAGATGGCTAAGAAGCACATGAAAAGCTGCTCAACATCACTAATTATTAGAGAAATGCAAATCAAAACTACAATGAGGTATCACCTCACACCAGTTAGAATGGGCATCATCAGAAAATCTACAAACAACAAATGCTGGAGAGGGTGTGGAGAAAAGGTAACCCTCTTGCACTGTTGGTGGGAATGTCAATTGATACAGCCACTATGGAGAACAATATGGAGGTTTGTTAACAAACTAAAAATAGAATTACCATATGATCCAGCAATCCCATTACTGGGCATATACCCAGAGAAAACTATAATTCAAAAAGACACATGGACCGCAATATTCACTGCAGCACTATTTAGCCATCCAGCACTCTATAGCCGTGTCACGGAAGCAACCTAAATGCCCATCGACTGACGAATGGAAAAAGAAGATGTGGTACAGGGGCTTCCCTGGTGGCGCAGTGGTTGAGAGTCCGCCTGCCAATGCAGGGGACATGGGTTCATGCCCTGGTCCGGGAAGATCCCACATGCCGCAGAGCGGCTAGGCCCGAGAGCCATGGCCGCTACGCCTGCGCGTCTAGAGCCTGTGCTCTGCAACGTGAGAGGCCACAACAGTGAGAGGCCCGCGTACTGAAAAAAAAAAAAAGAAGAAGAAGATGTGGTACAGATATACAATGGAATATTACTCAGCCATAAAAAGGAACGAAATTGAGTCATTTGTTAAGACGTGGATGGATCTAGAGACTGTCATACAGAGTGAAGTAAGTCAGAAAGAGAAAAACAAATATTGTATATTAATGCATATATGTGGAACCTAGAAAAATGGTACAGATGCGCCAGTTTGTAGGGCAGAAGTTGAGACACAGATGTAGAGAACAAATGTATGGACACCAAGTGGGGAAAACCATGGGGGGTGGGGATGGTGGTGTGCTGAATTGGGTGATTGGGATTGACATGTATACACTGATGTGTATAAAATTGATGACTAATAAAAAACTGCTGCATAAAAAAAGAAACAAACAAAAAAATGAAATAAATATATATATACACAGAAATTCATCATATTTTAAAATAAAATTTGGTACAAAATTGTCATTTCTGCTAGGATGATGGCACTATACTTTTTTGGGGGTATTTTATAGTATTTAAAGACAGTTTTCTATGTGATTTCTACCTCAAACATTTTTTTTAAAAGTTTAAAAGTAACTTGTTTGGGGATTTGAGAGTGCTAAGTCATTTGATAGATTAACTGTATGGTTCTATCAAAACAGTATATTATTGACCAGGTATTTTTATTGTACCCTGTCACTTATGAAACAGCTTAATAATAAGTATAAAATATAAATAACATTTTATTTCCCTTTTTCTCTTTCCAAACTGCTCATTTGATTTACATGTGACCCTATGACAGGTAGAGAACATACAGGTATTTGATGACAAAGACAGAATTGTAAGTGATAATCCTCAACTTCTAGCCCAGAAATGTTTTAGCAGCTTGCCTTTCAATTTCTTTCTTTCTTTCTTTCACATTATAAGAACTTTTATTCTTTTTTATTTTATTTATTTTATTTTTGGCTGTGTTGTGTCTTTGTTGCTGCGTGCGGGCTTTCTCTAGTTCCGGCGAGAGGGGGCTATTCTTCGTTGTGGTGCACGGGCTTCTCATTGCGGTGGCTTCTCTTGTTGTGGAGCACGGGCTCTAGGTGCATGGGCTTCAATAGCTGTGGTGCATGGACTTAGTTGCTCTGCGGCATGTGGTACCTTACTGGACCAGGGCTCAAACCCATGTCCCTTGCATTGGCTGGCATATTCTTAACCTCTGCACACCACCACGGAAGCCTCTCAATTTCTTTTTGATGTTTCACTAAATTAAAATTTTTGAATGTTATGAGAAAAAGTAAATTCTCGTTCTATTTTGTATCTCACTTTTTATTTCTAAGAAAATAATTGAAATGACTTTTTCAATTTCAATAAACATAGAAGTAGAAGATTTTGAGGAGAATCTAGCTTGAGAAAAAACAACAACAAAGCAATGAGTATTTTCTCAACTTTCTCATGTGTCCACCAACACTGTTACCCAATCCCTGGATGTCATTCACTTCTTCAGGTCCTGCAGCAGAGTAGTGACTAACTGTGATAAGTTTGAAGGGTTCGGTGATTGCTACATGGAATCATCTCTGTCACTAGCCCATCTAAATTTCCACCACCACAGTACTTTCTAATTAAGGCACTATTTACATTAAGTAACGATTAAAATATCCATTATCTGTGAAAGACAGTACACACACTAGTTGCCATTTGAATTTGTACAAGGAGGTTGTCAGATTTGCTTACTGGATACCTGGGTAACAAAAGCTTTCTGAACAAAAGAAACTCAGACAGGGTGTTTAATGGAGATATAAGAAGGTCAATAATGGTCCATACACTCACTTTTTTTCCCCATCATGCTCCTACAGTTCATGCTGGAAACAGTGGCTCCTCAGCAGTTTTCTTCTTCCACATTATCTGGATGCTTGGATCACTCAGAGTTCTTCTCTCTGGCATAGGAGAAATAAAATATAATCTTATTGCCTTGCTGTTTTTCAAGCATTAAGGTTGTAGCTTTGACATAGTGAATTGACTTTCCAGCAAAATAGACTTGCATAATTTGGAAATCCAAGCAGTTTTATTTTGAACTATCCAATAATCATTCAAAAATTTACCTTGAACCTGCTTTATGACACCTATTCAACAGGGGTCTGCCGATGGGTTATAAATCTGTCTTTGGCCTCCTGTAAGCTGTTACTTGGCTAATGAACAGTTTACTAATGAATTCTAATTTCATTTTGATTTCCTCAATTAGGATATCCATTCAGTGCACACAATGCTATATCACTAAGATTGCACCTTCCCTGTGATTCCTTTATTATCACTCTAAGAAACAGCTGACTGATGAACAGCAAAATAGTGGCAAAGGCTTAAATTGTTCACAAATGATTTTTCCAGACTATCTCATATAGTTCTCATATAATCTTGCTTTAAAAAAGAATTATTGGGCTTCCCTGCTGGTGCAGGGGTTGAGAATCTGCCTGCCAATGCAGGGGACACAGGTTCGAGCCCTGGTCTGGGAAGATCCCACATGCTGCAGAGCAACTGGGCCCGTGAGCCACAGCTACTGAGCCTGCGCATCTGGAGCCTGGGCTCAGCAACTAGAGAGGCCGCGATAGTGAGAGGCCCGCGCACCGCGATGAACAGTGGCCCCCGCTTGCCGCAACTAGAGAAAGCCCTCGCACAGAAACAAAGACCCAACACAGCCAAAAATAAATAAATTTATAAAAAAGAATTATTATTTTAAAGTGTAGAGGTGTGGCCACCACTTTAGTTCAGGTCCTTCTTTTCCTCCTCCATAATCCAGGAAGGAATACCCTTTCATCATTTAAATGTTTTTAATTATGCTCATACATGTGGTCAAAAATTAAATATCCCAGAAGAATTAGTACCACTGCCCCCCACTGTTTCACTCCACAGAGGCAACTACTTTTAACCACATATATTTCTTACTTATCTTTTTCATATTTAAAAAATGATTATACTAATATTTCCTGATTTGCAACTTTAGACTTGTGTTCTGACTTAGTGCTGTGCTAGGATTTAGTCCTTACTTTTTCTGATTGTTACTTTTTCATAGGATCTGATTCTTGTTTTGTGGATGCAATGTTGAATATCCATGAAGATAATAATTAGGCTCCTTCTTTCCTTCCCTCCGCCCTTTCTTCCTTCCTCCCTTCCTATCTGTCCTTCCTTCCGTCCTTCCTCCCTCCCTCCCTCCTTCTTTCCTTCGTTCATTCGTTCGTTCATTCGTTCGTTCGTTCCTTCCATCCTCCCTTCCTTTCTTTCCTTCATTGACTTTCTCTGTTCCCTGAATTATCTCTGTTTCCTCTAGGGTCCATTTTCTTTTTATCTTTGTTTCTTCCTCTGGCTTGTAAGAGTTCCTCAAATGTCTAATGATTCTCATTTGGTCTTTCATAATAAGAATGAAGGACTAAGAAGCTGGCTTGAGTTTTTGTTTACATGGATAGAACTTTTGGGTGGCAAGTACTGCTTAACCCATGAAGAACTGGTTATTTCACTGAAAGCTCCTCCAATGCCTGAATCTAGAGTGTTCTTCCACTATACCACACAAAAAGTACAGAGAGTTTGTGCACATTTTTCCTTCGTTAAAAGCCTAGCTATTGGCCTTTCCACATGCCAGAGTACCTTCAATTAGTACCAGATTTTTTTTATCACACTTCTAATTTTTTTGCCTCTGTTATATCTGACATAAATGAGTCTGGGGTCATTTTGGGTTTTATTAACCAGGTTCCTTCCCTCCATTACTTTTAGCCTCTCTGCACAGACACCAAATTTTCACCATATGTTATTGAGCACCTGTCACGTGCCAGGCATTGTTCTTGGTGCTGAGGTTGTGCCATCAGTAAACAGAACAGACAGAAATTACTCCCTCTTGGGACTTACATCCTTTTTGAGGAGATATGTCTTCTACTTTTCATGAAGCTGAGCATTTTTTAGTCTGATTATTGGCCACTTGGATTTCCTTTTTTGAATTCCTTGTACATTTTTCCATTGAGGTGTTTTCTCTTGTTATTAGTTTATAGGAGATTATTGCATTTTGGAGATATTGACATTTTGTGTCATATATTTTGTAAATTAAGCCAACAATGAGGTATCATGATTATCTCTTCAAATTTAGAAAAACTACAAAGAGTAATACTATCTAGTGTTATTAATTATGCAAGGAATTGAACATCATGTTACATTGCTTATGAAGTCTGAATTGATGCAACATTTTAAAAAGTAACTTGAAAATTTTTATTTAAATTTAAAAGCCGGATACCATTGATTAGCAATCACATTTCAAAATAAAAACACCAGCAGGTAAAGATATTGCATACCAAAGACATTTTTACAGTAGGAATACAAGACAATATAAAAAGGTGATGGCTAATGTTCCTGCTAAAGTTATTTGTGCTGCTGTTATATTACCTGCATTCTATGTCTTCTTCTGTAATTATCAATAAACTATATTGTGTTCAAGAATATATTGGATTTGGAGGCCACCTAAAAAATTCTTCTAGGTTTCACCTATGGGGCACTCAGTGCAGGACAAAGAACAGGTGTAGAAATGATACTTAAACATTCATCAGTGTGTAAAGGATTTAAAAAAATGTAGCATAGCATGGCATGAAATATTGTATAATTTGGCCTAAATATATTGACATAATGTTTGTAATGCAGATGAGTCTGGCCTAAATATATTGACATAATATCTGTAATGCATTATTCAATGAAAAAAGCTGCCAACTGCAGAGAATGTCTATTATATAACCCCATTTATAAATAAGTAAAACAGATAAATATGTTTATTTTAGCATAAACAAAATTGTAGAGGGACTCACAGCAGATTGTTACCTAATCGGTATAAAAAAGGAAGAAAAGTATACAGGGGAATATTTAACTTATGCTTTATGAATATTTAGATTCAACCTTTTTTCTTTAAACAAGCATGTGCTGTTTAAGAAATAACTAAAGAAAATTTTTATAAAGGAAAAAAACCAGTTATGTTATGGTCCCTGCCTGAGAATTTCTGAATCAGAATCTGTGGAATGAAAGTCTTAGGATTTTAACTTTTAAAACACTCCTTCCATGGTTCTAATGTATACTTTAGTGTTACACTCAGTCACTTAGAGAAAATCAATAATTAGGAAAGTAATAAAAACAATTTTTTAATTACTGTATATAGATTAAGATTTATCCATGTATATATAAATGACATGAATTAAATTTAATGACTAAATTAAAGAACTCACCATAGTATAATGTAGTCCTGTAGGGGAAAGTTCATTGGACACTGATTCAAAGGACAGGTTTACAAAATGATTATCAGTGAGTTTTGCTATTTCAAAACAGTCAACAATTCCATTTCCTGAAGATGTTTAGAAGAATATGTGCAGACTATAAGAACCATTTCAAATGATGACTTAACTTACAAAAAGTCTTTAATTGTATAACATCATTGGAATGGGTGGGCAGTCACTCAGGGTAATTAATTAGAAGGTAAACACTGATTTTTATGTAAAATTTCTGATATAAATACAACTCAGCTGGGTTCTAACATAAGCAAGGCTACAACAGACAAGACAAAGTGTGGTAATTAAAGAGAGGAATCATGGATGTAGGTCTGGAGTCAGAATCCTGGCGTAAGACTGACCCCCAAGAAGAGTGGGCAGCAAATAGAAACAGGTAAAGTGTCTCCAAAAGCGTGGCGCACTTTAGTATTTTCTTGACAGATTTGGCAATACAAGGCAACTCAGCCTCCTGGGAGAGGTAATTTCCAGGACGTGACAAAACTCAGACTCTGGGAAGTGGCATAATTGGTCTTACTGCTTTCAAGGTCTGAATTGGAGAACAGCCAGGCTTTTTTTTTTTTTTTGCGGTACGTGGGCCTCTCACTGTCGTGGCCTCTCCCGTTGTGGAGCACAGGCTCCGGACGCGCAGGCTCAGCAGCCATGGCTCACGGGCCCAGCTGCTCCGCGGCATGTGGGATCTTCCCCGACCGGGGCACAAACCCATGTCCCCTGTATTGGCAGGCGGACTCTCAACCACTGCGCCACCAGGGAAGCCCAGCCAGGCTTTCTTATTCCAAGTCTATTCTGCGTGTTTTGTATCTGACCACTATTTTTCGATGCTTTAAAAGCACATGAATACACACACATATGCATGCATGCATATGATGGATGAAGATATAATTGTGTGATGAACATTTGCTGTTTCTGTTGTTCCACATCCTTCACTCTTCTGATAACAGTAAACTGAGAGCCAGAAGTTGGGAAATGACCAGTTCCTAGATCCAGAGGTCAAGCCCCTGGATCAGGCTGCATACAAAGCCCATGTCTTTTTTTGGTTCTGTGACCAACAATGTCTCCTTATTGTTTAATTCAGTTTCAATTTAGTTTGCTGTTATTTGCAACCAAAAGAGCCCTGGTTAATTATGGCAGCTTAAAAATGGCTGCAACTTCTTTGTTACTCTCCTTATTTAGAGATTGAATCTGTGACCCACCTCCCTGAATCTTGAGGTGCTCTGTGACAGCCAGGACAAATAGAAAATGGCAAAAGAGACACTATGTCAGCTTCCAGCTCCAGGCCATAAGAAACTGGCAGTTTCTGTATCCTTTCTCTGAAACACAATCTCTGGGAGCTCTGAGACACTGAAAGAAGGCCAGCAGCCCTGGGACTAATATGCTCAAGAGACTAGGGGTAAACACTTTGGTGAACAGTCCCAGCTGAGAACAGCCTTCCAGCCAAGGCACAGGGAATGTGACTGAAGCTGTCTTGGACTCTCCAGGCTGGTTCATCCATTTGAGATCTATTTATTCAATTAGAGAAAATAAGTAGCCAAATACCACTGAGTGACCAGTGAGTTGACACTACATAGAGCCAAAGAATCACTTAGTGATTTAGTGAATTTAGTCAGAGCCCTGACTAAATTCTTGACTCATAAACATGCTAGATTATACCAAAATGACTAGGTTTTGCAGTAATTTGTTATGTAGGAATATATAACCTAAAAACAGATAACATTTTTAAAACCTATTAAAATTTAAACTAAAGTCACTTTATCATTCAACTATTGCTACTTAGTTTCTTTTATTTTTATTTTATTATTTTTATTATTATTATTTTTTTGTAGTACATGGGCCTCTCACTGTTGTGGCCTCTCCCGTTGCGGAGCACAGGCTCTGGTGCGCAGGCCCAGTGGCCATGGCTCACGGGCCCAGCCACTCCGCGGCATGTGGGATCTTCCCAGAGCGGGGCACGAACCCGTGTCCCCTGCACTGGCAGGTGGACTCTCAACCACTGCGCCACCAGGGAAGCCCTCTTTTATTTTTTAAAACTAGTATACAGAGCCAGTAGTTACTGAAAAGTAAGAAAAGATTTTTTTCTTTTCCAGACAGACAGTGATAAATATGCTGAGGGACTTCGCATTTGCAAGGTGAATATGGAACTCCTTACTTCTGAAATGTGAGCATCAGACAGTGTTTATTGAGTATTACAATTCTAATCAAATTAACTTGTTTGGTCCTGGATCTTTAGGGTTAATAACGTAAAGCCTGTCTATTAAAAAGGCTAAACATAAGTTTCAGTAGATGTCATAAAATATAATTATCTGTACAAATTTTAAGGTATCATTGCGACATTACAATTACATTCCTAAATTCATACATATAAAGTGTGTATCGTGAATACCTTAGTGTTTTAAAACTGATTCCTACCATCACCACCACCACCTATACTTTCTTTTGTGGAACTATATACATATTGCATGTAAAATGTTATTTACATTGAAAGGAAGATGTAGAATTATAGGTAAGGAAAGACTAATTGCAAAGGAAAAATAAAACATTCACACAAAGTTTGGTGAAAACATGGGAATTCAAATGAATAAGACTCTTGTGGTCAAAAGTAACATGTACCTATCTCTTCAGGGAGGAAGGGTTGTGTGATGATGGTATAATGGGATTTGTGGCTCAGAAGATATTCAAATTTTGGCTCTGGCACTCACTAGTTTTTGTATTTAGGACTCATATTTGTAGCTTCTACATACCATACATATAACATTGTTTTGTGTTAATTTATTAACTGATTTTGAATGTAGCCCCTCAATGCATGAGTGGTATATGCAAGAAGTCTATGAGCTGACAAAATGAGTATCTTGCAAGGATATAAATTTTGTATGTATATGTTCAGAGGAGTCCATTAAAAATATGTGTCCTACCTTTATATCCATGTTATATATTGTTGCCTGCATTCCTCCAGTATTGTGAATGAATGGAAAAAGATAGAGTTGTAGGCCATCTTTCACAAAGCTTCAAATTTACTTAAGAAGTAATGTAAAATAATGTGCATTGAAAATTGCTTTAATACAATTAAAATTTAATAAAGTTAGAGCTATTTAATTATTTCCTGACATTTTACAAATATTAAACAATGGCTTGTTTCTTTATTTTCTGAAGATAGTTGCAAACATTACTGTTGTATAGAAAGAGGCACTGTCAGGACCTTCTCCTCTCTTTTGTTGTTATGATGCAACATTTTCCATAATATCTTTTGTAACTGGTGATGAGTGATGCTTGATTTCTTTGCCTTTCCTGCTTTGTAACTCAGAAGACTAATTTTAAATGATGCAATTTTTCACTTCAAAAAATTTTCAGGTTTCTGTAACGATTTAAACCTATCAATATTTCCTGCTTGGTTCCTAACCTACAGCAGAGTTGTGGAAAACATTATGATTTTCCTCTAGTAGTTCTATTTGATGCTGTAGTTCATAAAGTTGGAACAAAACACATTTGCAATCCTATTTCCATTAACTAGCCCCTGACATGGGAAATTATATCCAGACATTTGTTTTAGCATGGATACACTAAAAATGATGCCCTGTTTTACCAGTTCTTTCTACCTGAGCCTATTAGATTAGAGTTAATGGACCACCCAGAATCAGAATCACCCTTAGGAGCTTGTCAAAAACAAAGATCCCAGTATCTTATACACAAGATTCTAATTTAATTGTCAGGCTGGGATGGAACCCAAGGATCTGCACTGTTAATACATGTTCCCCAGGAGGATCTTATGGATACCTACAATAGCCCACACAGTAAATATTAGACCCTTTGGTGATAAAGTTTTCCTATACATATAATATGTGCTCACAGACAAAATGAAATGAAAAATGGAGATAATAACTTGACTAGTTTGGGGGGAAAGATTCTTAGTGTGCAGGAATATCTATTTGGATGATTATATGACTCATTTTATTGTAAAACTGAAAATGTCCCAAACTCGTTTATTTCCCCTTCGTGAATATAGCAATGGATAAGGAGCTTACATATAAAATCAGTTAAATAGTTTTGGTGGTTTAAAAATATGTCCACAAATATATTCTTCCTTTCAGAGGGAGCAGCCTCACTCTTCCCCTCTGCTGAATGTGGGCTGCACTTTGTGACCCCTTTTCAAAAGATGGGATATCATGAAAGTGACAGAGTGTGACTTCTGAGCCTAGGGTGCAAAAGACACCGTGGCTTCTATTTTTAGCTCTCTTCATAACTCATTCTCAGGCCACAAGGCTGCCATGTTCTGACCATGCTCCAGAAGCCATGATAAAAGCCCGGGTGGGGTAACTCTGAGATCTCCTGCTAATAGTCAGCACCAACTTGTCAGTCTTGTGAGTGAGCCTTCTTTACAGCAGATCTGCAAACCTGAGATAAACCTACAGATGACTCCAGCTCTGGCTGACATCTTGGCTGTAACCTCACAAGAGACCCTGAGTCAGAACTTCCCAGATGAGCCCTCCTCACATAGCTGACACACAGACACTGTAAGAACTATTAAAGTTCACTGTGGTTTAAGCCACTAAGTTTTGGATATGAAGAAATAAATAACCAGTAAACATACTCAGATAGATATATCACATGCTAGTATCTTTATTGCTCCATTTTATGATGAAATTATTGAAAGCATTCACATATCCAATAATCTAATAATTCATGCTGAAGATTGAAGGTAGTTCATGGGCCTGTGTTCAGCTACTTTTGCATTCACCATCACCTTTTTGTTACCCCTACAACTAAACTGTTAAGCTTCTTTCTAAATACTACATTTTTGAGAGGGACATTTTCACAAGAATATAGCTCAATGAGCTTAGGTGAGAAATTGGATATTTTTCCATGTATCATCTGCTCTTTCTTTTGACAAATATTTATTGACACCTACTATGTGCCAGTCACTTTTCTAGGAGGTTGGTATACATCTGTCAACAAAAAGACAAAAATTCTTGCTCCCATGGAACTTATTTTTCAGTATTAGTTATTAACTGTTAAATATATATGTATTTAGGACAATCTATGTATACACAGAAATATGTATATGGAATAGGCCCTGCCTTTACTTAATCTATTATGCATTTTCCACATGACTGTTTTTTATGAATGCAAAATTCTTCAAAAAAGAACTTTTAAACAATTTCTGTGTCAATTAAAATGCATATAACAATGACAAAATAAATTAAGATAGTAATTTTGTTTAGCTCCTGTCTCTTGGCTATTCATACAAATGCACTAAGTACATTCGACGTTTTCAGATTATCCTGTCAACCGGTCACATTTTAATGTCAACTCTCTGTTCATTAGGAACATGCTACCCAGGGGACTCTCTATTTTTTTGTTTCATTTAGTGAAGAGTTATAATGTCATATGGTACACGAGATTTTTTTCAAACGGCTCCTTGACACTCCAGTACTCTTACAATAAGAAAGAAGACAAGATAGCTATTTTTTCTAAGTTGAGGATGATACTGCCTACTATTTTTATGGATTTATTTAAAAATTGTGTATCTCTGGATTTATCAGTGATGTATAAAATTACATTTTAAGCATAAAAAGATAAATGCAGGTTTACAAATGTAAACCTTATTTCAAATGAGGTTCACTTTACAATGGAAGTGTAATTAGTTGTAGCTGTTTGTAATAGCAGCCTTTCATAGACTTAAAATGTTTTTATTCTTTTTTTAAAGCTTTTTATAGACCAATATCTAATTGAGTTCAGATTCATCAGTTTATAGATAACTACAGTCCAAGAAATTTTAGTCAGAGTTAGCTATTGGCTATTGACAGAAAAGCAACAAAAACCCCAGCCTGTGACTCTCAGCCCATGGTCTTTTTTTTTTTTTTAAATCACACTGAGGCTTCATCTCATTATTAGGTATAGAATGAAGCAAAGAAATATTCATTTCATAAGTGTTTAATTTTTCATCTTGAAGAAAGTAACTTCAAGCCTCAGTGTCTAACATTCTTAATTATTTGTTAGGCTAATGTGAATTTATTCTTTATTTAAAAATGGACTTGAGAAAATGACATTACAGAAAGTTTTTAAAATAGAGAAAAAAATCTATAAAATCACTGTCCTCCAAAACAATCACATTTATTTTTGTATTTTTACATTCTAGTTTTTAAAGTAATCTAGAAATAGCAGACATGCAATTATATGTGTGTGTGTGTTTGTGTGTATTTACTTAATAGTCTATCGGTTGCCTAACTTTTGGTATTGCAGACACCATTGCAAGAAAGATCTTGTGTACTGGACTTTATTGTCTATAATTGTCCTTATTTCATTAGAATTAATTGTTGAGGGACATTAATAACCTAAAAGATATGGACATATATGCCCTTGTTATATATTTCTCTGTTACCTCCCCCAAAAGCATGGTCCCAATTCTCCATGTTATTAGCAATGGAGCCCCATTGAAGGCAAATAAATCTTTTTCTGTTTTGTTCCTTGTCATTCCTCCATCACCTAGTCCACAGACTGGCACAAAATAAACACATAAAAATTAAAATATGTAAGACGTGTGTATAGTAAATAAATAACCTAAGATGTATTTATACTATCTGGTTAACATTTTGCTTTTATTTCTTTTCCTGAGACACAAATAGGAGAAAAGTCAATAAAGAAATGGAGTTCACTGAAATTAAAAATCTTGATGCACATTATTAATATTTCAAATGCCTTTCTCTTTATACTCTCAAAGTAAATGAAATGTATATGTATCATTTGAGAAGGGATGCTGCTTTTATATCATCCTCACAGTATCTATAGCTGAGGTTTTTATTTCTTTTTGACCCCTCTTAACCATGGTCTGTATTTTGGTCTGTATTTTACCCGTACTGTATCTAGACGAGGACAACAGCCACTTATGCTGATGTCAGTATCTTGTGCCTTCAACTGAGACTTTCTAAAGCAACAGAATCAAGAATCCGTCTGTATAAATTGGACAGCCAAGCTCCTCTTCTGAGAAGGAAAATGACTACTAGCTAAAGTCTAATTAAAATTCTAAATTACGGGCTTCAAAATTCTTAATCACTAGGATTCTCTCTGCTTACTTGATCTCATTTTCTGTAACATTTAAAGTCAAACACTGCACTCCACAAAAGCAAATATATCACTCTCACCCACATAAGAATCAGCAGCCTCAACCTCAAGTCCTGGTCTCTTATCATTTCACTGCCTACTGTCGACTCATTGCTTTCCACAAGTCATGACACTCTTCTCTCAGTCAAAACATTTTTTTTTTATAACGCATCCTCACAATGACAACTTCTCTGACTCTAGGTAGAATGATCATGAGATTTATTATTCAAACGGGAACACCTTTAAGTGTAATAAAGATGCTCTTAGTAATTACACTAGGAAAATGCAAAATTTACCACTGTCTCTGGCAAACCAAGATAAATGTTTACCCTAACTATGGCCCTAATCATTCATAAAACTCTGAGCATCATAGGCACATCTCAGCAAATACAGATAGACACAGATATCCTCTCTCTTCTTTCCCCTCCCCTATTTTCCACTTAGTATTCACCAATGCTTTGATTTTGCTCAAGATCCAAGGAAAGCATTATTTTGATATATAAATGTATGAGTTTTTCCAACAAAAAATAGTTTAGTCTTTGGTGACCATTGAATACTATTTGCATTGTCTAACTGCATTGTCTGTCCATAACTGATAGGGTTTTAAAGAATGGAGGACTTGTGGTAACTTTGGGTAAAGGTAGGGTGCCTTTTTGTCACACTGGGGTTTAGGAGACCATAGGATAAGACTGACCAACAAGAGTAAGGATCAGTCTGACTGGCCAGGGAAAGGCCATAAAATACTGTGGGTCTAGGTAAGAAAGTTGTTAAGATAGAAAGTTCAGTTAAAGGGAAGGTAAGAAAGCCATAGCCTGTTCTAGACAGCTGTTCAACAAGGATTCAGATTACAGGAGACCAGGAGTGAGCACCAGCAATATTAGGTAGTGCATGCTGGTGCCAGGCCAATGCATGCTTTCCATTTTTCTTGTAGGATGATGTATATGAGATCGTTTTTAACCACAACTATTAATCCTAGGAAAATGTCACCTTGTGGCTTGTTGATGCATGCACCTTCGTGAGCTAGTTCAGCAATGGAAGGTTCCTAATTCTTTGAACAGCAAGTTTGCCTGAGATTTTCTGAACTTAGAATTGAATTCACAATATTTGCATTGTGTTTTTGAAATATCTTGTAAACATTTAGCTAATATTTGGGACTTTCAGTTGAATAAATAAGTTGCATCTCTTACATCAAAAAAAACCATTTTCAGTTGTATAACGGAGTGATTTATGATCATTAACCAATAAAAATGGACATTAATTTTTTTGGATTGTTTTCAAAATTCTTAAATTTTTTAACTTTGTCTTATAATGGATGTAAAAAGATGAAAGAAAAGAGTTGAGCTTACAGCTTTAGTGTTAGTTAACGTGTCAGTAAAGCAGCATGTTCCTTTTAGTTCTCCTACCCTCTCCTTTGATCAAACACCAATACCTATCTGTGGCAGAAGAGCCCATCTAAAACCTGAAACCATTCACCATCAACAAAATAGTCTAGGAAATGGGAATAAAAAGGGGATTTAAAGTGGTAGTTTAGATGTCTCAACTCATTTTCTATCTTTTGGGTTTAATTTTTACTTGTTATTCTTTTGTTGAAAGTTTTCTCTGTTCCATCAATGGTTCTTATCCAACTAGAAATTCCTAGCCCAAATATTAGATCACTTCTGAATGCCATATCCCTCTTTCTCTTTATCTCTCTCACACACATATACATATACACACATGTTTATACATACACATACACACATGTACATATACACAATATATAATTATAATTATACTTGATTAATTCATATATGTGTAATATGTACATAAATATATACAAACAATATACAATTATGACTATTTCTTCAACATATTTTAAAAAATAAATTTATTTATTATTTACTTTTGGCTGCATTGGGTCTTTTTTGCTGCGCACGGCTTTCCCTAGTTGCGTCAAGCGGGGGCTACTCTTGGTTGTGCAGCTCAGGCTCTAGGTGCATGGGCTTCAGTACTTGTGGCTCGTGGGCTCTAGAGTGCAGGCTCAGTAATCGTGGTGCATGGGCTTAGTTGCTCCGCGGCATGTGGGATCTTCCCGGACCAGGGCTCGAACCCGTGTCCCCTGCTTTGGCAGGCGGATTCTTAACCACTGCGCCACCAGGGAAGCCCAATGACAATCTCTTATACTTGATTATGTATTGTTTCAGAGACTGTATATTCCTAGAGGCCAGCAACTGCATTATTTTTTCCTCTTTCCTTGGTGTCCCCCAAGTGTCTCCAACAATCCTGTTCATATGACAGGTGTTCAAGAAATAGCTGCTTAGCAGAGAAATACTTTGCTTGTAAGGAATTCATCAAACAGACTTTGACTATTATAAGAAAGTAATTGTGGTACAGTTTTTTTTAATTAACTTGACTAATATCAAATAAGAAGGAAATCAGAATCATCTTTCTGTACCTCTATACCTAGAACTGGTGCTATGTACAGTTAAATATCAATCAATGAAGAGTACAGAATTTATTCTAGAATCATAGAGATGATTTAGGGGTTTAAAATGAGGTCAACATCAAAAGGCAGTATCTAGCTTACTCTTGACCCTCTGAGATGGAAAACTATGCCCTATAAACTCCTTCTTGTTGTCAAAGCAGCAGAGAGATTTGGGGGACTATTCCATTTCCCTGCAGGCCCCAGAGATGTGAATCTGTTTTTGGACTGGTTCTCTGCTCATGCACATTCTGGAATAGAGCTGGCAACCAACACTGGTGAATATGATGGTGTAACTGGTCCCTGGTCCAATTTGCAAGATGTCTGGTGTGAGAAAGATTATTATTTTGAAATTATAAGTCATTACTCTTCATCAATACCAAGAAAAGGATAAGGAAAAAATGGTTTTTACACTATGCTAGATTTCATGTATATATAAGGAAGAGTCTTTTGGAGATAGGCCAGTGAGTGAATTTCTTTGGAGATCTTAAAAACTTCAAAATTTTCCTCTGATATGATTTATGTATCTTCTTGCTTAGAGATTGTAGGATAATTTAAAGATGAGCCTTAATTCCTTTTAACTACCTGCCTCCATGAATCTCCCAAATATTTGTGTATCTTATGCATTAATGTGGTATGGATCTTTTAATTTTGTACTTTAATTTTATAATTTAATTTGAAAGTGTATAGATTCACTCATTTATTAAGGACAAGTAAAATCTGGGTTATTCTTTCTTTCCCAAATACTCTGTTTTTTAAAAATAACCAACTGTTGAGATAAAAATGAAGTTGACCACATACAGAATTAAGGTAAAATTTTTCATGCAAGGGTATACAAAAGAACTACAAAAGTGACTCAAATTGCTTTATTTTTTTAAAAATCATGAATGAATATATCTGTACCTTTAATATAGCTGGAGGCTGATAAACACAGCTGTCCATAATGAGAAAGCAGATTACATCATGTTACTCTAAATAAGCCTTCTAATGAGAAATCAGGATTAAGTTGAATCTGGATGAAAAATTTGTATTTGCCTTGAGAATTTCAAGCTGATCTCCCCTGGGGAGAATGACAGAGCATTAAGAGATTTTAATTTGAAATGAGGTTATGAGATTGTAAATTGCTGACAGATATTTCACAAATGATTTAGTGTTTGTGTTTACATTCTAGCTTAGGAAAGGTTTTGACTTTTTCAGCAAACTGAAAAAATGTCTTCAAAACACATTTAGCTAATCAAAATGAAGTGTCCAAAGAATGGGGAAGAATGAGCAGTTAAACTGATATATTTGAATTATGCATTAAAATTCAACAGTAAACTTTCATTCTCTGAGCAAGCCTCCATCTTTATTATTTTAGGGCTGTACAATTAATTTATTAGTATCAGTTAAAGATCTAGTGATAATATCCTTTAGCAAATGTTATAATTCACAGTATCAGGCTTATTAAAAATACTTGTACAACTCTCTATGTTTCTAGAAGAGTCCGTAATTATTCAAAATCCAAGAAGATTTCTTTTTTGGTGATTTATTACATACTCTTTCTGAAAACATTTGCGAAGTGGAGAATATGTTTGTAAGGTATTGTGTTTATTATACACCCACCAGGAGTGAACAGCATAGCTCATGTCCAGCTAGCTCTGTAAAAAGTAGCCCTCTGGGGAAGATGGATGAGACCAAGATTGATAACACAACTTACTCCTTTTCCTTTTGAAACTTTTATTTTCAATGTGACACCTACTATCATACACAGTCTCTTTCTCTTCTTTGTGACAAACTCACACAGCTTGCAAAAAGTGATTCAGCCTTCATTAGAGAAATGCCACCCAGAGGGTCGCTTTCAAAAGCTTTGTGTTTTTCAGCTGGAGGCAGCAAGACTGAATGCGCTGTGGTTTCTATGGCCCTAAATATCTAGTCCAAGATAGACGCCACTGTCATTACAGATACTGCAGTAAAATGTGCTCTTTCTTACTGAGCTGCCTTGTGGACCAGTGTCACTGGGGAAATATCACAGCCTGGCTTACAGGAGGACATCCTATTTTATATGCAGTACATCATAAAGAGCTTTATGCTTGGGAGGCGAGCAAGGAATACAGTGCTTTCCACTCAGCCAAGATTCTCCTTTTTATATCTTCTATTGAAAAAAGTGGCTCACCATTTACCTTTTTATGTCCGTTTCTAATTTGGAATAATCCTTTTTCTCTCAAATTTCTAAATCTGACACCCTTTTGGAGTTTGTGTCCTTTCCCTTTGCTTCTTCACATACATTTTCTTCTTCCCTAAAACCTGTGCACTTAACTTCTGCCACCTTAAAAGCCTTCCTTACAGCACATTGCTACAGCTGTTGAAGCATATGTAATTGCATCCTACCCTACCTGTCCTGGGGCATGCTAGTTTCATACAATTTTCATATCACCATTTTTCATTATTCAAGCAGAGTGAAAATTTAAGGACTGTGTGATTAGGCTGAAATTGGAACTCTTCAAGGTTTGGCATTGTGTAAAAGCAGGCTCTTTCCTTCCCTACACTGAACTAAAAAGCTATTGTTAAAAAAATGGTTCAATCAGCTTGGCACACACACTGGTCACACACTCAGGACCATCACAGTTGAGACTTTTCATGGAGCCATATTAAGATTCATTAATATTTTCATGACTGAGTTGGAGTTTAATGTGAGGGAAATGGTGTTAATGATTAAGGATTTTAGAGATTTATATAGATTCTGTCCTGATTTTGGCAATGAGAACCAAGAAAGGCACAGTGAAGCAATGTGAACAATACAGGTATTTATGCAAAGTATTCCAGTATGGTGCTTAAAGAATACTGAATACTTGTTTAAAAATGAACTTGCTTTGATATTAATCTCAGAATAAAAATAATTATTTTGTCTTATTTTCTAGTAATATCAAGAAAATTCCATATCAGTGAAAACTATATCCCTGTAAAGTCACCAATTAACTTCCAGAGTAGAGTCCATTTCTCCTTTTGTTCGTGTATTCAGTCTCTTTTCTGGAATTTATGCCACTATTTTTATATTTTATTCTTTTATTATCTTGTTCTCTCTGTCTGGAATGTCCTTTCCCCATCTTCATCTATTATAATCCAATTTATTTTTTATTACAGTCTAATGATTTTTAAAAAATTCTTTCCAGGAAAAGTTACTCTTTGTGCCTCTATTATAACACCACAATTTCCCTGAAATCATTCTTTTTGTGTCTTCTTCTATGTTCGGTTTCTCCCACTGGAAAGGAAGCCTCAAATTGTCAGATGTTATTTCACAGCCATCTTTGTTCTTCTGCCACACCAAGCACGATGGATAGTATGTGTGAGTTTTCAACAAACATTTGATAAACTGAATCAAGATTTTATTATAGTATTTTGTCAACAGTTAGGAACATGACCAATATAAACTATTTGCTGGAAAAATAAGGAGATGGGGCATTTTTTATTTGAGTAGCTATAATCAGTTTGTGTCCTTTTGTCTGTCTAACTCAGAATCATGAAAATGATACAGGGGATAATCAAATAGTAATTTATTTTTATTTCCCATCATTAAAAAAATCTACGTATGTCTTCAATGAAATCAAAGCAATTCAAAGTAATATCGTTCTTAGAGTGAAACTCATCACATGCAATGTTTTATACCATCTTGAAAAAAATGCTATTTGGAGCCATTTAGAATCAGGATAAAATTATGTAAAATGTAAATGATAAAATTTCAAGGATTTTTTTCCACCACATGTATAACATTTTCTGTGAAGATGTTATTGACTTTTGCAAAATAAAAACAATAACATTAAATGCAGAACACTCCAAATTCATGGTTCAGAGGACTTGGAGAACTGGGGATGTGGTTCCCCTATAGGAGCCTTGAAGTGAGTGTTGATGTTTCAATTACTGCCAATTCGCAGTCCATGAGAGCTGTGGAGAGCTACCATCTGGTGGCCGACTACACACGGAGAAGAAATGAATGTCTCATGGATATAACTAACTTCCTGACAGATCATTTCTCTGTGAATAAATCCTCAAAGCAATTCAAGTGTATATTTATTTCAGCTTTTTATTGGAATAGATGAGACAGGTGAACAAATATCCATTAAGAAGTTACTGCCTTTCATGGAACTTATGGTGACAAGAAGGCAATATCAGGTTCTCAGTCATTCACAGAAGAATTAGGCAGCATGGTTTTAAGAGAGCCAATGGCATATTTGGACAGAATAAATGTCTGTTGTTCTCTTAGATTAATATTCCAAAAATTGAATTTAAAGCCCCAAATCATGTGAATTTATTTTTAAGTTCAGCTATAAAACTTCCCAGAGTTATCACCCAGCCAACCAGGAAGGTTTTGAGCTAGGAATTTTGTGGTTCATACTACTGGAGGATGAATATGGAAATATGGTATTAGACAGCCTGCTGTCATTTCCTAAAAATCATTACACCCACAGAAATTCTACTTGACCCACCACATTTGCTCTCTGCCATCTCATATTTCCTAGGATCACATCTGCTTTGCTGTTTCACATCATGAAGCTAAAGCAAGCACTTGCAAAAAAATAGAGTCCATCTCCTTTAAAATTTAGATTCCTTCCAAAACTGAGTTATAGGGAAACGAAGTGAGAGAATGACTATATTTAATTAAGTTGCCTCAGACTAAACCCTGAATTTTATTAAGCTCACTGAGTATTTCCGTTATCAGCACTCAGATGAGCATTTCTCTTTCTCTTCCTATGCATGACATTTTTTTTCTTAAATTCCATATATATGTGTCAGCATACAGTATTTGTTTTTCTCTTTCTGACTTACTTCACTCTGTATGACAGACGCTAGGTCCATCCACCTCACTACAAATAACTTAATTTCATTTCCTTTTTATGGCTGAGTAATATTTCATTGTATATGTGTGCCACATCTTCTTTATCCATTCATCTGTCGATGAACACTTAGGTTGCTTCCATTTCCTGGCTATTGTAAAATAGTGCTAATGAACATTGTAGTACATGACTCTTTTTGAATTATGGATTTCTCAGTGTATATACCCAGTAGTGGGATTGCTGGGTCATATGGTAGTTCTATTTTTATTTTTTTAAGGAACCTCCATAGTGGCTGTATCAATTTACATTCCCACCAACAGTGCAAGAGGGTTCCCCTTTCTCCACACCCTCTCCAACATTTATTGTTTGTTGATTTTCTGATGAAGGCCATTGTGACTGGTGTGAGGTGATACCTCATTGTAGTTATGAATTGCATTTCTCTAATGATTAGTGATGTTGAGCATCCTTTCATGTGTTTGTTGGCAATATGTATATCTTCTTTGGAGAAATATCTGTTAGGTCTTCTGTGCATTTTTGAATTGGGTTGTTTGTTTTTTTGATATTGAGCTGCATGAGCTGCTTGTAAATTTTGGAAATGAATCCTTCGTCAGTTGCTTCATGTGTAAATATTTTCTCCCATTCTAAGGGTTGTCTTTTTGTCTTGTTCATGGTTTCCTTGGCTGTACAAAAGCTTTTAAGTTTCATTAGGTCTCATTAGTTTATTTTTGTTTTTAATTCCATTTTTCTAGGAAGTGGGTCAAAAAGGATCTTGCTGTGATTTATGTCATAGAGTGTTCTCCCTATGTTTTCCTCTAAGAGTTTTATAGTGTCTGGCCTTACATTTAGGTCTTTAATCCATTTTGAGTTTATTTTTGTATATGGTGTTAGGGAGTGTTCTAATTTCATTCTTTTACATGGAACTGTCCAGTTTTCACAGCACTACTTTTTGAAGAGGCTGTCTTTTCTCCATTGCATATTCTTGCCTCCTTTATCAAAGATAAGGTGACCATATGTGCATGCGTTTATCTCTGGAATTTCTATCCCGTTCCATTGATCTATATTTCTGTTTTTGTGCCAGTACCATACTGTCTTGATTACTGTAGCTTGGTAGTGTAGTCTGAAGTCTGGGAGCCTGATTCCTCCAGCTTCACTTTTCTTTCTCAAGATCGTTTTGGCTATTTGGGATCTTTTGTGTTTCCATACAAATTGTGAATTTTTTTGTTCTAGTTCTGTGAAAAATGCCACTGGTAGTCTGACAGGGATTGCATTGAATCTGTAGATTGCTTTGGGTAGTACAGTAATTTTCACAATGTTGATCCTTCCAATCTAAGAACATGGTATATCTCTCCATCTGTTTGTATCATCTTTCATTTCTTTCATCAGTGTCTTATGATTTTCTGCATACAGGTCTTTTGTCCCCTTAGGTGGGTTTATTCCTAGGTATTTTATTCTTTTAGTAACAATGATAAACGGAGGTGTTTCCTTAATTTCTCTTTCAGATATTTCATCATTAGTGTATAGGAAGGCAAGAAATTTCTGTGCATTAATTTTGTATCCTGCTACTTAACCAAATTCATTGATTAGCTCTAGTAGTTTCCTGGTAGCATCTTTAGGATTCTCTATGTATAGTATCATGTCATCTGAAAATAGGGACAGTTTTACTTCTTCTTTTCCAATTTGGATTGCTTGTATTTCTTTTTCTTCTCTGATTGCTCTGGCTAAAACTTACAAAACTATGTTGAATAACAGTGGTGAGAAAGGGCAACCTTGTCTTGCTCCTGATCTTAGTGGAAATGTTTTCAATTTTTCACCATTGTGAACATGTTGCCTGTGGGTTTCTCATATATGACCTTTATTATGAGGTAAGTTCCCTCTATGCATACTTTCTGGAGGGTTTTTATCATAAATGGGTGTTGAATTTTGTCAAAAGCTTTTTCTGCATCTATTGAGATGATCACATGGTTTTTATCCTTCATTTGTTAATATGGTGTATCACATTGATTGATTTGCATATATTGAAGAATCCTGCATTCCTGGGGTAAAACACACTTGATCATAGTGTATGATCCTTTTAGTGTGCTGTTGGATTCTGTTTCCTAGTATTTTATTGAGGATTTTTGCACCTATATTCAACAGAGATATTGGCCTGTAGTTTTCTTTGTGACATCTTTTTTTAAATTTATTTATTTATTTATTTATGGCTGTGTTGGGTCTTCGTTTCTGTGCGAGGGCTTTCTCCAGTTGCGGCAAGCGGAGGCCCCTCTTCATCACGGTGCATGGGCCTCTCACCATCGTGGCCTCTCTCGTTGTGGAGCACAGGCTCCAGACGCGCAGGCTCAGCAATTGTGGTGCACGGGCCCAGTTGCTCCGTGGCATGTGGGATCCTCCCAGACCAGGGCTCGAACCCGTGTCCCCTGCATTGGCAGGCAGACTCTCAATGACTGTGCCACCAGGGAAGCCCTGTGACATCTTTCTTTGACATCTGGTTTTGGTATCAGGGTGATTGTGGCCTTTTAGAATGAGTTTGGGAGTATTCCTTCCTCTGCTATATTTTGGAAGAGTTTCAGAAGGATAGGTGTTAGCTCTTCTCTAAATGTTTGATAGAATTTGCTTGTGAAGCCATCTGGTCCTGGGCTTTTGTTTGTTGGAAGGTTTTTAATCACAGTTTCAATTTCAGTGCTTGTGATTGGTCTGTGTACATTTTCTGTTTCTTCCTATTCAGTCTCGGAAGGTTGTGCATTTCTAAGAATTTGTCCATTCCTTTCAGGTTGTCTATTTTATTGGCATAGAGTTGCTTGTAGTAATCTCTCATGATCCTTTGTATTTCTGCAGTGTCAGTTGTTACTTGCCCTTTTTCATTTCTAATTCTATAGATTTGAGTCTTCTCCCTTTTTTTCTTGATAAGTCTGGCTAATGGTTTATCAATTTTTTTATCTGTTCAAAGAACCAGCTTTTAGTTTCATTGATCTTTGTTATTGTTTCCTTCATTTCTTTTTCATTTATTTCTGATCTGATCTTTATGATTTCTTTCCTTCTGCTATCTTTGGGAATTTTTTGTTCTTCTTTCTCTAATTGCTTTAAGTGTAAGGTTAGGTTGTTTATTTGAGATGTTTCTTGTTTCTTGAGGTAGGATTTTATTGCTGTAAACTTCCCTCTTAGAACTGCTTTTGCTGCATCCCATAGGTTGTACATAATCATGTTTTCACTGTCATTTGTTTTCAGGTATTTTTTGATTTCCTCTTTGATTTCTTCAGTGATCTCTTGGTTATTTAGTAGTGTATTGTTTAGCCTCCATGTGCTTGTATTTTTAATATATTTTTTCCTGTAATTGATATCTAGTCTCATAGAGTTGTGGTCAGAAAAGATACTTGATACAATTTCAATTTTCTTAAATTTACCAAGGCTTGATTTGTGACCCATGATATGATCTATCCTGGAGAATGTTCCATGAGCACTTGAGAAGAAAATGCATTCTGTTGTTTTTGGATGGAATGTCCTATAAATAACAATTAAGTCCATCTTGTTTAATGTTTCATTTAAAGCTTGTGTTTCATTATTTGTTTTCATTTTGGATGCTCTGTCCATTGGTGAAAGTGGGGTGTTAAAGTTCCCTACTATGATTCTGTTACTGTCAATTTCCCCTTTTATGGCTGTTAGCACTTGCCTTATGTATTTAGGCATTCCTATGTTGGGTGCATACATATTTACAATTTTTATATCTTCTTCTTGGATTGATCCCTTGATCATCATGTAGTGTCCTTCTTTTACTCTTGTAATAGTGTTTATTTTAAAGTCTACTTTTTCTGATATGAGACTTGCTGCTCTGCCTTTCTTTTGATTTCTATTTGCATGGAATATCTTTTTTCATCCTCTCAATTTCAGTCTGTATGTGTCCCTGGGTCTGAAGTGGATCTCTTGTAGACAGCATATATATGGGTCTTGTTTTGGTATCCATTCACCCAGCCTATGTCTTTTGGTTGGAGTATGTAATCCATTTACATTTAAGGTAGTTATCGATATGTATGTTCCTATTATCATTTTCATAATTGTTTTGGATTTGTTATTGTAGGTCTTTTTCTTCTATTGTGTTTCTGCCTAGAGAAGTTCCTTTAGCATTTGTTGTAAAGCTGGTTTGGTGGTGATGAATTCTCTTAGCTTTTGCTTTTCTGTAAGGTTTTGATTCCTCCGTTGAATCTGAATGAGATCCTTGCTGGGTATAGTAATCTTGGTTGTAGGTTTTTCCCTTTCTTCACTTTAAATATGTCCTACCACTCCTTTCTGGCTTGCAGAGTTTCTGCTGAAACATCAGCTGTTAACCTTGTGGGGAGTCTCTTGTATGTTATTTTTTGCTTTTTCCTTGCTGCTTTTAATATTTTTTCTTTGTATTTAATTTTTGATAGTTTGATTAATATGTGTCTTGGCGTGTTTTTCCTTGGATTTATCTTGTATGGGACTCTCTGCACTTCCTGGTGTTGATTGACTATTTCCTTTCCCATATTAGGGTAGTTTTCAGTTAAATCTCTTCAAATATTTTCTCAGTCCTTTTTTTTTTACTCTTCTTCTTCTGGGACCCCTATAATTCGAGTGTTGGTGCATTTAATGTTGTCCCAGAGGTCTTGAGACTGTCCTGAATTATTTTCATTCTTTTTTCTTTATTCTGCTCTGCAATAGTTATTTCCAGTCTTTTATCTTCCAGGTCACTTATCCGTTTTTCTGCCTCAATTATTCTGCTATTCATCCTTCTAGAGAATTTTTTATTTCATTTATTGTTTTGTTCATCATTGTTTGTTTGCTCCTTATTTCTTCTAGGTCCTTGTTAAACGTTTTTTGTATTTTCTCCATTCTATTTCCAAGATTTTGGATCATCTTTACTATCATTACTCTGAAGTCTTTTTCAGGTAAACTGCCTATTTCCTCTTCATTTGTTTGGTCTAGTTGGTTTTTACCTTGCTCCTTCATCTGCCGTGTATTTCTCTGTCTTTTCATTTTGCTTGACTTACGTGTTTAGGGTCTTCTTTTTACAGACTGCAAGTTCGTAGTTCCCATTGGTTTTTGTGTCTGTCCCCAGTGGCTAAGGTTGGTTCAGTGGGTTGTGTAGGCTTCCTGGTGGAGGCCTGGGGCCTGTGTTCTGGTTGATAAGGCTGGATCTTTTCTTTCTGGTGGCCAGGACTATGTCCAGTGGTGTGTTTTGGGGTGTCTGTGACCTTATTATGATTTTAGGCAGCTTCTCTGTTAATGGGTGGGGTTGTGTTCCTGTCTTTCTATTTGTTTGGCATAGGATGTCCAGCACTGTAGCTTGCTGGTCATTGAGTGGAGCTGGGTCTTAGAATTGAGGTGGAGATATCCAGGAGAGCTTTTGCTGTTTGATATTACATGTGACCGGGAGGTCTCTGATGTAACAATGTCCTGAACTTGGCTCTCCTACCTCAGAGGCTCAGGCCTGACACTGGCCAAAGCATCAAAACCCTGTCAGACACACGGCTCCAAACTCTGGAACTCCACACTCCAGAGGCCCTCCTTTCACCGTGCTGCCTCTCCCCTTCTGCTTGGTTCTTTTAGATTTCTCATAAAAGTAAAACCTTATAAATTTCTCATAAACCATATGTAAACTTCTGATAAATAAAAGGTGGATTGTGGTGACTGTTTCACAAGTGTATACTTATCTTTAAGCCTATCACATTGCTTATATTAAATATGTACAGATTTTAATATGTCAATTATAGCTCAATACAGTGGTTTAAGAAAATAAAAGAAATGCAGCAAAAAAAAGTTCCTGCACAGCAAAGGAAACAACCAACAAAATCAAAAGCAACCTACAGAATGAGAGAAAATATTTGCCAACTATATATCTCATAATGGTTAATATCTAAAATATGTACCTCAATGGCAAGAAAACAAATAATCCAATTAGTAAATGAGCAAAGGTACTTAATAAACATCTTCCCAAAGAAGACATATTACTGGCCAACAGGTATATGAAGAGGTGTTCAGCATCACTAATCACCAAAGAAATGCAAGTCAAGGCCTCAATGAGATATCATCTTACATCTGTAAAGATAGCTGTCACCAAAAAAAAAAACAAAAACAAAAAGCAAGTGTTCCTGAGAATGTGGAGAACAGGGAATCCTTGTGCACTGTTTGTAAGAGTGTAAATTGACACAGCCACTATGGAAAACAGTATGGAATTGCCTCAAAAAATTAAAAATGGAATTACCACATGATCGAGCAATCCCACTTTTGTGTATATATCCAAAATAACTGATATCAGGATCTTGAAGCGATATCTGCACTCCCATATCCACTGAAGCATTATTCACAACATTGAAGACTTGGAAGTTAACTAAATGTCCATTGACAAATGAATGGATAAAGAAATGTGGTATATACAAGAAATGGAATATTATTCAGCCTTAAAAAAGGAAATCTTGACACTTGTGACAGCATAGATTAAACTGGAGTCTAAACGTACATTACATTGAATAATATGTCTTACTTATTATGTTTATTTATGCCTGTATATCTCATTTATGCCTGTATAATATATTATATATCTATAGAGCTATTCAAGTTCTTGTTATGGTATAAAAATTGGCTGTTGGGGCTTCCCTGGTGGTGCAGTGGTTGAGAGTCCACCTGCTGATGCAGGGGACGCGGGTTTGTGCCCTGGTCCAGGAGGATCCCACATGCCATGGAGTGGCTGGGCCTGTGAGCCATGGCCACTGAGCCTGCGCATCCGGAGCCTGTGCTCTGCAGCGGGAGAGGCCACAACAGTGAGAGGCCTGCATACCACAAAAAAAAAAAAAAAAAAAATTGGCTTTGCTCTAAAATCTTCAATGATGCAAGGAAAGAAATCTTGGAAGCTACATTATAAAGTTTCTTTGAACTGAACTGAAGTTATTTAGTCTTATTCTTACATCAGCAGCTATCATGAAAGATTACTATATATGTATTAGGCTAATTTCAAGTCTTTGAAGCAGTACTCTTTTCTGAAAGAATCTATAACAAGTTTTCTAGGAACATATTTACTTCTATTAAACCTCATCAAAGATTTCTTTGATAGAAAAATATGCTAATACAAACATTTAATATGTATATTTTCAGGTGTGAAAGACTTGTTAATTTAATACAGATGATATATGGAAAATGTAAGAATTTGATATCTTCCCTTGATAATGTTTATTAAAAACTAATAGTAGGGCTTCCCTGCTGGCTCAGTGGTTAAGAATCTGCCTGACAATGTAGGGGACACAAGTTCGAGCCCCAGACCAGAAAGATTCCACATGCCACGGAGCAACTAAGCTCGTGTGCCACAACTACTGAGCCTGCGCTCTAGAGCCTGCAAGCCACAACTACTGAGCCCACGTGCCACCACTACTGAAGCCCGTGTGCCTAGAGCCCGAGCTCTGCAACAAGAGAAGCTACCGCAATGAGAAGCCCAAGCTCCACAACAAGAGAAGCCACCTCAATGAGAAGCCCGCGCACCAAATGAAGAGTAGCCCCCACTCGCTGCAACTAGAGAAAGCCCGCATACAGCAACGAAACCTAATGCAGTCAAAAATAAATTTAAAAAAATTTTTATTATTAAAAAAAAAACTACTAGTAAAGTCAAGTATAAAGATTCCTTTACAAGTACATGATTGTTTTAATAAAAAAACAAGTTGAAATATGTGTGTTTAGCTTATATAAATTTTGGTCAAAAATATATCATTTGGGTTTCCCTGGTGGTGCAGTGGTTGAGAGTCCATCTGCCGATGCAGGGGATACGGGTTTGTGCCCCGATCTGGGAAGATTCCACATGCTGAGGAGTGGCTGGGCCCGTAAGCCATGGCCACTGAGCCTGCGCGTCCAGAGCCTGTACTCTGCAATGAGAGAGGCCACAACAGTGAGAGGCCTGCGTACCACACACACACACACACACAATATATATATATATATATAATTTGAGCTTGGCTGAATTTATCTGTAGCTTTATGCCAATGTTGTCAGCAGCCATCATGGGATCTACAAATCCTGGCAAGACTCTGTGATCCAAATCAGTGTCTTTCTTTCTCTATATTGCTACTCAGGGCCAAGGTGACACAAAGTGCTGACAGAAATAATATTAAGTGATATAGAACTAATGGAGACAGTAGTTCAAAATGCATCGTGATCTAAAATAACAACTCAATAATTTGCAAAATGAAATCAGAGAACGTTCATGAACATAGTTAACCTGAATCATTTCTCTCTAGGTAATTTATGTTTGATATTGCCCTTAAGGTATTTCCCCCATATAGTGGCTCCTGTACTTACTGCAGCATTTCAAGTTCACCTTATTTCTTTCTGAGCCTGTGTACATCCATTAGAAGCAGATTATTAACTATTTATTTTGATAATAAGTGTCTTTTCTGTGTGTAATAGAAAAGAGGTTCAGAGTCCATGACGCTAGGAATTCATGCTGTAGCTGTGCTTTCCATCACAACCCTGAGGGGAGAAAAGCAATCGATGTTAATGAGGACTATTCACAGAGTACATCTATAAACTTGAGAGCTGTTTCTTTCTTTTGTAAGATTTTAACAATTATTAACAGTTAAATAATTGTATTAAGTAATTATTTTTTTCTCATAACCTACTTGTTATGTTCAGTTAATTAATGGATAAACATTATTTTTTGTTTGGTGTTTTATTATAACCCAGACCTTAGTTAATGAAGCACTATTATTTTGGTCTATGATTGCTTGCTTTCTTATTATGATACAATGTAAACCCATGAACCAACTCACATATAAAAAATTCAACACTGCTTGTAACATACATCCGTGAATGTGCTCCTCCCTTATCCCATCCTTTTATCTGCCTCCCCATCCTTTTAGAATAACCACTATTCCAAAAACACAGTAAGTATAGTTTTATCACACATATATGCAATCCTATATAACATAGTGTTTAGGTTAATAATTTGGAATTATATAAAAGAGTATCATAAGAATATAACATAATGCATTGTATTTTAAGTATCAATCCGTGTTGACAATGATCTTCTCTCAACCCTTTAAAGACACCATTTCATGTCTCTGACTTCTGTTGCTATTGTTGAGATCCTGTGGTCCTTTTAACAGTCATTCCATTGTAGGTAGTCTTTCCTTTTTTCTATTTCAAGATTTTTGTCTTTGGTAATTTTTTTTCAGTTTTCCTACAGTGTGTCTTGGCATAGAGTTCTTTTCTTAATCCTGACTCGGAAGCATTAATCTGTGGATCTATATTTTGACATGTGGAAAATTTGCTGCTATTATGATTTCAAATATTGTCTCTTCAGCATTCTGCTTAATCTTTACTCCTGGAACTTCAACTAGATGTGTTAGGAATTTTCATTCTGTACTCCACGTCTCTTAATTTCTCTTTCTTGTTTTCCATCTTCTGATCTTTTCTTATTGCTTTCAAAGTAATTTTTAACATATATTTTTCAAGTTCATAAAATTCTCTTTCAAATGCATCTAATCTGTCATTTAACCTGTCCATTGAGTTTGTTTTTATTTCAACGGCTATGTCTTTCATTTCTAGAAATTCAAATTACTTTTCAAATATACCAATCATTCTTTATGGCTTCTTGTTCTATGCCTACCTTATAAATGTATTTTTCATTTCCTTACATTTTATACATAGCTATCCTAGCCTCTATATCTGGCAGTTCCTAAATCTGCCGTCTGTGCTTTCAAAGTTTTGTGTCTTGTTTCTGCTGTTTATCATGATAGAGGCTTGGCTTCATAGTTTTTTATAGTCTCTGTCTGCGATCCTAATCCTGCAGTTATCTTGGGGAAACTTTCTCTTGCTTTTAATTCTGACAGTGGCCACCCCTGACTTACAGCTCTTACATTCCTCTTTTGACTCAAGAGATGTCTCAAGTTCCACTTTCTCACCTTACTACTTTCCTATAGTCATATGACAAAGGGCAACTAGGCTCAGGCTAGCCCACCAGCTTGTCTGCTCCAACTCTCTGCTGCTCTGTATTTGGCCCTATGCTTCCAAATCTCTCAGCCCCATCTCCAAGTCCAACTTTCTGATGCTCCAACTCCAGGCCACTGAAGCTCTAATTCTTGGTCCCCTGACCTCGTGTTTTTGTTTGTTTTTGTGGTGGGGGGGGTGGCAGAAGTTGAGCCTGAAGACTCCTCTTACCATTTCTGAAGACAGAAATAGGTATAAAGAGTGAATCTTAGGCTGGGGACACCTCACCACTCTGGTGAAGTGTTGGTAAGTTTTCAATATTCTCTTTAAACACCTGCATATAGACATAGAGACAGAGATGATATATGATAGATAGATAAACAGATAGATAGATGATAGATAGATGATATAGATGTAGCTATAGAGTTTTCTCTGTCACTTTGCTTTCATATTCGTTTAAAGAAGCCAATAAACTATTCCACATAAGGGAATTATTTTACGTAGTTCAGTGGAGTATCACAGAATTTAAAGACTTCCATACTATTTCCCTAATATTCAAAATCAACTTTCTTTTTTGTAATTTTATACTTGTTTCCTGAAAACAATTCTTTCTGTAATTGTAGATAATAATCACAGTCTCTTGAGCTCATATATTGTATTCATTTCTTCCATTTTAATAATATTCTTTTATGTTAGCTTAAGCTTTATTAAGGATTTTGTAGAATTTTCAAAACATGGTTAACTACTTACATAGTTCTTAAAAGGAGACATGCAGTGGGAAAATTAAGTCTGTGTAAAATAGTAATTGGAAATACTACACAATATGTAGTAAAAATGCAATTACTTTAAAAATGGAATCTGTGAACTAGGTCACTGAAAATTTGTACAGAATATTTTGGTTTTCTTTTGGTCTCTAACTTATTAGTGACACTTTTTTCAAAGAAAAGGAAGCGAAACTACTGTCTGTGAGTTACAGAATTTAAAGAAAACATGGCATTATAAGAAAAGCTAATGATTTCCATACGCCTAGATTAAAAAATATATAAGGTGATAAATTAAATATATTTACTCAATTGCAGCACCTAGATGAAAATGCAAATGTGGTAATATAAAACCATAAACAGTACTTAATTAAACAATGACTCAGAGTCTGGAGAAAAAGAGACCTGTGCAATAACTGTTGTTGTTTTTTTCCTTCTTGATGAAAATGCAAATTAAATCATTAATAGTTTATAAATGAACCTAGCAAAGAGACAGCTAATGCATATCCTGTTCTAAATTAAATAAAAGCAATAAACGTTCCATTATATTCATTGAGGTAAACTCCAAAATCACTTTATATTTATGAAATATGAGTTTTAAATGTTTATTTTATTGTTTTTCTCCTCCAAAATCATTCTTTATGCCACTGTGAATTTTGGCAGAAAAGAAAAATCAGTTGGAACAACATTTTCTTTCATTATTCTATCCAATTTCCCCCTTCCTCCCTCTCTCTCCCTTTCTCCACATATACATATGCATAAACACACACCAAATGTTTATATTAGAAAAGAGAGGATAAAAGATACAGTAAAATCACATGAACTTATTAGCTTTTCGGTCAACCCCAGAATTAGGTGACAATAGTCTTGCTACTTAGAGTTATTGAACATATCCAGACTTGGATACCATCCAAGGGCATGGTACGGTACATTTCAGTTTAACAGGTATATAATTTATTTGCAGCTGGTCCATCTACTCAGTGACTTTATAATATGGTGGAGAAATGGAATGAACATAAGCAAATGTGTTACGTGATCAACTGTGAATGATTGGTATATTTTAAAACTGTGTCGCTTCTTCATGATGGAATTTTGTTTATATCCAGACCATCTTCTCTCTGTACTCAGAATTCTCCTCAGTATCTCACACTTTCCCGCCCAAGGAATGCAAATAAAGTTTAATTCTAGTGAGAAAAAAAATATAATTACGAAAACAAATCCTCTGAAAAAATTCACCTGCCCTAAACACTTTTTTAGATTATCAGTGTCCCGCTTCTCTTCATTATAGCTAATAGCTAAGTTTTCTGTAAATAAATTATTTGAATAGGGTGATATATTGCAAAGAATATAAATTATAGAAATGAATAAATAACTATTCAAATATACTTTGAAATTCACGTTGGTGCAGTGAGATGTGAGAGTAATAAGTAGGATGGCAAATTAGGGGAGAATTTTCAGGAGAATATAAAATCATGGCTGTATTTAATTTCTTTTACTTTCATTTTAATTATGAAGGATTGCCATGCCATTAGAAGATGATGTGTTTTTATGAAATCATTACTGAGCAAAGAATTTGTGTGGGAGAAGGAATAATGTTGATAGAGCAGAACAAGAGGAGCCAAAGCAAAGTATAATAATAACAACAATTCATGTTTGTACAGTAATTTGTGGCTGGTGAAAAACTGTCATTCGGTTATTTGATCTAACATGTAAACTTGTTTTGATTAATGAGGTAGGTGATATCATTCCAATTTTAAATATGAGAAAACTCATAAAATACTAACTATCATAATCAAGATAGCCAATTTGAAATTTACAGAATGGGTCAAATGAAACAAAATAGTATGGTAGAGAATTTTATGCTTCTTATGGGGCAACTATCCTTGAAAAATGTAGGTGGAGAGTTTAAAATTAGTTAAGTCACAGGGTACTGTCTCCTAGTGAGTGCATACTTCAGAGAATTTTGACCTTGGTAAGGAAAGCTAACGTAGCAGGTGGTTATTCATCCACTCAGCCTACCAAAATAACATTGATCACCTTATGAAATGTACAAAATTGTTTTCATAAATGGATATAGAAATTCCTGCCATGCTTCTCGAACAAAGATGTAGAATTGAGACAGGTTGAGACCTGGGACCTGGTACCCTTTACTGGAGTGCTTGCACCTGGACAAACGTCTCCTAGAGCAAGAGAATACAAAGAAACACTAAGGGACTAAAAATAACTTCACACATGCCCAGTAGTCAGTAGCCCTATGAACAAAAGATACAAAAAGCCAAAATCCAACTGCCACCTCTGAGATTCTGGGAGCAAAAGCAGGGTACTGCCTATGATCCCTGCACACGACACCACCAAGAGGGTGGGCGGACCACCTAAGCCACCCCTCCTGCCCTAACCAACGATCCCACCCTATCCTTACCTCATTTAAGTGTACAGCTTGCCCTCCCCTCAAGAAGCAAGTAAGGGAAGCTGTTTCTTGTTTTTGCTCCCTCATGCTGCAGCAGGAGTCCCAATAAAGCCTTGCCTGAATTTCTCATCTGGCCTCTTATCAATTTCTATCGATTAAAGAGTTGAAGAACCCAAGTCTGTAACAGAATCAGCTTCCCCATCCTTTATATTAGCCTTGGGACTTCTGCACCAAGTTTTTATTAAGCTTTTAAAATAGACTTGCTGATGGGAAAAAAAAAGATTTATAAATATTATTTTATTATCTTTTTCCAAGACATTAGGAACAACACTAAATAGGTGCCCTCAAAAGTACCATAGACTGGGTGGCTTAAATAAGAAACATTTAATATCACAGCTCTGGAGGCTGGGAAGTCCAAGATCAAGGCTCCAGCAGATCCAGTATCCACTTCCTCATTCATAGATGGTCCTGTGTTCTCACATGATGGAAAGGGTGAGGGAGATTCCTGGGGTCTGTTTAACATATATACAATGGAATATTAGCCATAAAAAGGAACAAAATAATATCATTCGCAGCAACATGGATGGACCTAGAGATTGTCCTACAGAGTGAAATCAGTCAGAAAGAGAAAGACAAATATCATATAATATCGCTTTTATGTGGAATCTAGAAAAATGGTACAGGTGAACTTATTTGCAAAGCAGAAATAGAGTTACAGATGTAGAAAACTAACTTATGGTTACCTAGGGAGGAAAGGGGGTGGGATGAATTGGGAGATTGGGATTGAGGTATATACACTATTATATATAAAATAGATAACAAATGAGAACATATTGTATAGCACAGGGAACTCTGCTCAGTGCTCCGTGGTGACGTAGATGGGAAGGGAATCTATAAAAGAGGGGATAGATGTAGACATACAATGGATTCATTTTGCTGTATAGCGGAAACTAACACAACGTTGTAAACCAACTATACTCCAATAAAAATTAATAAAAAAATTAAAAGGTCACTATTTCCATTCATGAAGGCTCTATTCTCATGACCCGATCACCTCCCAAAGGTCCGATCTCCTAATACTATCACTTTTGAGATTAGGTTTCAACATATGAATTTTGGGGGACACAGATAGTCTAGAGAAAGCATTTTACTTATCTTATTCATCACTGGACATTCTTTGCTCTCCATCTCAACCACTGAAAGATACTTAACCCTAAATGCCTATGCAATAAATGTTGATTATATACATAAACAAATTACTCTTGTGACTAAAACAGCTAGTTTATTACTCAAGATTTATTCTTCCCAATCTCAACAGAGTTTTGAATTTGTTGGATATGCAAACAAACAGTTAAAAAAACACATTTCCTAGCACCCCTTGTAAATATGTGATATAGTTCTTGCCACTGAGATATAAGGGAAGGTATAGCATGTGCCTAACTCCTTAAAAGGAAGCCAACTCAGCCAGATTGACCCTTTGAACTTTTGTTCTTCCCATCTTTCTGCCTGCAATATTGTGAGACTGAAGCTCCAACAGCCATCTGTCACCATAAAATGAGGTGAACGTGTTAAGGACAGTTGAGCAGGGGGGCAGGAAGAAATTGGGTCTTTGATAGTACCGTGGAGCTGTAAAGTCTGACTTAAATTGCCAATAAAGGAATTTTTATTACTTGAAGAAAAAATGTATGTTCATCCTGTTTAAGACTTTATTACTCACTTGGATTTTCTGTTATATATGACTGAACTCAATATATTATCCTCATGCAGTGCACATTATTCCATTTCCGGATGACTAAACTGAGGCACCTAGAGGTTAAATGATATCAAAGGTCATATACCAAGTAGGTTTCAAAGTGGAAGGAGGAACTCTGGTTTTCTGAATCCCCCCCCCCGCCCCCACCACCACAAGCATTTTTCACTGTAATACAACTGGCGTACTTACTTGAGGGTAAGAAGTTACTTTTATTTTATTTCTTTAATATATCTTTGTATCTTCTTGATGTAAGCATATGTGCCAGACATTGTTTTTTAGTACTGGATCCCCAGAGAAGAAAAAACATGTCTCCTGTCTGCATGGAGCTTATATTTTAATGAGTGAATAAATGAATGAATTAATGTGAGTAACTAATCCTTTGCTATTTCTTTCTGAATGACTGACTTACAGTAAATAATGATTTATTTCATTTCTCGTATTTAGAATAGCACATGAATTTGTCTATCTCTTATGTCCTCCCATTTACCCATGAGTAATTTGAGACACACTGATAAGAAATGTTAAGTTCAAGGACACACAATCCTGGAACAAACTTTAACATTAGATGACAAGTTGATATTACTGAGGTCATGGAGCAAAGTCAGTCCATTAGGATTCATGTAAGGAATTGCAGGATTCCTCTGCTAGGCTAGCTGTAGCTGGAAGCTGAAGGGAGTCAGGTTTCTACTCCTTTACTGAGCACGTGGTGGTGGAAGGAATTTCGTACACTCTAAGCAGGCTCATAGGACATCAAAGCCAACAAAGAGATGGTTTCAGAATGTCTGCAAACAGAAGGGTCTACACCAAATCGTGTGGAAACAAAATGCTTTCTTTTACATCAGGGCAATAGATAACCACCTGAGACCAAAGGACCAGAGTCTAAAACAGCAGGTGGATCCACAAAGAAGCAGCAGCTTTTGCAAGATAGAACACCAAACACATCTCTGAGATAGCGATTCAGTGCACAAAGGATCAGCCCTGGGCAAAGTTGCTTCCATAGAAGCTTCTCTGCCAAGTGACAGGATAGCTTTGGTTGATGCTGAGTACAAAGAAGCCAACCAGAGCTGGGATTGTAAAAAGTACTTAATCCTTTTTTTTTTTTTTCTTTTCTCGCGGTACGCGGGCCTCTCACTGTTGTGGCCTCTCCCGTTGCGGCGCACAGGCTCCGGACGCGCAGGCTCAGCAGCCATGGCTCACGGGCCCAAATGCTCCGCGGCATGGGGGATCCTCCCGGACCGGAGCACGAACCCGTGTCCCCTGCATCGGCAGGCGGACTCTCAACCACTGCGCCACCAGGGAAGCCCGTAAAAGTACTTAATCCTTAATACAAAATGTTAACAATTTGGATCAAATGTGGCACTTCTTTGTTACGGGCCAAATATTTCTCAGCTATTTGAGGAAAATGAATACTCTTTACAAATATAGTAAAACGTAGTGTGGATCTTAAACCTTGACCCTCCTATTTACTAGTTTTATCAGTAAATCCTTTAAGACAGGCGTGTTCCTAGGGGATTAAGACCATGTAGGTGACCATGTATTTTGAATGGAATAATAGGTTTTGTTTTCATTTTATTTATTTATTTTTTAACTTGTGGAATCAAGTCAGGCTTAATGCATTTTACTGATTTTCTGTCACCCAGCTTCTAATACATGTGTGCCTGGTTGGTACAAAGGCATAAAGATATCTCAACTACTTCTAACAGTTTTCTTTTCAAGTCTGTTATATCAATCTAGATTTCTAGGCTTTTGTTTTACACCTTCTTCAAATTATGAAGAGAATGTAAAGGACTGTGCAGAATAACTATGGAAGCCTCATGAGGATACTTGCTGTCCACATGAGAAGAAGCTTCCAGAAAATTTACTGCTTGTGTGATATACTGACTAAATGTTTTACTCACATAAACAGTCACTCTATAGGGAGAGATGACATTAAAGCTAAATGTTAAGATCATTTTATAGCTCACGGCATTTATTTTTGTGTGTGTGTTGTTCACACGATGACAAAAAAAAAGAGTAAAAGAGAACCGTTTGAAGTTTAGGAAGTTTATCCTGAGATAACATTATTCTTAATGGAAAAATGAGATTTAAAAAATTATGAGAACTTGAAAGGTTTTCTATACATATGGTATCTTCTGTCTTTTCATATGGATTTCCATAATGTTATCAAAAATTTTATTACATTCATTTTACATAAACATCATGGGAAATGATTATCTTTATATGGAGTCTGATATTAGGTATAAAGTTGAAGCTTATATATATATATTTTTTTCTTTTTTTTTTATGGGCTCAGTAGTTGTGGTGCACGGGCTTAGTTGCTCTATGGCATGTGGGATCTTCCCGGACCAGGGCTCGAACCCATGGCCCCTGCATTGGCAGGCAGACTCTCAACCACTGCACCACCAGGGAAGCCCCGAAGCATGCAGTTTTAGAAAACCAAACTGTTCTATATGAACTGTAAAATTTACCCTTTCAAGAAAGATGTTTATACTGCACACTTGTGTTTTTGCAGCTCTCGAAATTATTGATCTTATGATGTTAGTCTTTTACACTTAACACATTCTAAGTGTAACACAGATGTCAGCTGAAGTCACGCTGTGCCTTAAGAAATGTGTGTATACATATGTGTGTGGGTATATGTGTGTGTGTGTGTGTGTGTGTGTGTACAGGTGTGTGTTTCAAATGAACACAATTTATGACTTATCCTCTAAGTATCCACTGCCTCATTTCCTTTGTTCCCTCTGCCCTCTACCTAACCAGTTATGGAACATCAACCAAATTTTCATGATGTTCTAACCTACAAAAAAATCTCATGCAAAACATTTGTGTGTGGCCTTTTCTACCGAAGATTCAGCTTCTTGAAAACTCAACTTCATTTGCTCTAACATACAAAGAAGTTTAATTCTCTACTCCTTCTGACTCTACCTTTCTATAAAAAAGGCTCATTAATGTGCTCTGACAACAGATAAATTATCTATTTCAGGTTCCATCATTTAGCAGCACAGAAAATACTGAATCAGTTTTGGCATTTGCAGAATAGAGATGTATTTCCAAATCACATGAGCTGTACCATTACCCTGAGAGGGAGCAAGTGACTGCTGCAGATTTTGGTTCTAAGTATAATATGTCCACTCCACTATATAGCAATCTAAAAGAGATTTTATATTCACAAGAGTAGACTTCAGGACAATTTGGCTTTGAGAATAAAGTTGGCATTGAGAAAAATCATTTCTTTAATTTTTGTTTCATTACCTGTAAAAGGGAAGCTCATTTCAGAATTAAGTATGAACACTGATATCGAGGAGCTTTACACGGGGCTTTTTATGGAGGTCATGGTCGAGTGCACAGATCTTGGTTTTTCTTAAGAGTTTTATAACCTCCCAATGCAGGCAATCCAACAGGGAAAACAATAACAAAAATAATGTTAGTTAAACACTCCTATGCTTTGTGCTAAATGCTGTAAATACATCCTTTCAGATGATCTTTGTCTTTCCAAGTTTTCTCAGTGAATGGAACTACCATCCTTTGACTTGTTCAAGCCCCCAGACATTGGATTCTTTTATGTCTCTCACCCCTATATGCAACTCTTCATTGCATCCTATCAACTCTAAGCTGCTATTGCCTCTCATCAAGGCTACATTGGTAACCTCATGATGGGTTTTCAGCTTCCATTTCCACCCCACAATCCATTTTCTATACAGTAGACAGAATGAACGTTTGAAAATACCAATTTGGTCATGTTACTGACCTGCTTTAACCTTCTAGTGGCTTCAGAGTTGCACTAAACTTCATTTTCTTTACCTGCATTGACCTGAGTCCCCACCACTGGCTGCTTGTCCGACCGCCTCTGTCAATTCTTGTGCCTCCACTGTAGCCAGTCACCAGGCCTTGTTCTATTTTTCATGAATTCCATGTCTGTCCTCACCTCAGGGGCTTGCCATTTACTGTTGCTTCTTGCCGAGACAGCTCTGTCCCAAGTGCTTCACACTGCTGGCTCTTTCTTGTTAAATGTTACCTCCTCGAGGCCAACTGCTCAGGAACAGTTCCTGGAGTCTTACAGTTGCTTTTACTACATTCTACCTCTTTAGTGTCAAAATCAGCTCTCAGGTGGTATCAGGTCTCCTTAGGTATATGCCCTGGAGCAATTTGTCATTGGTGTACAGTGCCATGTTGTGTGATTGTGTACAGGTGCTTGTTTGAAACAAACACATATATAATCCATGATAGTGGAGGACTTCTCCCTGGGGCCTCTGCACTGTGTAAGAGAGAAAATCTGTCACATGCATATTTTATGTAGGATATTTTGTCAGGCAACAATCTGTAAATTCAGGATAATGCTCCTGAAGGAGTTCACATAATAAATACTAAAATATGAACACTCATACACCCATAAAAATACGAAATCATGCATGGATAGCTTGGCTGATTGTTACTGCATTAACACCCCCTATGAACCAGCACCCATATTAACAAATAGCATTGCTATTTGCCCTGAGAAGCTGGCCCCTGAGAAGCTACCCTCATTTTTACCTCCAGGTACTGTTACCTCCCATCCCCCCTACCAGGGGTAACCATTATTCTGATTTCTAAGACATTAGGTTAGTTTTTCCTGGTTTTGAACATTTTACAAATAGAATTCTATGTACTCATTTTCGTGTGGCTTCTTTTTGTTTGTCTGTTTGTCTGTTTTTCAAGATTTGTCCATGTTGCCCTCTATAGTTGCAGATTTTTCAGTGATTTCTCTATAATATTCCACTAATTGAATAGAACAAATGTATTCCATTTGGATCATTTTTGGGTTTTTTGGCTATTAAGAGTAGGCAGCTCTGGACATTCTTGAACATGTCACTGGTGACCATGTGCACGTGTTTGGTGGGTGTGTGACTAGGAATAGAATTGCTTGGCCACAGAGTGTGCATTTCTTCACCCTGAGTCAATACTGACAAATGGTTTTTCAAAGTGACTGTCCTGAATTTTACTCCCAATAGAAGTGTAGCCCTCTTGCAATATTACTGTTTTCACTTTTTATGGCAGTACGTTGTAGGCACAGAATAGAGCATTCATTTAATTAAACATCTTCAGATTATGTTTATTCTGCTAAATCAACTAAATAAGAACTTAAAGAGTAGAATATTTCTCCCCTTTCTGCAGTCATTTCGAGGAAGGTGCTAGTTTCAAAACAAGAGAACTCTAAGTAACATGAGTCAGTGGAATCCTGAAAGAGTCAGGCACTTTGATATATGGAAAGACCATAGAGCCTCTGGCTAAAAGATCTGCATTCCAATCTTGCCTCTTCCTAGACTGGCTCTGGATTGTTTAAATCATTCAGTCTCTCATCCATAAGATGAGGATTAAAGAAAAATTTTATTTAACTAAGTTTTTGTGAGGCTTTAAAAAGCAATGTGCGGGATTCTCTTTCTTTACCAAGAAGTATAAAAATCCCTACTTCAGTCAAAAAAAAAAGGTTAATAAAAAAAGAAAAATGACTGCCATATTTGACAGACACTTGTTTATGCCTCTACTGTATTCTTTGCTCCACTCCCTCCTTTCAAAAACTCCTGAATTGCATTTGGAGATCCAAGTGGTTCTTTAGGAACTGATTCCATCTCTATGGTCTTATGAGCAGAATTGCAATACTCAGGCTTTGCCAAGCCGTGTGTGTCATTTTTCTTGGCCACCGGAAAGATTTTGGAAGCGAGTCCTTCAATAAGTGTAACTCTCAGATCTCTTCTTAGAGTGTGGGCAGTCTTTCCTTCAATTTCATTTTTTATAACAGCCTTATTGAGGTATAATTTACGTATCATATAATCCACCCATTTAGAACATACAATGTAATGTTTCTAATGTATTCACAGAATTGTGCAACCATCATCACTATTTAATTTCAGAGTATTTTCAACACCCCCAAAAGAAAGCTACTATACCCGTTAGCAGCCATTCCCCATTTCCCCCAGCGCCAGTTCCTCACAGACCAGGGCAATTACTAGGTTATTTTTGATCTTTATATAAATGGCAAAATACAATATGTGGTCTTTTGTGACTGACTTCTTTCACTTAGCATAATGTTTTCAGGGTTTATCTATGTTGTACCTTGATTTTTGGCTTGAACAGTCAATGCGTATTTTGTCAGATACTGCTGCTGAATTGCAAATGCTTCCTGAAACTAGCAGGGCTTAAAGATCAACTTTCTTAAAGACCCACCAAGAAAAAAAGGGAGAGGGCTCAAATCAATAAAATTAGAAATGAAAAAGGAGAAGCTACAACTGACACCACAGAAATACAAAGGACCATAAGAGATCACTACAAGTAACTATATAAAATGGACAACCTAGAAGAAATGGACAAATTCCTAGAAAGGTACAATCTCCCAAGATAAACCAGGAAAAAATATAAATTATGAACAGAAAAATCACAAGTACTGAAATTGAAACTGTGATTAAAAAACTCCCAACAAACAGAAGTTCAGGACCAGATGGCTTCACAGGCGAATTCCATCAAACACTTAGAGAAGAGTTAATACCTATCCTTCTGAAACGATTTCAAAAAATTTCAGAGGAAGGAACACTCCCAAACTCATTCTATGAGGCCACCATCACTCTGATATCAAAACCAGAAAAAGATACCAAAAAAAAAAAAAAAAAGAAAATTACAGGCCAATATCACTGATTAACATAGAAGCAAATGTCCTCAACAAAACACCAGCAAACCGAATCCAGAAACACATTAAAAGAATCATACACCATGATCAAGTGGGATTTATCCCAGGGATGCAAGAACATTTCAACATTTTAAAAACCACAATAGCACATATTTGTTGTATCTTTTGCAATTTCTAAAAGACAGAAAGAAACCTGGCAGAGGGTCCGCTGTTCATTACTCAAGCTTGTGTAATAATTTGAATGACTTTCTGGACAGCAGTATCCAAATACTCTTATACATAAATCATGGATTTTTGTTTCTGTTGTTATTACTGAAAGCTGATTATGTCGTGTAACTCACAATGATTTTATTAGCTTTGTACTACTTTTATACATACTACTCATGCAATAGTCCAAAAAGTTTTAATTTTGCAATATGATACCACCTACAAAAAAAAAAAAAAACACACACAACAAGGGAAGAGATCATGCAAATAAGACCACTAGGCAGAATGAAGAGAAAAATAATTATCTTTTAAATTAAATCAGTGTAGAAAATCACTTCAGACAATGCAATACCAATACATGTACCTTCTGCTCCATGATTTATATGGTTTTGGTATGGATTTGGACTAGACTCATTCAACAGACACATCTTAGGTATTTACTACAGTCACAGAATGAAGGAGCAATAACAAACTGAGTAAAACATAGAGATTGTTTCAAAATTTAGAAGTTTGAACAGTTGCCTGTGTTCTAATTCACTTTGCTAGGACCAAGAATAACTGAATTTTGCAACAGAAAATTCATTGAAAAGTCTCAGGTTCTCAAAATTAAAGTTTAAGAAGCTCATTCTATTCAAATTAAAATTTTCTTTGGATTTTTTTGTTATTTATGTTATGATAGAAATAATTCTATTTTAGGGCATTTGGATTTCCTCCAAAAGATAATGTTTGACCAAAAGGACAGACCATCTTTATCAAAAACTAATACCACCAAAACCAAAGCAAAAGTCCAAGGGTTTCTCAGTTGGAGGATGGTGATTTCAAGATAACATGTGATTCAACTGGGGTGTTACTTGAAAGTCTCAAGCCAATAACACAGGGGAGGACATGCTTGTAAATCAATAATTAGAAACAAATTGTAAGTGGGGATCTGGCGGGAGGGGAGACATGCCATTGGAGAGGAAATAAGATGATTCTGAGCAGTTTAACCTAAAGAAATGCAAAGATTCAGGAAAATATTTATTTACAAAAGTTAAAGTTATTGTTAAAGACTTTGTGGAAACCATCTCTGATTTGCCTTCGATACCGTTTCCCAGCTTGTCCATCCTAACAATTTTAGGTCTAGTTCCTGGTCCATGGCTTAAGACACCTCATGAGACTTTCTATAGAGGATTGGGATTGAAAGGGGAACTTTGGCTAGAGTAAGTAAGGCTTTAACATGGAAACCCTACATTTATGCTTTTTCTCCTTGCCAGAAAAATGGGAAGAAAACGAGAGTGATGGAAAGTTAAAAAAATAAAATATTTCTTTAATGGAAATAGATATAAATCATATATACAATTATGGCTGTGTCATGATTCGAGATGAAGATACAATGTTCTCAGTTACCTCACTGTTGCCTATAGAGACGTGAATTACTGATACTTCCACTCAGTCAGGTGAGAATTCTGACCGATGGAAAAACTTGCTCTCTCCCATACTCTCGTGGTCGTTTTGCTTTTTAGTGTCTCTGGAGATGCTGCTACCTGTCTTTCTGGTCTCCACAAGGAAGGAAACGTTACAAGACTATCATTGTTCACTCTTGAATATTTGCCATTAGACTAGTAAACTGAAGATTAAATTTTCAAGTATTCTTGAGGCTTCTACCAAGACTAAACTCCAGGCATGTTTGAGATCCATTCTACCTGTTGAGTGCTTGCTGGGTCCTATAGTAAGCAACTTTAATGCATTATTTTATCTAATCCTCAAAGCAATTTCAGAGTTGTTTTCTATTTTTATCCCCATTGTATAGATTAGAAAACTGAGGTTTAAAGGGCTGGATAATTTATCTGATAGAGGTTATACAATCAGGAAGTTATGGTACCATAATTCAAACTCATGTCTATTTCTATCATCTGCTAACTAATCTGTTGTACTATTATGTCTGTGCAAGAAATGTTTCCAAATAATTTATTTTCCCTTTCTACTTGTTCTAGTGCTTTTGTTGATATGGATTTCTTTCCTTTACTTGCATTTCACCATGGTGTTTAATCAGGTAAAGGTAATTTTACTGTCAAAGTGTTTTACTTTAGTTGTGTAGGATAATCACTGTTTCTTTAAAGGAAAGAATTTTCATATGATTTTAACTTAATTTTATTTATATTTTTATCAAAAGAAAATTTAAGGATTTGTCTCAGAGTTTATGATTTTGGGAAATAAAGAGAACAAAAAGTTCATTATTTAAACTTATTTTATCATGAAACCATAGAACAGTGGAATAAACTAGGTGCATAGAAATGGTTTTGTTTTTTTCCATTCATTTCTATTTGGGAAAAACTGAGATGTAAGGATTTAAAGCTCATTCAAACTAAAGGCACAAACAACCTACAGCAGAACCAGGTGTCAAGTCTTCTGATTCTAACTTGAGAGATTAAAAAAAAATTAATTTAATTAGATATTTAAAGATGTTCTCCTCTTTTGTTCACTAGAGTCTGTCCTTCTGATCCTGTCTTACATACGGAGGAAGTGTGGAAATGTCTTAATGAAGTAAACAATTGTGACTTGAAAGTTCAACATTGTCATTCAGATCATGTTTTACTATATCCCTCAGCAAAACTTGCTTCATAAGGTCAAAGGATGAAATAATAGGCTAAATGTAAGCAATTTAATGGAGGCTTTGAACGATGCTAAAGAAAATACACATTATTTGAATATCTCAGCATGATTGGCATGTTAGAATTTGACCAAACTTAACAATAAATCTTTACTCTTCTAAATTCTTAACGTGAATTAAAATGATTGTCTTTATTTCTGCTGTTTTAGAAAAACACTGTAGTTGTTGTTTTGGTTGAGTGCTCTAGTTCTAGAAGAACAATTTACATTTCTAACTCTAAAATTTACAGAAGGAAGTATAAAATGACAGATATTAAAAGAATTTCAGTTTTTGACAGCCTTTCTCTCATCAAAGTCTGTTAAATGAATCTATTTATAAGAATGTTTACAATCAGTGGAATTTCTTAAGACTTAAAAAATACCACATCTCTAGGAGATATACAATTAGAACAAAAGAAAAAATTCTGCATGCTCTTTTGTTTGGACCTGTATCAATACTTTCAAAGCTTTTTGCTGCTTTGAAACACAGGATTGATTTCCTGACAATGATTTATGTACTAATATCCCCAGCATATTGCCTCTTTTTCATAATCATAAACCTGTTCAAGTTTGGATATTAGAGGTAAACATGCCAATATAAAACATACTGACCCTAAAGGAGGTGTTTCTATCACATGCAAGCACACCATAGATAATAGCAAATGGGTAGAAGTGAAAAATGGAAGGAAAAAGAAAACCTTTTAGACCATGAAGGACTTTTTTTTTGAGCATTTTAAATTTATCTTCTTGGACTAAGTGGATTAAATGCATGAGTACTCAAAGAATATTAATAATTGGGTGCTTCACACAGGCCAAGTAATTTGTCACCTTTTTAAAAAAATAAAATTTTGACAATTTTTAGAGGAGAGGTTGAGACTGAGGCAGAGAAGGAGGACCCATGGAGGAAGAGTCGGCTGTTTCCTATTTTATAACTAAGAAATTAGTTCTGTCTCAGAAACTGAATGCTCTTTTCCAGAAAGCCCTTGCATATATATAATAGGACTCACCTTTCTTGGAAGACTATTTAGTGACCATATGTTGTTATTCAAGAATGGCCCATGGGATTCTTATAAACCTCCACCCTGACCTTACATGATTTATCAACATCTTCCTTTCAACCATGTCTAATATTCTGCTCAAGATGAATTTTGGTAATGCAATGGTATCCATCTTACTGCAATCCAGGGCCTGGGTCAGCTTCATATTGGTCCTGCTGTAATTTGGCTGATGGTGGTGACACTCATTTTATCACTGAATTTTCTCACATCTACCTCCCCTTGACTCCCCTGGAAGGTGTGAATGGGTACATTAGCTGAGCCATTTTCAAAAACATTTGAAGTCAAAGCCTTAGAGTATGATACTAAAAATGACAATTTGGCATTAAAAAACATTCTTTTTTTAAAGGGTAGAGAACCAATACTTTATATTTTGTTTAAACTATGTACTTCCAATAAAATTTCTGGATGAATTACTCTAATATCAGTGGTTTAAATATTACTAACGTTAGATATCAGCTTTATTTGGCCATTTATAGAGATTTCATGAAAACTTCCTAATCATGTAAAACAAAAAGAAAAATAGTTTTAAAAATATTTTTTTCTCCAGTAGTAAAATCCATAAAGGTTTTCATAAGAACTTCCATTTCAATGTAACATAAAGAGAACTTTCTTTTCCTCAAACTCTTGCTAAATACGAAACAAAAAAATTTATCTTCCATTTTATATCCCTTGTCTTAAGATCATCCTCTCATTAGCCCAATCCAGAAACAGAGGAACTTCAGCCTAGACATCTCCTCTTGGTTACATTCTGGAGTCAAAAATTTAGCACCTTCTCAGTGTCTTAAACATCTCTCTTCTTGGTCCCCTCCTCTTCATCCTCACTGCCCCTGCCCTAATTCTCTTCCCTCCTTCTTCTCACTTGGATAATTATATTAATCTCTTTAATTATCTTTCTTCTTCTATGCCTACTTTTCTCTAGTCCAGACTCAGTATCATCTCCAGAATGATCTTTTCAACACGGAAAGCTAACTGGTCACCTACAAATGGAAATGCAATTAAAAAACCTTGATTAAAGAATAAAATCTAGTCTTCTGCATAACATACCAGATTCTTCTTCGTATGAACCTTACATAAATGTTGTATCTCACCTGATTCAACATTCCATTTCCTGTTTCTGAATCAGTGTTGCCGAACCCTGTCAGACTCATGTCTTCACATCTGATAGTCCTCGCATCTGTCAGGCCTGATGCTCGTTGTCACCCAAGTGCCTCTTCATCCTGTCAGTCTTGAGTTCTTCTTGCGTTTGTATGTGACTTTATTATAGCAACAAACTTTGCATTATAACTTTTGGTTAGCATGCCTATTTCATTCTGTCTCCATTCTATACAGTCCTAGAAGGTAGAAACTAGTTCCCCCTTCCCCAATATTTGTATCCTGAGTACCTAATGTAGTGCTTGAATGGAGTAGATGCATAGCACATATTTTGTAGAATAAACAAATTTACCAAATGATCTCTTCTTCAATGCAAGTATAGAAAAACACTTGATAGCTTTTCCAAAATATGATTAAATAATTCTTCATTCATAACCACATCTTGAACCCTAGCTCTTTTTTTTTTTTTTTTTTTTTTTGCAGTACGCGGGCCTCTCACTGCTGTGGCCTCTCCCATTGCGGAGCACAGGCTCCGGATGCGCAGGCTCAGCGGCCATGGCTCATGGGCCCAGCCGCTCCGCGGTATGTGGGATCTTCCCAGACCGGGGCAAGAACCCGTGTCCCCTGCATCGGCAAGTAGACTCTCAACCACTGCGCCACCAGGGAAGCCCCAGCCAAATGTTTTGAATCGAAAAATTAAAAGCAAATACATATTTCCTATCCAATAGTTCTTTGGAGTGATATGAAGTATGATGGGGGATAAGAAAGCCCAAAAGAAAGACGTATTTCCCAGGAAGTGGGAGGGAATCCATGGACAGCTTACCGTGGCCTCAGAATAGACAGAAATAAGACTTTCCTGACTCCTTGCTTGTTCTATCAATAGCTTAGAGAAGGAGGAGGAAAGGGGAAGAGAATAAGGAGAGGGGCCAGGCAACTCCCTGCTAATTTCCACTTGAAGTTCTTGCCTTCAATAGGCCCAAGAAAAGGGAGGGAAGAAGCTTTGAATTTTATCGAAGTTTGGAGTTTTGGCTATTACTTTGCCTGAACATACCAGTTACTGGAATGGATCTCTTGGATGATTAGAGAGAGTAATGTGACTGCAGGCCTTTATAAAAGCAGACAGTGACAGAAAAATATATGGTCTCTGCTTGAGATTTCATTCGGAAAAGGAGACAAGCTTCACTGAAAGGGTTTGCAAGGACAATGGAAGAAAAAGTATCAGTTTGCTTCATTATTGCATGAGTCCTACCTGTGTGGTGTTGACAAGTATGTCTTGTAGCAGCTTTATATACTGCTGCAACTAGGAAGGAGGAAATTTTGTTTTTAGAAGGAGGAAATTTTGTTTTTACCCTAATTTATACAAATTCACTGCACGTGGAGCGAACTAGACTTAATTTATATACAAGAACAATTATAAGTATTCATTTTAAATATGGATAAACAATTTGCTATTGTATATAAGATATGCTAATATGGTACTTTTTATTCTTCTAAACTTTCAGAGAGGTAAATTTTAAGGTAGACACATTTTTAAAATCTGTGTTTTAGTTTATATTACAATGCATTTTTTAATGCAACATTTTGTCTCTAAGATGTTTATGTGCGTGGAATGTGGGGATTTGGGAGTAGTTTCCATTAAAATTGTATTATATTCATCTATAATTTACATGGCTGTTATGAAGCTCAAATAAGATATGAGCCTTTGACATTATGAGCCTTTGACAACTTTTAAAAAAGTTAGATATTATAAATATTATTATTATTATGTAAGTACTAACAATTACTCTATATTTATGACACAAAATACTTTTAGCTTTAATTTTGTGTGTTTTTAGCATTATGAATATCAAGGTATAAAGTTATAAAAGCATCAGTATATTAGAGTGTATTATTCCAGTTTTGAATTTTAAAACTTATTTGATTATGGCTTTTATATTTGGATAAGTATAGAAATAGAAATTTGACCATATCACAGAAGACCAGTATTTTTACTATACTGCTTGGCATTTTATATTTAAATATTTTGCAATAATTTAAAATGGTCTATTAAAAAAGTAGTAATACAAACCAGTATATGACAAACTAATAGCACACACACAAAGATACAGAGGGTATATTATATGAATAAAAGTTCAAAAAGTCAGTCTTTATGATCACATCCTCTCTTTCCCAGAACTAGCCAGTTTTGTATGATAAAACATGTACTCATAAATAGCTTATTTCATACAATATGATTATTCTTAACTCACCATTCTGTGATTTACCCTTTATTTTATTTTATGTTCACTGAGCATTTATTACAGTCCACTTTTTTGTCAATTTACCACATTCTTTTTAATCCCTGCATAACACTCCATTGTATAGATTTATAATAATTTATTAGATCTGTCTCCTACTTCTTGATATTAATAGTTTTTAATATTTAAAGGAATTTTCAGATATTTATATCTTTAGCGCTCTTAGTTTTAAAGTTGCTGGATGTTTTCTGAAAGTGGGCTTGCTGATATGTTGATCTGCAGTAAGAATACTTCCAAATTGCTTTTCAAAATAGACATATCTCATCAACAATAGGTGATGATATCCATCCTCTCACAGCTTCACTAACATGATTTTATAAAATATTTTATCTTGAATCATTTTAGAAATGGGGCATTATTGTTGTTTAGAAATGGAGCATTATTGTTGTTTTATAGTATATTTCTTTCTTGTGAATAAATCTGAGCATTAATTTTTAAATTTATTTCCATTTTGTTTTTACTTTTGTGAGATTCTTGTTCATATAATTTGCCTTTTTAAAGTGACATATTGTTTTTTAATCTCATTTCTTTGTAAAGGTAGTTTAATCTTTAGATTAGCTCTGTTTCCTTTTTTCACTTAATATAATTTGGACCCATCCAAAAGTCAATGACATAATTATTTTTGATTTCCGCAGAATATTTTTTTTGTTGTATGGATCTAGACTATGTAACTAAATACTGTTGATGAGCATTTAGGCTAATGATACTTTGCACCATTATAAACAACTCAGCTGTGCATATCCTTGTAGTATATTTACCATTTATAAAATGTCTATTTATTTCCTAAATTTTCAGAAGTGATATTTATAGGTCAAAGTATATGCACATTAAACATTGTGACATCTATTGTCAAATTGCCCTCCAAAATGTTGGATCTGGCACTGGGCTGTTATCATTTTTATTCTCATTTTTTATTATCAATTTTTAATTTGCCAGTTTAATTTTTGAAAAAAACTCATTTAATTTAAATTATTGGATTATTAGTGAGGTTAATTCTCATATTTTAATGATCATATGTTTAAAGTAACTTTCTAATGATTTCTTATACATTTTCATTGCTTACTCTCTCTCTTTAATTTTATCTTTTTCTATTTGACTTGGAATATTTCTTGTCCTATGCACTAAAATATTTTCCTCTTTTTGAAGTATATCTTTCAATTTATATTTGTTGTGTTCTGTAATCTAAAATATTTTCCTTAATGATATATGGCTTAGTTTTATATCTTAAAAAATTACTCCTCAAACCTCAGTTTAAGAAATAGTCCCCAAACATTCTTGTAGTACCTTTGAAAATCATCATACATGTAGATGCAGTCAGATTCCCGGACAGAAACCCCTTTCACGGGACTACTTGTCTCTACTAGTATCTTATTCCTTCCCAAATGTGCTTTACCTTTTCTTCTCAAAGTGGAACAGGTAGATCAAGTATCAAGTATGATGGCAAAATAAGCAGTGAATTTCCAATGCATTTGGAGATACTGAGTAGGATATGCGGAGGCATTGGTTTTACAGCCTTAGAGGATGTTTGCAATTTCATGTTGAAGTTTCAGATCACAGTCCATGCTGCTGGTCAACTGCATTTGAACTGAAGTTTTTACAAGAGCAGGTTCCTGAATAAGCAAATACCAAAGAGGCTAACAACAGTATCTCTATAGCCATCAAGTGACATCCATTACCACTGAAGAGAAAGAACAGGTAAATACCCAAAAGTACATGGGAAATAGGATATTAATAAAGGGAATAATGCAAAACTGGGGAAAGAGCTAAGGAAAAAAATGTGGAGGGATCTATGACTGGATGTGGTCCATAGTGGGGAACAGCAGAACATCTGATGGAAGACCTTTCTCCAATGACTGGACTGCAATACTATACAGCTGGCTACTTTGGCTAGTCATTGAATAGTAGAACATACATCTCTATTTTTTATTTTTGGGTTTCAATATCTTCCCTTATGTTGACCCAATACTCCTTCAGGCCCCATTTACTAAATAGGTAGCTAGTAACTGGTCAGCTGATGGCAGTAGATGCAACTCAAGTGACAGCATGTGTCTGCTGATAGATACTTCTTTTAGGCAGAATGTGTGTTAGCCACCCACACACTATTAGGCATTAATAATTTGCTTTATCTCTGCTAGTAAAATCTCCACGAATAATAAATTAGTTTCTCAATGATTAGCCCAATGAATGAGAGACCCCTTGTCTCAGGTCTATTTGGAATTTCCAAAGTTTTCATTCCAGACACATTCCTGTAACTCCTGACATTGACCATGAAAACATGGCAACCACAATCAAATAGAATAGGATAATGTACAGGGTATATCAATATACAATGACTAGGGGTCAGGCAAAGCACTGATTTTGTATCTTTTAAAATGTAAGTACCACAAACACATTTTGTCCTTACAACTGAAATGATGCCATCATCTGGCCAAAATAAATAGATGAATTTATATTAATCAATTAATCAGTGCTCAGAAAGTAACAGCCATTTCAAGAGAAGCTGTACCTTTAATTTTATAAGGTCCCCTCCACCTGTTACCCTATAAATATTTGGAAGTAGAACACTAAAATCTGTAGTGATAGGATCAATTTGGGAATATCTGCTGAGAGACCAAAAAGTTCATTTTTTAAAGTACCTTGGTTAAAGAGTAAAGATGTTTATTCTTCTTATTTTTTAAAAGAAGAATGCTCTTTAACAAACACAGAGCTGCATGGGCAATTCAAACAAATCCGTGAAGTACAATACCCATTCAGAAATCATACTTCCTGGAAACCATTCAAAATCAGAATCTAGACGGGCTGTTGAGCTCACTGCCTGGAGGTTGAAGCTCAGACTCCATTCAATTTTCAGGCGAGCAGGGATGCTTCAAAAGATCTATGTGAATATAGCCAGAAGCTTCAGTCAGGTCTGTAAAATGGCGGGTCTTGTATTTACCACTATCTAGCAAAACTGACAGAAAAACTCATAGAGAAAAAAGAATCCTTACTGCTGGTATGCACTCCTTACAATAGCAGACCTTTGCAGATGGAATTTTACAGTCTATATTTTAAAAATTGTATGTTTGTAACAAAGTATGCGAAAAAGTGAAAAAAAAAAAAAGAAAAAAAGAGAAAGTACCAGCCATGTTTTCAGGACTATGTTAGGAGCCAAAGGAGATTTAAAAGCAGATTTCGAACAAGGAGTTTGTTTTCAAAAACCTGAAAGTTAGTAGGAGGGAAGAGATGATTATAAGAGAGAGGCCTCATAATATTGGGGTGAAGAAGGCTCTGCCATTTGTACACTGTGAGATCTTTCGTAAGTTATTTAATTTCTCTGTGCCCTGATACTCTCACTTGTAAAAAGAAAATAATGGAAGTATCTACTTTATAGGGCTGTTGTTGAGGTATTAAATATTTTTAATTTTGTTACATGCTTAGGACGTACCTGGCACATTACATCCTAAATTAGCGAATGAATAAATGGGAAATAATTAGAAAATAATAAATGCTAAGTGATGAGATATAGACAGTGTACACTATTAGCAATAATACAAACAATAACGGTAATAATAACCACCATATATTTAAGGCTGATTTTAAATGCTGTACCATAGTAAACACTGTACCAGCATTACCTGACTAAATTCTCATAAGAGTCCAGGGAGAGAGGTATCATTATCTTTATTTTATAGTTAAGAAAATAAGTCTTAGAGAGTTAAAGTAAGTTAACTGGCAGGCTAAGATTTAAACCATGGTTTTCATTATTTGGGGAAGCAAGTGATCCTTTATTCCTTTTTTCTTCCTCTCCTCCCTTCCTTCCTTCCCTCCTTCCTTCCTTCTTTCTTTTCTTACTATATGTTTGTTGAGTGCCAACTTAATGCCACAGGTATAACTCAAGGCACTGGAGACATAACAAGGACAGGTAAATTTAATAAGGTAGAGACTAGAGACCAGACTAGAGTTTCTCAAAAGACAACATAAGCAAATAATTGAAAGCTCACAAAAAGAGAGACCTAATTTTGTGAACACAATTTCAAGCTACAACTCGGGTGTGCCAAGTGGTAACTTTGTTTGTTTCAACAGAAATGTCCCCATTCAACTTGATTGGAGAAAAATATAATCTTCCTCAGTCAATTCATACAAACTCAGTCAATTTGAGGTTTAAAAAAATGAATTTAGGATTCTTTCTCAACCCTGCATCTTCCCAGGGACATTTTTTCCTCCGTGTACTGTACATAGAATCATATCTGGAAGAGTAGAAGCTCCCAGTCAGTGTTGTTGGCATCGTTCCCATTGGCTTGTCCCCAGAGACCTCCCATCTGATTCATTCTCCAATCCCAACAAGGCATCTTTTTCAGGACCACCAGCTGAGTGTCATATCCTTGACACTCTCCACCAAGGGGCATAGAAGGGGTAGGGGGTTGGTTGCTCCTTGTGCCCTATTGGAGCATGTGGGGACCCTCTTGACATTGCCACAGGCTGCTTCCTAGCATGCAAGACACATGTCACCCCTGAAACATCTGTAGGATCAATCTTCTCCTCAGGTGCACATACACCCTGGAGCTGATGCTAGGTTGGGCAAGACCCAATGCCCCTTCAATGCCTCTCACTTTCTGCCTTTTTTTCCTTCTTCCTAAACCACAAAAATCTTTAGTAGTTTTAGATGCCTGGAGATATCATGAACTGATCAATTACTTATTCACCTCTGCCTATATGAATAACAAGAACCTGGTTCTTGCTCTAGTGATGTAGCCTCTTGCAACTCAAAGAGCTAAAGAATTGGCCAAAGGGTTAATTTGTTTACTTTGATACAAAAGCTGAACATTGATTGTTTCTTCCTATCTTCATTTCAGTTACAATAATTACCTATTATTGTAACTGAATAGGTAATTGGAGAGCACTGTGTCCAACCTTGATCTTTTTTTGCTTCTCTTTTTCTCTGTTTCCATTACTCTCCTTTTACTTCTCTCCTATATAGCATCCTCACTCAAAGATCTTTGGTTTGATCACAGAAAGAACTTAGGCAATTTAAATGCTGTCTAAAATCTTTCACTATAAAAAGGTTGCAAGTATTAAGAATTTATAAACTTTAATAGGATTTGTAGTCACTTTCAAGATTGACAAATCTTGGGGAGATATTTATAGTGAATTCCTTATAGATTTTGCCTGCTATTTCTCACATTGCTTATACTAATTCTGTAAAACATGCCCTGCAGATTTTGCTTGCTTAGTCACTAAGTGGGAAGGAAAGGTCAATCAAAGAATGAGACATAGTGTTCCAACCTCTGAACCTGAAAAAAATAGGGGAGAAAAGGATCTGCTGTTTTTTAGAAAGAATATTTCCTTTAACTCATGTTTATCCCATTCCCTTCAATCATATTGTTTTCATGTTCCCTGGAATTGAACACCAGTAATTAAATATTTTCACCCAATTTACAATCCTGCCATCCGAAGACGCTTTTAGCAATAATGTTTGTTCCTGTGTATACAAATGTACTAAAAAAGATAAATGCAGAGTGTATGAAGAAGGTTACTTTGAGTTGAATCACTGCCAACTTGTCCAGATTCTACATAAACGTACCTTTCTTTGGCTGCATTTAATGACTTATTTTCTAGGTTAATTTAACTGTAGGCAGTAAACTGCTAGAGAGGTTAGTATAGGATCACATTTGAATTCAAATGTTAAAATTAGATTCAAATCTATCACCCCTCCCCCATCAACTGCTTTATCCCAGATCCTGCTGTGCTGCTTCAGCCCTAAATTCTCCATTTACTCCAGAATCCTACAGAGCTCAAACTAAGTATTCTAACATTGATGCTTTGTTGAAGGTCTTAGACAATCAGTAAAAATCTCATTGAAGTAGAAACACGCAAGGGGTTAAGGTTTGGTTGCCCTTTCTTATAGTTTATGGTAGTCTAATGATGGTGGAGTAGTCAGCTCACCGCAGTTTGTTATTTCAAAGCTATTAATGCTACTCACACATAATAATGAAAAAAGCCAAGAATTTTTACTTCTTTGAGGTTATGTTTAAGTGTCTTGGGAAGGGTAATTGATTAGTGTGCTCATCAGAAACAGAATATCTATAATTTTCTTAAATATCCTCTCTTCAAGGTGGAGAAATGCTGCCAGAGCACATAGGAACAACTGTTGAGTACAGTATTAATTTTAGAGCAACTTTATAGAGAAATGGTTATTTAGACATGACTTTGGGCAGAACTATCACTGAAATATTCTATAAATATAATAGCGCAGAATAACTTTAAATATATAATTTCTGAAAATGCAGTTACCCAAGGAAAAAGGTGCAAAGTAGGACTTCTGTATATGTTGCTGCTTCTGCTGGAGTATGGTAGCAATTCCACAGATCTATGGGATATAGTTTTTTACTTGCCTACCTGGCTTTATTTTAGCAACCCTATTTTTTACTCACTTAACCCTAAAAATTTAGAGGCAAAGCCTTATAATGCATCATGCTCATAGTATATACATGCAAAAATGCTTTTCAAAGAGTATAATTTTGAGATTTTTTAATGGGGAATAAACTGCAGGTGATTTTCTATTAATTTATTCATTATTTCATTTTACATGTTTACTGAGCTCCTAATTTGTTCCACTGATTCTGAGTAAGATGATATGGTGTCATTTTGATGTATGTAGAATAATTTGGTAATGAAGTGATCAATGAAAAATTTGTAGGTCAGGTGAAACAACTTTTGTTATTTCCCCAATTTCCTTTAACTTCCCGGCCTTTATCTGGCGATATGGAAAGAGACAGAGAATATTTTAGCAGAACTGTAGAAATCAATATTATTTTTCCTTTGGAAAGTAATGAACCCTATCCTAAGGGAGCCTGTCTTGTTTTATCTTGAAACTGCTTATTGACATTTCTATACATTCCAGAAAGTTCTGCAGACTGACAAATTTGGAATTCAGGAAAATAGTTAACTTATACATATTTTTCCAATCAATTCTGTGAAACTCTGCACTTTATACTTTGCCTACTGCAGACACATATTTTGAATTGAAAGTAAAGGTAATGATATTTTAACCAGAAAGGTTTTCATAATTGGCAGTGAAAATCCAAATAAATAAAGTGAGACGACTTGCTAGGAGAAGTTCCCCAGAGGAGATGAACGTCAAGTTTGTCATTATCAGATGTGTAGGATTTACATAAGGAGAGAAGAAAAGGGAAGCTGGCAAAATGGCCTGTGAATCAGCACAGCAACAGCGATTTCTAGCTCCTTATGTGTGCTTGTCTGGACTTCACACCTATCTCTGGAAGAGCAACTATCTTGTTTTATTCACATTTATTTTACATGTTTGTTTTCCTCTCCTAGTTTATAGGGAAAGAAGCCTACAGGGAAGAAAGCATGGTTTTTACTCATCTTTGAAAACAAGTACATGAATGAATAAATGATTTCATGAGTGTGATTAATTTGCTAAAGGGAGAAGAAAGTCCTGCCTTGACAAGCATTTATGGTGATATCTTCTTTGAAATAAAGCTGGCTTAGGTGGGCGTTGCAGATTTATTTTTTGGGAAGCCAACTATGAGATGGAGTTGGTTGAGCAAGGTCCTCTTAAGGACAGCCCTTGGGATCAATACCTGTGAAAGGGAGGGGATGATGCAGAAGTGACCAGAAGGATCAGTGGAGGATGCAACTCCAATCATGGTCTCAGCCAACGTTATGGTGAGCTCTGAGCTAGAATGACCTTTTGGAGTCACAGGCCAAGTTGATCAGGACATTCTGTGCATGCATTGATGAGTCATTGGAGGTAGAACACCCTGGGAAGGGACACGACCTTGTGAAAACTGGCATATTGTACTGGAGGACCACTCTACTCCAGGTTGACTTCATCTTAACTAATTACAACTGCAAAAAACTTACGTCCAAATAAGGTTACATTCTGAGGTAGTGGGGAGTAGGACTTCAACATGTATTTTTTGAAGGCACACAATTTAACTCCTAATGCTTGCATACATGAAAATCAACTCTTGTGGCCAAAATTACTTTATGTTTCTTGCCATGTGTATAAAGAAGGTAGATGAACCTTTGCTAGGCATATTCCATGTATAGCATTCTCTTTGTTTAGCTGAACAAATTTTGATAGAAAATTATTCCTGGTGGGTTAGAATCTAACATTGTTATTTCTCTTTGTATAATATTCCAACTGATATTATTGTGGGGAGCAAACAAGTTTACTGATATTACTTATGCTTTTGTTATTCCAAGTGAATTGCATTTTCTTTTTGCTCATTTAAATAAGTTCCCTCTGGAGCACAGAGTCAAAATTTGTAGGGTAGGCTTGGGGAATTTGTTCCTCCTAATGAGCTTTATTCTAATTATATTTTTTATTACCCATATTGTAAATGAGATAGACTGAAGAGACATTGTCAGACTAATTGTTTTTTCAACTTTTGTGATTTGAATTACTCTCCTTCCACATGCATCTAATTATGAGTATATTAGATATAAATATCAAAGAATCTTAATATTTGATTTGCCCCTAGAAATATGAAGGGCAAGGCCTAATGTTTATTAAATTGGACTTAGGGTAGGCAGCCCTAAAGTCAGATGCTGTGATCCATAATTTGTATTTAGATATCATTAAACCATGTACAGATTATGTGATTACTTCATATATATGTGTAGCTTGGAAATAATACCTCTTAATTGCCAAATGTAATTATCTATTTCTAGGCCTTAGCCCTATTTACCTTTTTGTACATTTTATGACTTCTTCCTGCCTCAAATTCTTTTTTTCTTGTGGTATCTACCACACTGCTGACATGTACTTTACTTTATATATGGATGCTCCTTCTTAGACTCCTCTTCTATCTTCTTTTTCACAATTTATCATCACACATTTGCATTTATTCCAAAATACTATCCCTTTTATCCTTTTCATATTGTATGCACTGCAAAGTTTTTGCACATCTATATAGCAGTGTTGCCCAAAGCTATTTCCCTAGCTTTGATATCACCAAGTCTTTGACCTCAGTTGCCTCCTGGATATACCCAAATGTTTACATACATTTTTGAGTATAAAATGTAACAAACTCATTATCTTTTCTACAAAAGTGTTTTGGTAGTAAAGTAGATCCCATTCCTTCCTCAACTGATACCTTTTCCATATAATTTTGCAATCCCTCCCTAAAAATACAGAGTGTTCTTCGCCACACTTAGATTCGAGGCTTGGATAATGGGATGACTTGCTTTGGCTAATGTTAAAAGCAAGGGCTTTTTCAGCATGTAGGGACTGAAATGTGCTTGTGTGCCTGACATGTTCTTTTGCACCTCTGCTGTTGGTATAAGAGTACTGTGCCCTGGCTGGCTTGCAGGTCCAAGGAGGTTGTGTGAATCACACAGCAGAGCTCCTTGGCCAATCCACAGCCTTATGTTTGAAGTAGAACTACTCAGCTAAGCCCAACTAAACTCAATAGGCCCACTGATGTGGGAGTGAGTCCAGCCAACAAAAGCAGAGGTACCTCAGTCAATGTGTAAGATGTGTGAGAAATAAGTACTTGTTTTGGTATGTTATTGATTTTTGTGGTTATTGCAGCAAAAGTTATCTGATGCCAAAATTGGTACTTGAAGTGGAGTGCTAATAAAACAAGAAATTAAAATATGGGGCACTGATTTCAGGCTTGGATGGCAAGTGACAAGGAAGCTAATATAAGAGGCTTAGAAAATGGTAGCCCATAAGATATAGTCATGAAATGTTTGTAAAAACTGTCACTTGTGATCATGTGGAAGGCTGACATCAGATTTAATTAATTTGTGGATTTGGGCAAGTTGGATTCCAAGCAGAGTGTAGAATGAGTGATCTAGCTTCATTAGATGTATTTAATAAGGTAACAAAAGAGAAATGATCTCAGAAAAGAACTATCTAGTTAGTAAAGAGAATGAAGAGAAAATAGAGAGCTCCCCAAATGTGCTGGTTTGTAAAACTCTAAAATTCTTCTGCCTCTTTAACCCTGCCAGACAGTAAAATGTTATCAAATTAAGATACAGCTTTGGGGCAAAGACAAAATCAAGGGTCTTTAACACGTAGCTTAGGGGTATAGACCAAATTAAGGAATAACCCTCCTATGCTTTCTTAAGATGTTTGAAAGAATTAAGGTGGCACCTAGAACATCCTCACAGGGATTAAAGGCCTCTAGAAAGCGTGGTCTCACAGATTCCTGATGGGCCAATAGTACTCAAAGCACCCAAAGGTCTGTGGCTTTTGTAAATATAGTTTATGGTAATAGAATATATAATAAAACTCACAACTTTGTTACTTTTGTAAATGTAGTTGACTGTAATCAAGTACATAAAACTCTCAGGGATGTTGGGGAACAGGGCTAAAGCACCACCAGCCAAGGCTAAAAGGGACTGAAGCTGTTTAAAATCTAAAATAACTCTTGGTTCCCAGTTTTGCAGGCAGAAATTAGACTAAGAAAGCTACTTAGCTGCCACAGAGCGTATCTTCTTTAACAACCTTTTTAGAATTGGATAATGATAATGAAAAAAGAATAATTCCCCATAGCAGTGAGATTAAAGCCATGGGGAGGTAGAGAATGAGAGCCACACCCAGGACTTGGACCTAATCAAGGACCATTCCTTACCTCCAGATAGGGGGGACTGGACAGACTTGCATAGCAGGATTCTGAGTTACCATGGAATGGTGATTTCTATGTGCTTCTCCTTTTCATATGCGATTGTTTATGGGAGTTCTCGTCTCTATTCCACAGATTGTGTGATGTATGTATGAGGTAAAAAAATTGACTTGTTTATTGCTCTCTTTCTCTTTCTCAATCTATTTACATTCATAGGTCTCTAGATCAAGAGGATCCATATCTAAACTTGATATATAACACCAGGTCCCAGTCTTTGAGCCTGATACTATGATTAGATAAGACTTTTGTGGGTTTTTGGATGGGGTGGGGGTGAGTGTTATTTTGCATGAGGGAGAAATTTGTGTTATTATGGCAAAAGGGCCTCTCTGGCTTGGAACTGTATGTAGCATGAGTCCTAAGGAAAGTTACACCACCTTATGAAGGCCCCACAATGCTAATAAGCACTATGACATGCATTGCCTCCAGTTTTGTTCTCTGTTGCAGATGCAGACACAAATATAATGCTTATTTTGTACTTTAAATGTCTATTATTGCTTATTTAGATCTACAAATAGACTTGTCCAATATATCTTCTTATTTCAGGATGTTTCTGTCATTTGAAATATTTCTAATGATCTTGTTCTATCCATATCAACATTAACTATATAATCAGTTGCATTCATCATATTTTAATTATCTTTAAAATATATTCAGAAAGTTTAAAAAATTATTAAAACAAACACCATTTAAACTGAGTTCTGCTTACAGATGGACCAGAGACCAACAATAAATTGCTCTTCCTTAACTAGAAATTCTTGACTAGTCGTATCTTACTGGAGACTTATTAAAGATTTTACTTTTGAATATTTAACTGAGTTTGGTAGGACCAAAGTGATATAAATTCAAGAATGATCAACATGAAGTAATGGTCTAAATTTGAAGTAATGCTTTTCTGCTCTTTAAATATCAAACTAAAAATGTGCCAGGAGACAGATGGGAGGGGAGTTTCCTCCATCACGCCTCTCTTGCAGTCTCCATGCTCTACGGTAGCAATTGTGGTCCCCAAGTCTCCAGCTTCATAACTGTCAGATATGCAATGTCTCTGAATACCTCAGAGATGCGCAGTAAAGTAACTGAAGGGATGCTCAGTTCCATTTCTCGGTCTCGAGATTGCCTGGGGGGTTGTGTACTGACCTCTGAGGAAGCCCATGCATGTTGAAAGGTGAATTTCGGTGCCACCACTTAGGGGCAAGAATGCTCCTCCCCTGTTTGGCTCCACGAAAAATGTGCCTCTAAGAATTTATTACTTCCTACTTTCCAAATTGGTCCCGGGCACAAGACATAATCATAAAATTCCGTTTCAACTTAAATGGAAATTTCTGGCATGTAATCAGGACTATAATAGCAAATATTAAAAACCGAACAAAGTGAAAATTTTACAAGATGAGATACATGTGAGGTTTATATGTGAACACTATTTCTATGCTAATTGACCTCAGTAACTGTTAAATGAATGAATGTTTTTTCCCTTTCTTTATTTCCTTTCTGAAGCTTGGACAGTTTAGCCTGTACAATTTAGTATCCAAAACTCTGAATTTTTTTACAGATATTAACTTCAAGGTTTTGAAACTGAGACCAGGTGGTTGAATCCAGGGCCTTACATTTGGGATACTGGATTCCTCTAGGGTAGCAGTCTGTCAAGAAAACCTTTTTGTGACACACAGATAAGTCCAGATTCTTGTGCAAGACTTGAGGGCAGTGAGGCTCTCTGCACGAACAAGTCTAAAGTTCCAACTGTGTTGATGAGCAGAAAATGGTGAAATTGTAAATGCATAGTTTTCACGCTGTTATTATTGAAAGGAAGGCATTACCGTTCAGAGATTTCTTCTGGTTTCATTCTACTCTAGGGATACAAGAGCAGGGATATTTATTCACCAGTTTAAGGTATCAGAGCAGTGTGGAAATACTGTTCTGGAAAGAAGGGTTTTCCTACCTGTGAAATTTTCCAAGTTAACATGACTTATTTATCCTTTAGTTTACCAAGGTTATATTGAGCAAAATTTGTTTCAACTATATGCTTTTGCTTATGTGCTGTCAAACCGTCAAAACTCCCCAAATCCTTAACATTCTTGTTTGTGTTTTGGAACTTTTTTTTTTCCCAATATCTCTAGATTTTTCAACTCATTTCGCCTCAATTTCCAAAAAATTATATTTCGATCAAAGTTTTTATTCTGGAATATTTACTTTCTGAAAACTGGATTAGACAATGTATTGTGGATTTAGGGTTTTGCACTGCAGCTCAGAGACTTGGTGGCTCTGACTGAATTCCCAAGCAGAGGTGATGTGCACTTCCTCAGGACACCAGTGTTCCCAGCTTGTTGCTCAAGCCCAAAATAGAGTCTACCTCTCAAAATGAGGCTGACATCCCAAAAGCTAGATTTTTTAAAAAAATTTTATTGGAGTAGAGTTGATTTACAATATTGTGTTACTTTCTGCTGTACAGCACAGTGAATCAGTTATACATATACATATATCCATTCTTTTTTATACTCTTTTCCCATGTAGGTCATTACAGAGTATTGAGTAGAGTTCCCTGTGCTATATAGTAGGTCCTTATTAGTTATCTATTTTATATGTAGTAGTATGAATGGATAAAGAAGATGTGGTACATATATAAAATGGAATATTACTCAGCCATAAAAAAGACTGAAATCATGTCATTTGCAGCAACATGGATGGAACTAGAGATTGTCATACTGAGTGAAGTAAGTCAGACAGTGAAGGACAAATACTGTGTGATATTGCTTATATGTGGAATCTAAAAAAATGGTACAAATGAACTTATTTCCAAAAATAAGAAATAGAGTTACAGATGTAGAAAACAATCTTATGGTTACCAGGGGGACAGAGGAGAGGGACAAATTGGGAGATTGGGATTGACAAAAGCTAGATTCTGATGCAGCCCACTCAGCGGTTACATCATAAAATGATAGTCCTACAAATGGGAACAGTGCACAGTCACTACACACTCCTAGAGTATTGAGGAGTAGAAAATATAAGTTTTGATCATACATTATTATTATAGAAGTATCACTTTGGTGACCCATAACAAATGATTGCCTTCTAAATTCATTCCATAGCTAAAAAATAAAAAAAAAAATTCAAAAGTTTCCCAACCCTATGCTAAATTTCTTAGCACTTAATGCAGAATTACAACCCCACCCTAAAAACAGCCTCACTGTCCTACAGAAACCCTGTGCTCTGAGCATATTTACTTATGCTTTCACATTTTTGTCAAAATTGCTATGTCCTCTGATATTTATGATGCTTTTTCATGCTCCTTCTTCATCCAGATGAGGTCTTACTTCCTCCATGAAGAAATCATGAAGGTGTCTTAAATGATTGAAGCTCCCCTTGATCTCACCTATTTAGATTTCAACATGCAATGTGTTATATACAGTCTTTTTTTTTTTTTTTTTTTTTTTTTTTTTTAAATTTATTTATTTTTATTTTTGGCTGTGTTGGGTCTTCGTTTCTGTGCAAGGGCTTTCTCTAGTTGTGGCAAGTGGGGGCCACTCTTCATCATGGTGCGCGGGCCTCTCACTGTCGTGGCCTCTCTTGTTGCGGAGCACAGGCTCCAGACGCGCAGGCTCAGTAGTTGTGGCTCACGGGCCCAGTTGCTCCGTGGCATGTGGGATCTTCCCAGACCAGGGCTCGAACCCGTGCCCCCTGCATTGGCAGGCAGATTCTCAACCACTGCGCCACCAGGGAAGCCCTATACAGTCTTTTTCTACATGTAGTTCATGAATCCTGGAAGACTGAGATCAATCTTTTTACTTTCGTTAAACAAAAAATGCCTTTCCCAAATTAATCTCCACATACCCATAATTAATTATCTTATTGATTTGGGGATTTTTTTAAAAAGAAAAAAGTCATTGAAACCAATCTTTCAATTCATTGCATTGACAATTTCTGACAGAATAATTAGCTACTACTTTCTTGTCCAACATAATTCTCCAAAGTAGCTTATTGGCTAGTCTCTCAGTTTTGTGCCCATCTTTCGTCACCATGTGTGTTGGAATTATTGCAAAAATTCAAATTATTTTTGTGAAAAAAGTGAGGAAATGGATTATGCATCTAGGACATTAAGGTAATCTGAAGTCAGTGAGCAGAAGAAATAGCTTGATTTGCTCAGAGTTTGAGTTTTCCTAAAATTGGTCCCTTGGCAAAAAAATCTTAACAGCAGAAATAATGGCAGTTAAGAAAATAACTCATCAGTTGTGTTATCTCCTCTGACAGATAGCTCTTTATTGAAAATTACTTTTCCTTACTTGAAGTGATGGTAGTAGTGTGGCACTTAAATATATCTGTTGATTCTCTGAAATGCTTCCAAATGGAATCTTCTTTTCACTAATTAATTCTACCAAATTAGAATTTAGATTCACTAAGTTGTTGTGCCCTACATATTTTTCTAAGTTTAAATTTTGGACTGTTGTTTGGGCCTCTGTTTTTCAAGGACACTGGAAAATAAAGATGAGTTTATAGTAAATTATTTTTTTGAAATTTGCTCTATTAATTCTGATGAGAAGAAATCTAAAAATCAAAGTTACACTGTCATTTCAGAGTGACACAGAATTAAAAGATCATTGTTCTGAGTCCTTCAGAAGAAAAAAAGCATGCTTTTTTTAGAGGGTTAAATATGAAGTATGCTCTGCTCTTTAAATAAAAACGGATTAGAAGATGGTTTGATTAGGAGCTCTGAAAGAATGATGGTTGCAATATTGATGAGAAGGTGCAGAAGTAGCTGGTGTTCCCTGAGTTAACACAACTGAAATTCTAATACTGGAAACCCACATTCTTAAGCATGTAGGCTATGAGAAACTACATACTGAGAAAGAAGTGCTACATATAAGTACACTGTTACATTTAACAAATATATATATATATCAAAAGTCTATGCCCATGGATTTAAATTATTCAGTTTGATCTTACTGATCAAAAATGTATTATCTGTATAAAAATATTTATCAGAAAATTTACTAGCATGATCCAATCCAATAAGAAAAGAGAATGGATACAAGTACAAAATTGTATGAATAGCTCAAAAACCCAGCAATATTTTATTTTATTTTTTATTTTTTCTTTATTGGAGAAAAATTGCTTTACAATGGTGTGTTTCTGCTTTATAACAAAGTGAATCAGTTATACATATACATATGTTCCCATATCTCTTCCCTCTTATGTCTCCCTCCCTCCCACCCTCCTTATCCCACCCCTCTAGGTGGTCACAAAGCACCGAGTTGATCTCCCTGTGCTATGTGGCTGCTTCCCACTAGCTATCTATTTTATGTTTGGAAGTGTATATATGTCCATGCCACACTCTCACTTTACCACAGCTTACCCTTCCCCCTCCCCATGTCCTCAAGTCCATTCTCTAGTAGGTCTGTGTCTTTATTCCCGTCTTGCCCCTAGGTTCTTCATGACCTTTTTTTTTTCTTAGATTCCATATATATGTGTTAGCATATGGTATTTGTTTCTCTCTTTCTGACTTACTTCACTCTGTATGACAGACTCTAGGTCCATCCATCTCCCTACAAATAACTCAATTTCATTTCTTATGGCTAAGTAATATTCCATTGTATATATGTGCCACATCTTCTTTATCCATTCATCTGTTGATGGACACTTAGGTTGCTTCCATGTCCTGGCTATGGTAAACAGAGCTGCAATGAACATTTTGGTACATGACACTTTTTGAATTATGGTTTTCTCAGGGTATATGCCCAGTAGTGGGATTGCTGGGTCGTATGGTAGTTCTATCTTTAGTTTTATAAGGAACCTCCATACTGTTCTCCATAGTGGCTGTATCAATTTACATTCCCAGCAAGAGTCCAAGATGGTTCCCTTTTCTCCACACCCTCTCCAGCATTTATTGTTTGTAGATTTTTTTTTTTTTTTGCAGTACACGGGCCTCTCACTGTTGTGGCCTCTCCCGTTGTGGAGCACAGGCTCCGGATGCACAGGCTCAGTGGCCATGGATCACGGGCCCAGCCGCTCCGTGGCATGTGGGATCTTCCCAGACTGGGGCACAAACTCGTGTCCCATGCATCGGCAGGTGGACTCTCAACCATTGCGCCACCACGGAAGCCCTGGATCGTGTTTTCATTGTCATTTGTCTCTAGGTATTTTTTGATTTCCTCTTTGATTTCTTCAGTGATCTATTGGTTATTTAGTAACATATTGTTTAGTCTTCATGTGTTTGTGTTTTTTTATGTATTTTTCCCTGTAATTCATTTATAATCTCATAGCATTGTGGTCAGAAAAGAGGCTTGATCTGATTTCAATTTTCTTAAATTTACTGAGGCTTGGTTTGTGACCCAAGATGTGATCTATCCTGGAGAATGTTCCATGAGCACATGAGAAGAAAGAGTAATCTGCTGTTTTTGGATGGAATGTCCTATAAATATCAATTAAATCTATCTGGTCTATTGTGTCATTTAAAGCTTGTGTTTCCTTATTAATTTTCTGTTTGGATGATCTGTCCACTGATGTAAGTGAGGTCTTAAAGTCTCCCACTATTACTGTGTTACTGTCGATTTCCTCTTTTAGAGCTGTTAGCAGTTGCCTTATGTATTGAGGTGCTCCTATGTTGGGTGCACATATATTGATAATTGTTATATCTTCTTCTTGGATTGATCCCTTGATCATTATGTAGTGTCCTTCCTTGTCCATTGTACCCTTCTTTATTTTAAAGTCTATTTTGTCTGTTATGAGTATTGCTACTCTAGATTTCTTTTTACTTCCATTGGTATGGAATATCTTTTTCCATCCCCTGACTTTCAGTCTGTATGTTTCCCTAGGTCTGAAGTGGGTCTCTTTTAGACAGCATATAGATGGGTCTTGTTTTTGTATCCATTCAGCAAGCCTGTGTCTTTTGGTTTGAGCATTTAATCCATTCACGTTTAAGGTAATTATTGATATGTATGTTACTATTACCATTTTCTTAATTTTTTGTGTTTGTTTTTGTAGGTCCTTTTCTTCTCTTGTGTTTCTCACTTAGAGAAGTTCCTTTAGCATTTGTTGTAGAGCTAGTTTGGTGGTGCTGAATTCTCTTAGCTTTTGCTTGTCTGTAAAGCTTTTGATTTCTCCATCGAATCTGAATGAGATCCTTGCCGGGTAGAGTAATCTTGGTTGTAGGTTCTTCCCTTTCATCACTTTAAGTATATCATGCCACTCCCTTCTGGCTTATGGAGTTTCTGCTGAGAAATCGGCTGTTAACCTTATGGGAGTTCCCTTGTATGTTATTTGTCATTTGTCCCTTGCTGCTTTCAATAATTTTTCTTTGTCTTTAATTTTTGCCAATTTGATTACTATGTGTCTCGGTACATTTCTCTTTGGGTTTATCCTGTATGGGACTCTCTGCACTTCCAGGACTTGGGTGGCTATTTCCTTTCCCATGTTAAAGAAGTTTTCAAGTATAATCTCTTCAAATATTTTCTTGGGTCCTTTCTCTCTCTCTTCTCCTTCTGGGACCCCTATAATGTGAATGTTGTTGCGTTTAATGTTGTCCCAGAGGTCTCTTAGGCTGTCTTCATTTCTTTTCCTTCTTTTTCCTTTATTGTTTTCACAGCAGTGAATTCCACCATTCTGTCCTCCAGATCACTTATCCATTCTTCTGCTTCAGTTTTTCTGCTATTGATTCCTTCTAGTGTAGTTTTCATTTCAGTTATTTTACCGTTCATCTCTGTTTGTTCTTTAATTCTTCTAGATCTTTGTTGAACATTTCTTGCATCTTCTCGATCTTTCCCTCCATTCTTTTTCCGAGATTCTGGATCATCTTCAGTATCATTATTCTCAATTATTTTTCTGGAAGGTTGCCTATCTTCACTTCATTTAGTTGTTTTTCTAGGGTTTTATGTTGTTCCTTCATCTGGTACATAGCTGTCTACCTTTTCATCTTGTCTATCTTTCTGTGAATGTGGTTTTTGTTCCACAGGCTGAAGGATTGTAGTTCTTCTTGCTTCTGCTGTCTGCCTTCCGGTGGATGAGGCTATTTAAGAGGCTTTTGGAAGTTTCCTGATGGGAGAGACTCATGGTGGGTAGAGCTGGCTGCTGCTCTGGTGGGCAGAGCTTAGTAAAATTTTAATCTGCGTGTTTGCTGATAGGTGGGGCTGGGTTCCTTCCCTGTTGGTTGTTTGGCCTCAGGCGACCCAACACTGGAGCCTACCTGGGCTCTTTGGTGGGGCTAATGGTGGACTCTGTGAGGGCTCACGCCAAGGAGTACTTCGCAGAACTTCTGCTGCCAGTTTCCTTGTCCTCATGGTGAGGCACAGCCACCCCCCACCTCTGCAGGAGAACTTCCAACACTAGCAGGTAGGTCTGGTTCAGTCCCCTATGGGGTCACTGCTCCTTCCTCTGGGTCCCTAGGTGCACACTACTTTGTGTGTGCCCTCCAAGAGTGGAGTCTCTGTTTCTCCCAGTCCTGTTGAAGTTCTGCAATCAAATCCTGCTAGCCTTCAAAGTCTGATTCTCTAGGAATTCCTCCTCCCATTTCCTGACCCCCAGGTTCGGAAGCCTGATGTGAGGCTCAGAACCTTCACTCCAGTGGGTGGACTTCTGTGGTATAAGTATTCTCCAGTTTGTGAGTCACCCACCCAGCAGTTATGGGATTTGATTTTATTGTGATTGCACCCCTCATAGCATCTCACTGTGGCTTCTCCTTTGTCTTTGGATGTGGGGTATCTTTTTTGGTGAGTTCCAGTGTCTTCCTGTCCATGTTTGTTCAGCAGTTAGTTGTGATTCCGGTGTTCTCGAAAGGGGGAGTGAGAGCACATCCTTCTGTTCTGCCATCTTGAACCAATCGCTCTAAAAATTATAGTGAGATTTTTATGTATAATCAAAATAGGTCATTCATATGATTATATGTACTTAGGTTTTGTATGTAATATTAGAAAATAAATTTAGCTAAACCTACAAGTCATATGTTCTATACAATGATTACATGATTATTTTATTTATTTCTCCGCTTTCTTCTTTTTTTTCCCCCAAATACATTAATTTGGGTTTTGAGGAACATCCAAATTGATTTTTTAAATTTATTTTAAATATTTTTACCAACTTATAAATCTTTTGGTCCCATTGAAAGATAGTAATTTTTTTTTTAATTAACCTTAAACCAACTCACTGAATTGTCTTAGCCTCAAGCTAAGGAACACTCAACTTAAGGAAATACGCCCACAAAATCATAGTTTTGAGGTAGTGGTTATTGCTGTTCTAATGTAAAATAAGTATATAACTATCAAAATAGTTTCTTTCACATATCACATAAGATCAATTCAAAGCACATGTTCATCATTCTGGGGAACTCTGCTTTCCATTATTTCATGTATCCTGAAATAATTTATATAGTGCTCTTGGTAGCTGCCATTTGACTACACTGTTATTTACAAAAAATCTTTAAGGCAATTATCATTTGACCCATTTCACACAATGGGGAGAATCAGTAGCTTGCTAAATTCCATGGAGCTAATTAATGCAGGACTAGGATTCAGTCTTGGGTCTCGTTGACTCCAAAGCTCAGACTCTTAGACACTATCCACTGACTTGCTGATGGTCCTTTGGTTTCAAGTCATGGATTTAACTCTGGATAAATACCACCAATACTCACTTGGTAAGAAAGTACTGGTACAAGAGATTTTTTGACAAGAAAGTATTAATGTTGATGTCTTGGAAATCAATATTAATCATAAATACTGATTTCTTGACACAGTCTTCCAAGTCAGTTGTGTTCCAGCCTTACAATGTACTAACTTGCTAGGTAATTATAATCTCTACTTGCATGAGTTCTGTAAAGCCTAAGTGAAATTATTTGATTGGCACAGTATAAACTATGGAAGAAAAGTAGCCTGAATGGAGCTCAAGGAATGTTGTTGTGTTAAATACATTTTCAAAATCCTTCCAAGAGTTGGATTTCATGCTTTGCTGATTTAGGATTTAGGATAATATTGCAGGATTTACTTCCTTTAATTTCCACAGTTCTTTTTATCCATGTCATTTTAAGCGGTTATGCTTCAGTTTTATTTGCTGGGTTTCTTAAATTTTTACTACATGGATGCTAACCTTTGTACACGGAATCAGATTAATTGGTATCAATTGATGTGTCTGAAATTCATTTAAAACTGGAAATGGGCCTAAATGGACATCTGGTATAAAACAACAAGTTGAAAGCATGACCTCTCCTTGGTGACAAAATATATTTGATTTAGAATTGCCAAAAGATATCATTCTTTAGAGGTTTTTCTTTTATTAGAACATTAATCCTAAAACTTGATTTTACCTGGCAGAGAAATAAAGTGATAAGTTGTATTTGGAGATGTAATGTTAATTGTTTCTTAAAACAACTTTTCTCCACGAAACTTTAGAACATCAAGGAAAATACCGATTTCACCTCTAAACACATTTTGGAGGATGCTAACTAACAACATTACTTTTCTAATACAGAAAAGGAGAACTTTCCACGTTCTACAGAGTATATTCTCTTGAGCATTAGGGCTCATGCTTAGGTGCACCAAGCAAATTAGAACATCTGCCCTGGAGATGCCAGGTGTATGCTCTCTGAGAGAGAGGTTAGCAAAGCATATTTTCAAGATGTGTGAATGTAATAAACTTATTTTTTGAAAACCATAAATTCTATTTTTGCCCATGGTTTTCTAAATATCAGGCACAGATTTAAAAATCTGGAAGTGCAGCCACTTATCATGTATATTTACATGAAGAATATTTCTATCAAAAGTCAGGATGGTTAAATATTTAAAAGTTATTTGTTAAGAGCAAATATACTTAAGTTCCTATATAGCGCCTCATAAAGAACAGAGCAAAATATCTTACAAGAGGGTTTTAGCAATATTTTCCCATTTTTAGAGAGTCCATCTCTACTTTACTAACACAATATTATTCAACACATATATAAATTCTAATATTAGCTGGGTTGAATTCAAAAATATAAAAGTATTTTTAAGTTGTAATTAAAACAATCAGGTTAAATAGAGAATGTAAGAAAATGATTAATAAGAAAAGTTGATTAAATGGTGAACACTATTAGGTTTAGTATTGTAAATTAAGATATAAAGTAATGTAATGAAAAAAAGTTAGAAAGTGAGGTGACCAATATTTACATTTAAAGGTAGCTGGTAAAAATTCCATTTAGTTAGTTTAGTTTTAATGTGTCAGGGCCCCTCTAGAGACCAAGTGAAAATCAGATGTGCTTGGGTATGTCTGGTAAAATAGAGGGGACCTGAATCCTGAGTCATTGCCAGTGTTCTGGCTACACAAGGAAAGAGGAGTCTCTGAGGAAAACTCATTCCACAAGAGGGAAGAATGCCCCATGAATATTAAACATAATTTTCTGAGATGAATAGACATTTCTTGGTATTATTGAATTATTGGCTTGAGACCAGTACCATGGGATCAGAAGAAACACTACCTTGAGACCCATTAATAAAGCATAGTGAGAAACTGAAAACCAAATGTATCACTTCCCTCCACTTTACTATGTGCTGCCATCAGAGCATTATAAGTGGCTGGAACCACAGAGGTCACCAGAGGGACACTGTCTTCATGCTGGCATACTGGGAAACACTGTAGTGCTGCCTGGGTGACATGGTGCCAGATGAAAGAGATACATTGCTAAACATACGTGAGGAATCACGTAATCAAAGAAATACTCAGAGGAAAATAGGCATGGCAGAAATGTCTTGAGAAAGACATTTCCTGGCTTGTAAAGTTGGCAAAAGTCTAGGAGAAGATTCACATACATTTCAAAGGGGCAGAGAGAGAACTTACAATTACAAATTTTCTAAAATAAATGCTCTAAGGAAGTGGAGGTTAGGGGCCTATAGTCAGAAAGAAATCTGTCTGAAGTTCATTCAAGCTGAGAGGAACTGTAAGGCCATCTTGATCACCATCATCCTGATGCTTCTTGATACATCTACAACTTTCTTAAGAGTGCTCTTTGCAGTTTCGATGACCACCAATAATGTGTCAGCCACAGTTGTTATGAGAAGCTCTTAATGTTCTTATTGTCCAAGCTGAGAGAGTATTCCAGCTCTCAGCATTCTAAATCCAGACAAACAGAGTTTGAGACTCCAGATTTATCTTTGCTGCTTTTTAACAATCTCCTTTTCATGCTAAATTTAATCCAGCTATGGATGGCTGTCCTGGAGGCAGCCTCTATTATTCCTCTATGCCAATATTGAAACAACATTTTTATCACATTAAAAAAAAGTCAATTTTGCAAAGTACTAGCGAATAATGTAGATTTTACTAAAGAATCCTTAGCAGGAAAAGGATAAGAATTTAGGTCACCCAAAAAATACAGCTCTAATTTCCCTCAAGGCCCCCCTGTTCTCCATCCTTTTTGAACTTTCTGTGAACATCTGTCCTCCTGGAGCACAGAAAAGGCTTTCTTCCAGCTTCCTCAAAGACAACTGCAGGGCCAGGTGGTAGAGACAAAGTCTTTGTATGTGCCTGTCAAAATACCCACCTCATTCCCCACACAGTGGGCTCTTCCATCAGGAGATTTTACTGCTAAGATAAAGAAGATAGTTCCTAGCAAAAGTTATATTTGGATCCTTTGTCTCTAAATGCGAATGGTACTTTGGCTGTTGAAGAACATTTTTCAAATTTATAAAAATTCTAAAGAAAAATCCCAGGGAAAGAACATGCCTATGTTAAGTTATCATTCCCAAGATCCTGAAACTACCAGCCAGGGTTAACTAACTGCTCCCTTGACCCGTGATTTTTCTGAGAATTCTGGCTCTTCCTTACTCATGCATAATTAAGTTAGGTCTTCATGATTCTGCTACAGCTCTCAGGCAAGTCAACTTAACTTTTCCTAAGAGTCCTCCCTGTTATGTGGCTAAAGTTCAGTTTTGTTTCCCTTTAGTGAAGAATTAAGCCATAGATTCCATTCAGATCATACAAATTTTAAAACAGGTTGGGATAGTCTAGCGATTTCACAAAACCTTTGTGCTTTTATTCCTTTTTGTAAAAAAGGTAATAAAGTAAGTTTTTACTCTTCTGGGATAAGTAGTTCTTAGGTATTATTTTCAGATCATAACATAGTTATTCAGCATAGATACAGGCTGTAGGGTCAGATCCTAAGAAACTTTTAGGCAATAAGATGTACACAGAAAGAAATCTAAGACTTAAGACTTTTCAATGAAAGAATAAAATCCATCATCACAGTGTCATGAGCTTCTTAGTGTTAAAAGAATCACGTTCAGCGAGTGAGGGTAAGATACTCTCTTACAGCAAAAAAAAAAAAACAAAAAAAAATCTGTTTTCTTTGAAATGGAAAGTTGGTAAGACCTTTAATTAATGATTGGTTTAAAATTTTCTAATAAAAAGGGCAATTTCCAATTTGTAGTCTAAGGAACTCAAACACTGTATAATTAATGGGCTTAAATTCCTAGAAAAATCCAGAAATGTTGTTTTAATCTGTAATGTAGCTGATAAAGTGTATAGATACAATAAATGGTAATGGAACAATATTCATTATTGGCTTTTTTTCCCTTCAAAATATTACTATCTAGTAAAGGCATTAAAGGTATCAAATAGATGAATAACCTACATGTCTTTGTCTTTTTTATTTTATTTTATTTTTTTTGTGGTATGCAGGCCTCTCACTGTTGTGGCCTCTCCTGTTGTGGAGCACAGGCTCCGGACGCGCAGGCTCAGCGGCCATAGCTCACGGGCCTAGCCGCTCCACGGCATGTGGGATCTTCCCGCACCGGGGCATGAACCCGTGTCCCCTGCATCGGCAGGCGGACTCTCAACCACTGCGCCACCAGGGAAGCCCCATGTCTTTGTCTTGACGGACTAGTTCTAGATAAAAATTATACGAAAATTTCAGAAAGATGATTGAGGTAAAAGGTAGCCTAATCCCTTACATTTCCCCCTGATATCAAAAATTAAGAGGAAAGATATAGAAACAGGAAGATAATAATTGCCAAGGAGAAATGATGCTGTGGAAAATGAAGCTAAGAAGTCTGAATATTTTACACATTTCTTACTATAAAATTTAAAATAACACCCATTCCAGTTAAAGACACTTGGAGAAATGGATATTTGGTATTAATGAGGACAGAGTAGAGAGCACCAGTTCACGAATCATCTTCTTGCCTTCCTATCCATTCAATTAGCCATGTTGTCAAAGAAGCAAGCATAAAAGTTGATACCAGGAAAAAGAATTTCTCCAAAGGAAAAGGAGATGGATAAGACATAACTGGTGACAGTAGTTTTTGATTAGAGGAAAACAAGGACAGATTAAAAAGAAGAAAGTTTCATCCAGCAGTCCCTCCCTCCCAGGAGGTAAAGCGAGGGAGAAATGAATAAATTAACAATACAATTATGCAAAGGCAACACATCTTGGCCCAAATACCTTCCTTGCAGCCTTGGTAATGTGAAGAATGTAAAAGACAAGACACATAGAGGAAATATCTCTGTAGAAGCAGTCTAGGGGAAGGGATAATAGCACAAGGCAGAGGTGATAGCTAGAAGACATGAAGGTGGCAATCTGGTATCCAAGATGGTGTGGAAATGGCTGTTTGGGAATGAATCTCATTTTCAAGGTAAGAGTTGCCTGTGTAAAGTTCATTCTAGTAATTTGGACTTTATAAACCATGTTTTGATAAATAATTCTCATATATAGACAGAGCCTTCAGAGAATGTAACAAAAGCTCCTGAGTACATTTGTTAGAATCCATGCCATTTCTGGACTATATTATATAGCACAGTATACCATGTAATGTATAGCAAGAAGTTGGGAATCTAAAGATAGCATTAAACTAATGAAGTGTTGTACAGACAAGGGACATTCTCATTATGTTTCATTATGTTTTGAAATAAGTTTTTGGGTCTTAATTTTTTCTCAAATTCTTTTTAAGGAAGATTAACTTAAAATATTTGTTATGTTAAATACTTGTTAATGTACCAGTTACTTCAAAGCCGTTTAATAAATTAGATGGAAGAGTATGTAAATTTTCATACCTTGAACATCATTATATAATTCAAAACATTTTTGATGGGTTTAAACTTTAATTTTTATTATCTTTATTCAATATTTTAAGTTGATATAATATTAAACAATTCCTTGATTTAGCCTCAAATAGGAGAAATATTGGAAGCTGAAATGGATTTCAAAATCCAAGTAGGATGCATAGTCTCTAAAGCAAAAGAGAAGAACATGATAAAAAATAAGGAAATTTAAAAATATTAACCTGTCCCTGCATGATCTTTTATATGAAAAAAAAATTAAGTCATTAAAATTGCTAATGAAAATTCACTTTGCAGGTATAATCAATTCTGGAGATTTTGAATACAAAAAGACTGATGTCCGCTTTAGAATTATTGGAGAGGTTTGCTTTTTGCCTTTAGCTTTCAGCCTTATCCTTCATGATAACACAGCTGAGGTGGATATACATATCTTTATGACTCATTCACTGATGAATGCAATTTCCTTCCAATAAAACAAGGGGTGCTTAGAACTTTTCATAGCAACCAGATTCCACAAGTGCTGACTAATTTAACATAGCATTCAAAGTCAGAGAATGTGGCTGTTTTGCAAATAAGAAATAACACTGAGAAGAATACATTGTAATTAAAGCAAACTTTAGAACTTGAATATAGATATTATATGTGGAAACTCCAACTTTTCTCCCATAAAAATGATATTTAAGTGACCTGTGACTGCCAACCTATTTTATTTTTTTAATAAGTTGCATGCTCAACTTAATGTTTTTACAAAAGTTTTTTTAGTCAAGTTCAACATATGGATGCTTAAATCAAGTTTATGTCTAAATTTCACATAGATCATGCTGTGTTTTACCCTTACCTCTAGTTAAAGGACACGTTGGACCAGAGACAGACACTGGTCCAGTGTATTTGCTGGTGACAAATAGAGGTGGGTGGTATTTTCCTAATGGAATGCATCTGCTAGTTTTTTGTTTGTATAAAATGGGTCATTATTTCTTTTATTTTTAATTTAACAGCAAGTAAAAATCTATGCATCTTATTTTTTTTTGCTAAGATTTGTGATGATAAGAATATTCAATTAAAATCTTTAACTGCCACTAGGGGCACAGACAATTAAAAATTGTATTCTCTGGTAGAAGCCAAAGATTTATATTTTAAAATTTTTATAATTTTATTGGCTTTTATAGCTTTAAAGTATTATTCCCCTGTTGACAATATATTTGTAATCATGAGTTGCCAGTAGATGCTTTTAAGTCTTCTGTCTTTTTAAACTTATGTTTTTATTAGCTTTTGCACATAACAGTAGGAAATCAATTTGCAATAATTTAGGCAGTATATATTAGTGCCTAAGAGAGCAAAGGAGAGATCCCATAATAAAATAGAGTGGTATAATCATATTTACAGTAATAGAGAAATTTTCATTAATGGCTGGTTAATCATGTATGAATAAAAATGGGGACTATAATGAGTGTATTTTGGAAAAACATCTTGCCTATATTTCCCATACAAGTATAGTTCAAATTAGAGTTTTTAAGTTATGTATCATCTCAACTGTGCTATCTTAAAAATGACAGTTGTTTAAATGTCATGACTTAGAGTTATATTAGGGTAAATGTACATGAGATATGCAATATTACCTATTTACATTAAAAAGTTATGTGACAGAAAAATTGATTATACTTTATTTTTTAATTTTGCTACATAAATGTAATAGTCTGAATTAGCCTAATTTGTTACTATGGATAGAATAACATTGTTATAGGAGTTTGTTATTTAGATATGTGAAGAAGATGACGTCTAACAATTTACACTAGTAGATTTCCAGTCCTAAAAAGTTAGAATACATTAAAAAGAAAAAGCTTGCTAAATATCCTCTACAGTTAGAAAATAATGGAAAATACAACTTATAGTTGGCCCTCCATATCTGTAGTTCCACATCCTTGGATTCAACCAACCATGGATCGTGTAGTACTGTATTATTTACTATTGAAAAATTCCATGTATAAGTGAACCCATGCGGTTCAAACCCATTGTTCAAGGGTCAAGTGTAGTTTGTTAATGAATTCTTTGTAGGTCAGAAGTTTTGAAACTATTTTTTTCATAAAGTTGTTATGAACATTTCGTATCTCAGTTTCTAGGTTCATAAACTTTGAGGATTGTTATGTCCTTTTAATGAATTGACCACTTTGTCATTATAAAATGATCCTCTTTAGCCTTGGCAGTATTCTTTGTTTTGTAGTCTGATTTATCTGATATCAATATAACTATTCCAACTTTCTTTAGATTAATATTAGCATGGTATATATTTTCTGTCTTTTAAATTTTAATCCATGCTTGTCTTTACATTTAAAGTGTGTTTCTCATAAGCAGCATATAGTAGACTCTTGCTTTTGTTATCCAGTCCTACAATCTCTATAGTTGAAATGAATTTTTAGGCAATTTATATTTAGTGTAATTATTGATAAGTTTGACTTTAAGACTTTCCTCTTGCTATTTCTTTTCTATTTTCCCCAACAGTTCTTTATTGCTGTCTCCCTCTTTTTTTGCCTTCTTTTTGATTAAATCCTATTTATGATTCTATTTTATTCTCTTTGTTATTTTATTAGTTATAAATCTTTGCTTTATTGTTTGTATTTGCATTAGGGTTTATAGTATACATCTTTAAGTTATCACAGTATACCTTCAAGTGATATTATAGCACTTCACGTACAAGGACTTTCCAATAGTATACCTGCATTTCTCCCATTCCAGTCTCTATGTTATTATCATATATTGTGTATTAAATATATAATAAACCCCACAAAAATTTATACTATTTTTCTTTAACAAGCAATTATCTTTCAAAAGATTAAAATAATAGGCGATAATTATGTATTTTCAATATCCTTCCTTTCTTTCTGTGTATTCACAATTCCATGTGGAATCATTTCATTATGCATGAAGAGATTAATTTTAACAACTGTGACAGTTATGAGTTGGTTTTGGTTGATTGATTTACTCCTTGTTATGGGGCGTATTTTCCTGTCTCTGTCCATACCTGGAAATTTTTTACTGAATTTCAGACATTGTTAATTTTAACTTGTTGGTCCTGGATATTCTTGTATTCCTATAGATATTCTTGAATTTTGTTGTAGGATGCAGCTATGTACTTGGAACAGTTATATCCTTTAGGTCTTAATTTTAAGATTTGTTTTATGGGACCAGACTAAGATTTAGTGTCTGGCTATTTTCTACTACTGAGATATGACTCTTCTGAGTACTCTAGCCAATGCCCAGTGAGTCATGAGGTCTTCCAATCTAGCTAGTGGGATCAGTCACTATCCTCTGCCATGGGTAAGCATCAGCACTGTTTCTTTTAATCCTTCTGGATTGTCCTCGGCCCTGAACTAGTTTCCTTGGAAGTGTATGCTGATCAGTACTCAGCTGAATACTTGAGAAGGACCCTTTACATATCTAGAGTATGCTTTCTGAGCAGCACTCTCCTCATAGGTACTCAGTCCTGCCAACGCTAGCATTTTTGGTCACCCTGAACTTTTAGTTCAACTCAGGTATTCTGCTGGGTTTCCCCTGGCTGCACCATGGCCAGGAAACAAATTGAAGTCAGTTCAGTAAGCTGGGGCAGACATAGTGCTCTCATTGTTTGTTTTCTGTTTCTCAGGAATCACCTTTGATCAGTGGCTGATGTCCAGTGTCTTTAAAACAATATTTTTATATAAGTTGTGATTGACTGATTGACTGATTGATTTTGGTTGTGCAAGGCAAGTGTGTAAACATGGTTCCTTTTAGTCCATCTTGTTTGGAAATGTAACAGAATTCTCTCTTTACCTGGTCTCTAAATAGGAACAAGTTTTTAGCCATTTTCCCGATGCTAGATGCTTTCTCTTACCTCTAGGCTTTGTAACATGCCTTACTTCTGTTCAAAGGCTTATTTTCTCCATTTTTCCCCATAGTTAACTTGAAAAATTCTTTAAGACTCCAGGTAATAATTCCTTCCTTTCCATCAAGGTTACCTAAAATGTCTCTATTTTCACAAGACCTGTGATTACACCTACCCTGCACTTACAATGGATTATAATTTTTGATTTATTTCTCTGTTCCCTCACCAGCCTATGAATTATTTAAAGACAGAGATAGTGTCTTTTGTTATGGTATTTTGATGCTCAGTAGTATCTGGAATATAGTAATAACACAATAATGATTTATATAATGAATGTTTGGGTCTTATGTAAGGTGAACCAATAATAGAGAGTCAAATTGCTTTTATTCCATTATTTTTATAAAAAAAGGACGATATATATTAAATTAAGATGCCACTGAAGAAGCCAGTAAAGATCAATTTAGTAATTTCTAGGTTTCTCTTCTCTCTAATAATCTAATTCTGAGACCATGTGATCCCACCTACAGAGAAATAGCTTGTTCCAAACAAATTATTAATTGATGGTTGGAGGTTTTAAAAGTTTAAAATTCAGGTGACTTTGCATGAAGTTAACCTCACTACTGTACTAGTTTAATTATATTATCTGACAACAGGTGGATTTTCTCATTTGCTCCTTCTCTTTGTCCTCATTTATTTAGGTTATCAATTGTTAATTTGCTTAGTACTTTGGGGGCATGCTTTGCTCCATTAGCCCTTTAGAGATTCTATAATATGGCATAGAGGATAAGCATAATGATATGAGTGGTTTAAATTCCAGCTTGGCCACTTACTGTGTGACCATGAGGAAGTCAATTAACCTCTCTGTGCTTCAGTTTCCTCCTTTATAAAATGGGAATAATAATAGTAAATAGCCCATAAGATGAGAGTGAGGATTAAATTTTCTTACACAGGACACATTTTACAATAGTTCTAGAAGAGATCCTGGCAATTGTAAGAATCATGTAAACATTAATTATTATCCTTATAATAATTACCATTTACCTTTAATCCAACCTTGCAATTTATCACTTCCTTTTAATACAACTTTGCTATTTTCATTTCTATAAAAAAATCCTGCAAGTTACAAAATCAAGTAAAGTATTTATATTACTGTGGGGATGTAAAAGTTATGGGAAATGGAGGCCTTAGTATCAGGCTTCAACCATCTACAGGACTGTTATATGGAAGGGATTGAAATTATTCTCTATTTTTCAGAGACAATATGCTAAAATGTATGGAAGCTACAGGGAGGCTTTTTTGACTTTCTAATAAATACAGATGACAAAAATGCAACACAAGCACTGAAATTTTCCTTTCTAGAAGTGCAGGAGATGACTCTTTACACTAGATGGCCTCTGAGATGTCTTTTGATTCTAAAGACCTACATAATTTTAAGTAACATTTTTAGGCAGAGAAGACTTTCTTTATCCCTACACTACATGCTACAGGCCCCAATTCTGTTTATCTAGTGAGAAAAAAAATCTGTTTGTCTTGTGAACATTTAGAGTGGAAACCTGGGAAGTACTGATACATAAAATGATAAAGTTTATGCTCATATCCACAACACCGTCTTTTATAACTAATAGTATGTTATCCACTTGTGGGTAAAGGAGACATTAGAAGCTTGTGTATTACTTCATAACAACCCCTTAAAAAGTTCTTTAATTAATTTTGGTATGTAAATTTTCGTATCTCTGAAAAGAATTCTAAATTTGTTGAGGGTAGAAGAAATAGGATAGCTGGATCTGTAAGGAAATGTTCCTTTTCAGTTGACATGCTTATTTTGAAAACATCAGTGAGTGTCTACTATTAGTCAAATATTTATTTGATGGTGCACCATATTAATTGAAAAGTTGACTTTCACTTTGGGTAAATATCCACTTACAGTTTTGAAGGACTGTCACTTTAGTAAGTTATAGATTGAGAGACATATCTATATATCTCTTCTTAGAGGACTTGTGAATAGTTTGACCATAGGCCAATTTACACAAGAATAAAAATTATATGTTGTCCTTTACTCATTCTGGACAAGTAGTATATTTGAAACGGAGCTACTGTGACCTAAAATCTCTAAGTGTTTATTGCACTGGCTAAAAATCTTCTTTATCGAGCAAATATGTTTTTGAAGAAAGCCATCAAAGCACTGTACCTGAAATGAGAGTTACCTGGAAGTGTGACCTTGCGTGAGCTTCTTTAAGCACTAGGAACTGTTTTTTTCATCATTAAATTGACCATATAAACAATGGCCCAAAACATATTATGTGAAACCTGTGGATCCAATCGTGTTTAAATTCAAATTTAGGAAAATCAGGTAGTGCATCTGTCATATTTATTTAATACTAAATAGGGTCTGGAGCAGCATCCCACAAAGAAACATATTCATATATTTGTAGTGATTCATGAATATTTATACTAAGTGGGGAAAGCAAGGTCTATAAACATACTGATGAAAGCTCAGATTAGTTTTGCCTTTAAATGAGTTTTGGCAACAAACTTTGAAAAATTAAAAAAAAAACCTTTTGGTCTTCAGAGATTTTTGAATTTTGAAAGAGGGGATAAAGGATCATACATCTATACTTGTATAGTGTGAAAGGCAGTTTTGAAGATCAAATGAGATAACTTTGAGAAAGAACTCTACAAATTATAAAGCAGTATATAAAGTAAGGCATTATTATCAGCTATGTACTTGACTTTACGGCTATTTTCCAGGCTTTCACTGAGTATGAAGAGTTGGGAAATAATTTTTTATTATGCTGGGTTTGAGCACAGTTTAAAGAAAAGAGATTAAAAGTTTTCTTCTAGAAGTGTATGGTGCTCATACTACTTAGATTTCATTGATATCAGCATGGATATATGTGTTTTCCAGGCATTCAAGTTCTCTTTCTTACCAAAATAATGTTTGCACATTTCTGCTATTATAACATTCTTTTAAATTATATCTCAGAGATATCAAAAGCTTAGAATTTATTCATTTATTCAGTCAGTAATTGCTAATTTTGAATAATTATGTGTGGAGTAAGTATTCAGTAGGAAACAGTATTAGTTCAAGAACTTGACAGAAGAGTTGTTTGACAGGAAGAAAGATTGGAGATATACAAGAAATGCCAATTTACATAATAATTGGGCACAACATAAATCTAATTAAAACGTTCATATATAGACCTTGGATATTCATGTGTAAATAAAAGTAACAAATTGAGAACAGTCTTGTTGGGATGTGTAGGAATCTTCTTCTGCACTTGGCCAAGAAGCCATAATTAGAATTTCAGTGAGATGTTATTGGCAACTGTGGCCAGGAAAAGCAGTGAGTGCTCATCTGGACTTTCCCTGGGTGGGATTGGGCAGGATTTGGCTCCCCAGGGAACTCTAGGATGCTGGTCACACTTCAAACCCTTCTTTGGTAAACCACTCTGTGAATGACCTTAAGTGTGAGTATAGGAACCACTACACTGATCATTAGTCTCTTCTACCATTATTTGATATATACATTACTTAACTCTAAATAATCCTAATCGAATGCAATCAACAGGAAGTATGGGAATCTATCAACTAATGTTTGATTTATTTAATTCAGCAGCATCCAAACAGATGCTAATACTCTACCTTCTTGGACAAAAGTGGATGAAACTCTTTCTCACAAAGTGAGAATATGAGAGTAAGGCATGAACTTAAAGGAAAGAGTAATGATGAAAGTAATATATATGTTAACATACATGGTCTAGTCTTACCTGTCTCCTAAATCAACCTGATTTTAAACATAGAAACTTACCTGAGTCTTAATTTTCTCATGTATAAACTGTAGGGATAAATGTGATAAACCTGGCCCTGCTACCTGCTCAAAACTTTTCTTTGAAGCTCAGCATAATTTGGTCCTTTTAAATTTCACTTTAGCCATATACTATGCTTCAATAATCAACCCTAAATTTTGAAATGTCAGTGATAATTTCACCAGTTTGATATAGTTTTTCTTTTCATGTTTGTTCTTGAATGAAAACTCAGGCAATTTAGAAATCAGCTCCCCCACTCCTCAGCATTCCCCAAGTTCTCTGGGCTTTGTTAGGTTAATGAAAAACTGACATTGCTGTCTATGCACTTAGTGATGAATGCACTTTAACACAACTGGATATTTTCCACCAAATATATTTTCTCAAATACTATCATACTGTCATTTCTAACTTTTCAAACCCTTTTCTAGCTTTTTAATAAAAAAATAATAATTATGAATCTTTCTAGAAGTGACACAGTGTAAGTTTCAGAGCAAAGATAAATTATGAAATGGTGCATGAGTAATGCAAGCAAATGAAAAGAAAGACATGATATGTAGGGCATTAGTAAAATAAAATTTATCTTGCAACTGGGCTTTGAAAATTGATAACATAAGAACTGTAGTTAAAACACTGTGCTTCTAAAAAATATGATTCTGAAAAGTGTCATACTGTTCATCTTCATCATCTTCCAATGCAGTCAATTCTTTTAACTTGTAATGAAAATACCTCACCTCAACTGTGTCTCAGTTGGCTAAACTCATGCATTAAAAAGTTGATCAATCTGAATTTAAGGAGATAGCAGGAAGAAAGGATGTGTTTTATTGTTGTTTACATATGTAGTCTCATCTTATATTTTGGAATCAAGACTGTAATTGGTTTCTTAATGGTACTGTAATGTTACAAGTCAGGATGAGATAAAGATAAATTTAAGGAGTGTAAGATTTTATCTTTCCTTTGACATTTTTATTCCAAGTTCTTTTTTAATTTGATAAATATAACTTGCTTTGTATATACCGAGCAATGTGTAATCAGGGGCTGGAGATAAAATAATGAAAATGTATTTTTTTCCTTTCAAATAGCTTATCATCCAGCAAAAGAGAGCAGTGCATTAACTATTACTGATTGTGATAAGAAATAGTAATAATTTCCATCTTTGGAGTGCTTACTATGCACCAGGAACTGTACTTCCCATTTTACATAAATGATCTCATTTAACCAACACCATAATGCCATGAAGTAGTATTATAATGCCATTTGTCAGATTAGGAAACTGAGGCTTAAGAAGCTAACTTGCTCCAAGTCTCCTAGCAAGTCCATGGCAGGACAGATACTTAAATTCGGGCTCTCTGACTCCAAAGCCAAAGCTCATAACAATTATTACAATGGGACAAGTATTGACATAGAAGTATGTATAAAAATTTAAGGTAGTGTAGATGTATGAAGTGATTGACTTTAAACCAAATTAGGAAAGGGAAAATATATGGAAAACCTTCATAGGGAGAATGATGTTGAAGGGTGAAGAGTTATTCACCAGGACAAGTGAAGGAAGATGATTACAGCAGAGGAAATAGGATTAGCAAGGGGATTGAGTAAGTGTTGGTGTCTGAGGATGGTGGGCTGTCTGAAGAGACAAGGCTTCTGACCCCAGGGTGTGGAGTGGAGGGAAAAGGGATGAGCCTGAACAGGTGTATAAGAGTGGGTCAAGAACAATCTAGTTAAACCACCTTAAAGACTTAGACTTTTCTTTATGCGTATATAGAACCTCCAAATGATTTCTCAACAGGGAAGTGCCAAAATAAGCTCTGCTTTAATGAGAACTGGCAACTGTGAAGAGTAGATTGGAGTAGAAAAAACTGGATAGGGAGAGGAGCTACAGTTATTAGAAGTGTGGCAGGAGGTAAACAGACCTTAATTAAAACAGTAGTAATGTGGAAGGAGAGGAGAGAAGAAATGCAAGAGAGAATTCAGGGATGGAATCAATTCAGTTGGATAATATACTGTGGCAGATGGGGAACAGTTTGGAATAATTCCATGATTAACTATATTTGGTAATAGGGTGAGTAGGAAAAACAGAAAAATGAGCAAGTTTATGAAAACAACAACAACAAGAGAGAATTGTTATGACAATGTTGAGTTTCAGGAATCTATGGTACAGCCATGTTGATGCCTAGCAGTTGTAGATAAGATGATGTAACTATTATTCTCATAAAGTAAAAATTAATTATGCTGACTCAAAAAGTGCAGCAGGGAATTCCCACCAGAGAAAATACTGATGGCCACTCTGAGCAACGGACACATTATTCATATGTGACTATTTTCTCTGCTCTTCAGCTGACTCCGAGGAGGGCTTGGCACCAGTTTCTGTTTGAAGGCAGAGATTCCTTCTTTGGAACAGTCTCTCTTGAATCTGTGCATAGAGTAGGTACCCCTTTTTTCTCCAGAGGTGAAGAATTAGATTCATCCTTAAAACACAGCTTAGCGAAAATAATCTATAGATACATTTATTTTAAATAGTTTCCTTTGACTGAATATTTTTACTTTTATTTTGGCTTATTACATTTCTATACATGAATCATGTATTTTTTATTTTTTTGAATGAAAGTTGGGTTTTGTCTTTTATTATGGGAATAATTCATTTTTAAGCATGGTAGTTTTTTTGTTTTTTAATTTTTATTTTATATTAGAGTATAGTTGATTAGCAATATTGTGTTAGTTTCAGGTGTACAGCAAAGTGATTCAGTTATACATGTACATGTATCTATTCTTTTTTCAAATTGTTTAATAAATAAGCACAATTAGGCTTTCAAATATTGTTTCAAATTTTGTTTCTTCTGACATGTTGTGATGTTAACATACATATGTAGGAGTCACCCAAGTCAGAATTTCTAAAAAATCCTTGTGTTAGGAAATGTAATTTTCAGGTATTCAAGTAAAATTCTGTTAGCCCATTAGTTACTTAGGTCTACATATAGTTAATTTGGTGTTTGGTCATTTTAAAAAACAAAGATGAAAGCAAATCTTATCATATAACGTTCTAGATAAACACGTATTTGGTGCAATTTCAATACATAGCCGATAGTCTTATAGCAGTTTTCTATTTTAAGCTCAAATTTTTGCTTTTAAAGGATGGGTGCATCACTAAACATTCATTTAAGGCCTTTAAATTTGAAAATAATTTCTCATTTGCTATCTCATTGTACACTTGAAAATAACCTGAGGAGATATTAATAACTCATTTTACAGATGAAAAACAGATGCTGAAAGATTAAATGGAAAATATGTGAAAAGTCCATGTTTTAGTTTTACAAAGTGTACAGTAAAATAATTGGCCCTTAATGTATAGTAATATTACCTTATGAACAAAGTTAAATGTCTTGCAAATAGCTCTAAGAATTCACAACATATAGAATCTTGTTTTAACCTTAGAAGTGACATGAAAAGTCAATTGAATGGTGTTGATTATAAGATGATCTATACAGCTAAAACCCAGAAATTTCTTTGATTTTTTTCCCAGTTTCATTTAGGTGTATAATTGACAAAAAATTGTAAAATTGTTAAAGTGTACAATGGAATGATTTGATATGCATATATATTGTGAAAGGATTCACCCCCTTGAGGTAAATAACACATCCATCACTTCACATATTTACCTTTTTGTGTCTGTGTCAGAACATTTTTCTATTCTCTTAGCAAATTTCTACTATATAATACAGTGTTATCAACTATAGTCAACATGTTACACTTTAGATCCTCAAAACTGTACATCTTGTAACTGAAAGTTTGTGCCCTTTCATTAACCTCTACTTATTTCTCCCACCCCTTAGTCTCAGCAACCACTTTTTTACTCTGTTTCTGAGTTTGACATTTTTTTTAAGATTCCACGTATAAGTGATACCATGCACCATGCAGTATTAGTCTTTCTTTGTCTGGTTTATTTTACTTGGCAGAATGCTCTACAGTTTCATCCATGTTGTGCAAATGACAAGTTTTCTTCTTTTTTAAGGCTGGATAATAATGTTCCATTGTATATATAGAGATATATATACCACAACTTCTTTATCCATTTATCCATAGATGGACACTTAGGTTTTTCCATATTTTGTCTTGTAAATGATGCTGCTATTATGAACATGGGAGTAAAGATATCTCTTCAAAATAATGCTTTTGTTTCCTTTGGATATATTCTCAGAAGTGGGATTGCCAGATCATGTGGTAATTCTCTTTTTAATTTCTTGAGGAACTTCCATACTGTTTGTCATAGTGGCTGTTCTAGTTTACATACCGACCAAAAGGGTTCCCTTTTCTTCACATCTTCACCAACACTTGTTATTTGTTGTCATTTTGATAATAGTCATCCTAACAAGTGTGAGCTGATATATCATTGTGGTTTTAATTTGTCTTTCCCTGATGTTTAGTGTTGTTGGGCACCTTTTCATGTACTTTTTGGCCAGCTGTGTGTCTTCTATGGAAAGGTCTATTTTGATCCTTTGCCTATTTTTAAAAATTGAGGTTTGTTTGTTTGCTTTTTTTCTATTGAGTTGTATGGGTTCATTGTATATTTTGGATATGTATCCATTAGCAGATACACTGTTTGCAAATATTTTCTTTCATTCCATAGGTTGTCTTTTCATTTTGTTATGGTTTCTTTTGTCATGTGGAAGCTGTTTAGTTTGATGTAGTCCTATTTGTTTTTGCTTTTATTGCCTTTGCTTTTGCTGTCCAAAATACCACTGCCAAGACCAATGTCAAGGAGCTTTTTTCCTCTGTTTTCTTTCAGAAGTTTTACAGTTTCAGGTCTTATGTTCAAGTCTAATCCATTTTGAGTTGATTTTTGTGTATGGTATACAATTGGAGTCCAATTTCATTTTTTTTGCTTGTGGCTACCTAGTTTTCCCAACACTATTTATTGAAGAGACTACCTTTTCCCCATTATATTTTTGGCACCTTTGTCAAAAATTAATTGACCACATATGCATAGGTTTATTTCTGAGCTTTCTATTCTATTTTATCAATCTATGTGTCTATATGATCTATATGACATTTATGCCACTATCATACTGTTTTGATTACTGTAGCTTTGTAATACAATTTGAAATTAGGAGGCGTAATACCTCTAGCTTTGTTCTTTTTTCTCATGGTTGCTTTGGCTATTCAGGGTCTTTTATGGTTCCATGCAAATTTTAGGATTGTTCTATTTCTGTGAAAAATGGCATTGAAATTTTGAGAGGCATTAAATTGAATCTGTAGATTAATTTGTGTAGTATGAACATTTCAACAATATTAATTCTTCCAATCCATAAACACAGGATATCTATACACTTATTTGTATCATCTTCAATCTATTTAATCAAAGTCTTATAGTTTTCTGTGTACAGGTCTTTTACCTCCTTGGTTAAATTTATTCCTAAGTAAATGTTTTCAGTGCTACAGTATATGCATTTTTTTTCTTAATTTCTCTGATAGTTTGTTGTTGGTATGTAGAAGTACAACACATTTTTGTATATTGATTTTTGTATCCTATAACTTTACCAAAATTGTTTATTAGTTCTAACAGTATTTTGGTGGAGTCTTTAGGGTTTTCTCTATATAAAATCATATTATCTGCAAATACAGACAATTTTACTTCTTCCTTTCAGATTTGGATGCCTTTTATTTCTTTTTCTGCCTAACTGCTCTGGCTAGGACTTGCAGTACTAGGCTGAATAAAAGTGGTAAGAGTAGGCATTCCTGTCTTGTTCCTGATCTCCTTCTTTGACTTTTGATTAACTAATTTTCCCTTTCTCTGTCTCTCTGTCTCTTTCTCTCTCTCTCTTATTCTCCTCTTCTCTTTCTCTGTCTCATGTTACTGATAAAACCCCACAACTTTTGAGTCTGGTTTTTTTACTAAAGAATTAGCATTCAACTGCAAACCTGGCATCTGGGAGAAGAAAGAGAAAGTGAAAGAAAAGAAAAGAAGGCAATATTTTTATATTATGTTCTTTCTTCATGTCTCTTGACCTTCTTTCCCCTTTATATTTTCCTCCCTCTCTTGGCTTTCTCACTCCTCAGGCATAAAGTGATGAAATAATGGGAAGTTTCACCTATGGCACTAGAAAGATGTTATTCAAAGGGAAGAGGAATAAAATATTTAGGGCTTTGACTCAGTCCGTGCCCTGCTTCTTTTTATGGCTATAGTTCACAGGATGTTAAAAGGATATTACTAATGTGTTAGGGGCTAAACACAGACTTATAGTGCTTGTAATTTGTACCATCTTATTTTATAAAGTTCATCTATTATCCTAATTCTGATTATTTTTTCGGCTAATTTTTTCTTATTCATTTTGTATCACATACTGCTGATCATTATTTGTAGTAATCAAATCAATATCTAAACCTTACAGATAAGTTCAAGGGCAGTCTATACCAATGTCCTTGTTTTCTATAATCCAGTTCCAGATCAGTTTTCTAAAGAGAGGCTTGTCAAATTTCCAGGGAGTTTAAGTAATCAGGCAGCCATCTCTTTTAAATTGTGGGTTATTTTATAAATTTCTCTTCATTGTTCAACTGTATATATATATATATGGCAATTTAATGGTAATTTAATAAATATCCTCCATTTTTAACCAGGAAAAATTACATCACTGAATTGAATTGCTTGGTGAATATCATATTCCATACAAGTTATGGCAGTAAAATATTTCATGAGTAAAATTATAATTTTATTTCCCGGTTGAAAAATTGCACTACTGTGATCAAGGGAAACAATGAACTATTTTTAAAATTATTCAAATAGTTTTTCAAATATAAGATGTATTTATTATATACATTATTGTGAATATAACTGATTTAAATTAGTAATTATTAAAACAGTAATTATATTTATGTTATAGATTCACAATCTCACTGTAGATAATATTTCATTCCTTGATATAAAACTTGGTATGAAATTCCTGGACAAGAATTACCTTTAGTTCAATGTGATTCAATCTACAGTAATCCAAACGTTATGGTAAATCAATACTGGGGGGAGGGAGCAAAAACATTCCCATAATGGCGGGAAGTGCCAATTGTACATTTTTTCTGAGAGCAGAATGAATCATCTGTGTGTGTCAGAATTGCAATATATCTGTATTTCCGTGTTTCTGGCATTTTACAGTAGTAGGCTCAGAAATCTACTACTAAGCAGCTACTACTACTAATGAGACATCAACTACTAAGAAGCTCTTGAGCCTTGAAACAATGTGAATTCCAATCTTAATATTTTGATTTATTAATTGAAAATATTTATAGAAAAATAGATCTAAAACTCAGATGTTTAAACTATATTGTTAAAGGAAGTGACAAGGACATGGTTAAAGAGGATAGATTAATACAGCACAGAACTGAGATGAGGTATATGGGGTAATTATAGAACTAATGAGCTAGTTAATCATTCTGAGAACAAACCAGTGCTTCCACTTGATTCATCTGGTGGGAGGTTTAAGTAAATGACTTACATAGTTCTCATGGGACCTAGGATTCTAGGACTCTGCAATTTAATATAATTTATGATTTGGGTACCAGATTAATTAGAACGTTTGAGAAGCATATTATGTCTTTTAGGCCATTACAATAATGGTCTCAGTCAGCTAAGTAAGAGGAAAGAGTTAATATCCAAAGTTCCCAACACATTATTGTGAAGTTCTGAATCAATTAACGTATGAGGATGGTAAAATGTCAAAAACCAAGCAATATACACGAAGTGTTCTCTTATGAATTATTTTTCTGTCCCATGTCTAAAATAGTATCCTAAAATTACTGATGTATTCATTGTATCAGTCTACTCACTGTATCATTCAATTCATTGTATGATGTGAAATTTTGGATAAAAATAAACATCAAAAATTAATGCACTGATTAATAGATTAGGCTAAATTATCTTGTTTTTTCTTTTTATGATGTCATGAAGACCTAGCCTATCAAAGTGCCAATTCAATTCAAGAAAGACAATTTATTAACGTCAGTCAGATAGGGTATAATTAACTTCTAACTCCCTGGAATCATATGTTCTAAGTGGCAGCCCAGTGATCTAAAACAGTTGTAGATCTTGACGTCCCTAGATACCACTCCCAGCATTAGAGAGTAACTTTACTCTGAGGAGTGTCTAATCCATTAGGGTATATGTTATAACACTATATATCTGAAATAGTGGAATATAATTTAGGCAATGGAAAAAAGAAGTACAAAAAGTTTTTTGCTATATACATTTTAAGTCCCTCCTTACATTTGCCTTTTTATAAACATGTGCTATATATATGATATATATATATATATTACATACCTAAAACATTTATTTATGTGTGTATATACACAGTTTATGTGTATACTTTTAATATCAAAGATTAAATTAATTTGCTTTTTGTTCTAGAGTGACCATTCTTCAGTAGCTGAGACAAACTTTGTTTATGTTGGGAGTCTTTGTATGCCCTAGTTTGGACAATGAATTCTCCCTCTACTATAACAAATACACAATGTCAGTTATCTTTGAATCATAAATTGAGTGTGTTATATCCTTACCAAGGCCCTCATTCATAAAAAGTTATAAGCCTGGTGTACATCTAAAAGCTTCATATGAAGGTGAAAAGATGTGTAATTTTTTAATGAATTCAAAGTGCATTTCATCATTGTATCATATAATAATTTTTCCAGAGGTTTTCAATCAGGGTATAAATTTTCTAATTTTCTCTTTTCAAAGGTAACAAGTAATTGACTTGATTGATCCAATCACAGTATGGTCAAAATGGATGTATAATGCTGAAAACAGCAAAAATAACATACTTTACATTCTTTGGTACCAAAAATTTCAGAACATATTTTTAGATTTTTATAAACTTTTGTATTAACTTTATTCTCTTTAACTTACCTTTTAAATTGCATTAAGTCAGATTGGAGATGATTGATATAAAAAACTAGTTTATATGTCAAAGGAAATTTTAACTTTTTATACAACTTTAGAGTTCACTTTTAGGAAGAAGATAAGCAATGATAAAAATGATAGGCTGAAAATAGCCAATACTGATCATCACTTAAGGGAAGTTCCTCTCTGCAGAAACTTTAGGTTAATATTATAATATTCTGTTCACTGCTTAGATCTGACAGTTCACTTTTTCTACTTCAAATGATCTCTGAAACAATGACCTCTTGGGGAATAACTGTTATTTTCCAGATTTTCTGTACGTGAGTTTACCTTGATGTTTAAGTCACCCCGTAATATGATCCCATCTGATAGATACTCAGGAAGTGTTGTTAAGTGACTGGCTTACTGCTAGAGGCTTTATGTACAAAATCTCATTGATATGAGACCTTGATGGAATTTGAATTTGCTCAAAGACAAAGGATTTGTACTTGAGCTTTCATCACTATATTCATGCTCACCTAAAAAACAAAATGAAGCAAAACAAGACCCATACAGTTAGATCTCCATAGCAGAGACACTGGTGTGGGGATTTTGTTGGTTTTCGGTGGCTCTGTGTGTATGTACATGTTGTAATTCATTCTGTATTAGTCTTATGTACTAATGTTGAGTTAGTTCACTATGATATTAACTAAAATCAGAAAGACCAAGTTTCAACTGAATCTACCAAAGACAACTTGGCAAGTTTTTGGATAGGGCAGGATCCTGAATGTTTTGGTGAGTGGGATGGGTTTCTAAAATCTTGAGTCATTTTTGGATAGATTATGTTAATGTCAGTTGGTAAGATTAGAAGACTTTTAAAAAAGTGATTCAATATTTTTATAGTTTATAAAAATAATCTATTTTTATAATAGATTTGTTATTCCATTTTAAAGTTATTGTAAAGTATTGGCTATATTCCCTGTGCTGTACAATATATCCTTGAAGCTTATTACTTTTATGCTCAGTAGTTTGGACCTCTTAATCCCTTACCCCATCTTGCCCCTGCTCCCTTCCGTCTTCCCACTGGTAACCACTAGTTTGTTCTCTATATCAGTGAGTCTGTTTCTGTTTTGTTATATTCATTGTTTTGTTTTGTTTTTAAGATTCCACATGTAAGGGACAGCATACAGTATTTATCTTTCTCTTTCTGACATATTTCACTAAGCATAATACACTCCAGGTCCATCCATGTTGTTGCAAATGGCAAAATTTCATTTTTTTTCTATGGCTAAGTAGTATTCCATTCTAAATATATATAGTTGACCTTTGTTTTGCTGTTGTCACTCTACTACATTTAAGGACAGGGAATTTAATTTTCAAGAAATGTGATAGTTAAGACCCTCAGGGTGAGAGAAGATATACTTATTTATCTTTTCAGTTTTAGAGTCATTCGTTTCCACTATAATTGCATCATTAATACCACCCAAATCTCTGGGCTATCTATGATGAAATGCATCATGGCACAACATTTTTGTTATCCAGGATTTAAAAGCTTTCTAGCTTATTCTATTAGGGAAGAAGACTAAAAATGGTCAAAGACACAAATTGATTATGATTTATGGTTTATAAGAGGGACAGTAAATGAAGGTCAACCAACAAAACAATATTTTCTGGAAAAAAGTCTTGGGGCAAATTATATGGTCTTGTAAGCAAAGGTGTAGTTAGGACCCATGCCACAGATGGATATGTATTCCTACTCTGATGTATTCTTAAAAGTTAATTGGATGAAGGGGCGGATTGATTTGTAATTTTAGTGCAATGAGTAATAGAGAAGATTTATATCATTTTACTAATAATACTGATATTTAAATTAAAAATCTACCTTTCCATAAAAAGAATAAAAATGGGTTTTGGAGTAAACAGTTAACAAATATACACATACAACTTTTTATCCCAGATATATTGCTTAGCTGTGGACCTTGGGTAAATGTTTAACTTTTCTGCCAATAGTTACAAATAATAATTATATATAATAAATATAAAATTGAAATTATAATAAAGCTTTAAATGAGATGTTTTCTTATTTGCGAAGGGATCCAAATGAACACTGATACGTCTCACTTTTTCTTTCTTGTCCATCTTCCCAGACCACTTTTCATTTGCTTTGCGTTGGCATGATTGCACTCATTTGCCTTTTATCTACTGTACCTTTCCCTCCCCTTCTCTAACTCCTCTCATCCTTTAAGATTCAGCTCAGAAATCACTTCTCTTGAGAAAATTTCCTGATCTCCTTCTTCTCTCTTAGCACCCTATGCTTTGTCCTGGTACAATGTTGTTTGCTTACTCACCTCATACCCCATCCGCTATACTAGGGGCTCACTGAAGACAGGTACACTTTCATATTCACGTATATCTCAGTGCCTAGCACAGTGCTTGACACTTAGGAAGTGCCTAACTAATATTCATTCATTTCCTTTTTTTTTTTTTTTGCGGTATGTGGGCCTCTCACTGTTGTGGCCTCTCCCGTTGCGGAGCACAGGCTCTGGACGCGCAGGCTCAGCGGCCATGGCTCAAGGGCCCAGCTGCTCCGTGGCATGTAGGATCTTCCCAGACTGGGGCACGAACCCGTGTCCCCTGCATCGGCAGGTGGACTCTCAACCACTGCGCCACCAGGGAAGCCCCTCATTCATTTCTTGAATAAATCTTTATCACACATCATTTAGTTGTGACAGGCACTGTGTAAGGTGTTGAGGGCATGAGAGTGGACAATATAGAAGCAACACTTCACTCCTAGAAATATTAGATTAGTGGGAGAGACAGACACATATTAAAAATAGTCAGATAGACATAGCTTTGCAAAACCATTCTGAACACTGAGTTGCATCAGTTCAAGGAACTGGGAGAAGGTCAATATAGGACATGAAGGAACATGGCAAGGCATGAAGCTGGAAGGCCTTCAGAACCTGACAGCCTAATTGAGGTCTTTGGATTTTATTGTGAGTACAATTGTCAGGCACTGAAGGCCTTATGCAAGTGAGGGGCACAAACAGTTTTGTGTTTTGAAAGCATTTCTCTGACTTTTGTGTGGACAATGAATTGGAGAGACCCAACTTTCATTAGATTCTAGTGAATCTAGAAAGGTGAGTTAGGAAACCATTGCAACCATGCAGGTGGGAGATAACGGTGGGTTAGATAAGAGACACATTGTGGAAGTTGAAATGAGATGGACAAATTTAACATGTACTGTAAATAAATGTAAAAAACATATTTTCAAAATTCATTCTGTTACTGTGCTATTGGGCACAATGTATTATAGGGCCTGGTTAAATTTCAACTTTCTTCATGTTTTCTATTTGATTGTATGCTTCACTTCACTTAATAAAACTCATTATCAACATCAAATATTTCAATACCGTAGGCAGAAAATAGCAGAAACATTTTCATTTCCATAAGTAGCGTGTGCAATTACTACATATTTTTATTGGCTAAGGAATCCAAATGAGGCAAAATGTAAAAATACCACGCAAATAGAATTACAAAAAAGAGACCATTCAATTCTTTGAGATAATAATACTCATAAATATTTAGCAAGTGCTTACTATATTTGTATTGGCTATTGTGTTGGCCCGATGAGGTAGGGCCCCTTCTTGTCTTCATTTTTCAAATGTGAAGTGAGGTTTGGGGTTACTTTTTCTCAGTAAAGACAGAAACAGTATTCATAGTTGAAACCCCCCAAATTTCTGTAATTTGGATAAATAGAAAATGTTATTTTTTTCTCCTACATTGTGATAAGATTTGCAGGAAGACCCAGTGCACTTACACTGAGAAATACCATATTTATGATTTGATTAAAAATGCATTATGGGTTAATTTTGGAGTAACTAAGGCCCATATGAATTTTAAAAATTATGATGAATGAATTTTGCTGGGAAATATCATTTCAGGAAAACAGCATCACTAAATAAAAGCAATTTTCTGCTCTAATATGCACAGAGTCCATAAACCTTTTATGTAAATCTGAGGACAAAATTTTATCCATAAATCTCTTAGAACAAAATGTGCAATAAAACCCCATAACCATCTCATCTTTTCTTCTCTTGTAAATCACAAATGGAGTTTTCTTTAATCCATTTGGACAAAAGCTACTCTACCTATTTAGTCTACCTATTAGTCTTGGCAAATAACATTAAGCATTCATCCCTGAATAAGAGCTAATTTTTCACTGTTTACCATCCCATGTGCTATTGGACAACTACAGTATGAACACTGCACTCTAATATTGAGCCATGTCACAGTGACCTTGGGAAGCAATTTTGCTAATGAGTGACAGAAGACCAATAACTGTGGAAAACCTTTCTTTATAAAGTCATAAAATGAGTTTTACAAGAAGTCAGTTCCTCATGTCCATTTTTAAACAAACATCGAAGGCTACAACACCCTTATCCCACGCACATGGATCCAGGACAACAGGATTCTAAATAGTCCCTGACTAGGCTGTGAACCTGCAGTTGCTCAAAATGATGCCAGCTGCCAGCTTGAGTGTTTCATACTGTCAAGACCAAATGCACTGAATAAATTGGACAAGAAGGTGACCATTCTAGTCTGTGCTGATATCCTCATTTTGTGGATCTCCCTCAGAATCATTTACTTCACATTATAATGACAAGTAGCTGTAGATCACAACAGTCCTGCAGCTTTATCACTTGTCAGTTTTATAAAAAATAATCTTTTCAGTATTATAAGATTCAAACCTTTAGCTCTGCATAAGGAAATACATTTCACACCACTCTTCAAGTATCGTAAAAAATATTGTTCAGCTGAATATTTACTGAACACTGTCATGTCCATATTCTTACAGAGTAATCATCACACTATCACGTGAACAAGGATTAGTACTTGACATTTTAGGAAACTTACTGAAGTATTCCATGATTAATTTAGAGTTTTCATAGGAACTAGAATTTAACTTGTAAATATATAGTACTCTTTTGTGATTTTCAAATAGCCAAGAAAGTACTGAATATTTAATTTTAATAATTTAGAACTTATTATGTGCATTGAAAAGTTAAAATTATTTAAAGTGAGAGAATGATCACTTGGCCTGATCCAGCATTTTGAGCATTTAAGAAATGCTAAAGTTTAAAATTTGATATTCAAAGGAAAGGTAATTATATATGTTAGTATTAGGGAATTGCTTCTGCCTCTCTACAAAAATATTTCTATTAATACTTTGTTATAAGGTCATTTTCAAGACCAATATAAATCTTCCAGGCCAAATATGTAATAATAGCAACTGAGTCACAAAGAACTAATAGAGTCATATAATTTTTCTCACTTAATCCTTTTTTTGGAGGTAGATATTTTTTATTGGCTCCATTTTTCAAAGGAGGAAACAGATATTCAAATAGCTCTAAACTCTTCAGAAGTTCTCGAATGCTTAATAAATAATGTCCAAAATCATTATTAAGGACATAAGCTGTACACAGTCAAGGTTCCGCAGACGTATCTGGCTTTATTTCTGCAGCCTTTCTCCCTGCATCACCACTTTCTCTAACAAAATAAATGAATACCTGGATTAAAATGAAATAATAACTCCTCATACTAGAGCCTCAGTGTCAAGCCTACATGATGATCTCCATGCCTTCATTCATAGTGCTTCCATAGCCTGAAATATATTGGACCCAATGTGTGTTGAAAACGGACATTCCAATATTTCAAGATGCAGTTCAAAGGTCACTTCCTCTCTGAAGTGTACCGGCCTCCTCCATGAGTTGTCTCCTTTTCTTCCTTCATTTCCTTCTTTTTCTGTGTACTGTATAGCATTTTAGTGGACTTATTTGTTTAAATGTTGTTTCTCTTTTCCTAGAATGTACCTCTCTTGAGGGCAGGGGCAAGGACTTTATTACTTTTGTATCCTCAGCACCAGGCAAAGTGTTAGCCCCCGGTTTATAATGCACTAAATGCAGTCACAATAAGATATCAAGTGCTAGGTACAAAGTACAAGGCACAATATTGGCTCAAAAGAGTGGTTGACAAGGAAAGAGGAGTTCCCAGCTTAAATTTATGAAGGTCCTACGTAACCTATTAAATATTTGTGACAATATTTATTAGAATGTGTAGAACAAAATAAATTAGCTTTCAAGTCAAAGCAAAAATTAAAAATGTAAACAAAAGAAAAACATAAAGCTTCTTTCAACAAAGTTTGCTTTAATATGTGACCTAGATGAGGTATTGGAGTTTATTTTAAAGCTCAGTTTTGTATTTTTTCTAGATCTTTTTAAAGGTCTTTTCTTGGAAACACATTCTTTTATTGAATCCAAGATGCAGTCCATCCAATGCTAGGAATATTTTTACCCGAATGGTTCTGAACCCAAGACCCCAAGCTTATATTTTTACTTAGTCCCACTTCACCCTCTGACCCCTTCACTGATGGAAATTGTCTCTCTAATTTCGTGGGGTTTTCATAAATTTAAATGGGAACACTCTGTGAGTTATTGCTTTTTTATTGCCAAAATATCTTTTTGCAATTGCCTGTTTTAGAAGGAAGGTTGTGTGTGTGTGTGTGTTTGCAAGATTAACTCCTGATACTGTTTGTATCTTTATTCTATGTAACACAAATATTTATTAATCAGGATGTCAAAGGACGCTGTATTTCTAGCACAGTAAGTGTTTTTCCACTGTCTGACTTCTGAAGTATGGTGGCTACATTGCTGACTGTCCTGAGCCTTATATGGTGTTATGATATTAATCACTATGAGAGGTGAAACTGCAAAAGCATAAATTGAAGGTAAGCCTATTTGGGGGGCAATTTACTATCCAGAGTTTGTATGCAGCTGAGAGTAATTTTTATTGCATACTGTGACAATAACACATTCATAATATGGGACAAAAAAGGAACTCGGGCTCAGTGTTTAGGACAGCAATTCACAACTAGCCATAGAATTAGCACCACATGCCAGGAACAATTTTAACGCAAGGTACAAGTTGGAATTGGGACCTTCTAATTCTATCAGGTTCCTTCTGTCCGCTATTAAAACAATCTTGTTTTTGTTTTGCTTTTTTGTTGTTTGTTTTGCTTCAAATTTCTGGAGCTGTTATAAGTATGTGAGCAACAGAAAATTAATTCTGAATAAGCAAAAGTTTCAATGAAGGAACAGATGTAGGATTTAGGTGTTTTAAGGAAAACAGAAGTTCCTCACCTAACAAACCTTGAGTGATATCTTTTAAAAATAGTAATTCAAACTCATTCCTATTTAAAAATAGTAAACAAAACCTCCAGTGTATCAGTCAGGGTCCTAGAAGGCAACTGTGTCCAACTCAGATGGTTCAAGAAACTTTTATTGAAGGCGCTACTTGTAAAAGTGTGGATGGTGTAAGGAACAGAGAAAGAACATTAAGCACCAGAGACCAGAGACTACCAGTAGCAGTGGGAAGTGACTAACAACTTTAGGTCTGAAGGGACAAGTGTGGGGATAGTGTTCCTTGGGCCCAGTGCAAGATGGAGCCAAGAGCCAAGGATGAAGGGGACCTGGCAGGAGCTGTCATCATGGGTGGGAATGAGAGATGTGATACCACTGCCCAAGTGAAGCAGCAGGGAAGAACAAGCACAGCATGTTTCCCCTTCTGCCTTCTAATCTCCCTGTGATCCTTCCCCCTGAGCACCCTGAGGAGAAAGCAAGAGAATGAAAAAAATAGCTATGGGGAATGGGCAAGACATGGTGGTGGTGCAGGGGAATATCAGCACAGCTTGGTGTCATTTTAACATACTAAAATGCCAAGATCCTCTTTTTATTTTTATACCTAACCCTGGGGATGACCTTTGAAATAATTTTTGAGTGAAAACAGTTTTGTGATGTGTAATCTGGAGCAAAATTCCTCAGGAAATTTTATCTGCACTCTCATAAAATGAAATAACATTTTTCTCATAGAATCCCAGTGACTCACTTTGCTGAAGGTTCTATACTTCTTCAACTTCCTGCACTGGCCACCTCTCTCCTCCAGCATCAAACTGCATTTTTCATAACTGAATTCCATATCTTTTCCCTTTACGTTGCTGTTTCTGCTAAGAATATCATCTAGGCCTATATGTAAACTCCTTTGAAAGTATATTTCTTTCCTGATTTGTTCTCTGCTTAACTCAACAAGTAGCCCAAATGTGGGAAGAGTATTATAAAGAACTATTCAATAAATAAATGAATTCATAATTTCATGAATTTCCATATTAATTTTGAATGCTTTTTCTTTCTTGTCCCTCAAATCTGGTTGTTTTAGATTTTGTGAATGATCTTTCACATTTATCATTTGTATTCCCACTATCTCAATCATAATTTATACCTCTATTAAACTTCTTTTTTGATAGTGCAATATCTTCTATAACTGCTTATTTCCATTCTTTTCTATCTTGTAACTTCTACCCAAAGCATCAGGATTGACTTGCCAAAACTGTAGGTCAAAATTCCAATTCTGTAATTATCCAGAACAAAGAAACAAAAAGTTGGGAAAACGTACATAAATTTTTCTAAAATTTTTATTTATTTATTTATTTTTGGCTGCATTGGGTCTTTGGCACTGCACGTGGGCCTTCTCTAGTTGTGGCGAGTGAGGGCTACTCTTCGTTGCGGTGCGTGGGCTCAGTAGTTGTGGCTCGCGGGCTCTAGAGCACAGGCTCAGTAGTTGGGGCACACAGGCTTAGTTGCTCCGTGGCATGTGGGATCTTCCCAGACCGGGGCTTGAACCCATGTCCCCTGTACTAGCAGGTGGATTCTTAATCACTGAGCTACCAGAGAAGCCTCAGGGAAAATGTACATAAATTCTTAACTAAAGTTAATAGAATCATAGATTTTTACAATTTTTGTTTGTTTATCAGCATTTTCTATACCTTATACAATTATCTTGTATTGCTTGAATAATGAAATTAATAAAACAGCCTTGTGCTTTAACTGGTTTTTATATAGGACTACCTTTATATTGGTCACTCAATGGAGTAAACCAATTCAATGGATTATGAAGGACTAGAAAAAACATGTCATAGATGTGTGTTGGAAATAATGCACTTTATTTGGGAATTGATTAAAAGCTAGTTTATAATGATTCAATTAAAACATTCCTATTATATCCTTTGATAATAAATCTGTTGATTACAGCTTTTGAGGCAAAGTCCTATTTTTTCTTTTTGATTCGACATCTACTAGAACATAGGTCATAGTGTCTGTTATGTTCTAGAAATTGTTTTACATATTAAGAATACAGCCAAGTTCCCTGACTTCATGGACATTTATTGAGTGAGGAAAAACAAACATTAAACAAGTTATTAAATAGGACAATTTCAGAGAGTAATAAAGAAGAAAACAAACAGACTAAAGTGATAATGTATGTGGGGGAGGAAGGAGGCTGCTTAAGAGTCACTGGTCAGGGAAAGCTTTTCTAAGATGTGAAATTGAATTGAAGCTGAGGCAGAATTACCAAAGGAAGCCAGTCATGTAAAATTTGGGGCATGTAAATTTAAAGAAAATGTTAAGATGAATGGTTTATAATTCATCTCCTTAGTATAGTAAAAATGAAAGTGATGTTTATGCTGATGAAATAACTAGGGCAAAGGCCCTGGGGTGGCAAAAACCTTGGTGTGTTAAAGAAATAGAGAAGTCATGGTACAGTACATACAAACAGGGGAATGAGAGAGGTGGGGGAGAGAGAGAGAGATTGAAATGTAAGAAGATGAGGCTTCAGAGAAAGACAGGAGACTGGAGATGTGAGGACTTCTAAGTCATGGGGAAAAAATGTGTGTGTGTGTGTGTGTGTGTGTATGTGTGTGTATTTCCTAAGTGATGAGGCTCCTTTAGAGGACCTTAAGCAGAGGAGTGGTGAAATCATATTCAAGTTGTAAGACATCACTGGCTGCTGTTTGAATAACAGAAAGCCAAGAGAAGAAGCCGAGGAATCAGTGTGGAGACTATGACAGTCATTTAGGAAAAGTGACAGTGGCCTGTTCATACAGTGCAGGACAAAGCTCAGGATGACTGGTTGGTTTCAACACTGGATAAGTATATTAAAGTTTATCAGAAATGTCATTTTCTAAAGAACTGTTATTGGTATGGGGCCAATAAGTGTATTTTTTTTTTTTGCTTTATTTATTGAGATGCCTGTGGACCTGAAAAAAGAAGGAAGAAAGATTAAAAGGTCCAGTGAAAATGCCTTACAAAATTTATCTGGGGCAATTTTATGCTTTCATTATCTCTGGCCTTGTTCCCAGCACTTATTTATTTATGTGATGTTAAAATAAATGGATTAAAAAATTATATTATCAACTCAATGTTTTCTTAAATGATGTCAAACATCTACCACTAAATATTAAATATACAAATAGAAGAATTTTATATTAAATATATATTGATGTCCATTTAATGAAATTTGAAAGTTTAATATGCTCATTCAATGCCTTTTTATTTTTTTTTTCCAGGAAGCTTTGGTACCATGGAGAAAGAATCAAATGATTTTATTTTAAATTATGTTAAATATAGTCAAAATATATCAAATTGTCAAGTTTTTACTTCTCTAAAGTATTGAATTTGTGGGCTTTGTTTTATAAACTCCTACATCTTATTTATAAGCTATAAAATATTTCTAAAGAACTAAGGTGAACACCCTCCTAGGGCTTATTTTTCCCCCATTTAAAAGAAAATCACTTTATGATATTTCTCATTCTTCTTCTTTTGACTGACCTTGACTCGTCATTTCTGAGAATTAATGGAACTCAGTCACCTGAACTTTTCTCAATTCGCATTTCACATTTCTCTAGTTTGGGTTTCTTGACAAACACAGAAGTTACGTGATTTATTTGAAAGGGAAAAAATGACCTCACACATGGCATACATAACTACATGTTGAAAAACAAGAAAAGCCTAGAAAAGAATAAAATATATAATAGGTCACATTGATCAGTGACAGTGAAGAATTACTGTAGGGATTCCTGACCCATACAGGTCCTCACACAGCTTCAGAACCAAGGCTTTGATTCAGGAAGAGGAGGCTACTTTGGTGTGATTTAAGGCCGCCAAAATCTCTCCCCACCCCAAGTCCCCCTTTCAAGTTAGAATTATGGAGCTGGAGGTAGACTTTAGAGAACAAAACCAGCTTCCTTAATTTTCCAATTAGAAACACGAGACCCAATGTGGTGAGCAGAGGGGTTGCAGGTGATTTACTCTGGGAAGCAGACACTGAGAAGGAAATTACAATTAGCCTGTAGGACATTTATTTGGGGAGTGCTCTTCAAATCAACATCCTGGAAGGGTGAATGAAACAGAACAGGCAGAGAGGGAAGCTGAGCCGGAATAAAGTCACAACGAAGGTCACAGCTCCAGAGCTCTTGGTCTGGGATGGCCTTGCAGAGTTGGGCAAAGGGACCTATGTACACCTGTATTCACCAGTCACTGGATACAGGCCATCTTTGAGAACAGGGCATGAAGGACATGATCTTAGATGAGGCAGCCCTCTTCAGCCAAAAGCAATCTGTGGAGGGGAGTGAGTGTTTCCATGTTAATCTGGCTGGAGTGGCATCTGAGTGCTGCAACGTCTGTCCATTAGACCGTATCACCTGACTCCTGGTTCTGTGCTCTCAGTCTGCTGGAACGGCCTAGGTGCAGAACTTAGCCGAGATCCTGACATGTAATAAGCACTCAATAAATGGAAGGGTCCTCTTGTCCCCCTCTCCACTCCCACCTACTACTTTGTGTTAAGGCATATCTTGGAACTACCTTTTGCTTAAACCTTGATCATCAAAGTGGGTCTTTTGCTTAAACCTTGACCATCAAAGCCCTAAGTGACTCAGACAAGATAGAAATAAGTAGAATAGTGAGGCCTGGGCAAGGCCAAGTGTATGAGAGTGGTTCGGGGCCTGGAAATGACCATGGACACCATAAAAATGAGGTACAGCTGTAAGGAAATAGACTTCCCTGGAATTTTGAAAAGAACAGTTCTGGCACATACCAGAGATGTCTCAGCACAATAAGAAGATCTGGAAGCAGTTAGATCAGACCGTGCATATTTAAGTGCAATCAGTGCCTGGTGCCAGGTGTGAGAATATGGACAAGTAAAGAAGACTGCTAGAGTGGGCTTTCCAGCCAGAGGGGCCAAAGAGTAAAGACCCTAGACTCAAAGTAGGAGTTTACCTAGTTCATCCTCCAAAGAAAATTCATGGGGGAAAATATAATCAGAACTTCACAGTAATCAGTTAACAATCAAGTAATCAGTTTAAAAAATAAGTTAAATTAAATTTAGCCTTTCAAAATGCCTTAACTGCTGTGTTAGGTCAAAATATCCCCTGTATATGTATAGAGAGCAGCTGGCAGGAATATGCTGACACAGAGAATATTCCACATTAGCTGCTCAATATTATTTCCAAGATAGGTAGCAGCAAACATCATTATACCACCAGGATTGAACAGAAAAGGTAAATCTCTCACATTGGGTGAGCTGCTGGCACAGGTTTAAAGCCAGGCATAAGTCCTCAGATGCCTTCTTCTGACCATTCTTTTTGGAGCTCCCTGTAGTATCTCTTCCTTCCAGCTCCCACTGGGGAATTTTGATTAGGTATTTTCACTGATTTACCAGTCACATTGTGAGGTGTATCTCAACTCAAAATTTAGGACATGACAAATATGAAGATTCAATATTCTTATGATATGATTCTAATTTATGATTTTATTATTATTATTTTTTTTTTGCGGTACGTGGGCCTCTCACTGTTGTGGCCTCTCCGGTTGCGGAGCACAGGCTCCGGATGCGCAGGCTCAGTGGCCATGGCTCACGGGCCCAGCCGCTCCGCGGCACGTGGGATCTTCCCGGACCGGGCACGAACCTGTGTCCCCTGTATCGGCAGGTGGACTCTCAACCACTGCGCCACCAGGGAAGCCCTAATTTATGATTTTGATTCTAATCTTATGATTCTAATTTCTTGTGATATGAAACCAAATATATTAATCCATTGTAAAAGCAGACCAAAATATTTTGGCTACCTGCAACAGTGATGCAGCAATTCATCCTTTTTATCATCTCACACAATAAATAATCTGGAAGTAGGCAGTTCCAGGATTGGTAAAGTGATTGAATAGTATTAGTGCCCTAGACTGGCATCTCAGCCATTCCCTTGACCTTCTTTACCTCCTGATCACAAAATAGCTGCTAGAGTTTCAGGTATTGCATCCACACATATAAAATATATGTGATATAAAATAAAGAGGACAAATATGGGCAAAATGAGGCTTTCTTTTGTCAAAGAGAATGAAGACTCTTCTTACATGTCATTGGCCAGAACTGGATCATATGTAGGGCTGGCTGGAAACTGTCTTTCAAAAGGGAAGGCTGCTTTAAGCTTACCACAGTGGGCATGTTGCTATCTCAACACAAATCAGGATTCTTTTAACGAGGAAGTGGGCAGGGTGGGAAGGAATGATTCTAGGTTAGGCAATTAACCATATTTGGCACATAACATAAGGGAACCTTAAAATGTAATAGGAGAGGATAATGGGATCAGGGGAATTCAATTTTCCCCACTTTTGTGTATGTTTAGAAATTTCCACATATAAAGCCTAAATAGTTTTTTATCATTCAGTAGCAGTAAACCTTAGAAAGTTTAACATACATATACTCAAAAATCAAAATAAAGTTTTACTTTTCTCTTAAAAAAGTAAAATAAAATAGGAGAGCAAAGGAAGAAGAAAATAAATTCAAATGGGTTCCTTCCCCTTTCTCTACATTTCTCACTATTACTCTCCTCATTTCAGGTCTTCTAGCTCATGCAGCTTCAGCTGAGAGCTGGCAGCCTGTTTAGGAATAATAGGCACTTTCTCACTTTGCTCCACTTTGACAGGGAAGTGTTCATAGAGGCGCAAAGGGTTAAGTAATATTTCCAGAGGAGCATGGGGGTGGTATTACAGATATGGAGAAGGAAAATGATCAGGGCTCAGGGCGAGAGACCTGTGTGCCATTGTGGCTCCAACCTGGCTGGTCATACAGAGATCATGTGCAAGCCAGGCAGCGTATTCATGAGAAAGCCTAAGGTGCCCTTGAGAGGCACAATCACATGAAACATCAAGAGTATCCCGTCTATCTCGGGCCATGTTCCATAAGCATTCATCACACAATCTAGCCTCCTTAATCAGGAACTCAAGGGGGAAAGGGAAAGAAGCTGACACAAACTTGGTTCAGAGACAGTAACTGGGCTCAGGAAAAGGTTATCACTAAGTGATAGTCAATTTTATTCTGTACCAGACCTTAAGAACATGGGCTAGCATGTTGAATAAGAAGAGCTAAGTAAAGAAGCCATCCAATGAAGCTTCTGTATCATCACAGAGATGCACTAAATCTGAGGACAAAAGTAGAGGAACTTACATGTGTTAAATATCTACTGCACGTGTGTGTGTGTGTGTGTGTTTGTATAAGGTGAATGTAAAGAATACATTTTATGTTTTGATTTCTGTATATCATTTAAATGTCCATTATGTGATATGATCTATCTATGTGATACATTCTATATTTAATTTTCCTTATAGCTATGCTAGACAAGGATATTTTTCTCTTAGTGGGCAGATGAGGAAACAATCAGAGCAAGAATTAACTTGTCCAAGGTTTATCACCAGGCATCATATCAAGAATTATGACATGAACTGCACTTGTCACTAGGAATGAATAAAGAGCTAACCCTTGGGGATAAATAAATGATTTAAACTCTGAGGCGGAAGATGTGGTCAATCATGGTTCTTCACATCTGCTTGAGGGGAACCTCTGCCATTTGATAGAACCAAGGGAGGAATCTGACACAGCATGCCAGTGATTCTGCTGCAGAACGGTGAGGTGTCTGAAAGCTAATATTTTATTAACAGTTGTTATGACTCTATTGAACCCCCAGCTGCTGCAGTCTGAGGAGTAAGTATTACATTAGATAATTGATGATACAGAAAAGCAGATGAAAAGTTGATTCTTTGTTATGCTAGAAAATCAGAAAGCATTAAAAAACAACCACCGCACTGATAGGGGGATGTCAAAGGGGTACAGAAACTATTGGAAGAGATCCCAATAGTCAAACCTGCAACTATTTGAGCAACAAAATTAAGTAATATTGGATCATAACTCAAAGTATAAAGTAAATACCCATGAGTCCACACTGATATAAATGATATTGACTGCAAAAATAAATGGGGAAGAATACAAACCTCCCATGAATAGTATTTCAAATAATTTATATAGATACACTGTTTTCAAAAGTGCAGCAGACCTCAAGCCTGGGATGTGCACAGAAGGAAGTATCGAGTATCTTAAGGCGGGTAAAGGACTATTTTTACATTGAAAAACCTGACATACACTACCTTATCCAGGTGCTCAAGGTCAGTGTCAACAGTGATACGTCATGTTGATTGTACTTATCCTTGGTATGACATAGTAACAATGGCACTTTATCTCTGAGGTCTTCCTCACATAACTCTAGTCTAATCATAAGAAAAACATCAGATAAATTCTAATAGAGGGCATCCTACAAAATATGTGACTGTGGTCTTTAAGAAGTTATCAAAAACAAGGAAAGTCTGAGAAACTGTCCCTTCCAAGAGAAGCTTATGAAGATATGACCACTAAATGTAATGTGGTGTCCTGGGTGGGATCCTGGAACAGAAAAAGGACATTAGGGAAAACTAAGGCAATGTGAATGTAGTGTTGGCTTTAGTTAATAATAATACATCAATATTATTTCATAATTAGGGAAATTGGATTGGTTATATGGGAAATCTCTGTACTATTTTTATAACTTTTCTAAATATCTAAACCTATTCTAAAATATAAAGTGTATTATTTTTTTTAAAAGTTGCAGAGAAGAAACTAGTAGTTGCCAGAGGGGAGGGAAGTGGAGAAATGGGTGAAAGAGGTGAAGAGGATTAAGAGAAACAAACTACCGGTTACATGAGTCACAAGGATGTAATGTACAGCACAGGGAATATATTCAATTATATTATAATAACTTTGTATGGTGCATAATGTATAAAAATTTCAAATCACTGTGCTGTACACCTAAAACTAATATAATAAGTCAACTATGCTTCAATTAAAAAAATGTTCATCCATGAAAGTGCCTGTGGTATAAATAGAATAAAAAGCAGGACATGCAGTTATATGTCCAGTATGCTGAAAGTCTGAAAATGGAAGTATGTATTAGGAAAAAAATAATAGGAACACAACAAAGCTTTTATAATATCTGTGTTTAGGTGGTATGACTATGGTGATTTTCCCCTATATTTATCAGTTTGCCAACTTTCTTTAATGATACGCATTGATTTTATAATAAAAAGAAAAGCAAGAAGATGCTTCATGGATCAAAGAACTAAGAGGTGCATTTTTTCTAGACGTAAGGATTTACAGAGCAGAGACTTAGCAGACTTCCTTTGATATAAAGTATTTAAAGGAACACACAACACTGGTAAAGTCATCAAACTAAAAATCAAAGCAAGAATAAAATCACAGCACAGTTATAGTTCCAGCTAATGCCTATATTTAATAGCTACCTCATAGAATAATTTTTAGCTTTTGTGATAGACAGTTTCAGACTTACATATGATTTCTATTTGAGAATACTCTTTACAACATGAATTATACCTGTATGGGAAGTGTCTGTGAACTCAACTGTGTACTATATTAAATGACAGTGATTATGAGGTTCTGAAACAAAAAACGTCACCTTTCTTTATATGGTAACATTATACTTATATACAACTATAAGCATAAAATATGGTTTATTTAAAAACACACGTTCACATTCCTTGTTTCCGCTACTTACACATCTGCATATATGTGCATGGTAGTTGTAAATGACACTCAGTAATAATAGCCAATATGTTTATAGTCTCTTGACTGCCACACTATCCCTGATAGTAGACTGTATAAAAGTGCATTTCTTAAAATGATACATAAACAGAATGGGAAAAGAAATCTTGGAAGCACAATATTCTTTACCATAGAGGTTCATTACAAGGTAGGTAGATGCTCATCATAAACTATATAAAAGCATGTGGTCTATGTAAATATAAGAATGTATTCCTCAAGTAGTGTATCATGAATAAATAGCAAAAGTTAACATAAGTAATCAGTGAGCATAATTTTTAAAAATTGCTAAAAAATAATTGATGACTAAGATACATATACAGCCAAGGCTGAATTGAATCATATTTAGACCTAATGTTAAACAAAAACTACCAAATTCATCTTTATTAGTTTTTACACATTTTTACAAATTGAATATTCAAGATATTTACTCAGAGTTTACCCCATGCTTTAGGAGCTCAAGTGTGTTTTTAAATAAATGTGTGATTATCTCCATTAAAACCACTTCAACATAATTATTTTACATGTGATTTTTTCCTGGCCAAATTCATTTTATCACCCAGTTATTGCCTTAATAATGTAATAATGAACTCCATCCTTGCTGCAATCAACAAGACGGTGTGGTGTGCTCTTTTTAATCAAATATGTTGCAAATGAGAAAATTAGATATCAAGTAAGAAAATGGGTTGTTTTCATTATAAAGCTAGCGTCGGCACTAATTAGATTGTGTTTACACAACTACATATCAAAGCATAGAAATAAATACACATCATAGAGTTCAACAGTAACTGACTGGCCTTTTGGTCTCTCTTTCAGCAGTCCAACTATGGCCTTTGTAGGTGATGCTCCCGAACTTGCAGCACGCCACTGGTGGCAAAATAAGTGCATGTAATGAAAGCAGCTGCTGAGATGCCATAAACTGTTTCACCAGCCAGAGGTGACAACCTCTTAAAGGCACTGAAAGCTTTAATGGAAGCAGTTCTGTTTACTTGCAGGAAGCAAGACTCCTTGCTTGAAAAGACTAATCAGTTCTTTCATCTGATAGAAAATTTAATTGAAGACAACATCCAGAGGTGAAAATATTGTTCAGCTAGCTGCTTCTCTTGCCATTCTGTCATATTAATTGGGATTGTCCTAATATTTTCATTGTTGAATTCACTTGACAGAATCACTAAATTACATTAAAGTCGTTTAAGCATTAATTCTGTGAGAGGCAATCTTTTTAAATTTGAGCAGTATGTAGAAAGCATGAAACGGATATATTAGAAGGATAATTTCATAATTTTTTAACAATGCAATATAGTGTCTACTTCCATTTACCCATGAGGTGTGACACTCATCTCACACTCATATCACTAATATGGGTAATATGTTTTGAAGCAAATGTTTACTCTGAAGTTGACATAGAATGTTTATTAATCATTTTCTGCTATGTTTTCTTGTCTCTCATGAGAAGAGATGTGGTATTTTTACTTCTTTTGTACATGCTCAATTGTATAATTAACAGCAATAGATTACTAAGGAACATTGTTTCCAGAATGTAAAGAAAAAACAATATTGAGAAAAAAAGCCTCTATAACCTGTGTACTACACCATCCGATCACTCTGTTAGGCACTGTTTCTGGAACTGTAAACTGTCTCCATAGAATCTTCTCCCAGTGGGGTTGTCATGCTCTTAAACTCTACCTGAGGACAACTGGACAATATTCTTCCATTGACTAACATCCAAGTGTGTTGTGCTCTGTTGCTTACGTTTTACCTATATGCTCAAAAGAGAAATTTAGAAATCACAGGAAAGTCTCCTTGCACTTTTAATATCAAGTCCTATATCATTTATCTCTGAAATATTTTTCAAACATCCTTTGCATTATTTTGTTTCACTTCCAAGCCATGTTGTGTCACATACAGGCTATGCCACCAGCCTTTGCAACGCTGGTGCTAGTTTCTTCACACTGCCATTAAGTGACCTGCTTAAAATTTACACATGCATTTTAGTACCACTTTGAAACTCCATAAATAATCCCCATAGTGTCTATAGGTGTCATCTAAGCTCTCCAGCATGGTTTACAATGACCTTTGTCATCTGACTCCTATTCGCAGGTACCTCCTGCCTTCATCCTATAGTTCTCCCTACCAAGCACTTCACTTAGCACCTGAACATACACCACCCTCTGGCTTAATTTCATGCTTCCTTCATATTCTCCAGTCTGCTGGAAATGCCCCACACCCCTACTCTAAGCTTTAGGTATACCCCCTCCCCTCCAGGCATTCTTCCTGAGACAATCGCCCTTCACCGAACTCTTTACTTTTTCTATGTTATAATGCATCTGTTGTTTTCCTCAGTCATTGCCCTTATTATAAGGTATTTGTTTCCCTCACCAGTGAGTTTTTTAAAATGAGGACTAGATCTTTTCATCTTTGTAGTCCCGTTACCTTAGCATGGCACCTGACACATACCAGGTGCTCATTAAATGCTCAGGGATGGCTGAATGTGTTTCAGTTGTAGAATGATTTTTTGATCTATGCTTTTTTGGTTAAAATCTTTTTTTTTTTCCCCAGAATGACCAGGTAAACTGCTCTTAATTAATCATCAACTTTTCCCAAATTTGTCAGCAATTTTAATCAGTCAGGAAAGTACACTCTGGAAGCTACTTATTTAAGAATAATGAAGTCAGAGATACCTTGGCCAGGAAAAAGACACAGACACAGACACAGGGCTGCTCTCCCTGAAGCATCAGTGTTCTTGCTGCCTAGAGGCCTGAACTCCACTGTTGAAAAACCAGATGCCTTTGCTACTGTGGTTCCCCAGAGATCTGATGTCCTCATCTCACACAGCTCACAATTCCATAGTTGATGGAATGCTAAGTGACATAGATGATCTTGGGCTGAGGGGAGCCTGGGAAAGGTCATTCTGTCTTTTCGGCCTTCACATTAGATGACGTCAAGTTAGAAGACAGAGAGTGTTGTATGAGCAATCTTGTAATATCTGCCACACCCTCAAATGTATAGCTGAAAGAATTAGCAGTTTTTGAGCCAATAGAAATCAATCTATCAACAGCCTACAGCTGTTTTCTCTGGAACCTTGGACACTAGAAATAACAATGGCAGAATTCTGAAAATTGTAGTGTAATGCCTTTACAGAGTTTTCTACCAGCCCATATTGGTGGCTTCTAAGGAAACCTAAAAACTCCATCTTTAACCACTTCCCCATTCCTTATCTACTATTATTCCATCCACAGAATTAGGAAATGTTGATGTAGACAGGTGGAGTGCAAGAACACAACTGCATCTCAAATGGACATCATCTCTTTTAGGGTTCCAAAGCTTTAGGAATTCTTGCTAATGAGTGTGATTCGCTCTCAGCTCCTTCCCAAGCCCAAGAGAGATTTCAGCTCTTCTGTGAAATTCAAAGAGAAGCCATCTTTTGGGATTCAGACACTTAGAAATCCATTCATTCCTCCCTCAATGGCACAGGGGTGCGTGTGCTCATGAGTGGACACTTCGCTCATTAGGCTTGGATTGTTGGAGTAGGTGAGGACCGCAGTAACACCTAGGAAGAAACACTGCTTCCTTTCTGAATTTCTGGTCTTCAGGATGTTTTCCCAGAACTCATTTTTCCCTCAATATTTTTTGTTTTTTGTTTTTGTTTTTTTTTTGCTGTACACGGGCCTCTCACTGTTGTGGCCTCTCCCGTTGTGGAGCACAGGCTCCGGACGCGCAGGCTCAGCAGCCATGGCTCACAGGCCCAGCCACTCCGCGGCATGTGGGATCTTCCCGGACCGGGGCACGAACCCGTGTCCCCTGCATCAGCAGGCGGACTCCCAACCACTGCGCCACCAGGGAAGCCCTCCCCTCAATATTATATTTTCAAGAGACAGAGGTCTTTCAAGAAAGGGAAGTCACTTAGACTTCCTATTACCTTAGGAAAACAGAGGTTTCCACAAGGCCTAGGGTGTGTGTTAGGAAAACTACATGATAATAAAGACTGCTATTGTCAGGATTGGTCCTCTGCACATGAATTTTTTTGTAAAAGATGATTAAAACCATTGTAGGTGGTTGGACAAGGGTGAGACTCTTGGTGGTCAGGATTCTGCTTCTTTGGCCAAAGGGTACTATTTATTGTTATTAACATGGTATATATACTGGGTTTCCTAGCCCAGATGTTCTCTGCAACGCATAAAAGTGGGGAAAATAGGACAAACCTACCAAAACAGGAAAACTTCAATTTATCGGTGTGCACTTGAAAGTATACATGCACTGATCCTTTGTACATGTAGTTCTCCTAGGAAGTTTAGGAGTTATAACAGAGTTGCTATCTAAATGTGCCTTGCCATTAGTCACACTCAAGTGATTGTGAACTCAAATAGCAATTACTGTCTGTGGACTTCATTTGGTAATTTATCAGATATAATCTTCTGATATCTGTTTCATTGTTGCCTTGAATTTTTACTTAAATATCTTAGTGATGTTTAATATTTCACCTATTTCTCTATCTTATCTTTCTTACCAGATTATGATTCTCTAAGAACAGGGACAGAATCTTTTTTTTTTTTTTTTTTTTTTTGTATCCCCATTCTGCCTGGCCCAATTCTTTGGAATTGGGTAAGAACTCAATAAATATTTACCAATGAGTCTCTTATACAGTGTATATTGTTTCCATGTTATTAGATTGAATCATAATGTAGCAGAAAATCTTATATTTCCCAGGGTGCCTTTAAGACTCTAGTCCTGGTTTCATCTTTCTCTTCAGCTTCTTTAATTTCTCAGCAGGACAAGTGCCCTGAGATTTTTACGGGCATTGAAACTTCGGAATATTATATAATATACTGTTACCACTGGCTATTTCTGGTTGGAGTGTTCATGGATAGCCTTAATTGTTTTATACTTTTCTAAATTTCCTAAAATTATTTCACATCAATTTTGAAATTATAAAAGATATTTTATATTAATTTTTAAATAAATAAATGATCTTCATAACTATTCTAGTTGTTTTACAAAAGGATAAATCAACTTAGTCTCTGCCCTTAATGGGTATTCATTGTTTTATTTAACTTTGCATTCGTCTTTTCTATAGTCTTTTTGATTATGCTCCTTTTAGGGTGGATACAGAATTTGGCATGGTTAGGTAATAGACCACTCAGCCTCTCTTGACATTAAACTAACCAGACTTGGGCTCATTTTCTACCTTACTGAAAATCTTTACAAAATACTTTTCACTATTTTGCTAAGAATTATATATAAATACAAAGTCATAAAATCCCATGATCTGTACAGTTGCAATCTTGTTTTATGTATATACAAATATAAATACGACTGATTTAATAACTTTTATTCATTCGAGTCCCATAAGAATAAAATAGTTCCTGGAATAGTAAAGGGAATATAATCTTTCTTTACTTCTTCACAAACCTCCCTCCCTAAATCTTTGTACAAGTTGTATAAGAAGTCAATTTTGAATGTTGAGGAACAGTGAAAGATAAGCATAAGATGGCATCTCTAGCCTTGAGGAGCTTACAGGCTTTTACAGACAAGATATATCCATGAAATATTTGGAAGAAAATGTCATGCGTGTATGGTATAAGTTTATATTATCAGGATAGACTATACAAGATAAGAACATTTAAGAAGAGAAATCACAGAAGAGAGAGAAAAGAAAGGAACAGAGATTTCTTTAAGGAGACATGACTAATTTATCGCTGAAGGCTATGTAGGCTTTAATTGGTTAGAGAGGGGGCAGGCAGACAACAATACAGGGAGAAGAAACATTATTTCACCATTATAATTATTATTATAATATCTATTATTTCACCAAATTCTATTGATTCCTTCTAGTACTCTCACTTCTCTGTTCATCTTTTCTTTTTTTCTGCTTTAATGATGACTTACCTCTGAATTTATTAAAAAGATTCTGAATTATTTCTATCAATCGATAAATACCTACAATATTTTCTTTCCATCTCAACATTTTTTTAAATTTACTTAATCTTTCTGTAATCTTACTGCTCTGAGAAGAAGAGCTGTTTCTTTTTCCCAGTGTTAACATCTATGAGACACTTCAAATCCCATTTCTCAGCTTTTTTATTCTTCAGAAATGCAACCTTCTCTCTGTGTCTCTAGCTGTACATCATCTCTTCTCTCCCTGAGTTTCTGTAGTACTTGTGTTCTTCTCTATGACAACACTAGTGACATTTCTCTGTGTATTTACACACACACACACACACACACACACACACATCTTATCTCCTCTACTAGAGTTTTGGTTTCTTTAGAATCAGTGCTGTATTTATTTTATCCTTTCAATCTCAAAAATTTTGCACATGATATCCACTAAGTAAATCTTCTGTTAAGTACATGAAAAGCTGTGCATTTGCTTTTACTGTTTGTCAAATGCTTTATCTCTTGGCAATTTACAGTTTTCCATATGTAACTTTTTCTCTTATACATGGGGAAACTGAGATGCAGGACAGTTGTGCTCAAGGTGAAGCAGCTAGAAACTGACCATGACAGAATTCAAATTCATATTTGCCCCCTAAATCTATAGCCATTTAAAATCATTATTTGGACTTCCTCCTGTCTCTTTGATATTTAATATCAGCCCTGACACCTTCTGAGCAACAAATACACTATCCCATTGCCCAGTTGGATATCCCGACCGTGTTTCATCATGCCCCTTCAGGGTAGATAATATAGACGCTCTTAATATAGCAGGGGACATTGTTCCAACTGCTCTAGGGGTGCAAGCTCTCATACCTATCATATATACTTTTTTCTCTTAAGGTTTAATTTTTTAATTTTGGGGTAACTAGAGAGGAATTTGGGGATGATGGATAAGGTGATAATCAGTTAGCTTGTTGTGCTTGATGCCACTCTTTGTGGAGGATGGACCAAAGTTAGAGTAGCTTAGGAGAGAACTCGTGAGAACTTGAAGACAAGCAAAGCAGCTTAGGGTCCTGGTGACAAAGTATGGCAAGAGCTGAGAAGCTGACCCTTTCCTATCCACTCCTCCTCTCTAGGGGTGGCTACTTTAGAGGTGTCAGGAGGCACAGCCTGGCAAGGACAGTCCACTGTGGCTCTACTGAGTGTCATACGTGGTGTTTGGTTCTATAGCAGAATAACATTTCAAGAAGCACAGTTTGAGAGGGTAAAAATAATTAAATAAAAATTCTATTCTCCCTCATAGCTCCTGGAAGAAATTAAAGAAAATATAATTCGTAAACCCTCCCTTTTTTTATTTCCAATTTTCCAGCATAACAATACACTCCTGATCATCCTGTTTACGAAACAGTCTCACAAAATTCTCTCCAGCATTCTTCTCCTTTGCTCCAACTCTTTGCCCACCCTCAGACACCCATCCTTTGCTTTTCTTCTTCTATACATATATACATTCTTTTGTAAAATATTCTTTTCCATTATGGTTTATCCCAGGAGATTGGATATAGTTTCCTGTGCTATACCGTAGGACCTTGTTTTTCGTCCATTCTAAATGTAAAAGTTTACATATACCAACCCCAAATTCCCAGCCCATCCCTCTCCCTCCTCCTCCCCATCCTTTGCTCTTTTGAGGTATATTGATTTTTTACAACTTTATTGAGGTATATATACCAAAACATGTATGTATATAATTTGATGAGATTAGACATATGAGTTTGGACTTATACTAGGTAATAAACATATTCATCACTTCCAAAATTCCCTGTGTCCTTTTGTTTTTGTGGTAAGAACACTTAACATGAGTCTATGCTCTAAATGAATTTTTGAGTGCACAATATTGTATTGTGAATTATGTACTATGTTGTACAGCAGATCTCTACAACTTATTGTTTGTTTTTTATAATTATAACTTTATACCCACTGAACAACAACTCCCCATTTCCCCCTCCTCCCAGCTTTGGCAACCACCATTCTATTTTCTGCTTCTACAAATTTTACTATTTTAGATATTTCATATAAACTGAATCATGCAGTATCTGTCCTTCTGTGACTGATTTATTTCACTTAGCATATTATTTTCAGAGTTCATCTATATTGTCACAAATAGTAGAATTTCCTTTTCTAAGGCTGAATAATATTCTATTGTATATATATCCACTCAATTTATTCCTTATCCATTCATCTGTGGATAGATATTTGGGTTGTTGTGAATAATGATGCAATGAACATGGGAGTGAAGAATATCTCTTTGAGATTTTAATTTCAGTTTTTTAAAATATATACCCAGAAGTGAAATTGCTAGAGCATATGGTAATTTTATTTTTAATTTTTTGAGGAATGTCCATACTATTTTCCACAGCGGCTGTACCATTTTACATTCCCACCAACAATGTGCAAGTGTCCCAATTCCTTCACAACCTCACTAACATTTGTTATCTTTTTTCTTTCTTTTAATAACAGCCATCCTAACAAGTGTGAGATGCCTTTTTTCAGCATAATACTGGAAGTTCTAGCCAGTGTAATTAGGCAAGACAAAGAAATAAAAGGCATCCAAGCAGGAAAGAAAGCAGTAAAATTATCTCTGCAAACATGATTTTATATCTAGAAAAACCTAAAGACACCACAAAAAATGGTAGAACTAATAAACAGATTCAGTAAAGGTGAAGGATTCAGAATCAACATACAAAAATCAGTTGTGTTCTGTATACTAACAACCAACGATCCTAAAAGGAAATTAATAAAACAGTGCCATTTGAAGTAGAATAAATCACTTAGGAATAAACTTAACCAAGGAGGTGAAAGACTGGTACACTGAAAACTATAATACATTGATGAAAGAAATTAAAGAAGACACAAATAAATGGAAGGACATCCTATATTTGTGGACTGGAAGACTTAATGTTGTCAAAATGTTCATACTACCCAAAGCAGTCTACAGATTCAATGCTATCTGCATCCAAATCCCAATGACATTTTTTATAGAAGTAGGAGAGACACTCCTAAAATTCATGTGGAACAACAAATGATCCAGAATAGCCAAAGTGATCTTGAAAGAAAAGAACAATGCTGGAGACATCAAACTTCCTGATTTCAAGATATATTACAAAGTTACAGTAATTAAAGTAGTATGGTACTGGCATAAAGACCAATAGAACAGAAAAGACAGACCAGAAATAAACTCACCCATACACAGTCACGTGATCTTCAACAAGGGTGTAGATTGACTTAAACTACCATGATTGAACCTTTCTTCTTCTCCAGATCTCTGTTACAATCCTTTTTGTCTGCTCACTGATTCTGCCTAAAAAAAAATAATAATAATAACCTAACATTTAGACACACACTAAACGTCTCTCTTAAGAGAATGGTGATGGGCAGGAAGGAGTAGGTGATTAAGCTGGAAAGGTTTTTCTTTGGCTAGTTAGGAGGAAAGAGTCTATGATTATGTTAGCATGTTATATAACATCACTCTAGGAAAAGCAAGGATAATAGTGAAACATCCAAAAAGCTTTATAAACTGTGAACATGGAAAAATGGACCCCAGGCAAGAAAGAAGGAACCACACTGACATTTGTTGAGCACTGCAGATATACTAGTGTGTTTGAGACCAAAACTCAATAACAAGGAGTGCCAGTCAGGAAGCTGATTGGAGCACCAATTCATAAGAAGCACAAAATATCACTGAAATAAATTAGAAATGATACCAAATGGTACATCCATTTGTAACACCTTACTATTGAAATACATTCATTTCTTCTTGCAGTAGATAATGCCCTTAAGAATAACTTTAAAAAACAAGCAAAAAATGTTTCTGACTGACTGTATTTTACTATACAGTTGTGAGCCAAAACTTAAAAGACATTTGTCTGAAGGAGTTCTAAATTACCTCCCTGCCTGAGGTACTTATATCACTCTCTAGCTCTTTTTGAAAATCTTTTTTTCATCTCAGAAATAAATGGAGTAATTTTGGTTCAGGCAGTTTGGGAACAAGGACAGTGGCCCTACTATTAAACAAACAAGTAATGATGATCTCAAAACAGCACAATTTGGGGTTAAATAGATATAGACAAAACACATATAGAAGAAATGAATATAAGAATAGACATTAAATTGAGACATTAAATTATTATTTAAAAATAAAATTAAAGACGTTATTTTAAAGAATAAGTCTTTGACAAGATTTGTCAGAACTGTGGATCTTGAAATTTCTAAATAAAAAGGAATGATAGAGATTGATTAGCTCATTTGTTTTTTTGTTTGTTTGTTTTTAAGGGAAATGAGGGTAAGGAAGTTCAGGGTCTTCCAGCTCTTGATATCTCTGTAAAGTGTTCTTTATGAATATATCTTATTACTGTTCTTTTGATATATTTTTGTTTTACATGTAAGATTAAAAAAATAAATATATGCACGTAGTTTAAAAACTCAAATGTTATTGTAAGGCTTGTAACCAACTCAGCAATCTCCTTTTCCTATTGCCCACCCACCAGACACTCCTTGTGATATTAATTACATCTTATATTAGTTCTTGATTTTTTTCAAGTCTCAACATTATTATAGTTCTGTTTTCCCTAGAATTAATAATTGTTGAATGTGTTTGTGTGCCTGGTTTTCTATGTGTCTATTACTAATTTATCCCTAAAGTTTCACTCAGAACTATTAAAACTCCTCTCAAAATATCAGGAAATACAAAAAGGTATCATTTTACATTTTTCTTAGAGATTATGGCAGAGAGATTGCATTAATCACCCCAGTTTTTCACATCTCCCTGCATCCATGCCCTTTGAGAGCACTTTTCCAATGACCCCCGGCTTGGCCATATGAATTGCATTGGCCTCTAGGAGAGCAGCAAACTAAGTACCAGGAGCAGCTTGAAAATGTGCTCGTGCATTTTTCCTTCCTTTCATGAGATTATTTTTTGTTAGTTTGCTGTTAAGGTATGAGATAAATATAAAGGAGAGGAGTTGTCCCACAAGACCAATTTAGCACAGTCAGCCCTCAGACAATCTACTAGCTGATCACATAGTGATCAGTGAACAAGTCTAGCCAAGATCAGTCTGGCCCAGCCCAGATGTGCAATCAACTGCTCAGTCGGTCTATAAATGTTAGTAATAATAAAAAAAAATTTTAAATAACTAAGTTTGGGAGTGGCTTTTACTCAACAACACTCAGTCAGTACAGAGATATTCTCACTAGAGCCTTTAGCTATGCTTCAATCTTGATCAGGATTCTTTTTTTTTTTTTTTTTTTTGGCCGCACCGCACGGCATGCGAGATTTTGCAGTGGAAGCGCGCAGCGTCCTAACAACTGGACTTCCAGGGAATTTCTTGATCAGGATGCTTTAAGCCTGCTGTACAGCTATTGTCCGGGGATGTCCCCTTACTATCCTGGGAATTCCCTTTGTCTGTCTCCTACTTTGGAGACTTTTTTCCTGAGTCCCTGTACCTTTTGTGTTTTTTATTTCCTCCCTCATTTCAGAAGATCACATCCCCCAGTAGCACTTTAAGAAAGGATAATAGATGGATATAAATTTTTAAAGAGCCATCAAATCTGAAACACAGTTTTCTGTCCTTTAGAATCAATTCATACTTTGATCAGACAAAAAATTATTGGTTAAAATTTATTTCTCAGAATTTTGATGATGTTTTTCTCCTGCTAACCTCTAATGTTATTGTTAAGAAATGTTTTCAGCTTTTTGAAAGCTTCTCACCTCTTATTTTCACTGCAAAATTCAGAAATTTCACGATGGTTTGATATGAGCTTTATTTTATTTATTGTGTAAAATACTAAATGGGTTGCTACTATCTGGAAAATGATGATTTTCAGATCCAGTATTTTTTTTTTAATTTATTTCTTTAATAATTTTCCTTCATCTGTTTCCTCCCTCTGGAACCCCTAGTTTTAATATGTTAAACTTTCTGAATCCATCCTTTATTTTTCACCAATTTTCCATTTTTTAATTTTATTTTCTGGAAAAATTTTCAACATTACATTTCAAACTAATGGATTTGAAAATATTTATGCCATATTATATTTAATTTCTAAAGGCTCTTTCTTGTTCTCTGAATGTTTCTTTTAAAAAGGACTCTGCTCTTAAGGGATGTACATCTTCTTTTATCTCTCTGAAGATTATTAAATTTTTAAAAATGTTTTCTATCCTTGTCTTCCATTATCTTTTTTTCTCCTGACTTCTTTCATTTCTGTTTATTTTCTTAGGTTTCTATGTTTTGTGTTGGAGGTACTCTTCAACTGTTTGATGATCTCTGAGTCTAGTTTATATTTAGACCAACATCCTAAAAGCACATAGGAAACCGAATACTTGAGTAGATCTTGCTGATTTGAGATTCCCTAAACATGACTGGATGATACCAGGCCCATGGCTGTTAGTATCTGTGTGCCTTTTCTCTTGGGTTGGTTATTTTCCCCAAAGAAAACTCTTTTAATTATGTGACTGGATATTAAAAATCTGCTTTGTTGCTGAGCAAGATAATGGGGTTGGGGGTGGGGGTCTCAGGATTTAAGAACCACACTTTCACTCGATCCCTTTGTATTTCATAGAGCCACACCCCCTCCCCAGCCTACCTCACCACCACTCCCAGCTCTGATATTTTTACAGAGAGAAACTTTTGCCTTTTGCCAGATGGAAAAGGGGTAATTTTGTTGTTGAAGGGCCTCAAGAAGAGAATCTGGGGTATAATCGCTCTTTATAATGATGTGCAATCAATTCTCTTGGTTTCTTTTGTCCTGCTCTCCAAAGATTCCTTCATGCCTTCATTCCCAGAGTTTCTCGGTTTCCCGTGCAGGGAATCGACCTGCCTCGGATTGGTCTTCCTCCTCCTCCAGGCTCCTCGGACGTACTAGTCAATTGCCACGTCTATCCATCTGCTTTCCAAGGTCCAAACTATTGAAGACATATTACTTCTCCCATTACCTTTCCCCCTTTGTCCCTCTGGGTTTATACCATTATTTTTAATTTTCTTAGCTATTTACAATAGCTAAGATAGGAAACAACCTAAGTGTCCACCGACAGATGAATAGATAAAGAAGGTGTGATATTCATATACAGTGGAATACTACTCAGCCGTAAAAGGAATGAAATCCTGCCATTTGCAACAACAGGGATGGACTTTGAGGGTATTATGGTAAGTGAAATAAGTCAGAGAAAGATAATACCATATGGTTTCACTCACATGTGGAATCTAAAACAAAATAAACAAACAAAATATAGCAAAAGCAAACTCATAGCTATAGAGAACAGATTAGTTGTTACCAGAGGGAAGGGGGTTGGGGGGTGGGAGAAATGGGCGAAGGAGGTCAACTGTATGGTGATGTACGGTAACTAGACTTGTGGTGGTGATCACACTGTAGTGTATACAGATGTTGAACTATAATGCTGTACACCTGAAACTTATATAATAAAAAAAAAGGAAATACAAGGTATTGTTAAGAGTTTAGTTCAGGTGCTCAATCACAGATTCTAATACAGAGAAGAGAGAAAGAAGATCCAAGTGGCTATATTGAGCCTGGATAAAATCAGGCAACCTAGAGCCTGGAAATTTCTGATTTGATGAACATATTTGTTAGGAATAATTAAGTTGTGGGGCTGAAGTTACAGTGAATGAATGGAGTATTGGAATTAAGAATTTCTGCAGTGTATTAGTTCTGGTCATTGAAAAGATAAAAGGCACAGTGATTGGGGGAGGGGTGGGTGGTTAAAGACTGGAGATGATTTATTATGTTAAAAAATCCAGGCTTATATGTACCACATCTTCTTTATCCATTCCTCTGTTGATGGACATTTAGATTGCTTCCATGTCCTGGCTATTGTAAATAGTGCCGCAATGAACACTGGGGTGCATGTATCTTTTCGAAGTATGCTGAATTTATCTACAGAACAGAAATAGAGTTACATATGTAGAAAATACACTTATGGTTACTGGCAGGTAAAGGGGGAGATAAATTGAAAAATTGGAATTGACACATACACACTACTATATATAAAATAGATAACTAATGAGGACCTACTGTATAGCACAGGGAACTCTACTCAATACTCTATAATGGCCTATATGGGAAAAGAATTTTTAAAAGAGTGGATATATGTATATGTATAACAGATTCACTTTGCTGTACACCTGAAAATAACACAACATTGTAAATTAACTATACCACAATAAGATTTTTTTTAAAATCCAGGCTTTGAAATTTAGGCTTATGATAATGTTTGGAAGCTACTGTTTCACAGGAGATGACCATAAGACATCTACTATAATTCTGCTCAAGGAAATTGCCTCAACTCCAGTCATAATAATATTGTTCTACAAATACCTTTATGTCCTTTTAAAGAGCCCTAACAAGGAATAGGGAAGGCAAAAAGTCTGATTCTTAAACATGGAATAAAGCTGGATTATACTTATGTACTCAGTCTCTGTGGTGACCAAGAGAACTGTAGGCAGATAATAAGCAGTTTACTCAAATTGGTCAGTACTAAGAATAATATCTGATGGTGATTAAAGTGTGTGAGCCATCAAAAATGATAACCTCATCTTAAAATAACTTGAGTCAGTGTTTCATCTGAAGGTGAAAAGTTAATATGTCACACATGTATCTAATTCTCTGTACAACTATGCATTTCACACAGATCTTGATTTAAATCACAGCCCTGCAGCCTTATAGCTGCTTGACCTTGGGCAAATTAATTAACCCTAGGGATCCCAAGTTCTTCAGCTGCTGAATAAGGAAAACAGTATCTATCTCAGCATTGTTGTCAGAATTAGGAATAGTACATGTCTATCACACACAATATGCCTAAGACAATAATTACTTATTCAGTACATTTATTTGAGTTAGAAATAATAGCACAAATGACACTAGGATGTTGCTTAAAACATAGTATGTGTTAATAGGTATATCCATTCCTCTTAGTTGCTGGATTTAATAATTGACTTATAATTGTCCGAACCATTACATGTCCATTAGTCCTCTAGGTCTTGAAATATATTGGAATAATTTTTTGAAATTGTCCTAACATGCTCATATGGTGGAGCGGTAGCAATAAAATGAGGAAATGTTGATAAGCCTCTTTACCTGGTGGGGTAATCTGGGATGGGTCCTGTAGTGTGGATGATGAAATGTTATGCTTCAAAGTGATTGTTCCCCCGGTACCCTGTCACCAGCTCCCTCTGGGTCAGGAACAAACCCTGGAACCTATATTGTGGACTGGACTGGACTCAAATCTGTTTCATCTTTCTTCCAAAAGTCTCCTTCCAGGACCCCAGTCCTCCTCTTTTTGGCTCTCAATTTAAAAATAGATGTTCCATCCTTTAATGATTTATTCACAGACAACTGAGTTTGACTGTCCACTACAAAGGGCTCTTCCTTGGAAACTCACACATACTTATTTTTCTTCCTTGAGTATAGCTCTGCCAAATCTCAGACATTACAAACAAAGATGCCTATTCATCTTCTCTGTGGATAGATGAATAGTATTTTCTACTTTCATTTTTCCCTGACACGTCTCCACATTTTAAGAATGAACAAAGGGAGCTATTTACTTGCAATGTCTTACTGAAGGGGGACAACAATGACAAAGTCAAGTCTTCAATGCAATACCATCGAAAACTGTGATGGCCTTGGATTTAAGTTCCAAAACCCTGATTAAAGTTTCTTAATATATAATGAGTTTATATATATAATGTGTTTCCTCTCAAGCAGAAGATTTTGTTTCAAGATTATTGAATGATAAATACAGATAGACAAAAATGTATTAAACACCTTTCAAAGGTGTTTATTTTTTTCTGTTTCTATCTCCCTTATAATTTTCTGTTTTCTGTTTCTATCTCCCTTATAATTTACCAGAGAATGAAAACATACAGGAAGGGGGTGGGCATCTTAGAACACCTCCCATAACTTTGGTTAACTTAATATTAGGGAAGAAAAAGGTGGCAACAGAAGAGGAGGTAAGTCCAATCAGCTGTGTGGAGTGGCAGGCTTTGAGTAGACAATGCAGATATTTCATGGAATTTGGAAGTGGAAGTGATTCCCAAACCTGTTCTATCTTTGAGTGGCATGTTCCAAGTCCTATCCAATCACTGGATTGTGTATATTTTGAAGTGCAGGCAATGCAAGTGCGATTCTAATCCAGAAAGGAAACTAAAAATCAAGACTTGATTAAGCAATCATGTTAAGCCATCTAAAACAGAGATTTTTAAACAGAGGTCAATGAAAATACTTTAAGTAGTCTGTGGACCTATGAAAATTGGAATTGGAATTTAATGTTTGTACAAATATTCAGTTTTCTAGTGGAAGAGTCAAAGTTTCCACAAATCAAAGTTTTAAGAATCAATGATGAAGGGCAGAGGGTTGGGGAAAGAGTGGGATGTAGGGGACGGTAGAGAAAAATCCTTGTGTGGGCCAGATCACCTATGACCCTGAGCAGGTGGCTCCTGAAATCACAGAGAGCTGCACTAGCAACAGTGGATCACCAGGAAGAACTAGTAACGGCTCTGAAAAAGAAGTAGTTTCTGGGTCTCTGAAGAGGATGGCTTGACTTTTGTTTGAGCTTTTTCAAAACTTTGAAAGGTGTACAGAAAGGAAAAAGGGAAAGATGCTGCATGGTATAATGTGTTTACACATTCCAAGGTATAAGAGGATGCAGGATAAATTAAGAAAATGATGCAAATGAACAACTTCTACCTTGTAGAAAATAACAGCCCGTACTATTCTTTGAGAATTATTTTTTAAAACAAAGCCAAGTACATTTTCTGATGTATCTTCAGGTGGAGTTAAACCTCTAAATAATAGAAAAAAGCCCCAAACTTAACCTCAAATAACTCATTTTCTGGAACCCCAAACCAGAATATATTCAATAAACATATTTTTATAATTGTCTAAAATGGGTGATCACAATTAAAGTTTTATTTTTTTTATAAGGCAGACCTGAGCTCTGGACCTACCCCTTCAGCACCCCAATAAATCAACCTGGAACAAAGCTTCCTGAGATTGTCCCATAATAACTGACTAAGAATATTTCCTGTAATCTCCAGGTGAGATGATATAAATACCCCATTTATTATTATTATAATTATAATTAGTGGCTGTGTAATGAAGAAAACCAAGGCAAGAATAGAATTAAAATCTTGGCACAAGGATTAAAATTATATTAAAAATTCAAAGAAAAGAACTGAGCAATCTATGTAGTACTAAAAATAATTTCACTCTGGACTTCCCTGGTGGTGCAGTGGTTAAGAATCCGCCTGCCAATGCAGGGGACACGGGTTCGATCCCTGGTCCGGGAAGATCCCACATGCCATGGAGCAACTAAGCCTGTGCACCACAACTACTAAGCCTGTGCTCTAGAGCCCACGAGCCACAACTACTGAGCCTGCGTACCACAACTATTGAAGCCCACATGCCCTAGAGCCTGTGTGCTGCAACTACTGAAGCCCGTGTGCTCTAGGGCCTGAATGCTGCAACTACTGAAGCCCACGTGCCTAGAGCCCATGCTCCGCAACAAGAGAAGCCACTGCAATGAGAAGCCCACGCATCACAATGAAGAGTAGCCCCTGCTCGTTGCAACTAGAGAAAGCCCACACACAGCAACGAAGACCCAATGCAGCCAAAAATTTTAAAAAATTAAAAAAATAAGAAGATAATTTCCCTCAAAATCTTTAAAATATTTTAAAATACTCTTGTTTTTTATTAGTCTCAAATTAATTTAGCTTAAATAGCATAAGCAAATCACTTTACATTAATTATGGTTACTAATCAATATTAATTTTTTGTTTCAATTTATGAATGTTTTATAAGTAAAACAAGATAAAGAAAAATAAACCAGCATTGATTTTACTCTTCAAAAAATTTTCTTTGAAAAATCTTTTTTTTTTTTTCTTGGTAAGGTCTTATTTCCCTTCTTTGTAATAAGTCTTCAAATTTGAAAAAAAAAAAAAGTCACTACTATTGAACAGCTGACAAATGGCTTGAGCTGTGTAGTACATAATCAGACACTGTGCATTTTATGGTTTTATTCTACAGAGAAATATTTATAAAAAGATATGCAATGATTCTCCATTTTAGATAATTTTCTCCACGTGAATGTAGAGATTCTATTCAAAATAGAAACTGTGTTTGTATCTATGTCTGAAAGTGTGGTGTGTTTGAGGAGACCAGTCATAACAAGAAATCAGAGAGCTAATTATAAATCATTTATTAAAACTCCATCAGTCAGAAGAGGTATTTTTCTGCCAGTGGGGATGTCTATAATTTTTCCACAAGTGGCTCACTTACAATAAAGACTAAATAAACAAACATTCTGAATAGATACAAAAATTATTAAATATGTTCTCAAAAAGAAAAATGAATAAGAGATGCTATTATGTTTATAAACCGCCATAGTCCTCCTGGTGCCATACATACGTAATAATGTAGATCAAGGGGCATGCTGCATCTACAAAATTGGGATCATAACTAGTAATTTTTCTCTAAATTTTCCCTGACTTTGAAAATGAGAATAATTAAGCAATGTAAAGAATTCTAGAGCTAAGAAGTCATGAATAATAGATTTTAAGTAGAGATGAATAAGGAAGTTATGAAGAAAGGGAAACAGGACATAAAATGAGTCCAAAGGAATTGAGGCTGTGTGCTCATTCAGTTAAAGGGATAAAACTAGCCCAATATTATTCACCTAACATTCTTTTAACTGTATCACAATTCAAGCTACTATTTTTAAAGCTTAATAATTACCTCTGAAAAAGTTTAAAATGTTACCTCAAACAGGTAAACCCTGAAACTCAATGGCTAAACACAAGAGCATTTTCTCTTCCTCATGCAGTCCAAGGCATTTAGGGATCCAAGCTGTCTAAAACTCTGTAAGCTTTTGCCCAGCAAAGGAAACCATAAACAAAACAAAAAGCCCTCAGAATGGGAGAAAATTTTTGCAAATGAAGCAACTGACAAGGGATTAATCTCCAAAATATACAAACAGCTCATGCAGCTCAATATCAAAAAAAAACAAACAACCCAATCATAAAATGGGCAGAAGATCTAAATAGACATTTCTCCAAAGAAGACATAGAGATGGCCAAAAAGCACATGAAAAGATGCTTAACATCACTAATTATTAGAGAAATGCAAATCAAAACTACAATGAGGTATCACCTCACACCGGTCAGAAGGCCATCATTAAAAAGTCTGCAAACAATAAATGCTGAAGAAGGTGTGGAGAAAAGGGAACCCTCCTACGCTGTTGGTGGGAATGTAAATTGGTACAGCCACTATGGAGAACGGTATGGAGGTTCTTTAAAACACTAAAAATAGAACTACCATATGACCCAGCAATCCCACTCCTAGGCATATACCTGGAGGAAACCATAAATCGAAAAGATACATGCACCCCAATGTTCATTGCAGCATTATTTACAATAGCCAGGACATGGAAGCAACTTAAATGTCCATCAACAGAGGAATGTATAAAGAAGATGTGGTACATATATACAGTGGAATAGTACTCAGCCATAAAAAAGAACAAAATAATGCCATTTGCAGCAACATGGATGGGCCTAGAGACTGTCATACTGAATGAAGTAAGTCAGACACAGAAAGACAAATACATGATATCGCTTATATGTGGAATATAAAAAAGGGTACAAATGAACTTATTTACAAAAGAGAAGTAGAGTCGCAGATGTAGAAAACGAACTTATGGTTAGCAGGGGACAAGGTGGGGGGAGGGATAAACTGGGAGATTGGGATTGACATATACACACACTACTATATGTAAAATAGATAACTAATAAGAACCTACTCTGTAGCACATGGAACTCTACTCAATACTCTGCGATGGCCTATATGGTAAAAGAATTTTTAAAAAGATTGGATATATGTATAATATATGTATAACGGATTCACTTTGTGGTACACCTGAAACTAACATAACACTGTAAATCAACTATACTCCAATAAATATTTTAAAAAAACAAAACTCTGTTAACTTCAGTGCATTCACTACATTCCTGGTCACTCTCTAAACAGAAATAAGAATAAGAGAGCAATGAGCATAGGGTCATGTGGGCTAAGACTAAAAAGAGCGCTTATCATGTCCACCCATATGTAATTGGCCAAAGCTCAGATATGTGATCACACCTAACTGCAAGACAAAGTGGGAAATGTAATCCGGCAGTGTTCTCAGAAGGAAAGAGAAATGAGGTTGGTGAATTGCTACCCAGTATCTGCCATCTACATATGTGTAGGGAGAATCTTAAAAAGCATGAAAGTTGTTAGGGTTTTTTTTAATGCAATAGTCTCTTACTTCTCAAACTTCAGTGAACATACAAGTCATTTGGCTATCTCGGTAAATGCAGATTATGGTTCAGTGGGTCTGAAGTGAGGCCTGAGAGTCTAATTTCTAATAGGTCCCCAGGTGATGCTGATACTGCTCGTCCATGGATCTCAGGAGCAAAACAACCATCATTACATGAAAACAAATCCCTAACTAACAAACAAAAACACAGACTCAATGGGATGAAGTTTAAGTCCTATAACCATCTTGCTGTTTTTCTTGGAATACATATTCCCTTTCTGTGGCCTGATTCAGCTAAGTGATTTTAATAATACATAGTTCCTCCAAAGCACACAGAAATCTGGAGATTTATGAGATAATATCTGCAAAATGCTGTGGCCTCCTTGGGGAAGAGGTAGTAGAAATATACTAGGTATTATATTGTTATTAGCTTGTATTTGGCTGTAAGAAAAGAATGTCCTATTGGGGAAGGATGTTGCATGTTCCTCTAAGTTGCTGAAAACCTGTGCAAAGAAAAGGAGCCCTTTTCCCTGTATGGATTATTGTTGCCATTATTGTTTCCATTATTCTATTTTGACATTTTCTACTGGGGCATACAAAAATCCAACCATAGCATACATATAACCATACAAATAATCACAGAAATATGATGATTCATCTAGCTTCATAACACACCTACTAATAGTAGAGGACTTAAGAATTAAAATACACGTACACACCTATTACTTGCTGCAGAAGCATGGGGATTATGTGAGCAATAGCATATAAGCATTCACAGGACCTCAGAGGATTATAGATCCTGCAAACTTTGTGAAGATTTCCCGTTAGTTACATTTACTCTTTGTCTTTCTCTGCCTTGAAACAAATAAATATCCCTTTTCATCGTCTCTCTGTAGCTGAAGACATGAAGCCCAGGTTGTCAAGATTGGTTGATTCTTTGATTTATTCATTCATTCATTTAGACTGATTTTTACTCCTCCCCTCCATCCCCAAACTCTCAGGTAGGCTCAGAATTAGCCAGAGAAAAAAATTAAGGGGGAAGAAAGGGATAAAATGGGAAACTGCAGCCTTCTTTTATCTCTCCAGTTTATAGCCTACTTCGCATTTCAGCTGAGAGGTTGTTTTGTAGAACTTTCAAAAATACAAATCAAGGATTGAAATTAATGTATCCTATGGGAGTAGAAAAACAAAGCAAAATATTGGTAAAAGTCAAAGACCTATATTCTTATCATCACTCTTGGTGAGTCTTTCCTAATGAGTTAAAATGAATGTTAAGTGAAAGAAATGTCAAATATGGGATTTTGAATAACAATATTGATCCTCTAGTACTTTTTGTCTTGAAAACTTATGAAATAGCTATTTTAAGGTATAAATATTCTGCAACATTGTCAGCATATAGCCTTCATTAAAAATATAATTTTGATATTTTGAATGAATATCTGGTTTTGTTGGTAGCATTATTTGAATTATTCAAGCAAATGGAAATTTTCTGAATATATACAAAACTGCCTCCATCTCTTGCTAGACACGACCACAGTTTACTACCATAATAATACTAATAATACAGTATGTTACAGTAAGTCTGGTTTTAGCTCTAATAGAGCTCTGAAAGATGGACTAGGTCTGATTATATTGTTGCAATTTCATTGATGAGAAAGAAAGATCAATCAGATGAAGTCCCTCAATATCAATTGCAGTACTGCTAGTAGAAGAGAAAAACTAACTTGATTTCCTGATTCCAAGTGCAAAATTACTCTTTAAAATTAGACTGATTAGATCAAATTAGATTTAATTTCCAATTCCCTTTTTTAATTACATGAGTGTTTTTTAATTAAATAAAGTAATATAGGTTCAGGATTTCAAAACAGAGTACAGGAAGGTAATTGATAAAAAGTTAAAATTTCTCCTCTCCAAACTTCCCTGCCAACCAAAATTTTATTCTACTCCCAAGAGATATGCGTTATTAACAATTTTTTGCATGTACCTCCAGGAATTTTCTGTGCATATACAGGCATATATATGTGGGTAAATATCTCAATTTCCTTTCTAACTATAAACCCAATGTAGACATAATAGGAATTGTATCACTTATATAATTTAATGTGTTATGTTAATGACTAAAATCCTGATAATTATTGTGCATTGAAGGCTTTATTTGGATTATTTTTTAAAGTTTAACTTTTCCCTTAAATCTAAAAAAAGTTTAGTTTTATAATTTTCATTAACATGAGAAAGCTACATTTGGTATATTTATTCTTAGATCATATATACACAAGCACAAACATATATATGTTCCTTTGCCTATGTAGAAACACCTCTCATTTCAGCTTTTTAAAATCATGAAAACCACTGAGGTAGGTGAATTCCCTTAATCATACTTCTCTCTTGTTATGCCTTATTGCTGAAAGGTAGCAGATGCTGGGCTCATTGTCCAAATTACACCAGTAGCTGTATGTAGTGCTGTTCAGAGTGCAGTCACAATGAATTCAAATCCCATCCAAATACATCCTAAAAATGTTGGTTTGACCCCTAATTAGTTGGTGCATGTCCGTGAGCCACCCAGCAAGGCTGTAGGGGCTGAAGAATCGCATTATTCTTTCTTAGTGAGCCTTTTCCCTACTTTCTCAGCAGACAGATGAGTCTCTTATCAGAAGGAGCAGATGGCAGCGTGAGTCTGTTTGAAATTGCAGACATGCACTTGGAGAACAGTTCCTAGAATTTTTTTGTTAGAGTGTATTACATAGAAGGACAATTGGTGTTAGAAGCCTAGGGAAAAACTTCTGAATTTGGGCTCAGAAAGATTTCCTGGGTTTGGCTTTAATAGTTATGCAATGTTGGAATTGAAAATGAGACAGCTCATTGGCTCTTTGTCTTCTGAGATGTGGAACACTGATAACCATTTCAGATTTAAGAATTCCTGAACTTTAAACCAGTGGCCCCAGGTAACTGGGGCCCCAGGTAACATTAGGGAATTATTTTAACAGTTTACAAGTGCTTTCATAACCTGGCTCTCACTTAATTCTCAGGGCAAACTGATTTTTTGTAAGTCCTCTTTCATAGGTAAAGAAACTGTGGATCAAAGAGGCAAAATGGTTTATTCTAGGACACATGACTCACAAACAGCAAATCCGCAATTTGGTTCACTGGTCAATATGTGCATAATAAGTGAAATTCAAGAGGTGGGTAGGTAGTTATTATGTGGCAATCATTGCGGCAGATGCTCTATATACATAATGGCTTATTTGTCAGAAAATTGCTGTAAGGAAGGAATTATCTCCATTACACATATGAGGTTACCGTGCATAACTTTCCCAAAGCTGCCCTTCTTGGAATGGAAATGTGTTTCAAGCCTACATTTAGTTAACTCCAACTTTCATGCACCCCTAGAGCTTCCAAAAGGAACACAACCCTGACAATATCTTGATTTAAGTCCAGTGAGACCTGAGTCAGACTTCTACAGAACTGTAGATAATAAATTATGTTGTTTAAGCCACTAATTTTTATGGTAATTTGTTACAGCAGCAATAGAAAACTAATACAGGAGTTTTGTGGGTATTAAATGAGATTAGATAGATGAATTAGGTACATAAATATACAACGTGGCATTTAGTAAGGATTCCATGAATGACAGTTATTATTTTAACAATATTTTATTTTCTTTGCCTATGGCAGTGTTTTGTACTTTGGGAAATATCCTGCACCTTATTTTGTGTGTCTTAGAAAGTAGTTCAGAAACTCACATAGTTTTTGTTTGTATGCACATGTGTTTTGCATAAAGAGACTCATATCTATATATATCTATATCTATCTATCTATCTATCTATCTATCTATATAGTTCATAGGTTTGAAAGCAGATCTATCCATCTATTTCTTTTTTGTTTTATTTAACTGTATATTAGGAAAATGTAGTTAACTTTTAAATGTTAAAGAGAATAAAGACAAAACAAAATAAAGCAAAGATAGACACAAAATTAAGTAAAAAGTTCTATCAGGGATATACAGAGAAAGAATTGTTTTTATTTAACATGCTAGAGATCACACTAGGATTAGTTCTATTACTATTTTTTCTATTAGCATTATTTGTCATTTTATGTACTTACATTTTACTAACTTTGTTAGGAATGGGTTTTTAATTGAAGAGGTTTGCTCCCAGGAATTAAAGATGGAGGCTTAAATAACAAAAGTGCTATGGGTTAATATCAGTTTTGCAGAGTGGTATCACAAAATATGCTTTTTTTTTTTTTTTTTTTTTTTTTTTTTGCTGTACGCGGGCCTCTCACTGCTGTGGCCTCTCCCGTTGCGGAGCACAGGCTCCGGACACACAGGCTCCGCGGCCATGGCTCGCGGGCCCAGCCGCTGCGCGGCATGTGGGATCTTCCGGGATAGGGGCACGAACCCGTGTCCCCTGCATCGGCAGGCGGACTCTCAACCACTGCGCCACCAGGGAAGCCCACAAAATATGCTTTTAATATTCCTTTATTCCTCATGAATTTTAAATCAAAAATAAAAATTATTACACAAATAGTATGTGCCAGCATTAATTTAGGTGCTGTGGATATACCAATAAACAGAGACAAAAATTCCCATCCTTCTAGTGGGGAAGACAGACAATCAGGTAAGTAAAGCAAATGTTTACTTGTCTTAAGGCAGCATGGAATTTAATGCATTTAAAATCTTGATGGTTAATGTTATAGAATCAAAGAGTTGACATTTAGTCAGCTCTAGAGTAAAACAATGGCTTACTTCTCAGGCATTATATAGAAATAAAGCATTTCACATAAATGAAACTTCTTCCTGTAAAAGTCATTATTTGTTTGTATGTTCTACATTTAAAACTTTTTGAGGTAAAGTTTTTACTTTGACACCAATTTTTTGTGGACTTTGGAACAGAGTATAAAAAGCATAATTTAACATGTGGTGATTATTCTGGTCTACTTTTATTACAAAGATGAACTTCGAAGCTATTTAGCTGTACATGGCTGATTAGCTTTACAAAAATGGCCCCAGACTGTTAAGTCTTTTTAATTTGTATGTTTATCAAAAATCTTTTCCTCTCCCTGCTTCTTGGTTATTTTATGGCAACTAATCAGTATACCTGATTTTTGCAGTTCCTTTGCTGTTATGTTTTAGTGAACTTATTTCTAGCCTTGGATTCAAGATAACCATACCTAGTAAATTTTGGTTTAAAATAAAGAGAGCCTTAAGTAAAAATTTTCCAAAACGTGTTTTCCAAAAAGTAAAGGCAGTGGTCCATACATTTTGGTTCACAGATGTTTGTGTTATCAGAGAATTTGGTGGCTTACTTCTGGGATCCTGGTTTTATTTACTATGGCTGAGGTTACCATGGAAATGAGGTAGTCGTACATGGATGAGCTCGGGTTGACTCCTCAGAAACAACTCTACTTAAACATAGTTGCCGTCAGAAAACCTGAATTAATCCTATTCATTTTTTACAAGATATGTGAATCCCAGTACCTCTAGATCCGGAATCTGAAATATAATATTATTAAAGAAACTCCTTAACCAGTTTCCAGGAACTCCATGCTTTCTTTCCTCAGTTTTTGTGGCTGAAGGGTTTTCAGTTAGAATATACTCTAGGCCCTTAGAATAAAAAACTTTTAGTAAAAAACATCCTGGTGTGAACATCCAAGAAAGCCAGCCTTATCTAATTCTTGCCTTTTAAAGTTTGAGAGTCCCCACCATAGTTGGCACTCTTTGGAAGTTAAGATATTTATAAAGTTCTAGAAATAATATATTAAACAAATGTAGTAAACAGAAAAAAATAGGTTGAGACCAAAAAAAAATGAAGCACAATGATTTTAAGGAAATTACAAAGAATTGACAATGAGATGTCTTAGATTTTAGTTAATATGGTTTTAGCTTACAATCATAGAATGCCAAAGCTGAAGGCATTTTTATACATGATGCCCAGGGAAATTAAGTGAATTTCCTAAAGTGATATATTACAGAGGGAAAGAACTAGGATGTTAAGATGTGAATTTAGGATTTTGGCTCCTAGCCCAAACTTTTTAGAAAATACCATACTATGGTATATTGCTCTATTGTAATTTTAGTAATAACAATACCTTGAATGTTTTTAGATTTCTTTGAATCCTCATATCAATTACGTAATGGTGAATATATTTAATCCAATTTAAGATCTGAACACAAAATAGCTGAGCTGGGCATACCAGCTAGGTGTTAATTATTACAAAAATTTTGTGTAAGATGCTGAGAATAACAACCACACTATTTATGTTATGTAAGTGTTTGAGGATAGACTATGTGATAAAAGTTTTTGAAATATTGAAAATATCTCTGTGAGAGTTTATTATTTTATCTGTTTTAAGAGAAGAGGCTGAACTATAGATGGCTGCAGGGGTAAATGTTGGTCTTGTATCTGAACCTGAGCCAACCTTGCTAAACTTCACTTGCTTTGCATGAAATTACTAACTGTGCTCACCCAGCCACCAGATCAAAGTGTGTTCCTGATTAACCAAAGACTTGCTTTTGGCAGTGCAAACAATCTGACATACCCAGGACTTAGCTGCCGGATTCATGCAGTATACTTTTGCTCTCTAGCCATCCACAACTTTTCTGATTAGTTTTTTTCATTTCTACATAGGTTCTGTTTCAGAGGATTGGCTTTTGGAATTTAGAGGATCTGGATAGATAAGAATATCTTTTCATCTGAGCTTTATTCCTATTTGTTGAATAGATTTTAATATGGAAACATGGAATAATGACTCATTGTCTATGTAGAAAAGATAAGAATCCTATATTTAGCATTTATTATAAGACACCAAAGTGCCTTAAATACTTGCTCACTGGCAGGTATAGGGGTGAACATCCTTTCTCCTTTACTTCATTTATTTCTGGAGTGATTTCCATTGGCCATGGGTACCACCTCTGCCTTCTTCCTTACTTCTCACACCTTTCTGTGGTATCTTTGGAAAAACATGTCTGTACAAGTTTAGTTTAGGTCTTTCCTCCTTCCTTTTGGGAATAATTACCTGCAGAGACAGTGTGTCCTGAACTGCTCCCAATTTTATGGGAGTCTTGGTAGGGTAGGATATGTTCCTGTGCGGTACTCTGCTGAGTAAATCTGTGTAATTCAAGTACATATATTAGCAAGCTATCTGACCAAAGGTTCAAAGTTCTGTCTCCAATCAGATTTAATAGTCATAAAGATGTCTTTAGGAAACACATGGTAAAATGAGTTAAGTGCCTCAATTCTAATTTTTATTTATAAGGACATTTGACATTTGAATTAAGGACATTTGAATTTTTCCCATTAACAGTTGTCTTATAACAATCAAAACATATTTTCTAAACAAGAACACATAAATAAATTCAGAAGCCTCATTTTAGAATTGATATTACTTTAAAGAATAATGTTTGTTGTGTCAGAGGTTAAATTTTTCATTATTACAGAAAATTTGATTTATGTTTTCTATTGCTACAAGGCTACTCTATTTTCTCCAAAATGTATTCGTATCCTATAGTTCAAAAATTTCTTGACATACAGATGTTTGTAATAGTATTTTGTAACACTTGTCTCTTTGTTTTATCTTTAATTTCTGTCCCTCCCCCCTCTGGTTTTTATTTGTTTTGTTTCTTTGTTTTTTGGTGGTCAGTATTTTTTTCATTTTTTTGTCTAGATTATGTATCTTTGCAAACAATCAGTTTTGTTTTTGATAAATTACTTTTATTGTCCTTTCTACTCATTTCTGGCCTTTTTAAATTAATTTTTTCTACCTTTCGTGGAATAACTGTTTTGCTTTTCACCATTTTTACTCATTTATTTTTAGTCTTTCTTATTTCCTTATATTTAAAAAATATACAAAATCTCCTCTAAGTATTGCCTTAACTATATCCCCTGACACTTTTACCATTAGTGCTCTGATTGTCATTAAATACTAAGTATTTTATTTCCTTAGGAAATGCTCTTTAGCTAAATGTTATGTAGGGTTACTATTTTCAGACATCAATTTTGTTTTTGTTTTTGTTTTTGCGGTAAGCGGGCCTCTCACCGTTGTGGCCTCTCCCGTTGCGGAGCACAGGCTCTGGACGCGCAGGCTCAGTAGCCATGGCTCACGGGCCCAGCCGCTCCGCGGCATGTGGGATCTTCCCAGACCAGGGCACGAACCAGTGTCCCCTGCATCGGCAGGGGGACTCTCAACCACTGCGCCACCAGGGAAGCCCCAGACATCAATTTTTACCATTGATTTTTAATTGCATCATACTTTTGCTAGAGACCATAAATAATCTGTATTTTGTGGTCTTGCTAAAATATCCTATCTTGGTCTAGTACATAGCTTATTTTTGTGAATGTTTCATGTAGACTCAAAATGTTTATGCACTCCATGTTTTTTCTGTAAGCAGTTGTTATATGTGTGTGTGTATGTACGTATATATATATTCATAGATACATATACATATATAAACTCAAACTTATAAATTGTGATTTTTTTTACCTTTCCAATAATTTGCTTGGTTTTAATTTTTGATATATTCGCTTAAATAGTACATTAAAATGTCTAATTATACTTGTTGATTTTTCTGTTTCTTCCAGATAATCCTGTAAATTATTGTTTTAATATATAAGCTGTACTGTAAATGCATATATTTGCATGTGTGACATATCATCTTGATCTTTTTTCTTTTTTCAATGTATATTATTTCTCTATGATTCCTTCACCTTTTATTCTGTTCTGCCTAATATTGAAGTTACTACCTTAGCAATTTTACTTGGTTAGTATTTATTTATTTATTTATTTATTTATTTTTTCCTGCGGTACGCGGTCCTCTCACTGCCGTGGCCTCTCCCGTCACGGAGTATAGGCTCTGGATGCGCAGGCTCAGCGGCCATGGCTCATGGGCCCAGCCGCTCCGCGGCACGCAGGATCCTCCTGGACCGGGGCATGAACCCGCATCCCCTGCATCGGCGGGCAGACTCTCAAACACTGCGCCACCAGGGAAGCCTTTTCTTTTAAATAGTCCTCTTTGGGGGCTACATATTGCTGAACCTTCTTTCATATCCAGTTTATGTGTCACTTTTCTCACTTTGTTTAATCTTTTTACATTTGTAGTTATTACTTCAATTAATAATCTTTATATTATTAACATAAATATTTTATATATTAATACTACTTACATATTATATAAATATATATACTAAAATTATATTGTCTGTCCTCCTTTGTCAAAATTCAGTTGCCTATATTGAGGGTCTCTATTCTGTTCTACTTGTCTATTGTTTATTCTTTCACCAATATCACAATGTCTTGATTACTGTTGGTTTAGGATAGGGCTTGAAATTGGGTAATTCCAGTACAATGACTTTGTTTCTCTCCTTCAATATTGAGTTGCTTACACTGGGTCTTTTGTCTCTCCACATAAGAGTTAGAATTTGTCAATATCCACAAAATAACGTGATTGGATTTTTATAGTGATTGCACTGAATCTATAGCTTAACTTGGGAAGAAGTGACATCGTGCCCCTCCCTGAATCTTCTACCATGAACATGGAATATCTCTCCATTTATTTAGTTCTTATTTGATATCTTTATCAGAGTTTTGCAGTTTTCCTCAAATAGATCCTGTACATATTTTGTTAGAACTATACTTAAGTATTTTGCTTTGGGGGTGCTAATGTTAATGGTCAAGGTGCTCTACGTTTATTTGTTGAGTGAGGGAAGAAATGAAAGTCTAAGTCCAAGGCCCTTTCTAGTACAAGGTAATGAGGAAGGGAAATATTTAGTACCTAATATTTTTTTTTCCTACAGAACAAGCACTTATTCTCTTATTTGACATTTATTTTCTTATTTTATACTTTATTTTTAACATCTTTATTGGAATATAACTGCTTTGAATTGTTGTGTTAGTTGCCGCTGTATAAAAAGGGAATCAGCTATACGTATGCGTATATCCCCATATCCCCTCCCTCTTGTGTCTCCCTCCCAGCCTCCCGATCTCTCCCCTCTAGGCGGTCACAAAGCAAAGGCTGAACTCCCTGTGCTGTGCAGCGGCTTCCCACTAGCTATCTATTTTACATTTGGTAGTGTATATATGTCAATGCCACTCTCTCACTTTGGCTCAGCTTACGCTTCCCCCTCCCTATGTCCTCAAGTCCAATCTCTACGTCTGTGTCTTTTCATTCCTGTCCTGCCCAAAGGTTCTTCAGAACCTCTTTTTTTTTTTTTTTAGAGTCCATATATATATGTGTTAGGATACTGTGTTTGTTTTTCTCTTTCTGACTTACTTCACTCTGTATGACAGACTCTAGGTCCATCCACCTCAATACAAATAACTCAATTTCGTTTCTTTTTATGGCTGAGTAATATTCCATTGTATATATGTGCCACACCTTCTTTATCCGTTCATCTGTCGATGGACATTGAGGTTGCTTTCGTGTCCTGGCTATTGTAAATAGAGCTGCAGTGAACATTGTGGTACATGGCTCTTTGTGAATTATGGTTTTCTCAGGGTATATGCCCAGTAGAGGGATTGCTGGGTCATATGGTAGTTCTATTTTTAGTTTTTTAAGGAACTTCCATACTATTCTCCATAGTGGCTGTGTATCAATTTACATTCCACCAAGAGTGCAAGAGGGTTTTCTTTTCTCCACATCCTCTCCATACTTTATTGTTTGTAGATTTTTTGATGATGGCCATTCTGACTGGTGTGAGGTCGTACCTCATTGTAGTTTTGATTTGCATTTCTCTAAAGGTTAGTGATGTTGAGCATCCTTTCATGTGTTTGTTGGCAATCTTTATATCTTCTTTGGAGAAATGTCTATTTAGGTTTTCTGCCCATATTTGGATTGAATTGTTTGTTTTTTTGATATTGAGCTGTATGACCTACTTGTATATTTTGAAGATTAATCCTTTGTCAGTTGCTTCATTTGCAAATATTTTCTCCCATTCTGAGGGTTGTCTTTTCGTCCTGTTTATGGTTTCCTTTGCTGTGCAAAAGCTTTTAAGTTTCATCAGGTCCTATTTGTTTATTTTTGTTTTTATTTCCATTTCTCTAGGAGGCGGGTGAAAACGAATCTTGCTGTGATTTGTCATAGAATATTCTGCCTATGTTTTCCTCTAAGAGTTTTACATTGTCTGCCTTTACATTTAGGTCTTTAATCCATTTTGAGTTTATTTTTGTGTATGGTGTTAGGGAGTGTTCTAATTTCATTGTTTTACATGTAGTTGTCCAGTTTTCCCAGCACCACTTATTGAGGAGGCTGTGTTTTCTCCACTGCATATTCTTGCCTCCTTTATCAAAGATAAGGTGACCATATGTGTGTGGGTTTATCTCTCGGCTTTCTATCCTGTTCCATTGATCCCTATTTCTGTTTTTGTGCCAGTACCATACTATCTTGATTTCTGTAGCTCTGTAGTAGAGTCTGATGTCAGGGAGCCTGATTCCTCCAGCTCCGTTTTTCTTTCCCAAGATTGGTTTGGCTATTTGGGGTCTTTTGTGTTTCCATACAAATTGTGCAATTTTTTGTTCTAGTTCTGTGAAAAATGCCACTGGTAGTTTGATAGGGATTGCATTGAATCTGTAGATTGCTTTGGGTAGTATAGTCGTTTTCACAATATTGATTCTTCCAATTCAAGACCATGGTATATCTCTCCATCTGTTTGTATCATATTTCTTTCTTTCATCAGTACCTTATAGTTTTCTGCATACAGGTCTTTTGTCTCCTTAGGTAGGTTTATTCCTAGGTATTTTATTCTTTTTGTTCCAATGGCAAATGAGAGTGTTTCCTTAATTTCTCTTTCAGATTTTTCATCGTTAGTGTATAGGAATGCAAGAGATTTCTGTGCATTAATTTTGTATCCTGCTACTTTACCAGATTCATTGATTAACTCTAGTAGCTTTCTGGCAGAATCTTTAGGATTCTCTATGTATAGTATCATGTCATCTGCAGACAGCTTTACTTCTTCTTTTACTTCTGCTTTTCCGATTTGGGTTCCTTTTATTTCTTTTTCGTCTCTTGATTGCTATGGCTAAAACTTCCAAAACTATGTTGAATAACAGTGGTGAGAGTGGGCATCCTTGTCTTGTTCCTGATCTTAGTGGAAATGGTTTCAGTTTTTCACCATTGAGAACAATGTTGGTTGTGGGTTTGTCATATATGGCCTTTATTACGTTGAGGTAAGTTCCCTCTATGCCTACTTTCTGGAGAGTTTTTATCATAAATGGATGTGGAATTTTGTTGAAAGCTTTTTCTGTATCTATTGAGATTATCATATGGTTTTTCTCCTTCAATTTGTTAATATGGTGTATGACATTGATTGAATTTCATATACTGAAGAATCTCTGCATTCCTGGGATAAACCCCCTTGATCATGGTGTATGATCCTTTAATGTGCTGCTGGATTCTGTTTGTTAGTATTTTGTTGAGAATTTTTGCATCTATGATTATCAGTGATATTGGCCTGTAGTTTTCTTTTTTTTTGTAACATCTTTGTTTTGGTATCAGGGTGATGGTGACCTTGTAGCATGAGTTTGGGAGTGTTCCTCCCTCTGCTATATTTTGGAAAAGTTTGAGAAGGACAGGTGTTAGCTCTTCTCTGTTTGACAGAATTCATATGTGAAGCCATCTGGGCCTGGGCTTTTGTTTGTTGGAAGGTTTTTAATCACAGTTTCAATTTCAGTGCCTGTGCTTAGTCTGTTTATATTTTCTATTTCTTCCTGTTCAGTCTCAGAAGGTTGTACATTTCTGAGAATTGTCTATTTCTTCCTGGTTTTCCATTGTATTGGCATATAGTTACTTGTAGTAATCTCTCATGATCCTTTGTATTTCTGCAGTCAGTTGTTACTCCTTTTTCATTCTAATTCTGTTTGAGTCTTCTCTGTTTTTTTTCTCGATGCATCTGGCTAATGGTTTATCAATTTTGTTTATCTTCTCAAAGAACTAGCTTTTAGCTTTATTGATCTTTGCTATCTTTTACTTCATTTCTTTTCTCTGATCTGATCTTTATGATTTCTCTCCTTCTGCTAACTTTGGGGTGTTTTGTTCTTCTTTCTCTAATTGCTTTAGGTGCAAGGTTATTAGGTTGTTTATTTGAGATGTTTCTTGTTTCTTGTTTGTGGTTTCTTATTGTAGGTCTTATCCTTCTCTTGTGTTTCCTGCCTAGAGAAGTTCCTTTAGCATTTGTTGTAAAGCTGGTTTGGTGGTGCTGAATTCTCTTAGCTTTGCTTGTCTGCAAGGTTTTATTTTCTCCATCGAATCTGAATGAGATCCATGCTGGGTAGAGTAATCTTGTTTGTAAGTTTTTCCCTTTCATCATTTTAAATATGTCCTGCCCCTCTCTTCTGGCTTGCAGAGTTTCTGCTGAAAGGTCAGCTGTTAACCTTATGGGGATTCCCTTATATGTTATTTGTTTCTTTTCCCTTGCTGCTTTTAATATACTGTCTTTGTATCTAATTTTTTAATTATTTGATTAATATGTGCCTTGGCGTGTTTATTCTTTGATTTATTGTGTATGGGACTCTCTGCGCTTCCTGGACTTGACTATTTTCTTTCACATATTAGGGAAGTTTTCAAGTATAATCTCTTCAAATATTTTCTCAGTCCCTTTCTTTTAGTCTTTTTCTTCTGGGACCCCTATAATTTGAGTGTTGGAGCATTTAATGTTTTCCCAGAGGTCTCTGAGACTGTCCTCAATTCTTTTCATTCTTTTTTCTTTATTGTGCTCTGCAGTAGTTATTTCCACTATTTTATCTTCCAGGTCACTTATCCGTTCTTCTGCCTCAGTTATTCTGCTATTGATTCCTTCTAGCGAATTTAATTTCATTTATTGTGTTGTCCATCATTGTTTATTTGCTCTTTAGTTCTTCTAGGTCCTTGTTATATGTTTCTTGTATTTTCTTCATTCCATTTCCAAGATTTTGGATCATCTTTACTATCATTACTCTGAATTCTTTTTCAGGTAGACTGCTTATTTCCTCTTCATTTGTTTAGTCTGGTGGGTTTTTACCTTGCTCCTTCATCTGCTGTGTATTTCTCTGTCTTCTCATTTTGCTTAACTTACTGTGTCTGGGGTCTCCTTTCACAGGCTGCAGGTTCATAGTCCCCATTGTTTCTGGTGTTTGTCTCCAGTGGGTAAGGTTGGTTCAGTGGGTTGTGTAGGCTTCCTGGTGGAGGGGATTGGTGCCTGTGTTCTGGTGGATGAGGATGGATTGTGTCTTTCTGGTGGGCAGGACTGCATCCGGTGGTGTGTTTTGGGGGTGTCTGTGACCTTAATATGAGTTTTGGCAGCCTCTATGTTTATGGGTGTGGTTGTGTTCCTGTCTTGCTAGTTGTTTAGCATGGGGTGTCCAGCACTGGAGCTTGCTGGTCGTTGAGTGGAGCTGGGTCTTAGCGTTGAGATGGAGATCTCTGGGAGAGCTCTAGCTGATTTATATTACGTGGGGTCAGGAGGTCTCTGGTGGTCCAATGTCCTGAAGTTGGCTTTCTCACCTCAGAGGCTCAGGCCTGACACCTGGCTGGAGCACCAAGACCCTGTCAGCAGACAGACAGGTACGTGGGGAGTTTCTTGCCTGTTTGGAAAGTCTGAGGTCTTCTGCCAGCATTCAGTAGGTTTTCTGTAGGAGTTGTTCCACATGTAGATGTATTTTTATGTATTTAGGGGGTGGAAGGTGATCTCCACGTCTTATTTCTCTGCCATTTTGAAGGTCCTCTCTTATTTTATACTTTAAATAAAATCTTTATTTAAAGGAAAATTCTTTTTGCCTTTATATGACAAATAAAAAATTGAGTTTGGCAATATCAATAACGTGTTCTGGGGCCCACTGTCAGTATGTGTTAGGCCTGATGTTTAAATTATGTTTTCTAATATCAAAACCCGTGCTATTTTTATTTTATCATAAGATATACACACTTTATAGTTAAAAAGTAAGCTTGAGGAATATTTTAAACTAAAAATTGCATGCTTTCACATTAATGCTAATTGGATGTTGAAAGACACAAAAATAATCATCCTGAATTCAGATGAACTGTGAACTGATCATTGTCTAGATCACTGAAAAATCTAAATGTTTCAACTTATTAGTGTTAGTAAAGTTATCATGATCAGCACATAAGTAATCAGTTGAATTTATTGAAAATTTAGAGTGATTTGAGACTATTACTATGCTTTGTGTAGATTAGACATACTCTTAGTTATTTAATAGAACAGAATCAATAATCTATAAAATGGATTCCTAATTAAGTGCAAAAGCGACTTTCTTTTTATTTACCCTCTTTGTGGTACTGATGAGGATGAGGACTAAATTTCAGGTTGATACAGGAATAGAAAGTATGTATAATGTTGATTAGAAATTCAACTGCTATCTGAGTTAAAATTAGCAATGTTTAATGAGAAGGAATGTGTCAATATATAAATACCTTTTTTTTTTTGCTATTTGGAAGCTTTCTTTTACTTATCTTTTAATTGAAAATGCATCCTCATCACTAAGTTAAAGAGGTCTGTTGAAAATAAAAAGTAAAAAAATTATATATGAATTCTCTGTGGCTCAGAGATTTAAATACGTTTGTCTCTACTAGCTATGAACATACATATGTGTGTATGCATATATATGTACATATATGTGTATCAGCTATGCTTATTTTCATTTAGTCCTCAACTTGAAGATTTTTTTGTCAGTTTGTTTGTTGTTTGCCTAGATTAGCTTAATGATGCCATATCATTTTTTCCTGTTATAAAACAGAAAACATGAGAAAGAGAACTTTTTTTTCTCCTGCTGTTTTATAATAGGGAAAGATGATATGGGGAAGATGTGTGGCTCTGATAAAGTAGAAATATATATTGAAAAAGATATTTCTACCTGAAGCATTTTGGAGGAGCACCACACACAGGCTTTAGGGTGAGATTTACAGATACTGGCAAAGTTGAGTCTCTAATATTTACTTTCAGGAGAATACAGAAAGACTTCAATTAGAGCAAGTTAAAGAGAGTCACATGTGTCTGAAACTGCCTCAGGTCAGCAATAAATAAATGGCAAACTATACTAGTTGGATGGAATTCTAACTTGTAACTAGTTTAGGATGTGCAACAGCAACTCACTATCTGATGTGTAGCAGGAATAGTGCAGACTGAATTCTCAGAGTAGATCATATTATCACACTGACTCAGGACAATGGTCTCTCTAGGGCTGGAGGAACTCTAATCACAAATCACTGAGGTAGCTAAACCACTAAAATAGCATCAATATAATATAAAAAAGTAGTCTTAAAAAGCAGTGTACAACATTACTTTATGGAGAAAGCAGTTGTTAAAATTTACATCTAAGCCATCTGATATTGTACTATCAACAATAGAAGATTTCCTCCAAAATTTTGTTTATCAGGGTCAGCCTCAGATATCTAATACAGTAGCTTGCCAGTGATTTAAGCTGGAAGGCTCTGTTTTCCATGGCTTTTGCACAGAGAATTGAATTTATGGACTATTCACGCAGCAGGGGCTATTACATGCAAGGTGCCAATGACTACTTGATTATCTCGGAAGGACCTCAAAGCTAGTTGGGCATGAAACAGAGGACCTCTTCAAATGAAAGGGATCAGAATATTCAACACAGTTTATAAAGTGTGACAATTCTATTATGTAAGTTTGAACAGCAGCCACTGTTGGAAAAAAGATCCATGAGAATATCCAGGAGAAAAATAGCTTGGCAGGACTAGTGACCGTGAAAAAATATAGGCTTCATTACTAGTGGGAGAACAATGTTTGGAGATTTTCTATCTTGAAAACTTGAATTATTCTCCATAGAATATGAAACTGGTCCCCAGTAATGTGAAGCTATTATAGCATAGATAATATTTGTAATAGCTGGCTCTAGATTTAATGTAGAAAAATTTCTCCATGATTGGGTTTTGAAATTAGTGATAATATCTAGTCAACTTTGGTTTCTATGGTAAATAAGAATCATGCATAGCTGTGTTCAATAATGAAGAACAGGTTGGTTATCCATCCTTCCCTAAGGGAGGAGGAAATGTTTTTTTTAAAATATACTTTTTATCTTAGTATTAAATTTGTAGAATTATTGTGAAAACTGTGCAAGAGTTCTCATTTGCCCCACACTCAATTTCTCTTATTATGAACATATTACATTAGCATGGTACATTTGTCACCATTAATGAACAATGAACTGTTACATTATTAGTTAACTTTCATACTTTATTCAGATTTCCTTAGTTATTACCTAATGTCCTTTTTCTGTTCCAGGATCCCAACCATGATACCTAATTATATCAATTTGTCATGTCCCTCTTGGTTGTAACAGTTTCTCAGACTTTTCTTGTTTTTGGCGACCTTGAGAGTTTTGAAGAGTGCTGGTCAGATATTTTGTAAAATCTTCAGCTGGGATTTGTCTAGTATTTTCTCATAATTAGACTGGTGTGATATATTTTAAGGAGGAAGACCATAGAGGCAAATTGCCATTTCCCTCACATCAAGGGTAGATACTATCAGTATGATTTATCATTGTTGATCTTAGCCATCACTCCACTTAATGTAGTGTTTGTCAGTTTTACCCACCATAAATTTATCTTTTTTCTCCCTATCTGTACTGTATTCTTTGAAAGTCGTTGTGCAGAGCCCACATTTAAGGAGTGAGCTTATGCCCTACCTCCTTAAAAATAGAACATTTACATCAATTACTTTGAATTCTTTTGCACTGGAGATATGTCTCTTTTCTTCCTTTTATTTGATCCATCATTAATTTATAACTAATGGACCCATGAATATCTATTTTGTATGTTGGGTTATAATTCAATATGAGTTTACTTATTTTGTTGCTGAAATCATTCCAGCTTTGGCCATCGAGAGCTCTTTCAGATGGCTTTTGTATTTCTTTGACATATTTCCAACTTTGTTTTATTTTGAATTTTGTTTGTTTGCTTTTAGTACTTTCTGGCACTACAAGATTTTGGTGCTAGTTGAGCTCACTGAAACTGGGATATCACTGTTTCTATGACCTCTCAGATGACAAAGCAAAAAGATATCATGTATATGTATATTCACTTACCTACGAATATTTCTGTATGTAACCATATGCATCTATTTTAAGTTATACACCAGTTCATACTGAAATAGGACTTTTCTTGTTTAGCATCCGGGACTGTATTATGATGTTCAGAAACTGCACATTCTATATGTCTTTTTGGACACTCTTTAATAAATTTGTTTTATACAATCTTGCACTGGTCTGTAATTTTGTTAAAATAAAACTATTTTCTCATAGAACTATAACTACTCTCATTTTAAGTAAAATTTTCAGTTTTTATTTGCTAGGGTTCTGGGTTTGAGAATATAATCTCCAAACTCAGATGGTCTGAGACCTCTGTGGTCTCTTCTTCCAGAAATGGCAGATTGTTGGAGAACTAGTTTATACTTTTCCAGCCTGAAGAACACTGGTTTTTCTCCTAGAAAATGATTGGGTTTTTTTTCCTCTCAATTTGGCAGAATGCCTATATACATGTGTCTTTCAAACTTGCCTAAATAATTAAATCACCTGGAGAACTTAAAAGAAAAAAAGTACTGGGCTTCCCTGGTGGCTCAGTGGTAGAGAGTCTGCCTGCCGATGCAAGGGACACGGGTTCGTGCCACGGAGCAGCTGGGCCCGTGAGCCATGGCCGCTGAGCCTGCACGTCTGGAGCCTGTGCTCCACAATGGGAGAGGCCACAACAGTGAGAGGCTCACGTACCACAAAAAAAAAAAGAAAAAGAAAAAAAGTACTAATATGATCTCTCTACTCCAGACCAAATTCAGTTTGTGTAGGATGAGACGGTGGAAATATATATTTTTAAATCTCCCAGATGATTATATTATAGAGCCAGTAATGAGGGTAGCATTGATATAGATGACTTCTAAGATCCTTTGGTCCTGAGATTCAGCAAATCTCTTATCTTCAGTAATATGATCAGTCTGGATCAGCTGGTGTTTCATTCCCAATACAATTTAATACAGGCAAAATAAACACAGTTCTAAAAGTTATTTGGTGCTTGAACAGTCAGATTAAAGAGCGTTTGCTTTATGTTTGCTATAGACCCTTTTATCCTGGTACCATATAAACCCCATTTTAGACAATGGGGCTTGTAGCCATCTGAGAAAACAAAATTGAACTAGGCCAATGTGAGTCTGTTATTCCAGAATTCAAAGTTCAAGTCTACTGTGGGTGATTTGAACTTCTTCCCATATTGGCGAATTGCATACTCTATGTTGACCTACTTTGAGATAGAAAGATTCAGCTCTTAAAAAGCAGAAAAATAGTGTTTCTCCACCTTCTACGTGGGACTGTACCCAAAGCAAAATAACAGTGTGGGTTGTTCTCAGAGATCCTCGGGGAAGATTTCACAGAACGCTAATAATACATTCAGGTATTGAGTGAGGCCCAAGGTCAGGAAACAGTGAAATCTAATGACTATAAGTATTAAACTAGAAAGGTAGATATTTGGATTTTAGTTCTGAGTCTCTGTAAAAGGCTTTTTGATACCAGGGAAGTCACAACACTTCTGTGTGCTTTGGTTTCTCCATCTGTAAAACCAGGATAATTTTTCTTCTTCGTTAGAATGCCAAACAGATGCATGAAGAAATCTGTAAGAAAACACTTCAGGTGCTATAGTGAAAAAGTCACCTACACTGTACCAAATGCCAAGTTGTTATTGCTCTTCTATTTGATCCAAATATCTTTTGTAATCTAAATAAATTGCTTCCTTGACAGTGTTTAGGAAAATTCAAAAACTAGTTTACCACAGCTTATTTGCTGATTTGCAATGAGGTCCTTCCCAATGTTTGGCCCAGTGTTTTTCTTTCTAATGCCAATCATCTTTGTGTAGTCATATATGTGTGTGTGTGTGTATGTATATATATATATATATACATACACACATACATGTACATATATTTTCTGCATGTTAAGTCAAGTTATGAGTCGCCTAAGGTGAACTTAGAGTATTCCCCAAGAATAAACAGAGCCTGCTACTGCTGATTTACCCAGGTTAAAAGAGTGCCTTAATTTTAACTGTTTTATCAGCTTTTGCTTTTCCAGCTCTGAAATTCTGTGATTCTAATGGTGTATGTGAAAATTCTAAATGGACTTAGCTTCTGCATTATAAAGATCTCTGACCCAATCACACACTAAATAAGGTAAGTTGGAGCAAATTGTATTAAGAACCTTTATTTTGGGTTTTGATTACAAGCTATTTAGTTGGATGTCTTTCTCCATTAGCTCCTCTGAAGGGTTTCATTTAGCAGAGCATGAGATAATGTAACAGCATACGTACAGTACTGCTGGGTTCCAAAATTAAGCTTCTTAATTATTTTTTAGCTATACTTTTTTACAGCTTCTCTGGTAGTTCTTGACTCAGAACATTTGAATGCTATTTCTCTGTAGGTGAAGATGGTGACACACAGTTGGAACTAACTCATTACCTGCAGTGCCATATGCAGCTCAAGAGAAAGTTCAGTGAAGTGCAGGAGAAGTAGTTCAGACTTTTACCATTGTCTTTTTGCACCAATCACCTTGTATCCAGACAGCCTAGAAGGGTGGTGTGTGCAAAAGTGGGTTCAGCAGACTTGAACCTAAAGACAGGATTGGACTGTAGTTTTTATATCAAAAAACAAAAAAGCAAACTATAAAAACACATTGGATAATCCCATTATAAACTGTATCTTCACAAATATTCCTGGTTTCTTAAACTCTCTTGAACTAAAGAACCTTTAAAACAAGATATATATGGTCAATCTTCTAGAAAGAGTAAATTTTTTGTTAAAAAATACTAAAAAGGGATTGGGAAGACATGGATATCTGAACACTAATGCAATATAGGGAAAGAATCTCAGTGTCCCATATCTGAAAAGAAACTAAAGATTTTTCTTTAACAGTGAACAATAGATTTATTTTTAGAGAGAAACTGTAAAACAAACTATAACTTGTGCTTTCATTTAGTACTTTGAAAGTGCCAGGTATTTTTATATGATGCCTGATACTTTCTCGAGGTCCTATCTATTTACCCAAAATGCACCTAGCTTTTTCAACCATAGTTGTCTCAAATACATCTACTGCCATCATCCGCTCCTCATTGTATAGAGCTTTTGATAATAGACGGAAATGGACTCAACCCATTTTCTCTGAGACAAATCAGAATGTGAAACTCTAATCAAAAGGGAGAGTAGAGGATTTCTAACTCCTTGAAAACCTCACCTCAGTGTTTAGCTAGACTTGGGTCACAATTGAGACTTCAGTTCTAAGTCACAAAGGGCAGCAGCGGGAGGGAATGGAGGCGCCTTGCTCAGGGGCTTTCCCTTTGTGCTTGGGAGGCAGAGCTACTTAGAGCCAGGCTGAGGAGCAACACACACCTAGGTTGTACCTTTCCTCCACCACTTACCACCTTACTAACTTTGGAAGGGCCACTTGATCACACAGAGTATTTAACCCAGCAGGTTAGCATAAAGATTGACAAAATCAGGTTATATGCATACTCTGTAGAAAGTAGACACTCAATATAGTAATTATTATGTTATTATAGTGTTCTTAAATAATATATCAATATATTATCCAAAGTGTCAGTGATACAGAGTTCTAAGTCAATTACTCAGTACCTGAAACCGCACTGTCAAATAATTAAACCCTGGTTTTGATCTTTGACCCTTCTGCCACCTAGTAGCTGGGTCCTTCCAACAGCTGAACTTCCATCCTCACCCTGTCAATCTAGGCCTGCCCTCTGTTTCCCAATCCCAGGTGACAGAGCTGCACCATGGAAGGAAACATTTCAAATCCCTGAAACATATCCTGAAATAAGAATATTTTTTAAACACTCTAAAAGGTAATCATTCTAAAATGTATCCCTTATATCCCTGTAGGGTAAACAAACATGGCTTTTCTGGTGTATTGAAGCTGTGTCATTAGAGTACTCCATCCAGTTGACTGGCACTCATTTATTACTCTCACCCCTATAGCTAATTCAGCCATGATATCCAGCTGATTCCTCCTACCAAATTTCTCTTAAACCCATTACTTTGTCCTTCCTATCTGCCACCATAGTAGTCCATGCTGCCATCATCTCTCATCGCTTTGGAATACTGCAGTACCTCCTAGCAGGTCTCGCGGCTTTCACTAGAGCCACTTCCCTTCACTCTCCCCAAATCACTCTGAGAGAATTTCCCTTGTTCTCCAGATAAATTACAAAGTTATATATATATATATATATATATATATATATATCATGTCCTGCATGATCTGGTTTCTGCCTTCTAGCCTGATCTCATGCCACTCTTACTTCTTGGCACTCTAGTCCCTCTGTGTTTATCTCAGTCCTTTCTGCCAGGTCTTCAGAAGAGATGTTTCTTCTTTTGAAATGACCACCCTTCTCCTCCTTCCTTCTCACTAGAGTTAACTTCAGCTCACCCTTTGGAATTTAGTTTAAATAACATTTCCTCAAGGAAGCTCTCCCTGATTTTCCAGACTCCCCAGATTAGTCAGGTCTACAGTATGCAATATATTCTCAGGGTGTCTGACCTTGTCATAGCACTTACTCCTACGATCACTTAATGATTAATTCTGTAATTAGTTATTTATTATTATATAATTATTTAATAATTATCTCTGCTGCTAGAATTTAGCTTCAAGAGGGCAGGGGCAAGTTAACTTTCCTTTGGGTATCTATGTAAAATTGTTATAATAGTAGCCTCTACCATGGGAATAGATAGATGATGCAAGAAAAGTGCTGAGTACGGTGACTTGTAGACAGTATGTTCTCACTAAAACAATATTAGCATAACTGTTGTGTTGTGTACTGGAGGGGGGGGAGGGAGGAGGGGCTGTAGGACCAAGACAATAGCGCCTAGTCTTTTACTGACTAGTGATGTCTTATCAAGAGGTGGTGTCAGAAGGAAAGGCTGCCTTGCCAGACCTGCGGTGGGCTTAATTTTAGCACAAATTAAGCAGTGTGTGCATAGAATTGAGAGAGACCATCAGAAAAGAACAAACATGGTGGGTGATTGTGTTACTTATACATCCAGAAAATTGAAGCAATTTTAAAACCTCAAGCTGAGGTTTGAATATCAGGCCCACGGAACTCTCAGCAGACTTGAGAATGCACTGGTCTTTTCTATAGAAAAGGATAATCACCAAAAGGGGGTTGGTTAAATATGCCGACGTCCTGTGCTAAAACATTTATTCTAAAGTTAACAGAGGCGCTGAAGAGTTTTACTCTTTTCCTGAAGAAACTACATAGTTGACATTTTCTCTGTTGATGGTGAACTGCCTACAGAGAAAGCTTTTTGCTTTACATCAAAAATTGGCCAAGAAGAAAGTAATGAGCAAAATGCAAAAGGACAAATCACTACAGAGTCATTATTCTCACTCTCTGACCTTAAGGAAAGGCAAATTTTGTGTGATTAAGAAGAGTCAGAGAACTGTAGTTTTTCTACTGAAGTTTCTCCTTTGCCTAGGCCATTGAAAAATTTTAAAACAGTCAGCAGAAGCAGAGAAAAAAGCTGTAAATATTTTTGAGACTCTAATAATGTTTCTAAACATCCCCAGTCTATCATTTTAAAATGTAGACAAAGGTAGAAGAAAATCAGCATGTCTTGAGCACCAATTATGTGCCTGATCCTGTAATAGGTGTTTTCTTTATATTTTTCTTTTTTGTCTTATTTTAATCTTTAAACTACTCTGAAAGAAATATGTTATTGTTTCCAATTTACTTTTTTTTTTAAGTAATTTGCTAAGTCTAATAGTAGATGTATCTGGCATTTGGACATAAGTTCACCCAGCTTCAAAAACTGTGTTCTGAAATATATTTTCTCCCAAAGTTAATAAAAACTTTTAGAGTCTCTTCCAATTCTAAAATTCTAAAAAATATATTTAAATCGTAGCATTAACAATCTTCCTTCTAGCAAAATTTCAACATGGTTAAATGCAACTCTGCACATATTCCTTGCCTGCACCTGAAAAACTAAAAGTGGATTGAGAAAAGCCATAAAAATGCTAACTGGACTCACTTTAAATTCATAATTACAAACCTGAAGGGGACTTAGGTCCTTCCAGGCAATCCTTCTCTCTGTCTCCCTGGTAGAGTCACTCTGTCACTCAACTCTTTCTCATCTGCTCCTCTTTCCTCCAGCCTCTACAACCTTTTCTCCTTCTCACTCTCAGTTACTAAGCATGCTTTTCATTAATAGAGAAATTGGAAATTTTCCAGATGCTTCCATTTACATGTCTACCAACTCAGTTGTATCTGTAGATATATATTTTGTCTTTCCTCACGTTACAACAGATGGGCTGACCGCCACAGTCTACTGACGGAACCTCAATTTATGCACGGGATTCCAACATCGCATTAATCTAAAGAATTTCCTCCTTAAATAGTTCCTTCTCTCAATCATTATCAGTTTTTTTCATATCTACTGGAAAATTCCAAAGAGTATGTGTATGTGTATATACGCTTGTGAATATATAAGCACACATGAATTCATACACATGAATACATATATATATGAATATATATAATATGAATGCATATATATATATGACTACATATATACATACATATATATATGTGTATGTATATATATAAAATCAGTTCTATTCACACTAGTTTCGTTCTATAAATTCACCAGGAGTGCTGAATTAGTGAATATGGAAGTTTTGCTCCTAGTAGAAACACAGGGTTATGTTCCTGAGAGCCTCAGTTTACAGCATTTTGTTTTACATGTGTTTCTGTTTAAAGGAACCATATTTAATACATATTTCTTAAATATAATTAATTTCATGGTCTTTGAATATTTAAGGTTAGGAACTTTGGAATTTATTTGCATTATGTGGGTTTGTTTTCCAAAGTCCTTGTAAAACAAGCCAGTCTCATCAGTGTTGAAACATGTTTAACCATATAACTTTTTCCCTGTATAATGCTTAGCAGTTATTTTTTCAAATTCTCCCACAGCCTCCTGATCTGTGGAATCTGCCTTGCCTTCAAGTTTAACATTTTCATACCAGATCCTTTTTTTGAAATGTGTGAACGAGCCAGAACTAGCTGAGATGGGTTTAATATTTCCCTGAACCTGGATAATGGGACTACAAATTTCTTTGGCTTTCAGCCTCACTACAGTACAGTTCACTGTGCCTTTTTAAAAATCAGTCAGCATCTCATGAATCTACAAATTTAGCCACTTTTCCATATTTACCATAGTTCATTACACACTTTATGGAGTAGACTCACATATAGTTCATTGAATTTCCTCTTCCTTTTTCTAATTATACTGTATTGTTGCTTCATCAACAGTGAACTCAAAACCAATGGCATGATAACTCATGCCCAAATGAAGCTTATCTTACACACATATTTCTCCCTAAGGTATATTGAACCTTCTTATGCTTAGGGGCACTAGATAGCTGCACTTAGTATCGCACTTGGAGGGTGTTTTAAACAGGGGAATCACTAGACAAAAAGCACAAAAATGAAAAAATTGTGACACTAAGTAGACCATGAAAAAAAACCCACTTGTTTACAGTTTGAGAGCTGAAACAAGAAGGCAGAACATTGCCTTGTTGACCTCAATGGAGAATGTACACGTCAGGCCACTCAGAGTTTTCACCAGGTGTTGATTTTGGGGTTATAAATAAATTTGAGCAAGTAGTGAATTGGCAAATTCAGAATCTGTGAATAATGGGCATTGACTACATATATGTATAATATATACATTCTCTGTACACATGCAGTAATTATATTTTGTAATTAAAACCACAAATATACTTCGTATGTTTATATAAGTGCTGTAATTGAAAATTAACAAAACCAAAAAGCTTTGCCCCTGATCCATCTGCAATTTATTGCCCTATATCTCTGCTCCCTTTGAAATTTTATAGAGTCTTACTAGCTCCAGTAACTTTTATCCTATTCTTTCTTAAACTGCAGTATCAAAACTCCACTGTCAAGCTCATCAACAACTATACATTGTTAAATCCTACAGTCAATACCTAATCCTCATCTTACTCATCCAAACTCATCATCTGATACAGTTGACCATCTCCCCCTTCTTAAAACTCTCTCTCCAATTACTTTCTGGACACCGTTCTCAGTTGGTTCTTCTTTTCTGGGGCTTTCTCCTCTAGAGCAGGGATTTTCAAATTTATGAGTACATACTTACTGGGATCTACAAAGACTTTTCAAGTATTACAGTGACAAACACTTTTAAGGGAATCACTGTATCCATTTTATTTTTGCCTGAGACTAAATCATGCTGGTTCCTTTTTGTTTCCTTTCATAGTCACTCTTCTCACTTTACCAAAGAAGAATATACCTTCGCCTTTCCTGAAACTCACTATATAATGAACTGCCCTAAACACAAGAGGGTGTCACATAGATGCTAATGTAGGTGCTGAGAAAATGAAAGACTATAACAACTGAGTGACTAATAGCTTTACAAATCAGTCTTGCCAGATCTTTCCAATCTTTATTTTTAACGAAATTGAAGGAGAACCCTGTGATCTGTTGGGTAGAATCTTATGAGAACCAGAACTCATGAACCACCAAACACAGCTTGGACACTGAGAATCAAAACCACTGACTCCATCCCCACCCCCACCCCCAACATACACACATCCTACAGTCTACATTAAGGTGACTTTACCTTTTTAACGTTATAAGAATTAAAGTTATAAAAAAATATAGCTTTATTATTCCAGGAGAGACTATTCTAGCGACAAATAACTTAAGTGTTCACTATAGGAATTTCCTGAAAGACTCATAAATTCTTCAGTAGAAAGCATCAACAGGCAGGTTACCCTGCCTTCACAAAATACTAGCATTATGGTTCCAGTAATTATAAACTTATATCATGATTCTTATCCAATTCTAATCAAATCACTGTACCCTCCTCCTGCCATTTACTGAAACTCATGCCTTAAGCCAGACTTGAAATTCTCCATAATATCTGACCATATGTTTTTGGCATTACTACAAGATACTACCACAAAGCTCTGACTGGGTGTTGTTCTCTCTTACCACTATAAACCTAAACTCAGCTTTGACTTATCAACAGGTTGTGTTGGTGATATTTGGAGATCTAGCATTTGACAGTTAAAACCAATCTTTGTAGATTACTACATGTCTTTGGCAAAAATTTAAGGGTTTTAAAATCAAGTGACTATTGATTCCCATCTACATATTTGAGCAAGGCTTTTTGAAGATTTTATACACACACACACACACACACGTAATGAAAAATATTAGTACAATTGATGCTAACCCTATCTTATTATTATTATTTTATTATTATTATTATTTTTTTTTTTTTGCGGTTCGCGGGCCTCTCACTGTTGTGGCCTCTCCCATTGCGGAGCACAGGCTCCAGACGTGCAGGCTCAGCGGCCATGGCTCACGGCCCAGACGCTCTGCGGCATGTGGAGTCTTCCTGGACTGGGGCACGAACCCGTGTCCCCTGCATCGGCAGGTGGACTCTCAACCACTGCGCCACCAGGGAAGCCCCCCATCTTATTATTAACTGTGTAATAAAAATTTAATGTTTTTGTTTTTATATTTAAAAATTGTACTACTAATAATCGTAACGATAATTCAATCAGAAAATAATTTTCAGACTTAGAACTTTATGGAGATTTTTACAGAGAAGTCTTACCTCCCAATGGTTACAAGACATAACGAAGTTACACTTAAAAATATACACAAACTTTTTTTTTTGCCAGAGAAATATTTTAGTGGGTGACCTTAAAATTTTTTCAAGCACAATAGTACATAATATTAAATATATTTTACAAAATAAGTAGAATAGAAATATTAGCTGAATAGAAAAAGTGTAAAATTCCTGACTATCAAAGAAGCACCTGATCAGGTATTTTTAGATGAACGAGGGTAACCATCAAAGTTCATGATCTTAGAATCAGTAAGTACGCTTAAAATGTGATATAACAGTATTATTTTAAATTTTTAAAATATCAATATTCATAATACATTAAAATTATCTTCCTTATAACATCTCGGGCTCATGATAAAAAACATTATTTTAAAATGTGCAAAGGGACAGCTGGTTGTTTCAAAATCCTCTCATGGGACACAGGGAAACATGGTTTGAAGCCCACTGTCCTATTTTGCCTGTAAGCTTAAGTATCAGGACTTAATCTTTTGCCTATTTTCTCCTCTAAGAGCTTCCTCTGGGGGATATTCTTGCATCTCATGGCATTAAATAATATCATGTCACTGAGTACCACCTAATTTATATCTCCACTCTCCACTCCCAGACTCATATACACAATCTTACATGTGGCATATCTACCTAGATATTGCTGGGGAGGAAGAACACTTTCCTCTACCTTTCTAGGTTCTTCTGGCTGGTCTGAGAATTAAATTAACATGAAACAAATGGACAGGAGAAAATCAAATTTAATTTTGTACCCGTGGGAACCCCACACATGAGAGGTTCAAAGACAGAAGAGTAAAATGAGGTAGACCATGCCATCCTGAGCTAAGGAATGGGACAGGGCTCTGGGGCTTCCAAGGAGAGGAGGGTCATTCACAGGACAGTAAGAAGAGCAGGTGTTTGGTAATTAGGTATTTGCACTATATAGATGAAGCCACTCAGATATCATTTATCTCTGGTAATAACTCTTTTTCTGGGGAAAAAAAAAACCAATTTAAATTCTTCCAGGTGGTTAAGGGAGGGACAGTAGTTTCTCTTGAACCCGCAGGATTTAGATTGCTTTTAGTTCAAAATAATTCTCTTGCAAAGGTGGAACAAATTGGGGAAGCCTATTCTGAACCCCTACAGTGTCAAATATACATCTCAAAACCAAACATATCCCCAAAAGAAATCTCGACTTTTACTCCCAGACCACCTAATATTTTCCTCTCCATTATTTCCATTTCTGTAAGTGCTATTGAAAAAGAAAACTGAAAATATATATACATATAACTTGAAGTTATCACAGACCCATCTATTTTTCTCTTCCTGTGAAATCTGTGGGCTCTACCTTGGAAATACATCTGGAATCTGACCATGTCTCATCATCTTCACCTCAAAAATCTAAGGAAGTCACAATCACTTGCTCCCTCTACCCATTTCCCCCCGTCTTGATCATAGCAAATGAATCTGAACTAGTCTTGCTCATAATAGTCTCTAGAAAGTAGGAACAAGCCTTTACAATTTAAGTGAAATTTTGTTATTTCTCTTTTCAAACCCACCAATGTCTTCCCCTCTACACTTCAAGGTCCTCGTTGATCTAGGCCCCCATTTCTTTTATTTCCCACTTCTCTTCCTAAACTCTGCAGTGCCAGTCACTCGGGCCTCCTTTGTCACTTACCTTTCCTTCAGCCTAGGATGCAATTTCCCCAGCTAGCCACATGATGTCAGCCTCTTCAGGCATTCAGGCCACCTTGTCTCTGACTACCCTGTGTATTAGCACCTTCATGTAGCATTCCTCCTTCTGCTACTGTTCCTTACCATGCTGTATTTTTCCCTCACAACACTTATCTCTGTCTGACATATAAATATGTATTTTCTACCATTCTTATTATCTTCTTTCACCTCACACCAGAATATTAGCTTCTTGAGACCAGGAAAAATTTCTGTTTTACTACCGAATTCTAAGAACTTCAAACACTACTTAGCCCAGAGTAGGTACTCAGTAAATGTTTGGTTAATATATAAATGAATATCTTTTGGGGGAAGAAAAAAACCAAGCAAGTAAGGGAATTGACTTTATTCAGTCTACTGCATTAGGGAGATCTAAAAGTCAGTGTCTCAGCCATGTGGGTTTGCCTTAGACTTCTACAGGGAGAAGTAAACAAGGTAAAGGTGAGGTGATTTACCCGTGGGGTTGTTTTTGCAATCAGGAGATGTCTCAGTCAGTGAGCCGAACAGAAAATGTTTATCCTTGTGTCTAGCTAGTTTCAGGAGGACCAACAGTTCTAATGTCAGCTAATTAGTCATGAGACAGAATCTGGGAGTCGGAGGATCTGCATCTGGCATTTCAGGAGGTTCAGGCAAAAGGGGAAAGGTTTGTATTTGGCCTTGTCACAGGTAAATAAGAGAGTTTTATGAGAGTCACAGGTAAATAAGGGAGTTTTATGAGAGTCACGAGAAAGGGTGGACAATGAGTCTTATCATGAAGTCATATGGGGTAGGGAGGTTCTTTGTGGGAAGCCTTTTCTGGAACACAAAAGAGTGAGGTATTTCTTAACCATCCTTGTTTTCTGGACTCAGATGAAGTTCAACATTGTCACCTATATTATTTTAGCTTTTCTTAAAAATGTTTCTGATAAGATACTCTAATATTTGGACATGTCAGGTATTTTGTTTTGTTATTGTTTTCTTAACTAGTAAAGTTGTTTATATTGGGTACCAGTATTGAACATGCAAAATTTTAAACTTCTTTGAATTTTATTACTTTTCATATTTTAAAAATACCTCCATATGCCAAAAACAACTTTACTTACTGCTAACAATTTGTAAAACCCAAAGAATACTATGAAAGATGGAGAGTAGGAAGAAATTGAGGCTCATGGGGATCATATAAGTCCGCTAAGGCCATAGAACATGTAAAAACTGGACCAAATCAAATCACGTTCCTAATGAATACATTTTATTTTTCTATCTTGTAGAACAGTTATCATTGGGAAGACTAATAATATGTTTCTGATTCTTGACTTTATGGTATATTATTACAATTGCTCTTTTGCGTGTTAAAAATAGCTATCACAAATATGTACTGTAGCTTATTTGACCAAATAATATCAGCATTTTGAGACTGCCACACTTTTTAATATCATTTCCTCCCTCCTATTTTCCCCAACATTCTACTCCTGTTACTCAGGCAGGAATATGTATTTAGGTTTTTGCCATAAGTGACTTTGAATATTTATGGTACTCAGTGCCATCCCACACATCCAATAAACAGCAGCTAAATATATCACTGCAGACATCCTACAAGGATTTGGTCCTTGCTTAATCAAAGAGCATATGACTAAAATGAGAACTAATTGCTCTGTTGAACAACTTGTATTATTCATAATTTGGAGCATTTCTCATACTGACATTCATTCAAAATTCACCAACTTATTGATAAGCTAGTACCATATACTAATCACAGTGGGGAATAAACCTGGCATGATCCTAAAGTATAATAGAGGGGAAAGAAAGTTATGTTAGTGACTGCTTGGAAATCAGTCTTGAGCCTCTGAAAAGGAAGGAAGGAAGAAAGGAAGGAAGGGAAGAAAGAAGGGAGGGAGGAAGGAAGGAAGGAAGGAAGGAAGGAAGGAAGGAAGGAAGAAAGGAAGGGAGGAAACTGTCTTCCCTCTCTGGTTTTACCTCGTGTTCATTTATTAGGGATCAGGTAGCCATCATCTTGAATCCTCTTTTTCAGAGACTTATGATGCTTTAGAGCAATTATTTCCTTATAAGTCTGTCTATACCAGACCTAAGTCTATCTAACCTCTAAATTCATTGAGTATAGGCACCATGTATCAATATTATGTTTTTGTTTTATCTCTGAGTAGTTGAATGAAAAAATGAATAAAAAAATAAGATTGGTTTGTTTCTGAGTTTTCAGGTTACTATTTATTAACTTTGTTTTTTTTGAATTTTATTTTATTTTTTATACAGCAGGTTCTTATTAGTTATTTATTTTATACATGTTAGTGTATATATGCCAATCCCAATCTCCCAATTCATCCTACCATCACCACCCCCCATTATTTATTAACTTTAGCAATATTGCTAAGCTTCTGAAAAAAAGTCATTCATTTGTCCATTCATTTATTTAAAAGTATTTAATGAACAATTACTATGTGTCAAGCACTGTGCTATGTGCTAAATGTAAGTAGTCAATAAAATGGACTTGATGTACGTTTTCATGTATTTATAATACGAGAGACTGTTGATATTAAAGTAATAAACAGGCAAAAAGAAACACAAATAAAAATATGTAAATGTAGCTCCATAAGGACAGGCTAAGTTTCTGTCTTAGTCATCAGTGTATTTACTTACAGTAGCTCTTTGTACCTAGTAAGCATTTGATCAACTTTGTCTAATTAATTTAAGTAAAATTGTAAGAAAATTACATAATGACTATAACTTGTGAATATAATTTAAAATTCTGGACAAGGAAGGGGTGCTATGAATAGAATAAACTAAATCAGAAATGTACTCTAACACTATCCTACCAGTACTATGTATAGCAACAGACCATTGTAGGAGAGGAAAAATAATTTCCCCTCTACCCTTCTAGGTTCTTGGCTGAGACCACCCTGTAATAAAAAATAGATTAATAGGAGAAAAACAAACAGAAGTTTAATAACGTGTATACCTCCCCTATACATGGGAGATATCCAGGAAAACTGAATAACTCCTGGAAATGGCCCAAGCTACCACATTAAATACCATCTCCAGCTAAAGAGAAAAGAAGATGTTTCAGGTGGGGGAAGCTGGTTCTGGGAGGTTATCAGGCAAAGCACAATAAACAAGGGTACAGTTGTTATGTAGACTTAACTTCCTGCATTCTCCATTGATAAATTTCTAGAGAATTAGTCATCCTCCTCTTCCTGGTACAGAGAAGGAGACACCTTTACAATGGCAATTTCCCTTATAAATGTAAATTTCTCTTACAAAAGGATAACTTCTATTGGCTTTCAGAGTTTTTCCTGTGTCTGCAGTTCCTTAAAAATAACCAGCTCAAGATAATCTTTCTGCCAAAGAAGGATACTTTGGGGTAGAAAATTCTGCTCCCCTTCACCATCCTTTAGGATATGTTTCCCTTAACTGACACTTCTGTCTTTTCATTCAAACTTTGAAGGCTCTAAAATGAATGAAATGAATTATTTGTATATATAATGCCTAAAATAATTTATAAGTAGGTTATTTAAGTACTTTCGACTACCTTTTTTTTTTTCTGAAAAGCAGAAAGAGTAAAATATCCAGTAATGTAAGTGCTTGAAACATAAAATGAATCCAGTAAATGTTTATTTAATGATCCCATCACTCCATTTAAATGTACATTCCTGAAATTTGCTAAGTATCGCTTTGCTTAAGATAAGACATTTCAATCTTGTATGTTGAGAGAAATTATTTACATTTTGTAATGTTATCTTTCAGATAGTGATATAATATTTTAATGATAATTCTTTAATGCCAAAACAATGTACAATTAAACACTTTTAAAACCATCTGTGCATACCAAATACTACCTCTTTTTTATTCCACTGAAAGATTATTAAAAGGTCTAAATGGTTGTGTGGCAACGATTGTATCCCTTCCCTGCTACAATACTAACATGCCCAGTTAATATAATATTAAAGAATCAACTTTATTCATATATAAGTTTTCATCCTTGGGGACTTCTATTTTTAATTTTAATGAAATTCTAATCACCTTATGTAGTCACATTTTAAGATGATCATCACTGTCCAAATACTGTTTCTCATGTATGTTTGTTTATAATAATTAGTCTGATTTACTTAAATGAACTGTAAGGTAACAAATATATGCAAATAAAGCCTAGAAGGAATAAGATCAAAATTAGTGTTCCTGATTCAGAATGGCCTGTTCAGAGACAGCTTTAGGCAAATTGAAAAGTGTAGAGAATTAACCTGTATCATACCATTTTTGGTACCTGTTCTTCTTCCCAAAGATTCAATATAATTTCTTGTTTTCACCATCCTTTGCAACCAAATTAAGGCGCAAGGGTACTGTCACTCCTCCCCCAAATAAATAAACTCATGTGTGTTTCTCAAAATAAGAATTAATCAAATTGAAAAATGAATAAACTCTAGTTCTGGTAATAGAATTCCATCTAAGTTAGTATACATGGAGGGTTTCTTTTTTTTAATAATCAGGTGTACTGAGGTATAATTTATATACAATAAAATTTACAATTTAAAGTGTATAATTCAATGAATGTTGACAGTAAACGAGATAATATAGAAAATGCCTAATCTATTGCATATCATACAATAGTATCTCCGTAAGAAGCTACTCATCATCTCAAAGTCTATCCAGTTCATATTTCTAACCTCTATACTACAAGATTCATAAAAATCATGATTTGTTTTTGCTTCATAATCTCCCTCTAGTGCTTACTCCAAACTGTGGAAGAGATAGAAGCCAAATGTGATAAAGGATATATAAATGAAAATTCCTCTTATGTTCCTATTCTCCAGCTGAAAAATTTCCCCTTGTTTTGTTTTTCTAGTTTTTAATCCTTGTAACTGTTTATGAGACTCCAGCTCCCATGCTATACCTTTCTGTCCTGCTATTCCCTTGTGGTATCTCTCTTTCTCTAGAACACATTCTTCAACATGATCCACGTGTCATGATACTGCTTCCCCTACTTTGCCTTATGTGATATCTAGTTTTTCCCATGATACTCATTCCTTGGAACATTTCTTATTGATGTGGATACTTCACAGCTGAATGATTTAAGGCCTAGGTGAACCCCAGTGATGAGTCCCAATCCATCAGACACCAATCTGCTGGCCCAGATAGATTGCATTTACCATATTTCCTCCTGGGAAATGTAATATATGTATTTGCAAGAGAATCTTGGATAAGCCACTTGGGCTAGGGGGTGAGATCTCTGGAGAGACATGACAGAGATGATTTTAAAACTTTTAGACTCAGTACTCACATGTTATAACACACATTATTATAAAATGTTAGTTCTATAAAGCATACCCCGTTTCCTATCCTGGAATAAAGTTCATGGATAACATAACACAAAATTTCCAAAAATTTATATATATTTCTTATCTAAAATATAAAGGCAAATGAAAAAATAATTGATAATCGAACATTGCATTTCAATGTAAATTGCTTGGACATGATGAAACATAAAGACATAATGAAATAGCCTGATACTGGAACTCAGTAATACTTAATTAAGAAAAGTAAAAGAAAAAATCAGAGACCATCTATATAAAAAGTACAGAAAAATACAGAATAAAAATTGGTGTTAGGAAAAGTAAAAATACACCAGGTTTTAGTTTTCTTTTGTTTTTGTTTTTGACGACAGAAATAAGGAAATGACATTAATGGGCACAGGAATAACATGCCAAGACAAATTACAGACTGTGGAGGTTGGACGCAATGAAGAAGAAAGTATTCTCACAAATAAGCAGGTTCTTAGGTGTAAGTTAGCGTCAAAACACTCCTCTGTGTTATGACATAGACTGGGGTAGTCACAAGTATCACAGAAAACAAGTCATACAGATAAACAATTTGTATTGTTAAGAAATAGGCTAATGATGGGATTCAAATGTGGAGGCTTACACGCAATAGATTTAACCTATGATATCGTCTAGAGGTGAGCCGTCCATGGCAGATCAGAGGCCAATGCCAACATGTCGCTTTCAAGGAAGCAGCAGTATCACCCATTTCCCAGCCACCAGCAAGTGCGGAAGGAGCACCCAGATACAGGGCTCCATCACTAAGGAGATGATTCAAAAGTGCAGACATTAACTCTTTGTAATGCCATTGACCAAACTTAGTCACATGGACATACCTAGCAGCAGAAGAGAGTTGGGAATGTGACCATGTGACCAGTGAAAACGCAGGGGGACTTATTTATTGCTCAAAGGAAGAGGGAGCAATCTTTGACACAAAATTCCTCTGTAGAGGCAAATATTCAGTTTCTGAAACTTAAAAAGACTTTAGTGATCATATAGAACTAGAGGAAAAGCTGGAAATTGTAAAGAAAAAGACAATATACAAAAGGCTATAGAGATACAGAGTAGACCTTCTGGGACTGTGTCATTGTAGACTGAAAAACAATGATGCCTCTAACAAACAATTTTAATGTATACTTTTCAAGTTAGTAAGTGAATATGAAATATATTTTAAATCACCTTTACTAAAGAAATTCAATGAGATCTCTGCATTTCATGTGTCTCTGCTACATGAAAGGATTTTGTTCCTCTGCTGTTAAAAAATAAATCCTGAAATTTCATTGTTATTTACTTGCAACTAGTGTTGTTGCCATTCAAACACCTGTTTTAATCGAAATACATGGTTGTAAATGCTCTAATAAGAAATTTAGTTTCTTTCCAAGGAATGATTTTGTAAGTTTTAATCGGGTCCAAAACTTATCATAATTAGATGTATTAAATCATGCTTTGGCCTCAAAATCATCTTTTAATTAATTCTTCCTGAATTATTGACTAGCATGTTTTATATCCATTTCAAGTGGATTAATCATCTAATCTAGGATTGCAGGTTCATACAGATTTTTTAATTTAAGCATTATATCTTTTTAAATAGAACACGAATGAGAGCAGTGTAGTTCCATTTCTGTGTGCTTGAGCTCATCCTTATTTAACTGCTGCAAAGATAGAAAGTGAAAGTTCTTGGCAAACAAGGATTTTTAAAATAGTATACGATTGTTAATAAATTTACTAATACTCCCTTTACTTTGTGGCATAAAAGAACCTCACTTATCTTTTCAAATACATATTAAAAATATGTCACATCATTTCATAATATTTTAACTTTGGTATTCAATTTTTATTTGATTAACTAAAAGAATTCTACAACAGAATCAATTAGTGAGCAAAATTCTTTTAGAATAATTTTCGGATCAGTTGTTCATTTCTTCTTTATTGTCTTTTCACAGTTTATGAAATTTATCATATTCACTGGGTTACATTAATTATCCATGATAATGTTATCATTAATAACATTCTTTGGTTTATGAAATCTTTAACTTTAATTCTTGGTGGTTAAGTGCGATTGATGAATATATATGAAAATATATGAAATATATGCTAAAATACTTGATTCAACCTTAAAATGAGACTTTAAACCCATCTTACTGACTTCCTATCCCTAGGGCTCCATCTGTTTCATAAGCAATGATATTGGAGAGAGGAAATTTTTCATGTAAACTTATACATAAAGGTTATAAAAGTTGTCAACAAGTATAAATACTTGTTGCTAGGGTGTCAGCTCAGGTTCTTCAAGATGCAGACACCAAGGCAGGATTAGACATTTAAAAACTTTTTGGAGGAAATGCCTATGAAGAACAAAGGGAAGGAAACAGAAGAAGACAAGGTGTGTCTTCAGAATGTAGTACAGGTCTGACACCTGTGAAAGGAGAGAGGAAAAGAAGGAAGACTGGGAATAAAGAACCTTGGATTACAGAGCAGTTTTAAGAAAAATTAGAATAGGCAGATGGGAGATCCTCAAGCTAAAGTCACCCACTACAGGAACCTACTGCCCTGTTAGAATGGACTTGTGCTGGTACCTCCCCTGTACTCACTGGAACAGCCCACAGGAAGCATGGCCTCAGTATGAATACAATGGTAGATCCAGAGGGTAGATAAGTTCAGCTGATATCAGTGAATGTCGCCCCCTGTAGCAGATCTGAGCAGCATATTTCCATAGCTGCCAAGTTAGCAATTCTGAAAGTCACATTCCCTCTATGTTTTTTTAATTAGTGATAAACCATACATCTCCAAGCAGTAGAACTTTATTTTTATGAGGATACTTTCATTCACTTCTAAAGAAAAGATGCTTATCTGCTGTTCATTACAGAGATGGATTTTTTTTTTTAACTTTCACTATCTTATAGATTCTTCTTCAATCATTTTCACTGCTTAATTCAATAGAAGAAAATAACTTGATTTGGGTTTTTCTCCTTCCTTAAACTAATGACCTGCTGAAGCTGATAAATTTATTTTTTTCTCCAATATTTTTTAGCTTTTGATATTTTTGTATCAGTTTGCTATTCTTTAAGAAATGATTGCTTTATTATTCTGATTGGAATATTTATAAGCATTCCAGGGACAGTATTATAGCTCTCAGACATTACTTTAAATCCTGGAAGAATAATTTTGTCAAGACACAATGGTATTTTTTTTTGGTAAAACATACACTTAATTTTGACTATTCCATAGTGTAATTAAAAAAAGAAAAAGTGTTGGCAGAGTAATTTGTAACTGTGGATTTGTGGGCAAAGCTATAAAACTCAACTTCAAGTTTCAACTAAATATTGTCAACATTTTGCATTTATTTGGCATTTTGAGATGAGAACTAATTAAACACACACATTCACACACACATGTATATATACACACGTGTGTATATAATTATCTTGTCTATATAAATTTATATTTTATCATGAATACAAACCACCCACAAACTTACATTGACAGGTATCTTTAAATGGTGAATTAAACACCACCATTGGTAATTTAATTTCTCTAAATGTTAAACAACTCTTGGTAATGTTCTAAAGAGAACAGTGTTAAAAATTTCCCTAAATTTCCAGTTATATGACTGTATAATTTAATGCCTTCTAAAATCATGCAAAAAATAAGTTCAGAAAGTCATAAGTACCTTTTTGACCCATGAAGTTCCAGTAAGGCATTTAAGATCCGTGGGACAGAGGTAGTTCCTTACTGTGTAGAAAAACTATCCCTTATGTTGCAAAGTGTCTCCCATTCATGGCTCCTTCAACCAATTCCAGCAATGCTCCTCAGTTGTGATAGTCAAAAGTATCCTTACTTTTATCCAAAATACCCCAGGAAATGCATTCTGAGGCAAGAGTCCTGTGAAGCACAGAACTTTTTCTATGTTCAAGAGAGTCTGTGAGCTAAAGCATTTCCCCTGGACTACTCAACTGCTTTTCTAAAATAATGATGAATAGGTACTTTAAATGTATGTTTGAAGGGCCATCAATTCATTGTCCTGTCAGAACACTTGAACTGTTTTTGGCTCTGATCTGTTTTCTATAACACCTGGAAAAAAGAGTGAAGGGAGGGCTTCCCTGGTGGCACAGTGGTTAATAATCTGCCTGCCAATGCAAGGGACATGGGCTCGAGCCCTGGTCCAGGAAGATCCCACATGCCGCGTAACAACTAAGCCCGTGAGCCACAACTACTGATCCTGAGCTCTGGAGCCTGCTAGCCACAAGTACTGAGCCCACGTGCCACAACTACTGAAACCTGAGCGCCTAGAGCCCGTGCTCCACAAGAGAAGCCACGATAATGAGAAGCCCATGCACTGCAAGGAAGAGTAGTCCCCGCTCACTGCAACTAGAGAAAGCCCGTGCACAGCAACGAAGACCCAACACAGCCAAAAATAAATAAATAAATAAATAAATAATTAAAAAAAAAAAAGAGTGAAGGGAATTGCTCAGTATATACCCAGGACCCCAGAATTTCAAGTTCAGGTAGACCTTTAAGAAAGTTGATCCTATAAAGAAAAATAAGCAATTATATATGCCCTGAATTCTTGTGGTCTAGAGCATAAGCGTCTGCAAGCTACAAAAGGTTTGTCAGGTCTCCCCTGTAGGACTCTGCTGGGAACAATAGGATTGGGCACTGGACTTCTTGTGTTTTGTCAGTCTCAGCTGAGAAGGAGTAGATAATTATTTCCTTGTCAAAATTTTCAACATTTATTCCTAAGAACAAATTATAGCCAAGTACAAATGGAATCATAAAAAAGATATAATTAAGAAACAAGAGGAAATAAAGAATTTTTTTTTTAAGTTTGCTGTTTTACCCAGAGACCAGATCCCAGTTTATTTCCTTGCCCTGAGCAGAAAACACTGATTTTCCTAAGTATAGCCTGATCTTGTGAAGCCTAGACAGTCTATTTGGCATGGTTCTTAGAAGCCTCTCCCCCATGCCATCCTTAATTTAACTCTACGGTTGACCAGTCCTCTTGGAAATATCTTATTTCAGACCTTACTTCAGGTTGTTTTGCTGTTAATGTCCCTTCTCAGTCACTGAAATATTAATCTCCCTGCCACTGAAAGAGATATTCTTCTTGGAATTATCAGTTTAAATGTGATGCTGACAAATGTCATCATTAGGTATACGGATACAATAAATTACTAAGTTTTCTGGGGAAATGAATACAAATATTAATTTTTTTCTGACTTTATAGTGGTTAGAGCAAAAATCTCAGTATACACACATCTGGGTTGGAATCCTGGCTCTAGCAGATTCTGACTTTAATATTTGCTGGATGAGTAACCGGAAATAAGTTCTGTGACTTCTTTATGCCTTCAGTTGCCTTACTGGTAAAATGAGGAAAATGTGTCATATTATGAGATTGCTTGAATGATGAAATGAGATGTTTATAGCAATTGCTTAGTGCTTTGCCTAGAGTTAAATACTATTAATTACAGTAAAAGTATTAAAATGATAACATTTTTCTTTATACTTTGTGGAGTAGTTAGTATGACTAATAAGTGATCCAACAATATTTCAGAGGTTTTAAAACACAGAGTTGATTTCCCTCTCACTTAACAGTTCAGGAATGGTGATCTGCATCAACAAGTGGCAGTCACTTGATGGCAGCTCTTCCAACTTTATAACATGGCTTTTAAATTCTCTCTGATCATCACCATGCAAGCCCCACGAAGTGGGGAGTAGGTGGAAGAATGTAAAAGAAGCATGATGCCATTTTTTTTTTTTTTTTTTTTTTTTTTTTGCAGTACGCGGGCCTCTCACTGTTGTGGCCTCTCCCATTGCAGAGCACAGGCTCCGGACGCGCAGGTTCAGCGGCCATGGCTCACGGGCCCAGCCGCTCCGCGGCATGTGGGATCTTCCCGGACCGGGGCATGAACCCGTGTCCCCTGCATTGGCAGGCAGACTCTCAACCACTGCGCCACCAGGGAAGCCCCATGATGCCATTCTTAAGTGCACTGAGCAGAAATGGGACATACAGTTTTCAACCATTTTCTACTGGTGAGGGCTTGATCACGTGCTCACCTATCTGCAAATGTGGCTGACTGGTCAATCATGTCACAGCTATAGTTATTATGGGGAAAGGAGAGAATAGATTTTTGTGGATGGACAATCTCCCACCATGACTTTCTTTAAATGAACAATGCAATAGTTTTTTCTCCATATTTCAGAACAATGCAATAGTCTTTTCTCCATATTTCAGAACAATGCAATAGTCTTTTCTCCATATTTCATATGGTAAGGATTCTCTCTACTACAAGGGAGTAAAAATATGGGAAGTGGGTTTTTACCTGAGCCTCTGGGACACTGTTTCTTAAACTTAGAGCCAATATGCAACTGTAACCCAACCTCCTGGAGAACTTGTTAAAATTGTAGATTCCAGGCCTCTAGATGACCCATTGATCAACCTCTCAGGGGCATGACCTAGAAATTTCTTAACTTTTATCAAGTAAGGTGGGTGTTCCTTACATGCATTCAATTTGAGAACTATTGCCATAAAATCTAAGATGATACTTCATTTTAAAGTCACAGGTGACCAAATTTCAATTCTTCAAAGACTGTTACTATTTGTTCTTTAACATGATAGGAGTAAAAATTTAAAACACAGAAAACAAACAAAAAAAACAACTCATGGTGATTCTCTCTCCATGATGAGTCTTTTTATCTTTTAAATGACATTGCTGTTCTTCATATGAAAGACAGACAGTGATGAATTAGTTTCAGTAGAAATTACATCATTTGATGTTTTACCTTCTATGACCATCCCAATCCAGAATTATAATATTGTGAATAAAATTATCATTAAGAGATATGAGAAGTTGGTTGTTATTAAGGGAAACTTTGATTTTTTTCAGTAATCATATATTTTCTTCAATGATCAAAATTTATTTTATGACCTTGATTTAAATCACTACTAAATATCTTATTTTAAACAATTCAACTTTATAGGGAAAATATCCTTTAAAATAAAACTCTAAATGATTAAATATTTTACATAACTTATTTCATTCATTAGCGTATTGTTTTATAACCTATATCTTCAAATATAGTCTTTAAATTTTTTCAGTTGTCGTATATTATTGTATAACAATATTGTTATATGTTATTGTTAAAACTACACCATTTTAGTACAGTAGTTTTATGTGTTCCTTGATATCCTAAATGATTTTATTTTGTTATATATTTGGTTTCAGGCTTTCAAAAATGCTATTTCTGTTTTTGAAAGTATTTTCTTAACATTCACGATTTGACTGGAAAATCTCTCATCTTACATTGAGCTAGCAAAAGATTAGGCTTTCCCTTTTTTTTTTTTTTTTTAACATGAAGATCAAGGTTTCTCCAAACTTGGTGTGACCTTTTTCACTTTTGATGTTTTTTATATGCCTAAGGCCAGTGAGTTTCATATTTCAGTTTCCACAGAGAGCTCAGACCTGTGAGAATTAGCAAGGGATTAAAGTGTTATTTTCTCCCCTGTGCTCTTCCTTCTGGCTACTGTGCTCTTTCTTTTACTGCATAAAGTTTTCAGGAGATTTTTTTAAAATTCACTATTCTTTATTATGTCTTCTATTTTTCTAATATTCTTGTCAGATTTTCTTGACATCACTTTGGCCAACAGTGCCATCAATGTTGGCTGTATTTCCCTGTAAATAGATTTGGATGATTTTGAAGAAGAGATAGAATGTGAAGCTGTAAACCAAATTCATGTTTACCTGCCACAAAAATTTGAACTAGGAATGAATTTCTCACCTCTCATTAAAGAAAACAAATGAAATGTAGCTTAGTGGATATTGAGTATGATTACTGGGTACTGGGTTTGTTAGAAAGCAATCAATGTTTTGACATGTTACCAGGTTAAGTGAATTTCCCCACTCATTATTTACAGGGGCAAGGCACAATCACATACTTAAATGTATTTGCCTATGCTCAAATTTTCATATTATGAATAGAATAGGTAATTCTGAATTCTTGAGTATAATTTTTTTCTTTTACAATGACATTTATGATTAAATCAAAACAGTCCTACTGAAGGAACTCATTTTAAGTCTCAAAAGATCTTATTTTTAAAATTTTAAGGATGCTTACATGGTATGTGAGATTCTGCTTATTGAGTTTATTATAAATAAAAGAAAATAATTAATTGGTTGTAAATAAATGGTTAATCACCAATATGCCTTTACATTCTTGATTCTACAGCTTATAGATAAGCTGAAACATTTACAAAGGGATAGACGTATGATCTGTGCGATGGAGAAGAAAAAAATTGTGACTATATTGTTGAGCCTTTGCTGAAATTTCATTGAATTTTAACTTTTATATAAATATTGCTCCCCACTCTGACATTAACTCTTGATACTGTGTTGATTCTAAGACCAAATCTAATCTACAAAGCTAACAGGAAATGCCATACAGCATTTCATGAAGTAAATGTGGTAAGAGAATTAGCCTCTCTTCCTCCATCTCTTGAGAGACAAAAAAATATGAGGCACTATGCTAAGGCTCCTGTGTACACTATCTCATTTAATTACATTGCTTTTATACCCCTCTTTTATAAATTAGGAGCCTGACCCAAGGGATGAAATTATCTGTCCGAGACAAACATAGTAAATAAAGAGAGAAACCAGGAGATGCAAGCACAAATCCAACCATGAAAGACTGGGCTGAAGTCTAGACCTACTGATTTTATATCCCAGGGACACTTGGGATTTATTTCACATTAAACCCAGGTGGGCCTGGAAAGTCTTATTTACATAGATAATAGGAATGATGGGAATGAATATTCCAGGGGTAAGATATCCTTATGCTGGTAATAATACCATCTAGTGTTGTTTACGGCTCACTTTTGGCCACAGCTTACCCCACTGGCATATATCAGAATTTCCATAAACCTTTAGGAACAGTTGGATCCAGACACAAGGCTATCAAGGCCCCTTGAGAAGGGTGTAGGCTGAATTTCTCAAAAGACCTGACAAGGTCTTTACAGTAGTCTGTGACACATTCCTTGTGATTCAAGGCCAAAAAAAAGTGCACATCTGACTGTATGTTGTATACATCCTAGTCTTTGAAAAACAAAATACTGTAGTCTGCAAGGAAGGTTTATTTATTTAGCCTTGATGTCTTTCCACCAATCAAAGACTCTCTTGTGATAACTGCTAAAATACAAGCATCAACAATCTTCCCACTTAGGCTATTTCTCACTTAGGCATGCTTCTGTGATAATATACAAGTGTTAATTTACTTACTTAGGCACTTTGGCATGAGCCAGTTTCTACCTGAGATTTTCCGTTCTGTGATAACACAGAGTATATTGATTGAAGCAAACTCTCAACCAAAAAGTGAATCGTGTGTGCCTTTAAATAGCTTTAAAATGCAGGCATATTATTTTTACTCTATCATTAAATACCATAATGATCAGCATCAACCATAAATAAATTGAACTCTCCTTCTGGCAGAACGATTCCATATTTTTACTTAAAAATAAAATTAACAATCTCTCTTTTGAGTGCCTACAATTAATTTGGAGAGACAGAGTGTGTAGATAAAATACGTTGTACTCTGAAAATAATAACTGTGAGGCTAAAATATATATTTTTTTCTTTTTTGTGGTACGCAGACCTCTCACTGTCGTGGCCTCTCCCGTTGCGGACACACAGGCTCAGCGGCCATGGCTCACGCGCCTAGCCGCTCCACGGCACGCGGGATCTTCCCAGAACGGGGCACGAACCTGTGTCCCCCACATTGGCAGGCGGACTCTCAACCACTGCGCCACCATTTTAGCCCGAGGCTAAAATATTTTATAGACACAAAGAAAGAGAAACATTTAGGGATGTATAATACTTTCCTAATATTGAAAGTTGCCAGTAAAAAACTCAGGGGACCTGGATGGAGCAAGCAAAATGGTCGTTTCCAAAAAAACCGTGAACGCGATGCTCTTTTAATGAATTATCAAATGGTTGTAGATATTATCACAAATTCTCTTTAGCCTTAACACATGTGTTGAACAGTAAACAAAAGCAATTTATTTTGAAAAAAAGATATGTTTTATCCGTTTAAAATTTCAACTCTGACAGTTCTAAAGATAACAGTTCCCTTAGATCTAATGAACATTATCTCCATATGTTTTAGGCACTTATTTGGAGCAAAATCTCATTAGGCAGTGAGAAAAAATTAGCCCCTTATAAAATTACACATCTAAGAGAATTGACAGCGTTGTTTTGTTTTTTTTTTTTGATAGTGCCAGCATTTGTCAGAAAGAGAGGAACAGACAGACCCCGAGTCACAAAACATGGTGTGTTTTGTATTATAACAGTGCCAAGTTAACTAGGCATTTCTGTCAGTTTGGAAAGTCCAGGATCTCAGTATCACAGACTCTCCTTCTAGGGATAACTGGATAAAAAACACATTCTTTTAAATTTAGGACTATTTTAGTGACTCGGTGGCGTGCTATAAAATGACTTCAGTTGAATGGGCTTGACAGGAATCTGACAAAATCTTGTTATTAAAGTAAGGTTAATTTTGAGGGTTTTTTTTTAATAAAAAGCTCACAGTGGGCTTCCCTGGTGGCGCAGTGGTTGAGAGTCCGCCTGCCGATGCAGGGGACACGGGTTCGTGCCCCGGTCCGGGAGGATCCCACATGCCACGGAGCGGCTGGGCCCGTGAGTCATGGCCGCTGAGCCTGCGTGTCTGGAGCCTGTGCTCCGCAACAGGAGAGGCCACAACCTTGAGAGGTCCGCGCACCGCAAAAAAAAAAAAAGCTTATAGTAATTTAACATGAAAATTATCAACCATCTTGGTTTATAAGTTAGGTTTGGTTTATTCTATATTATTTCATATTCATATACAATGTTTATTATCTCTGTAGACTTTTACAATTTATGTTTCTCTTATATGTTCAATTATAGACTTTTAAAACTGAGGAACTAGAAATGCTAACTTTTTTCTTAAGTTATTAACTTATAATACAACCAGCAGATAACTAGAAACACATTCATTTAAACAAATGGGGAATTACATTTTCTCACCTAACCAATAGTCTTGAGGCAGGAGTTGCACAACCAGCCATACAGCTGCCAACAATGTCACAGACAGTTATATTCTTTGGTTCTCATGTTTGTTTCCTCACATATGGAAATGGTTGCTATAGCTCCAGCCATCATGTCCACTTTCAAGGCAGGATGAAGGGCAAGCAGGGCTGTGCTGGAACATCTGTCTCCTTTACCAGAATTTAACCGGCAAACTTTTCAGTGTACTCCGCTGGCCAGGACTAAACCGTATGCCAACTGCTAGCTTCTAAAGAGGGTTGGAAATTGGGGACTAAGTGAGATTTTACTGGTTGATCATTGGATTATATTATTTTATTAGCAGGGAAGTCAGAAGAGGAAACTGTGTCTGTCAAATACATACTCATTGTAATAAAAAAGGCAATGACAATAAAATCTATACAGTAAAGACTAAAGATGGGAAGTGCCTGTTCTTTTCCTTCAATTCAAATCCAGAATGAAACCTTATTATTGCTTTGCTTTTTTTAAAAAAAATAATTTAAATTAATTAATTTTTCTTAATATAACTTTAATTTTTTTAAAAGTGTTTTTTTCAGTGTTCTTCTTATATTAAAATTACACATGTATTGTAACTGTAATAATTTTTATATGTCAATCAAAAAATCAAAAAAAGTAAAGAGCAAATATATATATATTTGCTCTTTACTTTTTTTACTGACCCATGGGCCCCTACTACCCTTTGTATCTGATGACTCTGAGATGAGAGTTTCTTCAGGCCTTAGTACGGAGGGAGGACATTCATCTATGCAGCAGTTCTTGCCTACACTTATTTTTGGATTGTGGTTTCTCTGATCTGTTTCCAGTATCATTTTAAAGCCACTTTTTAAAAATAGAAATTCCCCCAAGTTTCTAATAAGCTAAAGGAACTCTTTCTTATTTTCCAGGATTGTCATATATTAATTCTTTAAAGTATTGTTCCTATCACTTCAATGGCATATGGGGTGGGATGGGTGATAAACACATGCATTTATCACTGGAAATAGATGTTCCTTCTATTGATATAATTCTCAATAGTTCCTTATTCAGTTGAACTTTACAAGTTTACTGAGTATGCATCAAGATCAAAGCATAGTGCTGGTTCTTAAGGCATACATGCAGATGACTAATACACTCTTTTTGACAGAAGAGGAACATTCAGCCTAAAAAAGGATCCAGGAAGAAATGAGTCTTATGTACTATTTACAGCGCTATTAAAGCAACTATTAATAGAACACTAATGGTAGACAGGAAAATCTCATGTGGCCGAAAAGTCTCAATCTAAGAAAAAGGTGTAATAATGAGAGGTAGAATGCCCCCAGAGAGATACAAAGCATATATTCTAGGTGTGTAAAATAGGGTAGATAACAACGTCAATAATCCCTGAGAATCAGACAGAAAAAAGGTGCCCTCTGGCAACAAGTCAAACATGTATAATTATTATGTGGGTTGTAACAAATTTTCTATGTGAATGCAGAAGTCATTGAGAAAGATGGCAGGAGGGAGGTGAGAGTGAAAATTTTAATAAGGAAGTAGAGGTGAATTTTGGGTTGCAGTAGGCCATAGTAAATAATGATTGAACAGAAACAAGAGTATAAGCTTCAAAATATAAAAGCAGAAGACTAGGATGAGGAGGACTGGTACAGAGTTGGTTATCAAGTCTGCAGAAAGAAAAGATGGTTTAACACTATTCTTCTAGATGGCTAAGTGCCATTAACTGTATACTATGGAAACCCAAATCAATTTTTATCCATTTCAAGCATAATCCTCAATATGCAAATGCAATTTAGTAACTCAATTAGTAGCATTGATCTCAGGTAAATTATCTTAACTGCTTCCAAAAAGTTCTAAAATTCATGCATTAAAATAATTTGCCTAGAGCTGCACATCATGTCAACAACAGATCCAAGGTGAAAATTCACCTATAGTTCTACTAGACAAAGTTGAGTAAAATATACATGCATGTTGTGTGTATACATGTCTGTGTGCATATGCATGTAATATGTATGTGTTTTTTCTGCATTTGATTTCATGTATTTTACTTAATGTATATAAATTGAAAAAAATATGATTATGCTAATTAATGATGAATATATGCAAACAAAATAGGAGCAATGGCAAAATGAGTGTGTCTCCATTGCTGAAAATACATTTCATCACCTGAGACTCAGTTTTAATTGATCCCTTAGGGAGAGTATGATAAGCAGTTATTTACCTGGCTGAAATGAATACTGTGGCAAATCATAGTTTTCACTATTCCCTCTACAGCTTACACTCCCTTTGTGGTCATTGATGGCTCCCAATTTCATTACTTACTAGATTTGGTTGCTGATGCACGGCAAGCAATAATTTCTAAACAGATGAATACTGAATTGAAATTGCTCAATTACTAAAGTTTTATTTTTGTGATATTTATAAACGTTTGGCTATGGCTGCAAGTAAAATGACTTTTAGATTTTGCACAGGTGAAGAGCTTTAGTGGGTTATTGCTGTATTGAATTACTTTGTGGTGTCTTGTGGAAAATATCAGCATGTCTATCTGCAAGCAGAATGAGAGCAGCAGAATATAGCAGTCTTGAGGTAAGTGATACTGATCAGACCAACCTCTCTCACTACACATCCCCAGGTCACAGTTCTGTGAGATTTCAAGTGATGAAGCTGTTAAATGTTTGAGTTCTTCAGAGAAAAAGTATAATTTATTGAATTAGTCTTACATGTTGCAAATTAATAGAAATATTTAATCACCTTGAATTTAGTATTTCTAGACATTCATTTATTAGTGGAATTTCAGAAAAGACATGGGACTCTTTCTGTATAGAAGCTTCTTTAGTTATTCCTATATAGTATACAAGGAAGCCCAAATCATTGCTTTCTTATTCTTTCACCAGAGTGTGCAGCTAAGCAAACAAGTGACAATGTCAGGAATTTCAGGTACTTACAGTAAAGAATAAAAAATTCTCATTATAGTAATAGTTTCTTATCTCTTAAGTAATAGTTTTTACAAAAATTCAACACCTGATTAAAAAGAGGAAAAAAAGATGTTCACATGTCAAGAAAAAATAATAGGGGGCCTTTTTCAGAAACAATCTGTATAAAATGTCTGGTTACAATTGATATACACATTTTTGTGAACACCAAAAATGTGTGCCAATTATCAAAAATACCAAGTATTTGCAAAAAATAAACTGCTTGGCAAATATGTGTTAGGAGTGCAAAGACAGTCAGAATGAGGAGAAAAGAGAAGTTCATCGATGTATCCTACAAGCAGGCTGGGCAAAGGATAACTCATGAGAGACTCAAAAGCCAATAGAAAAGTATTTCATTCTTATCTACTACAGAAATCCAGCTGGGGCATCATCCCTGGGATCTCTGGGTGACTTTGGGACAAACAATATACTCCAGGATAAAAATGTGAGGTATGATAGACAGAAGTAAATCTTTGCCATAGACTTTTATTAGGAAGATATTAGGGAGATTCCCAAATCCAGTTTGTTCCAGGAAATGAGTAGGTTGGATATACAAGATTAAATATTGGTCCACAGTCAGGATGTTTTCACAAAATTCATAAAGTAAGTGTAGATTAATCACCAGGACCAGATGGTATCAACCTGAGGGTTTTAAGGAACTCTAGGATGAAACTGAGAAACTGTTGGCCATGTGCAACCAATCATTACAAAGAAACACTGTGCCAGAAGACTATCTGTTTGCAAATTTAACTTTTTTAGAGGGTGTTTCAGGGAACTACAGTCTGAGTTTATTTTAGTAAGAGACAAAAATAGTGCATCTAAAAAAAGAACAGTCATTATGTACCTTCAAAATGTCTATTCTTTTTATTTAAAAAAGAGATTCCAAAAGTCACTCATCTTTAAAATTACTCTCCATGAATTTTATATTCAATTATATAAAATTTACCTTTGTTTGAAAATTGAATTATAATACTAAATATAAGTATGTGTGCATGTGTCTGTATGTATCTTTCTCTCTCTATCTATAAACACATATATATAAATATATATTGGGCCCTCAGCCATGTCTGGCAACTCTATATATTTTCTTTATTAGTGCACTTCCTAAATCTTCATAACTCTTACTCTGCCTAATCTCAGCTGATGTAATTCCTTCTAATTTTATGGGACAAAAAGAAGCAATGAAAAAAGAATTTATATATTTTCTCACTAAATATTTACCAGTATATATAATGTTATAATGAAAAAATATATGTAAAGTTATACATAAGTTTATAAAAGTAATATATAAAATATATCTAATATCATAAAATTTAAAAATCAACAATAATTTACAGATAAAAGATAATTTATAAATAAACTGTACAGCACAAGTAAGAATAAAGAAGGAGAAATGGTTACCAATTTGCTTGTTGACAAAAAATATTTTCTTCTTCCATTATCTCTTTCTTTTCAAACTCAGTAGATGCTGGGAATAATTGTGTGGTATTTTTCAGTTACATAGTGTTAAAAACTAACACTATTCAATCTCCTGTGCCTCTTTTACAAAAACATCACTAAAACTATATTGCTTTGTGGATGAAGGTGAAAAAAACCATTTCTTTAAGCAATTCATATGGTTGTTTTAAGTTTTGGCTATGGAATAGTTCTAAGGCAAAATGGAATAACACAAGGACAGGGAGCCTGATTTTAGTTTACTTTCTACCTAGTGCTATGATGTAGCAGGGCTTGAATGCATTATTTTAATGAATTGGTGTTGAGAACATAATTTCTTGATATTGATGTCTATGAATCTGCAGGAAGGCTCACATCCTGATTGTTACTCAGTCAGAGTCAAATGTGGGGGTCCAACAGCTAGGAAGAGCCAGGTGGGAAGAGATAAATGTGAGACTTAAGGTTCATTCCAAATGCAGTAACTACCAAAGAGCAGTCATTAGTCCACAAGCCAACCATTAAGACAAACAAATGCTATGCCAAAGGCAAAAGGTGAAGAGTCAAGAACAAGGACTTGTTGTTAGAATGGTATAGAAGTGAGTACAACTTATATGATGAGCATAAATGTAAAAGGAAACCTGGAAACTATTTTCTATTGTAAGTATTCTTTATCAATATTTACCTTACCAATTATTTGAACCTTAATTCTCATTGCACATTTAATTAGTGTCTGCCTTTCTGAATCCAACAGGCCATACAGGATGAATCTTTTATTGGATATATTTTTACTAAATCTCTTCATGTTGATTCATCTTCTTTGTACCAAGAGAGGTACAGTCTACTGGTCCTCCACCAGGCATATTCAGCTACATGATTATTATTCACTTTAAACAATACTGTCTACATGACTACACGGCTCCAGGCCTTGTGACAGGCACTAGAGGGGGAAAGTTAAGATGTACTATTCATTAATATATGTGTTATACAGCTGAGAATCTTTAAGAAATATATTAAATACCACATGTAAACTGCACAGAGCATTTCAAAGGCACAAGTTATAAAAGCACAAAAGCACAGCCCTAGATCAGGGGGGTTCAGGGGAAGTCTTTCTAGAAGAGATGATACATGACAAGTCTTAAAGAATGAGTTGGATACAGCCAAGGGAACAATTAGGATAAGGTAGCTGGCAGATTGAAGATCACAAAGTCTCTGTCACCTTGGTAGGAAATTATAAGCAATTCAGTATTGTTAGTGAAAGAAAATAAAGACAGGGAATTACAGCAGGTGAAGCTGAGAGGCAGGCAATAATCAGACCACAAAAGGCCTGAAATGTCAAGTTACAAATTTGGGGCTTTATCTTGAAGGTTGTGTTCACATTCATATTTCAAAAAATAGGAGTCAGTGTGAAAAATAATGTGATAAGGGCAAAACAACAAATGAGAAGTTCATTGTCATAGTCCAAACAAAATGTGATAGGACTGGAACTAGGATAATGGTAAATTGGTGCAATGAACATATTCAGGTAGTTCTTGCTATTCTGGCCCAAGATCTGAGATAGGAATTACTGACGGAGGAGAGATTCAAGTGAGATTTTGAGTTCATCTAAGTATATGTTGACTTTGAGTTGCCTCTAGACCATCCAAGGATATATTCAGTAGGCTCTTAGATATCAGATCTAATGGTGAAAAGATCAGGATTGGGTGGGCCAACTCACCAATATGCCAAATTGATGAACCCAGGATAAATTTGGTCAAGAGCCAATGTACAGACAGAAACAGACTCTACTACGGGAAGGTTTAAATGAAACTGAGCAGACATAATCCAGTTAAAAAAATATAAAAAGTAAAAGCTGGGACTGTTTTAAAATAGAGTGTGTTAATGGAAATTTTGAGGTATAGCAAGGCCAACAGATCAGGAGATGCTTATCACTGAAAAGATATTTGTTACAGTTCCTAGGGGAAGGGAACACTCATTTTGTGGGGGGCTCAGATGGATCTGTCACAAGATAGAAGGAGAGGGGAAATGTCAGCAAGAGGGTTTAGTGTGGTTTTGTGAGAAGGAATAGGAAAGGCTGGGTAAGCAGGCTTAGGACTGGCTAGACTGAATAAGTTCAGTGGGCACTGGGGCATAGGGACATTCTCTTGTCTGGAATTTTGCCCTGGGTGATTGGGGTAGGTAGATAATGACCCCAGAGTGTGAAACAGTCTGATAGGGGTGATGGTTGGGGGTGTAGCCTCTGGACTGGTTGGTCTGTATGTGAAAGGCGTGCTCCCAGGAGGAGGACTCCTTGCAAAGAGGGAGGGTAATGAAGGAGGCAGAAGCCAAGGCAAGGTGACTCAAGCGCATTATCATGTTGTCTGGAACAGAGTGTTGGACATTTGAATAATGGGTAGATGTGAAAGCATGAAGTTTACAGAAGCTAGAAACATGGCTAAGACAAGGACCCAATGTGTGAAGGAGAGGGGAGCTAGTTTCTAGAGAAGACGTTGAATGTACAAGAAGATTCACAAATCAAAGAAACAGGCTAATATAAACAATAATGTCTGCTATATGTCGGGCACTGAGGGGTGTGCCAAGGAGTAACTTCTGCAAATGACAGAGAATACAGTGTCAAACACAAGAAGCACATAGGACCTGGTGGTTATTTCAGGCTTTTCTTCCTGGCCTCTAGAAAGAAAGTTGCAGAATTCCTAATACTTCTTCCCCTAACTACAGAAATACTTAGTTAGCATATTTCTTAGCCTAGAAGGGGACACAATTAATTAGAAACGTGATGAAGTTGTTAACAAAGGGTGATACATTAAGAAGTGTTTCAGGGAGCTTCAAAAAGAAAAATTGATAGCCTTCGGATAAGTTTGTTTATTCAGGTATTTAAATGATGTTCATCATTGCAGCATCTGGGTGCTTCACACCTCAGAAAACCATCATTACCGAAAAAGAGGTAATTTCAATAGCAGAAAGCAAAATAATAGAACTGAATTGTTGCCTGCAGGACTGAATGACCCATAAACAACAGAAATTTTGAATAATCACACTGAAGAATAAAAGAGGAAGGTAAAAAAAATTAAGCAAAATAGGGAAACACTGAGTTTAATGCTCTTAACTGGTTACCAGTTTACGGTCCTGACAGATTATTTCTGAGTGTGAAAACAGAACAAACTTTACTCACTCATCTCTCATAATCTCTGCTTGGAGCCATGTAATGCCTGCTGTTTTTTCATAGCTGTGGATTTGTAGATTCAATCGTTTAAAATGGTTTCTTCTTTTATCAAAAAAATCAATCATACAATTTATTCGCTGCCAGCAGGTTGCAATTAGGTCTCATTCATTACCACATAGTTGAAGTGGTCAATACTTAGGTGTGTCCAAAACAGTTTTCAACAAACATGAAAGATACCAACTCCTTATTAAAAAAGTGAGACTTAGACTGAATTAAACAAATGCTCTGAACAAAGAAGCTTTAAAAATCTACTTCTCTTTCCAATTCTTAAAAAAAAAATTCTAAAAGTATTTAAGGCAGAGTCTTTTTAGCTATATTGTGAGAAACACTGGTATTTTGGATGAGTGATAGAGAAAAAAATGAAATGTTATCACATGGTGTACCATTAATCACTATGCTCTAATCTGTAAAACTTTGTTGGCCCATGGAAACAAGTTGCATATGAAAAGGTAAGTGATCTGGTTGTTTGATGGAAAAAGAGATTGTGAATCACAATAATAAGATATACTTTAAATATTTTTCAATGTAAGCTCTTGCTTTACTTATAAACTCATCCAAACTATAATCTTAAGAGTTTTAAGACCATTTCACCACTTTTCCTCAATAAAAAAGCAGCAACAACAAAACTCTGAAATAAGGTTCACTAAATTTCAACTCTCTTGGTGGTGCTTAGTGCTCCCTCGTTAGTGGAATGATTAATATTTCTTCTTGTTGCTTCTCTGTTTTGCCACATTTTATCGTATCTGTTATAAGTCTATTTTAATGAAATAAAACATTGTAAATAAATCTAAAGTGACCTGTGTCCCTCACCCCAAATTCTACCCCTTTGTACCTTCCCAGTACTACAAGCAACTTTCCAGTATGTCTTTTGTGTGTGTGAGAGAGCAACATATAATAGTACTTTATGTGAGTTTCATTTAAATATTGAGCATAATACTGCAATTTCTTTTTTTCACAATTGTTTTGCTCTCTATTGTATCAGTATATGCTAATGTAGTTAATTCCTTTTCTTCTATATATAGTATTCCATCATAGAGTTAATAACACATTTTATTTATTTGTTAGTCTGTTGATGGACATATAAAATTGTTTCCAATTATTTCTTATTACAAAATGAGATAAAATCGAAATCATCATATGTATATTTTTGTGCACCTGTGCACCGACTTATTTTTATTTATTAATTATTATTATTTTTTATCAGTTATACATACACATCTGTTCCCACATCCCTTCCCTCCTGTGTCTCCCTCCCTCCCATTGCACCAACTTTTAAAAATAGATTATAGGTAGAATAGAATGATTGGTTTGAAAGGGATATAATGTTTTTGCCAATTTTTCTCTTAAATTATTGTAACATTTTATACTCCCGTATATAACTATGACAGTTTTCCCAAGACCCTTTTCAGTATGTCATGGTATCAAATTTTTAAAAATTTTGCCCGTATGAATAAGAGATATTATTTTCTTTGTAAGCTGGTACTTCACCTATTGTTGAAAATGTTTTGGTATATTCTGATACTTTTATTGGACTCTTGGGTTCCTCTTCAGTGAATTGCTTATCATTGAATCTTTTAATTCTTTTCCTACTAGGATGTATGTGTTCTTTCTTATTGAATTCAGAAATGCAATTGGATAATAATTATCTGCTACGAAGTGGCATATATTGTCTCCTAGTCAACCCTAGTTTATCTTTTTACTTGGTTTATGATGATGTTAGTCATGCAGAAGTTCATAGTTTTGATAGTCAAATTCATCAACCTTTACAAGATGTGTTTATGTATTCAATTTAAAATTCTTTCACTATCATATATCAGATATTTTACCTTCTCCTACAACTTTGTTCTGATATTTCTAAATTTCAGTGTCCCTATTGAGTTATTTCCTCCATCTGGAAATACTTCATATAATGTAAGATAGCAACAAATTTTTTTCTTCCTTTATTCAACGACTATGGTTGTAACATCATTTATAATAGTTCTACTTTAGCCTACTGATTTGTAATGTCCCCTCTACCAAGAGAACGTGTTTTCCTGGGTCTATTTATAAGTTCTCTATTCTATTCTACTTGTGTATTATCCATTTCTGATCTTGAATCATACTTATAATAAGTTGTAATATTTGGCAAGAAGAAACCTTCCATTATTAATTTTTCCCCAGAACTATCCTAGATATTTCTGTTGCATTCTCATTAAATTTAGGATCAGTTTGTTTAAGATCTACAAGAAAACTTTGTTTTTTTAGATTTTCACTGTAATTACATTGCACTGATCAATATATTTGGGACAGAATTAACTTACTTAAGATACAAAATATTTCACTCATGAACTTATTATCTACTTCTATTTATTCAGAGCTTCTTTTATGTTTTTCAGTACTTCATAATCTTCTATTTCATAAAGAACTTGCACATATACCGGCAATTTTCACTCTTAATATTTTAGTTTATGTTGATATTGTGAATGGAGTATTTTTTAATACTATATATTTTTAGTTATTTCAGATTCTGATCTTGAATACAACACATTTGCTGCATGTTCTAACACATTTGCTGCATGTTCTTATTGGTTCTAATGATTTACAGATTGTCTTAGGTTATCCTGTAGACAGAGTCTGCAAATAACTAGGAGTTTGCTTTCCTTTAAAATATTTGTGCCTCTATTTCTGTTTTTCTGTCATTTAATTGGCTAGCTACCAGAATTTTCAGCTCAATGTGAAATAATTGGGATATAGAGGTCATCTTTACTTTTGTTCAGTCTTTTATTTAATTTTTTTTTAAGTATAACTTATCTATGGGATGTATAAAGTTTTGGTACATAAACTTCATCAGATTAAGGGAATTCCCTTACATTTATAGTTTGATGAGAATTTAAAAGAAGAATTAATTATTAATTCTATCAAACATTCTGGTGCACCTCTTGAGATAATACTTTTTATCATCAATGTAATAAAAGAAACTTATACTGATAGCATTTTCTAATGCTAGAATATCCTTGTTCTCCTTCAGTAAACTTAAGTATTATATTAACTTGATGAAGGTGCATTCAATTTTAAAATTTTATTCAATATTTCAGCCTACACATTCAAATGTAACACTGCTCTCTAATTGTCTTTTTTTAAAATTCTTCCCACTTTTTTTGTGAAGTCAATGAAAGCCATAAAAAAAAAAATCACATGGCTCTCCTTGTATTTTTACACTTAAAAAAATTTTTACAAGATGAATAGTCTCCATCCTTTAAAAATTAGTAAATCTGCAAAGTGCAGATATTGGTGGATGTGTTTATTGGCTTGGTTGCTCTCCCCTTTCTTTTATTACTTAAAAAATTTTTAATAATGTGTTTTTTATTTTAATAACTTTCTTTCTCTCTCTCTCCCTCTCCCTCCCTCCCTCCCCCCCCCTTTCTACATTTTCTTCTGAGCTGTGTGGCTGACAGGGTCTTGGTGCATCAGTCACATGTGAGGCCTGTGCCTCTGAGGTGGGACACCTGAGTTCAGGACACTGGTCACCAGAGACCTCCCAGCTCGACATAATATCAAACAGCAAAAGCTCTCCCAGAGAGCTCCATCTCAACACTAAGACCCAGCTCGACTCAACGACCAGCAAGCTCCAGTACTGGACACCCCATGCCAAACAACTAGCAAGACAGGAATACAACACCACCCATTAGCAGAGAGGCTGCCTAAAATCATAATGAGGTCACAGACACCTCAAAACACACCACCGGACGCTGTCCTGCCCACCAGAAAGACAAAGTCCAGCCTCATCCACAAGAACACAGGCACTAGTCCCCTCCACCAGGAAACCTACCCAACCCACTGAACCAACCTTAGCCACTGGGGACAGACACCAAAAACAACGGAAACTATGAACCTGCAGCCTGCGAGAAGGAGACCCCAAAAATAGTAAGTTAAGCAAAATGAGAACACAGAGAAACAAACAGCAGATGAAGGAGCAAGGCAAAAACCCACCAGACCAAACAAATGAAGAGGAAATCGGTAGTGCCTTAAAAAGAATTCAGAGTAATGATAGTAAAGATGATCCAAAATCTTGGAAATAGAATGGAGAAAATATAAGAAACGTTTAACAAGGACCTAGAAGAACTAAAGAGCAAACAAACAATGATGAACAACACAATAAATGAAATTAAAACTACTCTAGAAGGAAGCAAAGCAGAATAACTAAGGCAGAAGAACGGATAAGTGACCTGGAAGATAAAAGAGTGGAAATAACTACTGCAGAGCAGAATAAAGAAAAAAGAATGAAAAGAATTCAGGACAGTCTCAGAGACCTCTGGGAAAATATTAAACACAACAACATTCAAATTATAGGGGTCCCAGAAGAAGAAGAAAAAAAGAAAAGTACTGACAAAATATTTGAAGAGATTATAGTTGAAAACTACCCAAATATGGGAAAGGAAATATTTAATCAAGTCCAGGAAGCACAGAGAGTCCTATACATGATAAATCCAAGGAGAAACACACCAAGGCACATATTAATCAAACTATCAAAAATTAAACACAAAGAAAAAATATTAAAAGCAGCAAGGGAAAAGCAACAAATAATGTACAAGGGAATCCCCATAAGGTTAACAGCTGATCTTTCAGCAGAAGCTCTGCAAGCCAGAAGGGAGTGGCATGATATACTTAAAGTGATAAACGGTAACAACCTACAACCAATATTACTCTACCAAGAAAGGATCTCATTTAGATTCAACAGAGATATTAAAACCTTTACAGACAAGCAAAACCTAAGAGAATTTAGCACCACCAAACCAGTTATACAACAAATGCTAAAGGAACTTCTCTAGGCAGGAAACACAAGATAAGGAAAAGACCTACATAACAAACCCAAAACAGTTAAGGAAATGGTAATAGGAACAAGCATATTGATAACTACCTTAGATGTAAATGGATTAAATGCTCCAACCAAAAGATATAGACTGGCTGAATGGATAAAAAAATAAGATCTGTATATATGCCCTCTACAAGAGACCCATTTCAGACCTAGGGACACATACAGACTGAAAGTGAGGGGATGGAAAAATATATTCCATGCAAATGAAAACATAACAACCCAAAACTTATGGGATGCAGCAAAAGCTGTTCTAAGGGGGAAGTTTATAGCAATACAATCCTATCTCAAGAAACAAGAAACAACTCAAATAAACAACCTAACCGTATACCTACAGCAATTAGAGAAAGAACAACAACAAAAAAAACCCAATGTTAACAGAAGGAAAGAAATCATAAAGATCAGGTAAGAAATAAATGAAAAAGAAATGAAGGAACCGATAGCAAAAATCAGTAAAACCAAAAGCTGGTTCTTTGAGATGATAAACAAAATTGATAAACCATTAGCCAGACTCATCAAGAAAAAAAGGGAGAAGACTCAAATCAATAGAATTAGAAATGAAAAGAAGAAAGAAAAAACTGGCACTGCAGAAATACAAAGGATCATGAGAGATTATTACAAGCAACTATATGTCAATAAAATGGACACATTGGAAGAAAAGGACAAATTCTTAGAAAAGCACAACCTTCCAAAACTGAACCAGGAAGAAATAGAAAATATAAACAGACAAATCACAGCACTGAAATTGAAACTTTGATTAAAAATCTTCCAACAAGCGAAAGCTCAGGACCAGATGGCTTCACAGGCAAATTCTATCAACTATTTACAGAAGAGGTAACACCTATCCTTCTCAAACTCTTCGAAAATATAACAGAGGCAGGAACACTCCCAAACTCATTCTACGAGACCAGCATCACCCTGATACCAAAACCAGACAAAGATGTCACAAAGAAAGAAAACTACAGGCCTATATCACTGATGAACGTAGATGCAAAAATCCTCAACAAAATACTAGCAAACAGAATCCGACAGCACATTAAAAGGATCATACACCATGATCAAGTGGGGTTTATCCTACAAATGCAAGGATTCTTCAATATATGCAAATCAATCAATGTGATACACCATATTAACAAACTGAAGGAGAAAAACCATATGATCATCTCAACAGACGTAGAGAACACTTTTGATGAAATTCAACACCCCTTTATGATAAAAACCCTCCAGAAAGTAGGCATAGGGGGAACTTACCTCAACATAATAAAGGCCATACATGACAAACCCACAGCCAACATCATTCTCAATGGTGAAAAACTGAAACCATTTCTACTAAGATCAGGAACAAGACAAGGTTACCCATTCTCACCACTATTATTCAACATAGTTTTGGAAGTTTTAGCCACAGCAATCAGAGAAGAAAAAGAAATAAAAAGAATCCAAATTGGAAAAGAAGTAGTAAAGCTGTCACTGTTTGCAGATGGCATGATACTACACATAGAGAATCCTAAAGACTCTATGAGAAAACTATTAGAGCTAATCAATGAATTTGCTAAAGTAGCAGGATACAAAATTAATGCACAGAAATCTCTTGCATTCCTATACACTAATGATGAAACATCTGAAAGATAAATTAAGGAAACACTCCCATTTATCACTGCAACAAAAAGAATAAAATACCTAGGAATAAACCTACCTAAGGAGAGAAAAGGCCTCTATGCAGGAAACTAAACTAAAGAAATTAAAGATGATACAAACAGATGGAGAGATACACCACGTTCTTGGGTTGAAGGATCAACATTGTGAAAATGGCTATAGTGCCCAAAGTAATCTACAGATTCAATGGAATCGCTATCAAACTACCAATGGCATTTTTCATAGAACTAGAGCACAAAATTTCACACTTGGTATGGAAACACAAAAGACCCCGAATACCCAAAGTACTCTTAAGTAAAATGGAGCTGGAGGAATCTGCCTCCCGGACTTCAGACTCTACTATGAAGCTACAAGACATCAAGACAGTATGGTACTGGCACAAAAACAGAAATATAGATCAATGGAACAGGATAGAAAGCCCAGAGATAAACCCACGCACATATGGTCACCTTATCTTTGATAAAGGAGGCAAGAATATACAATGGAGAAAAGACAGCCTCTTCAATAAGTGGTGTGCTGGGAAATGGGACAGCTACATGTAAAATAATGAAACTAGAACACTCCCTAACACCATACACAAAAATAAACTCAAAATGGATTAAAGACCTAAATGTAAGGCCAGACACTATAAAACTCTTAGAGGAAAACATAGAACTCTCTATGACATAAATCACAGCAAGATCCTTTTTTGACCCATCTCCTAGAGAAATGGAAATAAAAACAAAAATAAAAAATGGGACCTAATGAAACTTAAAAGCTTTTGCACAGCAAAGGAAACCATAAACAAGACGAAAAGACAACCTTCAGAATGGGAGAAAATATTTGCAAATGAAGCACTGACAAAGGATTAATCTCCAATATTTACAAGCAGCACATGCAGCTCAATATCAAAAAAATGAACAATGCAATCCAAATATGGGCAGAAGACCTAAATAGACATTTCTCCAAAGAAGATATGCACACTGCCAACAAACACATGAAAGAATGCTCAACATCACTAATCATTAGAGAAATGCAAATCAAAACTACAATGAGGTATCACCTCACACCAGTCAGAATGGCCATTGTCAAAATATCTACAAACAATAAATTATGGAGAGGGTGTGGAGAAAAGGGAACCCTCTTGCACTGTTGGTGGGAATGTAAATTGATACAGCCACTATGGAGAACAGTATGGAGGTTCCTTAAAAAACTAAAAATAGAACTATCATACAACCCAGCAATCCCACTACTGGGCATATACCCTGAGAAAACCAGAATTCAAAAAGAGTCATGTACCACAATGTTCATTGCAGCTCTATTTACAATAGCCAGGACATGGAAGCAACCTCAGTGTCCACTGATAGATAAATGGATAAAGAAGATGTGGCACATATATACAATGGAATATTACTCAGCCATAAAAAGAAAGGAAATTGAACTATTTGTAGTGAGTTGGATGGACCTAGAGTCTGTCATCAAGAGTGAAGTAAGTCAGAAAGAGAAAAACAAATACCTTATTCTAACACATATATATGGAATCTAAAAAAAAAAAAAAAATAGTTCTGAAGAACCAAGGGCCAGGACAGGAATAAAGACATAGATGTAGAGAATGGACTTGAGGACATGGGGAGGGGGAAGGGTAAGCTGGGCCGACGTGAGAGATGGCATGGACTTATATATACTACCAAATGTAAAACAGATAGCTAGTGGGAAGCAGCCACATAGCACAGGGTGATCATCTCAGTGCTTTGTGACCTCCTAGAGGGGTGGGATAGGGAGTGTGGGAGGGAGATGAAAGAGGGAGGAGATATGGGGATATATGTATATGTATAGCTGATTCACCTTGTTATAAAGCAGAAACTAACACACCACTGTGAAGCAATTATACTACAATAAGGATGTTAAAATAAAAGTCTACCTACATAAACACAGCTAATTGAATTGACCATTTCTTATTCTATGACATTTGTTGTGCACATTCTTTTGTTTTCTTAACCTATCTAATCAAATACTGATTGACAAAAATGGTTAGTTAAAAGCAATGGACATTTTTATTTTGCTATGTGTGGTTATTTTGCCTTCAGAAATAATACAAGAAATTATATTCCTACCAGCACAAAATAAATTCTAGTTTTAATTTGAATATTTCTTTGTAACTGATCCTATTTTTTAATTTAATTTTTATTTTATGTTGGAGTATGGTTGATTTACAATGGTGTGTTACTTTCAGGTATACAGCAAAGTGATTCAGTTTTACATATGCATATATCCATTCTTTTTCAGATTCTTTCCCCATATAGGTTATTACAGAATATTGAATACAGTTCCCTGTGCTATACTGTCGGTCCTTGTTGATTATCTATTTTATATATAGTGTGTAAATGTTAAACTCAAACTCCTAATTTATCCCTCACCCTCACCTTTCCCCTTTGGTAACCATAAGTTTTTTTTCAAAGTCTGTGGGTCTGTTTCTGTTTTGTAAATATGTTCATTTGTACCATTTTTTTAGATTCCACATATAAGTGATATCATAAAATATTTGTCTTTCTCTGACTTACTTCACTTAATATGATAATCTCTAGGCCCATCCATGTTGCTGCAAATGGCATTATTTCACTCTTTTTTATGGCCAAGTAATATTCCATTGTATATATGTACCACATCTTCTTTATCCATTCCTGTTGATGGACCTTTAGTTTGCTACCATGTCTTGGCTACTGTGTATAGTTCCGCAATGAACACTGGGGTGCATATATCTTTCGAATTATGTTTTTTTCCAGATATATGCCCAGGAATGGAATTGCTGGATCATAAGGTAATTCTATTTTTAGTTTTTTAAGGAACCTCCATACTGTTCTCCAGGTGGTTGTACCAATTTACATTCCCACCAACAGTGTAGGAGGGGTTCCTTTTCTTCACACCCTCTCCAGCATTTATTGTTTGTAGATTTTTTGATGATGGCCATTCTGACCAATGTGAGGTGATACTTCGTTGTATCAAGAGTTTTGATTTGCATTTCTCTAATAATTAGTGATGTTGAGCATCTTTTCATGTGCATTTTGGCCATCTGTATGTCTTCTTTGGAGAAATGTCTATTTAGGTCTTTTGCCCATTTTTTGATTGGGTTTTTTTTTGATACTGAGCTGAATGAGTGCTTTGTATAATTGGAGATTAATCCCTTGTCAGCCGCTTCATTGGCAAATATTTTCTCCCATTCTGTGGCTTGTCTTTTCATTTTATTTATGGTTTCCTTTGCTGTGCAAAACTTTTAAGTTTAATTAGGTCCCATTTGTTTGTTTTTATTTTCATTACTCTAGAAGGTGAATCCAAAAGGATATTGCTGCGATTTATGTCAAAGAGTGTTCTGCCTATGTTTTCCTCTAAGAGTTTTATAGTGTCTGGTCTTACATGTAGGTCTTTAAACCATTTTGAGTTTATTTTTGTGTATGGTGTTAGAGAATATTCTAATTTCATTCTTTTACATGTAGCTGTCCAGTTTTCTCAGCACCACTTATTGAAGAGACTGTCTTTTCACCAGTGTATTTTCTTGCCTCCTTTGTCATAGATTAGCTGACCATGGGTGTATTGGTTTATTTCTGGCCTTTCTATCCTTTAAATCCTATTTATTTTTAAGGCAGTCAAATGCACTTGTATTTTATGCTGGACTACTTTCAGGTGTGGCTCCCTTTGGGATAGTTTTAGTGCTACCTTACCCATGCTCTTCTGCTAACATAACAGAGCAGTTTTGCTACTTTTTTTAATGCCATGTAACAAAGACTTTTTATGTATTTATTTATTTTGAGTTTCTGTTGACATTATTTAAATGTAATCATACAGAATGTACTCTTTAATGTCTGGTTTCCTTCATTATGCTTGTAAGATTCTTTTTCTTTATCCAGCTTTGTTGAGATATAATTATAACATTGTGTAAGTTCAAGGTGTACAAAGAAATGATTTGATATATGTATATATTGTGAAATGATTGCCACAGTAAACTCATCATGGCACAGTATGCCATCACCTCATAAAGTCACCATTTGTGTGTGTGTTTGTCCATGTGTGTTGTAAGATCTTTCAACATCTATTCTCTTAGCAACTTTCAAGTATACAGTATAGTATTGCTAACTATAGTTACCAAGCTGTACATTACATCCCCAGAACTTATTCATCTTATAACTGGAAGTTTGTACCCTTTGGCCACCTTCACCCATTTCCCCCATGCACCCAACCACTTTCTTTGACACCTACTACTCTGTTTGCTGTAACTATGAGCTCAGTTTCTTTAGATTTCACATATAAGAAATCACACTTTATTTGTCTTTCTCTGCTTACTTATTTTACTTAGCGTAGTGCCTTCAAGGTTCATTCATGTTGTTGCAAATGACAGGATTACTGTTTTTATGGCCGAGTGGTATTTCATCATGTATATGTAACAGCTAGAGTGAATAATGCTGCAGCGAACATGGGGCAGGGGTGCAGGTATCTTTTTGAGGCAGTGATTTCAATTCCTTCAAATATATACCCAAATTGGAATTGCTGGATCATATGGTAGTGCTATTTTTTATTGGGGGGTGTTAACTCTATTTTCCATAGCGGCTATACCAATTTACATTACCACCTTTTCTCCACACCCTCGCCAGCACTTTTTATCGCTTGTCATCTTGATAACAGACATCTTAACAGGTATGAGGTGATATTCCATTGTGGTTTTGATTTGTATTTCCCTGATGATTATTGATGTGGAACACCTTTTCATGCATCTGTTCACAATTTGTATTTATTATTTGGAAAAATGTCTATTCAGGTTATCTGCCCATTTTTTAATCATACATATATATATATATATATATATATATATATTAAAATTTATGAGTTTCTTACATATTTTGGATACAAACCCTTGATCAGATTTGTAATTATTTTCTCCCATTTCATAGGTTGCCTTTTCATTTTGATTTTTTTTTTCCTCTGCAGAAGCTTTTTAGTTTGATGTAATCTCATTAATTTTTTGTTTTTGTTTTGATTTTTTTTGCTTGTGCTTTTGGTGTCAAATAATTGTTTTAATAAATGCACTTTTCAGTTGAATAAAATCTAAGTCTCTTTTTTACCAGGTTCTGACAAATAGAAAAATTTAAACATACCTGTAGGAGCACAGTAGATGTCTATTGGAGTCAATCTCCCATGGATGCAAATTGCCTTTAATTTCCTCTAGAAATAGAAATTTAAAAGAAAGCATTTGCTAAATAGATCTCCGATCTCCTATAACTTGTTGCACAACCTGAAGTGTTAACACTGTATCAGGCATAATTGATGCAATGGGGCTATTACTTTAATAAGACCTCTATAAAGCTCAATCAATCCCCACTATTCATCAGCTTTTCTCTAGGCCATACTATACTGTTAAAGAAGGAATTTGTGGGGACAAATACATTTGTGTCTATAGAACATATCCTTTAATAAACCTAACATTTTGATACTTTCCATGTATTCCACATTGCTTTAAATTAATTCTAATTAATCTTTAATTCTGAAGGTTCTAATCTTATATGGGTATTTAAAACATGATGAAGGGGTTTCCCTGGTGGCGCAGTGGTTGAGAGTCCACCTGCCGATACAGGGGACACGAGTTCGTGCCCCAGTCCGGGAAGATCCCACATGCTGCAGAGCAGCTGGGCCCGTGAGCCATGGCTGCTGAGCCTGCGCATCTGGAGCCTGTGCTCTACAATGGGAGAGGCCACAACAGTGAGAGGCCTGCGTACCGAAAAAAAAAAAAAACATGATGAAGAGTAGGTTTGCATGAAGTTCTTTTCCTCAGTGACTTGGATAAAGGAAAAATACCTCTTGCATAATATTGTCTCCCTAATGCACATTGGTAAGCTGGAGCAACAGTCATTCATAACTTTTCTTTAATAAATTCCTATTTTGAACCACCATCCAATCCATCGAGGCCCTGAATAGAGCACAAAGGTGGAGGCTGGGCGAATTCACTCTCTGCCGGAGCTGAGACATCCATCTTCCCCTGCCCTCGGACTTGGAAGTTCTTGGTTCTTGGGCCTTTTGGCTCCAACAGGGACTTACACTCTTGGTTCTGATTCTCAGGTCTTTGGTCTCGGACTGAATTTCATCACCAGTTTTCCTGGTTATCCAACTTGCAGATGGCATATCAAGGGACTTCTCAGCCTCCATGACAGCATGAGCCACTTCTTGTAGTAAATCTCTTTTACATAAGAAAAAAATGCCTATTTTGAGACATACTTTTGCTTGTAAGCCTTCTACAGGTGTATAACCGTATTTCCCTAATTTAGTTATTTTGACCTTTAACTGTCCATCAGCACATTTAGAGTATGACAACATATTGTGCACCAGTGTCTAGCAATCCCTATTAAGGTGTCTTCACTACCCCAGCCACTTTGCTTATATTAATACAGACAACCTTTCCCTGCTGGAGTTTGCACAAGACACCATGGTCATCCTATTACCCAGAATCATAATTCTCTCCATTATATCACACCTTTTAAATCAGCATGCGTCCCAGGGACTGTAGATTTCTCTTTGGGTCAGTATCAAATTTTCAATATTTATCAAACCTAGAATGATTTGAAGGAATCTGATGTGGTCCTTTTCTAGCTTGAGGGGTTGATGGAGTAGCCAGATCATCTATTCACTTATAGTGACCCTTAAAATGTTAGCAGATACTTCATCTATCACCTTCTGTTTCTGGCAATTTTTAATGAATCATTTGGACATTTCCATCCAATTTAATTGCCTGAAGGTTTTCTTTATCCCTTTTGTTTTTGTTTCCTGTTTTTTCTGAATAATCCTCATCTTTTCCCCTTCATTTAATCTCATCTGTGGGACCTGAGCTGGTAGAGTCCCCAAAGCGTTCTTTATATTATTGTGCTCATAGTACCAACTACTGTAATAAGAGTGGGATCATTGAAAGAGCCTGTAAGACTTCACTGAGCACACTCATATAGGCTTTTAATAAGGGTAACAGTATAGCAGGTAAACACAGAGATGTGCAACAAATTCCAGGCACATCTCCCAGGGTCCTTTCTTGGTTGCACAGGATGCTTTATCTTAAAATTGTTATCCAACAAGATAGACGCAAAGATACCTTGGTCTCAAGGAAGCCAAGATGCAAATTTACTGAGAGCCTTTTGTGCCTCACTGGTCATAAAACCAGGCTAGGGAACTGTTTAAACCAGGTGCAAACAATCAATTTATACGTTTCAGTAAACAATGTAGACAAATTAGCACGGAGTGACTTCAAGGGAGTTTTTTACTTTATACAACATATTTTAAATCACTAGCTAGTACATTTTATCCCTACTTTGGCCAAGGGTCAGTAGCAGACTTCTGGAGTCCCTGGGGATAACATACTTCTATATCAGAGACCAGCCACAAGTTATCCCTATTCTTATACAGATTGTTTACAATTTCAGTTATCTTATTTCATTTAAAAATATTTACAGTGGAATAAAAATCATGATCTATATCACTGATTTTTAGAAAGATTTTTAGACTTGCTTTAAGACCTAGAGATTGTTCTACTTTATCATAAATGTTTCTTGTATGCTTGAGGATATGAATTCTATAATTGCTAGAATTAATTATTCTATAGACATATGTCTTTTAAACCGATTTGTCAATTAAGTTTATCAAATCTTTCAAAGCCTTATTATTTTGTCCTTATTTGTTCACTTTCTGTCACTTAGTGAAATAAGGCTGTTAAAGGAATTTTATCATGCTTGATTTGTCCATCTATACATGTAACACTGTCAGTTATTTCCCTTATATGTTTGAGAATAGATTATTATGTTCACACAGGTTATAGAGTTTTATATAATCCTGGTGAATTTAAGGGTTGTTTTTCCTATACCATTACTATTTTCCCCTAATGTGTATAAGACATTGCCATCAGTGCATTTTTAGGTCATTTCTGTCCTAATGTATTTGTTCTAATACTTATTTTCAAGATTTTTATGGTCTTCTATTTGTTGATTTTTATAAAATTATATAGATGTACCTTTTAAGAGTATTAGAATATATCTTTTAATTGGCAACTTAATTCACTTTACACTTATTGTGATTATTTATTTATTTGAATTCTTTCCTTTATCTTATTTTCTATTTTTTTATTCTGATTTTTTTTCTCTGCTTCCTTTAGCTTTCTTTTACTCCATTCTTTGTGATGGGTAAATGCTTTTCCTTTATTGTTTGGAAATTATGTATTTAGTGCTTATTCATTTTTTTAAGTGAAATTTTTAAAAAAGTCAAAATTTCTTTCTTAGATCACTTTAAATACTGACCACCCCCTCCCATTTTAAATGCTGTTTTAGGGAGCTATCTCCCAAAGAGATGTATGTGCCATCTGCTGGAAGGATCCCTCCTCTTAGTGGTTATATAATTCAACTCTATTCCCATTTAATTTTCAGTGAATACTTCATGAGATCACACCTATGTTAAACCTGAAAATAAAATGGTTATATTAGTGACTTAACTGTTCTTTGTTATATAACCAACCTCTGAAAGCAAGTCACTGTGCTTTTACCTGCTGAATACTGAGATGTGCATGTGTCTCATATCACAGTATTTGTGCATTCATTTCACATAAGAATATATTTCTTTTTCTCCTCTATCAGCCCCCTCATGGTTCCTGAGATAATATATTACTTCCAATGCAATAGAAGTTCTTTTCAAATTTTTTCCACTTTCAGACATTGCTGTCTATAATAGGTAATAATGTATTTTTTTAAATGTGGAAATAAATTATTTATGCCAAGATACTAATATTATCTTCTAGGCAGTAGCCATATTGCCTTCATTTCATTGATTTGTTTATTCCCTGTAACATACTGAATTATGATACATGCAGTGATGGAATTGCAGCAGCGTTTTAACACTAAAATGTATTCAACATGGGCCACTTCAGGAAAAATGAAAATGACAATCAATAGGCAGAAACCTATGTTTTTATTAATCAAAATGTAAATGGAGTATATCTGAAGGTATGTTCTCATTAACCAACAAATATACTATGCTAACAGCTGTAATGGAATGGTTAAAATCCCAGTTTTAAAACTAAAGCTTTAAAATGATCACATTTATCAGTAATGTATTCAGAATCATTTTTATTTTAAAAATATAAGTTTTGTTTTGCACTGTTTTGTTTTATTTAATAAACAGTTAATATTTTTCACATGAATACATTCTCCAAGAAAAATCAGAATTGAATTTTTCAGCTAAAATGTAATTCAAAGGCTAAATTATTCTTTTTTTAAACAAATGCATTAATGTATTACTATAATTTATTGTGGGACACATTCTATTTATTTCTCCTCTTGAGGATTACTTAGTTTTTGCTCAGTGGCCTGAAAATCTGAAATTTGGCAACCATCCTCTCTACCTGGGACTTTTAAATCAGAATTTCTTTTTTTTTTTCAATATTTGGGAGATTTTATGTCTCCTCCATTGTTGTAGGAGGGTGTTGATATGCTTTTTTTTGTTCATTACACTACCTGAGAATCTAATTTTCATCCTCATTTCTAGTGTGTATTTGGAATCTCAATTGTATTGTTGAATAATCTCACCAATAAGAACCATCCCATCTTTTGAATTACAGGTTTACTCAGAAGAGGGTCAATTGATTTTACTATTCCCAGCTGGGAATTTTTTACTTAATTTATTTATTGCTTCTATAATCCAAAATCTGATTAACCATAAAGGGTATGTTTTACTTAAGAAGTTAAAGACTGATATCTCAACTAATTGTGACCAATTATGAGTAAAATAAAGATAAGGGGTTTTTAGAATATTAGTTGTTTTACTGTGTACAGCATTAAAACCAAGGAAATATAAAATTCTGCCTTTGCCTTCGATAAGTTTACAATTTTGCCTGGAAGATAGAGGCTAAATATATAGAAAGTAAACTGAAAGTTATCTGCATGTCTAGGCACTTTGAGGATAATGAAAACCAATTTTGTCTAGCTAAAAGATGATACTAGCCTTTGTCTGGTACCTAACAGTGAAACAACTTAGTCTGAAATGTAGAACTAATCAATAACTGATATGAATATTCCAGTCTTTCAACTTGTGTAAGTGAATTACTTTTGGTTCATTAACACTGCCCCAAAGTCATTTATTTTAATACATAGATGACAGTATTTGAATTTTAAGTACTTCCACTCATTTTTTTTCTTTTCCATTTTAGCTTATGTGTAAATCAATTTACTGGCAAGATAGAGAAACATTTCTTCTGCACTGGATTTTTACCACATAGCCTTGAGAGAAGAAGGCTCAAGGCATAGCCACTTTAGATGAATGCTTTAAAAATATTACACGAGTGGTATCTCCTGATGAGTATAAAGAGTTAGTTAAATACTCACATATTGTATATGTGCAAACATATTTAAACAAGATGGTGTTTTTTAAATATATTTGAACATAGTGTAGTACTTGAGATTTAGTCCAAAATTTGATATAACCCAGATAATTCCTCCTATACTACAGTGCATAGAATAGAGCTATTGTTCTGTTTCAAGAAAAACTTTATGGTAGAGAGGGTTATATGTGGAAACCAGGGTCTACAAGGGTTAAATAACTTGTCCACAGTATGCAGCTGGTGGATTGAAAACTCAGCTTTGTAGGTTTTCAGATAATTTGTTCTTTCCATTATATCATTTTAGTATGTTGGTATCTCTTTTTTTTTTTTTTGCGGTACACGGGCCTCTCACTGCTGTGGCCCCTCCCACCGTGGAGCACAGGCTCCAGACGCGCAGGCCCAGCAGCCATGGCTCACGGGCCCAGCCACTCAGCAGCATGTGGGATCCTCCCAGACTGGGGCACAAACCCGTGTTCCCTGCATCAGCAGGCGGACTCTCAACCACTGCGTCACCAGGGAAGCCCTGTTGGTATCTCTTGGAAGTGGATTCTTAGATGTAATTTAGTTTGCAGGATGTTTATTAAGGAGTGTCTTTGGAGTCAACATTTGTGGAAAGAATGGGAAGGAAGCAGAACTAGATAGATAGAGATCCTGTAATGCAAATCCAACAATAATTTTGGCCAAGATTTTGGGGAACTCTGGAGCTAAAATGGACAAATAGAACTGTCCCACATTAGGAAGAAATGGATAGGCCTTTATAACCACATCTATTGGATCTGGGCTACTCAGAGTATGATGAGATGGAGGTTTTGGTGTTTGTAGTGCTGGGGTGAGGAAAAAAGCTGTTCCCTGTAACAGAAATAATTTCTGAAGTTATTGATACGTTAAGGCTATCTCTGTTGGCACCCCATGCATCTGGGGCAACAAATAATTTCATGAAAGAGAATCTGGATGAGGTATTTCCGAGTCCACTGTAATCCACCACTTGTACTACCCAGCACCATTTCTTTACAGGACTCATCAATGGTCTTTGTTGCTGGAACTTTGCTATCCATGGTAGCTACATCACTCATAGTAAGTAAAATCCCATGCATAATCTCCATCTCTGCCACTGTGATCACTCATTGTTCTAGCAGTAGGGCGGCCAATGACAGAGGATGGGTGACTTCAAATGATTAAGTCATTCAGTCTATGTGGCTGTTTAATAACTCTTCCATGAAAAATGATTTCTGGTAGGAGGCATTAACATGTGGTACAAAGATCTTCACATTTTTCTCCCATTTCTACATGTCCCTCTATGTTCCTCTACCCCATGACTTTTTTGCCTCTGTTCTGCCAATTTGTCTCCTTCCAGACTTCTAACAAGGGCATTACCCCTGCCTATAAGTCAGGCCACTTCTCTTTCCACACAAAATGGATAATAATTGCTACTGTTTGGGAGAATTGTTCTTCACAACTTAATTTTTAAGGGAACGCATGTGTGAGGTTGTAGGGCAACTGGTTTCTACTTTTTGCTTCAATCCACATACCAAGCCAACTGTGCTGTGAAGCCAGAGCTGGTGTATTGAATTAAGAATATGCAGATTATGACCTGCCAAATGAATGGGAGGGCACAAGCCACCTACACAGAGTTGGCTCCCTCAGCATCTGAGCTCCCACTTTGGGGAAATAAACCCATGGGATCGTTTTGAATAAAGGTGTAGTTTCAATACACCCACACAAAGGAAGCAGAGTCACAAGATTTCTTGTAGATACCAGAAGCGGGGAATGGGAGATGGAATAAACCAGGGTAAGGTCAGTCCTCTCTTCCAGGTCCCAAGAGAGCAGATTTCACCCAGGAAGCTCCTGAGGAGGTTGCTAAGCAACACCTGGATGTGTTCTCTAACCAAATGTCTTCTCTAAGGCCCATTCAAAGCTTTCTTACTGAAGGGAGCAGTATTCCCAGGTATGGCATACACTAACTCTGGAACCCAAAGAAGCATAATAGGGGGTTATGCTTCTTTCATCATGGTGTAAAGTGCAAGATACAATAATTTGTATGTTGCTCTGAATTGGATATTCTGGCATGAATAAAACTTTTGCTGATGTGGCAGACCAATGAAAATTTGTAGTTATAAAGAACAGACCAGGTACAGAAGATGGCGGAAGAGTAAGACGCGGAGATCACCTTCCTCCCCATGGATACACCAGAAATACAGCTACACGTGGAACAACTCCTACAGAACACCTACTGAATGCTGGCAGAAGACCCCAGACCTCCCAAAAGGCAAGAAACTACCCACATACCTGGGTAGGGCAAAGCGGAGAGATTCCCGCACAGAGGATCGGTACCGAGCGGCACTCACCAGCCCGAGAGGCTTGTCTGCTCGCCCACCAGGGCGGGCGGCGTTGGAAGCTGAGGCTCGGGCTTCGGTCAGAGCGCAGGGAGAGGACTGGGGCTGGCGGCGAGAACTCAGCCTGAAGGGGGCTAATGTGCCACAGCTAGCCGGCAGGGAGTCCAGGAAAACTCTGGAGCTGCCGAAGAGGCAAGAGACTTTTTCTTCCCTCTTGGTTTCCTGGTGCGCGAGGAGAGGGGATTAAGAGCGCTGCTTAAAGGGGCTCCACAGACGGGCGCGAGTCGCGACTGAAAGCGCGGAGCCCAGTGACGGGCGTGGGACGCTGGGGCTGCTGCTGCCGCCGCCAAAAAGCCTGTGTGCGAGTGCAGGTCACTATTCACAACACCCTTCCGGGAGCCTGTGCAGCCCGCCACTGCCGGGGTCCCGGGATCCAGGGGCGGCTTCCCTGGGAGAACGCACGGCGCGCCTCGGGCTGGTGCAACGTCACGCCGGCATCTGCCGCTGCAGGCTCGCTCCGAACTCAGTGCCCCTCCCTCCCGCCCGGCCTGAGTGAGCCAGAGTCCCTGAAGAGGCTGCTCCTTTAACCCTGTCCTGTCTGAGCGAAGAACAGACGCCCTACGGCGACCTACACGCAGAGGCGGGGCCAAATCCAAAGCTGAGACCCAGGAGCTGTGAGAACAAAGAAGAGAAAGGGAAACCTCTCCCAGCAGCCTCAGAAGCAGCGGATTAAAGCTCCACAATCAACCTGATGTACCCTGCATCTGTGGAATACATGAAGAGACAACAAATCATCCCAAATTGAGGAGCCAGGAGTCAGTGCTGTGCCTCTGAGGTGGGAGAGCCAACTTCAGGACACTGGTCCACAAGAGACCTCCCAGCTCCACATAATATCAAATGGGGAAAATCTTCCAGAGATCTCCATCTCAACACCAGCACCCAGCTTCACTCAACGACCAGCAAGCTACAGTGCTGGACACCCTATGCCAAACAACTAGCAAGACAGGAACACAACGCCACCCATTAGCAGAGAGGCGGCCTAAAATCATAAAAAGTCCGCAGACACCCCAAAACACACCACCAGACGTGGACCTGCCCACCAGAAAGACAAGATCCAGCCTCATCCACCAGAACACAGGCACTAGTCCCCTCCACCAGGAAGCCTACACAACCCACTAAACCAACCTTAGCCACTGGGGACAGACACCAAAAACAACGGGAACTACGAACCTGCAGCCTGCAAAAAGGAGACCCCAAACACAGTAACATAAGCAAAATGAGAAGACAGAAAAACACACAGCAGGAGAAGGAGCAAGATAAAACCCACCAGACCTAACAAATGAAGAGGTAATAGGCAGTCTACCTGAAAAAGAATTCAGAATATTGATGGTAAAGATGATCCAAGATTCTATTTCCCAGATCCAAAATCTTGGAAATAGAATAGACAAAATGCAAGAAACAGTTAACAAAGATCTAGAAGAATTAAAGATGAATCAAGCATCGATTAAAAACACAATAAATGAAATAAAAAATACTCTAGATGGGATCAATACCAGAATAACTGAGGCAGAAGAACGGATAAGTGAGGTGGAAGATAAAATAGTGGAAATAACTGCTGCAGAGCAAAATAAAGAAAAAAGAATGAAAAGAACAGAGGACAGTCTCAGAGACCTCTGGGACAACATTAAACACACCAACATTCGAATTATAGGGGTTCCAGAAGAAGAAGAGAAAAAGAAAGGGACTCAGAAAATATTTAAAGAGATTATAGTTGAAAACTTCCCTAATATGGGAAAGGAAATAGTTAATCAAGTCCAGGAGGCACAGAGAGTCCCATACAGAATAAATCCAAGGAGAAATACGCCAAGACACATATTAATCAAACTGTCAAAAATGAAACACAAAGAAATCATATTAAAAGCAGCAAGGCAAAAACAACAAATAACACACAAGGGAATCCCCATCAGGATAACAGCTGATCTCTCAGCAGAAACTCTACAAGCCAGAAGGGAGTGGCAGGACATAATTAAAGTGATGAAAGAGAAAAACCTGCAACCAAGATTACTCTACCCAGCAAGGATCTCATTCAGATTTGATGGAGAAATTAAAACGTTTACAGACAAGCAAAAGCTGAGAGAGTTCAGCACCACCAAACCAACTTTACAACAAATGCTAAAGGAACTTCTCTAGGCAAGAAACACAACGAAGGAAAAGACCTACAATAACGAACCCAAAACAATTAAGAAAATGGGAATAGGAACATACATATCGATAATTACCTTAAATGTAAATGGACTAAATGCTCCCACCAAAAGACACAGATTGGCTGAATGGATACAAAAACAAGACCCATATATATGCTGTCTACAAGAGACCCACTTCAGACCTAGAGACACATACAGACTGAAAGTTAAGGGGATGGAAAAAGATATTCCATGCAAATGGAAACCAAAAGAAAGCTGGAGTAGCAATTCTCATATCAGACAAAATAGACTTTAAAATAAAGACTACTAGAAGAGACAAAGAAGGACACTACATAATGATCAAGGGATCGATCCAAGAAGAAGATGTAACAATTGTAAATATTTATGCACCCAACATAGGAGCACCTCAATACATAAGGCAATACTAACAGCCATAAAAGGAGAAATCGACAGTAACACAATCATAGTAGGGGACTTTAACACCCCACTTTCACCAATGGACAGATCTTCCAAAATGAAAATAAATAAGGAAACACAAGCTTTAAATGATACATTAAACAAGATGGACTTAATTGATATTTATAGGACATTCCATCCAAAAACAACAGAATACACATTTTTCTCAAGTGCTCATGGAACATTCTCCAGGATAGATCATATCTTGGGTCACAAATCAAGCCTTGGTAAATTTAAGAAAATTGAAATTGTATCAAGTATCTTTTCTGACCACAATGCTATGAGACTAGATATCAATTACAGGAAAAGAGCTGTAAAAAATACAAACACATGGAGGCTAAACAATACACTACTTAATAACGAAGTGATCACTGAAGAAATCAAAGAGGAAATTAAAAAATACCTAGAAACAAATGACAATGGAAACACGACGACCCAAAACCTATGGGATGCAGCAAAAGCAGTTCTAAGAGGGAAGTTTATAGCAATACAATCCCACCTTAAGAAACAGGAAACATCTCGAATAAACAACCTAACCTTGCACCTAAAGCAATTAGAGAAAGAAGAACAAAAACATCCCAAAGTTAGCAGAAGGAAAGAAATCATAAAAATCAGATCAGAAATAAATGAAAAAGAAATGAAGGAAACGATAGCAAAGATCAGTAAAACTAAAAGCTGGTTCTTTGAGAAGATAAACAAAATTGATAAACCATTAGCCAGACTCATCAAGAAAAGAAGGGAGAAGACTCAAATCAATAGAATTAGAAATGAAAAAGGAGAAGTAACAACTGACACTGCAGAAATACAAAAGATCATGAGAGATTACTACAAGCAACTCTATGCCCATAAAATGGACAATCTGGAAGAGATGGACAAATTCTTAGAAATGCACAACCTGCCAAGACTGACTCAGGAAGAAATAGAAAATATGAATAGACCTATCAGAAGCACTGAAATTGAAACTGTGATTAAAAATCTTCCATCAAACAAAAGCCCAGGACCAGATGGCTTCACAGGCGAATTCTATCAAACATTTAGAGAAGAGCTAACACCCATCCTTCTCAAACTCTTCCAAACAATATCAGAGGAAGGAACACTCCCAAACTCATTCTACGAGGCCACCATCACCTTGACACCAAAACCAGGCAAGGATGTCACAAAGAAAGAAAACTACAGGCCAATATCACTGATGAACATAGATGCAAAAATCCTCAACAAAATACTAGCAAACAGAATCCAACAGCACATTAAAAGGATCATACACCATGATCAAGTGGGGTTTATTCCAGGAATGCAAGGATTCTTCAATATACGCAAATCAATCAATGTGATACACCATATTAACAAGTTGAAGGAGAAAAACCATATGATCATCTCAATAGATGCAGAGAAAGCTTTCGACAAAATTCAACACCCATTTATGATAAAAACCCTACAGAAAGTAGGCATAGAGGGAACTTTCCTCAACATAATAAAGGCCATATATGACAAACCCACAGCCAACATTGTCCTCAATGGTGAAAAACTGAAACCATTTCCACTAAGATCAGGAACAAGACAAGGCTGCCCACTCTCACCACTCTTATTCAACATAGTTTTGGAAGTTTTAGCCACAGCAATCAGAGAAGAAAAGGAAATAAAAGGAATCCAAATTGGAAAAGAAGAAGTAAAGCTGTCACTGTTTGCAGATGACATGATACTATACATAGAGAATCCTAAAGATGCTACCGAAAAACTACTAGAGCTAATCAATGAATTTGGTAAAGTAGCAGGATACAAAATTAATGTACAGAAATCTCTGGCATTCCTGTACACTAATGATGAAAAATCTGAAAATGAAATCAAGAAAACACTCCCATTTACCATTGCAACAAAAAGAATAAAATATCTAGGAATAAACCTACCTAAGGAGACAAAAGACCTGTATGCAGAAAATTATAAGACACTAATGAAAGAAATTAAAGATGATACAAATAGATGGAGAGATATACCATGCTCCTGGATTGGAAGAATCAATATTGTGAAAATGACTCTACTACCCAAAGCAATCTACAGATTCAATGCAATCCCTATCAAACTACCACTGGCATTTTTCACAGAACTAGAACAAAAAATTTCAAAATTTGTTTGGAAAAACAAAAGACCCCGAATAGCCAAAGGAATCTTGAGAACGAAAAACGGAGCTGGAGGAATCAGGCTCCCTGACTTCAGACTATACTACAAAGCTACAGTAATCAAGACAGTGTGGTACTGGCATAAAAACAGAAAGATAGATCAGTGGATCAGGATAGAAAGCCCAGAGATAAACCCACGCACATATGGCCAACTTATCTTTGATAAAGGAGGCAGGAATGTACAGTGGAGAAAGGACAGCCTCTTCAATAAGTGGTGCTGGGAAAACTGGACAGGGACATGTAAAAGTTTGAGATTAGATCATTCCCTAACACCATACACAAAAATAAGCTCAAAATGGATTAAAGACTTAAATGTAAGGCCAGAAACTATCAAACTCTTAGAGGAAACCATAGGTAGAACACTCTATGACATAAATCACAGCAAGATCCTTTTGGACCCACCTCCTAGAGAAATGGATATAAAAACACAGATAAACAAGTGGGACCTAATGAAACTTCAAAGCTTTTGCACAGCAAAGGAAACCATAAACAAGACCAAAAGACAACCCTCAGAATGGGAGAAAATATTTGCAAATGAAGCAACTGACAAAGGATTAATCTCCAAAATTTATAAACAGCTCATGCAGCTCAATAGCAAAAAAACAAACAAGCCAATCCAAAAATGGGCAGAAGACTTAAATAGGCATTTCTCCAAAGAAGATATACAGACTGCCAACAAACACATGAAAGAATGCTCAACATCATTAATCATTAGAGAAATGCAAATCAAAACTACAATGAGATATCATCTCACACCAGTCAGAATGGCCATCATCAAGAAATCTAGAAACAATAAATGCTGGAGAGGGTGTGGAGAAAAGGGAACACTCTTGCACTGCTGGTGGGAATGTGAATTGGTACAGCCACTATAGAGAACAGTATGGAGGTTCCTTAAAAAACTAAAAATAGAACTACCATATGACCCAGCAATCTCACTACTAGGCATATACCCTGAGAAAACCATAATTCCAAAAGAGACATGTACCAAAATGTTCATTGCAGCTCTATTCACAATAGCCCGGAGCTGGAAACAACCTAAGTGTCCATCATCGGATGAATGGATAAAGATGTGGCACATATATACAATGGAATATTACTCAGCCATAAAAAGAAACGAAACTGAGCTATTTGTAATGAGGTGGATAGACCTAGAGTCTGTCATACAGAGTGAAGTAAGTCAGAAAGAGAAAGACAAATACCGTATGCTAACACATATATACGGAATTTAAAAAAAAAAAATGTCATGAAGAACCTAGGGGTAAAACGGGAATAAAGACACAGACCTACTTGAGAATGGACTTGTGGATATGGGGAGGGGGAAGGCTAAGCTGTGACAAAGCGAAAGAGAGGCATGGACATATATACACTACCAAACGTAAGGTAGATAGATAGTGGGAAGCAGCCGCAGAGCACAGGGAGATCAGCTCGGTGCTTTCTGACCGCCTGGAGGGGTGGGATGGGGAGGGTGGGAGGGAGGGAGATGCATGAGGGAAGGGATGTGGGAACAGATGTATATGTATGACTGATTCACTTTGTTATAAAGCAGAAACTAATAAAAATAATAATATTTAAAAAAAAAAAAAAAGAACAGACCATAGTATACATTTACTCTCCCAACTCTGTCATAGTATAGTCTGAATATCATATACTCTGGTGCAGCTAATCAGCTTTTTCTGCTTTTCCCTTGAAGGTTATGCTATCAAGAAGGCCCTACGGATTTCATAACTGGTTTTCAGTTGCCTGCTAATCACTTAGCTTTTTGTTATCTTTTTTTTTTAAATCTAGAATCTTAGTGAAATTTAGCAACAGTCATACAATTCCATTGTCTTTATAATTACTATTTCCTTCATACTTTTCAAACCAGATATAACACACCCATAGTGCAATCTTCCACCACCAGTGAACATTTTAAAAATTCTTTCACAATGAACACCAGTGATGGTGTTCTCATTGAGACCTGGGTGGGGCCTGATCCATCTCTAAGACTCCATCTTTATGACCTGCTTCTTGTACTACAACCAAGAGTACTTTCTTCAGCAGCTATACTTCAATGCAGAGGTGAGTGGGAAGTACTCATTAAGGAGTACTTTTTAGACTAATAGCTATAGTATACGAAGGAATAAGTAAAGCCAGAATGCAGGCCAGAGATCAACCTCAGCTAATCAAATAGAGAGCTCTTGGGTTAAAATCACCCATCAGAATTGTCCCATATCAGACCCTTAATACCTATGCAGTGATCAGTCTTTGAATGTGGATTGTCCTGACCTTGTGGCAGACAGTTTTCTATAGACAACCAATCCCTGCAGGGACTGATAGCTGTAGACTGTTTGCTAAAGGCACTCTCTGCAGGTGGATTTGCTCTAGGCAGCATATCTCTGTGTCCATCACAATCATGGCATTGCTGATTAATACAGCTATTCAAAAGAAAAACAAATGAAATATAATCACAATAATCTAAAATGATATTTTGATTATATACTATATCTAAGTCTATAAGGCAGCATATCTCTAGTACCAGCTTAATAAAGAAATTCCCTGTTAGCTTTAAATACATTAGTTTCCCTATTAGGAGAAGCTTATAATAATAAAACATTACTTTCCTAATTATGAAAAATCGAGTAATTTCTCTGTACTCCCACTTTAGCCTGTGGTGTGCTTTTTGCTTGATAACTTCCATGTATAACTCTTGATGAAGAATTGTTAACATGGCTTATAATTCTTTTCTGAATTATCCAGATACTTGTCTTAATTCCCTTATTCCTTCTGAACGTGTTGAGATGCAAGCAAAGTAGAACATGGAAAATATCCCAGATATTTGATACCACAGTTTCTGAATTGATTTGTGTGGGGAATTGCCTTAACAATTTAAGCCCTTGTTGTACTTGAAAGGATTTCAAATAATAGTTTTATTGTCTTTACTTATTTGTTTTTAACTTGAATTATGCAAACAGCTTTTTCGGTTTTTGCTCTCACCTATTGAAAAGACACAGGAGAGTTTGTTAAAATTAGTCAATTATTAAGTACCTGTTTACTATTGAAACTGAAGTCTCAGACTCTGAAAGTATGTCATAAATTATAACAGCTAATATAAAAATGAAGATAAAACTACACTTTCTAAGATATTTCCATAAACATGGTGACCACATGTCACTTCCACTAAGATGTTATTCTTGTTGTAATAGCATTGATAAAAATTTGGAAAATTATAAAAGAAATCATCATTTGCCATGGCACAGAGTCACTATAAATATAAAATACAGGGTCAACAAAGGAAAAAGATTTCTTTTGGTTTGTTCTTTGTTGAGAACACGTTAGAATTCAGAAAACTCTCTTAAATATAAAAATAAATCTTTTATTAAAGTTAAAACACAGAACAGTATAATGTGCATGATAAGTGCATGTTTGGCCTTAAATTACTTACTTTTCATACAACAGTGCTACATTTTCTCAAATAAATTGCTCAAACTGTCCTAAAAGAAAGACTTAAAATTGGCCTCACAAAGACTTCCACTTCTATCCAACATGGAGTAAAAGGGACCTCATTTACTTCTTGCATGAAGAAACTAAAAATCAAGGGAATTATATATGAAAAACTGGCTCTCAAGATATTCAGCATCATACAACAAAGGAGAGTAACCTCTAAAATATGAGAAACAAATAAGGTGAGCCCTATGATTGTCCCGTCTTACTGCTGGAGGAATTTTCCATGCTATGTTTCTTGGAAGAAGAACCCAATCAGAGTACAAGTTCTCCCTGAGTTAAAAGTCCAAGGAAAACAAAGTGGATAGAATTTGCAGCAGAAAATAACTGTAAAGAGAGATCTGCAATAGAGAAAGAAAAACCCAGAGATCTTCAGAGGATCCACCTGAAGTATTCAGTTGAGTACTGATCAACTCATGCACATGAGGAAAATACTCAGGTCAAGAAAGAAAGAATTAAATGAAAAGTCCCTGGGACATCAAAAGTACAGGGGACACTGCCTGTTCCAAACAGAGTAGAAAGCTTTATAATTTATGAAGCATCATTCAGTGTACTAACAAGGGTCTAAATATTGCTTTGATTCTACGTAACAAAGCTTATAGGCAAAACCTGAAGAGAGCAAACAGATTTCAAGTAACTTAACTTTGTCCTAGAATACAGTTCAACTATATATATATATATATATATATATATATATATATATATATATATATATATATATATATATATTTTGCGGTACACGGGCCTCTCACTGTTGTGGCCTCTCCTGTTGCAGAGCACAGGCTCCAGACGTGCAGGCTCAGCGGCCATGGCTCACGGGCCTAGCCGCTCCGCGGCATGTGGGATCTTCCTAGACTGGGGCAGAACCCGTGTCCCCTCCATCGGCAGGCAGACTCTCAACCACGGTGCCACCAGGGAAGCCCCAACAGTATTTTTAATAATAAAAAAAGTTCCCACATCTAACATTCACAATGTTGGGCAGTCAAACAAAAATTACCAAGTATGCAAAGAAATAGGAAAATGCTATCCATAATAAGGGGAAATATTAATTAATCTAAACCGAATCAAAATGATAAAGATGATATAATTAGTACAAAAATGCATTAAAATAGCAATTATTTCTGTCTTCTGTATGTTTGAGAAAGTAGCAAAAAATTGAGCATATAAATAGAGAAGTCGAAGGTTTAAAAAAGAGTCAAATTTAACTTTTAAAAATGCAAATATAATATTTGAGGTGAAAGTGTCCTGGATATAATTAGCAGTAGATTAAGCCCTGCAGAAACATGTGTAATGAACTTGGAGCCATAGCAATAGGGTGTACTCAAAATAAAGCAGAGACAAAAAAAAGAACAGAGCTTTAGTGAACTATGGGAAAAATTCAGGAGTCAAAGGAGAAGTTAAAAAAAAATTACTTGAAGAAGTGATGACTGATGTTTTTTCCTGAACTTGATGACAAGTATTAGCCCAAAGATTCAAAAAGTTAAAATGAACCCAAGCACAAAGAACACACCAATGCACATCATCATCAAATTATTTACCTCCAGAGATAAAGAGAAAATATTAAACTCCAAGAGAAATGAGTCATTGAATTCAGATGAGCAAAGATAAGTGTGACAGATTTTTTTTGTCAGAAACAACACAAGCTAGAAGACAAATGAAAGATCTTTAAAGTTTTAAAAAAGAATTTCCAATCTAGATAGCTTTACCCAACAAAAATACTTTTCAAAAATAAAGACTTTTTCAAATATACCTAAGTGAAATAATTGAATATCAATCAGTAGACATGCACTATAAGAGAAGTTCTTCATGTAAAAGGGAAATAATAGCAGATGAAAATCTGGGCTTACCCAATGGGATAAAAAGACCTGGAAATGGCAAATATAAAGAATTTTTCTTGTTTTTAAAATATTGTTTTTAAAAATATTTAAAAAGAGAATCAATTGTTTCAAGCAAAAGTAATAGCAATATATTGTGGAGTTTATAGTATAGCCAGAAGTAAATTGTAGAACAATAATATAACAAAGTCTGAGAAGACTGGAATAGAAATATACTATTGTAAGGTTCTTTTACAATACATGAAACAGTACAGTATAATATAATGTGAAGATATTTCATGATATGTTAAAGATGTGTACTGTAATTCCTAAATAAACCATTAATATAACAGCAAAGAGCTATAGCTCACAAATGAAGAAAAGAGAAAAAATAAAATAATACCTATACAATTAATTCAATAGAAAGCAGAAAAGGAGGAGAAGAGGAACAAAGAAGATATAGGGAGAAAATTTTAAACCAAATCATATCAACAATTATTGTACATTAAATATAAATGACAGAAACAAACCAATTAAAAAGTGAAGAGGGCTTCCCTGATGGTGCAGTGGTTGAGAGTCTGCCTGCCGATGCAGGGGACACGGGTTCGTGCCCCGGTCCGGGAAGATCCCCCATGCCGCGGAGCGGCTGGGCCCATGAGCCATGGCCACTGAGCCTGCACGTCCAGAGCCTGTGCTCCGCAATGGGAGAGGCCACAACAGTGAGAGGTCCGCGTACCGCAAAAAAAAAAAAAAAAAAGTGAAGATTATCAGATTGACTGAAAAAGGAAGAAAGCTTATCCTACTTATGAGAAAATAACTTTAAATATAAAAACACAAATATTTTAAGAATAAAATGAAGGAAAAGTGCATATATTCCTAACATTGATTAAGAGAAATCTGAAATAGCTCTATTAAGATCAGATAAAGTAGATTTCAGAGCAAAGAAAATTACCAGAAAGAACGGAAGTCATATAATGAGAAAGTGACAAACTTCTATGGAAAACTTAACAATCCTAAAAGTTTATGAACCTAATAACATAGCTTAAAAGATCACAAAGTGAAAATGGATAGAATTTCAAGGAGAAATAGACAAAGCTACACCTATAGTAAAAGTTTTCAGATATCTTCTCTAATTAATAGAATAATTAGATAGATGATCAGAAGATATAGATTTTAATAATGTTATAAGCCAAATTGACCTAATTGACATTTATAGAATACTTCACTGAACAAAAGCAGAATACACATTCTTTTCAAGTATACATGAAACATTTACCTAAATAGGCCAAATTCTGAGTCATAAAACAAGTCTCAATAAGTTTAAAATGATTCAAGCAATATGAAGTGTGTTTTTAAATTACTATGGCATTAAATTAGAAATTAATAACAGAAAGATATCTGGAACAACCCTCAAGTATCTGAAAACAAAATAATACACTTCTAATTAACCCATTGGTCAAACAAATAATTGAAATAGAAATTTAAAAGTGTTTTGAACTGAAAGAAAATATCAAAATCTTGTGAATGCAGTTAGAGAGTAGTTAGAAGAATATTTTTAGCAGCAAATGTTTATATTAGAAAAGACTCGGGTCAAATCAAGAGCCTCATTTTCCACCTTAAAAAACTAGGAAAGTAAGAGGAAATAAAACCAAAAGTAAGCAGAAGAAAGCAAATATCACAGTGGAAATAATGAAAGAGAAAACAGAACACAATAAAGAAAATCAATGAAGCCAAACCTGTTTGATGAGATAGATAAATAAAACTGATAAAATTCTAGCCATATTGATCAGAAAATAGAGTGCAAATGACCAACATTAGGAATGAGTGGATGGATGTCACTCAATATTCTACAGATATTTAAAGCATAAAAGGATAGTATTACAAACAACCATTCCAATTAATTTGAAAACAGATGATATAAGCAAATTTCTTGAAAGAAGCTACAAACTCACTAAAAATAAAAGATAACCTAAATATTTTTACGTCTATTTAAAAAATTCAATTTGTAGTTAAAAATCTTCCCACAAGAAAACTCTAGGCCCACCTAGCTTCACTAGTGAATTCTGTCAAATATTTATGGAAGAAATATTACCAATTTTACATAACCTCTTGCACAAAATTTAAAAAGAGAGACTTCTTCTCAAATCATTATATATAGCTATAATTATTCTAATACCAAAATCAGAAAAGATAATAAAGAAAACTATAGGCCAATAACCTTCATGAAAATGGATGCAAAATTTTTCTGAATAAAATTTTAGCAAAATGAATCCAACAATATATTTTCAAAAATTACACATTGTAAGTGATGTTTATTCCAGGAATGTAGAGTTGGATTAATGTTCAAAATTCAGTGTAATTAAACACATTAACAGACAGAAAAATAAAAATGATATGTCTATACAAATAGATGCAGAAAAGGCATAAGAAAAAAACTTCCATTTGTGATTTAAAAAAAAAGAAAAACCTCTGAGAGGTCTTAAAAATTTCCTCAGCCTGAGAAAGGAATATGTGAAAAACCTAGAACTAACATCATAATGGTAGAAGATGGAATGTTTCTTCTCTAAGGTAAGAAAAAATGCAAATGTGTCTATTCTGATCATTTCCACTCAACATTACACTCAAGAATCTAGACCATACATTAAGGCAAGAAAAAGAAACAAAAAACTTCAAATTGGACAAGAAGAAACAAAAGGGTTTTTTTTTTTTTTTTTTTTTGCAGTATGCGGGCCTCTCACTGTTGTGGCCTCTCCTGTTGCGGAGCACAGGCTCCGGACGCACAAGCTCAGGGGCCATGGCTTACAGGCCCAGCCGCTCCGAGGTATGTGGGATCTTCCCGGACCGGGGCACGAACCCGTGTCCCCTGCATCGGCAGGCGGACTCTCAACCACTGTGCCACCAGGGAAGCCCGAAACGAACATTTTTGCAGATGGCATAACCATCAACATAGAAAATCCTATGGAATGTACAAAAAAGTGACTAATTTAGCAAGGATGCAGAATAAAAGATCAACATAAAAATCAATTGCATTTTTATTACTAACAAACCATCAGAAATAATTGATGAAATATCCCATATTTATGGGCTTGAAGTCACGCAGTATTTTTGTTACCAATCTCCTAAAAATGATTTATAAATTCCATATAATCCGTTTGTAGAAATTGACAAGCTGACTCTAAAATATACATGGAAATTTGAAGAACTTACTAATTTTTTTTTTTTGGAAACACTTGTTCATATTTAAGTGTACATTTTCAGGAACAAATCAACTCAAAAACTCATTGACAAAGATTTGGCTCAGATAGCTCCATGAGCTGAACCTCATCATTAGAGTTACAGACAGAAAAATAATTAATATCCAGGGGTCTGAGTAGGAGGTTGTTTATGATATTGCTTGATGTGTCCTTAAGTAATTTCTTATTCTCTTGGAGAAAGCTGGGGTATATACATTTGGGGATGACATTTAGGCTCTGGAGCCCTAAGAAACAATAGGGTGAAATGTGAAGTCTCAAGCTCTGGCGTGTTGTCTCTGGCCAGGGCTCCTTTTCCTCAAGACAGTGCTCCAGCTCCTGCAGGCACTGGAGGTAGACACACTCTCCTTTGGGGGCTCCCATGTTGGTAAAGGAAACTCAGGTCTAAGGCAGGGCAACCTAGTAGTCTTCTTGTAACCCATTTCATTCTTGATGTTCAGCTGTTGAAGCTTCACCATTGGATAGGCTTTTCCAACTGGTATTTCCAGCTCCTAGAACTGATACTCTGGCAGACTGGATTGAAGCATAATCCAACTGGAAATTTTCACCCGATGTCCTCAAGTTTTGGTATTATCTTCCAGAGTCTGTCCCCAAGAAGTGTCCGCCTGCCTGGTGTCACTCACGCCAGTAGAATAAGACTGAGTTCAGTTCAGAAGCAAAGGATGGTTTTACCCTTTGATCAGAGAATGGAGAGGCGCGTACTCCCACTCTGGAGCACAGGCTTCCGGACAGGCGGACGGCGAGGGCGGGGCTGCTTGATAGCATGTGGACAGCGATGGGCGCACGGAGTTCTCGCGCGGCTGGCGCAGCTCTGCGGCTCACGCTCCAGATCACAGTGCCGGGCGCAGCGTCTCTGCACACGGCCCGCCGCCGCCATCTTGAAATGGGCCCGCCGCCGCCACCTTGAATTGGGTGTCGTGGGCAGCCCTTCGGCGCACAGCCCCTCGAGCTGAGGTGTCGGCGTTGGCATTTCCCACGAGAAAGTCGGGTCTGAAGTGCAGGGGACGAGGCCTCCGAACGCGGCCCCCTATGAGCAAGTGGAACTAGACCTTCCTCTGCCTTTTGTCCCGCTCCTCGTTCTTGAGGGGGGCTGAGGGTGGAGGTCCGTCTCCTGTGACTGCCTCCTGCTGGTGTGGGTGTCATCATCACCCTGGGAGAGAAGCAGAGCTGCTCCCCAGCTGCTGCCTTTAGATGCGTGTGATGGTCACCAGGCCTCGGCCCTGACTGTTCGTCTCCCTCAGTGACCATCACTTGTTTATCCTTTTGGAGACAAAGGACCCCAGACAATTTAGGATGCATGGCCCAAATATTAGCAAGAGAATAATGGTCTTATATCAAATTTTTTCCTAAAAATGAAGGTATCTTGGTCTTTGGCCTGTAGGTAAAAATGGTCCCTGATGGTGAGGCTCACTGCCTTGGCCTGAATATCCCTGGTCACACATTGCTGTTTTTCGGAAGAGAAGCTTCAGGTTAGAGAGAGGGTCACACAAGTCGTCAAGGGTGGCTGAACAAAGAACAAAAAGCTGCAGTAATTAAGACAGTATGTTATTTGCATGAAGATAGGTAAATGATTAATGTAGCAGAATACATCTAGAAGTAGACACACCATGTAGGATCATTTGATCTTCAAAAAATGTGCAAAGGAAATTTAGTGAATAAAGGATAGTCTTTTCAGCAAACAGTGCTGGAACAGTTGGAAATATCTATGAAAAAAAGAATGTAGATCCATACTTGCTACAAAATAAAAAATCCAACTCAAAATGTATCACAAACCTAATTGTAAAACCTAAAATGACAAAAATTATAGACAAAAGCATACGGGAAAATCTTTGTGAGCTTGGTTAGGCAAATATTTCTTAGATACACAAAAATCATGAGGCATGAACATTAAGAATAAATGGATTTCATCAAAATTGGAAATTCTATGCTCAAAAGTCTCTCCTAAGAAAATAAAAAGACAAGCTGCCAATTCAGAAAAAAATATTTGCAAATAACGACTGATAAAATGTTTCTATACAGAATATATAAAGAACCCTCAGAAGTCAATAATTAAAAGAACACAAATAACCCTGTAAACATAAGCAAGATTCAAACAGACATTTCATCTCACCAGAGAAGATACAGGAGTGAAAGATGTTCACTCAACATTGTTAGTCCTTAAGGGGTTTCTAATTAAACCTAAGTTATTTAACTACCTACCTACTTGAATGTCTAAAATTAGAAACTCTGGCCACCCCAAGCATTGATAAGGATGCAAAACAACTAGAAGTCTAAAACGCTGCCAGTCGAAATGTAAAGCCGTACCAGCACTTTGTAAAACAGTTGGCAGTTCCTTTAAAAATTAAAAGCACACCTAATCTATGGTCCAGACATCCACTCTTATGTATTCATCCAAGAAAATTGAAAACAATGTCCATTAAAAGACTTATATTCAAATGTTCATAGCAGTTTATTTGTAATAGCCCCCAAACTGGAAACAACACAAATGTTCAGTAACACCTTCTGCGCAAACATTTGTGGTATATCCATATGGTTCAGTACTGCTTAGCAATATAAAGCAAAATAATCATTGATAAGGACAATTATACCTTAAAATTTAATGGCTATATCTTAAAATAATTCTTCTGAGCAAAAGAAGCCAGAAAAAATACTGCATACTGTATGATTCCATTTCCATGAAATTCTAGCAAATGCAAATTAATCTCTAGTAACATGAAATACATCAGTCATTTTCTGGGGACAAGAAGAGTGACTAGAAAAGATGGGAGGGACAGACTACAAAGAGGCATAAGGAAATGTTTGGGGGTGATGAATATGTGCATTATCTTGATTGTAGTGATGTTTTTCCATGGGAATGTACATTTGTCAAAATTTATCTAATTGTACCCTTTAAACATGTGGAGCTTATTGTACGTTCATTATATCTCAAAGTAAACACAATCATGTCTAAATATTAGCTTTACCACTATACAGTTGAGTGACTTTCAGCCACCTGTTAATACATTCTAAGATCAACCTTCCTTCTAGGTATATTGGAAGATAAAAATGAAATAATCTTTGTTAGCCATCTATTACAGTGCTAAGCATAAATTTAAATTTTTCATAACAAATATTAATTATTGGATGATAGATCTAAACAATATGAATCGTCTCAAAAACAATATGCTATACCACCTTTTTAATAATCACTCTCCCACTCTAGCACAATATCCACTAAAGTGTTTCACATGATGGTTCTCAATCACTTACTAAAATTCCCATGCTCTGGAAATATTACTTAAGACCAAATGCTTAAAACTACTACTCTACTACTAAAGGAGAGTATAATTAGAGTTGACTACATGGCTATACAGAGTCAACATATACTCTGACCTATATCGCTAAAATTACAAAGGCCAACAAGTGAAAAAGTAGTTTAACTTATAACATTTGCCTCACTTTTCCCCTTCAGTTCATTAATACAGAGCTGTCTGAATACAGTCTGCTTAATTTCCTCTAGTCTTTGCCAGGGTAAATACATTTAATTAAAATCCTTTTGTTCAATGAACAAAGTCAATATAGTAACTCATCTAAAAAATGAAGCCCCAATACAACTTTAATCATTAGTCAGAGGCTTTGGGCTCTGAATTAATGTGGATTATGTCTTAACTTCATTTTACCTGGCCTACTTAAACAGGAGGCTACTTTCATAGGAAGAATATGTCTAAACAAAAAATATATTAAATAGATCTCTGTGATTATTTTCCTTCTTCCCCATTCTCAGTATCTATATGGAAAAATATATAAATCACCAAAGATCAAGTAAAATGATGCATGTGAAAGCATTATACAAAGGGAAGCAGTAAGAAGGAAAAGGAGGAAGAGAAACAAGAAAACAGAAAGAAGAGAAGGAGTAAAAAGGATAACTGGCTATCGCCACTATTCTAATTTTTTATGTTAAGGGATTTTAGTCTTCTGTTCCAGAAATCAGGATACACAATATTAGCCCTCTAACTGCCTTCCCCCTTTCTGGGGTTGCCAGATTTAACAAAGAAAAATACAGAGTACTAGGTTAAATTTGAAATCAAGATAAACAACAAATTATTTTTTACATAAGTAAGTCCCCTGAAATATTTGGAATCTATACTAAAAAATTATGTTGTTTATCTACAACTAAATTTAAGTGCATCTTACATTTTATCTGGCAATTCTACCTTTTCCTCCTGTATTTTTCACTTTTCATATAATACAGTCTTCCAATAAAGCGTGCAAGAGTAGTTTTCATGAGTCATATAATTCAGTAGTTTCATCAGAGTGCAAACTTCCTATCACCAGCTAAGTGTGGAAGCAAAACCTTCTACTTTCTTTGTTTGGCAAATACCCAGTTGTAAGGAATGAAAGATAAAGAGGAAAGAAAGCAGGAGGAGATGAGCACGTGAGCGTTTTCAGAGAGATCATAACAGTGACTAAGTTGTGTGGAAATTAAGGAAATATGCCTTGGAACAAAGGAAGGTAGAACATGGAGCAAGTGGCTGTAGACATAGTTGGACTGGTCCTACCACACAGGAGACAGTATGTGAGCAAATAGGTATTACCAATTAATTTGGTTGAAAAACTACCTTTGCTTAATCAAATATTCTATTGCATCATAAAGTGTGTTCATTAGCCTTAGGATGGGAGAGTGCAATCCTCTTTTAGAGTGGCTGATGTGGTTAAATCTTTTTCAATCTTCCCATGCTACCATATGTAAATATTCTAGAAATGAAAAAGGTACTGATAATTCTACTTGTCCTACCAAATATAATTTATGCAACTAGGACTTATGGCTGAGAATTCATTCTTCTTTGCTCTTTAAGAGTACCTTTCAGCCAATTATTTCCAAATGTTATATTTGCTGCTTGATCTTTGGTAGAAAGAGCAAGGAATCAAAAATCAGGAATTGGGATTTTAGTTTTCTACCTGAACTAGGGCAACAGTCACTCAGCTCATTTGTGACTCATTTTATTTAACCTGGATAATGCAAATTAATAAAACCTGCTGACCTATCTCATAAGATTCTTGAGGAACTTAATTATTTCTTAATGTGTTGGAATATGTAATAAAAACTATTACTCTAGACTTATTTCATACGGCAAGAGGGAACTGTTTAAAACTATGTCAGGAACAAAGGGAAAAAAAGAGCCGTTTCACTTTAGCAGTGAAATAGTAGGTTTGTCACCAACAAATTAGTCAAAAGGAGGAATAAGTAGGGTAACCCTATAATTTATTGTTCTAACTGGGAGATTTGGGTAGTAAATGTACTATTAGTAACAACCCCAGTACAACAGATATAAACGGGGATTATCCCAGGCAAACTGAGTTATGTGGTCAATCTAGACCTGGAAAACTCACCTTGAAGCTGCATTTACATAGACTGTACAGCATTTTTACTGATTACATGTTTGTTTTGTGTGACTGAGAAGAAGTGGAGTGATGGAGATTTGGAGGCAAATAGGGATTCCCAAAGAAAGGAAAACTGTTCAGAGTTAGATATTTTAAATTATTTATAGAAAAAGGTTTCAAAAACCAAGAAAAGGTTTGAAAATTTGTATGTCTAGAGACTTCAAAAGGAGAAAAAAATATTTTAAAGCATTTTTCATATTCTAGCAACACTGATAAGTATTTAAAAAGTTAAAATGTGGTAAATATTGTAGTCATTTGAAACATTTTACTTAAAATGGAAATAAGTGAGGATTATATTCCAAATTGCTTTATGCATCAAACATTATATCAATACACATATTTTAAAAGTTAGATGAAAAGGAAAAAATATTCCAAAATTCTTCAAAAGATTATATATTTTATCAGTGAGTACATGAAGGAGGACACTACACTATAATGATGAAAAGGAAGATTATTTTACATTATATGAGTACTTTATTTAATCAATATGAACTATGAAATAGGTGCTGCTTTCCATATTTTATGGAATAACTTAGAAAAAAAATTAGGTGACCAGTTAAACTCAAACAGCTAGTAAGTGATAAAATTAGGAATCAATTCTCTCTTGACAAAAAATAGTCAATTGCCGTGAAAAATAAACCATTAAGTTGTGATCAATATTTGAATTGATAAATAAATTGTCCAAAATCATACAATGAAATCCTACATATAATTAAAAATTAATAAAATACTACAATACCCCAAAATATGATTGAATCTTTCAAAAGTAATATTGAACAAAAGAAGCCAGAGATAAACAATACAATGTGAACTCATTTATATGAAGTTAAAACATAGGTATCACTAACTATAATAATTAATAATGCTAATTAGGTATTAAGATCATAAGGGAAAACATAAGTGATTATCACAAAATTCAGAGTAATATATTTTTCTAGGAAGGAGGATTTAGTTAGCATTGTTAAGCAACACATATTGGACTTCTGAGGTGCTGGAAATGTTCTTTATTTTCATGTGGGTTTTGAATATACAAGTTTTTGCTTGTTGAGAAATTATTAAACTATATTTATGTTTTATATACTTTACTGTATGTGTGTTATATCATAATACAAAGTTTTATTGTTAGTAAGAGGAATTTATGGATATTTTTGTGCCAATAAATTTTTAAAATTATTTGGAGAATTATACTTGTAGGAATATGCAATATATCAGAATTGACTCTAAAAGAAATAGAAAATCCAAAAGAATCATAACCATTAAAGAAAGTACATCTAAACTTTAGTGTTGCCAAAATGGTTTTAGAGAGTAGTTCTATTAAGTATTTAATAAATACGTAAGTTCAATTTATACAAACTCTTTTAAAGTAGAGAAAATTGGAAAGCACTCCCAAAGTATTTTATGAGAATAATAAAACCTTAATTTCAAAACCAAGTAAGGACTAATAAAAACAAGAAAAATAACCTGTACCACTCCCGAACATAAATAATACCCCAAACAAAGTGTTAGCAAATACAGAAAATTATAAGAGATAATATACCATGATAAAGTTGTGTCTACTCCATTATTCTTTTTATATAGTATTCTTGAAATGGCAAAATTATAAAAATGCAGAACATGAGGGCTTGACAGAGGTTAGAGGCTGTAGTATGAGTTGGATGTGGCTATGAAAGGGTGACACAGGAATCCTTATGGCAATGTACTGTTCTTGACTTTTTCAATGTCAATATCCTGGTTATGATATCATACTATAGTTTTGCAGAATGTTCTCCCTGGGGATAAGTGAAGGCTATGTGGGGTCTTTGTATTATTTCAAACAACTGCAGGTGAGTTAATAATCATCTCACCTTCTTCATATCACCTTCTTTTAATTAAAAGAAGTATATTAATAGCTAAAAATAATGTCTTAGATGTACAAAATTTTTACAGAAAAAAATACTATTGAAAATTTCAAAGTAAAAAAAAAGGACAGATATATCACAATTTATATAGGAAAACTCAATTTTATAAAGATTTCAATGTTATAAAAATTTCATACCAAATTAGTTAGAAATTTCTATAATGACTTCAAGAGAAATACTAAATTCTCTGCTTTGACTAGGCTGAGAAGTATAATTTCATCTTTTCTCAAATGCCTTTATTTTTCTGCTAGTAAGCTTTTAGACTACTCACAGCAGTGTCATTGGATGATGTATTTGTAGGATTTGAATTTTTAATTTTTTTTTTAATGTTCACAGAAGCTCCATTCACAATAGTCTAAAGTTGAAAACAACTGAATGTCGGACAACAGTAGAATGGATAAACTGTAATATATATATGTACATATATAAACATATATATACACATACATATATTTAGTGAAATACTACTCAATAATTAAACAGATAAATTAAAAAAAAAAAAACAATGCTACACACAGTAACATGATCGGATCCCAAAACATGTTAAAAAAAAAGAAGCCAGACAAAAACATACCAGCTGTATGATTCCATTTACATAAAATTTTGAAGCAGACAAAACTGATCTATGGTGACGGAGGTCAGAAGAGTGATTAACCTGCCCGGGGTGGGGGTGGGAGAGGGGGTTATGGAATCAGAAGGGTACAAAGGGGCCTACTGGATGCTGGGATATTCTGAATCTTCATTAGGGTGGTGGTTCCATGGGTGTATACAATTAAAAATTCATCATCTGCACACTTAATATTTGTGCAGTTTACTCTAAGTTATGCCTCAACTTAAAAAAGAAAAAGGAAACAAAAAATTAAATACAGAGGTAAACAGGATCTGTGTTATCTGGGTGGCTTTTGTAAAACTCTGGGATCACAAATTCAAGAACTATGACCCTGTGGGAGAGAAAATGTGAATCCCATATGGTTAGATTTTGTGGGATTTGAATTTTGTAGCTGTTGCTTACCGCTTGTTACTGGACAAGATTGCTGGTAGATTTGGGGTTTGCCTTGCCTAAGGTCACACAACAAATATGTGTTTAAATGAGAATTAAACCCCAGATTAACTCAATTTATACAAATTGAATCTTTAGATTCAATGTAATCTTTTCTTATAAAGCACCACTGCCTTTTACAAATAAATTATATGTTTGGGATGAAACTAAACTTCCTAGTAGGCCTGTAAGAACTCTTCACGATCCCGCTTCCTATTGTGAAGTGCTATTCTGCTGACAGAGGTATCCCACTCTTCACCCTTTCCCAGGAAACACTGCCAGCCCAGCCCTTGCCTGGAATTTGGTTATGTGCTCTTCTACATGTTGATCTAGGACACTCCCTTGAAGCATCTTCTATATTTTTTTCTCCTGCATTAATTTTCTGACGGTTGTTACTAACATAGAGCAAAGATTTATTAGTAGAGTAATGCCCTCATTGCCGTTCTGAATATAACACCATATTTATCCCCTATCTCTGCATTTAGGAGTTGGTAGTCCACCCCAACTCTTTCCCCTCTCACCCATCCTGCCACCTCCTTACTCATCTACCTATGCAAATCGCTGAATTCATTGCTTCCTTTTATTTGAAGGGCAGGAGATAATTATGTAAACATAACTATGCTTTTAAAAAAGAAAAACTTAACTGCTTCTTGTCTGCTCATTCCACTCAGTTTATTCTTTTGTCTGTTTATTAAATTTAGTTTAAAACTTAGTAAGACGTAGTATAGACTTAGAATAATTATTGTGATGTAGATAATCATTGTAATTTTCTGTTTCAAATACTTAGCATCTTGTGGATTTTTGGCAATTGATATTGATTTAAATAAAGGTATCTTTTCAAAATACCTGTATATACTTTCCCATGCAACTATACATTAAAATTTATTTTCATTACTTAGTATAGCAATTAATATTGATTTTTATTAGGAATATCTGTTATTGTTTTGAATGTTCTATGTTATAATTAACTTTTTCTTTCTCCCTTTATAAAAGGTAGCAATATAATTTTAGTAACCAGTTATTCATAAATGAATATATTTCTGAATTATACTGAGAAACCGTCCATCATTTTTTCACTTTATTCTTGAGTACATTCTATCCTAGCTTGCCTGGGGGAAAACCAGATTCGGGTTCCAATCACTAGAGGCAGTCCTAAAATTGTGAACAAACAATAAAATTGGCATTTCTGATTCTCACTGACATCTTGCAGCTGTGTAGATAAATAAATCATACGGGGTAAATGTTTCTGTTTCATCTAATTGGACTATACTCTTATAGACTAGCCTTACTATGCAAAAATAGTTATTGCTCTCTTATATCTTCATTTTCATCATCATCATCATCGTATCTTATTCAGATGAGTTGATTAGAAAAACTCTAATGAGTTATAGGATTTGGTATCATGCAAATGTACTTTTTCCCTAGCTGATGAGTTTATTCTCATCTTTTGCTTAAGAATACAAACTCCTAACAAGGGTGAATCAAGCCTATGAATATGTAATGATGTAGAAATAGTTCCAGTCTATGTATGTGTGCATGTGTGTCTGCATTTCTTATGTCTATTTTTTCTACCACCCTCTTTTCAATAAAATTTGCTGTAAGCTTTTTCTATTCTTAAACAACAAAAAAAATCTGTACCCCATGATTATTAAAAAAGTTGACATTATTTAAATTTTGACTTAAAATGACCCTTGAAATGGATTTTTCAGAAATAATTTAAGAAACATATTTTATGCCTAAGTAATCATCAAATTCTGTAAAAACTTCCATTTGCATTGTTAAAGATTAATATGACATCAACATAAACAGGCTGTAGTGTATCTCATACCTTGATGTATTAAGAATAATCAAAAATCCTTTGACTACAAAGACATACTAAAAGCTTTAATATTACATACACCACATACAGATACAATTTACATCAAAGCACTTCACAGTTGAGATGGTAGAGAGTCTGAATAAAATATATGGAGGAAGATATCTTAAATAATAATCATTTCAAAGTAATAACCTGTCTAAAAATGATGGCTTAGTGCTTCTGCATTTGGTATTCAGCAAGTAGTTGGCCTGTCAAAACTGCTAATGCTGACAGATAAATGTTCAAAAGACTCTACTGGAATACTAACAAACCCTCAACTTGCATGTATTATGAAGAAAAGAAGACTAAATTTATATTTACTCTAATTCATAGCCCAGCCCTGAACTTTACAAAACAGAAAAGCTTTGTTAATAATTTTTCAGGATGATGAGCATTATATGTGAATAAGAATACACACACACACATTCTTCCATCATTTTTATTATTGAATACACAAGCATATGGCATTGTATCAGTCAGGGTTCTACCAGAGAAAGAGAAGAAGTAGGATGTTTGTATTACGAGATTTATTGCAAGGGACAGACTTATGGGATTGTTGGGACTGGCAAAGCAATTCTGAAATTTATAGGGCAAACCTTCAGGAAGGGCAGGCTGGAACTCTTGAGCACAAGGAAATGGAAGCTGCTATCCATAGGTAAAGTTTCTTCTTAAGGAAAGCCTCTGTTTTGCTCTTATGGTCTGTCAACTGATTGAATCAGGCCCACCGAGTTTATCTAGGATACTCTCCCTTACTTAAAGTCAACTGATTATTTAATCCTATCTACAAAATCTCTACATTAGTATTTGATTGGGTACTGGAACATAAAACTAACCATCAGGTGCATAGTTTAATGATGTGGGTGTCTTGTTGCCTTTGACACTGTCACGAAGTCAAATATTTAAGGTAATATCATAAATACAGTCCTTATGGTGGCATGAAATGCTAAATGTGTGAGTTTGCTGGCCATTTAAAAATTTATTAGAGTGTCCAATAAACACCGCATCCTCTGGGCTTCCCTGGTGGCGCAGTGATTGAGAGTCCGCCTGCCGATGCAGGGGACACGGGTTTGTGCCCCGGTCCGGGAAGATCCCACATGCCGTGGAGCGGCTGGGCATGTGAGCCATGGCCGCTGAGCCTGCGTGTCCGGAGCCTGTGCTCTGCAACGGGAGAGGCGACAACAGTGAGAGGCCCACATACCGCAAAAAAAAAAAACAAAAAACAAAAAAAAACACTGCATCCTCTGTATCAAAAGCATTGTCGAAACTCTTGAACTTTCTCAGAGAATTTTCTTGCTGTACAATGAGAATCTCTAATATTATTTACAGTATTATTTGCATGCTCTTCTTAAACCAGTAAGTAGTTCACAAAATGACATCTTTTCACTTTATCGCTTCTGGTCTTCAAATTTCACCATCATGCTTTGCATACTGCTCTGCTCTGATGTGTTTAAAGCATTAAACATAATAATTAATTAGTTATTGACTAGCACATTAAGTAGCACAGTAAATAGTTTATATCTTATTTGTCTTATAGAATCAGATTATTGTGCATTCTTAGAATGACACCTAGGTCTTTGTTCATTTATTCATTTACCTTATAAACATTCATTAGACAAGGAGAAATTAAAGATATCAAAGAGAATAATTAAAGCAATAAGACCATGGTTAGGTCGAGAAGGAGACGTAGGTTAAAGTTGGCTTATTTACTTAGGAAACAGGTGAAAAGATGACAGAAAAGTAAATTATAATAGTATTTAAGAGTGCAGTATGTAATCAGATAAACTTTTCTTTGAATTACAGATTTTTCACTTAGTAACCAGCTTTAAGCAAATTATATAACATTTGTGTGCCTGTTTCTTCACCTGTAAATGGGCTTAATAACTACCAATCATTTGTTAAATAAATATCTAATAGAACAAAGTATGTGAGCCAGGTACTACACTCTTCACTGGATACACAATAGTGAATGAGATGGATATACTCTGTTTTCTTATAGATCCTATATTCTAAGCTACAGGGCTAGTACCTAAGGAGATACTGCCTGTAAAGCACTTAGTAGCATGCTTGACTCACGGAAAATAACCAACAAATAGAAATTTTCATTATTATTATAATTATTTTTTGTAGTGTGTCATCATGTATGTAATAATCAGGGTTCTCCAGAGAAAAACAATGAATAGAGGATATATTAAGGTATTGACTGAGAGTCTAATGATCTGCCTCTGCAAGCCGGAGATGCAGGAAAGCTGGTGTGTAGTTTGAAGGACTGAGAACCAGGAGCACTAAGGGCAGGAGAAAATGGATTTTTCAGTTCAACAGTCAGGCAGAGAGGGAAATTCAACTTTTCTTCACCTTTTTGTTCTATGCAGACCCTCAATAGATTGTATGATGCCCACCCACACTGGGGACAACCATCTGCTTATTCAGTCCACCAATTCAAATGCTAACCTCTTCCAGAAACATTCTCATAGACACATTCAGAAATAATGTTCAACCAGATATCTGGGCATCCCCTGGCCTAGTCAAGTTGACAAATAAAATTAGCCATCACAAGCTATATATGAAATTACTGCATGAGATAGCTGGAAATCTGTGGTTAAAGTGGAATACAGAAAATAGTAATGAATACTTGAAATATTGTGGAGGTATTATTGGAAAGTGGGAGCTGATTTATTATTATTTATAGGTCATTCATATATTCATTGAACAAGTATTTCATAAGGACATGCCATGACTTTAGGAGCACCTAAAGATTTCCCTAGGAAGTGACATTCATGAATGGATTTAAAAATGAATTAAACTTATTCATTGGAAGAGGAGGACAAAGTGTATTCCAACAAAGAGAAAAAGTAAAAGACAGAGAAAATAGAACATGTAAGAACACAAAAGTATTTGAAATCTAGATGGAGGGCAGTGGTTAATGGCATATGTAGGCATGAAGCTGGAAAGAGAAGTGAGGGACTGATCAATAAGGATCTTGCAAATTCCTTTTTTTTTCCAAATTGGGAAAATGGAAAGCCTTTCCAGAGAGTATATAGGCCCTGACAGTTACTGATAAATCAATATTCAGATCCTTTACTTCCAAAGTCATTTTATAAAACTGATCTACTTGAGAAGAAGGCTGACTCATAATAAGCACTATATAAATGTTACTGATCATTGGGTGTTATTGTTGAGCAAAGACATGCAAGGCTCACTGATGTTTTTCCTATTTATTTTTATTAAGCATGTAGGGTTTTACTCAAAAATATATATATTTTCAAGAGCTAGTTGAGGACTTGGATCCATCCCAGTATGCATAGAATGAGTCAGAATAAAAATTTCACAATTGTTCAGTTAATATAGACAACCTTATTTGATTACCAGAAAGGCAACTTAAAGGAATAAATCATATGCTTGAATTGTCTTTATCTGGTCCTACACACAGCAGCAGCAGCAGAATTCTTCTCAAATAAGTCTGGCTGTAGATTTTGGCTGAAGAATTCAACCATTGACTGAATATGGTTAAACTGGAAAGACATATGGTCTTGAGTCACTCCAGTCACACTGAGATACTGACAGGTTGCAAGGAAATAGCTCTGCACGTTTCTACATTTTCCTCTGACTTGACTGATGGAACAGTTAGCACTGTACCTCATCTGGTGTTGTGCAGACTTGCTTTTCACAAAAGCAACAAATGAGATATGCTGAACTAATATTTTCTGGAGTATTAAGATCTGCTGTTTGCTTTCTTTTAAAAAAATTATCAGCCAAATTACCCATTTAAATTATAGTTGCTTTTACATTGAGGACTTGTTGTGACTCTGTGAAATTAACATTTGTTAGGTAGAACCCCCAAGATGGTGGATGATGAAGTTCAACAGAAGACCACAGGGAAACTGAAATAGAGCAATTTATTACTCACAGGTGTTGGAAGAGGTACACAGTATGCCTTGAAGTGTCACATGGGAGGTCAAGGTAGGGTACAGGGGAGTGAGCAGGACTTGGGCACGTGTCTTTACTAAGGCCCACAGGTGGAATGCTTTGGGTTTCCCAAGCTAAGGCCAGATAGGTCAATTCAAACCAAAAAGAGTAGGGTTTTGGTAATCTCTGAGGGAGTCTTATCTGAGGGGAACACAAGGGAAAGGAGCTGGGAGGCAGGAGAGACTGTTATTACAAGGAGTGTTGGGGAAATCATATCAGGAACTTACATTTAGTTGTGATTCTGCAGGTCATTTTTAAGGCAGGCATTCGAGGGGGAAGCCAGTGTCACTTCAAGGTCCCTGCAGGCTATTAGCCACACAAAACTGATGCTGAAGCAGCAATATTATGGAGTAGGTTAACTAACTCTCAATAGGACTATATTAAGTTTTGTTATTTTTTGGTACTTGTGGTTTTAAAATTGCTAATTAAGGGCATAGATGTCTATCTCCTGATTCAAAATCATGAAGTGTGGGAAGCATATTCATGAATAGAGATACGGTGACTTGGAGCTATAATAGATGTCCCTCAGCAGGGAAAGATGGAGGTGAAAGGAAGATTCCCTCCACAACTATTGCTTCCCCCACTTTTAAAAAAATTCCTGGGCTTCCCTGGTGGCGCAGTGGTTGAGAGTCCGCCTGCCGATGCAGGGGACACGGGTTCGTGCCCCGGTCTGGGAAGATCCCACATGCCGCAGAGCGGCTGGGCCCGTGAGCCATGGCCGCTGAGCCTGCGCGTCCGGAGCCTGTGCTCTGCAACGGGAGAGGCCACAACAGTGAGAGGCCCGCGTACCGCAAAAAAAAAAAATTCCTGCTTCTACCTGTCCTTGATACAAGATGGTAATTTTAGACTGCAAAAGTACATCTACCCAGTCATTGCTGGATGTGTGTATCAATGTAACTATTCCCAAAAGGTAAAGTATCACTTTGTCCTCTACATTGTGTGCCCTACTGAGTTAAGAGAAAGATTTCTTATAGGAGTCAGGGCAGATAAAAGAACATATCATAGACCTACAAGGAAATACGTGTGTCCCTTTACTTTGTCACAAACAATGTAGTCCTGACCATTTTACACTAAAGGGTATAATAGTCCCTCATTAGAGAGTGAGTTCCTTGACAACAAGGAATATAATAAGAATTTTTTAAAATATCTATTGAATAAGTGAAATATGAATGTTTCATTTTGTCATCCAGGGGACTAAACATAAAGATGATTTTCAACTTATGTCACTAAACACTACTCTAGTTGAACAGCTCTTGATAATTTTATACATTAGATGAGCTTGTAAAGCTTTTAAAAATGTATATTTTAGACTGACCCTGGATATTCTAAAATAAGATTTTAGAGTAGCACCTAGGCTTCTGTGCTTTAAAAATCTCCCCCAGGTTACTCTGATATATAAACTCTTTGTCAGGAACTTTGCTAATGTGAGATAACTTGACCTTAATCTAACAAATGACATTAGTGTTCCAAAATGCAATGGATTTCTTAAACAAATTATGAAATGCTCACATTTCTGCACATTGGTTTCTCTCTGTCTAGAAAGCCCTGATGTACTAATTAACTCAGAATCATTTTTCATGAAATTAATTTTTTTCCTTATCATCCCTCTCACTCCCGCCAGCAGACAGAGTCAAGCGCTTACTGTAATGCAAGGACCAGACGCTTGTTAAGCACAGTGATTGGAACTCACATTTAGCGTCTGTTCTTCCCTAAAAGAACAGACTGAAAGAACTGAAAGAACTATCTCACTGAAAGAACTATCAAGATATTTTCATAGGCAGAAATCTGTAAGAACAAAGAAAAGTTGAGAGAAATGAACACTAGAGAGAAGACAATAAAATTCTGAATGCTGGAAGGTAGATTGATGAGTGATGGCTGACTTAGAAGAAAGGACAAAGCTGACCCCCAGGGGTTTTCAAGGAGGGTGGGTACAGGAGCCTCAGAGCATGCCTGTGGTTCCTATGGGACCCTGGGTAGCTCAGGATTTGGAAGCAGTGAGAACCTTTACATTTGACTAGAGGTGAGCGAGGGGCAGGAAACAAGTGCATTGGTTAAGAATCTGTCTTAGAAAGTGACTAGGCGCCTAGAGCCTCTCTCCAATTCCCCTCAGCCAGGTAATTCCACTTCCTTCTCCCTGGTGGCTGCAGGTTTAATGTCTGGAAAGGTTTAACTCAAGTGTCTTTGAACATGGGAATGCTGGCCATTGAGGCAAAACCAAATAAATAAAATTCACATAGTGAAAGGTAAAACAACAGTTTGTGGCCTGAAAACAGCCAGGCTGAAAGCACCCGGCAGAGTTTGGAGGAGTCTTCCTTGCAAATTTTGATGGCTATTGAAAAAGATTTACACGACTGGATATTGGGTAACTATCCCACATAGCCAGGCAACCACTCCAAAATATGGCTGGAGTCCACTTAACACATATATATTGAATTCCTTCTGTGTGTACAGCACTGTTCTAGTTGTTGGGAATACAGCAGTAAATATCTATACTGAGATAGATAGAGAGATAAGTAGATAGGTAGATAATGCATATGTGTATGTAACGTATATTCAAAAATACACAGTACTATGTGTAAAACTGATAGCTAGTGGGAACCTGACACTATAGCACAGGGAGATCAGCTCAGTGCTCTGTGATGACCTAGGTGGGTGGGATGAGGGGTGGGAGGGAGGTCCAAGAGGGAGGGGATATATGTATACATATAGCTGATTCGCTTTGTTGTATAGCAGAAAGTAACACAACGTTGTAAAGCAACTATACTCCAATAAAAAAGAAATCCCTGCCCTCAAGGAACTTATAATCTAGTCATGAGAGAGAGAGAGAGAGAGAGAGAGAAAGAAACAAGAAAAAGCAAATAAGCAATTTTTAATAATAATGGTTAATATTAGCAAATAGGTAGCATTTACTATGTTCATCACTCTCTTTTAAGTACTTCACATACACACACTAACTTGTTTAAACCTCATATCAGTTTTATGAGGGAGGAACTATTATTACCCATATTATACAGATTCAGTAACTGAAGCACAGAGAAAAATTAATTTGTCCAAGATTTCACAACTTTTAAGTGGCAGACTGACATTTGAATCCAGTGTCAGAGTTTAAACTGCAGGATGTGATGTTAGTAGCACATGAGGCATCAGTGGGATTTTCACAGGGTAATCTCCTCAGTGTGGATATGCTTCTGCTGTGTATTTTCTGAGCTCAGCTTTACTACCATGTATAAAACTGAGAGCTAGTGCGTACCTGCTGTATAGCACAGGGAGCTCAGCTCATTGCTCTGTGATGACCTAGTTAATACTATAATACTATAGTACACTACTATAATTTATATGGTGATAAGTGCTACCCAGAAAGAGAAAGCTAGGAATAAGGTATCAAGACATTGGTTCACAGAGCCTCCACATATACCAAAGTCCAAGGGTGCTCAAGTCCCATAGTTGGCCTTCTGTATCCTTGGTTTCACATTTGCAGATTCAGCCAAACTTTGTTTGTGTAGTACTGTCCATATTTGTTGAAAAAAACCCCAGATATAAATGTACTTGTGCAGTTCAAACCTGTGTTGTTCAAGGGTCAGCTCTATAAGAAATATATACTTTCTCTTCATCCAGGGTTCCTGATTTACAGCTCGCTAAAAGCCTTGGAATTTCCTGTTATGTTAATGAGGCGACTTCTGGAAAGCACCGAAAAATGGGGGCTGGTTGCCAGGGAACCAACCCTGTGATTAGAGGGTTGGAACTTCCAGTCCCAGCCCCTGACCTCTGGGGAGGAGAGAGGAGCTGGAGGTTAAATTAATTGACAATGACCAATGATTTAATCAATTGTGCCTATGTAATGAAGCCTCCATAAAAACCCAAAAGGACAGGTTCAAAGAGCTTTTGAGTTGGTGAACATGTGGAGGCACTGGGAGAGTCGGAGGGTGGGGAGAGCATGGAAGCTACCCTCCCTTTCCTCATCCCTTCTCTATGCATCTTTGCCATCTGGTCGTTCTTGAATCATATCCTTTTATTTATTTTTTTATTTATTCCTTTTTTGAATTTTTGAATTTTATTTTATTTTTTTTATAAAGCAGGTTCTTATTAGTTATCTATTTTATACATATTAGTGTATTCTTTTATAATGGACCAATAATCTCATGAGTAAAATATTTCTCAGAGTTCTGTGAGCTACTCAGCAAATTAATTGAACCTAAGGAGGAGGTCTTGGGAAACTTTGATTTATATTTAATTGGTCAGAAGCACAGGTCACAGCTGGGCTTGTGACTGGCACCTGAAGTGGGGGGTAGGGTGATGTCTTATAGGAATTAACTCTTAACTTATAGGATCAAATGCTATCTTCAAGTAGATAGGACCCCCACACACATTGGCAACTGAATCTCAGAACACCAAAAGAGACATAGAGAATCCTGTGCCTGGTGGGGCCTGGGCTGTGGGGAATAGTAGGATTATGATTTTAAATAGGGTTGTCAGGGAAGACCACACACACACTGAGAGAAGGACTCTGAACAATGTTTGGAAGGAGATAAAGGAGCCAGCCATGCAGCTATTTGATACAGAAATCATTCAGGCAAAGGGAATAGGTGAAAACTGAAGTCAGAACAAGCCTGGTATGTGCAAGGAACCAATGTAGCTGTAGCAGAATAAAAGAGGTCCAGAGCAACAGGGGAAACGTTTAGGGGGGATCCAGGACCGAGACCATGCGGTATCTTGTGCCATGGTGATGACTTTGGCTTTCAGTCCAATAAAGATAATTATGGCTCTTTGTTGAGAATAGATTTAGGGTCAAGGGTAAAAGTGGGGAGACTTTTAAAATAATCCAGAAAGAGATGATGCAGCTTGGATGATGGAGAAAACAATGGAGGTGGTTATACGTCCAGCACTCAATCAGCCCTACATGTGATAAAAAGCTTTTGATTTAATCAAAATCAAAATTTTCATAGCAAATGATTTCTAAAGTAGAATTTTATACCCAGACATGTTAACAACATGAGTGCTTGTTAGGGACATTTTCAGGAATATCAGCCAAGATTCTTAGTAACAAACAACAAAATCCTCTTGGGTTAGTTTAAATAAACTGGAAAGTATTACAGTCCATTACGTAGCTCTCAAAATCTCTAGGTGGACAAGAAAGCAGAGCTCAGAAAACACACAGAGGAAGCATATCCACACTGAGGAGATTATTCTAGTGATAGTCCCACTGATGCCTTATGTGTTACTAACATCACATCCTATAGAAATATCATAGCTCCAACACTGGAACCTCTAAAGAGCTTGCTCCACCATGATGCTGGCCAAAAGACAGATTTTTATGTATATCTGTGTCCTTTTTTTCCTTCAAGTAACAGTCTTATATAGTTGTGTATATGAACTACTGTTAAAACCAAGGTCATGCGCCAACATGCTAGCAATAAGAAAAGCTGGGGAAAATGAGCTGTACCATTTGTATTGGGGACATGCAAGTTAAATATGAAATACTCCAAACTGAGGAAGTGATTTCCAAATATGCTGGATGCAAACACAGACTACAAACATGACAGATTTTTCACTACATTCCACATTTCCTACTCAAAATCAAAATACACCCTTTTTGTATGCATACATTTCCTTAAACAACACAAATAATGTGTTTCTTTTAACATAATGCAACTCTCTCTCATTCGATAAAAGTAAGCACATCCTCTCACTAAAAGGGAAATCAAATAAGACACACCAATTACTTCATCTAGGTTTAAATGCAGGTCTTTGGATAATCCCCAAGTGAAGTATAGAATCTATTGTTTAATTATAAAATCAATATAAAGCTACATTTTAAATTTACCTACCATCTACATGTCTTATTTAAGTAGAGGAATTGTGGATTAAAAATAAAGGAAAAGAGTTTCCCTGGTGGCGCAGTGGTTGAGAGTCCGCCTGCCGATGCAGGGGACACAGGTTCGTGCCCCGGTCCAGGAAGATCCCACATGCCGCGGAGCAGCTAGGCCCGTGAGCCATGGCCACTGAGCCTGCGCGTCCGGAGCCTGTGCTCCGCAACGGGATAGGCCACAACAGTGAGAGGCCTGCGTACCGCAAAAAAATTAAAAAATAATAATAATAAAGGAAAATATTACACAATAAGGAACAAAATATGAGTAGATACTTTAGTTCCAAATTATGCAACTTGTCACAGATCTATAGTTTGTATTTATAACTTTCTTGCTTTACTACCAATTTCCTCTTCCCTTTACCCCTAACCAGCATATCAGCTCCTCAGGATTTTTACCTGAGAGTAAGATTTTTTTTTACTTTACTCATAACTTCATTACTGAGTTCATGGTAATCTTGTTCATAGATATTATATTATCTTTTATCACTAAGTACAGCAGAATTAGGAGGCATATTAGTGAATTCCCCTGGGTTTCAAACATCCTCTTTACCATCCCAACTTGTGTTAGCAGCTCCATTTTTCTTAATAATATACACCAGTCATGTAGCCATCATCAAAATCTGTTTTTAACCTTTAGGTACTAATAGATCATGAAAAGCCTGAAATGGCCAGAATGCAGCCATATACTCCAATATGATTTTTTTGTGTTCACTAGGTTTGAGAGATAATTTGTTAGGAGACATTTTTGTATGTCTGCTAGTGTAGGCACTAAGAGATTTTGTGCTGGACTATTTCTTCCAGCATTTTTGTGTAGCAGAAAGGCTTGGAACATGAAAGCAGTACTCCTCCTCCCCAACAGAGGGCAGGTTTGTTTGCTGCCCGGTATAATAAAGATAATATCTCTATGTGGGGCAAATTTTGGATGGATTTGCTTACAGTCTGTTAAAAAAAAAAAAAATTGAGGTTTTCTAAGATTCAGTTTCTTCAGATGTTGTCTTAGCCTGTTCAGACTGTCATAACAAAATAACATAGACTGGGTTGCTTAAACAACAGAAGTTTATTTTCTTACATTTCTGGAGGCTGGGAAGTTCAAGATCAAGGTACTGGCAAAGTAAGTTTCATTCTGAGGCCTCTTTTCTTGGCTTGTAGGTGGTCACCTCTTTGCTATGTGTACATATGGCCTTTCTGCCACTGAGAAAGAGAGTGTGCTCTGATGTCTCTTCCTTTGAGGACACTAATCCTGTTAGATCAGGGACCCACTCTTATGACATCATTTAACTTTAATTGCTTTCTTAGAGGCCTCATGTCAAAATACAGCTACATGGAGGGTTAGGGCTTCAACATTTGAATTTGGGGGCACATAAGCATTCAGCCTATAACAGCTGCGATGCAAACTCACTGCACATGCAGCATCTATCTACCTCGGCCAACCCACTGGCTTGTGTTGGGAGTAAGCTCATTCTACTTGCTATTCTGTGAATAATAAAGTTCTTTTCTCTTACCCAATCATCTCACTCATTAAACTGTGACCAGCTAACTTGTCCGTTTGTAAGTAGGATAAAATATCAGAGCCTTCACAATTCTTGACTTCTGGGACAAGTAACCATCCCTGCTCTACCAAGGCTAAACCAATAGAGCTCAGATTTATATAGACAGAGGGAACAAATTTAATTTAAACTCATTAGAGTTTGTTCATATAATTGTCAGAATTGTGACTCCAAATTTATCCATTTCTAATACTTCTGAACTTATGTAAACTTGGTATTAGCGTAGCAGCTATACATACTGATAGCTTTTTCTGAGCACAAACTATACAACTTTGAAAACATTCTAACCTCACAAAATGCTATGACTTGCTGGTGTCTAGATTTTACTATCTATAAGGCCAGCTGCATCTGAGTGATTGAGTCCCTCCTATGACCAGTGACTATCACTCCATTGTCTTAGTTTTCTTCTCTAAAATATGTTTCTTCTGAATAAGACAGGAGTATATATGTAAATATATAATATATAATGTATATATAAAATATATATTTACATGTAAAATATAATTATACATTACTTATATTTAATTATATATAAATATAAAATAAATACATAATAAATAAATAAATATATATATATATATATGAGATACCCAGTTATAGACAGGTGCTCCAGAATATAGCAGTACATCAGGGCTCAGAGCTAATCCCTGCTTTGGCATGTTGAATAGTGGTGGCTATTGTCAGTTAAGCCTTAGTGAGGAAAATCTAATTGAGGAATCCATGAAATTTCTCCATCCCTGCAAAAATGGATATTCATTCATGAGCTAATTGAGCAGGTAATGATGCGACTTAGGAAAAAATTGATAACCACAGGACAGTTAATTTTTTTTTCATTTGCTTATTGAAAGTCTCCATTGCAACTTAGACTTGTGTTAAAAAAATTACATGGAACAAAAACATCACATTCTAGTCCCGTTCTGAGAGATCTGTTCATGTCACTCTTTCCCAGAACTCCTTGTCTTCAATCCTTCTATATTATTCTTTTCAAGTTCCTGAACATCTACCAAATGATTAGTCACCACTCATGAATAAAATTATGTCTCTTTCCAGGCATCTCCACCAGAAATATCCTTTCTGGGAAGAGAGATGCTTCCTCCAGAAAAAATAAACCACAGAACATACCGCCTGAAGTTCTCTCCCTTTGAAAGCTTTCCTTCTCCACTTTTATTTCAAGGTCACATACGAGTGGAGCTATAATGCTACAGCAGTCTCCTTCCACATATCCTCTGTTATTCAGGCTTGCTATTTTCCTCCTTAGTCAGTCATAGGGAAACTCCCACGAGATCAAAGGTGGGACTGAAGTGACAATGAGGCAAGAGCAGGTACACTGAGTGTAAGCCACTTGCTCATGAAACTTTCTTTGCCTTAGTTTCCTACTAGAACTAAGTCCTCTACATATCACTTCTACCTGATGATAGTGGACTGCTGGTCATTCTTGAATTAAGGTCAATATTTCCAGTAACATCCTAGTGATTATTGGCAGCTAAGGTCATTTGGTCACCTGGTATTCAGTCAGTTTCTACCAGGGACCAAGAGTAAACCAAAGTCTGTGTCTTGAAAGGATAGTAGCATTTGACAAGTAAATTTCTCCAAATATTAAGAAAATACTCTGTGAATCACTTATCCTGGGGTTAGCATTTTTTTTTCATAAAGGGCTGATTAGTAGATACTTTGGGCATATGGCCCATTTGGTCTCAGTCACAACAGCTTAATTTGTCCACTGTGGAACACATGAAAGTAGTCAAAGACAATAAGTAAGTGAATGAACATGGTGTTCCAATAAGGCAATAAAATCAGGCAGTTGCCCTGCAGGCTGTAGTTTATTGAGCCCTGCTCTTATTGGGGCTTGTCACTAACTCCATAGAGCATTTCGGTCTTCCCCCAAAACTTAAGTAACTTTGGATTTTCTCGTTTACAGGGCCAAGTAGAGAGCTGGTAGGTAGCATCATGCTTGGAGAATGGAGAGCCTTCTCTTGCTTTGGACCTTATTCAAAGCGGGTAGTCAGTGAGCTCATTTAACAAATGGGTTAGACCCAAATGCTTTTTTCCCAAACCCAAAGGGTGCTCCATAAAGCACTGTGCATTTTTCTTAGTTCTAGTGAATGTATTGTATTTTTGGGTGGATTTTCCAAGTGTCCTGAAACACCAGAAACACTGGAATGACACAGAGTTGGCAGACCCAGTTGTTCATGGGATTTATCTTATACCTCATGGCATAAATCTGTACTATAAGTTATCCACAAAACAGCATGGTATTGGCACAAAAACCAACATTTGGATCAATGAAACAGAATAGAGAGCCCAGAAATAAGCCCACACACCTATGGTCAATTAATCTTCAACAAAGGAGGCAAGAATGTACAATGGGAAAAAGACGGTCTCTTCAGCAAGTGGTGTTGGGAAAGTCGGACAGCTGCAAGTAAATCAATGAAATTAGAACACACCCTCTCACCATACACAAAAATAAACTCAAAATGGCTTAAAGACTTAAACATAAGATGTGACACCATAAAACTCCTAGAAGAGATTGTAGGCAAAACATTCTCTGACATAAATCTTACCAAGGTTTTCTTAGGTCAGTCTCTCAAGGCAACAGAAATAAAAACAAAAATAAACATATGGGACCTAATCAAACTTACAAGCTTTTGCACATCAAAGGAAACCATAAATAAAACAAAAAGACAACATACAGAATGGGAGAAAATATTTACAAATGATGTGACCAACAAGGGCTCAATTTCCAAAATACACAAATAGTTCATATAACTCAACAACAACAACAGAAAACCAATCAAAAAATGGGCAGAAGACCTAAATAGACATTTCTCCAAAGAAGACATACAGATGGCCAACAGGCACATGAAAAGATGCTCAGCATCGCTAATTATTAGAAAAATGCACATCAAAACTATAATGAGGTACCATCTCACTCTAGTCCAAATGGCCATCATTAAAAAGTCCACAAATAACAAATGCTGAAGAAGGTGTGGAGAAAAGGGAACCCTCCTACACTGTTGGTGGGAATGTAGGTTGGTGGAGCCACTATGGAAAATGGAGATTCCTCAGAAAACTAAAAATAGAATTACCAGCAATCCCACTCCTGGGCATATATCCAGACAAAACTATAATTCAAAAAGAGACCTGCACCCCTATTTTCCTAGCAGCACTATTCACAATAGCCAAGACATGGATGCAACCTAAATGTGTATTGACAGATGAATGAATAAAGAAGATGTGGTATGTTTATACAATAGAATACTACTCAGCTATAAAAAAGAATGAAATAATGCCATTTGCAGCAATATGGATGCAACCAGAGATTATCATACTAAGTGAAGTAAGTCAGAAAGAGAAAGACAAATACCCTATGATATCACTTACATGTGGAATTTAAAATATGACACAAATGAACCTATCTATGAAGCAGAAACAGGCTCACGAATATAGAGAACAGACTTGTGGTAGCCAAGGGGGAGGGGGCTGGGGAAAGGGTAGAGTGGTAGGTTGGGGTTAGCAGATGTAAGCTATTATATATAGAATGAATAAACCATAAAGTCCTACTGTATAGCACAGGGAACTATATTGAATATCCTATGGTAAACCATAAAGGAAATGAATATTAAAAAAGAACGTATATATATGTATAACTGAATCACGCTGCTGTACAGAATTAACACAGCATTGTAAATCAACTCTACTTCAGTGGAAAAGAAAGTTATCCACACTGCTGTCACTTCCTGCTTACTAGATTCTATAATATTAATATGATGTTATTGATGTAGTCGGTTTTATTTATTTAGTTTTTGGTCTAAGAGTAGAAAAATTTTCTACAGCAAATATTTTCTCTAAAGCACCAGAGCATAAATAGCTTAGGGTTTGTGGGGCACATTTAGTTCCTGTCATATATTCGTGTGTGTGTGTGTGTGTGTGTGTTTACAACATTTTACAAGTGTAACAACCATATTTAGCCCACAGGCCTTACAAAAACAGGTTGTACACTGAATTCGGCTAGTTGACCATAGTTTGCCAATCACTTTAGTAGCCCAATTTCATTTACTTTGAAACTCTGGGATGGTCAAAGCTCTGTAAAATTGAATTATGATTCCAATTCCAATAATTTATTCAGATCTAAAGCATAAAAATCAAGATATAGTGCTTCTGTGTTGACTGAATGCAAATTGCTTCTGTTGTTCTTTACCTTGTGGTAGTAGACACAAATATAACAGAGACAAAGGCCTTTGTTGATCTCCTACAGCAAAGAGACAACAGGAAGAATAGACACTATTTTGGTTATTTTTGTTTACATTCACCATAAATACTGTCATTGTCCAGGATACATCTGTCGCTGCACAAATTAAACAGGTGAGTTAAGTGAGGAAGTGATAGGAATCACCCCCTTGGCATCTTTCAAATCGTTGATGTTGGCTTTACACTCTGCAATCTCCCAAGTATATAGTATTACTTTTGATTTATTATTTTGGGAGGAAAGCAAAATTAGAGGAACTCTTAATGGACACTTTCTGTCCCAGAATTAAGGTAGGAATTCTGATCATTGTTGAGTATATCCATTTATCCCCAGACACATATAAGACCACATTATCCTTGTGGTCCACAGTGATATTGTGAATCCCTCAAAGTTATTATTAACTCAGAATCAGTATTCAATCATCCTCAAACAGTATGGATATTTTACTTTACTCACTGCACAGTAAACCTGAAAAATAGCTATAAGAGAAAGCTACAAATGAAGTTTAAAGTACTTAAAGTACATTTTTATGACGTTATTAGAGTTTCCTTACTCAAGTGTACCCAGAGTACTTCAAAGGACTTGGATTCTCTGATCTGATACAGGTTTGGGAACTGGGTACCAGGTCACGGTTATTGTGATGGCTCATATCAGATCTCTGATTGGCACACATAAAATATTTCCAGTCCACGAATTAAGTAGGAACTTTCTGAGTAGTTGTTAAATTTATCACTAAGGACTCCATGATCAATAAGTAACCACCAAAGATTTATCTAGTTTAGCTCATTCTGGTGCTAAGGAGAGTATATATATCTTCATCTTATAAATTAGAGCAGCTTCTTGATTGCTTCCAGCATTGGTACTGAAAATAAATATCCATTCCATTAGCAGTATCTCTCATTACCCTTTGGCCTATAGAAATTAGTCATTACAACAGTTATCAAAGATTCTATTTCTACTCCCATCAAAGTATTTCTGAAAGTCATGGTGAATAGACTTCCATAGACTTTATCATAGGACCTAGATAGGTTGTGAGTGTGGGGATATCTTGACTCTCAACAATATATCTGAAATTATTGTTTTCCCTCTGTGATTTAACATCATAAAAATACATTCCCACACCTGTTTTCCAGATTTGTGTTGATACAATTTAGCCAAATCTTTTAATACTTTTGATTGGTAATCCTCTTTTGTAGCTTTAATGTTCTAACCAATCTTCTGAAACATGTTGAGATCTGACTAACATTATAGATTGGAAGCCAATGAACACTATACAGGAAGTGACAAATAAAGAGAAATTATTTTGTTCTACAAGGTAACTAACTGTCCCATGGGAATACATTGCAGACTTCAAGCAAGGCAGGAAAGGTCCCTTCAGGCTGAAGAGAATGTTGCTGATTCTCATGGATAGAAGTATCAAAGGGATTGCTATTTAGTATTCTAGTTTTCTGCAACTGAGCTTAGAATAACATTTCTGTGGTCATAATTATGTTAACATTGCATATTTATTTCAGCAAAATTATGAAATATATGTCCTAGAAGAAAGAGGAAAAAATGTAAAAAAAGCAAATCTCCATCTTCTCTGGTGGGAATTTAATAATAATATCTAAATATGAAAGTAAAAATAATATAGCATAATAATAAGCATGCTATTTAGAAACAAGAAGAAAATACAAGAGGAAACAGCTAAAAGAGGTGAAATTGGTAGTCTCTGGGGAATAGGAATCCAGAGTGGGACAGATAACCATTGTTTTTAGTTGTAAGTATTGTGATACTATTTGACTATATAAAACTAGGTATGTATGTAATAATAATGCAAGTTAAATATATATTATACATGTATGTGTGTATATATATATTAAAATATATATCAACACACACACACACATATATATTAGTTTGTTAGGAATGCCTAGTAAAATACCATTGATTAGGTGGCCTGAACAATAGAAATTTATTTTCTCACAATTCTGGGAGCTGGTAATCCAAAATCAAAGGTGTTGGCAGATTTAGTTTCTCCTGAGGTCTCTCTCCTTGGCCTAAAGACAGTGCTTTCTCCTTATATGCTCACGTGGCCTTTTCCCTGGTGTCTCTTTGTAAGTCCAAATTTCCTCTTCTTAGGAGGACACTAGTCAGATTGGATTAGGGCACACTCCAGAGGTTTCATTTTAATTTAATACCTCTTTAAAGGCCCTATATCCACAAACAGTGCAATCTGAGGTAGTGGAATTTCATCTCTTCATATGAATTTTGGGGAGATATGATTCAGTCCATAACATAACATAACATAACATAACAAAACATAACATAACATAATAATGGTTAATGTACTGAAAGTGAAAAACAGGTTGTTGTAAGCGTATCGGTTGTTTACAGCCATTATAAAATGTCTAATTGGGAGTTACGGCTCACTGCTGCTTCCCAGCATTACAGGAGTATCACTAGCCAGGGAAAGATAAAAATTCAAAATTCATAGAATGGTTTTTACTAGATGTGTATCACTCTCCACACCATCATGAAGTTGAAAAATCATTGTTGAACCACCATAAGTCAGGGGTTGTTTATATATATTTTATATGTATGTATGTACATATAATACACTGTCACTATATATATATATATATATATATATATATATATATATATATCCTCTCTCTTCCTTTCTTTCTCCCTTGGGGAGAGAGGGAGAGAGAGAGATTGGAGCTTTAAATCATGGCAGCCTTCATTGCCAATCCCAATTTTGCCATGTTTTTAGAAAACTTATTTCTAATTTTCTAATATTTGTTTCTTGCTTATAAATACAGGTTTCAGTGGGTTAAATAATATACTTTTTATGAAGTTCCTAAGCTCAGTGCAAGCTCTCTGGGAACTCACTGAATCATGTACATTCCCGTTATACCCATAATAATGACATTAAGGCATAAAATATGCATTTATTCATGCTGTCATCCATTCAACACTTACTGCATGTTAAATATATTTCAGGCACTTTTCTGAGGAAAAGTATATGAATATGAAGTATTTCTAAGGCTTCAGGGATTTATATTTAGTTAAGGAAACAAAGATGTAAACAAAAAGTGAAACAGAAATTTGTGTTTGCTATGACAGAAACATCCATGACACATACAGGAAGTATAAAAGTGAGGAAAGTCAATTCTACCTGTCGGGAGGATGGGGAGAGAAGGCAGAGTCAATACAGATTTTGTAACAGAGATGATGGGTAACTTAGAACTTCATTGTTAAATAAGAGTTCACTATAGAAAAGAAGTGCATTTTAGGTAGTGCAGATAGAAAAAGCAAAACAAACCAGGAATAAAATGAATGGCCCAGTCAGAAAAAAATAAATATAATCAGAACAGAAGGCACAGGAGGGCTACATTGTACCAAATATATTTTCTTAACATTATTTTATTTAGTGCTGATAGCATCACTATGAATAAGTACTTTTATTTTCTCATGTTATGAATGAGAAAAATAAGTTGGTAAAGGTTAAACCCATTCTTCTGTTTCACCCTTATAACAATGGATAGACTCCAGGACTGAATCCAAGCACCTTTCTCTTTGTCCTTACCGATCAATTAATACTTGCTGAATAAAGCTTTGAATAAAGGGATGGTTGACTAATAGATACCCTGTCAATGTGCTGAAACCATGTCTACTTCTGAGGAAACAAACTTTTTTTTAAGTAAAAATAAACAGAGAAGCAAAGGTTTAATCAACAATCTGAAAGTAAGATTTGGTCTATTTCAGGCTAGAATAAACTCAATTTTGCTACTCTAAAAATATCTTTGACATAATTTTTTTTCCTTATTTAGGTCAAGACCATTGTGCTTACTAATTGATACTAGTGATTAGAATATAATGACCACTTTCTCAATGTATTTTGAGGCCAGGATGTTATAAGTGAAACATCCTTCATATGTAAAATAATTCTTTTTTTCCTGAAAATGCTTACTGATATGGATAGCTGTCAAATATTTAAAGTTTTCATGCACAGAAGAAGCCAACTACACTAGATCCATAAAACTTGGTTTCATTCATTACAGACCATTTATTATGACAAAAATGTGAAATCACTATTAATTAGTCTTTAAAGGATATGCCTATCCTATAGCTTACAGGAACACCTAATTTAAGTTCTTTATGTCTCTTTCTGAGCTAAACAGACAGAATTTCTGACTATCCTGAATTTTATCTCTTCCCGAGACAAGTAGACACAATACATGCTTGTTTTATTTTTGCATTTCCTGAGGCTCAGGACCTGTGTAGAAGAGTGACAACTCCATACCAGGGCTACTAGAATTTCATCTCTCCAGAGGGCACATTCAACTTGAGTGGTACAAGGGGAGTGGGGGTGAGGGTTCCACTGGGAAGGTAATAATATAGATTATAGGTTACATAGATTTTTGAACCAAAGTGTTAAAAATATCAGCTACAATATGAAAGTAATTTATTTGTTTTTTACTGGTGACTATTTCCCAATCTCTTTGCAAAATGCAAAGGACTGCAGTTTCGCCATTTAAAAACAATTTGGGGAAAAAAGAAAAAAAAATCAGACAAAATAAGATAATAGCATGTGTGTTAAGGTCTAAAAGTTTGGAAATTAACCACTAGAATATTTTTCTTCAATCTCTTAATTATATTTTTAACTTCAAGTCCACTGTCATTGTAGAGTAGCTTTGAAGAAGTTCTATGAGTTTTAGGCTTCAGATTAATAACATTTCAGATAATTAGCAGAAGAATAGAGTACCTTAATAGCTTTGGAGGCATGAGGCCTATAGAAAGAAAAAAACAAAAAAACAAAAAAACCCTTAGTTGAAATTGCCTTGGGGTCACATTAGTATTTAATCAACGTGTAAGGGTTAATGGCAATAACCGTGAGGCTGACTGGTTCAATAACAGGCACAGGGTCTTCTTCAGAAGTACGTATTTCAATAGCAGATAATGCTTTCAAAGTTTGATAGTAATTTCCAGGAGTTTCCATTGATTTGAAATTAGAGACATCGTTTATAACATAGTGAAAATTAGTTCTACTTTAATGAACCTAGAGTAACAGTCTATTAAATTCAGAATCCTGGTCTCTGTAATTGATAATTTAGAAAACTTTAACCATCTAGATGTATAATACCGTAAATGATGGTTTCACTCAAAAAAATAAAACAATGCTCCTGTTCAAAGTGGCAAACCAACTATTCTGTGCTGTTCCTAAGGAAGCGAACTGGATTCATTCTCACATTCTTGCAGCAGTACATTTATTGCTTCAGAAATGACAGAGAGGCAGGCAGTTGATATGCAAATAATTCACTTCTTGCTCTGCCAGTGACTTGGTGACAATGTGGATTGTTCTGGAACCTTTAAAAACCTTTCCTTCCATTCAGCCTTGGTGCCAACCAGTCAGGAGTTATATCCTCTCTTCTGTCCTTCCTTCCTTACATGTGCATTTTGGCCCGGGATTATACCAAGGAGAAATGTCACTGTAATTTTGTAATTACATTCCAGAGGACTTGCCAGTAACTGAAGCGTTATACGTTTACTTCTTCTCTGTATGTTGTTTGTCTTCCCCACCAGAAGGTAAGCTTCAAGAGGGAGGAACTTTTACCTTTCATCATTTGTTTGCTTGTTTATTTTGCACTATTTTATCCCCAGTATCTAGAACTCTTCCTGGCATCTAGTAGGTACCCAACACATTTTTATAGAATGAATAAATGTATTGATTTATATTCTTGTTTTGTCCCAGTATCTCTTACAGAAATCATGGTTACTTATTGTGTCAGTCCATCTTAGCATAAGAGTAAATATTCTCCTATCTGATCCCTGGGCCTAGAAATGTTCTGACTGCACATGGAGTCATTTATTAGTGTTTTATAAACAGCTTGCTAAGTTTGATCAGAACACCACCTAATAGATGCCTTATCCTTTCTCCTCTTGGGGGTAGGGAAGTGTCCCTCTCTGAATTTTCTAGTCAGTTTCCTGCTGCCCAATGTTTTTTCATGCCTCTGTCACCTTCCCTTCACCCTTCCTAGCTACCCCACATGCACATCCAGGATAGACAGAGCCTGGAAACTGCCCTTGATCCCAGCTGTATCTTGGGATATCTGACGCTCTTGCCTGGTTCCTGAAATTGTGGATCTCCCAAGGATTATCTCAATTTTTCCCTTATGATAAATAAATGCCATTGTTAATGATCTAATCTTTCACCTAACATCAAATGTTACCACTATCCAGAACTCTCTACCTCAAGCTTTGTGGTCATTGTTATCTTGCTGAATTAGATTAAATTTTTGCACCCTGTTTTGTATTTGGTTGATGGGCAATTCATCCTTATAGTCAAGGCTTAGATCCTCTGGGAATGCACAGCAGTTGACACAGTTGGCATTTTGTTATTTATAAACTGTGATGACATTAGTAAAAATTGCATCCAAGGATTATGAAGAGTCTATCATAGATAAAGATAAAATAAGCAATATCCTACATGGTAAAGTTAAAGGATGCAATAGGAAATTAACCTGACCCCAATTCACCTCACTTAAAACACACTGACGAAAACAGTAAATATTCCTTATTTTTGTGGTTTATATATATATATATATATATATATATATATATATATATATATATATAATATTCGTATGTTACCACAAAAATATAGGAAGTTAGCATATTAAAACTCAGCTCTGACCATGCTATGCTCTTGATTGAAAATCTTCAGTGACAGTCTATTGCCCATCAGTTGACATCAAAACCTCTTGAGACCTAAGCAGAGCACTGGCCAGTCTATGCTGTCCTCCTGCTCTTCGTTCATCAGGTGATAACCCAGCCAACTGTCTACTCCCTCTCCCCATACACACTCGGAGTTCCCCTGCTCTGTTTTTCTCTCTACTCTCCACTTGATCTGGCAGACTCTCCTCTCAATTTCTAGCCAAAAGAAAATTAAGTAAAACATCAGGCTTTGGAGTGAAAGACCTGGGATCAAACCCACACCTTGTAGTTCTGTGAGCTTGAGCAAGTTTTACTTCATCTGATTTTTTTTTTAATTTTTAAGTGGATGACATAATATTTACTCCACAGGATTAGTGCAAGAATGAATAATACAGGTAAGGTAAATACCTCAATCCCTGATATAAATGATATTTTTTACCTAATTTCCTGAATACACTTTAAATTTCAAGCATTCTTTGCTGCCCTTATTTGAAGTAATGTAGAGGAAAGAGCACAGGCTTTGGATGCAAAAAAGAGTACTTTCAATCTTGGCTTTGGCATTCATCTGCAATGTGCCTCAGTCAAGTATTTAACTTATTTGAGCTCACTGACTTATCTGTAGAAAGTAGAGCCAGTACTTTACATTATTTAACTTAACATTCTGAATGTTATTTACATTATTTAACATTAATATGTTAAATATTATGTTAATATTTAACATTATATGTTAAATATTTACATTATTTAATTTCTGAATGAAATGATATGCAAAAATGACTGCCACAGAATTCCTTTCCTTTCTTTCTTTGAACACATAAAGCCCTCTGTACATATATCTCTTATGACATTTGAAATGTTCTAATAGTTTTACTGTGAACTTATTATACTAAGAAGATTTTACCTGTCTTTATGATAGGAAATGAGTTGTTTTCATGTTTTTATCTTAATGCTCTGCTTTGAATATATATGCTACAGGTATTTTTGTGTATAAGAGATGAGTAATATAACAATTACGACTAACTTTTGCTAGAATTACTCTATCAAATTAGAGGACAGTGTCCAAAATTCTGAGAACTAGCATTATGAACAAATATGTTTTGATGGAAGGAGAGCAAGGAGTGAAATGAATGATGGTTTTCCCACAAGGAAATTCTAAGGGGAGTTTAAAGGCACAGCACTCTTGAAGAGGGACAAAGAAAGGTGCAAGAGAAAGGGTGGTGAAGAATAAGATACATGATAGTAAAGGTTACCAGCACCCTTTTTTTTCTTTAGTTACTGAAGCCCCTTTGCTCCTCTAACCTTCACCAAAATGCCTTTGCTCTTTTTATTAGGGTGGCTTAATCCCATGGTGCCAGGCTGCGTCATGGGTTGAGATCCCCAGAAGCAGACCCTGAGGCGTGGATTGACAGGTGAGAGATTTATTAAGAAAATGCTTCATGGGGAGTTGGCAAGGGAGTAGGGAAAGCAGGGCAGGGAAGGGTTATGAAATGGAAAATCTAAGCACAGTATCATCTCAGGCAAATTTCTGCAAAAAGTGGCTTCATCCTGATCTTGCAAGGGTTTTCTGAAATGTAAGTTATGCCTCAGTGTCGTTTTGACTTGGTGAGGGAGATATAAATTCCCAGGTGCTTCCTGATCTCTGTACAAGACAGGCAAATGAGGCTCTGGCAACCTAAGGGCAGTCCTCTGAAAAAGAACTGCACATGCTGAGTTTTGGAAATAAAAGCACAAAATGTGACCACCCCCTGTCCCCACTTTCACCCCCGTATACATATCCTAAACTCTCTGGGCAGAGCACCAGCATTTTCCAAAACACCAGCTAAGGTGAGTAAAAGTTGTGATATCATTACCATTTATTAAACTCTGCAGTGGGAATGCAGAACTCTTAGGTGCTTCTCTTTTGCTCCTCTCTCATGATTACTCTCAGAGTCTGAATGTATGGCATCCATGACCAGAAACACCAAAGAGAAAGACTAAGCACTCCCAGGAGGAACGCTTTAGAAATTGCAGTAAAGGATGTCTTTAGGCTGAGAGAATTCAGATGATCGCTGTTTCACTTAGCTTTGAAATCTGGCATTTTTAGAATCAGTTCTCCTGGGACGCTAGGCCATTTACTTTGAATTTAGGCTTCAGAACCTTAAGATTCTATTCAACATGTGACCCTTCAATGCATAAATAGGCCGTGGGGTTTGTTCTGGAATATCAATGCAACTTCCACAGTCGTTTAATTTATTTCAAGGGTTATCTGCCCATTTCATTCACCCAATTTCTATATTCTTACTCCATTATTTACAAGAAAGGATATACTGTGAGCAAATGTGGGAGCAAACTGTGTTAGTGGCCTCAGAAGCAGAATGAGCCCTTGTGAGTTAACACTGGCAGGAATGCTTCAGAGACACCAAAGAAGTTTGTACCTGTATTGCAGGCTTTTTCTCTGTGCTTTAATTTTGAAGCAGAGCATTAGCTTTGACATTTTTCAGTTGATAGGCATTTTTCTAGGTATTCTTTGGGAATTTCAAAGTAGGCTAAAAGGCTTTTTGAAGGATGGGGAAATGAAGCTTTCATATTTGATATTTCCATTGCAGCTATTATTGAGAAAATTAGCTCTATGTCAAGAGAACAGAACAAACAACACAAGATTACATTCCTGAATCTCAAACCACACTTCTGACAATGTGTTGTGCTCTGCATCATTCCTCCATGTGCTCCCCCAAATGATTCATTTTTTATTTAAAAGATGGCACAACCAAAACTAGCTGGAAGAATAAATTAATAATATTAGCCTTCACGAAAATATGAATGTTAAAAACCAGCCGAACATATTCTTTCTTCTAGGGAAGCAGAATTAAAAATGGCATAGCTTATAACTCTCTAAAGCTGGATCTTTTCATGACAAGTTGACAAGCTCCTTAAAGAATCAGTGGAGTATACTGTGAAAACCTAACATGTACAATATTCTTGGTATGGTTAAGACTCAGCCTCAGCAGAGTGAATCTTCCTAACACCTAAAAATGACAGAGTTAAGGTCATATATGAACAACAAAAAAAAGTATGTCCTTTAGCTGTCAGCTCAAAATTCCACATAAACACATAATGTGGTGCCCACGTGAGCCAGTCATTCCCGAAAGAGCTAATAGCAAATGGTTGCTTCCTTTATGCTCATGACTTTGGGACACAGTTTCAAAACTTAGTTACCTCTGTCTTCTTTTTTCTTAGCTAATTGTTTGCAACAATCACACTTGTCAGAAGGAAAGTATTTTCCTTCACGCTAAAGAGCTCATGGCACAAAACCCATACGGTTATAAAGATTGAAGAACTCATCCCACTCCTCACTCCAGGAGACGAGTATTTAGATGTGAAGATATTTTTAATTCTTACACTATTGGGAGTATTAGGTGCATATACATTTATAATCATCATATCTTCTTAATATATTCTTTCATCTTTGTGACATGTCTCTCTTTATCTCTAGAAAGATTTCTTACAAGAAATATAAGTCAATTTCTGTGATATTCATAGAGCCACTTCAGTTAGTTTATGGAGACAATTTGTAGGGCACACATTTTTCTATCTTTTCAGCCTATTTGTGTCTTTGAATATAAAATGTATCTTTATAAATAGCATGTAAGAAAGTCATGCTTTTTGTATCCAGTCTAACAATCTCTGCCTTTTGATTGAAGTGACTAGTCCATTCACATTTAATGTAATTATTGATATAGCTGGGTTTACATCTGCCATTTTGGTGTTTATTTTCTATATTTCTTCTGTTTTGTCATTGTTGTTGATTCCTCTGTTGATTTTTTAAACTATATTTTGAGTTATTATTTACTTAATAGCTGTTCTCTATATCACAATATCCACATTTGATTTTTAAGTTTTATTTTTTTGTTCCTATATCAGTTCCTCCTGTACTCTGTTCTTTTGTGTTAAACACATATATTTAAGCACCATTTTAGTTTCTCTGTTAATTTAAATTATTTTTCAGTTATTTAATTAAAGAAATAAAAACTACTAAAAAAAATTAAACAGAAACTCTAGAGTTTAAAAGTGCAGTAGCCAAAAAGAGAGAGGAACAGAGAACCTATTGGAAGTGCTGAATAGCAGATATAAAACAGCAGAGAAAAAAAAAATCAGTGAGTATGAAGTGTGATCTACACCAGATGTTATCTAATCTGAAGAAAAATTAACAGAATAACATTAAACATAGTAAGGTACATGTAATGGGAGTCCCATAAAGAAGAAGAAAAGATGTTTGAAGAAATAATAGCTGACGATTTTACAATTTGGAAAAAAAAATTAATCTATAGGTGCAAGAATCTCAACAAACCCTAAGCAGTATATATTCAAAGAGAATCACGCATAGGATCATTATTAAGGAGGTTGCTTCAGAGTGAGTTTTGCATTTCTTTTGTTAAATTTATTCCTAATAAGTTATCTTTTTTGGTGATATTCTAAATGGAATTTTTTTAAATTTTATATTGTTCCTTACTAGTGTATAAGAATACAATTTTGTACATTTACCTTTTACCTACAATTTTACTGGACAAATGTATTAGTTCTAATAGATTTTTTACTGCCCTCCTTAGGACTTTTTTATATACAGGATCATGTAATCTACAAATTGAGATAGCTTTAGTTCTTCTGTTCCAATCTGGAGAACTTTTATTTTCTTTTTCTTGCCTAATTGCCACATCATTTTACTTTTTGTTTTATATGTCTCATACTTTTCTTCTGTTTCTCCTTTACTGCTTTCTTTTGTATTAAGTGAATATTTTCTAGGGTAACATTTAAATTTCTTTAATAATTTTTTATTATAGTTATTGAGTTATCTTCTTAATGGTTGTTCTACGGCTTATCATATACAACTTAACATCAGAATCTACTTCAGATTTATACTAACTTGATACTCCAGTTAATATTATATATATATTACATTTATATGTTTTATAAACCCAACAATATATTATTACAATTATTACTTTATATAATTTTATGTCTTTTAAGGAAGATGAGAGAAGAAATAGCAAGCACATATATAGAGAGCTTATTATGCTAAACTTATTAATTATAATTTTTGCCTCTCTTCATTTGCTCCTATGGATTCAATTTAATCTCTGAGCTCCTTTTCTCACCCCATTATAACTTTGCTCCCATTTGTCTCTTTTATTCTTTTATTTTGTATTCTGGTTAAATTCTAACATAAAAATGTGTTACCGTACAAATGAATAGGTAAAGTTATTTCACTTAGAAAAAGTACAAGTAAAGATATGAAGTTATTTCACTTATCTATGGAAAGCATCTTTAAATATTTATGAAATAATTATATGTATATATTTATTCACATATAATTATAAAGTAGTAATAGTGGTTGTATTTAAAACCAACATCTAAAATGATTTAGCTTCTATTCATGGGGGACAAGACCACTAAAGGAGAGACTAAGACATGAATAGTTAATAGTCTCATTTTTCTCTGCATTCAGTTGAGCACACAAAAAACATTATAGTCAATTTTGTACACTTCGCTTTTAGAGTACTAAGATTAATTAGTGATGATTAAAAAAAGGATAGTAACAATATGCCATCTAAGAAAGTGTTCTAGGGACTAATATGGAATTAATATGGAAAAGATAAAGAGTTCAATAATTTGAAAGAATGGCATTATGGAAGATTTGGATCTCCTTTTATATTCCTAAGGAAATAAAAGAACTAATGGAGGAAGCTATAGGGCTCAAGTTTCAGCTCTAGAAAAGGGAGAGTATTTTTAACATATAAAGATAGTACACGAGGTGATTGGTTCTATCACTAGTGGTATTTAAGCAAAAACTAAACACATTAATTAAAATTTGAAGAATAATTAAAGAATCAAAGGAGGGCTTCCCTGGTGACGCAGTGGTTGAGAGTCCGCCTGCCAATTCAGGGGACACGGGTTCGTGCCCCGGTCCAGGAAGATCCCACATGCCGCGGAGCGGCTGGGCCCGTAAGCCATGGTCACTGAGCCTGCGTGTCTGGAGCCTGTGCTCCGCAAGGGGAGGGTCCACACAGTGAGAGGCCCGCGTACCACAAAAAAAAAAAAAAAAAGAATCAAAGGAAAAGCTAAACAACCTGGCTTTGAAAAAAGCTAAAACTAGAAACAGGTAATGGAATCAAAGCAGCATTACTTTCAGGGCTGCTTTCCTATTTGCAGAACCCTACCCAAGATTCAAAGACCCTTAAAGGCTTTATTTGGCATTCAATTTATATAACCTTGGTCACTTTATTTGACAGTTCCCAAGATTTCAGGTCATGAAGGAGGGAGAGTTTCCCAAAGGAAACTCAGGAGTCTAATTAAAAATAGGGATGATGGATGCACAAAAACTCTGCACGTCTTCTGCAACAGGAATGTTTTACAGAGATATCAATCAAGTGGTATAGAGATTTTTTATTATATTATTCTCTATGATATCACTTCATATGGTAATACTGATATTGTGATTTTTCTCTTTTGTCTTAATTATTGTCAGCAAAACATTACAAATGAAATATTTAGAATTTTCTGTTTGAGGTCTCTTGGAAGGAATGCATTTTCTTCCTCCTGATATTTCCTTTCATGTGGAAGGAACTCAACTAACAGTATCACTTCTGGTCTCTCTGCCCTTTTATCTGATGTGTGAGGCTGGAAGGAGAAATTGGCATGTGTAAGCAGTTCCTTCTTGTTTCTTTTCTATGGAATGAGCTGCCTGTAGGAAGAAAGCATTCTTCTCTTCTTCTTGCCATAAATTTTTCAGAGCCAGGTCCTTGTTCTGTTCAAACAACAAAGTCACTGGTCTTGAATTGTCTTAGCCACATGCCAGTTCTAAGAGAAACAAATGTCAGTTTGTGGCCCCTGTCAGCTATGTGGGGTCTTAGGATTAAAAACTCTTTCAACTGACCTTGAACTATGCAAGCACTACTTTCCCTGAACAGAAGTGGCTGAGACAACTACTTGGCTTTAGGGAAAATCTTTTCTACAATTAGTTCTATTAAACATCGGGGAGGGGGGAGGGATGGGTTGGGAGTTTGAGGTTAGTAGATGCAAACTATTACATATAGTATGGATAAACAACAAGGTCCTACTGTATAGCACAGGGAATTATATTCAATATCCTGGGATAAAACATAATGGAAAAGAATATAAAAAAGAAGGTATATATGTGTATAACTGAATCACTTTGCTGTACAGCAGAAGTTAACACAACATTATAAATCAACTATACTTGAATAAAAAGTAAATAAATAAATAAAGCTAGACTACTTAAATTTTGTAGGTGGGGTAGGGTTCATTAAACAGCTTCATCTCCCCCCCTCAAAAAAAAAGTCAGGGGCATATCAATACTTGTTGCTATTAAGTTACATGGGAAGTAGAAGTTTTAAACCGGTGGGGGGGTTATGGACTGAATTTTGTGCCCCACCGACTCCCAAAACTCATATTTGGAAGCTATAACCCCTATTGTGGCTATATTTGAGATGGAGCCTCTAAAGAGGTAATTAAGGGTAAAAGAGATCTTAAGGGTGAGGCCATGATTTGATAGGATTGGTGTCCTTGTTAGAAGAGGCGCTCTCTCTCTCTCTCTCTCTCTCTCTATCTCTCCCTTTCTCTCTTCTCTTCATTCAACCCCCATGAACATGCACATGCAAATGCACATGCCAAGTGAAGACATAGAGAGAAGGAGCCATCTGTAAGCCAGGAAGAGAGTCCTCCCCAGAAACCTGCCAAACCTTGATTTGGAACTTCTAGCCTCCAGAAATGTAAGAAAATTAATTTATTTTGTTTAAGCCACCCAGTCTATGGTAAATATTTTGTTATGGCAGCCCAACCGGCTAACACAGTAGACAAAAGCCTTAGGCCACTAGGGCGCAGGCTGAAAATCTCTCACCCACAGGACTCAATGGAGGTTATCAGAGGTTTCAGGGAGAGAGAGAGAGGGGGTGACTAACTTGATTAGTTGCATCTTGTAGCATCTTTTCAAATGTCATGCACACTTAAAATTCTATTATGTTTCCTATACTGTCCAAAAAAAAAAAAACCCAAAACAAAATAAAAACTTTTAACCAATAGCTTTTACTACCTAGGAAGTGTTTGAAATGCTTTCTTCCTCATCTCGGTGCTTAGGTACTTAGATTATGAAAAAGACAGGATTTGAGATAAAAGTTCTATAACCACATAACAAATTCTAGGAAGTGAGAACCAAAATTAACTATAAAGAACTTCAGAGAAACCAAAGTAAGAAACTCAGGATGTTTTTCCATCATACTTTATTCCTTTTTAGCTGTATATTTGTGTGTGTGTGTGTGTGTGTGTGTGTGTGTGTGTGTGTTGATCTTAAGTTGAGATGTGAATTACAATTATACCCTCTTATTATCACTTTTGGGCAGGTGGCAGTTGTGATGTAGTTTCATTACTTGTTTGTGTGGACACATTTAGCCATAGCTGTATATTCTTCTTCTCTCAAAAGAGTTATGTGTCCTCTTGTTTCAACACATGCTAAGTGTAATTGCCATTTAAAATGTCTTTAAAGGATTACACCATGATTTGGCATTAAATGAAAAAGTTACTATGTACTCAGCAAGGCGTGAAAAGTGATCAATGGGGGGTAAATTTGATTGTGAAAAAAATATTCATCATTAGAGAAATGACTATAATTCCTCATTTTCTTGCAAAGTGGCAGCCAAGTGCTTATAGGATCTCAGGGAGAAAGATATCCTCAAGAAGCAGTTTAACTTTTGTTGTTAAGATCGGTAGTAGACTATTGCTCACCACAGTGTAGCTAAAGGCAGAAGCCATTACTAAAACCCCAGAATAGAGGAAAAGTTAGTGTGACTATTTCCTGCGTTGAGTAAGACAATTGTTAAAACACTGAGTTATCCTTTAATTGGCAGCATTTTTTCCTTACTGTTGGTATAGATGGTAAAATAATGGTGTATCTTACAATGAATGGCTTAAGGTAGATGAAATATAATGAAATAAACCCAACCAAAGCATTATGTGCTTCAAAAGTTAATCTCTTTGGTTTGTTGTAGTGTTATTTGTGAGTAGAAATTTTTTGCTTCTTTTGAGAAATAATATTCTTCTTGTGAAGAGCCACAGCAAGGCTTTTTGCTTATTGAATTTGACACCTTCTTAACCATATATATTTCTCATACGTGAAAAAAAAAATCTATGAACAGTCAGTACATTTCTGCAAGGTTAAACCAAATTTGAAGACTTGTGCAGCTTATTCTCGCTATTTCTTCATTGAAAAAGATATCTTGGATTTCCTATTTGAATTAATTCCATAAATATAATTGCCATAAAATAAGGTCATATGTACTACTGCTTCAGGCAATTAAACGTGCAATTTATTGTTGCACAAAGCTCAATATCGAGTCTCTTTCTGTTGTAGAGCTCATTTAGTCATATGTTCATTTAAGAGCAGTCTTGCAATTTCATTCCAGTATACTTATAGGGGGGTGACGGAAAGCAAAATTTTACTTGTCATTGAAAGGTAATCAAGAGATAGTCCAACAGTTAGTCACACTCTGGGCAGGATTTTGGAGGGGGTCTTCTATCTCTACAAACAAAGGTTGAAAGAACAGACCTATTTCACTTCAAAATTTGTTAGGAGGGCAGATATCATGGTAAGTGTTCTTAACACACACACATCAAAACAAACAAACAAACACAACAACAACAATGACAACAAAGAAACACAAGGAAACTCTGGGAGGTGTTGGATCTATCCTTGACCTCAATTGTGGTGATGGTCTCACAGGTCTTTGCATATGTCCAAATTCATTAAATTGTATACATTAAAATATTTGCAGTTTTTTGTATATCAATTATACAGCAATTAAGCTATAAAGGAAATCGGACCTATTATCATCTTCTTTTTTGCCATACATAGAACCCAAGCTGATCACTGACGTTAAATTCATGTTATTTTTGTTTCAGTTATAAGGAATATTCCTTCATCCCTCCACTTGAATTAATCTGTGAAAGTACAATCTTAGTTGAGATTTGAAACATCAGTGACTTAGAGTGTACTAAGACGCAGAAATCTATTTTTGGATGCTTTTTTTCTTGTAAAACATAAAAAAAGAACTTGGAAGTCCACTCAGGCCTTGATTAAATACAGCTCTGATTCAATAAGAAAAGAAAAGCTTTACTTGATGAAATTCTTCTGTAAAGGTATTTCCTTTCTTCAATTACTAAGGAATTTTGATTTTATTTTTCAGCCATGTAGTTAGGATGTAATTTGATTCCTTTGGGAACTATTGGGATCCTCTCAGAAAATTCCATAATATGTTCAGAAATTTTACTTTCCTTAGAAACTGAAGGTGATGCAAAAGAATCAATAGATTATAATTTACTGCTTGACTAAATTTTCAGGGGTAGTTTCCTTTTTGTGTCTATTTTTTCTTATATTCCAATGTGCCAAGTATTTATATAAGTACACATATTCATACAGTTATGCAATACTTAGCATATAATTGTTCCCATGTACTTAGTAATTGATTAAAAGGATTTGTGGATTCACTTTTTGTATAGGAACATAAGTAGATGTCATGCATATCAGTATGGCCTTGGCACATAACAAATTATAATAAAATATATTCTCATCTGAGGGTTAACTGAAAATGAGCCTGAAGACTGCAGCCCCAAGGCCAGGGCCAAAAAACCTATGTAGCTACAAGGATAGCACTTCAAACCAGAGACACGTATCTCCATAGAATACCAGCTTTATCAGACTCCTTTTTTTATTGTCAGATTGTTTTTTTCAGATCTCAGAGGAGCGCAATTCTTTCACGGCTGCTCCCTCCCCACCACATCTAGAGTACTTTAACCTATTTTCTGTTTAACCTATATTGTGTTTCCTCCACCTATCATGATATTTATCATTCCTACTTATGAATGCTCTTCTATTTTTAAATATCATCCTTAGTTTGTTACCTCTGTTAGGGCAGGGACTGTGCCCATATTGGTTGCCCTTTTATCTAAGCACCACAATATCTGGTAACTTGAAAAACTAGAATATGTGTTTATTGAATGTATGACAAATTGAGTAAATTCTTTATTTATTTAATACTTCTTCCCCACAAAAGCAAAGAATCAGTCGTGTCTTATACATCTTTGTACTTCTCAGTACAACAAGGTGCTTTTTACGAAGAAGAATGCTCTATGAGAGGATCAAGATGACAAGCCTCTTGCCCTGTTAAAATCCTATGAAATGACAGAATAAACCCGTTATCACAATAAAGTAGGAAAGAAAGCCATGTTGTGGAATTCCTGAAAGCTAGAAAGCAGGTACTGTTAGATATACTGAGAAACAAATCTGGAAGTAGTCATAAGCCAGAGGAGAACATGCTTAAGTAGGGAAAGTTTGGGGGAGGAAGAGTCAGCTGGGCCACTTGGAGCCACTTAGCCTGGGAGCTTCACAGCCTGCCCCTCTGTGACTTCGCTGACCAGGGCATTTGGCCAAAGACTAAAGCATTGAGTGGGATGCTTGGACTAAGGCCTAAGGGAATGATCCAAGGTTACTGCTAACTATCTTGAGGGGGTCCTGTCAACACCCTGAAGGCCAGCATTACCTGCATCCCCCACAGACCCTCACCTGTTGAACAGGCATTTTCAAAACCAAACATAAACTGCCAGCAAATCTTTGAGTTATAGCAAAATACTATGAAAGTGAGATACCAAACTTAAAAAAAAAAAGGAAGCGTTAACATCTGAGAAAATGGAATTTGTAACGCCCACAGGACAACTATACATAATAAAATGAGAGAAATGTGAAAAATATTACATTTAGGAGATCTTGAAAATTTTTAAATTCTACTACAAAAGTAAAGTGCAGCTTTCTAGAGTGACCCTCCCGCCCTGGTTTCTTTGTAATCTCAGAAACTGTGATTATGCTTTTGATGGCAAAGAGGATTTTGTAGATTCAGTTAAGGTTACTAAGCACTTAGTTTCGAATTAATCAAAAGGAAGTTTATCCAAAGAAATTGCAATTTCATCGCATGAGCCCTTTCAAAACAGAGTTCTCTCTCCAGCTGGAGGCAGAAGGGCAAGCCAGTACTCCGGAGCATGAGGAGTCCATCCTCCACTGGTGGCTTGAATATGTAGGAAGCTTTGTGGAAAGGACTAGAGAGGTGACTCTGGGGGGCTCAGACAGCTGCTAGCTGACAGTCAAAAAGGAAACAGGGACTTCAAACCTATGGCCACAGGGAACTGCATTCTGCCAACTCAAATGAGCTTTAAAGCAGATTCTTCCTCAGAGCCTCCAAATAAGAGCTTTTACCCTGGCTGATACCTTTATTTCAGCCTTGTGAGAGCCTAAGCAGAAAAACTAGTCAAGCCAGCCAGACTTCTGATTTTAAATCATATTTAAAATCATATTTAATTCTACTTAAAATCATATTTAAAATCATATTTAATTCTACTCTTTCTTTTGTTCTCAGTAAGCAGATAATCATGATATTTAGCTACTTCCTTTGAATTATTTTTCACACTTATCTCTTACAAACATTATCTTTAGGGCCTATCTCTTCATACCTAGAGATTTGAAAAGTCCTGAAGAGCTGTACCATCATTAGTTTTCCTCTCCTATCAAATGATCATAAATGCCACCAGTGTGATATTATTTAAAAGCCTCTTTATTAAAATTGCCTTCTTGCTCACAAAACTACCCAGAGTTCTCGTTGTCTAAAAAATATTTAAATTCTTATGTTGACAATTCACAAGCTTCTATAATCTAGTTTCTACAGTCCTCCTAGTTTATCTAAAATTTCCCTTTTGAATTCTCTAATCCAGTCAAGTTATAATGTATTAAATATTGTCCACTGAATTTATCTTATGTTTGTTACATATTGATTTGGCTTATAGGATAATTTATACATGAGATGACTTTATGTCTCTTAGCAAAATTCTTTTCTTCCTCCAAAATCCATTTCAAATCTCATCTGATCCAATAAAGTCTTCCCTGAATATTTCAGATGAAAATATTTTTCTATCATAATATCCAACTTCAATGATTCTTGGATAAATTCTTACATACAGACTTGGCCTGTTGGTTCCAAACTTTCATGTTAGGTTTTAGATAACATGATTCTTCATCAGACAGTTCAATCTAATTCTTTATATAACTGCATCCTTAAAAAGTAACTAGGGGCAGGGGAGGGAGCATAGGAACATTTCTTAGGAATTTGGAAACTAAATTTTCTATTACTTATGAAGAGCGAAAATTTCTGTTGACTATAATTGACAAAGTGTTTATTGCTTTCTGTACAAAAGCCAATATCAGATGAGCATTCAGGCTGAACATCTCTCTCTTCTCCAAAGAAGGAGATCCTTGCGGTCAGCATTAAAGATCGGTGACAATGATGACAAATGTGACCTGATTGTCTTATCAATTCTACAGGCAAAACTCAAGTCTTTAGTGTTCAGAATAAATTCATTAACACTATGTTAAATTGTAGCAAACACTGGTGGCAGTAACAGTACACCCTAAATGGTTTTGCTTTAAATTATGAAAGTCCAGAAAAAAATCAGCTGACACACACTTCAGATCAAATACTGCCTACCCACTATCCTAAAAGTTATTTTGCTAAAACTGAACAGCATTCTATTTTCTTAATAGTTGAAAATATATATTCCTTAAGATGCTGCAACTTATACATATATATATATATTTGTTTGTTTTTATCCAAATTAACACCAAAGTTTATATATAAGATATTCTACATGTTATCTTTTGTTCCTAAAATGACTGGAAACACATCTTAAATTCAACCTGAGACCTGGCAGCCATATGTTTCAAGAAAATCTCCATTTTTTTGCCTACTATCTTGGTTTGTGCACTTTTCATCTTTTACACTTCAATACTGTCATATAACGAGTTTTCTTGCTCCAAGTTTTGCTACTCTATGATCTTTATCTTACATGGATATAGAAGACTTTTTCTAAAAGGCCAATCTTGTTATTTTACTCCCCATTAAATGGCTTCCATTTGACTAGAGGAGAAAGTCAAACTTTCTACCTTGGCCGGAACTGGGTTTTGCATTCCTTTCACTCCTCACTCCTCACCGAGTTCAGAACTGCATCCAAAGCCATACTATAAAGCTCTGCAAAGTCACCACGCTTCTCCTCATTGCTGCTTTCTTCTGTAGAATGTACAAGCTCCACTTGCGTCCCACTACTCTCCTCCCCTTCCTGCCCTGTGTGTCTGGCAAGATCCTATTAGTCTTTTAAGTTTCAGTTCATGCACCACACTCTAGAAAAATATATGATGAATTTTCTTATTTCCATAAGAAATTTAGCCATAACTTTCTCCATAGATCTGACATACACTGCATTTACAACACTGTATAATTTATAATTTTATAATTCATTTATAATTTTATAATTCATTCCCCATTCCACATGGCTGCTGTAACTACACGGTTTAGCATCCATGATATAGTACAGTTACCATCACAAAAAAGTTAGTCAAACATGACCAATTAATGAATATATTTATTCATACAAGAAAATTTACATGTGGGAATAACTGTTACTGCATTGGAACACTATAGATGTCTTGATGATTAGGACATTTCTATCAAATATCAGCAAAATTGCATAAGTGAATATCCATTATGAGAAAAAGCAATACTAATACCAAAAAATCATACAGGATTTTCAATAAGCTTAGGCAAAATCTAAGCACTTTTTGTGTATTGATGCATTGAGGTCTCTAAACTCCATTCATTTCCTTGGAGGTACAGTTCTGTGCCATTTATCAGTTTAAACCCAGTACTTTGAATAGCACTTGACCATAGTAGATGCTGATCATATAAATAAATTCTATTAGCATTTTTGTAGACATATAAAGGCTTGCTGCTAGTTAAGTCTTTGATATACTACTATAAATTAAATTTTGTCTTAGTTTGGTGCTTACATTTCTAGTCCAGTGTAGTGCAATTTAAAGCAATTTGAAATATTCTAGATAACAGAGGTAGTTTTTTGCTTATTATTTTAAAACTTATTATTAATATAATCTTACTATGAAGATATATTTAATTCAAAAGATACTTCATACATAAAATATCCTATTTTTCACACATGGGAATGCATTGCTTTTTCTTTGTTTCAGCATTCTATGAAATCATTTGTTTTATTCTGTTTTGGTTTCCTTAATTATTTGCATACATATTTTCTTATTATATTGTTGGTTCCAGTGGGCTACTGTCTATCTGCCAGACTGTGCCTCACCCATCTTTTCATTCCTACACAAAACCTAGATATAAGATAAATACTATGAACTAGTAGAAAGAAGAAAGACTATAAAGTAGGATTATTGGATGTAATGCCAGGTCTGCCAGGAAGTAGCTCTGCTACCTTAACTAATTTTTTTTCTGGGATTCACTTTATTCTTATGTGAATAAGTGTTTAGGGTTAAATCATCTCAAGTTTCTCTCTAATTCTAATATTCTATTATTCAATGAGACAATTGTTTATGTTAAATTTGGTCATATCTATGAATAAGTCATGGTTATTTGACTAGAATATAGAATTCTTTAAAAAAACTTGTCTCTATAGAATAATAAATTACATATTAGCCCAGCATTTGTTCATCCATCTTTCATTAATGTTAGAATTCCTAAATCTGAGCACACGGGGAGCCAGCTAAAGAAACATTATGCAGCCTTCCTTGCTGTTGCTAGTTCTGGTCTGGTGACTAGGTTTTGACCAATGGAATATTAATAGAAGCAATGTGTTCATTTCTCAGGTTGTCCCACTAAAGGGAATGGACATGCCCATCACTTTCTTCATATTCCTTCCTGCTGAAAGGGATACAGACTTAGTGGTGAATTATGCAGGTAAGAGCAGGACTCAAGAAGAGTTAATTAACAGAATAGGGAGATGTAGGTTCCCAACCCAGCAGTACAGTATATATTCCTGTACTTGCTTATATACAGCTGATCCTTGAACAATGTGGGGGTTAGGGGTGCTAACCCTTTTGCGGAGTCAAAACTCTGTAAATAACTTATAGTTGGCCCTGTGTATCCACAGTTCTGCATCTGTGGATTCAGCCAACCTCAGATTGTGTAGTACCATAGTATTTACTATCGAAAAAAAGTCCACATGTAAGTGGACCCGTGCAGTTCAAACCTGTGTTAAGAGTCAACTGTAATCTATTATACACAAAACAGAGAAATAATTTCTGTTACAACAAACCAGTATTACATCAGCTAAACCAATATTCTAACTAATATTCAGAGCCTAATAAAGTTCAACAGAGTTGTAACTGGAAAAAGCATCTGTAAAGCATCTTGAAAAGAAGTATCAATAGAACATCATGTTCCTCATTCATATTGAAGATGCTGTGCCAGATAGATATGGTAATCAGGGAGCAGTAAATATTCTAGATGCCCCAGTAAGATTTATGCATGCCAAAGGATGAGAGATATACTCTGTGAATGTTTAGGGGCCTGACACATTGGTAAAGTTGCTAGCAGACTATGATTCATCATATCAGAATATCCTTTCTAAAGTGAGAGATAAGTTACTTCACCATTCACCACAAAGAGAAAGTGACCATATGTCATTATGTTTTCGGATTTTGAAGTCAAGTTATACCACAATTTGGTATGCTACATCAATACTTTTACTGGGTAATCCATAGAACTGTTGGTTTGAGAGGACCTGAAGCAAGAACCACTTATTCAGCAGGTCTAGCCTGCAGTTCAAGCTGTCCTGCTACTTGGGCCTCACGTCCCAGTAGACCAGGGGTGCCACACTACAGTCTGTTGGCCAAATCTGGCCCATCACCTATTTTTGTATAAACTGTAAGCTAAGAAGAGTTTCTATATTATTAAATAGTTGAAACAAATAGCAAGAGAAATATTTCATAACGTGAAAATTACATGAAATCTAAATTTTCATGCCCACAAAGCAAATTTTATTGGAATATAGCTACACTTCTCCTTTCTTTTATTGTCTATGGATGCTTTCGTGCTATGATTACAAAGATGCATAGTTGTGAAAGAGATTGTATGGCCCATGAAGGCTTAAATATTTAATACCTGTCTCTTTATAGAAAAAGTTGCCACTCCCTGCAGTAGAAAAAAAACAGAAACTTGTAGTGGAGCCTCTGGCAGCACTTAAGAAGAAACCATGGCTCAGACTCAGTTTGAGTTTTATACTAGGGCCATGCTCTCTTTCTCAAGGATAAAACTTTTGTGGGTTCAACATCATAGATGTCCCCTCACCCAGACTGATCTAGATATTGCCACTATTAAATGTTTCACCTGCCAATCTCAGAGGCCATTTGAAAAGTTGCTCCTGGGGTGTTTCTAGTATCCAAACTCCTGATAATAAAGCACCAAGTAAAAGTGTGACCTAAAATACCTATGATGATTTGGGCATTATCTAATCCACTAAGTCATAAAGCTGGGTATATATCTCAACATTCCACTGAAAACTGGAGATAAAGTGTGTAAGACCAAAACAAAGATGGATCAGAGGAAACAACTACACTACACAAACATGTACCTTAGACACCCATGGTAACGGTTCCTTTTGTTTTACTCTCTCTCCTTCATATCACATCTCAAGCTTCAAAAGGAGTTCTCTATGAGCACCTTGTGCTGGAGGAAAAAGCAGCCACCCACATACTATATTGACACCACCTGGCAATGGATAGCCACGTATTATGGCTCACTCAGGGGAAGACTGAAAGTTTCAGTAAAGGGAAATTCTCCTAGTGGACAGAACTTGGGGCAGTACACCTATTTGTCTCCTTCATGTAAAAGGAGAGACTGTCTAAAGAAAATGCCTATGCTAGCTAATGGGTTGGATGACCTATCAAGGTTTTGAAAAGAACAAGATTTGTAATATTGGTGATAAGTCTAGACAAGAAATAATTGAAAGAACTTCTGGATATAGGCATCAGTGATGAAGGTAATTGTGTTTGCTGTAAATGATCGTCAGAGAAGATTCATTTCAGAGGAGGCTTTAAATAAAAGGAGAGAGACTATGACCCTTCAGATGCTGTCACTGACTCTTTCCCAAACATCCTTCTGCTTGCTTGATAAAGCTGCATATGAAGTAGCCATGGAGGTTGGCATAAAGGCCATGCATGATTTTGGTTACTTAGAATTATCCTCACCAAGGCTGATGTGGTTACTGCCAGAACCCAGAGCCTAATGCTGAGCACCTAATAATGTATTATTTCCCCAAAGAGTAGCCATCCACCTGGTAGCAGGCTAATTACATTGTCCCCTTTCATCGTATCTATCAGATCTATCCCTACACAGGGGTGTGTATATATATATATATATATATATATATATATATATATACATACATATATATATATATATATATATATATATATGTATATATATAAAATCTGGGATGCAAATATGCCTTCCTGTCTGTAACACTTCTGCCAGTGACACTATTCAGGGAATTTCAGATATCTTAACATGTCAAATAACATCACCACCAATCAAAGTGTATGCTATTCATTTGTATGGCAAAGAAGTGAAGCAATGAGCTGGCATCCATGAAGTTTACTTACTTAGCACATACTCATGATTCAATTGCATCTGGCTTTATAGAATTGTGGAACAGCCTGCTGAAAGTTTAGTTATACCACTGAGAGACAGACAAGTCTCTTTAAGGTCACGACATTCTCCATTTATCATGTAATATATGCCATAAACCAGAAGCCACTATATGTTTCTCCCTTTACTATAGCTAGAGTACTTAGAATAGGGAAACTAAGGGGTTAGTAGGGGTGTTCTTTTTTTACTATAACATAAAATAAAGAATTTTTTGCTTTCTGTTTCCATGACCTTGATTTTGGTGTCTTTAGACGTCTCAATGTCCAAGTTAGAAATGCTTCTACTAGAGAACACAGTTACGCTCCTTTAAATTAAAACAAAACAACTGAAATAACTCTTTGTGCTCCTCACGTCATTCAGTGAGAAGGGTCAGTATCCTGATGAAGTGATTGATATTCATTATCAAGGAGAAAGTGGATGGCTGCTACATAATAGGACAAGGAAGACAATGTCTGGAACTAGAGGATTCACTGGCTTTTAGTACCTTTTAGTACACTTTTTCCCAATAGTAATCAATGGAACACTCAGCAGTCTAATAAAGATGGGGCCAAAAAGATTCAGATCTCAAGAATAAAAGTTTGGGTCACCGCACTTGATAAAGAATCTTATCTATTCTAGGTAATTGCATAGGGTAAAAGGAACATTAAATGGGTGTTGAAACACAGAAGGTGCAGAAATGGGACTGTTAAAAGTCAGGTTTTATATTAATTGTTTGTTTCTCTCCATTTATATTAAGAAATGGTGGTGGCAAAAGACATACTTTAGGTGGGAATATATCTACAGTGCTATCATCCCATGATTAAATGAGAGCTTATGATATTTTGCATGGGCTCACACATTTTTCATCAAGAAAAAGAATAAGAGTAGATATTGAGAAGCAAAAGGGGTGGACTGTGCTGGGTATTTTTGTTTGCATCTCCAGGTCTCCTCCTCACCCTTTCCCACCATATTCTGTTTCCTGAGAAGTTAACTTTATAGAATGCATCAATGAGCTCCTTTCCCATACGGTTGGATTTAATCAGTGGGAAACACTTGCAAAAGATAGGATGGAAGGGGGGCATTGAGACTGGGATACACATTACACTGACTCCTGTTGAGTCTATTAAACACCACAGTTCCTTCCTGGGAGCCCCCTCTTACAGCTAGCTATAGTTACATTTTCCAGTTCTAGTAACTGCTCAATCCTCTTACCTCTTCAGATATATGATTACTAACAGTTCTTGCTAGTCCCAAGTAGCTTCACCCAAACTTTTTGCTTTGCTTAATTGCCCACACTTTGTAAATAGTCTTTTCACTAATATCTTCTCAGATATATTTTAAATACACCCTGTTTGTGTGTGAAATCTGTTTCCTGTGGAGAGCCTGAATGATACAAATACAGAGTGACACAATATTAAATGTTGTATACTATTTTTTCTTCTACCTCTTAAGTCTAAAGTATTAAAAGTTCCATATAAAATAGGTATCATTGTCTTAGAAAATGTCACCAATACCATACTTCCCTACGGCAATTCAGTCCTAGTTTTGATGAAAGGGTAATATGAGAATAAACGGATCTTCTTTGTCTTTTTTTGTCTCTTTGTACATGCTTTAGAAAAATGACCTTTAGAAGCAGTACACTGGAATATAAATGCAAAATGCCTTTAAACTTTTTTTTTTCCCTTTTCTCTGCGGTATGCGGGCCTCTTACCGCTGTGGCCTCTCCCGTTGCGGAGCACAGGCTCCAGAAGCGCAGGCCCAGCAGCCATGGCTCACGAGCCCAGACGCTCCGTGGCATGTGGGATCCTCCCGGACCGGGACACGAACCCACGCCCCCTGCATCGGCAGGCGGACTCTCAACCACTGCGCCACCAGGGAAGCCCTAACATTTTTGACAAGCTTAGTACACTTAAAGCCTCTACTGCTGTGTAAAAACAAGTTGGTTAAATAACTTACATTTAATAGTTGCTAATAATTATTGTTACCTCCATATAGCTTTGGATTTCATCATGTTGTATAGATTTATTATAGTTGTGAAGAATTTTAAACAATTTACTCAACTGATGAAATTTTATATGGATGAGAAATACATTATGACATGGCAAAATAAAAATGAGTAATCTAAGTTTAATTCATAGATTTGGATCACCCTTCTAGTTATTCTCAGTAAAACTGATTAAATGATAAAGAAACACAATCAATAAATATATCCAAGTAATACTGAACTGGCAAATAATACTGCATGTCATAGCAATGTGTGTCAATGTTTTAATCATTTCTACACGGTAACAGTATACACTTATAATTTTGTCAAATTATTTCTGTATTTCTTTATTGTGTTCCTTTGTTCTTTTTTTTTTTTTTTTTTTTTTTTTTTTGCTGTACGCGGGCCTCTCACGGTTGTGGCCTCTCCTGCTGCGGAGCACAGGCTCCAGACGCGCAGGCTCAGCGGCCATGGCCCACGGGCCCAGCCGCTCCGAGGCACGTGGGATCTTCCCGGACCAGGCACAAACCCGCGTCCCCCACATCGGCAGTCGGACTCCCAACCACTGCACCACCAGGGAAGCCCTGCTTTGTTCTTATATCTTTAGTAATGTTAATAAACACTTTTTAACATGGAGTCATATCTATATAACACATTGCATAATATGGTTTCAAGTACTGAAGAGTTTGCCCACAAATATAATAAAACCATTTTTACTTTATATGTATAACTTCAGTATGGCTTTTTGCATATATATTTATTTACATTTGAAAATACCAATTGGTAAGCATATATGGGATATTTTCTAAAATACACCATGAAAGTGATAATTAATTTTTAAAAGAATCAACGTGATGATTAACAATGATCATTAAAACTGTTCTCTTTAGGGTTTCCTTGGTGGCACAGTGGTTGAGAGTTCACCTGCCGATGCAGGGGACACGGGTTCGTGCCCCGGTCCGGGAGGATCCCACATGCCGCGGAGCGCCTGGGCCCGTAAGCCATGACCACTGAGCCTGCGCGTCTGGAGCCTGTGCTCCACAACGGGAGAGGCCACAACAGTGAGAGGTCCGCGTACCGCAAAAAAAAAACAAAAAAAAAAAACTGTTCTCTTTAGAATCTTTTGGAGATTGCGTAGTTAGGTGGCTTTCAAGGATGTTCTGGCAGCTGCAAGTAGCAGTTATGTGTGGATTTACCTCTAGAAAATAGAAAAATATAACTAGAAGAATCTTTCATAAAGTATTTATGAAAGGAGATTAAGACAATGGAGATATTGAGGCTCAATCAATTAATCTAACCTAGGAAACTCAGTCAACATACTGCTTTCAGAGAAAGGAATGTATTTATAAAGTTTTCTTATGTAAAAATAATTCAAATTTCATGTGGAATTTCCTGCCCCCAACCCCAATAGATTAAACTGTATCAATCCCCACCCCTAATAACCTACCCTTTCTTTTTGTACATCCAAAACTCCTGAAGTAACAGAGGTAGTAAGGCAGCCTACTTCCTGGGAGTCTATTTTCCTTCTGGCTCCAAATTCTCTTTCTGCTGAATTGGTTCAATTTCTGGATCATCTTATGTGTTGTTCCTACTACTAGGGTTGCCATATTTAACAAATAGAAATACAGCATTTTAAGTTAAATTTGAATTTCAGATAAAAATGAGTGTTTTTTTTTTTTTAGTGTAAGTCTGTTCCATGCAATATTTGGGACATACCTATATAAAAAACTTATTTATTGTTTATTTTGCTATTTATTTGATACATTTAACTGGGTGTCTGTATTGTATCTGACAACCCTACCTATTGCATACTAGATTAGTCTTTGATGAAATTCAGCTTCTTTTCATTAGTTGCTCCTTCTCTCCCCACCCCAGTGCAATAAGATTTTTTTCATGAAATAGTTTTCAGTTAAGTTTTAGGAGAGCTAGAGAAAAAAATATATGAACAATAGGAGATGTTGTAAAACACTATTTTTCCTCCTAACATGAAAGTAAAATTCACTGCTCTTTATCACCAGTGTATGCATTTTTAATTGGTAGTGATTGACTCTTGATTACAAGGAAACAGAGAGAGAGATTCTTAAATGTAACTCTGAGTAAATTTAGAATGTTTGTACTTGTTTCCTCATATATAGCATGAAAAGATTGATTATTTATATGAAGGGTATGTAGATCTATCTATCTATCAAATTTAAAGTTGCATTAAGATTTTTGGGACATCTTATATATACATATCAATTTTAAGAAATAAGAATTTTTTTGCCATTAAGGAAGAAAGCAGAATAGATGAGCTAAGGAAACAAAGAATGATAAGGGGTTAGAAAATATTTATCTGGAAAAGGCCTTGAGGCCTGTTTGGTTGTTGTTGTTTGTCTGTTTGTTTCAGTATTCCCTACTTCTACTCTTCCTACCTCTGTGGACCAGTGGAATAAGCCTAGACTTTGTAACTGGGGAGACTGACTCAGCATTCCATTGGTTTTATAAATTTTATAATTTTTAACTTTTCTGAGCCCTAATTGATTTCTAGAGTCTGATATTTACATCAGGAATTTGCTCATATGCAGCTTTGTCACTGAGGCCATCTCTTACCACCCTGTTAGTATAGCACATCAAATGTATATTTTATTTTTCTGCACAGCACATATCATCTCTCAAATTATATGATCCTTCATATATTAACTTGTTTATTTTTATTGCCTATCTCTTCATGCCAGAAGGTAGCCACCAACATGACCAGGATTTTGCCTATTATTTCTTTCCTGTATCCCCAACATTTCAAACTGTTCCTAGCACATAAAAGGATACAATATGTATTTGTTGACTGAAAGGTGAGCTTTACCTATTTCCATATATCATAAGGGGCTAAAACAAATTCCAGAAGATTTTTCTGAAGCTTTAAAGGTGTACTGCATATAGAGAATTAGGATAGTGCCTGGCTCATGGTATGCAGGAAATTAATCATTAATTTTATTGTTACCAACACAGTGCATACTCCCTGACATGTAGTAGTAAATCAATGGATTTTAATACTCTTTCCTTTCCTTCCCAATTTCTTTGATTTATCTCCTTTGCTGAAGTCCTAGCTTCTCTGAAAGCTAGGACTGAACAGAATCATGGAAATGCAGGAAAATACAAAGAACAATGAAAATGCTAAATTTACAAAATATTAATAATAATGTGTGTTGCTTGAATTACATAAATATATTATATTTATAATAATTAAATGAAACTGCCTGAAAACAATAGCACAGAAGTTGCAGGAGTGTCTATAATGTCACATTATTTTAAAATTTTAGCATCTTGGAGGTAGCAGGGAGAGTTGTAGTCTCTTGGGTAATAAAGTAGAAAAAGAGCTTGCAACTAATAATCTCATAAAGAAGAAAAATAAATTTAAAATAACTTGATCAATTCAAAAGTGTGCAAGAAACAGGAGAAAAACTTGTAATCTAATAGATATACATAAATCCAAATGTATAAACAAATCCAGTAATTTGATGAGGAATAAATAATGAAATGAAAGTGGTCACTGAGTTTAAAAATAGAATCTAAATACAGGCTGCTTTAAAAAGACACCTGACATTTAAAAGTAAAGAAAAGGTTATTATAAAAGTATGGAAAATATGCCAAAACAAAATGAAAAAACAATAAGAAAATTGGTATAGCTATGTTAACATCAAAGGTGACTTTAAGGCAGTAAGAATTACTAGAGCTGTAGAGAGATATGATAATAGGGTCATGATAATAGGGCCAATGTGCCAGGAGGGTAATCAATTCTAAATTCGTATGCATATAGTAACCTAGGTTTATACTATGTAAAGCAAAAATTGATAGAAATAAAAAAGAAATAAACACTACCACAAATATATTGGGAAAATTTTCAGGTATTCCTCTCAGTAATAGAACAAGAACACAAAAAAACACTAAAGCTATAGAAGATGAGACAAAATTATTTTTAAAAAATTCAACCTAGGGCTTCCCTGGTGGCGCAGTGGTTGAGAGTCCGCCTGCCGATGCAGGAGACACGGGTTTGTGCCCCGGTCCGGGAAGATCCCACCTGCTGCGGAGCAGCTGGGCCGGTGAGCCATGGCCGCTGGGCCTGCCCGTCCGGAGCCTGTGCTCCGCAACGGGAGAGGCCACAACAGTGAGAGGCCCGCGTACCACAAAAAAAAAAAAAGTCAACCTAAAACTGACATACAGAATGCCACCAATAACAACTAAAGAACATGTATTCATTCCAAGAGTGCTTGGAACATTTACCAAAATTGATTATAGGCAGAGCAATAAAGCATGTATCAACAAATTTAAAAGATCTCATATAATACAGAATAAATCTTCTGGCCACAGTGGAACTATGCTAAGAAGCAATAACAAAGATATAGCTGATCAGCTCGGTGCTTTGTGACCATCTAGAAGGATGGGATAGGGAGGGTGGGAGAGAGGCCCAAGAGGGAGGAGACATGGGGATATATGTATACGCATTGCTGATTCACTGTGTTATACAGCAGAAACTAACACATCATTGTAAAGCAATTATATGCCAATAATAAAAAAAAAGCTGAAAAATCCTCAAATGTCTAAAAAATAGAAAACTCTTCTAAATAACTTGGGTCAAAAGAAATCACAATGGAAATTTCAAACATTTTTAACTGTATGATAATGAAAATGAGGTTTGGTGGCATTTTTGGATGCAATGAAGATACAATTTGAGAAAAAAATATAATGTGTCAGTGAATATTAGTGAATATTAGAAACAATTTAAGTAGCAGCTTCTAAAAGTTATAAAAAGACTTCTAGCAATTCCATGTTCCTACCAAAGACTAGAAAAGAGAGAGAAAAGTTACAATGTGTGTGTGTATTTTAACATACTAGACAGCTGATGAAGCAACCTGGACTAAAGGGAACAAAATGCCTAAGAAGGCAAAACCTTTTGGAGAGGTATGACAATATTCTGCAGTTGTTTTTTGTTTGTTTGCTTTGTTTTTCTCCCATTTGAGTGGGAACCACACTCAAGGTGAGACAAAGTGCTCAAGATTCTGAATAACAGCATAGTGTTAGGGAGTTTCACGGGGATAGATGACAAAAAAAAAAACACAAATTAGAGTATTTGCGAATCAGGATCAGATTCTAAGGAAAAAATGAGAGGAAGAGAACTGAGTCCCAAGCTCTTCAGCTTCTCTGTTTGTGATATCCACTGAATTCTAAAGTCAAAGGGACCATCTAGGAAGCTAAGATGAAATCTTACACCAACTAAAGACTTCCAGTTTCCAGGTCCTCATGTAATGAGCTTGGAAATCACCACTCCTCATCCTAACAAGTCAAACACTGAACACACTGAGCTGTTAACTCTTCTTGGACCCATAAGAGAGGGCAAACCACCGCCCCCAAGATTAGAGGGACAGACAGGTAAATACAGGGAATTATGGCTTCCTGGAGCTCAGACTCAAGGACAGAAAACCACTGTGGGAACCAGAGCCACAGCAGGAAAATCTGAACTGTAATAGACAAATTGCTGGAGACACAGTGTAGACAACGTTGAGAGTTAAAAAGTCCAGGGGGATCTTATCATAGGAGGGCCCCCACAATACTGTGAGATTTACCTTCAGGAGTTCGAGCAGATTCCCACAGTAAACATCAGAGGAAAAAAATCCCATTGAGTTTCATGCTGGGGGTTGGGAAAAGGAATTATTTTTAAATATGCCCGAACACTATTAACACGACCTATCCCCGGGAGAAACTAGTTAACCAGAGCCTAGCCTGCTGGGGTATTTTCAGAGCCTAACTGACCTAGGGAAAAGAAGTACCTAAACTCCCTACCCACTCTAGCCATGCTGTCCTACCTCATCAGGAAGAAAAAAAAAAAAATCCCTGAGAAACATTTGTGATGTTCCCAGTCCACAGGCATAGACTCACTAAAAGACTGAGACTTAACCATAGGACTGTTGAATGCTTTCCCTCCCTACACATCACTACATTGCTAAAGGCCTATTTACAGAAGTTCCTTTTACCTGGAACATCATATCCAACTACCAAGAAAAAATTTCAAGGCATACCAAAAGGCAAAAAACCCCACAATTTGAAGAAACAGAGCAAGCATCAGAACCAGACATGACAGGGATGCTGGAATAATCAAACTGGGAATTTAAAACAGCTAGGATTCATACACTAAGGTCTCTAATGGATAAAGTAGACAGCATGCAGGAACCGATGGGCAATGTCAGCATAGAGATGGAAATCCTAAGAGAGGACCAAAAAAAAAAAAAATGCTAGCAATAAAAAAGCACTGCAACAGAAATAATGACTTTGATGGGCTTATTAGTAGACCAAGCATGGCTGAGCAAAGAAGAGTGGAGTTTTCAGCAGGAGCTTGGCTGCGATTAACAAAATAATAGTTCAGAGGTCAGTGGAGGAAGAGGAGATTTTGAAAGACCAAAAATCTAAGGTGGGACCTCTCAAAGTTTATGACCTAGAAATAGGTTGAGCAGACCAGAGCTAGAAGTCTTATCAAACCTACAACCTAGACTCAAGCCAAGTCAGCCCCTAATTGGATTAATGTGATCAGCTTCCTCCCTATCCACCTAGCAAGAGAGACAGTAAACTTCCTTGAGAAAAGGTGCTACAGATGCTATAAAAAATGCTCTTTACATAATGTCTGGTATCACTCAAAACATTAACAAAACATGCCAAGAGAAAGGACTAAATGATTGAAAAGTCAATAGGATAAAATAAATACAGACAGTAAAAACAGACCTATGTGAAACAGATTTTAGAGTAATCAGACAAGTATTCTAATTAGAAAAATGTAGATATATATGGGGAAAAGAGATGAAATATGGAGAATTCCCCAAATAATTGAAATTTATATAAAGAATCAAAGTAAAATACTGGTATTAAAAAACACAATAACCAGTATAGAGAACTCTGTGGATAGATTTAACAACAAGTCAGTGGAAGAGAGAGTCTTTGATCTAGAATACAGATCAACAGAAAATATACAGACTAAAACATAGAAGGGAGAATAATTGATGGTACCAAAAAGAATGTGTGTCTGTGCACAAAAATGTGTGTACATATATCACTGAAATGTCTAATATATCTGTAATAGAGTTCCTAGAAGGAAAGAGAAAATTAGGCAGAAGAACTTTTTCAAGATATGATAGTAACTTAAGATTTTCCAAAACTGATGAAAAATTTCAGCCCATAGATCCAAGAAACTGCAAACTCTAATTGTTAATGAATACAAGAAAACCATGACTAGGCATACACTAGTCCAACTGCTGAGAACCAAAGACAAAGAAAGAATATTTTGAAGGCAGTAAGAGAAAAAAGCTACACTAACCTGAAAATAGCAATATATAAGACCACCAACTGACTTTTAGAAAAAATTATCAAAACCAAAAGACAATATAATGCAATCCTTAGAGTGCTAAATTAAAATAATTGGCACACTATAATACTATGTCCAGAAAAAAAATTTTAAAACTGAAAGCAAAATGAAATGTTTTTAAGAGATATATATATATCAATATATATATATACAACAATATATATATTGGTAGTATCTGTCACAAGTAAAGAATTATACTTTAAAAATATTAAGAGTAATTCTCAGGCAGAAGAAACATGATTTGAGTCAGGAACAGAGAAATTTAAGAAAGAATGAGGAGCAAAAGAGATAAATTTGCCAAAATAGAAACAGAAGTAAAAAGAAAACCATAATTATCCTGTATTTACTAAAGAAACCGGATTTGTATTTTAAAACATTTTTATAAAATATGATCAGCCCCATACAGTTTTAGCAGTGATTTAGTGAAACATTTAAGATAATAATAATATCAATATTTTAAAAAGTTATTTCGGTGAATGGAAAAACAGGGAACAGTTCCTACCCCATTTTATGAGGTCAGCATAATTTTGAAGCCAAAATCTCATGAGGACATAGAAAGATATAAAATTAGAAGCCAAGATCTCTCATGGGCATAAATGCAAAATCCTAAATAAAGTATAAGCAAAGGGAATCTAGTAATATATAAAACATGATTATATATCATAATTTCTTTGCATTTCTTACATCAAAGAAAACTTTGGGGTTAGCAGTCAAAACTCTACAAACATAATTAACCACAATAGCAGACATATTGAAGAAAAAAATATGATCATTTGAATTGATATAAGAAAATATTTGATAAAATGTCATATCATTTATATTAAAAAATAAACAGGGCTTCCCTGGTGGCGCAGTGGTTGAGAACCTGCCTGCCAATGCAGGGGACACGGGTTCAAGACCTGGTTTGGGAAGATCCCACATGCCACGGAGCAACTACGCCCATGAGCCACAATTACTGAGCCTGCGCATCTGGAGCCTGTGCTCCGCAACAAGAGAGGCCGCAATAGTGAGAGGCCCAAGCACCGCGATGAAGAGTGGCCCCCACTTGCCGCAACTAGAGAAAGCCCTCGCACAGAAACGAAGACCCAACACAGCCAAAAATAAATAAATGAATAAATAAATAAAATTAAAATTAACAGCCTACAAGAATTATAAGGAACGTTCTTAATCGTATTACTATATCTAGAAAAATTAGCAAAAATACAGTTGCTAGGGAAATAATGAAGAATGTTCCTTAAGAACTGGGCAAAAAAGACACAGATGCCTGTTCTCACCACAGTTATTCAACATTTCATAGGAGATTCTGTTCAAGGCAATACACACAGAGAAAAATGTAAGGCACAAGAATTAAAAAGGAAAAAATAAAATTGCCATTAGTCACATAAGATACTATGTTCTTAGAAAATACAGAATAATATACAAACTGTAAGAATTTATCAGTAAATTTGGCAAAGTATTTGGATACAAGGATAGTACAGAAAAAAAACCACAAGAAAATCAAATACAAAATTACCATTTATAATAGTATTTAAAAATCACAAATATTTAGGGATATATCCAATGAAGTATGTGCAAACCCTCTAGAAATTTTAAAAGGCCTAAATAAGTGAAACCATGAAACACAATCATAATTTGAAAGATTTGATGTTGTAAAGATGACAATTTCCCTAAGCTGATCAGTCAATTCAGCAGTCCCAAACATAATTTTATATCCAGAACATATAAGAATACTAATCAGTTAGTACATAGCAAGCAAACAAATAGGAAAATAGGTGAAAACCTGAGACAGGTACTTAACAAAAGAGTATATTCAAACAGTCAATAAATAATAGAAAAGGTGTTCAATATCGTAAGTAATTAAGGAGATGCAAAGTAAAAACTAAGTATATTATCACATTTCCATTAAACAGGATAACATTTTTTAAAATGATGTCATCAATTCTTGGTAAAAGCTATCATATGCTGCTGGCAGAAGTATAAATTTGTATAAATACATTGGAAATTTAACTATATCTTGAAGACTAAGCATATGCACATATTATGACTCAGTAATATATCCCTAGGTATACAGCCCAGGAATTGTGCATATATGCTCACAAAAGGCATGCATAAGAATATTCATAGCAATACTACTTGAAAGGATCCCAAAATGGAAACAGCCCTGATGCCTATCAATAGAAGAATGGATAGGATATTGTGTATTCATTTAATGGAATGTTAGAAATCAATGGAAGTGAATAAGCTACTGAGTGGACTAATCTCAAAATATAATATTAAACTATATAATTCCATTTATATGAAGCTGAAGACTAGCAAAACTAAGTGATGCTAAAAGGATGGTGTTTTTGAGGGGAGACAGTGACTCTAAGCAGGATAATGGAGGATATTTGATAATATTCTATTTCTTGATCTGACTGTTGATCCCATGAATCTACTCAGTCACGAAAACGAATTGATCTGTACAGTTATTATTTTTGTGGTTGTCTGTATGTAAATATAATTATTATATAGAATATTACACATATTATGCTTTAATAGAAACTTTAAAAAATGATACAACTAACCTCTTCAGCCTCTGTCTCATTTCTTTTAACATCCAAATGATAACACCCTCAATCTCTCATCTAATGAATTCTGTTATTGCCATCTTTTCCTAGTGTTTCCTGCTTCCAGTATTATTGAAAGTTCACAAGCTTACTTACATTGTTTCTTAAATCAGTACTTCTGAAAGAAGAAACTCATTATAATCATTGTTTTGTTCTTAAATCACACACCTCACACAGTGATATCTCTTTCTCCAGATTTTGCTGGACTGTTCCAGCAAAATTTTGCTGGACTGTTCCTCCATTAATACATTTTGCAAAAGAACGTTGCCACTCTCTTGAATTTCTTAGCGCCAGTGTACTACAGGATATGAGATGGTTGGGAACCGCTAGCACTATGGAAAAACACCACCATACTATTTGTAAAAATGGATTTTCTAGTGATACCTGCTAGCCCATAGTAAGTAGGAGATATTCTCACAGATATCTTACCATCCAATTCAGCGGTTTATTTTTCCCCATTTAAGAAAGACAGAAGTATAGCTACCCCAGGAGAGTTGTTATGGCCTATTCTTTTGCAAATGGCCTATTTCTTTGTCCGTAGATATGAGAATGTGTCAAATTCATTTGTGAGATTTTAGCAACTTTGAGAAAATTTCACAAATGAGTGAAGGAAATTTCTGCCGTTTTCTCCTCAGAATATACCATCACCTTCCCCTCACCTATGCGGTCTAAAATAGAACTCAAATTCAGGTTCTATCTTACAAAGTAAAAGTCCAGAGAGGTATGAAAAAATTGTGAAATGTGACTATGAAGTACAATAATCGCTTGGTCTTTCCCATAGGAAGTGAAAGAAATTAGAGAAAATTAGATTTTACTGAGCTAATGAGGCACACAGTAAAAGGTTTAGTTTTGCTTTCACTTTTTTATTGAAGCAAGCAATGTGAGATTGCAGCTAATTTTGCAATCACTTTCATCTATTTAAGTCATAAATCAGATAAATGTAAAAGTCAACTGAAAGTCCTGTAAGACGAAAGGGATGGGGAGAAGGATCTAGCATTTACTGGGTACCTATTATTAATATATTTGTTTTAATCCTCACAATAATCTTATAAAATAAATATTATTGTAATCTTACAGATGAGTAAAGTAGGTTCAGTGGGCTTAAATACCACCCCCAGTTTCACAAAGCTAGTACATTACAGAGGCAGGAGTCAAGGTCTGTATTCTTATCATGTGAACCATGCTGCTACTTCCCAACTGTAGAATTAGTCCAGTGTAACAAATGGTCATTCGACCTTTATTTCTGTGTGCATTTTATCTCTTTGTGGTCTTTACCACTATGTGTACGTAAACTCTCATTTATGATAGAAGTCATTTTAATTTGTGCCAAACCTTATTTCATTTGTGACCACATGGCAGCTTCTTTTCTGGAAAATATGTAGAATATTTTCAATTTGTATCATGGTCTTTGGATTTTCTAAAGAGCAGAAAACATTTAAAATTCAATTTTTGCCTACACACCTGGAATGCAATTAAAAAAGATGTCTACAATAACATTCATGTTTTTCCATGTGAATTGCTGAGCAGGAAGGAAGAAGCACTGAAATGAAATCTGGTAACAAACCATGATACCATGAACCAAACAGCCATCTTACCCAATGCAGTCCATAACTTAAAGGGATACACATTGTAGGTAGTGATTAAGATGATGGATTTTGAAATCAAGATGACCTGTGGATTACTATATTTCATTAAATCTAAGACACTGTTGACTGTGAAAACTAACATTGCTTTATAATGAAGGAAAAAGTGCCGGCAGATAATTTTAAGATACCTTTGATTGCATGATCCATCCTGACTTCAGAAGAGTTCAATTTGGGGGAAAAAAAAGAATGAGTGCAGAATTGACGACATGAGGCAGCCATATCATATAAACTATAAACATTATAGGGGCTGAAACAAGACAAAAATTTTTTCCTCAGTGACTAATGTACATAATGGGTGTTACTTATTGTGGCTGTCGTCTCCTTTTGAGAACTGATTCAGGGATCCAGATTCTTTCTATCTTGGGTCTGGCCCATCTTTAATATATGACTTCCAGGATCCTGGTGATTATCTGCATCAAGATGGTGGGAGGGAAAAGAACCTGGGGGATTATGCCTGAGAACTGTGTATGAACCAGGGCTGGGAATGAAATTTATCACTAGCACTCACATTTCATTGTTGGAATTCATTCACAATGTCACAAAGCAAGCTGGGCAACTTCATCAAGGCACGTGCCCACAAAGAAAAGGAATCGGGTTTGGTGCAGAGTTGAACTCTACCATGACCTACCAAGTTAGTGTGCTCTCCAGCATCCATGATTCTCTCCACTTACAGACACTTGCAAGAGTGTTTCCCAGCTTCATTTTGGCTGGATGGATCACTCAGTGGACATACCAAGGGCAGCTGCCCTAAAGAAACACCCAGATCTACCCTGGACTCTCTGTGTGCAAGATTTTAGCATTTATTGTCTTAAGGCTTTGAGATTTGGTGATGTCATATGTTTATTACTATAGCATAATTTAGTCCAATGTGATTCACAAACTCAGGTTCCTCATTTTATTTGTTAAAGATAACAATGGGGCTTCCCTGGTGGCGCAGTGGTTGAGAGTCCGCCTGCCGATGCAGAGGACACAGGTTCGTGCCCTCGTCCGGGAAGATCCCACATGCCGCGGAGCGGCTGGGCCCGTGGGCCATGGCCGCTGAGCCTGCACGTCCAGAGCCTGTGCTCCGCAATGAGAAAGGCCACAACAGTGAGAGGCCCGCGCACCACAAAAAAAAAAAAAAAAAAAAAAAAAGATAACAATGATTACATCACAGAGTAGCTGTAGGGATTAAATGTGGCATAACATCTAAGCATTGAGTATAGTGGCTGGCATGTAACAGTGTAATCAATAAGTAAAATGTATTACTCTGATTTTCATAAAATCGTTACCAACTTTTGAATGTGGAATCTTTACTCTCATTTTACTTCCATCTTGTGTAAATATTTAAATAATTAACTTCATGTTATACTTGCAAACTAATTTTTACTTAGATTACTTCATCTTTTAAATTTTCTGGGAAAGAAAAATCCCCTAACATAGGCTTCAGATAAAATTAGAGTGTTTTGGAACCCTTCATATGATAGTATGCCAAGATGTTCTGTTTATAGACACCAAGAATAACGTTGGTAATTGTGTGAGAGTTCTGGTGCTTCACTTAGGATGAACACAAATTGACAGAAATTCAGTCTTCAGCTACTCTAAAGAATTTATCCTAAACTCAAACCTTATTAAAGTTTTCAGAACCCATGAGAAAGCAGTGAATTTGCTCCAGAAAGATGACAATAGTTTTGAGCTTAAATATGCCTTAACTCCATGCTGATAATACTCTATTTCCACTGTGAGACCACCACCTCATTTTAGATGTGAAGCCAAGATTCATGCCAAAGTGTGCTATGGGGAAAAGATGAGACCAATAAATGTCTTATCACACATGAAACTAAAGGGGAAGCATATCTTATAATCGCCTGAAATACACCTACAATTCAAGAAAAAAATTTAAAAAGTGAAACTAGACCATATTTTGATGTTATTATGGATTGAATATGTTTACGTGGAAATAGAATGAGTGGGACAAAATGAGAATTTAGGGTCAAAACAGTTTTGCCTTTTTGCTTCTTTTGGTTTGGTTTTGTTTCATGGCCATTCCTTTTTTTTTTTTTTTTTTCTTTTTTTGATATAATTGACATTGTCAAAGTTCCATTCTTAGGGCAAAAGTGTAGATTAAGTTTTAAACTTTGAAAAGTACACAACAGATATTATCCAAAGCAAAATTATTATTCAAAAATAATTTCAGTTTATAAAATTCCTCAAATACCCAGGTGTATTTTGGGGCAAATGGCTATAAATACAGATTACCCATCTGCCGTGGTCTTTGAAAAATTTGCTGCTTTTTACTGTGATTTTATTTCTCCTTTGCTTTCATGCTATCATCAACTTCAAAGTGAGGACCTTACACAGTAAAGATATGCAAAGGATACAGAAGTTTATGTAAATCAGGCCCAGCGTGTACTGAGTTTTAGATACAGCTATTACTCAATTTTACAACATACAGTCATTGTACTTTTGTATTTTTCTAAACTAAATTATGAAAGTCAGTAATTTAAGTGATTCCGGTAAGAGAGCTCAAACTATCTTTACCTATTTCAACCATTTGAATATTTTACTTTCATTTCAGCGAAATTATTCTCACTTTTAAAAGTGGTAATTTTGTGGGGTTTTTTGCTTTGTGCAAAGCAGTAAAGTATGTATATTCCTGAGATTGATTACTATAGAAAAACATTTTATTCTTTATAGTTTGTAATCTTTTCCTATAAAATCATATTATTTTAAGATTTCTAAAAGTTGTTTATACTCTGAAGATGAAATCATTACTTTGTAATCTTTATAAAGATGGTATTTTTTCATACCTATCAAATATAAAATATCCAGATGTGAAAAAATGGCACATTTCATATTGTTGGGGAGGAAGAAATTTTCCTCTACCTTTCTAGTTTCTTCTGGCTCTTCTAAGAATTAAATTGACATGGTATAGATTAACAGGAGAAAATCAAACAAAAGTTTGACAGCATGTTCACATGGGAGAGATCCAGAAAAACTGAGTAACTCACCAAAATGGTTAAAGCTCTCACCTTAAATATCACCTTCCCCTAAAGACAAAAGAGGATGTTGGGGGTAGTGGTTTGGGACTTCAAAGGGGAGGAAGGCATTGAGATGGAGATGAAAAGCAAATGTTTGGTAAACAGATGTTTACTGGGTCATGAAGAGACAACTGAAAAGAAAAAGTAATTCTAACAGGAATTTTTTTGCTTTGTTCCTCCCTGTCTACCGTACCTAGTTCATGCTATAGTTATCTATGGTGATAGCTCCCTTCCTGGGAAAGGTCCTCTGTCTATATTCTTTTAGGCAGTTAAGGGGAAGGTCAAAGTTTTTTCCTGAGTCTTTGGGGCCTTGATTGTTTTCAGTTCAAAGTAATCCAAACAGACATTTTAGGGTGGCAAATTTTCCTTCCCTACAATATACATGATGATTTTTTATCATTGTATGTTTTCCAAGTTATTCTTGAGGCTGGTCATCTCAGACATGTTAGGCATGAAATTGTTAATTGCAGAGACAAGATTTTTGGCATGCAAAAGCAACTTCTGTTTTGAAACTAGCTCTTTTACTTTATATGTTTATGACAAAATATGCAATAAACTTGTGTGAAGTTTAATATTTGAAGACCTTCCTAAAGCTAATGATTAAAATCACATTGAAATAATTACATGAAAAAGGTAGTTACTCTTTCTTCACATATTACAGGAGTTATCTGTGAGATACTGTTTGTTCAAATTACTATTTGGATTTACATTTATTATTCTCTGTATGTCAAATAATAATTAGTACCATTTTTATTAACTGGAGATATTATATTAAAATTTCACCTCTAGGTCCACTCTGAATAGTTTGTGAAACTGTCAGGAATTTTTTAGTGAACTAATGAAAGCCCATTTCCTGGATATCTGGGATATCTCTAGTTATAAGACTTCCTGAGATATCTCCAGTTAAAAGACTTCTCTTAACACATTGTAGTAAAAAACTGACTTGAAAGATTTCATGAAATATTTATAAATTTTTGTTTTAACTTCTAAAAGATGGTTAATGAAGGTAACTTACTTGTAATCCTTTTAAATTCCTTTTCATTTTTTTAAACAACTTCATTCTCTTTTCCTACATCCTCACATTTTTATTCTAAGGCAAGAAAAATATGAACATAAAGGCAAAATCTTTTGTCCATGAATTCCATAAGCTTTCTAGTGAGAAAAGATGTTCTACTTAAAAATTTAAAGTGAAACCAAGTTAAAATGCAAAAACTGATGTTGAAATTAACATTGCAAAATGTAAGGACTTCTTGAATTTCACTAAATATCCTTCATTTATCTTTAGAATAGTGACCTTAAAAACAGTTACAGGGCTTCCCTGGTGGCGCAGTGGTTGAGAGTCCGCCTGCCGATGCAGAGTACGTGGGTTCGTGCCCCGGTCCGGGAAAATCCCACATGCCGCGGAGTGGCTGGGCCCGTGAACCATGGCTGCTGAGCCTGCGTGTCCGGAGCCTGTGCTCCGCAACGGGAGAGGCCACAACAGTGAGAGGCCCGCATACCGCAAAAAAAAAATAATAATAATAACAGTTACACATTTTGGTTTTTACTTTCAAGGGCTACTTGCCAACTATTTTACATTTTCCAAGTTGAATTTTGTTTTGTGGTTGCCCTTTAATCACTGAAGTTCCCTTTTTATCATTTCTGCACTAATTGGTATTAAAACACTTGACAATTTATTGTGATTTAAGTTTCATTAGCTTGCATCTCTTTCCCCACTAGATGATTAACAAAGATGTTAAATAAGATTACAACCTAATAAAAATGCCCTCTGTACCCTGACAGCATCTCTCCTCAACTAGATAACAATGTTTTCTTGATGGAAGCAAAACATAGTTTCAGCCTGTGTCCTGTGAAGAATTAGGCTGCTTGTCTTAGATAATTTGAAGATTTGTAATCTCCCTTCAGGCTATGATATGTGTAAGTTGAACATAAAATTGTCATTTATTTGATATAAATTTATATTAGTATTTGTATAAAATTAAGCTTCTTAATTATTCAGCTTTTAAAATATGAACCTTATTTCCAAAAAAAGGAATTTCATACACACGCATACACACACACACACCCACATACACACAGCACTTAAAATATAGATATTTTTAAAGCTAATTTATAATTTCAATTTATACTTTTCAATTTCTTGAAGACACCTTAAAGTGGATTTACTCTGAAAGGTGGGCTTCAATTAACTTCATCTTAGTCTGACAATTCTTGCACCCTTTTTAGAAATGGCTTGAGATAAAACTTATATGTTATAAAATTCACCCTGTTAAAATGTACAACTCAGGGTTTTTTTCTATATATTCACTGTTGTTCAACACTCATATCTTTAGCTGTATCCTATAAACTTTCGTATGCTGTTGTTGCAACATTTTTAATATTACTTGACTATACTATTGATTGTAACTTGTATATTTACTTCTTACTTTATACAGACATTCTTAACATGATTGCAAGTTCATTATTGGCTGGACATATATGCTTATAAGGGGATACTTAACTGGAAGTTCTGAGTGCAGCAACAAGGTAAAATAGATGTGAAATGTCAAAGTGCATACGAGTCAGATCACATTAAGCTGAGTTTATAAAAGAAATACCCCCAATTCCTTTATACAACTCATTGTCTCACCCCCATATACTGACCTTAGACCCTGAGAGGTGGAGCCTTTATCTAGGGCTGTATGTCTCAGAGATTGCACTGAGTTTAATAGAATCCCCCCAAAATTCATGTCTATCCAGAACCTCAGAATGTAATCTTATTTGTAAATAGGGTCTTTGCTGATATTATCAAGTTAAGATGAGATCATAATGGATTAGCATGTGCCCCCTAAATCTCGTATAACTGGTGTCCTTATAAAAAGAAGAAAATGTGGTATTTATATATCACATGGGCCCATGAATTTTGTAACTTATTTATAATGAAATGGTTTTATAGACAGAATTCTCTAAAAAGCTATTGACTCAGGGACCCACACAGCCTAGGAATGGCCCAGCCACACTCATATTAAATATCAGAAACTAGGGGGAAAGAGAATTTGTAAAGATGGTTGTTTGAAGAGATATGTCCCCTACAACTCACCCATCTAAACTTCCAACAGAAAACAAGACCATTTTCTCCTTCTCTTCAAGATAAGATGTTGGATTTCCATGTGATAAACAGAAGAGCTTAGTACATATCCTCTAGATTTTGGAGGGGCATACCTGTGTCTGATATATGGCTGAGTAGTCTGAAAGAGGCTGTTCGCTTTGGCCTGGGGCAAGCAAGAAAGAGGTGATAGATAGAGATAGAGATGGAGATGGAAATGGAGATGGAGATGGGGTGAGGGGGAGAGAGAGAGAGAGAGATTCAAAGAGAAACAAGATTTTGTTGAGAAGTAACTGAACTCCCATAAAATGAAGAATAAAGATTGATTTAGAGTTTTCTGTGGCCCTATGACAACCTCCAGGAGAGAGGAAAGAGCTGCATGGGAATCATTTAGGAATTTCATGTCTTAACAGAGAAGAAGCTAGGGGTTGACCATTGAGCATCAGATTCCTAGAGGCAATCACAAAAAAATAAAACACCAAAAAAACAGGTCCATTCCATTTAAGGGAAAAAATAATGAAAGACCAATAACAATGTTAGTTTCTCCAAAGACCATAAGTAATAAACACCCCATGAGAGAGTGGGAGATTTAAGTTTGGATCAGGCCTAGAGATCACAAATAAGATTTGAAAATATCAGTCAATAAAGAACTTTCTGCTACCCTTACTACCGCTCCCTCCCTCTGCTTTTTCCTGGAAGGTGAAAATGGCATCTAGTAGCAAAGGTTGAAATAAGCATGAAAAAAGAAAATCAACACTCTCTTCATACATACCAAGCCACACATAGGTGAGAAAAAAAAGTCACCTTCATAGTGTTAATTATTTGCTGAATTGAGACTGTTTGTAACTTAACATGGGAGTTACAAAACTTTTTTACTTTTTAACTGAGAGTGATCAGCAATGCTGAGGGGCTCGCTGAGTGTCATCCTGTGATGAAAGACAGACTACTCTTTAAAAGAAGATTTCAAGAGTATGTGGGGGGAAAAATGAATTCCTTTTGGTTACATTCCTTGAGTTTTGTTAATTAGGGATACCAGTCAAAATATGTTTTAACTAATATAGCGGAGGTTATGCTTTGCTAACACACAGCATGATACAGGCCATGGTATACAGTGCTAAATGGAAGGAGGGAATTAAAATTTTCTCTAAAGTTTTTACAATATATTTTCTTTCTTTCTAGCTTAGATTTCACAACCCAATATTTCAAGCTCTCCCTGAAGAATTTCTAAACAAACTTGAGCTGATATCTTTTCATCCCACCTGCCCTGCAAGGATTTAATGTTGGGTAAATCTCTTTGCCTGTACACAGACTTCTGAGGTTGCTGGAGAAAATCATACACCTGAGCCAAATGGTGACACTACACACTCATGGTCACCTGTTTGATCCCTGTCTAACAGCGATTTCAATTGAATTATGTTTCGCTAGGCAATGTTCCTTTTCATTTCCTACAAGAGGTATTTTATCTTATACACTTGTCTCTCTTTCTTCCAAAATCCCTTTTATTCTCAATAGATGAGCTAGGCCTTCATTTCACAATGAAAATAGAGTACATTGAGAAGTAAAGCCTAGCTCTGGCTTCCAAAAAACCAGCAACCCTATAAGCACCAGGACACACATGTTCCTTTCATTAAAAATGGAAATTTTCTCACCAATGTCAGGCCCATATTTGCTCCTGTATTTATGAGTGGTGTCCTACCCTGACTCTAAACTAACATGTAACATTATTAATTAACCCATATTTCTTTAGAATATCAAACTTCCCCTTTTACCCAGGAAACTTTTCTATCTTCATGTGAGTTTGTTCAAATTCCCCAAACAATACCAAATAGAAAAAAGGAAAAAGCAAGTTCTTTCATGTTAAAAAAAAAATACAACAATGATAATACACACACACAAACATCAGAAAAAGAGTACAGAAATAAATAAAAACAGAAACAGATACTCATATTGCTGGCAGGAATGTGAATTATTCAACTTCCACTGGGAGACATTTTTGACAATACCTGTCAAATTTACAAAAGCGTATATCCTTTTCCCTGTAACCCTAAATCTGGGAATGATCATACAATATTTGTACATACATAAATGGAATATGCACAAGTTTATTTATTGCAATATTGTCAGTGATAAAACAATGTGAGTCAAATCAATCTACTGCTTAAAGCCTGCAATGGTTCTAGCATTTCACTCAAAGAATTATTCAAGTATTGCCAGTGGCTGCTCCTTGGTATTTTCTTCATCGTCTACCATTCTCCCTTCACCTACTGTGCTCTAGGCACAATGTCTTTCTCTTCTTCCAACATAGAAGGCATGTGCTGTAATAAGCCCCTTCCCTTTGATTGGAACAGCGTTCCCATATTACCTGTCTCTTCCATCTAGAATATAAATTCCATGAAGGTTTTAATCTTTATCTGGTTTGTTCACTGATAAAGTTCTGAGATAATCCTGGTACATAGTAGGCACTTAATGTTTGTTGAATTAATGAATAATCCCAGATAATCCTTTAAAGCTGAGTGTTTAGATAAAATATAGTAAATATCTAAAACATAGTACTACACACTACAAAAAAAGTTAAACAATGATTATACTTTTTATGTATATCTGTAAGACATGTTAAATGAAAAAAGGATACTGAAAATGGTATATATTACATTTGTATAAATTGTGGAAAAAGAAAGTATTCATTTATAGTTGCTTGCATTTTCATTTAAAAACCCTAGAAATACATTAAGATATTAAAATTTTTAATAATTGTTCTCACACCCATTGTTTTGAACTTAGTCAAATGGCCATACCTAATTGCCAGGGGAGCTGAAAAATGTTGGCTAGCTGGACAGCCTTGAATCCAGCTATTCATTAGGATGGAAAATGAGGTTTTATGGGCAGCTGGAAGTCTCCTCTATGGTCTTTAAAAAGTACCATAAATCTACGTAGGCCACTGAGTATAAACATCCTGATTTGTCCCAGAATTTCTAAAACTCAGGGTTGTTGTTTTTTTTTCTTTTTTTTTTTCAGTCCTGTACTTGAATGGCGACTGCTACTTAAACCCTTAGATAATGCCAAGTGCCCCTTGTCTTGTGTCTTCCTTCCTTGAATTATTCATAGAAATCTACCATGCTGCTGCTGTTAATATCTCCAAAATGCCTGCCCAGCCTTTATGTAATCCTTTCCACAAACCTGCCTTTCTGCAGGTTTTGAATTTTACAGGTTTCAAATAACTTGGTCTATTTCAATAGCAGCTGAATATTCCTTCCTGCCACTTATTTGCCTGAATCCTAGGAACCTTGTATATAACCTAGGGTATATGTTTTTGGTGTCTCATCTTCTATCGTTTTGCTAGTCACTTCCAGCCCTAATTTAAATCCGGCTGCTTCCTGAACAAACGTCTTTGCCTGCATGCCTCTCAAGTAACACAGGGTCAGGAAATGAAAAATGATCTCCTTGCTCCCCATTGTCACTTTCAAGTCATTTCTCCTCATTTCTCTTTCCAAAAAATTTAGATCCTTTGACATCTGACAAAATCCCATCAACAACCTACATCCTGGCCCCACAACTTTATTCACGTAAGATCTTAGCTCCTGCCCCACTGCTTTTCTCTGTGACTCTGCCCCATATGTGGGTGTTCCTTTTGACATCTTGACATTTAGTGTTTTGATAAGTCTATCAATTGGAGTCTCTACAGGAAACACTATCACCCCTTATGATTCGTAGGAAGAGATTTTAATGAAAACAACTTATGTACGGGAAGACAGTTATAGGAAAAATGGTGAAATAACCTGCAAAAAAATCAAATAAAAACAAAAGGGAAAAAGAAAACAGCAAACAAGCAAGCAAGCAAGCAAGAATACAATAACTAAGAAAGACAGAACGCAGGAGGAAAAAAAGAAAGATTATGTAGACAGAGTCAGATCTCAGTTCTGCCATTTATCAGCTATGGACTGTGATTATATCATGAGCAAGGCTCCATGGTTACAATTCTGGTCCCGGGTTGACCAATCCAGCTCTTCCTTCTGAACATGAAAACTCCTAAATTTACCTGGTAAGTCTGTAGTTCATAGAGCTGTGTCAAAGACAGGAACTTTTGAAGAAAATTACCACACATTTCTCAGTGCTGTGCTGCCTAAGATGCTGTCGAAAACTAAGATAAGTGTATTCACCCACTCTGTATAGCCCAGATGTCACAGATCTCACTCATCTGTGATTATACATAAGGTTGTATCCCCATGTAATCACTAAATCTATGATAGATCAAGAACTTTTAATCCTCTTTGCTGAAAATTACTTCTGAAAGAGCACTAAAAAAGATGAGTAACCAGTCTTCCAGCCACAGTTGATCCTGTTTTTCTCCCCGTTTTCTAGCTCCCACTTACCCATTTCAGCTACCTTAGTATCTGTGCACTGGCTCACACTACTCTCTGAACTTTTTTCAGTCAGGATTATTGAATCAGTATTCTTTCTCACTTTGGCTTACAGCTCAGATACTACCTTCTCAGAGAAGACTCACTACCTGTCATTCAAAGTAGGTCTTCTCTACCCTGTGACGTTATAGATCGGGGTAACATTTTATACAGACCTTGTTATAATTTGAAATAGTTAATTTTCTGTTTACCTATTTAAAGTTTTAAATAGTTAAAAGTTTTACTTACTTAAAGTTTTCCTCCCCTTACTAAGTTATTAATCCCCTGTGGGGAAGAAGACTGTCTTGCTTACTGCTGAATTCCCATGGTCCAGCATTATGTGTTCCTTTAAACACCATGTATAGGTTGTTTCTATCATACATGTGACCTGAGATAAAAATTGTAAAATTCAGTAGTAGCCTGTACTCACTATACAGCTATATCTATATATCATATGATATATATAGACAATAATATCATCAAAAATGTATTGACTGAACATTCCTTTCCTTTACATGTAGGAAAAGACTCTGTATTTTGAGAAATCACAAATAAGAGGGCTATATGCTCTTTATTTGAATAAATATCTTTTAGAATAGCCTTTTGAGAACAAAACATTTACTTTGTCTTTAGATTGGATAATACAGAAGCATTATATGCATTTCTGAGTTTTACTTGTTATTATTGCCAGAGTTTGAGCTCTCATACAACACATCACTCCATCAGATATGGAATAAAGAAATCCCATGTTTTTACCCTCGGGGCTTGAAGAGTGGAAATTTAGCCACTGAAATATATAATTTTTATTAGAACGAAGGAGAAGCAAGTTCTATGCGTTTTCTTAAAAAACACATGCTTTTAATAGAAAAACACAACCGCCTAACAGTACAATGGCAATTACTACTGACTATCTGGCATCCAACATATCTGCATTTTGTATTCAATTTCTTATGTTTTGTGTAATGATATTTGTTTACTTATTGATTAATGACAAGTTCCATGGAATAATACCATGTCTTTTTTCTTTTTTGTCTAAGCACTTCAGGTTGTTGTGGCTTATAAAATATGATATCCTCTGCTGCTGTAATGAAGTCTACTCATAACTCTTTCCCTGAAGAATGGGCCCCTAATACTCCATAATCCATGAAGGATTCTCATATAGCATTATGGAGCTCTTAGGTTCAGAATATCAATAAAATCTGAAAAGGGGAATGTATGTTTGCTTTATGTCTCAGATTTCTGATATGTCCCATCAGATTCATTTTTTTTTTTTTTTTTTTTTTTGCGGTACGCGGGCCTCCCACTGCTGTGGCCTCTCCCGTTGCGGAGCACAGGCTCCGGACGCGCAGGCTCAGCGGCCATGGCTCAAGGGCCCAGCCGCTCCACGGCATGTGGGATCCTCCCAGACTGGGGCACGAACCCGTGTCCCCTGCATCGGCAGGCGGACCCTCAACCACTGCGCCACCAGGGAAGCCCCAGATTCATTTTTTTATTCTCTGTTTATGGTACTATATAACATTTTACCTTCAGAGCTGCTTGCAATTTTCATGCCAAACTTCTCCCTAAAAGTTTTACTAACCTAGAGATTTAGGAAGGGAAATAAAATGGACTAGCAAAGATTAGCCTTGTGGTCGATGTCCTTCTTTCAGTGATATGATTCAGACAAAGGAATTTCTATGATGTCAGAATCGAGCAGAAATTGTCAACTACCCCAAAAAAATACAAATAACTGTAAATAGATAATAAATCTCTATATGACAACACTATTAAATGAGCCCTTTCACACAGATGTAAATGTCTATGTTTAATACATTGTAAGTTTTTCTGATACCTATCTCAAAAGTTATGGAAAAGTGAGGTATCAAAATTCTAGTTGTACTGCAGTTAACTTTCTAAAATATGCCAGACAGATTTTCTATATTAGGAATATAGAGAGAAGAGTTTGGTTGTGACTTTGCTGGAACCTGATTTAGTGAAAAGGATATAAGCAACTTATTTTTAAGAGAGTTGAGGCAGTAACACAGTCAGTGAAGCAATTCAATTCTGGTTTTAAGTTGGTGGTTTGAACTAGACCACCAAGTTTCCTTCCAGCTCAGACAGTGCATGGATCGGTCCATAATATTACACATAATCCATGGCATTTTATGAAATGCACTGATAATAGAGACCAAAGCTAATGCCATTTGAGAGTTAAACAGGGAACCTGTCAGTAGCTTGGTCTTACTTCAGGCTTGTAAAAACTTGGAACTTTCAGCAAACTTTTAATAAAAGTTCCAAATCACTATGGGCTTGAATGTATGTAGCAATTTTATAGTCTTTTTAGTCTCTCTCCTCTTAGATAAGTACTTAAGGGAATTTTGCTGATTGGCTAGTAAACTCTCAGCCTGAGGAAAAGCCTAAAAAAGAAAATGCTAAGTCAGTATTTTTTTTTTAATACAAGGAGAAATGTTCTTATTTAGAGGAATAGGAAAAGCTATTGAATATTTTACCCTGAAAATGGTTTTACTAAATGTCTATTTTAATTCAATAGAAAGCCTACTGAAACATCTAGGTAACACATACAAAATCAATTTATCAAGTAGCTATATTATCCTTGTGGATAACATACATCCCAGTACTTTTGAATAGAGTTATCAAGAAATATTGGTTAAATCACTGCTAACAAAGGTTTATATTTTTCTGTCTAATTTTTATTTTACATATATATGGAAATCATTTAGTGCATAGTTAATAGATAAAATAATTTAAAAGAATAGAAAGTTTCTTGCTTAAATGTAAACTTGGTACAGAACATTTTAAAAGTAAAAATAGCTTACAAATTTGAGCATTGATTTGCATACAAAACTTACTGACAGTTAATGTGGGTCTGACTCTGGGAACATCCTGTAATTAGAGAATTGTGCTGGAAATTTTTGAAGTTAAGTCTCTGTCATGAACTCCACTTCTTTTTCTTCTTATTGGAGTAAGATTGTACATACAATTGTAGCACTTGAGCATTCCAAGTACCTACTGCTGTATAACAATCACCTCAGAATTTAGTGGCATAAAACCACAATCCTTTTATTACGCTCAGAAGTCCTGTGGGTCAGGAGTTTGGACAGGTACCATAGGGACGGCATATCTCTGCTTCACACAGCCTGAGCCTCAGCTTGGAAACCTCAGCTACTGAGGAATAACTCAAAGGGCCAGAACTGGAATCATCTCGAGGATCTTGTACTTGCATGTTTGGCACCTAGGTGGGGGTGACTCAGCCTGAGCTCAGATTGGTCTGCAGACCTGAGCTCTTACCTGAGTCTTCTCCACATGGCTTGGGCTTCCTCAAACTTTGGTGGCCTGAAGATAGTCAAACTTCTTCCATCATGTCCCTGGACTCCAAGAGCAAGTTTTCCATGGAACAAGGCAGAAGATACATGACTTCTTGACTTAGCCTTGAAAACCTCAGTCATTTCTACCATAATCTCCTGGTCAAAGAAATTACAAACCCACTCAGATACAAGGGGAGGGGGGCCCACCTCGCAATAAGTTGACTGTCAAAAACTTTGTAGCCATATTTTAAAAGCAGCATTCCCTTCTATTTAAGAAATTATACTTTTAGTTAGTCTTACAGTCTATTTACTTATTCCCAATGAATCCACATATATTTTTATTTAATTGAAGTTAAACATATATATACATTTAAAGTTAATGGAAAGTTTTGAAAGCACAATCTGATTTCATTACTAATTTAATTGAATCGAGCAGCACTTCATGGGAAGAAGTTCATTCTCATCACTAGTCCTCAGGTGGAACACTCTGTAATTGTGAAAGAAGCCTATTGGTATCTTTCCAGTATCTTCTCTTTCAGAGAGTATTTTAGGCTGATAATTTATCTTTTAGTTCTAGGCTTTCAAAATTTAGTAGTCCCCTGAAGAATTTTTAGACCATGAAATCTCTCAGATAACCCAATTCATAATTTTAATGGTAACAGAGACAGTTAAAATTGCCAAAGTAAAGATATTTACTTTCATATTGTCCCCCCTTTGAAACAATATTTTTTCAAGGTCCAGGATGGTAAGCTTAGCTCCATATGAGACTTAGTTTCATATCATATTACTTGTTTCTTAGGGTTGCACATGACCCATGTCACATGTATGGGTCATATGCATTCGTTAGCAATAACAAACAAAAAGGGAAGTAAAGTGGGCAGTAAAGTAACAGTAATTATTTTGGGTTGGAGGGTGAGATGTCCTGGAAAGAAAAAAAATTCACTATATCAAAAAATCATGAGTGAAGGAAAGAGAAACACTTTTACAATTGCCACTAGCAGGAGATTCCTGTGGCCAGAAGTAGAAGAGTACTAGGCACCTATAGAAGTAAAAAAACAAGACTGAACTAAGCATCCTTTTATATTTAAATTGTACAAGAGTGAATGTTAGAATCTGTCTTCTGCTGTATCTTGGTGAAGGGGAATGAGATTACATTCCAAATGCATGCTCAAGACTCTCCTGGACGTAGAGGCAACAAGTAGCAGCAAGTATGCTTTCATCCTCATGATTAGCGAAGATGGGAATTAACACTATGATTGTGGTAAAATCCTTTATTATTCAGATCAGTTATAGGAAATACCCTAACTCCTTTCATAGTTTGTTAAATCAGGCTAAAATGACTACAAAATCCTTTCAAATGCTTCACATCCAATTTGGAATGCAAATACTGAGAGCAACTGACTGTGTTAATTATAATACATTTACCTCTATTTCTTCAGTTAAGTTACTAACATTTAATTCTCTATAGTATAACCATAAGATTGACACCATGACAATTACATCATTTTCTAGACAATGAATTCTACATGATTTAAGTACACTGCCAACTAAGAATATTTGGAATCTATAGTAGACATGGAAACGTGATGCCCAAATCCTGCCTCGTAGAAGGGCTCAATGACCAGCTTCCAGGAATGACAGCCTTCAGCTGCCAATCCAATCTGAGAAGTCATGCTCTTTCCAGGACGTATACAGCCAATGTCTGATGGAGGAAGGCTATAAAATCCTGGATTATATGTTATTATATTTGGGACAACCCTGGTGGGTCATTTAGCACCAGCTCTCTTGTAGGTTCAGTCAAGGCTGTTGCCAGACCTGCATCGCAGCTGAGCTTGTCCTTCTGCCCACTCTTGCTTTCTTCCTCTTTCTTTCCCAGGGGTTGATTTCTACCAATGTCACACCCTAACAAACATCTTGCATTCTAAACTCCACTCCAGAATCAGTTTCTAGAAAACACAACCTTCAATAGAATCTAAAAAATTAAGGTTAGGGCTTCCCTGGTGGCGCAGTGGTTGAGAGTCCGCCTGCCGATTCAGGGGACATGGGTTCGTGCCCCGGTCCGGGAAGATCCCACATGCCGTGAAGCGGCTGGGCCCGTGAGCCATGGCCGCTGAGCCTGCGTGTCTGGAGCCTGTGCTCCGCAACGGGAGAGGCCACAACAGTGAGAGGCCCACATGCCGCAAAAAAATAAAAATTAAAAAAAAAAACTCCTGATATAACAAGAACATAAATATTTTGAAATTTACATGCATCAAAAATATGACAGAATTACAATGAAGAAACTGACACATCCACAATCATATGGCAGATTTTTAACAATCTCTCACAGTAATTGATAAATAAGGAAAAACAAAATTTTTCTGAGTAGTAGAGAAAAAAAATCCACATAACATGTATCCATGGCAAACAAAAACAGGGCCTATGTGATCACTTTTCAGCTTAAATAAACATGTTTAATATACCATAATACATGTAACTTTTATAAATAGATAAATATAATTTCTGAAAAAGATGCATGGCTTAAATATTTAAATGGTTATACTATTACATTTACCAATCTTACATCTCCCCACTAATGAATAAAATTTGGGAGAAAATTTTTTATCTGTGATAGGAAAAAAATATAAAATTTAATTCTAGAAAAAATTCACTCTATTTATTAGAGTTTTTCCCCTGAGGTAAATGAAACAGAAAACTTCTCTAACCTTTCTCTTCTCATCTTGATGAGGTAGCTTAGCACTAGATTTCATAAGCCTTACTTCATAACTGAAACATGATTCTATATCTCTGCATATTATTTAAAAACATATTTCCTTATATTTTCAAAGCAAACACATAAACACTTTCCATCCCTGTTCCCCTCACCACCTGTCACCTCTCAGACTGACTCTCACACATATGCAGTTGCAAATGGGTAGTCTTTAAAAACCAATTTGTCTTGGTATTTTAATGTCTTGTTCAATTAAATCAATCTCTGGATTGATTTGAAATTATTAGGAGAGTTTCTTATCGATAGTGAATCAAATAACTGCCAGCATTCCTAATCATAAATTTAAATGTCAAACAGAGAGCACTCACACTATTAAAAACAAAACAAAACAAAATAAAAAATTCTGAAAGGACTGAGACCATGTCTAACATAACACAAGGTGTTAAATATTCACTCATTACTAGACAGTTTTCATGCCATGTCAAGCTCATACACAGATCCTGGGAAGCTGTCTTTGATGACATTTTATGACATGTGCCCAAGAATGCTGCAGTTGTCTATTGCCTTGAAAAATTTTGCAATAACTGCAATACAAAGGCCATAATCAAAAACAACAACAACAAAAAGCCACTATCTTTCTAATCATCAACACATGTACAAGAAATTTTTTGAAGGAAGACCTATATTTCAATATCTTCAAACAAAAATGATTGGCTTAGACATCCCCTACCATACTGGTGTTAAGTTGTTAAGGGGAAGAGTGCTGTGGAACTCTGGGGAGGGTCTCTCAATTCAAGATGTTTATAAGCCAAGTTGGTGACTTCCTGTCCATAGGTGGGGTTGTTTGTGTGCACTATGCATGAAGATGTAGCCATGAGGAGAAGCTAAGAGTGTTGGAAGAGAAAAGGGTCTGAAACCACTGAAGTATATTATCCAACCTGGAGCAACCCCAATTTGAGACTCATTTTTCTGTGATATAATAAATGTCTCCATTTGTAGGCCAGTGCAAGCTGTGCTTTCTGTAACTTGAAATCAAATGCATCCTAATAGATATAGTACCATCACTGAAAGAAACAGACATGGAATAATTTTTTTTGAACCAAACATTTTACCAGTATGTTACTGTAGAAAGGAAGCCAAAAGGTGCTGCCTATCTCTGTTTGAAACTTTTTGTCTGTGCTTGTGAAGAAGTTACATAGCTTCTCTGAGGCTTAATTTTTTAATTCTTCAAAAAGTAGTAATAATACCGTTTCTGAATTCCCATCCCTGAAGGTGTGAAATCTAATGATAACATCACATGTAAAGTTTTTTTTTTCTTGAATTTAATCAGCTGTGAAATTCTATGTGGGCAAGGAGAATGTGAGTCATTAAATGTGAGCAAAAAGGTAACAGCAGGAATAATGGGTTTTTGTTTTTGCTTTTATATTACCCCAGTTATAGTGGGGCTATAAGGCATCTAAACACCTTTTGGTTTGAAAGGAATCACACACAGGCGCGGTGGAGCCCTGCTTCCCTCTATTAGTAGCCCAAGAGTGTCTGATGGTCTCGCCCCCACTCTCTGGCATCTACAGGCTCATGTATGACAGGGCTTGGACAATTAGATCCTTTCACTAGGACTTGGATTCGTCAAGAGTGAAACTAAACAGTCGTGGGTAGTCAGAGTTTACCAACACAGCTGTGGAGAGGTTCAGGTCTGGCAGCCAGGACTAGTGTCTGGGAGCAATGGCATCACCTCTTTCTACCGCCCACTCGTTGGGAGCTCCTGTCTTGACTGCACCTTTTAGACTGAAAGCTGTCCTATCTTCTGATATGTTTAAGTTAGCCACAGGGGATTTCTGTTATTTGCAGTTAAGAGGCATCTGAGTACATCTAAAAGTTTTTAATGCATAATTAAAAATGTAAGGCAGATTAAAGATTTTATTTGCAAAAATTATGTCCTAGACTCTATTAACTGTGTTCTAACCCTACTGTTCATGGAATACTTCATGATTTGAAAAATTGAAAATGTGAAAGTTTAAAAAAAATAAATAGCATGATATTATCTACTTTTGTTTCCAGTTTTATTTAAATCAAACTTAGGTAAGAATATTATCTATTTTACTAATATTGATGTTATTATTGTAGAAGATGAAAACCTGCTCGATTCAAAAGCAGATTAGAGTTTTATCTATCAATTTGAATAGAGTTCACTAAGCTTTTGTGGGAATCACAAGAAGGAAGGTGAGGAAATTTGGAATAGCTTTCTACGTATCATCCTGAGTCTTAAAATGTAATTTTCCTAAACACTTGTGTCGATGTTCTTTAAAAAGAAAAAATAGAGAAGTAGAGGAGGAAAAAGTAAAGACATATTAAGGCTATTTTATAGACAGGTGGATGTGGTTGCATTATATAGTATGTATATTGTATTATGTATTGGAAATGGTTTCAATAAAGACTCAAAAACAAATTCTCAAAGTATGATCCCAGCATAGCACCAACAACATTACCTGGAAACTTGTAACAAATGAAAATTCTCAAACCTCACCCTAGACCTACAGGCTCAAAAGCTCTGAAGGGGTCCCAGCAACTTCTGTTATAGTGAACACTCCAGGCTGTTCTGCTGCATGTTAAAGTCTGAAAACCGCCACTAGCCTGCACAGTTCGGTAAAAGAAAATCAAGTCATTCAACTCTGCTTCTGCTGATGCACCTCACACTCTGTTGTAATTTATTTGGTAGCAGGTCTATCTCCCCTAATTGATTATATTTATATCAGCAGTTATGTCTTCTGTGCATCTCTGTCACTTGCCAAAATATATCTATCAGATACCAAACTTAACATTTCAGATGAACTCCAGAAAAGGAAACAAACATTGACAATTGAATAAAGCTTTTTAATGGGTTATACAGTAGCTATTGTCATATTTTTCTTCTCACTACTCTTATATTAATGAAAACAATGACAAAGGTTATCTTTGGGTATTTGTCTTTGGATGAGCTGTGTGTCAATACCAACAGTCTGATTGTAATACTTTCTAAAATAAAACCTGCCTTTATTTAGTCATTCATATTATATGGTAGAGATATTCTTATATTTAAATTGATTTTACTATGATAAAGAAAAATTAATTACTTCAGCAGTATCTCAATCCAACTCAAAATGGTAGTGATGCACGTTAGCCGCAATTATTATGAAAAGCATTGTTCTATTTTCCTGAAACAATTTGAAATCATGCAGAAAAAGTATTCATAGAGAAAAAGTAGGAGCAGTAGCTGCTTGTTTCACTCTGTTCTTGTTTTGTTTTGCTTCTGAGGTCAAACTGAAGAAAGAGATGGTTATAGCACTCTAAATAGTAAAATGTTTCTTCCTCAAAATCTTAATTTTTTTCCCTCGTGATAATTAAAGGAAAAAAAAGATATTTGCTGTTTCAAGGTACCAGTTGATTACATAGTTTAAAACAGCTCAACTATACCATTTCATATATACATTTAAGTAATTGCCAGTGTTCCTTTGAAATAAAATTTAACTATGGGACCTTTTCAGCATTAACAGTTACGCATGAAGGAAATTAGGCACCTCCATATCTAGAGAACTAACAAGACATTGATCCAATAGGACTGTATTTCGTGTTTTGTATCTTATAACCTATAATTTAAAAGTAATGTATTTTCCACATCATTTTATCAGCAAACTGTTAGAGATAAAATATTAGGACCAATGCCTCTGATTTCAATCATGGCATTCAAATTGGTTTCAGCTCGGTATAATAAATAACTTTGGGAGCCTCAGGTATAAGATGAAAATAAATTACCAACATTTACTAAAAGTAATTAAAAATAATTTATTTCTGCCACATGTGATTCCTTATATTCTCTTTAAAAACCTTTAATTACACAAAATATATTTGTTCTTTGAAGAAATGGAATATACTGCTAAATGCACAAATTAAAATGCAAAATAATTCTGTAACCATGTCTTGCTGTATAACCTTCCAAATTTTGTCTATATGTATGTTTCTTTAAGAAAATATATAACATATATAAACCTACATCAACAATTCTTTAGAAAAAATATGACAGCAACTTGACTCTATGTGTTACAAATACACATATCTTTATCATCATTTTTAATGGCTGGATAGTATTTCATGGAAGTATTATGTCATAATTTGCTTAATAAATCTTAGGTTGATAATATTAACTGGCTTTTTTCCCCTAAATTTAGGTATTTTAAACTGTGCTTTTCTATATTTTTATACATAGAGCTATGCAATTTATTTTCTTATGATACATTCTTAGAAATGCTTGCACGTCTTAAATATCTTTTTCTTTACTAAGACTTTATTTTTTAGAGCAGTTTTAGGATCACAGCAAAATCGAGGGGAAGATACAGAGATTCTCTCTGTACCTCTGGCCCCCACACATGTGTAGTCTCCCCTGTTATCCACATCCCCCATGAAAGTGAAAAGTGGTACATTTATTATAACTGAGGAACACTGACACATGGTAAGCACTCGAAGTCTATAGTTAACATTAGGGTTCACTCTTGTTGGTGTACATTCTGTGGGTTTAAACAAATGTATAAGGACATGTATCCATCATTATGGTACCATGCAGAGTATTTTCACCCCCCCCCAAACCCTCTGTGCTCTGCCTATTCATTCCTACTCCACAGTCCCAACCTCTGATCTTCTTATTGTTTCCACAGTTTTGCCTTTTCCAGAATGTCAGAGTTGGAATCTTACAAAATGTAGCCTTTTCAGATTGGCTTCTTTCACTTAGTAAAATGCATTTAAATTCCTCCATGTCTTTCCATGGCTTGATAGCTCATTATTTATTTATTTATTTATTTATTTATTTATTTATTATTTATTTATTTATTTTTGCAGTACGCGGGCCTCTCACTGTTGTGGCCTCTCCTGTTGCGGAGCACGGGCTCCGGACGCGCAGGCTCAGCAGCCATGGCTCACGGGCCCAGCCGCTCCGCGGCATGTGGGATCTTCCCGGATCGGGGCATGAACCCGTGTCCCTTGCATCGGCAGGCAGACTCTCAACCACTGCTCCACCAGGGAAGCCCTGATAGCTCATTTTTTAGCCTTGAATAATAATATTCTACTGTCTGGATCAACCACATTTTATTCAACTGTTCACCTACTGAAGGACCTTGGTTGCTTCCAAGTTTTGGCAATTATGAATAAAGTGGCTATAAACATCTGTGGGCTGATTTTTGTGTGCACATAGTTTTCAATTCCTTTGGGTAAATAATAATGAGTACGATTGCTGGAAGAATATGTTTAGTTTTGTGAGGAATCTTCAAACTGTCTTCCAAAGTGTTTGTACCATTTTGCATTTCAATCAGCAACATATGAGAGTTCTGCTGCTCCATATCCTTTGGCCATTCTAATACATGTGTAGTGATATCTCATTGTTGTTTTAATTTGCATTTTTCTGATAACATGATGTGGAGAATCTTTTCCTATACTCGTCATCTGTATAGCTTCTTAGGTGAGGTGTTTGTTAAGGTCTTTGGCCCATTTTTTTATTGGGTTTTGTTTTCTTACTTTTGAGCTTTAAGAATTCTTTGTATGTTCTGGATAACAATCCTTATCAGATATGTCTTTTGCAAATATATTCTCCCAGTCTGTGGTTTGTCTTCTCATTCTCTTGACATTGCCTTTTGCATAGCAGAAGTTTTTAATTTTAATGAAGTCCAGATGCACTGTTGTCTCCTATGCTTATAGCGTGTTCAAGACTCCTTATTTGAATAGTAGACAGAAACAACACAACCTTTTGAAATATCCTATATTGTATGTTCATATTCCATGCTTTTATTTTCTCCCAGGGCAATAATCTTGTTGTTGTTGATTTATTAAAAAGCTATATTTTGACACAATAAAACCAATGTACAAATTGTAGATGATTCAAAAATCGAATTGAAATTTGAGATGATTCATATAATTATATTTATAATGGGTATAACTAAACAGAAACTTTAAAATCTTATATCAAGATAACTTTCTACATCATCTTTTATGTTATTTGAATACACTGACAAAACAAATCATCAAATCATATGGTAAGGATAATTATTTTCTTCCAACTTGCGTTAGTGATTTTGAAGGCAGAGAGCTGAGTTTTCTCAGGCAGCAATCAAATCGAAAAGAAAGCCTAATGTTTGGGGGACAGTAGTAAATAGTATGAGATTGCCCATGATTAAAATAGTGTCTTGTAATTTGTTCAGTATCATAGTGTGAGACAGGATATTATGATATTTAAGAAAAGAGAATATATTGCACATGTACAAAATTTTTAATACAAAATTTGGATTATTTTATGACTGTGTCTGCTTTTCCATAATTAAACAATCCTATTTCATTGATCTATCAATGAACCAATGATACTGTAAACTTTTTTTAGCATTCAGGAAAATTATATGCAAAACTATCAAGATTTCTAACTCAAGAGTTTAGTTTAACCTCTGTATTTCAAGGGAAAAAAAGTGTTTACTTACAAAAATGTAGAATCCTATAATCTTCTTCTGCTAAGGATGAGTAGAGTTTCAAGGGATGAGGGAGTGAGGAATCAATAGGTGAGGATTATGTATGGAAAACTGTTTTTGTAGATGACAGGGAAACATTTGTCTCTGTTTGGGAGTATAATACTGGATGTCATAACCTGGAGAATATCCTGAAGTCAAATCTAGGAAAGCAATAATCCATGATTCTAGGAGGACAATTTACTAAGCACCCAAAATGAGGAAGGTAAAAAAGCCTAGACATTCCATAGAAAGAAGCAAAATTATCCTTACTAAAGTATTCTGGTTATATTCCAGATCTGTGGAAAAGCCTGCAATAATTTTTTTATATATTCAATGAAAAGTTTATGATGATTAAACAAGTGTATTTTAGGGCTTCCCTGGTGGCGCAGTGGTTGAGAGTCCGCCTGCCGATGCAGGGGACACGGGTTCGTGCCCCGGTCCGGGAAGATCCCACATGCTGCAGAGCGGCTAGGCCCGTGAGCCATGGCCGCTGAGCCTGCGCGTTGGAGCCTGTGCTGCGCAACGGAAGAGGCCACAACAGTGAGAGGGCTGCGTACCGCAAAAAAAAAAAACAAAAACAAAAAAAACAAGTGTATTTTAAAAAGCTACCATGAAATAAAGCTGTGAAATATATATTTCCATTATAAAAAAAGTTTATTTTTGGTAGGTTTCTTAGGATCTCCTTATCACCTGGTTTTAAACCGATCTACTGACAATTTTTAAAAATATTTATTTATTTATTTTATTTATTCTTTTGGCTGCTTCGGGTCTTCATTGCAGTGCGCGGTCTTCTCTCTCTAGTTGTGGCACACGGGCTCCAGGGCTCGTGCGCTCTCTAGTTGAGGCACGCAAGCTCAGCAGTTGTGTGGCATGCGGGCTTAGATGCCCCAAGGCATGTGGGATCTTAGTTCCCTGACCAGGGATTGAACCTGCGTCCCCTGCATTGGAAGGCAGATTCTTTTTCGCTGGACCACCAGGGAAGTCCCCTCTACTGACAATTTATAACAGAAAAATGACAACAATGAAAACACATAAACAGTCATGCAAGTTAAGGATTAAGGTTCTGACAAACCTCTGCTCAAATATGGACTCTATAATTAGCAGGTTGTGTGATCTTGAATAATGTAATTTTTTTAAGACTCCCTTTTCTCATTTGTACAATAACAACTACTATGTCATTATATGTAATATAATTCTCTATGATGATGGAAGAGGTTCTGAGCAAATACCAGCATTTGAAGCAGGAATTCATAAAACAGAACAAGTTCTCTTGGCATCCTTTGGAGAGATGTGCTTGGCCTAGGGCACAGCTGGCCACACAGTGAGTCTGGAATTCTGTAGAATGACTCCAGCAGAGAAAAGCCTCTCCACTGTTGTTTTGTTTTTAATGAATTGAGCATGGGAGTGGACTTATGGGACTCAATGACAAAGAGAATGCTATAACAACAAGAATCTTGGAGAGAAACTCTTCAAGGAAGGATGGGAGAGCTGGCTGTAGTCCCTGGAGACTAAAGAACTGGGCTCTTTCTCCCTTAAAGCTGAGGTCAAGAATAGCCTTTCCTCCTGGAAAGGAGAACCCCATTTTTCCAACCAGCTCTTCACCAGGCAATCCAGAGAGTGCTCCCAAGGTCAATTACTGGACAGTGCTGTTTGTGTATAAAGTGCACAATGCACTGTTTGTATTTTCATAAAGAATTAATGAGGAATAGCTATTTTAACTACTGTTATGCATAAGTATTTGAAAGCAGTAACTTATGTGAGGCTCTCCTGTGATGCAAAATGTGTTAAATCTCTACTAGGGGCTCATCTCTGTGCTTGTGGCTCATTCACAGATGGTTGAAGTAGCTACATATCTGATCATTAACTTAATTATAATAATTCTATTTGTCATTCGGAGAATAAAAACGTGGTCTATAGATTTGGATATTAACTGTGCTAAACCTAACCAGCATGAAAAATGCAATATTCCTTTAAGAGCTCAACAAGTCTCAGAGCTTCAAATTACTACTGTTCTATCTATTATTATCATCATTATTATTATTCACATACATAAGAATGTCAATACTTAAAAGTAAAAATTAAAATGTGGAACCAATGTCAATAGCATACAATGTCAATAGTATTTCAAATCAGTGCAATTACATGAATCACTGCTTTACAGTACAATGGCTTGACATTAATAATTGTTTCTGAAGGATAATGTCATTCTGCTTTCCATCTTTCTTACATGGATGAGGGAAATTAATGGAAATGACCCTAATCAATTAAGTGACGTGTGAGGAGGCTGAAAGTACTGTCAATCTATGGATATTATCAATGCAAAATATTCTTATTTATTTATTTTTTGAATATAGTGTGAAGCTATATAGTGAAGTGTCTCTCACCTTGTCTCCAATCCAAGCACTTACCCTCCTCACAGGCAACTACTATTAGCAGGTTTCTTTGAATATAATTTAAGGAACATTCTATACAAATATAGGTAAATTAATAAATGAATTTTTTTAGAAATAAAAATTGTATAATATATATGCTTTTTTCATAACTTTTTATTAGCAATAATGATTTTTTTCCTCAACAGTCATAAATATATTTTTATTCTCTTATGGCGTGTTGCATAGATTTGATTAGCTCTGTAGATCCATTCCTGCAAGAGGAAATGTTGGTCAAATGGCTTGAATATTTGTTATTCTTAGAAATATTTCAATTAGGCTCCCACCAGGAATATATAATTGCTATTTCTCCATATCTTTATCAACACAGTATTTTGTCAAACTTTTAAAAACCTGATAAAATTTTAGTATAATTTTAAATTTCATTCACTTTCATTTAAAATGAGTTTGGCATTGTGCACATATTTAAGAGAAATATGTATTTCCTTTTGGTTGAACTGTATGTTCAAATAATTTGCACACATTTTCCTATTGGATCATTTGTCTTTTCAGTGAATCATAGATGCCATTTATATTTTAGGAAAATTAGATCTTTGAGAAATGGGTGTTTTATTTTTCAGGTTATCACTTAAAATTTAAACTTGATTATATTGACTATTGCAGTCATAACTTATTAATAAATGACTATAAGCTCTTTATTTTTTTTTTTTTTTTTTTTTTTTTGCGGTACGCGGGCCTCTCACTGTTGTGGCCTCTCCCGTTGCGGAGCACAGGCTCCGGACGCGCAGGCTCAGTGGCCATGGCTCACGGGCCCATCCGCTCCGCGGCATGTGGGATCTTCCCAGACCGGGGTACGAACCCGTGTCCCCTGCATCGGCAGGCGGACTCTCAACCACTGCGCCACCAGGGAAGCCCCTAAGCTCTTTATTTTATAGCTTCTGAGTTTTGTGTCTGAACTAGAAATTATGGGCATAAAATAATCTTTCATTATTTGTTCTAATTCTTATATAACATTTTTTTTTTTCCTTTTCGGGAGAAGGATGATTTTTGTTGAAGTATTATATTTTGCCAGTTGTCAAGCTGTTGCCTCTCTACTTTAAGCTCGTTAGTCTGTACTCTGATTAGTGATGCTGTGGCAGAGATGCTGAAACTCCATTTTTGTTCTGCCAGCTCCCTGTTAGCTCTTCCAGTAGGAGTGCTAGAGGGATACTGCAGATCTGGAGGAGGAAGACACTTGCCCCTTACTGCTTGCTTCCCTGTTTGCTCTATTCCTGTCCATTTCCCCACATAATGATTCTACCACTGCAGTTTTTTTTCCTGAATCAACTCTTAGCAGTTTTTGCAATATTTAAAGAACCAGTTGCATCGTGTCTCTCAGAGACACCAGCACCAACCAAGGGGCGTTTCCAGATCTGGTGTCTGGGTGCCGGCTCCACAGATCCCTTCTCCAAGTACAGAGCAATACTCTCTCCCCAGAGGTCTGGGTTTCTGTACCTTGAGATCGTTCTTTCAATCTTCCATGATTTAAAAAAGCCAATGTCTTCCCTTTGTGTTTCAGTCATAGAAGGGAGAGTGTTCCTTGTAGTTGCTGCTGCTGTGATTCTATGGTGTGATTCCTCTTTTTGCATTTTTTAGGTCATCAATAAGTAAACAACTCATTTTAGTAAAGCACTCCTGTTAAAATAGTTGATGAGCTGTCTCTTAACTGGATGCTGGTACGAACACACATCAAAACAAAGGGTGATCTAAAAAGAGTGCAAAAAACCTTCACAGAATGAACACACCTGTGTAAAAAGCACCTAGAACAAGAAACAGGCATTTCTAGCAACTAAGACCTATCTCTCATGTCTCCTTCCAGTGTCTAAATTCTCCACCATAAGGATAACCACTCTTTTGGTTCCTAACCGCATGAATGCATTTTCTCTGTTCTTAAACTTTACAGAATCATGTAATGTGTACTTCTTTTTAGTAACTTCTTTTACGGAATACTGCTCTTGAGATTCATCCATGTTACTGACTACAGTTGTTTACTTATCCTCATTAATATATACTATTCCATCATCTGAGTGTATCACAATTTATTCATGAATGGACTTTGAGGTGATTTATATGAATAGCTTTATGAACAGTCTTGTATATGACTTTGGTAAATATATGCACAAATATTTTAGGGGTATATATCTAGAAGTAGACTTACTCAGTCACAGGTAGCTTTATTATATATTGGCAAATGCTTTTCTAGTGAAACAACTGCAAGCAATTCCAGAAACTCCACATTGCTATTAATACATCTCTTACCTATCCTTTCATTTTATTAATTTTGGTTGGTATAGAGTAGTACTATACTTTGAATTTATTTTCTCTAATGATCTATGAGTTAGAGCCTCTTTTCAATTTGTAGTGGACATTTGGATATTCCCCTTCTTTAAGAGCTCAACTACTTTCCCCAATTTTCCATTTGATTTCCCCCCTTTTCTTATTGCTCTATAAGATTTTACATATGTATACATACATATATACTTCAACTCTACAGCTTATCTTTTCACTCTTAATTTTGCCTTTCCATAAAAACAGTTCATATTTTATATAGACAGTTTATAAACTTTGATTTTTTCATTTATGTTCTTGTTTTTGTATTATTTAATATGTATTTCTCTACCCCAAGTTCATGGAAATTTTTTCTCCAATTTTTGTCAGGAACAATTATATTATGTGATATATCAATAGAATATTCTTTTCATTTACCCAATATGAATACAAATTGGTCCTCCAATATTTTTTGAAAATACTATCCTTTTAACTTCACTTCAATGTGTCCTCTGTCATAAATCAGGAGACCATACATCTGTCTGTCTCTATTCTATTGCACTGGTCTATTTGATATTCCTTACACTAAAACTGCTCTGTCTTAATGAATTCAGTGTTATAATACATGTTTCTATCTGATAAAGTCTATCCTCCAACTTTGTTCTTATTCTTTGAAAAATTTGCCTTTGCTTTCCTTGTTTTTTTATATTCACATATAAATTTTAGAATCACTTTATAGAATTCCCCACCCCACCCCAAAATCTGGTTGTCAGATATTGCTTTGAATTTATTGACTAATTTTATGAGAGTTAACATCTTTTAATACTGACTCTTTCAATTTATGAATATTTAGAGTTATTAGTACTTATTCATGACTGGGAAGAATTAATATCCTAAAAATATCCTCATTATATTAATATATAATTTCAATATAATTCTTATCAAATTCTAATAGGATTTTTTGAGGTTGACAAATAAGTATTTAAAAATTGGAGTGAAATTCTTCAAATTGCAAAGACAAACAAACTGAAAACCTGAAAATAAAAATCTGCTAAAGAACCTCTCAGGCAGAAAATTAAAGATACAAATGTCAACATGTATTGCAAAGCCAGAATTACCAAACAGTCTGGTATGTACATAGAAAGAGACAAATAGATTAATATATAAACCAGAAAGCCCAGAAACATATGCCTGTCTTACGGATACAATATACAAAAATAAAAGGTGGTGGACAAATTGCTGGAGAAAGGGCTTTAACTATTAACTGAATTATTAGGCAGATTATTAGCTGTTCATCAGCTGAAAGAATATAAATGGTTCCCAACTACATGCTATAGTAAATAAAGACTTAAAATTAATTACAAACCCAGAATATGGGCCAAACTATGTGAAACTAAGAAGAAAGTGCATAACTATTTTTATGACTTCAGTATAAAAGCAGATTTCTTACATAAGAGAATAAAAGCATAAGTCACTAAGGCAAAGGGATAAACAAACAAATATATTTGACTAGGCCAAAATTAAGTAGTCTGGTACCCCAGATATACCATAAGACAACATAGAGTTAAAAGATAAGCAGCAAACTGAATGAACATAATTGCATCACAGATTTTTTTAATATATATTTCAAGGAAAAAAATCCTATAAACTAATAATAAAAAACAAAAAAAACCTTACAAAATATTGGCAAAAATAAAATAAAAAGCAAATCAGTAAATCCAAAATGAGTAAATCCAGATGACCAACTAACCTGTGAAAACATGCTCGACTCAATAGTAAACAAAATAAAATTGAGAAAACAATAAATACATTGCATACCCATTACATTGGTCAGTATTAATAACTCATAAAAAATCAAATGTTGAAAGAAATGTGGTATGGCAAGAGCTTGCATACATTTCAGCTTTCACCAGTCTTGAAAATATTAGGGAAACCTAATAAAATTGAAAAAATATATATACTATTGATATAACCTAACTCTCTCTCTCTGGCTAGCTAACTAGCTATTTATCTCAGAAAACACCTTTTTTGCTTACCAGAAAACTTGTTCAAGGGATTGTAAACAAAAACAATAGAAATGAGATACAACCTTTTAGGTTGGAAACAACCTAAAATCTGTCAATAGGCATATAAATAAACTTAAATATATTAAAATGTTAAATAACTGCACAATAGATTTAAAAATCCCTTCATATATTGACAAGATTGAGAAAAAAATACTTTAGTGGTTAAAGCAAGTTGCTGAATCATGCATATAATATGTAGAGTTTATATAAAATTAATAAACAAAACATACTCATATTTTAATGATAATGAATATATCTAATAAAAATGACAAATATGGAAGGAAATTATACACATCTTAGACTGGAAGGAAATAAAAGGGATTATGACTGGTATAAAGTGGGTTCAACTGTATTAATAATGTACTGCTTCATTTTACAAAGAAAACACTACAAAAAGATTAGTTAATTCTGTGCAGTAGCCAAATGAATGCTTACTATATTTTTCTCTTGGCTTTTTTTTCTATTCATGCAAAAAACCTCCACCACATCAAGGCTTAACAACAACAACAAAAATGACTTGGCTACTACTTCCATGCTTTTGCACAAGCCTGGGGTGCACTTCCCCTTCTACCCTCAAAAATCAACAAAGTGTAGTCTTATCCAAAAACACATTCTGTGGCCTCCTCTATAATTCAGAATAAGCTAAAAAAAGTTTTAAAATAATAACTAAAAAAAAAACCTCTCACACGTAAAACTGTATTTCTTTCCTTTTAGAAAATTCTGATTAGGTGAACAATTTATTAGAGTAATATTTTTTCCAGTGAATAAAAATTGGATAGAAGATGACTAATTTTTTCAGTGCTATTCTGCAATACTGGTTCTTTAACGAATTGTCCTTTTCCACTGTAGGGATATTTGTATTTAAGGCATTGGGGTTAATCATCTGTTATCAGACCATTTGGTGTCTTAGACCTTTTAGCAGAAACACTGATGAATTCTTGTTCCATTTTTTTCTATTATTGGTACTTTAATGGCTATTTATTATTTTTTTAAATACATCTTTACTGGAGTACAATTGCTTCACAATGCTGTGTTAGTTTCTGTTGTACAACAAAGTGAATCAGCCATATGCATACATATATCCCCATAACCCCTCCCTCTTGAGCCTCCCTCACACCCTCCCTATCCCACCCCTCTAGGTCATAGCAAAGCACAGAGCTGATCTCCCTGTGCTATGCTGCTGCTTCTCACTAGCTATCTATTTTACATTCGGTCGTGTATATATGTCCATGCTACTCTCACTTCTCCCCAGCTTCCCCCTCCCCCACCCTGTGTCCTCAAGTCCATCCTCTATAACTGTGTCTTCATTCCTGCCCTGCCACTAGGTTCATCAGTACCTTTTTTTTTTAGATTCCATATATATGCGTTAGCATACGGTATTTGTTTTTCTCTTTCTGACTTACTTCACTCTGTATGACAGACTCTAGGTCCATCCACCTCACTACAAATAACTCAATTTCATTTCTTCTTATGGTTGAGTAATATTCCATTGTATATATGTGCCACATCTTCTTTATCCACTCATCTGTCAATGGACACTTAGGTTGCTTCCATGTCCTGGCTATTGTAAATAGAGCTGCAATGAACATTGTGGTGCATGACTCTTTTTGAATTATGGTTTTCTAAGGGCTATTTAAATCCCTATATTTTCTTTTTGATGAGCTTTTAAGAATAGTAATTCATCATAATTTTGCCCCCCTCGGGCCACCATCATCCCAATAACGAAATCTAAGAATCAAGTATTGTTTTCAAAAATCACACTACCAGTTTTATTATTGGTAAGGCTGGGGCGGAAAACAAGGGTAGGGTAGAAAGTCATCATCAAGTTTTCTAATATTTGTTATCCTGGTCTAGGCCTTTCATAGTATGTGTAAAGTAGACTTTAGGTCTACAGAACAGAGACTCACTGTCTCACAGCTTGCGCATGCTTACAAAAAGGACTGAGAGGGCTTCCCTGGTGGCGCAGTGGTTGAGAATCTGCCTGCTAATGCAGGGGACACGGGTTCGAGCCCTGGGCTGGGAGGATCCCACATGCCGCGGAGCAACTAGGCCCGTGAGCCACAACGACTGAGCCTGCGCGTCTGGAGCCTGTGCTCCACAACAAGAGAGGCCGCGATAGTAAGAGGCCCGCGCACTGCGATGAAGAGTGGCCCCCGCTTGCCACAACTAGAGAAAGCCCTAGCACAGAAACGAAGACCCAACACAGCAAAAATAAATAAATAAATAAATAAATTTAAAAAGAAAAAAAAAAAAGACAGGACCTTGCTCCTTGCCTTGAGTCTTTAAAAAAAAAAAAAAAAAAAAAAGGACTGAGAGAAAAATGTGCCCAAAACTGGTGTAAGAAGGCAGGCTGGGCCCTGACTCAGGTGATTTTTCCAAGTGGAAGCAGTAACAAGACACAGCATATACTCTTTTCAAGAAGGAAAAATCCTAAAAGGGAATGGAAGGTGTTGGCCACAAATTCTCCATTCCTTCACACCGATCTTACCAATCAGCTACTCACTCTTCCTCTTAAAACTTTTAAAAGAAGAGATATGTTTCTGAGTCAAGGTAGAAACAAAAGAGAAAGAGTTTCTCTTGCACTTATCCTTTTCACTTATGATGGAAATCTCACTTATTTCATCAAAGCATTGCATTCCCTCTAAGTTTTATAGTTCTTAACACAGACTGAATGTTAAAATGACTATTCTTTCTTATGAAATCTGTGAAAACTAAGAACCTAGTAACTTTTTTGTCACTGAAAGCTTCACTGACTGCCTTCCCTTGTAGACTGTGCATTCACTGAAGGCAAGGATCCTTATCTTTTCTCCACAAAAGTCCCACTGACAAAATTGGTATCTGATATAGACTAAGTTTTCAATAAGTATCTATTGACTGAGTGGTTCTGAACAGTGCACTTTCTCCCAATTACATTGTTACTGAGTGAGCCACCTTTGGGAAGGATTCATGGAGACAGCTTATCATTTGTGCATGATAAATGAGCTTTTTAGCTAAAATAAGAAGAGAGGCTGACTTTGACCACCTCCAGAATTTTCTAGACTATGCCTCACATATCTATCTTCTATCCCAAATCAATGGATCTCAACCTTAAATGCACATTGGAATTACCTAACGAACTTTTACAAATTACCCATGCCCAAGCCCTGATGAAAATTTTGATTTATTTAGTTTGGGATGGATCCTAGATATAAGTATTTTTTAAAAGCCCTTCAGGTTATACTAATATGAAGTCAGGGCTGTAAACTACTGTCCTGAGTCATGGAGTCCTCTTTACATTTAAATGTCTATCAACTGATGATAAATAATAAATTGATGGGGAAATATTACAGTTCATAAAAAAAGCAGGATCCAAGAATGGGAGAAGTTCTACATGTGTACATGTGTTATTACTATAATGACAGATTAATTTTGTTCTCATATTATTTACTAAGGGATCTGAAAGTTGTTATCAGGAACACAGTTCTTTTTGGATATTTCTCAGATGACTCCAATGCTAAGTTTTTTCTTCTTTAGAAAAAAAGACTTGATTTTAAATTAAAATTTATAATCAATAACTGCTTTACTTCCCTTGGATTTAAAGGACTGAACTCATAATTTAATTTTCCCTCTTAGACTTAGACTGCAATTAGATTCTATACCCTACTCAGTAAATGTTCAAATCTGCTTTAGGCTAATATTACAGAAAAAGTTTTTGTATAAAAATTTTTGCATATTTATTAACTGCAAAATCTAAATTGTCTGGATATATTGGTTACCATTTCCAATGCTTTTAAATTTTGTTATCATACCTATAATAATCTCTGCTCTTCATAGTAATACATACAAGTAATACCTGTTTTAACTTGATAACATAATAATATCTAAAATACACAGAAAATATTTTTTACTCTATATTGAAATATTTCATACCTATATTGAGACCAAAAACACTCAGACACAAACACAGATACAGATTTTTAGAAGCTTTGACTCCAACTGCCCAACTTACAGAACTTAATTCTGTTTCAGCTCAGAACAAAAATCTTTGAGATTTTCTTATTCTTATCAAGAGACACTAGCTAAATTCAATCCTTTCCTTAAAATATGGAGAAGAAAAAGTCTGCCTTTTATGTTGACTGAATGTGCTTACAGCTTTACCGATTATATCTAAGGCATAATTTGAATGATGGAATCCCTAACCTCTTTCATTCATTTACCAAGTAGCCATTTATTCATAATATTTATGCATTAAAAACCACATGACTAGGCATTAGAGACACAATAGTCCTTGTCTTTTTTGAGCTTAGTAAGGGCTTAGTATTGGCTAGAAACGACTATTTCTCTAAACGGCCGGAAGGTGAGAAAGATCTATCTGCTGGATGAAGTTAAGTTGGGAGCAGTAGGTATAGAACAAACATTTGAAATTTAGAAATTTAGAAATTCATCAGAGCCATTAAATGAGAAAAAATACAACTTCTCCGGAAGACGTAAGGTAATAAATAGCACTTTATGATATTTTTAAGGACTTGATAAATTATGTTCATAGGAATGAAGGTTGAACATTGGGAAGCTGTTAGTTCCTCCCAAAATAATACATATATTTAAAGCACTTATCATCAAAATCCTAAATGTTCTTATTGGAACTGGGAGATAAAAACTCCATTTGAAAGTGTAAACTTATGAAAGTAGCCCAAGATTTTGAACAGGTATGTCAAGAGCCTGAGTGAGTAGATATAAATATATAATCTAAAATGACAGCAATTAAAAGAGAAGTGCTCTTTTTAAAAAATGGCAAACATATTAATAAAACAGAATATAAAATTCAATAATACAGCCATATAAAATGACAAATGAAATAAAGAGGGAGGGAGTGTCACCCACAAAGTCCATTAACAATACCCGGGAAATAAAAATAGAATCTGGGTAATAAAAAAGTCTAACCTTTTTTTTTTCTTTTCCTTTGTGCTTAGTCTAGTTTCCTGTGTTCACAGGGTGCTGCCTGCCGAAGCCTCTCGCCCGGCACTTCAGACTGACGTTCCTGGTGCAAAATGGCTGCGCCGACACGTCACCTCCTCAGCTTGGTGGGCCGTGCGCAAAACTGCTGCGCAATTCACTCAATTCAAGCCAGCAGCCGGTGGGCACTGCGCACAGCCACTGAGCCGGGCACTGTGATCTGGAGCCCCGAGCCTCACAGCTGTACCTGTCTCGCGAGAACTCACCCCACCACCGCCCAACCCCACTGCGTGATCCCTGTAAAAGCAGCCCCGCCCACACCTGTGGGGAGAGCATGCGCTCTAGTGGTGGGATCCTGAACCTTGCCATTCTTTGATCAAAATATAAGACTTTGTGGTTGGGGGCTTGGCTTCCCTGGTGGCGCAGTGGTTGAGAGTCTGCCTGGCGATACCAGGAACGCGGGTTCGTTCCCTGGTCTGCGAAAATCCCACAGCCCATGGAGCAACTAGGCCCGTAAGCCACAACTGCTGAGCCTGCGCGTCTGGAGCCTGTGCTCCGCAACAAGAGAAGCCGCGATAGTGAGAGGCCTGCGCACTGCGATGAAGAGTGGCCCCCGTTTGCCACAACTAGAGAAAGCTCTCATACAGAAACGAAGACCCAACACAGCAAAAATAAATAAATTGATTAATAAACTCCTACACCCAACATCTTCTTTAAAAAAATTAAAAAAAAAAAACTTTTCCTTTGCTTCAGAACTGGACTCAGTCTTCCTCTGTTCGCTCAAATGCCACTGGGCAGGAGGACTTTTGCTGGGGCCCAACTCTGTAACAGCAGGGTTTATCCAGTAAATAATGTTGGCTAAATATTTGGAAAAAAATAAATAAGTTCCTAATGGGATGAATTTCCACCTATGTGATAAAGTGCTGATAAACTCTCCCCTTAAACAATATCTGTTGCAAATCTGTTGAAAAATAGAATGTTTGTAAAAGGACCTTGGAGTATAATAAGAAACATAATTGGTCTTTTCCTGGGTTCCAGGAACAGAGATTCTAAAACCCTTAAGTGATAGGAGTATGTTTTGTTATTCATAATGAGCTCCTTTTGTACATACCTGCATTTATTCTATTTAGGGTGGGGTTCCTAGATAGCCTCAGGATGTGTCTGGTCACCAGAAAAATCAGGTGATCCTGGGGCTGGAACATTCAGCCCCACCCAGACCTCTGCAGAAGGAAGGGACACTTGAGATGAAGCTAGATTTTGATGGGCTTGCTGTTTGGAGAACACAGCCACCTGCCAGGACAGAGGTGCACCCCAACTCTGTGGGGACAGAAGCTCCTATGCTTGGGATTCTCTATGTACCTCTTCATCTGGGTGTTTATCTGTTTCCTTTTTAATATTCTTTATGATAAACTGGTAAATGTAAGTAGATGCTTTCCTGAGTTTTGTGAGTTGTTCCAACAAATTATTGAACCTGAAGGAGGAATTGGCAACCCCTATTTACAGCTGGTGATCCAGACCTGCAAGTGAATCTGAAGTGGGGGGCAGCCTTGTGGGACTGAGCCCTGAACCTGTGGGGTCTGTGCTAACTCCAGGTAGTGAGTGACAGAATCAAATTGAAAGGATGGACATCCAGTTGGTGTCCGGAGAATCAGAGATTGGTTGGTGACGTTAGAAAACACCCCAGATGTAAAAAACACAAAAACAATACACAAAAATATGCTTAACCCTATTATCAATTCAATGTAATTCAAAATATAGTGTATAGGGCTTCTCTGGTGGCACAGTGGTTGAGAGTCCGCCTGCCAATGCAGGCAACGTGGGTTCATGCCCCGGTCCAGGAAGATCCCACATGCCACGGAGCGGCTGGGTCCGTGAGCCATGGCCGCTGAGCCTGCGCGTCCTGAGCCTGTGCTCTGCAATGGGAGAGGCCACAGCAGTGAGAGGCCCGCGTACCGCAAAAAAAAAAAAAAAAATATATATATATATATATATATATATATATATATACTGTATAACAATGAAATTAACTGCAAAATAAATGTTAAATATGTATAATTTTTTACTTAAAATATAAAAATGACAATTTCATCAGTATTAGCCACAAGGGTCTTGCTTTTAACAGGGAGGAGGGAGCATTTAGTCAGTATTTGTGTATATGTTAATAGTCTATGAAACATTGTCCTCAAATAATCTTTCTTTTCTGTCTTTGAGTAATTAGTGGATGTTATCTATGATCCTAGTGATTACCCTGTTTACTGGATTTAAAAAATGAATAAATAAAGCCCACAATCCTAGTAATATATTTACTTTATCTTATTTATTCAACAATACTTGGTAGAACCAGGCATTCTCTGCTCTCCTAGACTTTCCATGTTCTATGGGGGGAAACAGATGACAGAGGTGGGAGCTAGGTGTGAGAGCGGTAATTGAAATAGGGTCATGAAGCCTCACCAGGACAGGGACTTTAGGACAAAGACAGTTGGTGAGCAGTCCAATAATGCCACATTATTGTCTGAGATGAGAGGATTCTCGATGGAGAAAACATTGGTGCAAAGCCCTGAGGAGAGAGCAGGCCCATTGTGCTCTAGAACCAGAAGGAAAGTAGTCTGTCTGGAGCACAGGGATGAGCAGGAGAAATGAGGTCAGAGATTTTAGGGCCTTGGGGTCACTGGAAGAATGTGAGATGAGAAACCATCAGAGTTACATAATCTGCTAAAATGTAAAAAGATCGTTTTGACTGCTTTGTTGAGAATATACTGTAGTGGTGAAAATGTGGAAGCAGGAATTAGGAACCAACTGCAACAAACTAGGTGAGAAATTATGGCACTTTGGATTAAAGATGTTAGCAGCAGAAGTGGTAAGGAGTAAGATTTGGAATAAATTTGAAGATCTAATAGGATTTGTTGACATACTGAGTGTAAGCTATAAGAAAAAGACAACAATTACAGATGACTCCAAAATAACACTCGTAATAAGATAAATGAAAATTTAAATTATACTGACATACCATCTCTCACTTGCCAAATAGGGAATACAGTGTATGCGCCTAAATAGACTGTGTTATACATCACTAGTAGGAATACAAAGTGATTCAATACCTATGGAGGGGAATCTGGCAGCATCTAACAAAATTACATAGTCATACCTGGCAACCTGACTTCTAAGAATTTTCTCATAAAGATACATCATCCATAATTCAAAAATACATATGCACAAGTTTATTTATTGTGGCATTATTTTTAATTGCAAAACATCGAAAATAATCTGAATCCCATACTGAAGTTATTGTTGTATTATCAAGCTATACAAAAAAAGAGGGTGATGTGTATGAATTATTAATTATTTGTGATTTTCAGGATATACTGTTAAGTTGTTTTTTTAAAAAGTAAAGGTAGCGTGATTTTTAATGTCTGAAATTAAGAGGAAATATGTATGTATGCATGTTTGTTTATACATATACAGTCCTTATTTTTGCAAATGAAAACTAGAATGGTATTATAATAAGAAACTGGTCACTAACAGAGAGTGATTTGTAAATAAGGACAAAGGAATGAGGAATGAATGATACTTCTTTACATGTGCCTTTTGCATAGTTTTGATTTTGGAATTTGTCAATACGCATATTAATAAAAGAAATTAAATCAACAAAAATTGAGAAAAAAGTAAGGTTAAATGTAAATATAAAAAACCCTGAGTGTATTTCCAATGAACAGCTCATCACATAGAAAAAAAAAATAAAAAATAATTTTGAACACAGCACTTTGACTATATTCCCTCAGTCTAAAGGTAAAAAGAACTTCAAAAATATGGAGCCCTAATTAGTAAGCTTGTTGTTCATAGTGGTAAGGGTGTAATAATTCTGAAACTGCATTGTGTTTTATAGGACTGAGCAAATGAATAAATATATTGATGTTGGGAGCCAGAGTTTTCACTGTAGAATGAACATGTTGATATGACATGGGGGAAGCCATGAAAAATTCAGTAGAATGGTACTGAAAATAGAGTTATCAGTAAGAAGTTCTGATTTACATGTATGTATGTAAAATATATACATATATGAGCACACCTAACACGTAGACCTCTGTTTCTAAATAACTGTCCTCAGTAAAAGCAATGATGGATCCAGGGAGGGTTGTCTGATTCTAAGGTTGGGGTAAGGGGTGTAAAAAGTGACTGTGGCATTTCTTGGGTGTTAGAAAATAGGGAAGTAAGAAAAATTAATGAGAGCATGACAAAAGGCCTACTTGAAGGAGCTTCCACAAGTCGAATTTGAAACCATTTAAGCACCAAAATAAATATTGACAGTAATGAAAACCCAAGGGGAAAAAAATAAGAATCTATGAGCTCAAACTTATAAAAAAGTACATAAATAATTGAATTAGCTAATGAATAAGAAAGATGGGAAAGCTCTTTCTTACAGTGGCATATAAATTATTAACTGTAGAAAGAGTGAAATAGTGATAAAATCATCTTTTTATCATCTATAATCATCAATATTATAGTTATAATTAATTTAGCCAAGAATCATCAATAAATGCTAATAATATTGGGTGACAATTTGGTGGAGAATAAAACATTTACTAAGTCTTAAGTTGCTTTCTCCCAGATTGCAAATGGAAAGTGGTAACTTTATGATGAGAAACCTGGCAGACACCAACTTCACAAGTGTGAAATTAACATCAATATTGTACCAATACTGAGTACAAACTGTCATGACATGCCTCCTAATGTGATACTCTGAGAAGATTACACCACTCATACTGTGTTCTTGCCAAAAAGGTGTAACCTGAATGTAATCACGAACAAACATCAGACAAGCCCACTCTACAAAAGAACAAGTCCGTATCTTCAAAAACAGAAATGCCATGAAAGACAGTTTCCAGATTAAAGGAGGCTGAAGAGATGACAGCTCAATGCAATGGGTGTGTTTGGTTTGGATTCTGCTTTGGAAAAAGAAATACACAGAGGTAATTATTGGACAATCAGGAAAATATAATATGGACCCTACATTAGGTAATAAAATGCACACAGTTTAAATTAAATGAATTTGATAATCATACTGATGGTATATAAGTGAAAGTCCTTATTCTTAAGAGATACATATTCCAGTTACTCTCAAATAGTTCAGCAACTATAATAGGACTAATAATAATGATAATAATAATGTAGATAAATAGAGAAAAAGAAAATGTGCCAAATGCTAACAATTAGTGAATCTATATGAAGGATAAAAGGCAGTACTTTTAACTGTGCTTACAACTTTTTGGTGAGCTTGAAACGACTTCAAAATCATAAATTAAAATTAAAACAATCTCCACTACAAATCCCAAGGACTTTGTCAGCAGACTGATCTTTAGAAACTTGTTGGAACTACATCAGAACTTTCAGCAATGTTTACACATTGCTGTTTCTGCAGTTTGTGCTTCAACTTACTAAATTATTGGTTAAGCATTGCCATATAATTGTCTTGTTACAGATATGTAACATGACATACCATCTGGGTAACTTCAGCATTTTTGTTGCTATCTGTAGCACTAATGATACTTTACCTTATATTTTGAATAATTGTGTAGGACAATGTTCCCCCAAATGGGGCTAAGAGTGATAATTGAAAAAGAAATTAATACTGTATTATCCTCCCTAAAGTGGTTTAACATCTATTCAGGAATACTAACATATAAACAAATATATTTGATATGATTTGTGAATACTTAAGAAGGAGTTATATAGAGTATACTTCTGAGGGCACCAAAGAGAGGTGTCTTACTCAATTGAATAAGGTTGGAAAGAGGCAGGTTAGGATAGGTTAGGCATAAGCAGGAAAGGCTTCCAGGAAGAGATGATCCTGGAGCTGAATCTGAAGGAGATGGATGAATTAAGTAGGTGAAAGTATGGATTCCCCACAGACAGAGGAATAAAGACTGAAAGCAACAGTTTGGTGCGCTTGAGAAGCTACAAGTGAACATAAACTATGGAAGAAGAGAAGCTGATGGCTAGTGATAGGAGTGGAGGTTGGTGGTGAAAGAGCATCCATTTCAATGTTCAGATGTTTTAATGGCCTTTAGATTATGCACATGGAGCATATATTAGATTCCATTATCTCATTAACATTCAGAAAGAGAAATGCTACTTGTATCTCAGTCTGTATACTCCACACCAACTTTTCTACTCAAGAGAATTGTATTAAATTGTTTATGGTTACCTCCTTGTTAGATTTTAAGCTCAGTGAAGGGGGCCAAACCTCATATATTCAATGCTGTTTAGATTTGCCCCCAAGTTTAAAATTCTAGGGTACCATTCCTATTGGCATATCATTCCTTCCTATGCCTTCCATTTCTTTCTTTCTGAATTGCCTTCTCCAGAATTTCTTCAATGAGGATCTGTTAGTGGTAAACTCTATGCATTATTGTGGATCCTCAACAAGAATGTTATTTAGCTTCATTTTTTGTTAGAAGTTGGTTGTCATATTCTATTTGTTTTCTATTATGACAATAGATATAATTTTATATTTTTATTTAGAACTATTTTCTCTCAACACCTTAAAAATATTATTCCATCTGCCAGTCTGTGGATAGATATTATTTCCCCATAAATGGATAAGACAACAGAGGCTCAGAAAAGTTAAATATCACAGAGCTAACAACCAAATGCTTCTTTTAAAGCCAGAATCTTTGGCTCTGGTATATGGATATAGCTTCTCTTCTTGCAGATACTGCCTCTTTGCCTTTTGTCACATGTAAAAGTAGGAAAAGGTTTAGATCAACGAGTGGTTACAGTGGCCCTATTGAAGTCTTAATGAGTGTTTCCATTCTTCCTATTCACACTGGGAGTAACATAGGTAATAGTGGGTTGGTTACAGTACAGGCTCTGAAATCATTTGATTGCAATTGTGTTCTAGTCCCAATTTAACACGTTCTGACCCTTGCAAAAAAATCTCTGTGCATTGGTTTCTTTATCTGCAATATGGGGATAAATAATGTCATCTATGAGACATTAAATACATATGAGAATTAAATACATGATGAATAAAAATGGTTAGCACAAAGTCTGGCACATAATGCTCAAATGTGAGAAACCATTATGTTGAATGTAACTTTTAATTTTCCTACTCCTGGTAGGACTGACTGATTACTGCATTGGCCAAATCAAATCTTTCATGAGTCTGTTTATGCATGGTCTTAAAACAAAAATCTGTAAGACATTTATCAGGATAACATATCAATAGATGGGCAAAAATTAATTCAATATGTTAAATATAAAATGAAAAATGAACTTTTGACATATATAGACATATGTAGATGAACATAAATATTTATAATTTCTACATTATTTATAAGGATAAATTGAATCTAACTTGCTTATATTGCTTTTCCTCAATAAATTCAAATATTCATCCCTGAGTTAAAAGCATCCAAGAAGAAATCATACAGCAAGGACTATGGGGTCATGAGTGTCCATATATTTTTCTTGTTAAATAAATGGAAACATCAGAGATAACCACAATTCACAGTGAAGGTCTGTGAAAGCAGGGCTAATTCTTCAGGTCGAAATACATGGGTCTCAGGGACAATTATCTACCACATCCATCATTTTTGCTACTCTCCAAATATAGGCCTATAAAGTATAACAAATGTCCCTTTTGTCAGGTCTTAATCACCATCTTTTAAGTTTTAAAAGCACTTGTTTTGCACTGCTTTTTTAAGATGTATACTAAGAAGAATAAAGCAGAAATACATGCAAAATGGAAAATCCATGGTTGCCGTGATAATTTTTACCTTCAGAAAAGATTTCTCTCTTCAGCTTAGATGTTTTCATCCACTAATGATAATATATCTTAGTGGCAAATACTAATGACTTCTGAAAATATAAAAAGGACCTAAAGATATTTGTTTTAGATCACGTACATACTTTTTAACTTTATAAAACAGACCAATACTTGAAAAATTGTGTAATTATATTCACTTTCACATACTGTCTATATATCAGTTCAATAAGACTTTCCAAATGGTAATAAATTAGTGCTCTTGCAAATCAAATGTGTTTAAGCCACCACTTAAACAGAGAAAACAAAAGCAGGATTATATTGTTTTGTTTTTACTTAGTGTAGTGCCTGTCATCATAAGCAAATTTAATCTGCATTATTAGTAACTGTCAACAGCATACTTTGAGCATAAGGCAAATACAGCAGGTGGTTTAAAAAGTGGCTGAAAGCAAAAAATAAAAACAAATGATTGCTAGGAAATGCTAACCTAATTTTGCATAAATTTAAGATAAATTAAAATGCATGCAAAGCCCCCACTGAAGGTTAACACTTGAGAGAAAAGAAAATAAATTAACCAATTTCTGTTATTAGACCATTTGCCTAAAAGCTAAAGTGCTAAGTATTTTACTATATACTAATTGACTGATTCAAGAAGTGTGGTTTACTTACTTACATTTATAAAATATGAAAATACAAAATTTGGAGTGTAAGTAACAGTTCTTTATACTAACAAATTTGAAAGTTGTTGCTTTGGTTGCAGCACAATATTATTGTTGTGGCATATTTGTTTATTTAAAAAATAGCACCAATTGTAACTAAAACGAAATTATAAAAATATAAATAGGAAATGTGTAATGAGATTGTTTTTATCCGGATATAATTTTATCTTGAGCCAATTTAAGATTACCTTTCTGGTTTGGAGGGAAACCAGGTAAAACACATCATCCAAGGTAACCTGCACCTATTAAGATCACTACATATGATTATCTGAGAAGTAAATGACAATTTAAAAGAGAAATAACTTTATGGTTCTCCACTCACTGTTTTCTTTTCCATAGGGTGGGGAAAGCACCAGGGGATATCTTCTGAACTTTCTATAGGTATCACAGAAACCATCATCTGAATCCATACTGCCAGATATCTAACAGGTGCTTAGATAATAGAAGCTATTTCATCAATAAGAAAGAACTTTACTCCAGAGAACCATTTACCCACCTGCCAAACTAGATACAGAAATCTCAAAGGGGCTCTTGTTATTTTAATCTTCTAAAACTTAAAAGGTATCATAAAACAGTTGAGACCGGGGACTTTTGCAATGATTACATTTAATGTCTTTTAGTGTGAGTTCGGCCAAGAATGTGAAAATTCAAGTGAAATGCATATAATCATCAATTAAAGTTTAGATACCCACAGGATACAGACCCAAGTACTGAGAACTCCTTGAGAGAGGAGAGTTGGTTACACAACACAGAATTTCTACAATTGCAAACAGTTTTATGTTGAATGGATATTTCTCAGTTTTTATACAAAGTATATATATATTCATTTCAAAAGTGGTCCCAACCAAAGTTAAAGATGTTAGCGTTAACCAAGTTATTGGTTTCTTTGAAAAAATTCTATGAAAAAAAATTTTTTCCAAGCATGGTGGAACTTAAAATTAGAATCTATTTGATCCAATGGCAACCAATGCTGATTCAAACAAACAGCATACCTATAGTGGTCTTTCAACTATATCAGTGCAAGGATGGGAGATACATTAAAATGCACTTCAGGATAGCTTATATTCTGTCTTTATCCCTGCCTGCTCACTTATCCCCTATATAAATGGCATCTTCTTCCTCCAAATCTCTCTACTCCCAAACAAAACTTCTGTCACAAGTTATAGATGCATTTTCTCTCCCCTTAACTTTTCCTTAAAGCACCATTCTTAGTTGTCTCACTAAATTCAAACTTATCATTTTGCACTGTAAATCACTACCTGAGCTTCCATCAGGTGTGCTTCTTCCTATCCCTTGCCTTAATTTTCTATTAAGAAATCACAGGATTCCAAACAAGAATATAAAAACTTGTTTTTGTTGGTGATATTGGCCAGGGAGTAGAGTGATGAGAAAAGCTGTGGTGATACAAATATTAATATGCACACCTTCCTGTGGTTTACTGTCTAATGGAAAACATAGAAAAGGCAACCCCAAATTATATGGCAACCTTATATCTGGAGACTATCACTTAGGATAAGCACATAAGTTAAACTTTACAAAAAAAGAAAAAAGAAAAGAACTTAACTAGCCCATAACATAAGGTATACAAATATATCATTGCTCAGCAAGCAAACCAGGACCACAAAAGAAAGGAGAAGAGAGAGGTGGGGGCAGTATAGACATGATGACTGAGGAGGTGAGAGGCTACAGAAGGTTATCTAGTGTCAACAGTGCTAAAAGTCAATATTAATCCCCATAAAGATTTTTTATCTGGACAACCATAGAAGTGGTTTTGTTTGCGTGTGTGTGCGTGTGTGCGTGTGTGTGTTTTAACTGAGGCCCCACATACTCTTGATGGTTCTGAGTAACAGAGCTAGTTGTTTTCTTTTTCCTTCAGTTTTTAAATACTATAGAACTTTTTAAAGTGAACACAATATAAAGTAGCTTCTGTTGAAGGGCTATGCTAGAAAAAATATCAACAAGAAAGGCAACTTTTGAATATTAGCCTTGCCCTCAATATCAACCAAATTCTTGTAAGAATTTTTTTTTGCATAATATAATTGCACAGAATGACCTAGTGAGTCATGAGCACTATGAGAAGAGGAAGCCAGCAAGATATAGAACATGGAATGGATTCTAATCCATACTGAAGGCTTGGGTTAAACTGAAAACTGAAGATTGGGTGTATGAGAGGTTTTTCATAAGAAAATTTTACTGTATGGAGGCCTAAGGGATAAATACATGGTAAGTACCACAAGATAAGATGGTTTCAGCTGGTAGGAAGAACAGGTGAGAAAGAATCATAGTTGAGGTATAGCAAGGCAGGTTTAGGAATTGGATAATGATTGAAAGACTAGGGAATAGGTAGAAGGAAGGAAAGTCGTATCTCATAGTTTTGTCATTATACCAAGAGCAATAGGAAGGCCCTAAAAGGGTTTCAGCAGCAAGTGCTATGATCAAATTTGAGTTCAGAAAGATGCATGGAAAAGTGGATAGAACTTACAAAATTGGAGAGCTTTGGAGTTACATCATTTGAACTCGGTTACTAGATGTGTGACCTTACAGAAGTCACTTCTCTCCTCTGTATCTGTTACATCAGCTCTGAAATGAGGATGATATAATATCTACTACATAGTAATTTGGTGTAATTATTAAATGAGATCATGCTTATAAACCACTCTTTTTTTTTTTTTGCGGTACACGGGCCTCTCACCGCTGTGGCTTCTCCCGCTGCAGAGCACAGGCTCCGGACACTCAGGCTCAGCGGCCATGGCTCACGGGCCCAGCCGCTCTGCGGCACGTGGGATCGCCCCGGACCGGGGCACTAACTGGAGCACGAACCCGTGTCCCCTGCATCAGCAGGCAGACTCTCAACCACTGCGCCGCCAGGGAAGCCCTATAAATACTTATTTTAAATCAAGAGGGATAGGTGAGGAAATGAGGGAAGACGATGAGAAGAGATGAAATTGAGATGAAACAGATAATTGGAAAGAGTGTAAAGTGTTCACTAAATGATTTTGCTTTAAAACTTCTTTTAAAATGTATGGCAGTGATTCGTCATAGTGTACCCATAGATCAGGTATATTTCTGGGACCATTTTCTTTATCAGGGCCATTGCTTTGGATGGATGGAGGAGGGAGGGTTAACTTCTTGTGAAAATCATTCAAATTTAATAACAACATGAGCTGTCAGATTATTTTAAAATCCTGAAAATTTATTTTTATGGTATTTGATTTGACTCTGAGCCTTTTCTTTTAATTAAAATAATCCATTAAGTGAAATCAACTAAATTCTAAATCAATTCAAGTTATGACAATCAACTTGGTACCATACCTAGGAAAGTGTCACAAAAATATCACGGTAATCAGATTTATAACCTACTTATTGGAATGTCATAGAAATATTTCTTTGTTCAACACATAATTTTAAATTAAACATTTATGTTACCTGTAGCAATACAGATTTGCCAATCTGTCATTGCAAAATGTACATAGTCCCAAATGTTCAACAAAACTGAAACAATTCAACAGTGTGGGAAAGGAAAAGTTAGATTTTTTTTCCATTTTCTTGTTGCCATGGATCTAACAGCAGAGTCAAACATGGGGTGAAGCGTGTGATTAGGAATGGGTTGTTTTAGCCTTCAAATTATGTTTTGGGGTATGTTTTCGCAGGTGCTCAACAAATTAACTGAATGATTATTGCACCTCACCTGTGGATTGTGCCTTCCATGAAAGGATGCAGATTCTTCTTGGCCTTATCTTCTTGTGTACCTCATCTTACTTGTCCATTAGTTTGTGACTCTTGATATTGATAGCCATTCAGTGCAAAGATAAACTCTACTTTATGGTAAAGCTGTGCTATTCCATTATTGCTCTTAATTCTTTCTTTTCAAATTTATTTGGGTATTTGCTGGAGCAATGTATATTGCAACTGGCTGGAGGATTAACAATGCCAATTCTGTATCATAAGGAATTATGTCCTGAGGGCTAGTCAAGAGCAATGATTGGCCATGCTATGCAGTTTTCAGGAAACTAGGTAGGAGGACAAGAGTGAAGAGAAATATACAGTCCCTAGTCTGATGATCCAAGAAAATATTTGTGAAATTTACAAAAATGCAGCAAAGATGACTCAGCCCAATCATCTCAGCATTATTCTATTAGACCACGCTTTCTGGATTAGAAGTACCTCCCTCATCCTCCCATAGAACCTTCCCTATCAAACAAACACATACAATCATATTGCGCATTCACATGCTCTCCTGAGAATGTTAAATAAAAATAGACATTTAAAGGGGAAGTGCAGCATGTTTGGACTACTTTTCTCATTGCTGTCAGCTTCCTAGCTGGTATCATTCACCTGAACATAGATAGAGACTCTAATATATCATACACTATAGCTTCAAGTCAAGTAACAGATGGTATAATTTAATAAATGTGAAAAAGTCACAGCCAGGAAATATGAGATTGCTTTTCTTTTAATACATTAATTAGGCTGAACATGTAAAACAGTGCTCTTCAACCAGTTGTTCATTTCTTCTAGCAAATTTCTTTATCTGCTGAGCTAAGTTTACTATTTAATAAAACCAGAATTAAATTTGTTTATAACTTGTTCATATATGAAGGAGTTTAGTATAAGAATGATGCTGATAATTTGATTTTTAAGTATAAAACACATAACAAAAATTTGGTTGATATTAACTGCGAAACTGTTCTTTAAAAAAATTTCTGTTTCACCCGATGACCCAATCAGTTCCAGTAGAGATTTGACTTAGTAATTAGGACATAGAAAGGTATTCTATGTCTAAAAATTGTTTGGGTAAAGAAAATGGATTCTTTAAGAATAGAGTCAGTTTTTGATCATTGTATGTTGGAAGACACCACCAGTGAACTTCCTTTAATGATCTGAGAGTAAAATAAAGGATCAGTCTCTAAAATCTGGTTGTGACTAGACAGAGTTCCTATTAGCAAAGAAACTCTGTGTTCACTGTTTTCAGTACTACAGAAGCTATGCTACAGCTTGAGGAAAAAACTACTTCAGCAGACACTGCTGGGCACACAGGCTGACCCTTAAAGTAAAGTAGGTGTTAGGGAGTTATAAATTCTGAAATGTTAGTTCCTTTGAACATCACCCATTTTTCAAAGAGGTAACTTATCTTAGTTTTTGATTAAACATATTGTGTAAGAAAATAAACTTTTAGCAAACATTATATTGGCTTCTGCTTCTGGTAATGAAGAAAAAGAAATATAGACCAACCCTCCTCCTGAGATCCCACAGAACATCTGAACAATATATTAAGGAAAAAAAAATCTGTTTGAAAGAACAAGGGAGCTAAAAGATAATAAAGAATTGCAAGTTCAAGGTACTGAAGAAGAAAGAAATCCAAATAAATGAGCCCTACCTTTGAGATGTATCTCCCCCATGGACTTTTGCGAGTTCTGGAGGAATCAACTAAGACACTGAGAAGTTGAATCAATAGTTTGAAACTTCAGTAATAATCAGGGGGACAAAATGTGGAGTCCAGGGATCATAGGGAGGTTCCCTGGTAAATCGTTGTGCTTAAGATTGGTACACTCAAGTGTCAGAGGTTTAGGAATACAAATGAAATGCAAATTAAATCATTTCAATTACTGAAATTGGAAAAGGTAATCTCAGAAGCTAAGAGAAATGGATACCTGGCAAAAGCAAAATTATATCATTCTAAGATTTAAATTATTCATACAAACAACTTTTCAAATATTGTGTCCATTATACAATAAAAAATAATAACCTGGTACAATCTAAATATCAGAGCTAAACCATAAAACTCCCAGCAAAAAAAAAAAATTAAGATAAATCTTCATGACTTTGGATTTGGCAGTGAGTTTTTAGGTAGGACATCAAAAGCATGAGCAACTAAAGAAAAAAATAGATAAGTAGACTTCATTAAAATTAAAAACTTTGAGGCATCAAGGGACATTGTTAAGAAAGTAAAAAGGCAAATTAGAGAATTGAAAAAAAATATAGGAAAATCACATATCTGCTAAGGATCTGGCATCCAGAATATATAAAGAACTCTTGCAACTCAATGACAATAAAACAAACAAAAAATGTTTTAATGGGCAAAGGACTTGAATGGACTTTTCTCCAAAGAGATATATGAATGGCCAGTAAACATATAAAAAGATGGTCAACATCATTAGCCATAAGAGAAATGCAAATCAAAAGTATAATGAGGTATCACTTCACAGCCACTAGGATAGCTATAAGTAAGCATCATCATCATCACAAAAAATAGAAGCATTGTCAAGGATATGGGGAAATTGGAACCCTAGGTATTGTTGGTGGAAATGGAAAATGGTGTAGGCACTGTGGAAAACAGTATGGTGTTTCCTCAAAGAATTAAACATAGAATTACCATATGGCCCAGCAATTTCATGCTTAGGTATATATCCAGAAGAATTGAAAACAGGGAACAAATAGATACTTCTATGTCAATGTTCACTGAAGTATTATTCACAATAGCCAAAAGGTAAAAAACACTATATTAAACCCAGCATTTGATTATTCCTATTAACATTTTCCAGAGTCACATTAGTCAAGTGCTTTCACTGAAGTTGATATAGTGTTAGTTCATTCAAATTTCTTCTGTAATTAAGCCTTATATTGACCTTATTACTGATTTTTGTTATCAGTAAATCACTACGTGAAAACATTAAGCTATAATGTCACTTAATTTATGTACTTAATCTTTATATTTAACACAGTTTTAAAATATAAATTATCAGATTTACAGCATTATAATTTACTAAAATAAAATGATGTATAAAAATTACAGAATGTTTAGTCATAAGAATTTATGTTGATAAAATTTTGTATATCTGTCACATACTCAAGGAGACTTGAGTAAGTCTCATGGCCAATATTTGCATCTGAAGATGTACTTTTCAAGTCAAATCTTTGTATTCTTTCAAAAATTTGCAAAATAACTCCACAAAACCTACAATATAATTCTTGCATTACAGAATTTAAAACTTTAGCCTTTCCTCTTGTGAAAATCTCCCAGAATTGTAAACCATATTATGCTATGTAAACATGTTTTTTTTTTTTTTTTTTTTTCTTTTTGTGGTATGCGGGCCTCTCACTGTTGTGGCCTCTCCCGTTGCGGAGCACAGGCTCCGGACGCGCAGGCCCAGCGGCCACGGCTCACGGGCCCAGCCGCTCCGCGGCATATGGGATCCTCCCAGACCGGGGCACGAACCCGTATCCCCTGCATCGGCAGGCGGACTCTCAACCACTGCGCCACCAGGGAGGCCCTGTAAACATGTTTTTAATGAAGTCATTCTTATAATTTCATCTCCTATAGAAAAATGATCTGGATTTTAAAACTATTCAGTACAAAGGCAAAAATGACAATACCTACTAAAATACTTTTTAAGTCTCTGTTTTACATAGGTTTATAGATATATTAGAAGTTATTCTTAATACCAATTTAAATTGTTTCAGAACATATTTTGAATTCAATCATTGTCCTCCAATCTGACAAACATGATTTAAAATATTTGGATATATTGGAATGGTAAAATTGACTTAGTCTTAGTTGTGCTATGTGATCAAATTTAGAAAAAAGAAATAGATATCTGACTTTAAAGGCCAGGTATTCCCAGAAATATATTTATATTAAGGACAATTGACAAATGTATGTGAGAAATTCATAAGGTTAGAAACAGTGAAATATAACCACTGATTACTTTCTTTTGTGTCTATCTACATTCTTATGGAATAATAAAAATGCACCTCAATAATAAATTTTTACTTTTATGAGCATTGCTACTATGTTTTTTCATGTTTTATATTGGCAAAAATTTCACAAATACAAACAGATAAGTACCTATGATTTTAGAGCATATTTACATGTTCTCTTCATTAAGGTTATCTGTTATTCACATATTAAACTAAGCTAAGGTTGTATGTTTGACAGTTTATGTTTATTTTTAAAGATTTGATATGATCTTTGATATTTCATTATTGTTAAGGGCCTACTAAAAAGCCAGTATGAGATTTTTCTATGGAAACTTGTCTTTCAGTAGGCACAGATAGCAGTTTAATACAGTTGTTTCTTAAATTCATGAACAGTCAGCTATGAAAAACAATCTGCTTTACATGATTGTGATTTTCAAAATAATAGTCAATTCTCTCTTCAAAATAATTAGATTTTTACTGTGATTTTTAGTTAAGTTAAAAACACTTTTTGCCGTGCTGCAGCTTTTCTTTCCTTTTTAACTTCATTATTTTTAAAAATGTCAGAAGAAGAATTTTATGTATATGTGGTTTGAAACATTGTTAGCACAGGATACTGGTGGAATTATATATACTATTTTGGAAGACATTTTTTTTCTTGATGATTTGGAGTATACTGCTGTTTTTCTTATTTGATCTTATTCCAAATATCCAACATCTCAATGTTCCATTTAGTGATCACCAAAGCCAGAATGCCAAAAAAGCCGAAGGCTATTAGAAGTTGGAATCATCTCAAATATCCATAGTTGTTTGCATTGCTCTCTTAGCAATAACAAAAATGTGTCTTAATTTAGATTTTTATACATTTTCTCATTGTAAATGATCTCCTGTTCAATATTAGTGAAACATATTAAATATCAATGGAAATAAGTATACATATCAAGTATACATTTAAATGTACATATTTTATTTAAAATTTGATGTTCAAACTCCTGTGTTCATAAGTGTAACACAGGTCAATTAATTTAGTCACATATATAAATATGTTATTTGGGGGCTTTTATCATTTAAATTAAAAAAAATTGAAATCCCTTTAATACTTTGGAAAACAAGAAAATGTATGAAGAACAAAAAGTTATGATTCTATACTCTGGGAAATCACTGTTAGCACTTGGATATATTTATTTCCAAAATTCTACTGGGTACTCTAGTTCACATTCGATCATGTTATAATATTTCTTCTTTTAAAAAGTTTTTATTTATTAACCTACTTCTAGAATTATTAAACCTCAATTAACAATATTCTGTAATTTAAAAAATTATACTATTATTTTAGATAATGGTGAGATAAATATAACTTTGCTGGATATTTGTTTTGCTGAAATTTTGTACATGTTTTGGATGGCTTCCCTTAAAATAAATTTTGAGACATAAAAATGCAATAACAATTATTGTGGATATTTTATGATTTTTCAGCTTCCTGGTGGCTCTCCCAAAAGATGCAATGATTTACTCTTGTCTAAGTGTATATGATTTTTGTGCCAAACATTTTTGTGTCATCTCAATTGTTTCTAAGTGTAAGTTCAATGGTATTATATATATTCATAATGTTGTGCAACCATCATCCCCATCTATCTCCAGGACTCTCTTTACCTTGTAAAACTGAAACTCTATACTCCCTAAACAAAACTCCCCATTTCTCTCTCCCCAGGGACTGGCAACCACCATTCTACTATCTATCTCAGTGATTTTGACTACTTACGTAATTTATTAACTGGAACCATACAGTATTTGTCTTTTTGTTACAGGCTTATTTCACTTAGCTAATGTCTTCCAGGCTCATTTATGTCGTAGAATATATAGGAATTTCTTTCCTTTTTAAGGCTGAATAACATTCCATTAAATGTATATACCACATTTTGCCTATCCAATCATGGGTCAATGAACAGTTAGGTTGCTTCCAAGTGTCCACTGATGGATGTCAATGTACTTCCAAACGGTTAGGTTTTAGCTATTGTGAAGAATGCTGCTATGAACATTGGTATACAAATTTCTCTTCCAGATCCTCTTCTTAATCATTTTGGGTATATATTCAGAAGTGGAATCCTGGATCATATGGTAATTTTAGTTTTAAATTTTTCAGAGCTGCCATACTGTTCTCCATAGTGACTATATAATTTTACATTCCCACCAACAGTGCACAAGGATCCCAATTACTCCACAGCCTCACCAGCGCTTGTTATTTTATGGTTTTTGATAGCAGCCATTCTACCAGGTGTGGAGTGATATCTCATTGTAGTTTTGATTTGCATTTCTCTACTGATTAATGATGTTGAACATCTTTTCACTTGCTTATTAGCCATCTTGATATCTTCTTTGGAGATATAAATATATTTAATACTACAAGAAAACCAAAGACATCTCTTTCTATCCTATATTTGTGGATTATTATTTAAATGATGCCAATGATATTTTTAGGTTGCTTGTATTTTTAACACAGTCATTTATTTCTGAATGAATTATGCAAAAATAATTTGGAAATGAAAGAGCTCTGCATGAACATCATGAATTAACTTTTCATCTTCCTTCAGAGAATCAGTTAGGATATGAAGGTGTTGAAAACTAAATCTACAACAATTGGCAAGTGAGGAAACTTTCACACTTTAGAGTTTGAAAAGCCCATTTCTAGTCTTATGTGGATCTTAGATATTCTTAATTTACATTTAAAAACTATGAAAACATTTAGGCCTCAGAGAAAAATTTCCTAGTCTCTTGAATTCACAAATTTACCCTGTCCTCAAATCTTTTACATGTGTTGGTCTTAATATTTATAAATTCTTTAAGTTAAAGTAACCTATACCCACTTGTATTTTAAGAAATCTTTAACCTAAAACAATAACAAGCTTGAATTTAAGCATCACCAAACTTACTTTTCTTTCTGGAATAATTTGTGTGAATTTAAATGTGAATATTTAAATTCCCTAATATATTCCACAAAAGGTCATTTTCTTATTTCTTCCTGACAACCCCTATATCTCACATATACCTATATCAGAATATCAAAAGAAAGAGTGAGAAAAAGTGAGGAAGGAAGGAAGGGAAAATAAACTGCTCTGTAATGAAGATTGAGTAATGGTGACAACAGTTTTTTTTGTTGTTGTTGATTCAGTTTGGATAAAAATAGCTTATGGTAAAATGTAACTTTAATGTAACAAGAACTTTTATATTCATCGCTGAATACGATAAATGCTTTGGGGAAGAAGCATTCAAATATGTACATCTATAAAATGTTAAGTCTCTCATGAATTTGAGAAAAAAAATCACTTTGTAAATGACCAAATAATGAAATTAAGTGAGGTCAGGTGCTTTGGCCAAGGTTTCATAGCTAGTGGGTGTCAAGGCTTGGGACTCATGTATTCCGTCTACCAGCCTTGGACTTCCACTGTAACATGCTACCTTGCACAAGTCAAGAATAACATCAAAGAGAGGAGCTTGACGTAGTTCTTATGGTTCATCCTGCTTGCTGATTTTAGTCATTACTTTGATATTGGTGAACACGTGCACTCTCCCTGCTTTTATCTAATTGTAATCAAGACCTCTTCAGATTTTCTTCAGGAGCTTATTAGAATAATAGATCAACAAAGGAATTTATGCCCTTGGATTTTATATAAGGTAACCTTTCATGATTCTCTAATAAAAATTAAAGTGGTTGTGTTATTTAATTATGAAATATGTGACCTCATTTCAGCTTTCCTATCAGGCAAGTATTGAAGCTGACACTTCAATTGAGTTTACCCAAGGGTTCATAAGCTTGGAGTGTTAAACACAAGCAGCTATCAAAGCACAGGCATCATCACAGACTCCCCATACCTAATTACTACAAGTGAAAAGTTTCCTCCTGAGAGAGACCACTTTCATTCCAAATCTGACAGGTAGAAATTAGTTGCCTAATGGAATGGAATAGTTCTGCAAATTGAAGGAATTAAGTATGCTTTTTAAAGTTTAAGCTCCCTCTAAATTAGATTTTAATTTGGATCCAAATGTGAAAAGGTTGATGGCATAAAGCAGCTTAGTTTGGCCTGGAGTCAATTATTTTATATTGCCCTTCTCCAGATATAGTGTGTGTCTTTTATAGCCGCCAGCCATTATGGGGCAGAAAAACTGTCATGTCTTTATCAAGAGGAGTTTTCCTGAGAGCACTATGTCACTTTGGAATATTGCTAAATGGTTTGCTTCTCTCTTAAGCAACTTCACCATCACAGAGACATCAAAAGTGGAACAAGGATGAGTTAGTGTGTGTGTATGTGTACTTAAAAAAATATATATTGTTAAAAAGAAGAGTAATGAAGAAAGTTTTACCTCATCAGAAGTGGAATACAATAAAGAGAGACAATTTATGCAGCCCAATTGTAGCGTGATTCCTTTCTCAAGTGATAAAACAGCAATACCAAAGAAATCAGTAAGGAGATTCTTATAATAGGTAATATACCAACAGATCAAAGTAACTGATGGAAGACTCTGCAGAACATCTATTTCATTCAATAAACATAAATATACCAGGAGTATGTCCAATGATACTCAAAGGGTAGCTGTGGATGTTATCGGTATACATATGAATTGAGAACTTCAGTTTATTAATCCAAATGAATACATATATTACTTATATTTGAGGACATATCACACTTAACTCTAGTAGGAACAAGCTTTTGCTAAATATTTTTTAAAACTTTCAGATGAAAAACCCAGATAACCATGAAACAACCCAATTAGTCTTTAAACACCTCTTAATATGCATATAATGATAATGACATGTTATCATCATGCCAATATTGGTATATGGAGTCCAACTGATGAAATGGTGATAGGGAAGGAAAGCTTGTGTTAGGGTGTAAGAGAACAGGTAAAGGTATTTCACAGGTAATGACCACTCAATAAATGCCTTCTGGGCAATAGGGTTGAAAACATTGTTTAACACTCAAACTGGAAAATATCCTTAATTTCTCACCAAAAACAAAGTCAGCCTATTGCTTCTCTATCACTAATGGCCAAGAACTGTGTCATTCCTGGGTAACAGATCATTTTCAGAACATTCTTTAGAAGGAAGAATCTCTTTAATACCTGGTATTAACACTGACTTGCTAAGGAGATGGGTAATAGGGAAAGGTATGAGAGAAAACCAACTTCAACAAAAGGGTTCTGCTCAAGTTAGAGTTTCAGACAGTTGAGTGTCACTTTTGCCCTGAGAGCCTTTACCAGTAAGGGGTTGTGTGTGTGTGCTTCACAAAGTGAGAAGATAAGAAATCAAGGCCCAGTGCTAACACAGGAGGGATGTTTAACAGAAATCTTCACCACATGAAGCCAGGATCCAGAAGGGTCCACTCTCAGGGTAAATGTGAAACTGATGTCCACCTACCACCAGGAACCTTGACTGTAATAGTCTACAAAGAAGGGCTTTCTGTCGATTCTGTTCTTTGTTTGCTTGTTTAGTTTTGTGCCATTGTTTTCTTTGGCATTAAATGGGCTAGATATAAAACAGTAAAGGTAAAAACAAAGTCCCTGAGAAGTTGTAGTCAAAGCTCAGCCACCATTCTTTTAGCAGACATCTGTAGCCTGGATAAGCTAGGTAGCTTAAAACCACACTTGGTTTGAGGTGGCTCTCAACAGATTTTATGCACAGTTGCATGGAAGAATCAAATGTAAATCCTTTGTGGATGAAGATCTTTTATCCTAGGTCCAGAGAATTCTGAGTTTTAAGCATAGTGACCAACACCAGCACTCAATCAAAAATACTATTAATGAGTTCAGCAGAAGCAAGAAGTACAGTAGGTGCAACCTTGACTTCCATCATTACTGGAAGCAGAAATTCACTAATATAAGTTTAAAACAGAGAAGAGAGAAATTATAAGTTTATAAGGTCATGAAAGTATTTGAGAGATAACAGCTGATTCCAAAACTGACGAGATAAACCATTAAAAACAAACAAACAAAAAAACCCTAATGGCTTGCTAGAATAAGTAAAATAAACTTTAGATAGAGGTAGTTGAGCTGAAGGAAACAAAGACAATTTTTTTAAAAAGAAAAAAGACAAAGGACTAGATCTAGAACATGCAAATAATTTCTAAACCTCAATAACAAAATAAAGTAATAGGTAAATGGTCAATGTCAATCATACCTCAAAAAAAAAAAAACTGGAAAAAGAAAAAAGGTCAAAAGACTTGCATAGACATGCCACTAAAGAGAAAATCTAAATGGTTAACCACGTTGGATATAAGGGAGAAAAATTAAAGCCTTAATGAGATACTATAAAATAGACATAATTTAAAATTTTACATTAACTACTGTTGGCAAGGAACAGTGCAACAGGAACTCTCAGGGCTGGTGAGAATATACATTGATTCAATCTTTTTATATAATAGTTTGGCATTACCTAGTAAAGTTGGGTAAACAGATACCAGACACCCAGCAGTTTCAAATTTAGGTATATATCATAAAGTTATGTGTGCATAAGAACGCTGGGATAGATAAAAAAGAATGTTCACACCAGCGATGTTCTCAATACTCAAAGCTAGACATCATTCAAATGTCCAGACATCAACTGTAGAAGGGATAAATAAATTGTAGTGTATTCATATAATAGAAAAGTAAGAGTACTATAAAAATAACTGTACTGTAGCTAAACAAAAAAGCATAGGTGTTTATATAAACATAATGTTGAGTGAAAGAAGCAAGATACAAACATTATATTATGTGAAATTCATTTTGTATAAAGTTAAACTAAATTGTACATGGATGAATGCCCATTTAGTAAAAGAATAAAAAAAAAGAGGAAATTGTTATTACAAATGATGATTATTTTTGTGCCTTTTGTATGCACAACCACATTTTCCTTCCCCTATTTAGCCTCTTCTGAAAAAAACAGCCAAAACTTCAAGTTTTTAGCCATGGGATTCCTTGACACAGGAGAGAAGACACCACTTTTGTGGTTACACTGCTCAAAAATTGGGTCATCAAGATACATAAAGAATAGTTATTAGGTAAGAAAATAGTTTTTCTATGTACAATGTGACAATCTTATGTTTCAACAAAACTGGGCCAGGGGTGTCCAAACATTTGGTCAAACACTACTCTCGGTGTTTCTACTAGGGTTTTTTTGGGATGTGATTAATATTTAAATTGGTAGATCTCACCATTCGATTAAATTAACATTTTAATTAATAAATTAGATTACCTTCTATAATGTGGTTGGGCTTTATCCAACCAGTTGAAGGCCTGAATAGACAATAAAGACCAACCCTTCTCTGCATAAGAGGACTCTCTAGCCCTCTGTCTTCAGATTTCATATCAACACTGGATCTTCATGCCTGATGGCCTTTGATCTGGAACACTGGCTTTCCCTGGGGCTCTCACACCACTAGCCCACTCTGCAGACTTTGAACTTACCAGACTCCATAATTATGTCAGCCAATTCTTTATGATAAATATATACTTATTATCTGTTTCTCTCTCTCTTTTTCTGTCATCTATCTGACATCTATCATCTCTTATTGATTTTATTTCTATAGAGAACTCTAATACCTAAGTGTATGGCTATGTTCCATGGATAAGACTCTGATATTGGAAGAATGGAAGAGGATGGATATTGATACCTCATTTATATGTAGCTCCCTGGGAATAGCTGGTACTCTGAAGATGGTGGTTGCACTGTTGCCCATAATTGATCTGTTAAATGACATTTCCTTTGAAATGATAGTTAAGGTCCAGTAGCCTCATTTGGGGAAGAGAGTAAATATGCTGCCACCATGTAGTAATGAACCAAAAAGAGCATCCTAATGAAAATTACAGTTGATGGGTCCACAAAATATTCCTAAGTACTGACCCTACATCCCTCTTTCTCACCTCTGTCCTATAATAAAGAGATATGTTCTCACATGTCTAAAATTAGATGATCAGTTATCTAGGCAAATGGAGACTAATTCGGACTTAATTTAATTTAAGGAAGAAAAGGAAATAATCTTAACCATTCCTCCAAGTGAAATGGAGTAGTTTATCCTTATTACACAAAAGAAAGAAGATAAGCCATACTTATTTAACTTTTAACTGTAAATCCTCTATAAAAGTAAGCCTTCCTTTTTTTTTACCATATATTCAACTCATGCAAAAGTACATATTTTTTAAATCAGAAAAAGGATAACTGTCAAGGCAAATTATATCTAAGGCTAATAGAAGGAATTAGCTAGTCCTATTTACATATAAACCTATTCATATTACCTACGTGTAATGTAGTCAGTGAAGTAGATAACATAAATGATAAAGACATAATTTATTTAGTAGTAAAAAGAACACATCCAGTTTGATTATTCATAGCCAAACCATAAAACTGTTAGTTGTACTAAAAATACTTACAGAGTTTTGAAGGTAAGCAGATATCTAGAAGTTTCTTGCCCTGATACTAACTGGCCTAGGAAATTTAGAAGCTTCCTTAAAACTTGCGCTTTTCTAGAATGCCCTTCTCTCTCCTTCCCAAATGTCTTGTTCTCTCTCAGGCAAGCCATTATTCAGCATTTAAGGTCCCAAACTAAAAATCATTGAAAAATTTTAAATTTTAACCTGGCTTCCTAAGCATTACTTTATTTTTTTTTATGTGAAAAAAAAATCTACTGGTAATTTTATGTTTTTGCATTGAATTTGTACATTAATTTGGAAGGCATATAGTCTATTTAAAGTTTATATTTTTATTTTAATTTTTTAAATTAATTTTTTTAATTAATTATTTTCTATTGAAGTATAGTTGATTTACAATGTTGTATTAGTTTCAGGTGTACAGCAAAATGATTCAGTTATACATACATATATGTCATTTTTTTTCAGATTCTTTTCCCTTATAGGTTATTACAAAATATTGAGCATAGTTCCCTGTGCTATACAGTAGGTCCTTTTTGGTTATCTATTTTATATATAGTAGTGTGCATATGTTAATCTTTAAATCTTCAGGGATTCTCTCTCACTTTATTAATTCATTAAAAATTTATTGAATGACTCAACAGCAAAAAAACAACCTGATTCAGAAATGGATAAAGGTATAGAACAGATGTTTCTCTAAAGAAGGTATAAAAAATATAAGCACATAAAACGATGCTCCACAGCACTAATCATTATGCAAATGCAAATCAAAACTACTATGAGATAATACCTCATACCCATTAGGACCGGCTACTATCAAAAATCATATAATAAAAAGTATTGGTGAGGAGGTGGAGTAATTAGAACCCTGCACACTGTTGGTGGGATTGTAAAATGGTACAGCCACTGTGGAAAACAGTATGGCAGTTCCTCAAAAATTAAAAATAAAATTACCAGATTATCTAGCAATTCTACTTCTGGGTATATACCCAAAAGAACTGAAGATTAAGTTTGGAAGAGCTATTTGTACACCCATGTTCATAGCAGCACATTTACAATTGCTAAAATGTGGAAGCAACCCAAGTATCCATCGTCAGATGATTGGATAAGCACAATGTGGTATATACATAATATGGAATGTTATTCAGCCTTACAAAGGAAGGAAATTCTGATATATGCTGAAGCATGAATGAACCTCGAGAACATTATGCTATATGAAATAAGCCAGTCACAAAAAGACAAATATTGTATTACTCTACTTATAAGAAGTACTTGAAATAGTCAAAATCATAGATACAGAAAGTTGAATTATAGTTACCAGGGGCCGTGGGAAAGCAGTAAGTAGGGCGTTACTGTTTAAGGGGTATAGAGTTTCAGTTTTACAAAGTATAAGTTTTGGAGATGAATGACAGGGATGGTGGCACACATTATGAGTGTATTTAATGCCCCTGGACTGTACACTTAAAAATGGTTAAGGTGGCAAGTTTTATGTTATGTATATTTTACCACAACAAAAAAAAATTGGGAAAAATGCTTTGACTACGTACTTTATGCTAGATATAATCTTAGACTTACAAGGATGAACAAGAATGAAAATCCCTCAAACTTTTTACTGTCTAATGGAGGACACGATATAGAGCAAAATATTGGAGTGGGGAACTACAAAAGTACCTCTATAGTGTTTATACTGTGTCAGGACCTAAAAGCATCATCTTCTCTAGGACAGAACTTCTCTCAACCTGTGCTGCCTATTGTGTAATATCTGAAGATATTTCTTTGCTATATTTTGTTAGGTTTCCTTGTTCTTTAAGATGAGAGGGTATCTCAAGACACTGTTACTGATTTGTGGCTCAGAATGGAAACCCTTTTCTTGCATCTTATCTTTCTCAAGTTACTAAAGCAGTTATCACTCATCTTTGGCTTTTCATTTTCCAAATTATATTTCTGATATGTTATCTGCTCTCTCATCCATTTAGTCCTTTCGAGTTTACACTAATTCTTCTTTTATTCCTTTACTATCACTTTAGTTAGGTTTAAGAAATTAGAAGATAAACGCGCATGTTCTATTTCCCATGTTAGCCAGAATTCTCTGTATCATCCAATTTGTTTTCTTATCTTCTCAAGTGAACCAATCTCTTCTTTCACCATTGTCAAATGACATTCTGCTTTTGAAATTGTTGTAATATATTGTATTCATTTTGTATTGTTGCTGTAGCAAATTACCACAAATGTAGTAGCTTAAAGCAACAAAATGTATTCTCTTACAGTCATGGAGGTCAGAAGCCTGAAATCATTTTCACTAGGCTAAAGTCATGGATTTGTCAAGCCTATTTTCTTCTGGGGGCTCTGATGAAAGAGTCTTGTTTCCTCACTTTTTTCAATTTCTAGAGGCCACCTATATTCCTTGTCTAGTGACCCTTTGCTCCATATTCAAAACACATCACTCCAGTTTCTGCTCTCATCATCACTTTGCCTTCTTCTCACTCTATACTATCAGCACACCTGTGATTACATTACTGGGCCCACCTAGATAATTCAGTACAATCTCTCCATCTCAAAATCCTTAATTATTCACATCTACAAAGTCCCTTTTGCCATATAAATGAACATTGTCATGGGGTCCAGGTCTTGGCATCTTTGGAGGACCATTTACTCAGAATACCACACATATTCCTAATTCCACTTTTTGTAATATTTTAATGTGTTTTGTTCAACAATTGTCACTAAAAGCCTGGAAGATAGGAACTGAGCCTTTCTTATTTTTTTTAATCCTTGCACAATAGTGGCTCACATGTGAAAACTATAAAATAAATTCAGGAATTGGTATAGGACATTTGTATATTGTCATCTGTATGTTGAAACACATGTTCGTGATCGTACTTGCACAGGCATGTTGAAGCATTGTTAAGGAGGTATAGGAGTCATTCTATATAATAGCAGGAGATTGTATGAGAAGAGATGAGGATCTGAGATGGTATTTGTTGTACTTAACTGTATGTGATTTTAGCCAGTTTCTTAAGAGCATTATGTCCAGGTTTCCCATTTTGAAAATGAAGATCTGGATAATTCTATGGCAAGATAACTGTGAACCTGCTCTGTGGGTTTGTTTTTTCCTCATACTTTATCTTATTTTACCCTGAACACAAATTTTAGATACATTTAAGACTGATACACTTGGAAATAAATCTCAATGACTCAAACTCCTAGGCTATTTTGCTATCATATTTGCATTGCTTACCTGTCAATGCAGATATCTGTTATGCCACCTTCATAACAAGTCTCCTTCTCTGATAACCTGTTTATTAGCATAAATTTGGATAAATTCCAAAAGTGTCCTTGAGGAAGCAAAAATCAAGATTTTTTTAGACAAGACTTTTTTAAATAAGCAAATTCAATTCTAAATATAATCCAGTATCTTTGATGACATGTTTTTTTACAAACTTCACGAAAAATTACATGACTTTACAAACTAAAGAGCTGAATCAGCATTACCTTCGTAACTTTGCGGGCATTCTTTCAAGTAGCAATCTAAAACCCCAAACAGACTGCAACTTCGATAACTTCAGAATTCATGAAAAAAAAGAAAAAAATCAAAATTCTTCAACAAAGAGTATTCTAAATGAAAGACAGCATCTAATGTGAATCAATAGACAGCATAAATTAATAATTATCTCACATCATGAGGTCAAGACACTAAAATTTGCCCTAGGATATATGTTTAAAAGATACATTTAAAAATAAAGAGATGAAAGAAAAAAATAAGACTAAATGAAAAGAAGTAACATCTAAAGAATGGTGATTTAAAAATTCCAAAATTCACTGAAAAGAAATATTGATTGGCTACTCCCACAAAAAGAATTCTAAAATTACTCACAAGGACAAATGTGCTCAGCAACGTGGAACTCAGAGGAATGGTGGTCCGGGGAGGTGGTGCTAAGGTTGCTGTAGTTACTGACCTGTCCATCCTAGGTGCACAGGTAGAATTTACCTAGGGAGTTTACCACATTCATTGCAAAGCATTCAAGAGTTTCCAGATTTTGTCACCTAGGAAACCTATGACCCTGTCCTTTTCAATCTCAGACAAGTTTCTTCTCAAAGGTGACAATCCCTCTTTCATTTTAATCATGTGCTTCTATTCTCTCCTTTGAGAATGCTTGATTTTTTTGCACTGGAAGAGCCCAGATCTTTGAAAACAATGACCTATTCACTGTCTGTTGAGAACTTCAAAGTTTAGACATCTAAGATATACAACCTTCACTACTTGGGTAGAGAAAATTAACTCTTTATTCATTTTTGTCAAACCTATGTGGTGAAATAAAGCATAGGTGGGGATTAAATAAATTAACAAGTGATGAGTTCTTACTGTGGTATTAGCTGTTAATTTTCCTATTGTTGTTTTTAATGTTTTTAGATGAACTTGGGATGAAAGGCATCTAAAAAAATGAAACAAATGTAAATAATTTTGCAACTGTGAATTTCTTAATTTTTTGGAAGCCCGCAATGTTCATATTTCATATCCCAATCCTTTTATCCTTTAAAGTATAAAGTCAATTATAGAGTAAACTGTGTTATCATTTATATCTCAGTAACAACCAACAAGGATGTATGTAGTCATTTTATTAATTATACAGTATACTCAGAGAAATTAAAAGTATATCTATAAATGTTTTTTGTCTTGTCATTCCTGTTTTTGTTATGAACAATATTAATGAATATATTGTAAGAGTATACTGTGAGTTCAAAGCTCACAAACTTACAAAACTTACAAATCAGTCTTTAAGAAATAGTTTAATATTATCAAAACTCAGGAAAAACAAAACATCCAAACAAAATAAACAACACAGTGGTACAAAAAACAGACTCATAATACACATTTTATCTTTCAGATATTTTGCACAGCTCATTTTCACAGAATTTAATTATAAAATGATTAAAATAATTAGTACAAAAATTGAGATTCTGAGGGCTTCCCTGGTGGCACATTTGTTGAGAATCTGCCTGCTAATGCAGAGGACACGAGCCCTGGTCTGGGAGGATCCCACATGCCACAGAGCAACTGGGCCCGTGAGCCACAACTACTGAGCCTGCTCATCTGGAGCCTGTGCTCTGCAACAAGAGAGGCCATGATAGTGAGAGGCCCGCACACCACGATGAAGAGTGGCCCCTGCTTGCCACAACTAGAGAAAACCCTTGCACAGAAATGAAGACCCAACACAGCAAAAATAAAATAAATAAATTAATAAACTCCTACCCCCAACATCTAAAAAAAAGGAGATTCTGAATTAAGGGTTGAAGTTTATGTTACTTTTCTAGATGATTATTGAAACTGTTTCTTTTCTTTCTGCCTACTTTTTCTAGTAAATGAGATGTATTAAAATGTTTTGATATCACTGGTATGCAAAAATAATAAAATGGAGACTACTGAGTTCACCAAGTGTTAGGGATACCACTGGATTGTTTCAAAAGCAGAAGCTTGATTAAGGGCTTGAAATGGAAGATGAGAGATTCCCGGGACAGAGCCCCAAATGGAATATGTGTGATAAGATTTCTCTTTCCTGCACTGTGTTTTAAAGTTTTTTAAAACATTACAAACATTTGAAATTACTGTCTTCTCTGCAGATCTTCACAAGGCTTGCTCTCTCTCACTTCTTTCAGGTTTAAGATAAAAAGGGCTTTTCCTGATCCACCATCAAAAACAAGATCTGCCAGTTATTAAATCGTTAACACTTTATTTTTCTTTCTAGCTCTTACCATACCTAAAATCATTTACTATATTCATTTGTGTATTATGTGTTCCCCATTATATAATCTCTATTGTTTTTCTTGTTTTGAATCCCCTGTGCATACAACAGTGATTAAGGGCATAGATTTTAGAGTCATATAGCCAAGGTTTGAAACCAGGTTCACTACTTAGTAGTCATACATATTAACTCTGTGCCATAGTTTTCTAATTTTCAAAATGACAGTTATAATGCAGCTTATCTAATAGGCTTATACTGATGATTAAATGATATTCTAGAATAGTGCTTGGCATCTGCTTAGCACTATGTAAATGGTTTGCGATTATTTTCCTTCCTTCCTCCCTCCTTCTCTCCTTCCTTCCCTTCCTTCCTTCCTTTCTCTATTCCATTCTCGCTTTATTTCTTCCATAAGTAGCTTTATCTAAGATGTTCCCATCATGCCCCATTTCCTACTGGCAACAGTTTTTATGCCTTTACATTTTACTAATTAAGTAAAGGCCAGCACCCATGAAACATCCCCACGTTCTCCTAAAATTTTTGAAAAGTCATCCATTCCTTCATATTTTTTAAACTTGATTTCCAAAGTTTTCCATAAGTTGTTTAAAGAGTTGCAAATAATGTTATTTACAGAATATTATAAATCTTAAAATTTTAAAATAGTTTCAGTTCATTTTTAAATGCATCCAGTAGAATCTAAATATGTAGCAATTTTATACCCAACATTATCCATTTAAGAAAAGAAAAAGATCTCATCTTTATCAATTCAGAAATTTTACATCATTTTTTTTTCTTTAAACTCATGTATCTGTTTCAATTCTTCCATACAACTTTATCTTAAAGCAATGTATTTTATACTTGGAAATAGTTTATTTTTTTACTCTATCATACTTCTTTATAATAATATGTTAATGCATTGAAACGATCTCTTTACTTATGTGCTAAAATTATTCTGGTTTAAATTTTCATTATGATATCTATTAGTAAACAACTGATCAAAAATACAGTATAGGGCTTCCCTGGTGGCACAGTGGCTGAGAGTCCACCTGCCGATGCAGGGGACACGGGTTCGTGCCCCGGTCCGGGAAGATCCCACATGCTGCTGAGCGGCTGGCCCGTGAGCCATGGCTGCTGAGCCTGCGCGTCCGGAGCCTGTGCTCCACAACGGGAGAGGCCACAACAGTGAGAGGCCCGCGTACCGCAAAAATAAATAAATAAATTAATTAAAAATACAGTATAGTACAAAGTTGGATAAATGATTATTAAACATAAGCAATAAATATTTCTAGTAAAGAACCTTCTAATAAATATAGGAGGCTTTGTTTTCTCCTAATTGGTTTAATTATTTGAGAATGAACATTTTTCAATGCATGAATGCGAAATGGTTTAGCATCAACTCTATTTCTACTTTTTCCGTTAAAATGTGTAAGCTCTGAGAAAATGCGTTCACATAAACAAATAGATGGGAATGGAAGGAATTTTATTATAGAAGTGTAACTTAATTATTTTAACTCCATCCAAAAATCATATAATAATCTATGTGTCAGAAATCATAAATGGGGCTTCCCTGGTGGTGCAGTGGTTGAGAGTCCGCCTGCCGATGCAGGGGACGTGGGTTCGTGCCCCGGTCTGGGAAGATTCCACATGCCGTGGAGCGGCTGGGCCCGTGAGCCATGGCTGCTGAGCCTGTGCGTCCGGAGCCTGTGCTCCACAACGGGAGAGGCCACAACAGTGAGAGGCCCGCGTACCACCAAAAAAAAAAAAAAAGAAATCATAAAATGATCTATCATGAAAAATTACTTTTAATGACTTATCAGCTGACAGCTAGATTAGATTTTGCTTCAATTTCTTTTGTTTCCAGAGAGTTCTTAATTGTCTGTTGAAACACTTTTATGATGGCTGCGTTAAAATCCTTGTCAGATAATTACAACATCTGATTCATCTCAATGTTAGCCTCTGTTGACTGTCTTTTCTCATTCATATTGTGATTTTCTTGGTTCTTGGTATGAAGAGTGATTCTTTCCATTGCTTCCTGGACATTACATTATGAGACTGGATTCCTTTCAATCTTCTTTTTTTAGCAAGTGGTCCCACTTTGAAGTGCAGCATGAGAGCTGGGTGGGTGTGTATGCTAGGCTCACTGATTCTGGCTACCTTGTTGCAGAGGGTGGCTTGGAAATTCAGCTCCTCTCTTTCCTAGAGAAGGTGGGAAACTGACTTGTACTTCTGATTGTTTCCTGGGGGTGGGAACTGGGGGTGTGTCATAAAAGCAGGTCCTTGCTGAGCCCTGAGGTAATCAAGCAAAGGTAAGCAGAGGGGAAACTCTTACTCCTCTGTTGTCTCAGGATGAATAGGAAGGTTGATGTCAGGTAGAGGTGGAAGTCCAGTTCTCCACTGGCTCTGACACCAGGAGTTGCAGATCGTGGAATCTGTATCAGCCCCAACTTGCAGCACCTTTTTCAGTCTCATTAACGCCAGGTGGAGGTGGAGGCTGATTCACTCTGAACCCTGCTGACACTGGGGAGGGGGTGAAACATTGGTGACTGGTAGCCCTGCCTTCCACCACCTTATCAAGTTTTGTTTCTTCTGCTGATGGACCCCACTGAGACCAAACTGGGAGGAAACTCTGAGCATAGCCTGCTTTTGCCAGGTAAGAGGATGGAAGAGCAATTTCTTGCTCAGCCTCTCCCCAAGGGTGGGCGGGACAGGGTGAGAAGTGTGAGGTGGGGGGTAGGAAAACATCTCCCTGTCTCTCGCTGTTAAAATCATGACTGTGGTGGTATTTTTCCACTAATGGGCTACAGTGTGTACTGCTAAAAATGTTTCCTGTTGTAAGGCCTCCCTTTTCCTGTGTCTGTGGACAGGGAGAACAGTCTTTGCCCGGAGTGGATTTGATCTCTGCCTGTTGGTGGCCTAGGCTGGAGGCTTTGGCAGTGCCCTGTCTTGCATATAGCAGAGGCAATGAGGAAACCTAGGGGACTCAGCAGTGTCAATCCTCAGACCCTCAGGTCAGTCCATCTTCTTTCCACCTTCCAGAGTCTTCTTATGCTTGTTTGATGTATTATTTCCAGACTTTTTTTTTAGTTTTAAGTGGGAGGGCCTAGAAGAAATGGAACTACTCCATCTTGGTAGAACCAGAGGTTTCATACCTTCAATTTTTGAAAAGCAAGGAATTGGATACCACTTGACATGTAAGAACATGTTTTCCAGTCCTTAGATTCATCTCTTTCTTAATTTTAGGTAAATGTATTTAAAAGAGCTTAATGAAGTTCATTAACTAATTCTTAATTTTTCTCTGCCATTTTTTCACTTAAAACCACCCTCTTTAACCCAATAAAATAATTTTTGATTATTTTAAATTTGGTCAAGTCTGATATTTTGTCCAGATTGACCAGTGTGTACAGACATTTCAGCCAATCACTTATGAGGCAAAGAAAAGGAAGTTGGAGGACCTGTGTCTAACCTTGTCGTAAGTAAACAAGGAGGGTGTCTGTGAGTTTCAGTCTTATGGGGAAGGGTGACTCCTTGCATTAGCCATTTCCTGGAACACAAAAGAGTGGGTGAATTAAACCCTCACTGTTTTCAGGGATCACAGGACTCAGGTGAAGTTCAACATTGTCAGTTTTAAAAGGATCACCCCAGCTGGTGTGGTAAGATTAGACTCTTGGGGGCCAGCATAGAATGAAGAAGGGTAGTTAAGAGTTTAACACTGTACTAAGGCTGGCTTGGACCCCATTGGTGGTTAGGTTTTAGATATATTTTGAAGGACCATTATTAAGATGTATGTATTGCCATATGAACAGCTACTCTTGTGCTTCCAACTGCTGCTTCATAGTGTGTTATGTAGGCATCCACACTACATATGTCAAATTAATAAACAGAAACCTCAAATAAACAGAGCTGGGAGACCACAACAGGAAGCTCTCCTGCCCTGTGATGATAGCAGAGCCCAACAGAAAGAAGACTCTTATTCTTTCCTGTCAAGGACTCAGCCAATGAAAAGCCATGGACTCTTTGTTCACTATAGCCCTCCCAACTTTTCCTTTTCCTCTTTATAGAAGCTTTCTCCTTACCCTGCTGTGTAGGGACTTGAAGGTTGTGGACCCTGAATTTCAATTCTCTTCTGATCCTATATAGACCCATCTTTGCTGGAGAAATAGCTGTTAGTCTGTTTGTTTCAGATCAACAACATATAACCTATCCACAGTCCCAGGAATGGATCCTCAGATTGCCTTCAACATTCTGCCACCATAAACATAACTTTGGATCCTTACAGGGTCCATTCAGATATTCTCTTCATATATATACTGAGGAACAGAGTTACTTTGACATGGAGTACAAATACACTAAAGTTACCGAGGTTCTTCTGGATCCTTCTCTAGAAAGGATGCAAAATGACATTTTCATCAACAGTATGTGGAGTTGTGTCTCTCCCCAATTACTCCTGAAATTAACCAATTTAACAATTACCTGAATTTAAATAATTCAAAATGAAATAAAATTAAAATTTTAGTTCTTTAGTTTCACTAGTCACATTTTAAATGCACAAGAGCAGAATTTACATTGTCACAGAAAGTTTTAGAATTTCAAATATCTTTCCCCATTCTCTCATCTCTATATAAATGTTGCTTTTGGTATACTTTTTGGAATAGAAGTTCCTAATTTTGATGAAAACTAAACAAAAAATCTTCTCCTTAACAAAATGCCCTAAATTGTAGAACACCGGAAGCTCTAATCAGATGGTTGTTTTATATATGAAGAAACTGATGAGAAAACTTAAGATCTGTCTATTGAGTCTATGCTCTTCCTACTTTACTACATTAGAAAACTGTGGGTCAATCTGTCCATATCATTATTTCCTTCAACCATATATAACCAGAAATGGTTTGCAGACAGCTTAAGGGTGAGTTCTATGTTTAGGGCTTAGAAAATTCAAATCTTGACATTGATTTAAAACATATCCATATTCTTTCAAAAGCACCTGAGTACCTGGCAAGATTTGCAATTTTAAAGAAAGCGGGGATCTAATTAATACTGGGGTATCATAAAATTGATTTTGCAAGGGTCTGTATCTAAGATAATGTGCATTAGAGCAATTTATAAATCCCCAAAGCACTGTACAGATTACAGTGACTGAGCCAGAGATACTTGGTGAGAGAAATTATGAGCCAGGATTGGAGTAGATCCTTCAGAGCTGAATTGGCAGTTTGTTATGTGTCTGAGCTTTGTTTGTTTTGTTTTTGCCTTTGTTTTACTTTTGTTCACCATTCTTCCTACTTTTCTGTCATTTGCAGCCACAGATTCACATCTGATTGGGGCAAATGGCTCACTAACTACATGAGAAAACCTCAGCTGTAGTAATCTCCAGCAATGGGAGAGATGAAAGGTTTTTTTTTCCCCTTATCTCTTCAGTGCCATAGTTACCAATCTTAGCTCCTAAAAAATAGAGGATCTCCCACTGCTCCCAGGCAAAACCATATTTTATCCTCTGCTAATAATTAGGCAGTTCATAATATGAATGTTATTTATCATTTATTTCATTTCCCAATGCTGGTTTTACTCACACTGTTGCTTGCCCTTCTGCTTAAAGTAGGAAGTTTTCAAATATTTTGGCAACTTGATCTCTGAAATGCTGTGAAATAATCACACCTGGTAAAGGATAAAAATGGCAGAGGGTGTTGTTCATACAATGCAACACAGCTTCTGGGGATACATTCCCAGATTCACTCTGCTATCCTAGGGTCCCTCTCACATCCAATAACAACTCTTCTATCCCACATTTGGAACACTGGAAAACAAGATACTTAATTTAGTAAATTAATAACTGATTAATTAATAATGTATTAATAGTAATTCTCAAAGAAGGACTTACTGCATAGACTCTTTAGCATATCAGAGAACTTCAACAAAGTCAGCATAGCCCTTGTATAATATATCTTCCACCATGATGACAGAAAAAGGACATCTTGCCAAGGAAACATAGGTCCTTGCTTAACTTGCCTAAGAATAATAGTTCCAGTCAATTGACTCCATCCAGGGTCCACAAGAGAGAATCAATCATGGAATGTTGGTGTCAGTGGGTTCTCATGCACCATTCAAGAAAATTTCCATGTACTTTCAGAAATTTGTCAAACCGTAGATATTTGTGAGGTGATTGGATTTTATTATTAAAAAGTCAATTCTTTTTTTAGTTTATTTTAATGCTCTGTATTAGTCTTCACAACTATGGTGAATTATAATAATAATATCTTGGCAGATGAAATAAGTGTTTCTTTTTCTTTATAAACATTTAAGTTACACTAATGTGAATTCACAACATGTTTTGCAAAGTGCTATGATGGATTGGTTGGAATATTAAGAAGTAATTATGGAGACTGTATTTTTACAAATAAGCATATAGGGAAAGGGAATGTGAAACTTATTTGTTATATCTTTTTATTAAAAATGTTGCCATGTTAGAGCATAAGAAGCTGGAATTTTTTAATTATAAATTTATCTGATCTAGTCTTTATTTACACATTAGTTGCCCAAGTCTAACAGCATTCTTTTACCAGAAATAGAGCCTAGTTAGTGCCCTCTGTCATTTTATTTTATATTATATCTTGGTATTTTGGAAGTGTTGCTGAAAGTCTGAAAAGTAGGAGTTGCTGATATAATTTTAATTTGGAGAAATGACTAAGCTTGACATCAAGTGAGAACAAGAAAATTCTATATTTAGTCTTTTCAAAAATCTTTCCATGTTATAGAAAGTCTAGGGTGTATCTAATAAAAACAAGAAGTTGCAAGTTACATTGGATTTACACTCAAAGATTACCTTTGTATTTGTTGTAAAAAATTAATAAACAGAAACCTCAGTTAAACAGAGTGGACACCAGAAGGGGGAGCTCTCATGCCCTCATGCAGAGCCCAACAGGAAGAAGAACTCCTCTTCTTTCCTGTCAAGGACACAGCCAATGAAAAACCATGGACTCTTTGTTTATGAAAGTCCTCCCAATTTCCTTTTCACCTCTGTAAAAGTGTTCTCCTTCCCTTGCTATGGGAGGGATTTGCATGTGGCTCACCAGGCTTACAGACGCTGAATTGCAATTCTCTGCTGATCTCAAATAAAACCATTTTTGCTGTAGAACCATCTGGAAGTCTATTTGTTTCAGGTCAACAAGGTTTAAGGGATTAAACATTTTGCTCAAAAATGTAGCATTTTGTAATAAACATTTATGATTTTATTAAAATTTAAATAATTTAACTTTTCATATTTTGAGAAAAATTAAATACTTTTAGCATATAACTATCATAAATATGTAGGTGAAATGAAAGATATGTGTTATTACATATGAAATTTTATTTATAATTTTATGTCCACCAAATTTTATTTCTTTCCTATTATCATTATTGCCATGATGAAATTATTTAAAATGCAAGAAACTGTAAGAATATCTTATGAAAAGTCACAGGAATTGAAAGCATATGAAACTCAGCAGTATTTTAACATACACTGTCTCAGAAGACTTATTACTTTTCAAAATGTCAAATATAATGAGTGACAATTTTGAATTTTTCTAAACCGACAGGCAAAATGTTAAATAGGACATTATTTCTGCAGAATCCTAACTTGTTTTTATAGAAAAATAAATATCAGTGATGAAATGTTATCACCTTAATTTTTCTGTTTTAATGAGGTATTTATATGGAACAAAGAACCAGTTCATTTGCTTAACTTGAAGAGGGTTTTTAGATTTAATTAAGACTCATTTAAAAAAGATATAAAGTATTGAGGTTAAAGGCAAACAGAGTTTTATTCTATTCTGTTTATAATAGAAAAAAATATCTTGTAATGAAATTGCCATTAGTGCATTCACTTGGTAGAGGCAGTGTGGGTGAGGTGGGGTGGAGAAGAAAGCATTATTAAATGACCCCAAAATCTTCCTGAAAGTACTGGCCATGTCAGTAAGAAGGAAACAAGAAACACAGTAACAAATAGTTCCTTTAAAATGGGTCAAATAGACAATAGACAAATATACTTTTTTCTCCTATAGAAAAAAACATGATCAAAATACAGTTATGTCCAATTAAAGATTTGAAATTTTCCAATAATTATGCTGGCAGGAAGCAAAGACATACATAAACTGATCAGGGAGAAGGGGGTTAAGCTGTGCAAGATTCACTAATCAGAGAAAAGGTCACGTATTGATACTACCAAAATTTCATTAGGCTCAGGATCCATGTACTAGAAATCAATGTTTCCTTGGCTTCTGCATTTCTGCTCTGTAATATGTCATTCTCCAGAGGTCTCACTTCTAATAGGAGGACATAGCAGTGTTACATCCTTTCCGGAGCACAAAGACAGCAAGAAATTAGGAAGAATTTGCAGGTTAAAACAGACAGGGATTGTAATTCCTATAGCTGAGGGACTTAGGAAGCAGAAATGGGAAAACATAGCTGTGACTGTGAAGCTAAAAGACTTGTTGTGCTGGCCAATGCCCAGAGGAAAAATAAAACTGGTCCTGGGAACTTAGAGCTTTTTGCAGCCTTCCAAGTACAATCTAGTCAAATTAGAATAAATCCACATAGGGCCTTGCACTTCAAATTGCTGCAAAATGGTTGTAGAACAGGGAATTACCAAAGTACTCGGATTTAACAAAGTAAAATACAAAAACGATGAACAATAATAAATAAGTAAATAAATATAAATCCACTTCAAAGCAGGATTAAGTTACATAGGCTTTAGTTTCATGTGATTTTATAGATACAAAGAGGAGCAGAAATATCTGCTTTTACTTACATTGTATTTACCTCATTTAAATAAAAGTGATAGACATCATTTTTTTTTTTTTTTTTTTTTTGCAGTACGTGGGCCTCTCACTGTTGTGGCCTCTCCCGTTGTGGAGCACAGGCTCCGGACACGCAGGCTCAGTGGCCATGGCTCACGGGCCCAGCCGCTCCGTGGCATGTGGGATCTTCCCGGACCGGGGCACGAACCCGTGTCCCCTGCATTGGCAGGCGGACTCTCAACCACTGCGCCACCAGGGAAGCCCCTGTTCTATATATTTGTGAGTACTTATTTTTGTTCTTTTTCAAGATGGTTTTTGAGTTAGTTTTCTTTTTACTACAAGTGCAAGAACTTCTAACTCTCAAGAGAAAATATTTGTAAATTCTTCAAGGCAGTTGCTATACAACTTGGGAAAAATAACCGAAGTTAAGCAGGGTATGAAGTGGAAACTTTGTAAGTTGAACTTTCAGGTCACTTCACTGGAATTCAGTTCTTAACAGCCCCAAAGCAGTTTATATATTTTAGAACTGCAAGCAAATCATGCCTTTCTCTGGACATTCTTTTGAAGGCAGAAAAATGTAACACTGGGAAGAAACATAACATTATATAATTATTTACTCTTTTGCTCTGAAAATAATGCTGGTCATGGACTATCCTAAGTATTCTACTTATGTTGTAGGCATTTAGTGTGTATATATGCCCAGGGCATTGCATGTGGCACTGAAGTCATTATGAAAATGAATGGCATCAAGCTTCATCTTTTATGGAGTTCACACTCCCATTGGCATGGCTGGGGGAGCACTTAATGCCTTAAGGAATTTCTTGCAAGACAGAGAAACTTGTTTGAGGTATTAACTACCTTACATGCCCTATGTGCAGATAATTATACTTGAGGATGGAATGGCTTGGGATATACATCCATAGGGAAAACAAAACCTGGCACAGAAAATTGATCATCAGAGTAATAACGATAAAAGAAGTTATTTATAGTGGCATGTATACCTTTATTAATATACACGATTTTAAAAGTTTCATTTTGTTATTAGAAAAATTATATGTTCATGGTAGAAAATTTAGTGATTAAAGAAGTTTTGGATAAGCACAAACAATAGACAATAGCTATTTTTAGGATTCTGTATATATTTCTCATGAACAAATTAAAGTGCCCAACCAAGCAGCCTTAAACATTAGTGAGTGGTGGGAAAATTCAAAATCAAATACAATATCTATCAAAATTGGTTAATATTGTTCCATCAACAAAAGCCATACTACTGAATGGAGATGTTCTAGTGCACTCAGTATTTTAAAATCCTGGTGTGCCAAATGCCAACCGATAAACGAAAAATTTCCCTTCTAGGAAGTCAAGTGATTTCTGATTTTAAAAAATTAGTTAGAATATGGTACTAATGAGTATGAACATGATTGCCTATGGACTTAAGAACTGAGAATGGGAAAAATGAGACATAAGCTTGCTATTTTATTATAAAAAATATTACTTATATTACTACTGCTACTAATATTTTTATTAGTATGAAACTTGCAATACCACTTTCCTTTTAAAACTATGTATATATTATTTTTTAAATAAGAAAAAAATGTAAAAATATATCTTAAGCAAATAAATATACATGTATGCAAATATATATCCATAAGGATGTTCTTTGAGACGTGGATTTAATAATAAAAGGGACAATCTAAATGCCCAACAAGATAAAATCAGTGTAAATATAATTATATATAATGGAATATTCTGAAGCTATCAAAATAACAGTGTGGAATATTATTTAATGGCATGAGAAATGTTCATTATGCATTGTTAAGTGAATATAAAAGAGATTATAAAACAGTATGATTTCAGTAGTAGTTGTTAACATTTGTTGATTTCTTTTTATGTGGTAGGCACTGTATTAAGTGCTATACATGCATTTTTCTCATTTGCTCTCCATAATAACCCCGTGAAATCGGTAATGTTGGCGAGTCTAAGTGACTTTAAACAAGGTTATAAAATCTGTACAATAATGGTTCTCTGTTTTTAAAAATAAATAAAACTAAAATACACACGTGTATGTATACACACACATACACAGATGTTAGCGATTACCTCTGTTGTAGAATGATATTCATTTTATCTTTCTTGCTACTTTGTATTTTTGATCTTCTACAATAAACATATATGATATGTTTAATAAGAAAAAGTTAAGCCAAAGATCATTTAGTCTTGTCTATATAAAGCATTTATTAAGTCCTTACTGTGTGCCAGGTACATTACTGGGTTTGGAGGATGCTAAAATGAAAAGATAGTGTTCTTGCCTCTTTATAAATATATATATATTTTTCAAGATAATCCCTTGTCTACCTGCATGATCATATGTGGTGACCCCAAGGTTGATTATGTTATTACAAGACAGCTTATATTTTTCAAATATTATATTTTCATCACAGGAGTATGTAAACTTTATTTAACAGAAAGAAATCAGTATGTTACAAAGATTTTCATAAGAGGACACACAAAACAGACAAAACACATATAATAATTTGGCTTGTCAAGCGTAAAGCCTTTGGAGTTTTTAGGCTGATAAGATATACTATTTTAATATTTCAGTTATCCTACTTGTTTTTCTCCTTCATTCAACAAATACTAATTCAGCACTTACTGTGTACCTGATAGTTTTTTAGTGACTGGGACACAGCACTGAACAAGAATGATAAAGTCTCTGTCCTAGTGAAACTTATATCCTGATGAGAGAGACAAAGACAAATACACACACACACACACACACAAATACATTTTGTTTTACTTCCACTAGCAATAATCATTAGTGTCTTAGACAAAAATATCTTGCCTATTGTGTATGTTTTCTTTTGTATTTCATGATTTCCTTCATAGCATTAAAGCTCACCACAATCTAATTTATGTCTTTTTTATTCCGTAACTAATTCTCCCACCTATAGCCTCTCTTTAGGTTAATCTTTCCTGTTTACCACTGATAATTGATACTGCTACAGTGTATTTTTCAAACTCCAGAAACACATCATGAAATAAATGTAATTGGTGCAAACCAGCATTTTTGTAATAAAACAGAAATGTAAGCGAACAGAATAAAAAAAAATCGGAGTGCTTTGTAGCTAGTAAGAATAAGTAATGTTTTATGAAATATTTTTTCAAAGGTAAGGGGATTGAGTCTAATGTAAAATATATTTCTTACAGAAGATTGAAGTCAAATTTTTTGAAAGCCACACTACACTCCTAGACTATTATGCTCCCCATATTATCAGTCTGCTCAAAAGCATACTGTAACAACCTATTTTCTACCTAATTATATATTTTATTATCAACTCTTGTCACTGCCATGGGATATTTTCTTCTCCATAGTTTCCTCTAACCTCGGATTTATTTCTCTCTTCAATTCAACAGTTAGATAGATGATAGATAAATAGATAGATAGATATCTCTATGTGTAGATAGATAGAAAGATAAATAGATATAATTAAACTACATGTTGCTTCATGCTTAATCTTTACTCAGAATATTCTCATACTATCTTCCACATTTTCACTGTCAATTTCCCATGCACTCCAGTTTGCATGGCATTGTTCAAAGCCATTTTTTTATGAAGCAATGTTTTTGCCCAAATTAAGAGCTCACATTTATCTTAACTACATGACTGCTTTATTAACATTCCTCAAAATGTATGTTTCACGTGGAAGAGGTAATTTTTAATCATATTCCTTTCAGAACAGCTTAATTATGTCCTTATAGTTCTTGCTCAATAAATTAAGTTCATTGAAATTGAATTGGGTAGAGATGTTAGATTTAAATCCAGAAAATAATCATAGAAATACCCAGGACTTTTCCTAAAACAAGAATGAAAATATGTAGAGATTTTAATTTTATATAGCAATAGCAAATGAGTTTCATGTTCTTTTTTGTTGGTCTGTGCCTAGCATATAAGAGGTATTCAATAAATGACATTTCTCAGAAGAGTTTGTCCTGCTTAAAAAGTCTAATACCCTGATCTACTTTAAAACTTCTCACTTCCTAAATGGAAAATGTTTGTTGAAAGAAGAAACATGGCAGAGAACTTTTGATTCTTAGGTTGTTCTGGTTTATAACACATTTTCTGCACTTTTACTGCCCCAGTGTGTCAGAAAATGACTTGAAGAGCTGTAACTTTCCATAATAAGTTACTTTATAGAATCTTTTATGTTTACTGACTGTAATATAAATTTTGATAAACACAAAGAAAAAGAAAGTAAACTTGAACAGAGTGACTCTAAACAGTGTTTGTTTATTACAGTAGAATTTCATTTAGTCTGAACATTTGACTTCTTTTTCCGTGTGTTTTCTACTTGCCAAAAATATTCTTTATTCATATTAGAATTAATCATCACTGGATATAATAGAAAATATGAGTGAATTATAACTGGAATTTTTAATACTGATTTTCATCACATTTTTATCTTTGTGCACTTTTCATACCAAGTGAAATTTCTCACTCTGGTGTACTAGAAATCAAACTCCATAAAATGGTGTTGCACTTTAATGGTGGTAACATATCCCCATGAAGAAGCATGCACGGAGATGGCCTTAAGCATGTTAAATGAAAACAATAATTTGGTATAAATGACCATACCACACTAGATATGTAGCACAAAATACACAGAACTAGCTTTCAACAATTCATCCTAATGCCAAAAGATTGGCAGTTTGCTCTGTCACATAATTCTAACACAGAAATAATGAAGCATGCCAAAACAGAATAACAATATTTTAGTACCCTGGGCCAGAAATAATGATAAATTAGAAATCTTCTCTCCCTGTCAAATACCCTCATTGAGTTACATTACTAGCCACCATGTGAGAACTACAGAAAAATGTTCATTTTAACAGTGGAGAAGTTTGATATTCTAAGTGCTTAAGTTAATTAAAAATGAAAAGCAATGTTTCATAAGTTATAATATGATTCTAACAGTTTAATTTATAAAATATGGCTAACTAGGAAAGGATATACATTATTAATTGATGCAAAAGTATTTTATGCATAATTGTACAACGAACATTAGTAAGCATGGGGAGACACTCAGAATACCTAAACAAATATCCTTATTACTGACTGCTCTAACAGTACTGAAATACCATCGAATCAAGTGACTACAGATTTTCGTAAGTTGTGAGCATCTAAGGAGTCAAGATGTCTATATCATTGGGGAACAGTAGACATAAAATAGTTTTAGTGTAATTTGGGGAAAAACGCATTTTGAGTCAAGTGTGGGAGCACAAAAAGAACTGCCCACTGATGTTTGGGTTCCAAAATAAGTTACTGGGTTTAGAGTTGAATAGGAAGTTGGAAACGGGTTGGAGGAAGAGGACAGGTGGTAAGATGGAGAGAATATACATTAAAAATGTTGAGTTACACAAAATTTTGTATTTTGACACTTTCTCAATTTTCTTGTTTAGGGACGTATGGAAGATAATAAATTTATAGAAATAAGGTTATTTATTTCACCATAGAGATAATTCCCTCACTGAATACAACAACCATAGAAAGGAGTATTATGTCCAAATTACAAGAGTAAGTAAATATTGATAAATCCTGGTACACGCATAGAACAGGATGTTACACGCTTTAAAATATTTTTGAATAATTTTAATAACAGTTAAATTTATTTTAGATAATAAAAATAATATATTACTACACATTAAATATAATCCTAGATATTTGTTGAAAACTACTACAAAGTAATTCACAAATATCACATATGGTAGTTATATATGTGTTGGTATTATAGGTACTTCTCATTTCATTTTTACTACTTCATTCTTTTCCCAAACTTTTAAATAATAGTTATCCATTCCTTTTAGAATATGAATAAAAGGAAACAGTATAAAAAATGACTTTGGAAAAATTATTCAGTAATCACAGCCATTTTATTTCCTCATTTTGTTTGATATCAATATTGCGGGAAATTTTCTGGTTTTGTTTATTCTGGTTGTATTTTCTTCTACAATGTGACCACTTTATAAAGGTAGTTATGGAATCTTCATTATTTCATCATAGCCTAGTTAACTTGAAAACACATATTTTTACAAATCTTTTTCTATTCTGTGCAGAATGATGATGTGTATCAGGTGAATTTCGGGTTAAAGGCTGGGGGCAGGTCAGGAATACAAATGTAAGTAATACTTTGATGTGGACAATATTATAGCAGGTTTATGTTGTGAAAAAAATTCAGGTCTTCCACATTAGCTCCTACCTGTTGGATAGTGGAAAAAAACAGTTAACTTCTGATCACTTCAACATGATTTAATCATATATGTTCTCTCCAGGGCACTCAGTTTTTGCAAGGACGGACCAGGTAAGTGAATTGGTGCCCTCCCCCCTCCTTCCACACCCACTCTCCATATGTCATCTAGCTGAATGGGGAAAGGAGACACCATGAGGTCACTTGGTCCCCTTTACTCCTTTCAGCTCTATATCTGTCCTCTCCTCACTGCTTACCTTCCTGGCATTTAAGGCTAAAGTTACCTAATGGTAGAACTTATAATTTGTTCTTGGCTTCTCTGAGAGACTTCCTTGGCTGGTTTATGTGAGAATTTAAAATTCAGGGCTTCCTTTTCCTCCACCAGGTTCAATTTGACAAGAGATAATTTGACCAAGAATAATGTCAATTTAACTCTAAAAATGTTATCTAAAACACTTGAATATAAAGGTGAAGATAGAAAAGTTTTTTGTAGGTAAAATTACAAAGGTATGTAGTGAGGTTTCATATCTTCTAGCTACGATTATTGCTTTGAAATTTGTGATAACAGATCATGAATTTTCTACTTTATATTCCTGAGTTCACACTTATATCAGATTAAGTCAGTCTGTTACTTCCTACATAGTAGCTGAATGGAAACATTTTTACCAGGCGTACAAATCTTATTCTCTCACTGTCATCCTTTGGCTAGTCTCTTGATGTTCATTGCTACAGCTCGATGGATTTTTCCTGACTCTAATTTAGCTATTTTTCATGACTCATTATCTTAGCAGTCACCACCACAAGAGTTATTGAGCATTCACTCTGTGCAAAATCCTGTCCTATATAGTTAAAGGCAGGGGGTTACAAAGGAAATAAAATACTTGTTCCCTGCTGTCAATGACATTACAATCTAATGGGCTTTAAAAATCTCTGCTGTCTTAGTGTTTAGCCTGGTGCCGTATCAGTTTCTGTCTTAGTATTAAACACACCAGAAACTCACTAAAACACCTTTTACTACAGAGCAGAATTTGCTTTATTTTTTGTTGTTGTTGTTTTTGTTTGTTTGATTGTTTTGGCGATACGCGGGCCTCTCACTGTTGTGGCCTCTCCTGCTGTGGAGCACGGGCTCCGGACGCGCAGGCTCAGCGGCCATGGCTCACGGGCCCAGTCCGGGGTATGTGGGATCTTCCCGGACCGGGGCACAAACCCGTGTCCCCTGCATCGGCAGGCGGACTCCCAACCACTGCGCCACCAGGGAAGCCCCAGAATTTGCTTTGAAGAAGATTAACTTTGACATTATTCTTGGTTAATGATAAATTCAAAAGACTTTTTAAGTTTTAAGTTTTCATGGATATTGAGGACAATATTCTGTGCCACTTTAGAATAATAATTATTTTAATTTATTTAAATAGCATTTTACATTTAAACTATTAAATATATAATATATAAAATATGCTTTTTATATAAATATTATTTATTTTATCTTTATATAAATATATATAAACTTACTACTAACAGAAAAAATGTTTGATGTTATGATAGTCTTAAAGTTGAGGAAATCTAGGCTCACAGTATATTCTATTACTGCTGGCAGAGTATGATGAGAAGTCAGTGTCTTGTTTTCAAGACAAGTGTTTAGAAAGAGGCTCTGCTTTAAGAAAAGCAAACTGATAAACATTTGTAAAGAATATATTTAGTTAAAAGGTCAATTGAATATTGCCACTTCTTGTTGTCTATGTTAGGTAAAACACTTCTAATGCATTGCTGCCATCTGAAACTCTAATCTCATGTGACAAAGCTCCAGTCACATATGGAGAAAGGTTGATATAAACTGTAATTCTAACTCTAACCAAATGTCCCACAAATGTAGGGAACCAACTTAGATAATTGCTATTCAAAGCGGTAATTCCTAGCCAACATGTAACAACATAAAGACCACACTGGTGAGTAAATATCAAATCCTTAAACAGGAAAATAAACTTTATTCTAACTATTGAAATATATTTCTTTTATATGGGTTTATCCAGCATTTTGGTGCATAAAGAGAAGTAACACAGAACAGGACTTGCAAAATACATGGGAAATACATTTTAGACTCTGGAGAACAAAGAGAAGAAATGATTAAATCTAACTTTCTGAGCCCTTCTGTGTTGCATGCACTATTTATGAATCTTTTTCTTAATTGTGAATTTTCCCTTTGTGGGATGTTATCCTGTATTTTATTTTTAAAAGTTTATATAATGCTATATATTATTTGTTATGTAAACAAAATAATTACATAAATTTAGCAAATACGGTATGTATCTACAATAAGATTTACAGTTTTTTGTATTTAGAAAATAAACCTTATACTGTCTTTTTTTCAGAGCTATAGTTTTTATTTAATATGGAACTACAGAACCTACTCAACTGACAAAAATTTGATCTTACCTAATTATAACATGATATAGCATGCACAGCTGTATATAGGCATGGATTATGTGATAAAGCTTGAAGGATGTACAATTAGCTTAACAAATATATGGAAAAGGACTTCCCATTGTTTAATGTCTCATCTTTACACTTCGAATACTATTATTGCTCTGGCAGCCTATAGGTCTTGCTCACTAGCATTTAATTTTGAAAAGATAAATGGTGTCTAGGCTGAGTTATTCCTTAGTTTAACAATTTTTGAAGCATTTTAGAATGCCTTCTGATCATTATAGTTCATATCCTTGCAGAGATCAAAATCTATCCAGAGAACGCCTTTGCAGTTTTCTTCTTCCCACGAGGGAATTTCAAACAGCATGTCTCTAGGCTGTGAAGTGGTTTTTTTTTTTCCCTACGTTGAGAAATAATTTTTTTTAGAAGCCAAAAAGTTACTTTCTAGTGGCAATCTTTTACTCTCCAACAATCTAAGTTATGACCACTGTGTTTTTTCAGGAGTAGATGTTCTTAAAGATTGTATTTATTATTCATATTTTTTTCAAATGCTAGATTGACATTTCAATTTATTGATGCTAAAATTCTGGCTAACATACAGTCACAATAGTAATTTCTTTCTGATGTTATCAGAAACTCAGCCCTTTCTTTATACTTTATAATTACTTTTCTGACATTTCCCATAGTCTCAAAACAAAAAAAAGCTTTTAAAAATAGAACATCTTATATTACTTTATTATGAAAATGCCAAAAAGATATAGATTGCTTAACAAAGAGCAAAGCAAGGGACATGTGTAAAAGTGTTTATTAGATGAATCTTAGAGAAAACTGAATCCTTCAAATTAATATTAAAATATGGTCAGGATATTATATAATATAGCTATTTTTTTACCCATGTGTTCTACTTATAAATAGGAGTTAAAAAGATTCATGTTGGTATTACCTGGGATAAAGCCATTTTAAATATCTGATTATTTGGTTAAACCCAAATCTGTCATATTTTTTAGGGAGTTGTTGGTACACTTAAAATTGATCTATTGATATATTTTAGTGCAAATTTGTATGTCTCCACTGAGCCTGTACATATAATTTACATAACTTATTTCAAGGTTTATTGTCCCATCATTAATTATAACTACACCTTCTATTTTAGTAAGCATGAAGCATATCTATGCAATTTATGCTAAGTTTGATTAGGTCATATATGTCTTCTTAGTGACATTAGACCAGAAACAAATCATTGATATCAACATTTTCCAAGAGTCCAGAATATGATGGGTTTGGTTCCTGGTGGGAGAATGTGTGCCATACTCCAAATTTTAATCATCTCCTAGTTAAGAGTATCTTATACTAGCTTGAAATAAAGAGTAAGGTAGTCCAAATTTCTAGGTTGATAGAAGAAAATTATTTGCATAAAATCTGGAAATAATTAGCATGCCCTGCATCATGAGGTGATATAACCAGGTGGTATTGGGATCAGAGTTACATCAGTGTGTGTGCCTGAATTCCGTAGTGGAGGAGGTTCCCCTACCATCCTTGGATTGATGCTCTACACTGAACCACCAGGCAGATCAATAAAATGCAAAAGATGACAGGCAGAAAATAGCCAGTAGTTTTTAACACATTCCTACTACTGTTTCTTGTATAATGAGATAAAGAAAGTAGTTGGGATCAAGGTAGGGATAGAAGCATCATCTCAGGGTCAGTGATCCTTCTATGTCACAGATAAGATTTTCAGTGATATTTCCAAGTACCTTAATGTCAGTGAGACTCTAAATGGTACACAGATAGAAAATGAAATTTTTCATCCATCTAAAACATATTTAAATATTATATTCTGTTTAAAAGAAAGATATCAATTTCAAGGGTAATTCTGTAATTCTCTTACAGACCCTGAATTCAAGAATAGAGAATCCCTCCTCAAACGTCAGTTAACCTTAGACAGAAGTTGGGAAGAGTATAAAGCAAGAGTGGAATAAAGAGTCAACCATTCAGACATGAATTCTGGAAAACATTAATTATTCATAAAAAGGAACCAACATTGAATAGGAATAGTTTAAGCCTCTCATTGTGTACTCTATCCTTGAAAAGAAAACTGTATTTTAAGTCTCTTATTGAAACATTGATGGAAGGGGGAATCCAACAATTTTATACAAGAAGTTTTCCTTATTTAAAAGACATATTTAAAATCTTCCAACAATCCCCATTCTACTCAGAGCAAAAGCCAAAGTACGTACAAAGACCTACAGAGCACTGTGTCATTTAAGTGATACAGATGACTGTATCACTTAAAACCCTATCACCTGTAAGACTTCATCTCTAGTATTTGTAACCTCGACTCACTTGAGTTCAAACACACATGGCCCTCTTGTTGTTCACTGAATACACTCAGCATGCTATTGCATAGGCCCTTCATTCTTTTTGTTCCCTCTCCCAAAAATACTCTTTATAGAGCTATTCCCTTGGCTCATTCCCTGTATTCCTCAAGTCTTTGCTTTAATCACTGAGGACTACTCTGACCAACCTTAAACTTGTAACCCATCCCCTCACCTTGACTATAGTTTATACTTTTCAACATGTACAATCTTTTAACATACAGTATGCATTTCTTATTTATCATGTTTTTGTTTTCTAATTTTCTTATTATATACATTGTTTATTGTCTGATTTTTCCAACTTGAGTGAAAGTCCTATGAAGGTAGGGCTTTTTGCCCTTTTAATTTTTCTAACTGATGCATCACAAACACTTACAACAGTGTCCAGCACATAGAAGGCACTCAGTTAATATTCATTGAATGAATGAATTCTAACACAAATTATATTTTTAAAAGAAAGCCCTACAAAGATCACAAATGAAGGTTTAATAATTGTATGATGCAAATGGAGCTGTTTTTTCCTTTCATAGGAGAATTGAATGTTCTCTTCTCCTTCATGCTTTGGCATACCATCCAGGAGAAGGCAGTGAACACTGTGATCCTTTCCACAAACTTTCATGACAATCTGTGCTCCTAACTCTTTTAGTTGCTCAATCACCCCAGGAGTGCTCACTGAAAACAAGTTTTAATTCTCCCAGTTGAGATCCCTTTGGTTTTTTCTTTCTGGCCTCATTCATGTCTGGTCTCCTTGTGTCAACACTTTAGACAAAGTTGGCATTTTTCAATGGTTTTCCCATAGAATTATGGCTTATCTCTCCTGGACAAAGTAGATCCCCTATTGCTTTCTCTGAATTTGATAAAATATCTAACAAACAAATAAGCAAATGGGCACATAAAGAAAATCTGATCTCAGAGTGTACTTTTGTGTCCTGTCAGCTCTCTCCTCTATCTTTACTCTTTGAAAAGCCATGAAAAATATATATTTCTGGGGGACAGTTTTTACACTTCACAGTAAACATAGGTTGCAGGAGGGTCTAGGATGAAAAGCTCAATCTTCTCCATAAAAACACAATGCAATTGATGCCAAGTAGATTTAAGGTGCCTATTATACAGATACCTGCTTAATACTTGAGTGTGTGACTGTTCTCTCATGTATAGACATTCAATGGCAAAACAAGTTTGAAGAAGCCTGCAAGCACCATTAAAGACCAACAAAGCTGTTTCACTTTACATTGTATTTTACAGTACAACATTTACAGTTGAATTGTGATTTTGGATCAAACAGGTAGGAACGTATCTTTTTCTCCAAAGGTAGAGAGATAGAGGAAGGGATGATCCCCACTGGAACCAGATTTATTTCCAGTTTGTGACATTTTCCCTTCACCACATGGTTCCCACACAGGCTCTCTAATCTTCTTTTATGAATCCCATTTGGTCTGTTTATATTAGAAGAAAGCATGGAAAGAAGATGAGATTTCTCCCCCTTGTGGAGATTCAGAGGGTAGTTAGTAGCTAGGATGGCGGTATAACTTAATATTGCAGAGTATTCCTGACATGTCCACTATTTCAGGCAGAAAAAATCTTTTAGAAATTCAATCATATTTAAAATGAATCCTTTGACCCTGCAACTCAATATGAGGGTGGTAGTCTATCCTAAATACACACACACACACACACACACACACAGACTATATCAGCAACTGTTTTTCCTACTAGTTTTTCTATTTAGGTGCCGAGTTCCTCATACAAATGTCAATATAAAGAAGAGAGATGACTTTCCTATGCAGCCCATCCAAATGTAAGCATGCTCTAGTGGGTAGGAATATTTAAAATGTCCCTGGCCTTATGAGAATTAGAAGTCTTCTGAGATGTATATTATAGGTTATGTTCTGTATTGCTTGTCTTTCAGTGAGGAGGAAAGAAATATAAATGTTAAAACTTAGGTATAATTTACTAGAATAATAGAAATAGAAAGTTACTGGGTAGAGGAAAGTAAGAAAATAGAGAAAAATTAATCAATGAAAAAGAAGTCGGAAAAAAGAAGTAAAATGTAGTAAATTAAATTTCAAAATAAAATAGCAATAATAAACCCTAATATCTCAGCAACTGTAATTAACTTTTAAGTAGGATTTACTTCTCCTATAATTCGTGTATTAATTCTAGGAGATTTTTTGTATATTCTTTGTGATTCTCTACATAGACACTCGTTATCTGTGGATAAAAACATTATTTTTGCTACTCAAGTCAGTATGTTTACTTATTTCTCTTGCTTTCTTGTACTGCCTAGGACTTCCATCATTTAAGGTAAATCTAAGGTCTTGACATAGTTTAAAAGGCCCAGCCTAGGTTTTCAATTTCACTGAATTCTCTCTCTTTTATACCAAATGAACCTTTCAGTTCCTCAAAAGTCCCAGGCTCTTCTCTCCTTCAAACTGTCTTCAGTGGTTTCTTCTCCCTGAAACTCTCCCCCCACATTCCTAATTTTGTCACTAGTTAATTACTACTCATCTTTGGGCTTTAGCTCCTTCGGGGTGTCATTTCCTGAGCTTCACAATCCAGGACATACCTTCTTGTTATTGTCATCCAATTACCATGTTCATAGAGCTTTTTAAATTGTAATTACATGTATAATATCCATTTACTCAGTAGACTATTTTCATTTGGGTAGAGACTACATCTATTTGGTTTAGTCCTGCATTCCTGGTGCCTAACAGAGTGATAAGCTACAAAACAGATGTTCTTTAAATATTTCTTGAGTATAGCTGAACAAATAATATGTACGTTAATAATACATAAAGAAATTGATTACTGAAGTAGTTGGTTAAATCCTTGAATATAAAAATATATTTCTTCTTTCTAAATTTATACATCTGGGATATCAGGTTAATAAAGTCCAACTATAGCAGACTGAATAATCCTTATCATTACTAGCAGCAGAAGCACAACTTTACCAACTACTATTTACTGAGCACTTTTCACATAATAAGCATAATAATAGGTGATTTACAAATACTTTATTATTTATAAATTATACAATCAAATGTTTAGGTATTATAATCCCCTCTTGCCATTAAACGTAGCAAATATGTCCACATATTAGGAATTTTGAGGTGATTCTCTGAATTTCACAAGTGAGATAAAACCACCTTACTAGTGAGATAATCATTTCAGTATGAACACACAAATTCATATAGCTATAGCCAGTCAGAGTTTAAGACAATTCTACTATATTCATTAATTACTTACTGTTGGCCTGCTGGTCACTAACACTTACAGATGTTACAAATGAATGAAACATAATCCCTCCTTTCCCAATTAAAGAACTGTGTCAATAAATACATTGATGATTTTATGGTAAATCAAACAATTATATATAAAGACCAATGTAGGTACAAAGTGTCTGAGGGCTTGAAGAGAGAAAAATTAGTTCTGAAGTCTTTTAGGAGGGACAAGACTCAGGTAGATTCTTAATTGATTATGAAAGAAAAATATTTGCTAAGCATAATGTAAAATAAAGAATTAAAATAATGATATAATTTTGCAAGCTCCATTCTCCTACATTTTAAATAATTGAATAATATGAATTGATTCTCTTGTGCTTGAAAGAAATAAAAACCCACCCTTAGCAAGTTTTTCTTATTTTAAATCAGTACTCACTATATTAATAACACCCAAACATTTCCTTTATATTTCTCAGAAAATGCAGGCAGTCCAGAAAGATATTTCTATTAATTTTGAAATATTTCCCTATATTCTCATCTTTATCTTTAATATATTTTAAATGCTACCCTTTCACCATTAGATGGCAATATTACTTATTATTTTCCTTTTAGTATTCCAGTAAGCATTGAACTTAGTAATGAAAATATAATGTTGCCTAAGAATTAAAATTCATTATTCAATTTTATTTATTTATTTATTTATTTGAGTTATTTTATTTCATACTGGCATATCATAATGAAAATACACTCAAAATGATGTTGATGTAATCTTAATTAAGTCAATAGGTCCAACATTCTTTCCTCTGGCTGGAAGATGAGGTTATCTGTCTTATACGAAGCCTGACTCTACTCTTAACTTGCTGTTATGGATAAATATTCTGTGCCCTAGTCCTTCCAGAGCCAAAAATTGCAACAATTAAGAACCATATGAAAAGATGGTCAATAATCATTTGCTATGAATCATTAGAATCTCAATTCCCTGAAAATAACCTTTGCTCAATAAGTATTATTAAAATGGTTTGAATCAGTGGACATAAATTTCAAAGAAGAAAAGTTATAATGTGTTACTTCAATAGCTGTAATTTATGTTCTGATATCACAGTTTACCCGGTCCTCAAAGTAGTCCAGCTCTAGCTAATAATGCAAATGTAAAAGTATTTATCAAAGGAAAAGGTGTTTTTTATAGAATATTATGGTGGCCTACCATTCATAAGAAAGGGAAGAATAAGAATTGTTACAAATTACTACCCCATAAATAGAATGCTAATAGGACAATTTTCAACTAAACAATAATTCATATTATAAGTGGATTAGACTAGAAAGCTATGATTTTGTCCACAGTCAATGACAAAAATATTTTCCTACTATGCATTTCCATTTATGGATTATAGTTATTTATATTCATATTCATAAATAAATAAAATATTTATAATTCATTAGTGAATTATAAATAATTGAGTTTCACTATGACTTCCAGTTTAAGACTACTTATAAACTTCATAGAGATGTTTGTCTCTGTAAGGATTATTTTAATCAAAATAATATCTATTATTCATCTTAATTTAGTAATGTAGTCATGCATGTTCAATATATCTAATCCTCTAAATAAATTGGGTAAGTTTGTACAAATTATATCTTTTAAAATTAAACACTGAGACTAAGATCGTTTCCTAAATTGATAAATCATCTGATTTGATATGTTCATAGTTTAGTTTTATTTATAGTAGTGTTTCATAGAGTTGAGTAGTATATTTTAATAACTATAAGATTAGCTCATTATTATCCCCACTCTGTTTACTAAAATTTGTTTCATTATGTTAGGAATACAAGTCAGGGTTCATAGAGAAATACCATTTCAGTCCAGATCAGGCAGTGGATTGGTTCAGATCAGATGAGTCCCAGTCTACGACTTGGGTGACCTTTGCTTATTGCATGCCAAGAGAGTCCACCTACTATGACCACCATAGTAATATTAACAGTATGTCTGATGTCCTGATGCTATGTTACATAAAAATTCACCATTTTCTAATATCTGATATAAGAACTTACTATTCATTATTCATAAGTCATATTTAAAGTATCTCCATATATGGTAGCACTAGATATATTTCTGGGAAATATTTACATAAATTCAAGTTACTTAATAATATTTGCACTTTGGAACAGTAACACTTGTAGTTCTTGGTGAGTACACTAAGTATATATTCAGGACAAATGAGAATTCATATTGTTTCAATGGTTCCAGAGTCAGACATTATGAAAGATTCACAGCTTGGAGTTTGTCCTTAGATAGTAAAATAGCTTATAAGTTGGGCCCATTTACCAGGATACAGCTTTCATAAAATTCCAGATAATCATATTCTGTATTAGTTTTGCATTTGTTGTACTTTAGAAACACAGGCTTCAGCTTCTATATAAACACATAAAGATTTAAAGGTGTTCAGTTTTTTTTTATCCTGACAATTCCAAAGGAAACAGTCTTAACTTTACCACTGCCTCTATATCATCACCAGATTCTTTCTACTGAAATATATTTTTTTAATTCTTTTTCCTTTCACATCATGAAGTTGAATAATGAGACAGTGTTTCTAGAGTCATCTGATAATGCACTACCTCCACATACCTTCATAGGACAATTTCTGTTTTTTATTTTGATGAGTAATAAACTTATCTTAGAAAAACATTAGGATTCTAAACATGAAAACACAGTCATTTTCAAACATATAGCTCTGTCTTCTGCTAAAATTATAGGCAGATTTCTATGAAAACTGTGACTCATGCAATATGTTAAAATGAAAATGTTGCATATTTTATAAACCTCATCTCATTCTACAAATGGCAAATAACTTTCCTGAACAAATAAAATGAGTACTGTGGACTTGTAAATAAAGTATTCACTTTTTTAAGAAAACCATTACTCTGGGACATATTTGACAAATGGCATTGAAGTTACTTAAATCCTATTTTCATGTCTATGACCTGGAAGTAACAATAGAAACAGCAAGAGTAGCCTACTCTTACAAGTGGGAAGAAAAATTAGATTTGTATGCAGAGATCAGTGTAGTCTTTTGAATTGAAACAGATTCTAAGGAAAATAATTATTGGATACATTGCCATGGTAAGGCTATACGCAAAGTTTCTATTTGCCCTCTGTGACTTGTGGTGACCTGAAATGTCCTCATGTTCTTTTGGAGTTGTGATGACCTTGCTGGCACAATGCGCCCTGTGCCTCATTTCAAAGAAAACGCACAAGCTGATTACCTAGTGTCAATGATAATGAAAGAGGATTTTGAGAGTTAGCTATTAATGGCTCAGGAAACTATCTGCAAACACAATTAAACACTTCATTTAAAACTTTATATCAATTATTAAAAACCAACAGAATTGCTATGGTAACAACATACCACACTGAATCAAACAACTTTGTTAGATTAATTTCTTGAATCATAAATAAGTGAATATAAAAGAGATGACAGGGCTATATGAAATGCTTAAACATTCCAAAACTAAATAAAATCTTTTTACCTGCTTGATGATTAGATATAAATAAACCAACTTACAGCACTGATCAGATGTCTTCATTTAGAAGCCATTCATTTAGTTGTTGAACTTTGCCATAGAAATTTCAGGGGAAAGTAATTATAGAGGCAATTTCAATTTAAAACCACATAGGGAAGTAATTAAGGGTAATAATAACCACGGCCTATAAACAAAGATATAGAAAATAGACTCTGTATCTTATTTAAATGAAAGAGGTTAAAAAGAAAATGTGGCTTTGAGTTAAGGAAAACAACAGTATTAATAAAACATCTATTTCCAGATATACATCACTCACACAAATAGGCATGGCAAGATTGTGCTCTGGTATTTTCTAGCAATATTTTAAAAATATATGATATAGATACACATAAACAGATTGCATATGTTGCTTCTTATATTGTTATAAATATTAGTTTTGGTCCGATAGTTCCGGTCTTCTGATAATCACATTTCAAAGACTTCCCTTTAGCGCTCAAGGGAAGCTCTCTCAGCTTGCACCCCTGAGTCTGGTGTTCAGAGAAGAGAAGGCATAGAGATAGAAAGAGAGAATAAGGAGGAAGAAATGTAATAAAGATAGTGCAATATAGTAGTAAGATACATGGTTTTATGGATCAAGAGAGGCAGCATATCAGAATGCTAAGAAGTCATCTTAGCAACCAGAGAGTTGTAGGTTCAGATAACAGCTTCAAAATTGTAGGAAGGATGATTTTGGTGAAGTAGTTAAATCCCTTTTTCATTTTTAATTTGGAACAATAATATCAAACAGTTTTTAACTCCTAATTTAAAATAATAAAACCAAATTTCATGTTTAATTTACTATAATAATAGTGGAGATACTGTATTTAGAATACATTGAGCAGAGCTTGGTATGTACTTCATAAGCTCTTAATGATTATTTATTATTATTATTCAAAGTTCTTTAACAGCCTTTTCTTAACAAATCTTCCACTCTCACATTCTATTTTTCCCCATTTCAATTCATTATGATCCAATGATTCTGCACAAGTGAGAGGTTCAGGGGTCTACGTGCTATGCTGTGTTTCTGTCTATCTCTATCTGTCTATCTATCTGTCTATCTATCTATCTATCTTCTATCTATCAATCTACCTATCTATCTTATTTCTGTCTTTATCTCTGTAGCTATCCACCTTTACTTCTATCTCTATCTCTGCTGCTTTTTACTCCTAAAATTACTTTTCCTCCATTTTCACACATTGAAATCTACAGATATTTCATAATGTTGTGTTTTCATGTTTGCACAGTCTTCATGTGCCAGGAATCCTTTGGGCATATAGATTCACAAGCATCTTTCACTCTCACTGGGGAAAGTGCAGAGAAGACAATTGAGAGAAGTTCATGGGACTGCTTTTAGCTTGGTTATGAGAGATATGTAGCACTCCAGGTTATGTAAGGAAGATTAGCTGGAGGTTAATACTGTCTTTAAATATTCAAAGGGATTTCATATAAGAAGAGACTTGGTCTGTGTTATACCAGAGAACAATGAGTTACCTCTTAAATGTGTTGGGTCTAGGCTGAGAGACTTCCAGAAGAAAGATTTCAGTTTGGTGTAAAGAAGACTATGCTAATGATTACAGCCAGGTAGTAATAGAAAACCAGGTAATAATAGAAAACCCTATTTAGTTATCTAGATATCCGTTTATACTTGAACAGGTTAAGGGGAAACTGGACATCCATTTGTCAAGTAAACCTTTTCCTGAATATACGTGAGATTACAGTAGATGGTGTATGAGATTCATGTAGCTGCTGTAACATATTACCAAAAACTTTGTTCTCATCGTTTTGAAGGACAGAAGTCTGATATCAAGGAGGGAGCCTCTGCACTCCATCCAGAGGCTCTTGGGGAGGATTCATGCCTTTCTTTTTTTTTTTTTTTTTTTTTGCAGTACCTGGACCTCTCACTGTTGTGGCCTCTCCTGTTGTGGAGCACAGGCTCCAGACGCGCAGGCTCAGCACCCATGGCTCACGGGCCCAGCCGCTCTGCGGCATGTGGGATCTTCCCAGACCAGGGCACGAACCCATGTGCCCTGCATCGGCAGGCGGACTCTCAACCACTGCGCCACCAGGGAAGCCCCATGCCATTCTTTTAGCTTCTGGAGGCTACTGGCAGCCCGTGGTATTCCGTGACTCACAGTCACATCATTCTAATCTTGGCCTCCATTTTCACATGGCCTTCTCCTCTTTGTATCTGTCTCAAAACTTCTGCTTTTCTCTTGGAAGGATACATATAATTATATTTAGGGCCCATCCAGATAATCCAGGATAAGATCCTCCTTTCAAGAGCCTTAAACACATCTTTTGCTATATATGGTAATATTCACAGGTTCCAGAAATTAGGACGTGTACATATAGTTTTGGGGGCCACCATTTGGCCCATTGCAGATGGCTTCAAATGTTCTAAGTCTTAGATTCTATTATTCTGTGATTCAATAAATGATTTCAGTTTTGAATAAGTACTAGAGGAAGCAAATAATAAACAAGCTCCAAGGAGAGTTAGCAATTAATAGGGTCAATGCCTCCAGTTAAAACATAATATATACCAAATTTCAGGTTTACCACATCAGTAGAATGGGCATATCCTGATTGCCCTGCCCACTCTATCTCTCTGCCATATTATGGATTTTGTTAATATAGGACTTTCAGCATATGAATAAAAATATATTACTAAGCCTACAAATATGTGTCAACCAGATGGAGTCAGATAAAAATGGCCCTTCTTCTGAGAAGTAATATATATGTATTTTTAAAATATACGGACATATTGAACTACTTCAAGACTTGAATATATTCATAAAAATTAACACATGTGAGAAAAATAAATCCACTTGTTTCATAAAGACTGGTGTATAGGTAAAGAGTAAGGGAAAGTGATTTCACTAATTCTCCTTTCAATATCTGTCATACATACATACAACATCTTTTGCCCATATTCACTTAGGTGTATAAGAAGTACTGAACGATGTATCTTGGATCTTGCATCTCACTTCTCTAGAATGTTAACGATTCTAGTAGCTATTTTTTTAATGAATTAAATCCTCATGTAATTTACTATAATTTCATTAAATGATTCATCTGTATTTTTACAGAAAACATAAGTTAGACAGATAAAAGCAGTTTTATATGACTCTACTCATTTTTCAAAACTTAGTTTGACAGTTCAGTCTCATGATTGCATCTTCTACTTTTACTCCCTAGTAAAATAAACACGCAGTAAGTTCTTGGGTAATGGGGCAAACCAAGTATAGGAAATTTCAAACAACTAGCTATTATTTTTATTTTACATAAAACAAATATTTATGTTTTTATGCATGTAAATGTTTACATGTAAACCTTTTGCATTTAATAATTGTTGCAATGTCCTTTGAAAAATAAGATTTTTTTTCACTTTTTATGATGGCAACTGCCAAGTATGAGTTGGATATAAGAGAATCATTACTTTTAAGATAAATTAAAGGGCTTCCCAGGTGGCACAGTGGTTGAGAGTCCACCTGCCAATGCAGGGCACATGGGTTCGTGCCCCGGTCTGGGAAGATCCCACATGCCGCAGAGCGGCTGGGCCCGTGAGCCATGGGTGCTGAGCCTGTGCATCTGGAGCCTGTGCTCCGCAATGGGAGAGGCCACAGCAGTGAGAGGCCCGCGTACAGCAAAAAACAAAACAAAACAAACAAAACACAATCATTAAAATGTTTGAATGCTTAGAAAAAACACATCAGCTTATAAAATAGAGTATTACATACAGACTATAAAAACGTTATTATATTTATTAACTTCATAGATTATTTTCATTTACTGATTTTTTTAGCACTTCATGTAGCATTTTGTGATTCACATTGTTCTTTGGATCCATCTCAAGGTCCTAAATAGAGTTAAGAGATTCAATGGTTTCCTGAAAGTAATCATTTACAAACAGATTGTGGTATCATCCATAAATAAGTGTTGTTTTAGGTCAAATTCACAATGGTTTACTTTGGAGCATTTTAATTCAATTTAAATTATACCTTAACTAATTAATATGGTGGGTATGTAGGTATTAAAGAAATTATCAGACTTTAGAACAATTTCTCTCTTACAAAAAAATTTTTAATTCAAAAAAGAATGTAAAAAGATTTTGAGATATGCTAAGTGCAAATGATACAAATCCATATATAACTCTAGTAAGCTTTACCTTTTTTTTCACCAAGATGATGCTGCTGTACCATCTGTAAAATTGGTACCTTATTTTATTTTATTTATTCTGTCAGGTGAAAATTTGCATTGACATATTTTCAGTCTCCTCCTGGCACCTTCTTACCATTTATAACATGATCTTGAATATAATCTGTGAAATTAAGAAAGGGAACTGTTCACAAAGCTATCTCTTTTTCTTAAAAACTTAACCTAACCTAAAAATTACAGCTGAATTAATCTATTTGTGTCACCTCACTCATAAATTCAGGTTGCTTTGCAAGACCCATATATATGCTGTCTACAAGAGACCCACTTCAGACCTAGGGACACATACAGACTGAAAGTGAGGGGATGTAAAAGATATTCCATGCAAATGGAAATCAAAAGAAAGCTGGAGTAGTAATTCTCATATCAGACAAAATAGACTTTAAAATAAAGACTACTACAAGAAACAAAGAAGGACACTACATAATGATTAAGGAATCAATCCAAGAAGAAGATATGGCAATTGCAAATATTTATGCACCCAACATAGGAGCACCTCAATACATAAGGCAAATGCTAACAGCCATAAAAGGGGAAATCGACAGTAACACAGTCACAGTAAGGGACTTTAACACCCCACTTTCACCAATGCACAGATCATCCAAAATGAAAATAAATAAGGAAAAACAAGCTTTAAATGACACATTAAACAAAATGGACTTAAGTGATATTACAGAATATTCCATCCAAAAACAACAGAATGCACTTTCTTCTCAAGTGCTCATGGAACATTCTCCAGGATAGATCATATCTTGCATCACAAATCAAGCTTTAGTAATTTAAGAAAGTTGAAATCATATCAAGTATCTCTTCTGACAACAATGCTATGAGGCTAGATATCAATTACAGGAAAAAAAATCTGTAAAAAATACAAACACATGGAGGCTAAACAATACACTACTAAATAACCAAGAGAACACTGAAGAACTCAAAGCAGAAATCAAGAAATACCTAGAAACAAATGATGAAAACATGACGACCCAAAACCTATGGGATGCAGCAAAAACAGTTCTAAGATGGAAGTTTATAGCAATACAATCCTACCTCAAGAAACAAGAGGGAACTTCGCTGGTGGCACAGTGGTTAAGAATCTGCCTGCCAATGCAGGGGACACAGGTTCGAGCCCTGGTCTGGGAAGATACCACATGCTGTGGATCAACTAAGCCCGTGCACCACAACTACTGAGACTGCATTCTAGAGCCCGCAAGCCATAACTACTGAGCCTGTATGCCACAACTACTGAAGCCTGCGTGCCTAGAGCCCATGCTCTGCAATGAAGAGTAGCCCCCGCTCACCGCAAGTAGAGAAAGCCCACACGTAGCTATGAAAACCCAACAAAGCCAAAAATAAATAAATAAATTAATTAATTAATTTAAAAAAAAGAAACAAGAAACACCTCAAATAAACAACCTAACCTTACATCTAAAGCAATTAGAGAAAGAAGAACAAAAAACTCCCAAACTTAGCAGAAGGAAAGAAATCATAAAAATCAGATCAGAAATAAATGAACAAGAAATGAAGGACACACTAGCAAAGATCAATAAAACTAAAAGTTGGTTCTTTGAGAAGATAAACAAAATTGATAAACCATTAGCCAGACTCATCAGGAAAAAAAGGGAAAAGACTCAAATCAACAGAATTAGAAATGAAAAAGGAGAAGTAACAACTGACACTGCTGAAATACAAAGGATCATGAGAGATTACTGCAAGCAACTATATGCCAATAAAATGGAAAACCTGGAAGAAATGGACAAATTATTGGAAAAGCACAATATTCCAAACCTGAACGTGGAAGAAATAAAAAATATAAACAAACCAATCACAAGCACTGAAATTGAAACTGTGATTAAAAATCTTCCAACAAACAAAAGCTCAGGGCCAGATGGCTTCACAGACAAATTCTATCAAACATTTAGAGAAGAGCTAACACCTATCCTTCTCAAACTCTTCCAAAAGATAGCAGAGGGAGGAACACTCCCAAACTCATTCTCGGAGGCCACCATTACCCTGATACCAAAAACAGACAAAGGTGTCACAAAAAAAGAAAACTACAGGCCAATATCACTGATGAACATAGACACAAAAATCCTTAACAAAATAGTAGCAAACAGAATTCATCAACACATTGAAAGGATCATAAACCATGATCAAGTGGGGTTTATCCCAGGAATGCAAGGATTCTTCAACATATGCAAATCAATCAATGTGATACACCATATTAACAAATTGAAGGAGAAAAACCATATGATCATCTTAATAGTTGCACAGAAAGCTTTCGACAAAATTCAGCACCAATTTATGACACTCTCCAGAAAGTAGGCATAGAGAGAACTTAACGCAACATAAAAAAGGCCATATATGACAAACTCACAGCCAGAATCGTTCTCAATGATGAAAAACTGAAACCATTTCCTCTGAGATCAGGAACAAGACAAGGTTGTCCACACTCACCACAATATTCAACATAGTTTTGGAAGTTTTAGCCATAGCAATCAGAGAAGGAAAAGAAATAAAAGGAATCCAATTGGAAAGGAAGAAGTAAAACTGTCACTGTTTGCAGATTGCATGATATTATACATAGAGAATACTAAAGATGCTACCAGAGCTAATCAATGAATTTGGGAAAGTAGCAGGATACAAAATTAATGCACAGAAATCTCTTGCATTCCTATACACTAATGATGAAAAATCTGAAAGAGAAATTAAGGAAAGACTCTCATTTACCATTGCAACAAAAAGAATAAAATACCTAAGAATAAACCTACCTATTGAGAGAAAAGACCTGTATGCAGAAAACTATAAGAAACTGAAGAAAGAAATTAAAAATTATACCAACAGATGGAGAGATATACCATGTTCTTGGATTGGAAGAGTCAACATTGTGAAAATGACTGTACTACCCAAAGCAATCTACAGATTCAGTGCAATCCCTATCAAACTACCAGTGGCATTTTTCACAGAACTAGAATAAAAAATTTCACAATTTGTATGGAAACAAAAGAAACTGAATAGCCAAAGCATTCTTGAGAAAGAAAAACGGAACTGGAGGAATCAGGCTCCCTGACTTCAGACTCTAGTACAAAGTTACAGTAATCAAGACAGTATGGTACCGGCACAAAAACAGAAATACAGATCAATGGAACAGGATTGAAAGCCCAGAGGTAAATCCACACACATATGATCACGATATCTTTGATAAAGGAGGCAAGAATATAAAATGGAGAAAAGAAATCCTCTTCAATAAGTGGTGCTGGGAAAACTGGAGAGCTCCATGTAAAATAATGAAATTAGAACAGTCCCTAACACCATACACAAAAATAAACCTAAAATGGATTAAAAACCTAAATGTAAGGCCAGACACTATAAACTCTTAGAGGAAAACATAGGCAGAACACTCTATGACATAAATCACAACAAGACCTTTTTGACCCACGTCCTAGAGAAATGGACATAAAAACAAAAATAAACACATGGGACCTAATGAAACTTAAAAGCTTTTGCACAGCAAAGGAAGCCATAAACAAGATGAAAAGACAACCCTCAGAATGTGAGAAAATATTTGCAAACGAAGCAACTGATAAAGGATTAATCTCCAAGATATACAAGCAGCTCATGAAGCTCAATATCAAAATACAAACAACCCAGTGCAAAAACGGGCAGGAAACCTAAATAGACATTTCTCCAAAGAAGATATACAGGTTGCCAACAAACACATGAAAGGATGCTCAACATCACTAATCACTAGAGAAATGCAAGTCAAAACTACAATGAGGGATCACCTCACACCGGTCAGAATGGGCATCATCACAAAATCTACAATCAACAAATGCTGGAGAGGGTGTGGAGAAAACGGAACCCTCTTGCACTGTTGGTTGGAATGTAAATTGATATAGCCACTATGGAGAACAGTATGGAGGTTCCTTAAAAAAACTACAAATAGAACTACAATATGACCCAGCAATCTCACTACTGGGCACATACCCTGAGAAAACCATAATTCAAAGAGTCATGTACTACAATGTTCATTGCAGCACTATTTACAGTAGCCAGGACATGGAAGCAACCTAAGTGTCCATCGACAGATGAATGGATAAAGATGTGGCACATATATACAATGGAATATTTCTCAGCCATAAAAAGAAGCGAAATTGAGTTATTTGTAGTGAGGTGGATGGACCTAGAGACTGTCATACAAAGTGAAGTAAGTCAGAAAGAGAAAAACAAATACTTTATGATAACACACATATATATATATGGAATTTAAAAAAAAAACGATTCTGAAGAACCTAGGGGCAGGATAGGAATAAAGACACAGACGTAGAGAATGGACTTGAGGATACTGGGAGGGGGAAGGGTAAGCTGGGATGAAGTGAGTGGCATGGACATATATACACTACCAAATGTAAAATAGATAGCTAATGGGAAGCAGCTGCATAGCACAGGGAGATAAGCTCCGTGCTTTGTGACCACCTAGAGGGGTGGGCTAGGGAGGGTGGGAGGGAGACGTGAGAGGGAGGGTATATGGTGATATATGTGTACGTATAGCTGATTCACTTTGTTATATAGCAGAAACTAACACAACATTGTAAAGCAATATACTCCAATATATATATATATTTTAAATGTGTCTCTATCAGGAATCAATGATTTTTAGTGATTTTATGTTTATATTTTCTACAACTTTGATGATTTATAACATTAATGTTGACATTTCAACTTTTAATGTTTAGAAGCCCTTTTCTGCTGACTGCATAATAAAAGAAAGCCGATATAGAGTCATTCAAGTCTAGATTTTGGTACTTCTTATTTCATGTGATTTTTAGTAAATTACTTCACCTCTCTGACCCTCAGTTTCTTTACCTTTAAAATAGCAATGATAATAAAACTAATACCTACCTGATAGGATTGCCATGGTGATTAAATGACATAATGTAATAATATTCCTGGAACCTATTAAAGACTTCCTCTGTTTCTCTAGTGAAGTGAGGGTGAGGGTTATGTTGAGGGTTAGGCTTAGGGTCATATGCAAAATTGCACCCAGTATTAAGTGCAAACCACTGATATTCTACAAGGCTAAAATAACAAGTCCTGTTTTTTCCTGATTGTTTTTCCAGCTATTGTTCATCATTTAAATGGTCTCTTTTGCAGCATCATAATGTTAGGCTACTATCTTCAGAAAGAAATCTGCCTTGATTGCCTTGCTGTTGACTGAGGATTCAGAGCCCCAGTCCTAAAAAGTGAAATTTGATTTATACTAGATCACTGACTTTCTCTTTAAGAGACCTGCACTGATCGTTTCATGAATCTGTAAAACTCCCAATACTATTATAGAATGTAATTTCTCCCATAAAATTCAGTAAAACATGATACTCCTAAGTGACCTCTTGGATTTTTAATGATTCTATAAATGCATTAGTAAAATAATGCCTTTAAGGCTAAGTGATTTGTTCAACACATAAGTGTGGGTAATTCAAATAGCTGCTTCAGCAAAATTCCAAACTGCTACAAGTCATGGACCTTACCACTTTACTCCACTTACTGCTAAATGCATCTCCTGAACTACACCACTAACCTCACTTCATAAATTATGTAAACCTGGTGATTCCACATCAACTTTCCCAGATCATTAAATTATATTAAGATTACTCCCTGAATGCAGATGATTGCATTTCTTTACTAAGAGAATTTATCAATCTTTTTTAGGATTTTATTTCTGTTTCTAAGCACGTTGATTAATATTTTGGTTTTTAAAAAATTAGTAATAGTAAATACTTCAAATATATTATGTGTTTATTGTGCCTGATGAACTAAAAGTCTTTAATTATTTTTGTAAAAAAACACTCAACTTTGCTTTCATAGACTTCATGGTAAAGGGGCACTTTTAGAGTAAATGAATATCTGGATTTTAATCCAGCTACAATTTTTTTAAAGCACTGTGACTATTCAAGTTACATAAGACTCACTTTCCTTGTCCATAAAATATTGATATAGTATGAGATTGTCAGGAGGACTAAAAAGAGTAAAATATGTCAATATTTATTACAGGAAAGGCGTTGAATAAATATTAGTTCTCTTCTCATTTCCTTCTAATCACAAAGGTTTCTTTTATGCTCTCACATGGTGAACATAGTATTTTAAAAATAGAGAACAAGATTAGAAATGTATTTGCAAGCCCTTTTATTATCATTGCTTATTTCTATATCAAACAAATAGTAAACATTTTCCTATTATCCTCTCTCACGTTTAACATCTTAGGATCATATTTTCTTCCCAAACAATTTTACTTGCTGGCTATTCTTTAAAAAAGTTTTTATATTATTTCCTATTGTCATTGCCATTTCTTTGATCCCTATTTAATAACAGACATGATTTCTATTTTTGGAAAAATTACTATTTGGCTTTGTATGAAGCTTTCTTTATTCATAATTTTGTTAACTTTCAGCATTACTGGGCTAATTCATTAAGGAAGGTATTTTATTACCAGTTTTTTCAGATGTATATTGTGATAAGGAAGTAAGTGACATCTAATAGTTTGAATGAGAGGGTAGATCTAGACTTTGGCAAAGAGTCTATTTATTGTCATTAATTAGCCACAATCAGGTGTTAAATATGTTGTTTTCAATATCAAGCTATTGAAAAAATCACACTTGATTTACAATTAGCCACAACTTAAATATTTATGAATTTTCAGGGTCCCTCTCAGTATTCAAATCTCAGGGTAAACAAATCTCACAATGCTCTTTCTGAAAGGTATACAGAATCAGCACTTTTTATAGAAATTCTCCCTATACTCTTTTCTTTCCCCATAGGTATACCCATTCCACAATATTTATGGAAAATATGGACAGATTTTCATATTCCTGTCATTTCTTCTTCCTTAATTATTTTTATTTTCATTATAATTTTTAGTTCTGTCAGTACAGAAGTTATTTTTACACAGCAATTGGGGTTTAAAATGTGCATTCACATTTTTTGTTGAATAACTGAGTTAATGGATTAATGATGTGTGTAGGGTAAATGAAATAATCCTATACTCTTCTGTGAGTAAAAAGTGATTCTGATAGTTTATAGCTTTGGCCAAGATCCCAGAGCTGGGACTCCAACTTGATTTTGTAAGTCCTTTATGTCTTCAATTATTCTCTACTTTTCAACTTTGCATTTTCTCTTCAAATCTTCCTAATATCAAGATCAGCTCTCTTCCTAAAGATTTTAGTTGAGTTATTAGGCCTTATTTTTACCTTCCTTTTTATGAAACAATAACAAGCATAATTTATAAATGTAGGAAGAGTATTAGTCTCTAGAAAAACAAAATCATTATGAGATATATAAATACATATATGAATTGGCACATGTGATTATGGAGGCTGAGAAGCCTCAAGGTCTGCAGTTGGCACCTGGAGGCTCAGGAGAGCCAACAGTATAAGTTACTAACTGAAAGCCATCAGACTCAAGATCCAAGAAGAGCTGATGCATCAGTTTGAGTCCAAAGGCAGGAAAAAGGAAAAGACCTATGTCCCAGCTCAAGGCAGTCAGACAAGAGGAGTCCCCTCCTACTCACAGGAAAGTTAGTCTTTTTATTCTATTAATTCTTTCAGCTGATTGGATGAGGACCACCCACATTAGGGAGGGCAATCTGCTTTACTCAGATTAACATTCAAATGTTAATCTCAGTTAAAACACCCTCACAGACACACCCAGAATAATGTTTAATGAAAAATCTGGGCACACAGCGGCCCAATCAAGTTGACACATAAAATTAACCATCACTTCATCTCTTTTTTGATGCTGTATGAGAGACATCATTTATGTGGAAAGAAAAACAAATTATTAAGGCAATATGCATCACTTAGGCTCTGCATAACCAATAAATCAGAAAATGACAAACCTTCTTGAAGATGTACTTAATTTTTTTAGGCTTTAATACTTTCTATGCCTTTTCTCAATGTGGCTGCAGAATCAATTGAAAATTATTTCATAAGAAAATTTAATTACTTTCCAGGATTAAAATTTTAATTATGAGTAGTCAATTAAATGCTAATATTAAGAATTACTCTTCAGATTTGTATGCAAATATGTACTTTCTTATGCACAAACTGAAGATAAAGCAAGTTCATAGCAGAGATTTTTTTGCAGTTCACTAAATCAGTGATGAGAAGCATTTTGTGCTCATGATATGAAAAGTAATAAGTCCACTCTTACCTGGTCTACTGGAAAAAAAAAATTGGTTGGTTGAAAGAGAATGTAGCTACATAGAAAATTTAGGAGATGGGCTTTTCTTATGCAAAATTGGAAGTAATTTAGCATTTTAGAAAAGAAATAAATGAAAATGAATAAAATGGATTTTTATATTTCTCTTTTATCACTTTCTAACTCCCACTAACAGAAATGTATTTACAGTTTCATTTAATTTTAAAGTTGAAAGGGCATTATATTTTATCTAATTTAACTTTCTTAATATTGCTGATGAAAAATGTGAGGCTAGAAGAGTTACATGACTGTTAGTGAAAAACTTATGCCTAGAAAAAAACTTTCCTGTTTGAAACACTGTACCAGTATACTATTCAACATCAGCCATGGAAGGAAAGAACACTAGCTCACAGACCTGGTAACTTGAGTTTTACTTCCAAACCTACCAAACTAGTATGAGATGTAGATCAAGTGAGTCTCTGTGCTTTTGATTCTTCCTCTCTAAAATGAGGTTGTTAGAATACATAATTTTTATGATACCTTCCAACTCTAATGGAAGGGAAGCAATAGGTACCTGTAAAAAAAGAAAAAGAATATAAAATAAAATATGATGGTGTTTACATTGATGAATGGTGATGGTATGCAATGAACAACTTATTTGTTTCCCTGGAGATTCCTCCTCAAAATAAAAAGATAATTTTTAAGCATATTACTTACCCATCTGATACTACACTTACCTCTATAATGTGATAAGATTAATATTAATCTTTTAAGTAGTCTGGATTGAAACTTCAAATTGTTGGTATATTTCTGCTAAATCGAATTATGAAATAATTTTTTAAATTTAATTTAGCTTAATTTTATTAAATCTGGGATTTTTATTTGCTACATTTAGTTTATCTTTGAAATTTGAAATGGACTGAATTCTTTGGCTAATAACGTAATGTCATATCTTCTTGGGGGTTTTGAAGAAAAAAAAACCCACCAAAATAAGTCATCTGTAGTAAAATTTTCTTTAAATTTTAATTATTTTATTCGTGAAAAAATGAACACTACAATGATTCCATCTAAAACTCAACAAATTGAAAACAAGAATTTTGATAACAATATGGAATAAGGAGTTTATGACATGGTATGATGTCATCTTTATGGATGACAACATGGACTAAAAGTAAAATTTCATGATAAAAGTTGAAGGAGTTCATTGTCAGAGCATCTGAGAATATCAACATTTAGCAGGCATTTTTTTCATTTCAGCACACATCTAAAATGTCATGAAGTGTATTCTGGTTGCTGCAAAGTGTGTAACATAGGAAATCCTTTAAAATTGAATCTATTTTTAACAACTGAGATAAGTTTTCTCCACTATTTTCTTTGCTGCTTATAAAATATATTTTATCTCTGTCATCGATGCTATGAAAAATATCATAATATATATATTTGTATCATATATAAATATGATGAATAAAATATATCAGTATATATATTTACACACACAAGATTTCAGCTTCTTTGAATATTTTTGACATAATTGATTTAGATAATTTTTATTATGTTGAACTAGTAAGTCTAATTGGAAATTGAAAACACATCTTGTGCATTTATGATAATATTTCTAGAAAAAATCCCATATTAATACAGCTGACCCTTGAACAAAGTGAGGGTTAGGGATGCTGACCCCTACATAGTCAAACATCTGCATATAACTTTACAGCTGCCTTCCAGTTCACTGTTTCTCATCTGTGGATTTAACCAACCATGGATTATGTAGTACTGTAATACATATTTACTGAAAAAAAATTCATGTATAAGTGGACACATGAAGTTTAAACCTGTGTTGTTCAAGGGTCAACAGTACATTATTTACTATGGTTAATTTAAAATGGTATTTTCCAATATAAATAGTTGAAATAATTTCATAGATATTCTACAACCTTATTCTACACTCCCTTAAAACAGAGTGTGAGGCAAGTGTTACGTACTAATGTGTTATTTAGTAGATGCAATCCTGTGCCAGCAGGAGAGGAGGAAAGGAAAAGAAGAGGGCAGAATGGAAAAGAAAATAAAGTGATGTGTGACTCTACTGGTCACCACTCTCCATCAAGTTGTAGAACAGGTGCAGTCACTTGGCAAGAGACCACAGGACATCACCAGACAGGCAGTTGAGAGAAGATGTCACAGAGTGGTCCATAGGAAAAAGACAGATTTATTGTTCCACTATTGTTTCTTATTGGTCAAAGTACATCCTATGAAGAATTAGTTCTTTTCTTCTTTAGAGGTGCTTTCTTGTACATTTTCCCCGTTGCCAGCTTCTCCAGAAGCCCCACCCATGCCCCAAGGTGTTGAGTTCTTCCATATCTAGAAGTGATCACAAATGGCAGAAAGTCAAAAAATGTGGCAAGTTGGACTTCCAGAGCAGCAGTAACCAAGGGTGAGCTCCCAATCTTATTGGGCAAGGAAATGCCTAATTAGCCAAAGTGGTAAAGTTGAAAGCATGACTTTCAGAAGTAACTACAGGGCTTCCCTGGTGACGCGGTGGTTGAGAGTCCGCCTGCCGATTCAGGGGACGCGGGTTCGTGCCCTGGTCCAGGAAGATCCCACATGCCACGGAGCGGCTGGGCCCATGAGCCATGGCCGCTGAGCCTGCGCGTCCGGAGCCTGTGCTCCGCAACGGGAGAGACCACAACAATGAGAGGCCCGCGTACCGCAAAAAAAAAAAAAGTAACTACAGATGCAGCTGAATCAGAACAAGTTGATAATGAAACTGGGGGAGCCACACTGTATTTGCTTGAGAAATATATAGTAGCTCCTTGAATGTTTTATGTATTTCATTTATGTCATATGTATTTTTGATAACTGACTGGTATCTAACTTCTGGATGATATTTTAATACACACAAGCAGCATATGTGTATTTAATACAAGTAAGCAGCATATGTACAAACCAAACAACATAGCAGATTCTGATTTTTCCCTTTAAAGGCCAAATGATCTAGTGAAAATTAGCAGGTATAAGTATTTTGAATAATTGGTACCACATTTAAAAACACATTGACTGCATTTTAGTCTGATCAGCTCTACCACTGTTATTATTTTCCCTTTAAAGTAGCAGTGTGTAGCATGCAAAGATTTAAAAATTTTCTCAGATTATCAGAACATCATTTAATTTGTAAAACTGTCTTCTAAAATGTCAAGCTGCAATAAATAATTTTATAATATGTAAAAATCTTAATACATCACCAATTTCTACATCTAAGTTTTAGTTATGTTTCTAAAAGCATAATTTCAGCAAATAAGTGTATTCTTCAGTTTATCCCCTTTGATTTTTTCTTCTTAAGTGTAAAATATATGAACTTTTTGGTGTAAGTTTACTGAGTGAAACTAATTATTTGCTGTTATCATTTTGAATGAGGTAGTAACCCCAAAACAGATGCAGAGAAACTTTATTCCAAAGATTTATGAAGATAGAATTATGAATTGTTCACAGTCTGCAAGTGAAACCACTCTCATAAATTGCCTCAGGAAAATCTTGATCAAATGGATTTTGAACAAGCCTGCATCAGGGAGAGCTCTGTGTTGCTTCTGAAGGAATCAATGTCACAATATACAATTTTACACACTTTACTGCATTAAATAGATTCTGTATTTTCTTAAATATACACTAGTTTTTAAGATGTTTTCCAATTATGCAATTAAATGAAATCAGAAAAAAAATCCTCAAACTATAATATATATATTGCTTCAAAATTATAATATGGTAAAACACCCTAAAACTTTGACCTACATTTCTGTCACAGTAAGAAACTCAGACTATATTGTGGAAAGTATATTTTCATGTGAAAATTATAATTACATTATTAGGTACTGTGATGCCTACTGGATTAAACAAATAAATGCATTTCATATAGAAGATTCAATAAAACTTGCTCTGCCTATGAAGTTATTAGATGTTTACTGTAACATGCCTTGTAATATATTAGTTTTATGCAGTTTTACATTTTTAAATGTTTGCCAATAAAATATGTACTGCATATAGAATTTTAGACTCAATTCAAATTATTGAGTGTATTACTATTCATAGCCTTAAAAACAAACTTTACTTGAAATTAACTGTTTAAAAATATAGCATTTAAGTAGTATTGTTAACTGTTCTATCTCTAAAATACATATTTTGCACTACTGATAAAACTGCCTCTACTTTAAGTATTGGAAATACCAAAGCTGGGTGTCCAAAACTAGTTTAATATGCGCATAGATATTTGTGACTTCTTCATGAGTAAAGATTTCTTGACCTAGATCAGTAAGCTTTGATTTGTTTTCTAGTCATGGTTTATATACATATGTTGAGTGAATCTATGATTAACATTTTATTTCTTCACCTATCATTAACGAGTGCTCATCTGTGATAGACATTGTATTGTACATGGAGGAATAAGCATAAATGAGATTATCATCCCTTCTTTTAAAAGGCTTTCAGTCTTGCATTTTTTTCCCTTTATGACTGCATCATGCATTTGTATCTTGACTAACTGTAAGATTTCAGTGTATGGCCACAGAATAAAGAAAACTAACCATATATGTCACTGAAGCTATGGTTTTTAACTCATTAGTATCTTCAACAAACTGAGAAGCTAAAAAATTAAGAGGTATAGTTTATCATACATTTCCAAAATTTCAGTAATTCTTTGAATATTTTAATCAAAGGTGAATATTTGAAACAAAGAAGTTTTATGCATCAATGATCAATATCCATATCAACGTGGTTTTATCATTTATACTGTTTGGTGGATAGCTGTGGTTTTGTTATAATATCCACACTTAAGCAGAACCAAGTGAATAAATTCATTGATTTTTGTATCTTTGTGTATATGTTATTGATGTTATACATGTATACTATACATAGGTAATTTGAAGAACAATGTAATGTGTAGTATTTTACACCTCACATTTTCTTAAGTCCTATTTTAGTACGTTCTATGTAATTTAATAATAACATGCATTCATTTATTCTTAGGATTTATACAGAATGAAATACTCTAACATTACATAATTCAATAAGACTCTCTTTTCTGATCATCTGGTTTTCAATATGATTATTTCCATGGCAATCTACTCTAGTTTCAATAAGCTGTCAAGATAATGCTCAGGTATTTTTTCCTTAATAAGCACCAACTCTACCAAGAAAATAATGTGCATAGATTAATTCTATTTTACTGGGGTAGATTTACTCATAATTAAGTGAAACTTTAGATAAGCTAATATCTAAAGAGAATTATTTATTAATGTTACTAGATGAAAATCTACCAGCAGAATTGCAGATGGACAAAACAAATAGGGTAACACTGAAGGCAAGAAATTTGGCTAAATTTCTGGAAAATATGATTAAGGTTCCTTGGAGCAAACACTGCAGAGTTTTAAAAGTATGATGGACCAAAGTTCAGGAGATAGCTCTCATGATCAAGATAGCTCTCATGATCAAGGATAGAAGATTTCATGATAGAATGAGAACTAAATCAAAGGACTTTCTGTGAATTTTGACAAGAAAAGATGGCTTTAAAAAAAAGGATGTTTTGATCTAGAATCAAAGGATTTCCAAGCTGTTGTCCAAACTAAAGATCTTTCTTTCTCTATAACAGGCAGTGTGTCGACCCTGATTCTCACTCCATTCTGAAATCAGATTACTTTTAATTAACAAATAAGTAGAGTTTCTCAAATTTCTAGCTTGTCATGCTTTTTCTTTAGTATTCTGATAATTTTTTTTATCAGTACCCTAAGAAGGTCAGAACTTTGACCTAGGAATTCTGAGGATCTGAAGGGGGTCCTTCATTGCTGTCTGCATTGCTGGTTTTCTCTGCAGATCACCTTTGTCCTCCCCTTCACCATCTCTTCTTGCTTATCAGCTCTGTCTGTGCCATATTGTTATGGCACTCTTGCATCTTGTTATTTGCAACATTAATTCCTGACGTGCTGCATTATGTACGTATTATATATTAACAAATACAGAAGAAGGTTTCAGAATATTTTAAGAAAATTCAGTAGCTTATAGGAGAATATTTTCATTTACTTCTTCTGAGCTCAACATTTAAGAACAGCTGATGTACCAATAGGCATTTCTAGGCCATGACTATGAGAAAGGTATCTATAAAGAATAATGTGTTATTCCACTTTTAATTTTTTTCTTTCCAGGATTTTCAACATGATAATTTTTAGGTCTGCCTTTCCCTGAATAGGTTTATGACAAATATCTTAGGTAAATTGTAACTGCAGCTATTTATGCTAAATTTTTTATATCACTTAAAGAATGTGAAAGTGTCGAGGATGAATATAGAGTAAAATTTGTGAAGGAAGGAAAAAATGTGGATTTTAATAGAGCATCTGGTTCAGAACAGGAATTAAATTGGAAAACAAATAAAGGTAAGAAAATTTCCCGTGTTCTTCTTTGCAAATTAATTATGACCTTACTTCCATATAGCAAATCATCCTTTCAACCCATTTTGTTATCTCAACTCAATTACATATTATAATACAAAATATGAAAAATAGTTTCATTTATTAAAAATATGTAGCCTCTATGCAATACCAAATGGAGAGTACATTTGTAACCCACAGAAGAGCTTCTAAAAGTTTAAGAAAAATATGTGTGCCTCCCCTCGTTTGGCCCTCACCTTGATATCAATCTCCATCAAATCACTCACAAACAAGACAAAGGAAATTCTCTTACCTCTCCCTTAAAATATCCATGGCTTAGCTCTCTGTCATGCAGATCAACTTAACTCAATCCAAGTCCCCATAGGATTTAGACAAAAGTTCCCCCCAACCCCAGCTAGCCCATGAATGTCTAACATCATTGTCCACATTGTCCAGAAAGACTGGTTTCTTAAGAACTAAGTTACCTGTGGAGACTGTGTTAAAACTTATTTTAAATCCTCATTATCACAAGGGAAATTTTAGGCTTTCAATAATTGAAATTAAGAGAGGTCTACTTGGTTCTCAGAGAAGTGCATCCAGTTGCATTTTGCACACTAGTCCCAAAATTATCGTGTTGGTCTCAGAGTGATTTCCATCATTGCCTTTTAGTTTTGTGGTATTATTCTAAAACCAACATAGTTCATGTTGTCCCAGTTAGTTAAAGACTAATGTATCATAACAAACAAAACTTAGTAGCATATAACATAAACATCTATTTCTCACCTTCATTCCTATGTTGTGGCTGAGAAGTGGCTGATCTAGTTTGGGTTCTAGCTAACTTGGTCCATATCTGCTCCACATGTCTTTCATTCTTCTGGAATCACAGACTAACATGGAATGTTCTTCTCATGCTATGCATGATTACAAAAGCTCAAGAAAGCAAACACAAACATATTATTTCTTGAGATTTCAGCTTGTAAATAGTACATATGGCACTGGCCAGAACAAGTTATTACGCCAAGCCCAAATCAGTGAGGTACAAAAATATACCTCACCTGTAGTGGAAGAGGAGGAGGAGTGAATGGTTGCTGAACAATAATCCAAATTTTACAATGTCCAGTAAAATTTCATTCTTTTGGGTTATAATGTTAATAATGCAATTTTGTTTCAAAACACCAAATTATAGCCCCCAAATGTAAACTATAGATTCAATTAGAAAGCTTCTGGTTACAAGTAATAAGAATTTTTATTCACACTGATTTAAACAATAAAGAAATTTTTAAGAAATCCAAAGGTATTTCTTATTTAAAAGCAGGTTATTTATCACCCATCAGGGCCCTCCAAATACTCTGATTCTTTCAATTCCTTATTGCTGCTATTTTCAGTGTTCTCTTTACCCTCAGTTTTGTTGTAATGTGGGTACACTGATCTCAAAATTTACAGTAAGAGATGATAACACAAGAAGAAGAAGAAAATATACAACTTTTTACATGGTCTGTATTGGCAGATATAAACTTTTTTTCCTGGAAACCTTAGTAAATTTTCCCAGTTACAGGCTAAAGTTGGGTTTCATACCCATTTCTGAACCATTCACTCGTAATGGGAATGATATCATCTTTAGATCAATTCTTCCTACCTCTGTCTGGAGCTGGCAGAGCTGGCAATAAGGTCAATTTCTTCAGATGCACTTTTTTTGGGGGGGGCGGCGGTGATGATCTATATCAAAGTTTTGTAAAGAAAAAGGGGAAATCGATGTCGGATATTAGTAAACTGTATGGCCCACATTTAATTATTTTCTTTTTTCTTCCAGTTTTATTGAGATATAGTTGACACACAGCACTGTATAAGTTTAAGGTGTACAGCATAATGATCTGACTTACGTATATCATTAAATGATTACCACGATAAGCTTAGTGAACACCCATCATCTCATATAGTTACAAAATGAAATAAATAGAAAGAAATATTTTTCTTGTGATAAGAACACTTAAAATTTACTCAACCATTTTCATGTGTAACATATACAGCAGGGTTAATCATATTTATCATGTTGAACATTGTATCCCTAGTGCTTATTTATCTTGTAACTGGAAGTTGATGCCTTTTGTCCACCTTCACCCAATTTCCTCTCCTCCCATCCCCCACCTCTGGTACCCACAAATCTGATCCTTTTCCTGAGTTTCTTTTTGAATTATAATTAGCCAAAAACACTATGTTAGTTCCTGGTGCTTAACACAGTGATTTGGTATTTCAGTACATTTCAAAATGATGACTATGATAAATCTAGTTATAATCTATCTCCATACAGAGATATTACATTATTATTGTCCATAATTCCCCACACTCTACATTTCACATCTGTCACTCATTTATTTTGTAACTGAAAGATTGTATCTCTTAATCTCCTTCACCTATTTCTCTCATCTTCCACCCCCATCCCCTATGTCAACTACCTATTTGTTCTCTGTTATCTATGACTCTCTTCCTGTTTTGTTGTATTTGTTCTTTTGTTTTGATATTTAGATTTTACATATAAGTGAAATCATACAGTATTTGTTTCTCTGTCTGACCTATTTCACTTAGCGTAATACCCTGTAAATTCATCCATGTTATTGCAAATGGCAAGATTTCATTCTTTTAATGATTATTATTCCATTGTATATGTGTGTGTGTGTATATATACCACAAATTCTTTACCCATTCATCTATCAATGGGCACTTAGGTTGCTTCCATATGCTGGCTATTGTAAATAACACTGCAATGAACATAGGTGTGAATATATGTTTTTGAATTAGTGTTTTTGTTTTATTCAGATAAATACTCAGGAGTGGAACTGATGGATCATATGGTAGTTCTATTTTTAATTTTCTGAGGAACCTCTATACTGCTTTCCAATGTGTTCTTACTCAGATAACAGTGATATGTGGCAAAAACAAAACAAAAGCACCACTTTTTAATTTAGCGTTGACTGCTATATATTAAAAGTGATTTTTCTTCTAACAGTGTGTCTGGCAAAATAAAAACAAAAAAAAATTAATAGCACTTTTATAGATAAAATACTGAACATTTCATCTATAAAAGTTTAATTCTAGTAATAAATTACAGGGGGAAACTAATACAAAGTAAGATACTTGTTTTAAGAGTTGAACTATAGAATTTCAGTAATGGCTTTAGCACACTAAATAAACTTTGTTTCTTTATTTATTTAAACATGTTTTTGAATTTTACTTATTTTTTTATACAGGAGGTCCCTATTAGTCATCAATTTTATACACATCAGTGTATACATGACAATCCCAATCGCCCAATTCATCACACCACCACTCCACCACCACTTTCCCCCGTTGGTGTCCATACGTTTGTTCTCTACATCTGTGTCTCAATTTCTGTCCTGCAAACCGGTTCATCTGTACCATTTTTCTAGGTTCCACATATATGCATTAATATACGATATTAGTTTTTCTCTTTCGGACTTATTTCACTCTGCATGACAGTCTCTAGATCCATCCACGTCTCTACAAATGACCCAATTTCATTCCTATTTATGGCTTAGTAATATTCCATATATATATATATGTACCACAACTTCTTTAGCCATTCATCTGTCAGTGGGCACTTAGGTTGCTTCCATGACCTGGCTATTGTGAATAGTGCAGCAAAGAACATAGGGGTGCATGTGTCTTCTTGAATTATGGTTTTCTCTGGGTATATGCCCAGTAGTGGGATTGCTGGGTCATATGGTAATTCTATTTTTAGTTTTTTAAGGAACCTCCATACTGTTCTCCATAGTGGCTGTATCAATTTACATTCCTACCAGCAGTGAAAGAGGGTTCCCATTTCTCCACACCCTCTCCAGCATTTGTTGTTTGTAGATTTTCTGATGATGCTCATTCTAACTGATGTGAGGTGATACCTCATTGTAGTTATGATTTGCATTTCCCTAATAATTAGTGATGTTGAGCAGCTTTTCATGTGCTTCTTGGCCATCTGTATGTCTTCTTTGGAGACATGTCTATTTAGGTCTTCTGCCCATTTTTGGATTGGGTTGTTTGTTTCTTTAATATTGAGCTGCATGAGCTGTTTATATGTTTTGGAGGTTAATCCTTTGTCCATTGATTCATTTGCAAATATTTTCTCCCATTCTAAGGGTTGTCTTTTCGTCTTGTTTATGGTTTCCTTTGCTGTGCAAAAGCTTTGAAGTCTCATTAGGTCCCATTAGTTTATTTTTGTTTTTATTTCCATTACTCTAGGAGGTGGATCAAAAAAGGTCTTGCTGTGATTTATGTCAAAGTGTTCTTCCTATGTTTTCCTCTAAGAGTTTTATAGTGTCCGGTCTTACATTTAGGTCTCTAATCCATTTTGAGTTTATTTTTGTGTATGGTGTTAGGAAATGTTCTAATTTCTACTTTTACATGTAGCTGTCCAGTTTTCCCAGCACCACTTATTGAAGAGACGGTCTTTTCTCCATTGTATATCCTTGCCTCCTTTGTTATAGATTAGTTGACCACAGGTGCCTGGGTTTATCTGTGGCCTTTCTGTCTTGTTCCACAGATCTATGTTTCTGTTTTTGTGCCAGTACCATATTGTCTTGATTACGGTAGCTTTGTAGTATAGTCTGAAGTCAGGAAGTCTGATTCCTCCAGCTTCGTTTTTTTCCCTCAAGACTGCTTTGGCTATTCGGGGTCTTTGTGTCTCCACACAAATTTCAAGACTGTTTGTTCTAGTTCCAAAAAACTGTCACTGGTAATTTGACAGGGGTTGCATTGAATCTGTAGATGGCTTTGGATAGTATAGTCATTTTCACAATATTGATTCTTCCAATCCAAGAACATGGTATATCTCTCCATCTGTTGGTATCATCTTTAATTTCTTTCATCAGTGTCTTATAGTTTTCTGCATACAGTCTTTTTGTCTCCCTAGGTAGGTTTATTCCTAGGTATTTTATTCTTTTTGTTGCAGTGGCAAATGGGAGTGTTTCCTTAATTTCTCTTTCAGATTTTTCATTATTAGTGTATAGGAATACAAGAGATTTCTCTGCATTAATTTTGTATCCTGCAACTTTACCAAATTCATTGATTAGCTCTAGTAGTTTTCTGGTAGCATTTTTAGGATTCTCTGTGTATAGTATCATGTCATCTGCAAATAGTGACAGTTTTACTTCTTCTTTTCCAATTTGTATTCCTTTTATTTCTTTTTCTTCTCTGATTGCCTTGACTAGGACTTCCATAACTTTGTTGAATAATAGTGGTGAGAGTGGACATCCTTGTCTTGTTCCTGATCTTAGAGGAAATGCTTTTAGTTTTTCACCATTGAGAATGATGTGTGCTGTGGGTTGTGGTATATGGCCTTTATTATGTTGAGGTAAGTTCCCTCTATGCCCACTTTCTAGAGAGTTTTTATCATAAATGGGTGTTGAATTTTGTAAAAAGCTTTTTCTGCATCTATTGAGATGATCATATGGTTTTATTCTTCAATTTGTTAATGTGATTTCTCACATTGACTGAATCACGTATATTGAAGAATCCTTGAATCACTGGGATAAATCCCACTTGATCATGGTGTGTGATCCTTTTAATGTGTTGTTGCATTCTGTTTACTAGTATTTTGTTGAGAATTTTTACATCTATATTCATCAGTGATATTGGTCTGTAATTTTCTTTTTTTGTAGTATCTTTGTCTGGTTTTGGCATCAGGGTGATGGTGGCCTCATAGAATGAGTTTGGGAGTGTTCCTTCCTCCACAATTTTTTGGAAGAGTTTGAGAAGAATGGGTGGTAGCTCTTCTCTATATGATTGATAGAATTCACCTGTGAAGCCGTCTGGTCCAGGACTTTTGTTTGTTGGAAGATTTTTAATCACAGTGTCAATTTCATTACTTGTGATTGGTTTGTTCATATTTTCTATTTCTTCCTGGTTCAGTCTTGGAAGGTTATACCTTTCTAAGAATTTGTCCATTTCTTCCAGGTTGTCCATTTTACTGGCATAGAGTTGTTTGTAGTAGTCCCTTAGCATGCTTTCTATTCCTGTGGTGTCTGTTGTAACTTCTCCATTTTCTTTTCTAATTTTACTGATTTGAGCCTCTCCCTCTTTTTCTTGATGAGTCTGGCTAAAGGTTTATCAATTTTGTTTAAATTCTCAAAGAACCTGCTTTAAGTTTTATTAATCTTTTCTATTGTTTTTTTGTTTCTATTTCATTTATTTCTGTTCTGATCTTTATGAATTCTTTCTTTCTGCTAAGTTTGGGCTTTGTTTGTTCTTCTTTTTTAGTTTCTTTAGGTGTAAGGTTAGATTGTTTGAGATTTTTCTTGTTTCTTGAGGTAGGCTTGTATAGTTATAAACTTCCCTCTTAGAACTGCTTTGACTGCATCCCATAGGTTTTGGATCGTTGTGTTTTCATTGTCATTGGTCTCTAGGTATTTTTTGATTTCCTCTTTGTTTTCATCAGTAATGTGTTCGTTATTTAGTAATGTCTTGTTTAGCCTCAATGTGTTTCTGTTTCTTATGTTTTTTTTCCTGTAATTGACATCTAATCTCATAGAGTTGTGGTCAGAAGAGATGCTTGATATGATTTCAATTTTCTTAAATTCACTGAGGCTTGATTTCTGACTCAAGATGTGATCTGTCCTGGAGAATATCGCATGTGCATTTGAGAAGAAAGTGTAATCTGCTGCTTTTGGATGGAATATCCTGTCAATATCAATTAAATCTATCTGGTCTATTGTGTCCATTAAAGTTTCTGTTTCCTATTTATTTTCATTTTGGATGATCTGTCCATTGGTGTAAGTGAGGTATTAAAGTCCCCCACTATTATTGTGTTACTTTCAATTTCCTCTTTTAGAGCTGTTAGCAGTTGCCTTATGTATTGACGTGCTCCTATGTTGGGTGCATATATATTTAAAATTGTTATATCTTCTTCTTGGATTGATCCCTTGATCATTACGTAGTGTCCTTCCTTGTCTCTTGTAACATTCTTTATTTTAAAGTCTATTTTATCTGATATGAGTATAGCTACTCCAGCTTTATTTTGACTTCCATTTGCATGGACTGTCTTTTTCCATCCCCTCACTTTCAGTGTGTGTGTCCCTAGGTCTGAAGTGGGTCTCTTGTAGACAGCATATATATGGGTCTTGTTTTTGTATCCATTCAGCAAGCCTGTGTCTTTTGGTTGGAGCCTTTAATTCCTTCACGTGTAAGGTAATTATCGATATGTATGTTCCTATGACCATTTTCTTAATTGTTTTGGGTTTCTTTTTTTAGGTCCTTTTCTTCTCTTGTGTTTCCCACTTAGAGAAGTTCCTTTAGCATTTGTTGAAGAGCTGGTTTGGTGGTGCTGAATTCTCTTAGCTTTTCCTTGTCTGTAAAGCTTTTGATTTCTCCATCGAATCTGAATGAGATCCCTGCTGGGTAGAGTAATCTTGGTTGTAGGTTCTTCCCTTTCATCACTGTAAGTATATCATGCCACTCCCTTCTGGCTTGTAGAGTTTCTGCTGAGAAATTAGCTGTTAACCTTATGGGAGTTGCCTTGTATGGTATTTGTCATTTTTCCCTTGCTGCTTTCAATAATTTTTCTTTGTCTTTAATTTTTGTCAGTTTGACGACTGTGTGTCTCAGCGTGTTTCTCCTTGGGTTTATCCTGTATGGGACTCACTGCGCTTCCTGGACTTGGGTGGCTATTTCCTTTCCCATGTTAGGGAGGGTTTTAGTATAATCTCTTCAAATATTTTCTCGGGTCCTTTCTCTCTCTCTTCTCCTTTTGGGACACCTATAATACAAATGTTGTTGCATTTAATGTTGTTCCAGAAGTCTCTTAGGCTGTCTTCATTTATTTTCATTCTTTTTTCTTTATTCTGTTCCTCAGCAGTGAATTCCACCATTCTGTCTTCCAGGTCACTTATCCGTTTTTCTGCCTCAGTTATTCTGCTATTGATTCCTTCTAGTGTAGTTTTTATTTCAGTTATCATATTGTTCATCTCTGTTTGTTCTTTAATTCTTCTACTTCTTTGTTAAACATTTCTTGCATCTTCTCGATCTTTGCCTCCATTCTTTTTCTGAGGTCCTGGATCATCTTCACTATCATTATTCTGAATTCTTTTTCTGGAAGGTTGCCTATCTCCTCTTCATTTAGTTGTTTTTCTGGGGTTTTACCTTGTTTCTTCATCTGGTATATAGCCTTTTCATCTTGTTTATCTTTCTGTGAATGTGGTTTTTGTTCCACAGGCTGCAGGATTGTAGTTCTTCTTGCTTCTGCTGTCTGCCCTCTGGTCAATGAGGCTATCTAAGGGGCTTGATGGGAGGGACTGGTGGTGGTTAGAGCTGACTGTTGCTCTGGTGGGCAGAGCTCAGTAAAACTTTAATCCACTTGACTGTTAATGGGTGGGGCTGGGTTTCCTCCCTGTTGGTTGTTTGGCCTGAGGCAACCCAACACTGGAGCCTACCTGGGCTCTTTGGTGAGGCTAATGACAGACTCTGGAAGGACTCACACCAAGGAGTACTTCCCAGAACTTCTGCTGCCAGTGTCCTTGTCCCCACAGTGAAACAGAGCCACTCCCTGCCTCGGCAGGAGACCCTCCAACACTAGCAGGTAGTTCTGGTTCAGTCTCCCCTGGGGTCACTGCTCCTTCCCCTGGGTCCTGATGCACTAATTTGTGTGTGCCCTCCAAGAGTGGAGTCTCTGTTTCCCCCAGTCCTGTCGAAGTCCTGCAATCATTTCCCACTAGGCTTCAAAGTCTGATTCTCTAGGAATTCCTCCTCCCATTGCCAGACACCCAGGTTGGAAAGCCTGACGTGGGGCTCAGAACCTTCACTCCAGTGGGTGGACTTCTGTGGTATAAGTGTTCTCCAGTCTGTGAGTCACCCACCCACCAGTTATGGGATTTGATTTTACTGTGATTGTACCCCTCCTACCGTCTCATTGTGGCTTCTCCTTTGTCTTTGGATGTGGGGTATCTTTTTTGGTGAGTTCCAGTGTCTTTCTGTCGATGACTGTCCAGCAGCTAGTTATGATTGTTGTGTTCTCACAAGAGGAAGTGAGAGCACATCCTTCTACTCCACCATCTTGGTTCCTCTGCAAATATCATTTCTATTTTCTGTTTGAATTACCTTGTTTATAGTAAAACAAAAACAAAAATACAGAAATGGCATGATGTAACACAGGCACCAGTGGTCAGTGACATAAAATTTAACTTAAACCTATGACTTAATTTTAGAGGCAATGTTATGAGAATGCTATAACATTTAAAACTTAAAATTTGAAGGGTTAATTCCACTTAAGCCAGTGACTTTGCCATGAATCAGGGATATCTGAATAATACCTAACTTTCTACTTTGTTAAGTCATATCTAGATGCTTATCTATTAGATGTCATAGCATTAAAAGCAAAAGCTGAACTGTAATAAAAAACAAAGGAAAGCAGGGAGATTGAGGATTACAGAAGTGAAAATACTTCTGTAAAAATGTCATGTGCAGACTGTATTTGCTTCTCTTCTCTTTCTGTACAGGAAAAGGACATCTTTTTTATTTCACCAGAAAAACCTAACTGGCTGATATACAAATGAATGAACTGTCTTAAAAAAAAATACAGTCATGTGCAGACTGTATTTGCTTCTCTTCTCTTTCTGTACAGGAAAAGGACATCTTTTTTATTTCACCAGAAAAACCTAACTGGCTGAGATACAAATGAATGAACTGTCTTAAAAAGTCAGAATATACAAATGATTTTTGTTGAATTGACAATGTAAAAATTTTAATCAATAGTTCCACTATCTTATATTTCATAGTCTTCAGCGACTCCCCAAATCATTGCCTTACTATTTTTTATTCCTTATTATTCCTGCCGGAGAAAAAGTAATCTAACAAACTAATAAGCTAATTTTTATTATATTTAAAGAGTTTAAATGATGATGTTTTTAAGGGAATTTGCATTTGAAACATTGAGACCAATATAATGATTTGTCTCAAATAATAACTGTAATGGAAGAATTACAGGCATGATCAAAATAAACAGGAAAGGTATTTTATAATTGTGACTATAAACATTTAAAAGTTAGAAAATCATCTGGAAGAAAATTAAATAAGCTCATAATTCCACTAACCAGAGATAAGCCCTATTATCATTTTGCAATATGTTCTTCCTTTTACATAAAGATGATCCCTGAGCAGAACTGTAAGTTGGAATTTTGACTTGTTTCCAGGCATTGGGACTTGGAGCATTGAAATGTTTTTGAGCTTTTAATTTTTTCTATGAAGTGAAGATGTTCATAATTAAATAGATTTTATGTTTGCTAAATAGAACTCATTTAATACATGATAATCATTAATATAATCATAATTTTATTATTAGTCATAGTTAATGTCCATAACAACTGTTTATCCATTTTTGCCATACATAGTCATTGATAATATGGTAATGAGGCAGGCCAGTAGTACTCAGTGTTCACTCACACTGAGCTAACTGGGAGCATGGAGGAAATCTTGCTTACAGAACTATTTGATCTCCAGTGAAAGAGGAGAAAAAAACATGATGCATCAGTTTCTTACTCTAAACTTGTTATAGAAGTCATTTTTAGGACCATTGAGAAGGACCAAATGAATAAAGGGGCAGAGGGAAGATACAGATAAGATACTATTGGGGCTTCTTTCACATGGAAGTAGATGTCACGGTTGGGGGAGAAGCAACTAGGTGAAGACATGACCTATTAAGTTATCTTGAAATTTCATATTAATAAACCTTGCAATACATTTATTTTTAATTGCTGGACTACCCATATAATAATTATATATGTACATAAAATTTAAATTAAAGAATAAAAAGGTTATGGTCAAGATCAATGTAAACTTTTATGAGTCTGTTGTAGTCAAAGAATAACTCAGTTAAATTAGTGCTTCATGGTGGCAATGTATGTAATCAGATTATCTTTAAAACTATTTATTAAATTTGCTCAGAGGATGAGGTACTGCTTTTGTATTTATTTATTGGGCTCTAAACTATACCCAAAGCACTGCACGCTCACACACACACACACACACACACACACCAAGAGTCTCAAATTCAGTACTGAAATTTTCAAATAGCGTTACCCATGCCTTAGCCTTGGTTTCTGAGAATGCAGAGGGTGAAGTAAAGAAATATGCTGTTATTATATGAAAGAGTACAAACCTAGGGATAAGAAGTGAGAAGAAAGGTGAAAAGAAGAGTTAGAAAGATGTTACTGAAAAGGTTGCTGCTAAGTGCTAGTGTGATTTGGTCATGTGGGACTGTAAGTTAAATAACCAAGAAAGTTCATTTTCACACAATCCATCCAGTGATATAAAAAAGGAAGGATGGGGCTTCCCTGGTGGCACAGTGGTTGAGAGTCCTCCTGCTGATGCAGGGGACACGGGTTCGTGCCCCGGTCTGGGAAGATTCCACATGCCGCGGAGCGGCTGGGCCCGTGAGCCATGGCTGCTAAGCCTGCGTGTCCGGAGCCTGTGCTCCACAACGGGAGAGGCCACGACAGTGAGAGGCCCGTGTACCGCAAAAAAAAAAAAAAAAGGAGGGTCCTGAGTCCCATTGGACAAAAGTTTTTCCTATGAAATGTTAAATCCCTTGTTCTTCTGGCTGTTGTGTTCATGGGTACCAAACTACATCCTTTTGTGCCTCAAACCTCATTACGGAAAATGCCCTCAGTAGGAGGCAAAAACACATGATATAAACATAATATGAAGTGCTGTCAAGTTGCACCTGCATGAAGTTGTGAAGGCCATACACAAATGGTCACCCAGTGTGGCTGGAATAAAGACAACTGAAATAAGAGATCAGAGGTTACCTAAACCAGTGCATGAGAGGTATCTACTATAGTCCATATCATTCTTGATATTTAATCTTTTGTTTATTCATTCAAAAATTGCATTGTATGTCACTAATTGAAAATCTTTTTAGGGAATATATTAATGAATCATTTATCTATCCATTGAAATATATGCATTGAAAAGGTCTTTTGTACCTTAGGTTCTGAAGTTGACAGACATCATTTCCTTTAAGAAACTAGAGTATAATTGGTAAGAATACATGCTGTTTTCAAAACTAATATAGTTTTTAATTTGGTATGCTACTTTTTTCATAGTAAGTGTTTTTTAATTTTTATTTTTCTTTTAGTCACCATTAATACTTTCTTCTTGGGTTCTTGTGCCTAGTTCTTAAATGCTGATTAACCTTTTTAAAAACTCTAAATCTGAATAGTATTTTTCCCCTCTTGATTCAAAAAGTCAAATCTAACAGCTCAGAATATTAAACAACAGTAAGGTAATTAAATCAAAGATACCACACAGCCAGGTACACGGAGTGGATTCAATTCTACCACAGAGTTCTATTGAAACCAGAGGTCAAAACTGCCTTTAACAACAGATCTCAGTGCAGCACTTAGGAAATTCTTATTTCTTTTCCAGTTTGACTAGTTCCTTAATTCTCCCTGATTTTTACAACATACTTGAGTTGAATGAAAATGTTTTTTGGTAGATACATTGTTTAAAACATTCAGCTCTTCCCTAGGGATTCTCTTCATAATTTCACAATATGCTTCAAAAGCAAGTTTTTAGGAGCAGAAACATTTTAACTTTTTCACAACAGTTGTCAACAGTTTCATGAAACTAAAGCCATTGCTTGACAGATGACTCTTTGCTTGAATTGATGGTGACCTGATGGCAGTCAGTATGAAAGCAGGATCCATAAATATGGGAGCTCATTGACAGTGTTTACATTCATCATGTGATGTCGGGCCAGCACATTTTTAGAACTGGTTGCCCCTCTTGTCCATGTTTCTTTTTCTAAGAAACAAATAGTTAGGTTTTGTCTCTTCCACCCACCTCTTCCCTCTCTTCTCTATCTTTTAATTTTCCTTTCATGATTAGAAAAATATGCAAACAACTTTGAGCAGGACAGAAAATGGAAGGTATATGGAAGGGAGAGGTAAAGAAGGAAAAGGAATAGTTAAGAAAGACCTGAAAGCCTAGCTGAGGAGTTGTCTCTTGGACATCCTGGTTGTGTCTAAGATTGCATAGTCACATTAAGTTTTGCGTTTCTTTATACATTTGATCAGTTGAAGTCAAGTAAGAATATGCCTGTTCTCATTTAGATATGCATTGGTTTGCAAGAATTTTATTCTACCACTCATCCTGTTTGGTAGTATGGTGTATAAGGCCTATTTCCCAGTTATGTTTCATGAGTGGAGTAACAATATGATCTTACCAGGTGTTGATAACATTGATTACATTTTTGAAAGCTTTAGCATGGGTCAGGTAACTACTCATCCCTAAAGATAGCTTCTCTACCAGATTTTTAAGTCTTCCACTTACTTAAATTAAAAATAAAAAAAAAAGATGTATATTATTTGATCCTCAGATGTTTTCTGCAATGTCAGATATCTGGTAAATGTATCTGTCAGTCTAGAATACACATTTCATCTTTTCCCCAGGCATATTAACATAATCTTCCTTTGATACCAGGAAGTGTGCATTAAGATTGAGAAAGAAGTTTTAAAACTATTTTATCTGAGAGTCTTCCCTGCAATTTTACCCCCATGATCCTTCACAAAACAAACCCACCAGGAAGAAAAAGATAAAATGTTGATACATTCATACAAATAAAACGTTCAAATTATGTTGAAGATAGCAATTTTTATTTTTATAAATTTAAAGTGAGAAAGTCATATTATATTAAGATGTTTTAGTTTATATATACCTCCCACTGTGAAAATTTTGCTAGTAAATTGTTTTTTATAGATAGATGCTTTTTTTGTACATTTTGGGCAAAATTGGAATAAAATGTTTGAATAGATGGGTTACAAGTGTTCAGCACATATTGTAAACAGGCCTACTGTGTATTTTAGAGTGAATGGTAGGTAAAATAATAAATGTAGCTAACTATTGACTGCTACTAATGGCTCACCAAAGGAAGATAGTACATCTGACCAGGCATTACAAAGACATTCTCTGAAATAGTTCACGTCTAGGATTATGAAATACAAGAACACAAAATCCAAAAAGTGAAAATGTCATAAACCAAAGTTTGATGCTGAAATGATGTATTGTTATAACTCAGGCTATCAATTGTTTTTCTTCCCAACTGAGACACTTTTTATTGAATAGAAAAAAAATCATGCAGAATAGATAAGTAAAATGTCATCTCAACAAATTAAGAATAAATATGTATATATTTCTTTGATTTCAGAAATATGGTGGATAATGTTTATAAATCTCTAAGAGCTTAAAACAAAGTGTAAATTTTTAATCCAAGGAATATAATTTGTAAAAGCCTGGTTGAGTAATTTTAAAACAATGATAAATGCCCAGTGTCATAGCTATAGATTAAGTAAGCAAGTGACCTAAGGACTTTCAGTGAGCACCCTAAACCAAATACCTTTGACCTAAATATAGATATATCATCCTTTTTCATGCTTTTTCGAAAGTGCAATTTATGACTAACCTAATATGTGTCACTTTGCATATGACTGGACAGGAATCTAAGTCATTTTCTCTAAATCCACAATTTTGTGGATTGTAAGGGTTCTATAATATTTATGCTTATGATAATATCAGTGTAAGAATAATAAATGTTCCAGTAAAAATTCAGAAGTGCCTTTAATAAATATATTAATAGAACTTAAAATAGTGAATATATAAAAGGTAAATATAGGGCTTCCCTGGTGGCGCAGTGGTTGAGAGTCCGCCTGTCAATGAAGGGGACACGGGTTCGTGCCCCGGTCCGGGAATATCCCACATGCTGTGGAGTGGCTGGGCCTGTGAGCCATGGCCACTGAGCCTGCGTGTCCGGAGCCTGTGCCCCACAACGGGAGAAGCCACAACAGTGAGAGGCCCATGTAAAAAAAAAAAAAAAAATTAAAAATCAATCAATCAATCAATCAATAAAAGGTAAATATAATAGAAAGACCTAAATATTCTATGGGGGGCGCTTTCAAGATGGCAGAGGAGTAAGATGTGGAGATCACCTTCCTCCCCATAAATACATCAAAACTACATCTACATGTGGAACAACTCCTACAGAACACCTACTGAAGGCTGGCAGAAGACCTTAGACTTCCCAAAATGCAAGAAACTCCCCACGTACCTGGGTAGGGCAAAAGAAAAAAGAATAAACAGAGACAAAAGAATAGGGATGGGACCTGCACCTCTGGGAGGGAGCTATGAAGGAGGAAAAGTTTCCACACACTAGGAAGCCCCTCCACAGCCTCCACCCTGTGGAGACACAGGGTGGGCAGGGGGGAGGCTTCAGAGCCATTAAGGAGAGCACAGCAAAAGGGGTGTAGAGGGCAATGTGGAGAGATTCCCACACAGAGGATCACTGCCAACCAGCACTGACCAGCCTGAGGGCTTGTCTGCTCACATGCCAGGGCAGATGGGGGCTGAGAGCTGAGGCTTGGGCTTTGGAGGCCAGATCCCAGGGAGAGGACAGGGGTTCGCTGCATGAACCCAGCTTGAAGGGGGCTAGTGTACCACAGCTAGCTGGGAGGGAGTCCGGGAAAAAGTCTGGAACGCCTAAGTGGCAAGAGACCATTGTTTTGGCATGCACAAGGAGAGGGGATTCAGAGCACTGCCTAAACGATCTCCAGAGACAGGCGCAGGCCATGGCTATCAGCGCGGACACCACAGATGGGCATGAAACACTAAGATTGCTGCTGAAGCCACCAAGAAGCCTGTGTGAAAGCACAGGTCACTATCCACACCTCCCTTCCTGGGAGCCTGTGCAGCCCACCACTGCCAGGGTCCTGTGATCCAGGGGCAACTTCCCCAGGGGAACACATGGCACGCCACAGGATCTTGCAACATCACACCGGCCTCTGCTGCCACTGCAGGCTTACCCTGCATTCTGTACCCCTCCCTCCACCCAGCGTGAGTGAGCCAGAACCCCCTAATCAGCTGCTACTTTAACCCCATCCTGTCCGGGCGGGGAACAGATGCCCTCAGGCGACATACATGAAGAGGCAGGGCCAAATCCAAAGCTGAACAACAGGAGCTGGGAAAACAAAGAAGAGAAAGGGAAACGTTTCCCAGCAGCCTCAGGAGCAGCAGATAAAATCTCCACAAACAACTTGATGTACCCTGCATCAGTGGAATACCTAAATAGACAATGAATCATCCCAAAATTGAGGCAGTGGACTTTGGGAACAAATGTAGACTTGGGGTTTGCTTTCTGCATCTAATTTGTTTCTGGTTTTATGTTTATCTTAGTTTAGTATTTAGAGCTTATTATCATGGATAGATTTGTTTATTGATTTGGAGGCTCTCTTCCTTTTTATTTTATATATATATCTATATATACATATATATATATACACACACATACATACATTTTCCTTTTTCTCTTTTTGTGAGTGACTGTGTGTATGCTTCTTTGTGTCATTTTTTATGTATAAATTTGCTTTTACCCTTTGTCCTTGGGTTCTGTCTGTCCTTTTTTTAGTATACTCTTTAGCACCTCTTATCATTGGTGGAATTGTTTATTCATTTGGTTGCTCTCCCTTTTCTTTTTTTTTCGTTACTTTTTTAAATAATATTTTTTATTTTAATAACGTTATTTCTTTTTTTTTTTCCTCCCTTTTCTTCTGAGCCATGTGGCTGACAGAATCTTGGTGCTCTGGCTGGGTGTAAGGCCTGAGCCTCTTAGTTGGGAGAGCTGAGTTCAGGACATTGGTCCAACAGAGCCCACAGAGCCCCATGTAATATATGGCAAAAGTGCTCCCAGAGATCTCCACCTCAAAACTCAGACCCAGCTCCACTCAGCGACCAGCAAGCTACAGTGCTGGACACCCCATGCCAAACAACTAGCAACACAGGAACACAACCCCACCAATTAGCAGAGAGGCAGTGTAAAATCATAATAAGTTCACAGACACCCCAAAACACACCACCGAACACAGTTCTGCCCACCAGAAAGAAAAGAACCAGCCTCATCCACCAGAACATAGGCACCAGTCTCCTCCACCAGGAAGCCGACATGGAACCAAATTTACCCACTGGGAGCAGAAACCAAAAACAATGGGAAACACGAACCTGCAGCCTGTGAAAAGGAGACCCCAAACACAGTAAGTTATGCTAAATGAGAAAATGGAGAAATACACAGCAGATGAAGGAGCAAAGTAAAAACCCACCAGACCAAACAAATGAAGAGGAAATAGGCAGACTACCTCAAAAAGAATTCAGAGAAATGATAGTAAAGAATATCCAAAATATTGGAAATACAATGGAGAAAATACAAGAAACTTTTAACAAGGACTTAGAAGAACTAAAGAGCAAAGAAACAATGAAGAACAACACAATAAATGAAATTAAAAATCTGTAGAAGGAATCAATAGCAGAATAACTGAGGCTGAAGAATGGATAAGTGACCTAGAAGATAAAATACTGGAAATAACTACCACAGAGGAGAATAAAGAAAAAAGAATGTAAAGAATTGAGGACAGTCTCAGAGACCTCTGGGACATCATTAAATGCACCAACATTCGAATTATAGGGGTCCCAGAAGTAGAAGAGAAAAAGAAAGGGACTGAGAAAATATTTGAAGAGATTACAGTTGAAAATTTCCCTAAAATGGGAAAGGAAATAGTCAATCAATTCCCATACAGGATAAATCCAAGGTGAAACATACCAAGATACATATTAATCAAACTATCAAAAATTAAATACAAAGAAAAAATATTAAAAGCAGCAAGGGAAAAACAACAAATAACATACAATGGAATCCTCATAAGGTTAACAGCTGAACTTTCAGCAGAAACTCTGTAAGCCAGAAGGGAATGGCAAGACATATTTAAAGTGATGAAAGGGAAAAACCTACAACCAAGATTATTCTACACAGGAAGTGTCTCATTCAGATTTAATGGAGACATTAAAACCTTTACAGGAAAGCAAAAGCTAAGAGAATTCAGCACCACCAAATTAGCTTTATAACAAGTGCTAAAGGAAATTCTCTAGGCAGGAAAAACAAGAGATGGAAAAGACCTACAATAACAGCTGCAAACAATTAAGAAAGTGGTAATAGGAACATACATATTGATAACTACCTTAAATGTAAATGCATTAAATGCTCTAACCAAAAGACATAGACTGGCTGAAAGGATACAAAAATGAGACCCTTATATATGCTGTCTCCAGGAGACCCACTTCAGACCTAGGGACACATACAGACTGAAAGTGAGGGGGTGGAAAAAGATATTCCATGCAAATGGAAATCAAAAGAAAGATGGAGTAGCAATTCTCATATCAGACAAAATAGACTTTCAAATAAAGACTGTTAAAAGAGACAAAGAAGGACACTACATAATGATCAAGGGATCAATCCAAGAATAAGATATAACAATTTTAAATGCATCCAGCATAGGAGCACCTCACTACATAAGAAAAATGCTAACAGCCGTAAAAAGGGAAATCAACAGTAACACAGTCATAGTAAGGGACTTTAACACCCTACTTTCACCAATGGACAGATTATCCAAAATGAAAATAAATAAGGAAACACAAACTTTAAATGATACATAAAACAAGGAGGACTTAATTGATATTTATAGGACATTCCATCCAAAAACAACGGAATACACTTTATTATAAGGGCTCATGGAAGATTCTCCAGGATAGATCATATCCTGGGTCACAAATCAAGCCTTGGTAAATTTAAGAAAACTGAAAACATATCAAGTATCTTTTCTGACCACAATGCTATGTAACTAGATATTAATTACAGGAAAAAAATCTGTAAAAAGTACAATCACATGGAGGCTAAACAATACACTACTAAATAACCAAGAGAACACTGAAGAACTCAAAGCAGAAATCAAGAAATACCTAGAAACAAATAACAATGAAAACACGACGACCCAAAACCTATGGGATGCAGCAAAAGCAGTTCTAAGGGGGAAGTTTATAGCAATACAATCCTACCTCAAAAAACAAGAAACATCTCAAATAAACAACCTAACACCTAAAGCAATTAGAGAAAGAAGAAGAAAAAACCCAAAGTTAGCAGAAGGAAAGAAATCCTAAACAGCAGATCAGAAAAAAATGAAAAGAAATGAAGGAAATTATAGCAAAGATCAATAAAACTAAAAGGTGGTTCTTTGAGGAGATAAACAAAATTGATAAACCAGTAGCCAGACTCAACAACAACAAAAAAGGAACATTCAAATCAATAGAATTAGAAATGAAAAAGTAACAACTGACACTGCAGAAATACAAAGGATCATGAGAGATTACTACAAGCAACTCTATGCCAATAAAATGGACAACCTGGAAGAAATGGACAAATTCTTAGAAATGCACAACCTTCCAAGACTGAACATGGAAGAAATAGAAAATATGAACAGAACAATCACTAGCACTGAAATTGAACCTGTGATTAAAATCTTCCAATAAACAAAAGCAAAGGACCAGATGACTTCACAGGCAAATGATATTAAACATTTAGAGAAGAGCTAACACCTATGCTTTTCAAACTCTTCCAAAATATAGCAGAGGGAGGAACACTCCCAAACTCATTCTACGAGGCCAATATCACCCTGATATCAAAAACAAAGATGTCACAAAGAAAGAAAACTTCAGGCCAATATCACTGATGAACACAGATGCAAAAATCCTAAACAAAATACTAGCAAACAGAGTCCATCAGCATACTGTAAGGATCATACACCATGATCAAGTGAGGTTTATCCCAGGAATGCAAGGATTCTTCAATATATGCAAATCAATCAATGTGATAAACCATATTAACAGATTGAAGGAGAAAAACCATACGATCATCTCAATATATGCTGAAAAAGCTTTTGACAAAATTCAACACAATTTATGATAAAAACCCTGCAGAAAGTAGGCATATAGGGAACTTACCTCAACATAATAAAGGCCATATATGACAAACACACAGCCAACATCATTCTCATTGGTGAAAAACTGAAACTATATCCAATAAGATCAGGAAGAAGACAAGGTTGCCCATTCTCACCACTGTCATTCAACATAGATAGGGAAGTTTTACCTGCAGCAAACAGAGAAGAAAAAGAAATTGAATCCAAATCAGAAAAGAAGAAGTAAAACTGTCACTGTTTGCAGATGACATGATACTATACATAGAAAATCCGAAAGATGCTACCAGAAAAATACTAGAGCTAATCAATGAATCTGGTAATGTAGTAGGATACAAAATTAATGCACAGATATTTCTTGCATTCTTATACACTTATGATTAAATATCTGAAAGAGAAATTAAGGAAACACTCCCATTTTTCATTGCAACAAAAAGAATAAAATACCTAGGAATAAACCTACCTAAGGAGACAAAAGACCTGTATGCAGAAAACTATAAGACACTGATAAAAGAAATTAAAGATGATATAAACTTATGGAGAGATATACTGTGTTCTTGGATTGGAAGAATCAATATTGTGAAAATGAATATACTACCCAAGGCAGTCTACAGATTTAATGCAACCCCTACCAAACAACCAATGGCATTTTTCAGGGAACTTGAATAAAAAATTTCACAATTTGTATGGAAACACAAAAGACTCTGAATAGCTAAAGCAATCTTGAGAAAGAAAAACGGAGCTGGAGGAATCAGGCTCCCTGACTTCAGACTTTAGTACAAAGCTACAGCAATCAAGACAGTATGGTACTGGGACAAAAACAGAAATACAGATCAATGGAACAGGATAGAAAGCCCAGAGATAAACCCACACACATGTGGTCACCTTATTTTTGATAAAGGAGGCAAGAATATACAATGGAGAAAAGACAGCCTCTTCATAAGTGGTGTTGTGAAAACTGGACAGTTCTATGTAAAAGAATGAAATTAGAACAATCCCTAACACCACACAAATATAAACTCAAAATGGGTTAAAGACCTAAATGTAAGGCCAGACACTATGAAACTGTTAGAGGAAAACATAGGCAGAACACTCTATGAAATAAATCACAGGAAGATCCTTTTTTGACCCACCTCCTTGAGAAATTGAAATAAAAACAAAAATAAATATGTCGTAATGAAACTTGAAAGGTTTTGCACAGCAAAGGAAACCATAAACAAGACAAAAAGACAACTGTCAGAATGGGAGAAAATATATGCAAACGAAGCAACTGACAAATGAGTAATCTCCAAGATATACAAGTAGGTCATGCAGCTCAATATCAAATTATAAACAACCCAATCCAAAAATGGGCAGAAGACTTAAATAGATATTTCTTCAAAGAAGATATACAGATTGCCAACAAACACATAAAAGGATGCTTAACATCACTAATCACTAGAGAAATGCAAATCAAAACTACAGTGAGGGATCACCTCACACCGGTCAGAATGGTCATCATCATAAAATCTCCAAATAGTAAATGCTGGAGAGGGTGTGGAGAAAAGGGGACCTTCTTGCACTGTTGGTGGGAATGTAAATTGATGCAGCCACTATGGAGAACAGTATGGACGTTCCTTAAAAAACTAAAAATAGAACTACCGTATGACCCAGCAATCCCACTACTGGGCATGTACCCTGAGGAAACCGTAATTCAAAAATTGTCATGTACCACAGTGTTCATTGCAGCTCTATTTACAATAACCAGGACATGGAAGCAACCTAAGTGTCCATCAACAGATGAATGGATAAAGAAGATGTGGCACATATAGACAATGGAATATTACTCCGCCATAAAAAGAAACGAAATTGAGTTATTTGTAGTGAGGTGGATGCACCTAGGGACTGTCATACAGAGTAAAGTAAGTCAGAAAGAGAAAAACAAATACCGTATGCTAACACATATATATGGAATCTAAACAAACAAAAAAAAAGGTTCTGAAGAACCTAGGGACAGGACAGGATTAAAGACACAGATGTAGAGAATGGGCTTGAGGACATGGGGAGGGGGAAGGTTAAGCTGGTATGAAGTGAGTGGCATGGACATATATACACTGCTAAATGTAAAATAGATAGCTAGTGCGAAGCAGCCACATAGCACAGGGAGATCAGCTCAGTGCTTTGTGTCCAAACTGAGGGGTGGGATAGGGAGGGTGGGAGGGAGACACAAGAGGGAGCAGATATGGGGATATATGTATATGTATATGTATAGCTGATTCACTTTGTTATATGGCAGAAACTAACACACCATTGAAAACAATTATACTCCAATAAAGATGTTAGAAAAATGTATATATATATTCTATAAATGAACATGTGTTAAGAATCTCAAAAATATCTAGAAATTGTTATTTTGGGGTTAAATTAGGGGAAATGCAGTTTTGCTGTTTATGAAATATATATGTATATATATATGTGTGTGTGTGTGTGTGTGTGTGTATGTATACACACACACACACACACACACACACACACACACACATATATATATATATATATATATATATATATATATATATATATATATATAGAGAGAGAGAGAGAGAGAGAGAGAGAGAGAGAGAGAGAGAGAGAGAGATTTATCTCCTGTTTGTCAAGTACCTGCATCACAGAGCACGAAAATTGTATAGCCATATTTAAACCCAGGAAGTGTAAGTTCTGAATCTGCAGTTTAATGCATTAGACTATAGAGTAAGTTTATGTTGTGGAGAAGCCAACAAATTCCCTTTCCCTTCTCATAGCTAGCTCCCTCACTCCCTATATTCATTTGACTTTCTTATCAAGGGAAATATAGCCACCTGTTTGTTTACATCCAAACTCTTCCACAGCTGCACACATTTTATATCAAATGTTACCTTTTAATGTACTTTGCTAAACAAAAAACCATCACATATCTTCAGAAAGGGATTATGTAAATACTTTAGAAGTAGAAGCAGAGGCCACATTCCCCTCTCCCCCCGCCAAAGTCATCTGATATTTAGAAATACTCTGGCTTGATCAGACACTCAAAATCTAGATTTATCATTAGACCTGATAATCATGTAGACAGAGCTACTCGCATGTAAACCTGCAACATTTCTTCTCTGACATGAGCAGAGAGGTGGTGAGCATAGAAAATCATCTTTTAGCATTTTGCAGACTAAATTGATGTTAACAGCTGCAGAAAAATACTGTAGGTGGCATGGCTTCGAAAAGATGTTTTAAGATGGAATACAGATAATATTCCAAATGGTTGCAATTCTTTAGACATGATGTTAGAGTAAATAATACATTATTAACTGCAGTTAAATAATGTTTGAGCACAGCAGAAACTTATATGTCCTAAATTTAGAACAAGAGTCTTCTAGTTCGGTATTATACTTGTCTCTTTAAAAACATAAATTAAGAATAGCTCTTTCTTCTGTCATTCTGAATTATATCTAAATACTAAAAGTATCATTTTTAAAGGAAGATGTTTTTCAGTTTTCCATAAATGATTTCCATTCAGCTAGAATGGTAACTGGTATGTTTATTTGAAACTTTGAGTGTATTAAAGATAAAATGACTTACAAACTTGAAATTACTAATTTTTTTTTTTTTTTTTTTTTTTTTTGCGGTATGCAGGCCTCTCACTGTTGGGGCCTCTCCCGTTGCGGAACACAGGCTCCGGACACGCAGGCTCAGCGGCCATGACTCACGGGCCCAGCCGCTCCGCGGAATGTGGGATCTTCCCAGACCGGGGCACGAACCCGTGTCCCCTGCATCGGCAGGCAGACGTTCAACCACTGCGCCATCAGGGAAGCCCTGAAATTACTATTTTTAATGAACAATTCCAACATTATTGTTAGGAAAGATTTAAAGTCTCAATGTGACAGGATATAAACATTATAGCCACTGAAGAAATGAAGAAAAGGACTTGTAGATTATGACATTATTCAAATGTATAATTCTAAGCTTCTGAAATTGTTTGCTAGTGCTCTTTATCTTTTTCTCCAATAGTAATTTGTGAATTTTCTCTGCCTCAATCTTCTTATCTACTAAATGGAGATAATAAGCATTTTACTTATTTATTATTGCTTGAGCTCTCTGAGACCTATTTCCCTCCTCTGTAAAATGGAATGTTGGTAAATTTAGTACCTACTTTTGAGAGTTGTTGTGGTGTAGATACTGAAAGTATTTCTGCAAATTTCTCCTGGTATGTCAGTTAAAACGTTTGGGTGAAAAGTCAATCAGCCCTCTCAAGGAGCCATTTCTTCTCCTAAAAGTGAAAATTGATTAAAAGCCTTTTTTTATGATCCTATCACTTTCCTTCACCACTTATCACTGCTTCCCTTCTCCTCCTTCCAGGTCAGAAAGAAAGAATTGTTAGAGGAGGAAGTACTCTATACCTGACCTCATAGGTACACAAATTTTATCTCCAATCCTGGTCTGATTTTCCTTAATTCAGGATAATTTTCTTTCATTACAAAACTTCTAACTCAATTAGAATTTCCCTTCCAAGTAGATAAGATATTAAAAATTCTAAGTCACTAAAAACGTGAAAAAAAGTCAAGCAGTTCTTGATCAAGTCTTACTAAACATCAACTAAATTCATCAACCACTGACTAAGTTTTTTGTTTTCTATGAAACTAATATTTATTTTGCCTGCATTATATGCCAGATACTTTTTTGAGTGCTTAAGTGTCTTTATCCCATTATTATCTACAGTTCTCAGGTGAGAAAACTGAAACACAAAGAGTTAAGTTTGATAAGTTCATAAGACAATAAATAAGAGGCAGAATCAATAACTGAACCCAGGCAATTAGTCTTTAAAACCATGCTAGTAAGCATCACTCTCTACTGCATGTCTAATGATCTGTATCTCCATTTGAAATCAGCAGGAAATATCTAAACGTTATTTCAAATAAGACATAACTATAAACCACAGAATGAATATCCATATTCAATCACATATTTATATATTTTTACTCTCACATATTGAAGACTTAAGGTTTTAGGAGTTTTTCAAATCTACATAGTGACATTTAACCAAAGAAAACAAGAACTTACCAAAGCCCTTATATCAACATATAATCACATTTGCTAAGAATCATCAGTAAATGTGAGAGCTAGAATCATCAGTATTTTTTCTCACTCAACAGATTTGCCCCCCCACCTCTTATATCCAAAACCACCTACCTATCTGTTTAATTCGGTATATATCAGTATCATAGAAATGTAGCCTGTAGTTTCCATAGAAATCTATATATACCACTTTTAGCATTCTCCAAGGCTATATTTCCAGCATCTGTGTTTTCTAAGAGAAAAATGGGTTTTAATATCACAAAATGAAAAGTATTTGTTTATTTAAATGGTTGTATAATAAATACATGCATTTATTGTTCTCGATAAAAAGATTATTTGAAACCACATATGATAGAGTTTTCAAGCATTCAAATTGTTTTTAAACAATCTATTACTAAAACACTTCCAACAAATATGTATTGGAAAAAAATAAAAGCAAGTATTAAGAACCCAGAAGTTATCTCATTCTTGTGAAAACTCCCTATGTATATGGATGCAAAAAGACAAAGATTTTTCAAAGAGTGACCACCCACAAAAGACAAGATGGGCCATTTAAAAATTTTAAATAATGATGAACAGAAAAGTTTACAAAAAAGAAAAATATACCTACTAATATTTTAAATTCATACTTAAGTTTAAGCCTAGCAGTATATAAAAGCCACAGGGTACATTGATTAGAATTTACTTTCCAGAATGTGTTCTGGAAAACCATGGATAATAAGGCTTCAGGATTAAGATTTGTACTTCTTAAACTAATTTTTTAAAAAGCAGCCCCTGAAAGAGTTTACTGCCTATTTGAAATTATGCTAAACCATTAATCTATTTTGGTGCATAAGAAAGGATGTACAATGTAAAAATCTTCTTGTCAATTCTTCTTATCACTTTCTGTCACTTTCTTGGGAGATATCCCATTCAGAAACAGCATGCTGACATTTAATTCTACCACTTCTTATATATGGGGAAAAATCAGCCATAAACTTTTCTTAGTAACCTGTTCCTTTGCATATTTCCTTTTTTTTCCATTTCTTTTTTTCCCTCATATTCTAATCAAAGTTGTGGTCTCTATAAAATTATATATTCTCTCTTGAAATACTAATATTTCCCTGAGATGCCATTGGAAGTTTAAATCCTAACTTTCATTATTCTTAAAGATAAATATAATCATCTTGATAAATGCAATGGTAAATTAAATGGGAAGCTTATGAATCTAATTTTACAATTATTTAAAATTATAAACTTCTCAGTTTTTGCAACAAGCAAGAGGAACAAAACCCACAAATTTAGGTGAAACCTACCTGCTGTTATTACTGATTGAAAGTGCTTGTTACTTTATTAATAAGAAAGTTTCTTTAGTTAGATAGCCTCATCTACCAGAGGGCAGAAAGCAGAAGCAAGAAGAAGTACAATCCTGCAGCCTGTGGAACAAAAACCACATTCACAGAAAGACAGACAAGATGAAAAGGCAGAGGGCTATATATCAGATGAAGGAACAAGATAAAACCCCAGAAAAACAACTAAATGAAATGGAGATAGGCAACCTTCCAGAAAAAGAATTCACAATAATGATAGTGAAGATGATCCAGGACCTTGGAAAAAGAATGCAGGCAAAGATCGAGAAGATGCAAGAAATGTTTAACAAAGAATTAGAAGAATTAAAGAACAAACAAACAGAGATGAACAATACAATAACTGAAATGAAAATTACACTAGAAGGAATCAATAGCAGAATATCTGAGGCAGAAAAACGGATAAGTGACCTGGAAGACAGAATGGTGGAATTCACTGCTGAGGAACAGAATAAAGAAAAAAGAATGGGGGCTTCCCTGGTGGCGCGGTGGTTGGGAGTCCGCCTGCCGATGCAGGGGACACGGGTTCGTGCCCCGGTCCGGGAGGATCCCACGTGCTGCGGAGCGGCTGGGCCTGTGAGCCATGGCCGCTGAGCCTGCGAGTCCAGAGCCTGTGCTCCGCAGCGGGAGAGGCCACAACAGTGAGAGGCCCGCGTACTGAAAAAAAAAAAAAAAGAAAAAAGAATGAAAATAAATGAAGACAGCCTAAGAGACCTCTGGGACAACATTAAATGCCACAATATTTGTAGTATAGGGGTCCCAGAAGGAGAAGAGAGAGAGAAAGGACAAGAGGAAATATTTGCAGAGATTATAGTTGAAAACTTCCCTCACATGGGAAAGGAAATAGCCATTCAAGTCCAGGAAGCGCAGTGAGTCCCATACAGGATAAACCCAAGGAGAAACACGCTGAGACACACAGTCGTCAAACTGACAAAAATTAAAGACAAAGAAAAATTATTGAAAGCAGCAAGGGAAAAATGACAAATACCATACAAGGCAACTCCCATAAGGTTAACAGCTAATTTCTCAGCAGAAACTCTACAAGCCAGAAGGGAGTGGCATGATATACTTACAGTGATGAAAGGGAAGAACCTACAACCAAGATTACTCTACCCAGCAGGGATCTCATTCAGATTCGATGGAGAAATCAAAAGCTTTACAGACAAGGAAAAGCTAAGAGAATTCAGCACCACCAAACCAGCTCTTCAACAAATGCTAAAGGAACTTCTCTAAGTGGGAAACACAAGAGAAGAAAAGGACCTAAAAAAAGAAACCCAAAACAATTAAGAAAATGGTCATAGGAACATACATATCGATAATTACCTTACACGTGAAGGAATTAAAGGCTCCAACCAAAAGACACAGGCTTGCTGAATGGATACAAAAACAAGACCCATATATATGCTGTCTACAAGAGACCCACTTCAGACCTAGGGACACACACAGACTGAAAGTGAGGGGATGGAAAAACACAGTCCATGCAAATGGAAATCAAAAGAAAGCTGGAGTACCTACACTCATATCAGATAAAATAGACTTTAAAATAAAGAATGTTACAAGAGACAAGGAAGGACACTACGTAATGATCAAGGGATCAATCCAAGAAGAAGATATAACAATTATAAATATATATGCACCTAACATAGGAGCACCTCAGTACATAAGGCAACTGCTAACAGCTCTAAAAGAGGAAATTGACAGTAACACAATAATAGTGGGGGACTTTAATACCTCACTTACACCAATGGACAGATCATCCAAAATGAAAATAAATACGGAAGCAAAAGCTTTAAATTACACAATAGACCAGATAGATTTAATTGATATTTATAGGACATTCAATCCAAAAACAGCAGATTACACTTCCTTCCCAAGTGTGCATGGAACATTCTCCAGTATAGATCACATCTTGGGTCACTAATCAAGCCTCAGTAAATTTAAGAAAATTGAAATCATATCAAGCATCTTTTCTGACCACAACACGATGAGATGAGAAATGAATTAGAGGGAAATAAACATAGAAGACAGAAACACATGGAGGTTAAAGAATATGTTACTAAATAACCAAGAGATCACTGAAGAAATCAAAGATGAAATCAAAAAATACCTTGGGACAAAGACAATGAAAACACAATGATCCAAAACCTATGGGATGCAGAAAAAGCAGTTCTAAGAGGGAAGTTTATAGCTATACAAGCCTACCTCAGGAAACAAGAAAAATGTCAAGTAAACAATCTTACCTTACACCTAAAGAAACTAGACAAAGAAGAACAAACAGAATCCAAAGTTAGCAGAAGGAAAGAAATCATAAATATCAGAGCAGAAATAAATGAAATAGAAACAAAGAAAACAATAGCAAAGATCAATAAAACTAAAAGCTGGTTATTTGAGAAGATAAGCAAAATTGATAAACCATTAGGCAGACTCATCAAGAAAAAGAGGGAGAGAACTCAAATCAATAAAATCAGAAATGAAAAAGGAGAAGTTACAACAGACACCTCAGAAATACATAGCATCTTAAGCGACTACTACAAGCAACTCTATGCCAATAAAATGGACACCCTGGAAGAAATGAACAAATTCTTAGAAAGGTATAACCTTCCAAGACAAAACCAGAAAGAAACAGAAAATATGAACAGACCAATCACAAGTAATGAAATTGAAACTGTGATTAAAAATATTCCAACCAACAAAAGTCCAGGACCAGATGGATTCACAGGTGAATTCTACGAAACATTTAGAGAAGAGCAAACAACCATCCTTCTCAAACTCTTCCAAAAAATTACAGAGGAAGGAACACTCCCAAACTCATTCTATGAGGCCACCATCACCCTGTAACCAAAACCAGACAAACATACTACAAAAAAAAGAAAATTACAGACCAATATCACTGATGACTATAGATGCAAATATCCTCAACAAAATACTAGCAAACAGAATCCAACAACACATTAAAAGGATCATATAGCACGATCAACTAGGATTTATCCCAGGGATGCAAGGATTCTTCAATATACAGAAGTCAATCAATGTGATACACCATATTAACAAATTGAAGAAGAAAAACCATATGATCAACTCAATAGATTCAGAAAAACTTTTGACAAAATTCAACACCCATTTATGATAAAAACTCTCCAGAAAGTGGGCAAAGAGGGAACCTGCCTCAACATAATAAAGGCCATATACAACAAACCCACAGCAAACATCATTCTCAATGGTGAAAAACTGATAGTATTTCCTCTAAGATCAGGAATGAGACAAGGATGTCCACTCTCACCACTATTATTCAACATAGTTTTGGAAGTCCTAGCCATGGCAATCAGAGAAGAAAAAGAAATAAAAGGAATACAAATAGGAAAAGAAGTAAAACTGTCACTGTTTGCAGATGACATGATACTATACACAGAGAATCCTAAAAATGCCACCAGCAAACTACTAGAGCTAATCAATGAATTTGGTAAAGTTGTAGGATATAAAATTAATGCACAGAAATCTCTTGCATTCCAATACACTAATGATGAGAAATCTGAAAGCAAAATTAAGGAAACACTCCCATTTACCACTGCCACAAAAATAATAAAATACCTAGGAGTAAACCTACCTAGGGAGACAAAAGACCTGTATGCAGAAAACTATAAGACACTGATGAAAGAAATTAAAGATGATACCAACAGATGGAGAGATATACCATGTTCTTGGATTGGTAGAATCAATATTGTGAAAATGACTATACTACCCAAAGCAATCTACAGATTCAATGCAATCCCTATCAAATTACCAATGGCATTTTTTACAGAACTAGAACAAAAAATCTTAAAATTTGTATGGAGTCACAAAAGACCCCGAATAGCCAAAGCAGTCTTGAGGGAAAAAAATGGAGCTAGAGGAATCAGACTCCCTGACTTCAGACTATACTACAAATCTACAGTAATCAAGACAATATGGTACTGGCACAAAAACAGAAACATAGATCAATGGAACAAGATAGAAAACCCAGAGATAAACCCACGCACCTATGGTCAACTAATCTATGACAAAGGAGACAAGGATATACAATGGAGAAAAGACAGTCTCTTCAATAAATGGTGCTGGGAAAACTGGACAGCTACATGTAAAAGAATGAAATTAGAACACTCCCTAACACCATACACAAAAATAAACTCAAAATGGATTAGAGACCTAAATGTAAGACAGGACACTATAAAACACTTAGAGGAAAACATAGGAAGAACACTCTTTGACATAAATCACAGCAAGATCTTTTTTGATCCACCTCCTAGAGTAATGGAACTAATGGGACCTAATGAAATTCCAAAGCTTTTGCCCAGCAAAGGAAACCATTAACAAGATGAAAAGACAACCCTCAGAATGGGAGAAAATATTTGCAAACGAATCAATGGTCAACGGATTAATCTCCAAAATATATAAACAGCTCATGCAGCTCAATATTAAAAAAACAAACAACCCAATCCAAAAATGGGCAGAAGACCTAAATAGACATTTCTCCAAAGAAGACATACAGATGGCCTAGAAGCACATGAAAAGCTGTTCCACATCACTAATTATTAGCTAAATGCAAATCAAAACTACAATGAGGTATCACCTCATACCAGTTAGAATGTGTATCATCAGAAAACGTACAAACAACAAATGCTGGAGAGGATGCGGAGAAAAGGGAACCCTCTTTCACTGTTGGTGGGAATTTAAATTGATACAGCCAGTATGGAGAATAGTATGGAGGTTCCTTTAAAAACTAAAAATAGAATTACCATATGATCCAGCAATCCCATTACTGGGCATATACCCAGAGTAAGCTATAATTCAAAAAGACACATGCACCCCAATGTTCACTGCAGCACTATTTAAAATAGCCAGGTAATGGAAGCAACCTAAATGCCCAGCAACAGATGAATGGCTAAAGAAGTTTTGGTACATATATACAATGAAGTATTACTCAGCCATAAAAAGGAACGAAATTAGGTCATTTGTTGAGACATGGATGGATCTAGAGACTGTCATACAGAATGAAGTAAGTCAGAAAGAGAAAAACGAATATCGTATATTAATGCATATATGTGGAACCTAGAAAAATAATACAGATGAATCGGTTTGCAGGGCAGAAATTGAGACACAGATGGAGAGAACAAATATATGAACACCAAAGGGGCAAAGCCGCGGTGGGTGGGAGTGGTGGTGTGATGAATTGGGCGATTGGTATTGACATGTATACATTGATGTATATAAAATTGATGACTAATAAAAACCTGCTGCATAAAAAAAATGTGCCTGTTTGATAAAATGTTTAAAAATTTTTTTGAGAAAATATATTACTCAGATATTTTTAAAACTCAAAAAAATTCACCAAAATCTTTGAGAAATTAATATGGAAATCTTAAAATTGAAAAAGTAATACTGAAAAGAATAGTCAGTAGCAATTAAGCCAATTATACAAGATAAAAAGGGAAAAATAAATGTACTTACCTTACATTTAGAATGATTATGATGCTAAATAGCTGTCATGTTTGTAACAGAAAATGAAATAAAAATATTTAAATTAAAAAGCAAACTATAAAACAAAACAAATTAAGACAATAAGTAACTTTTGAAAAGTCAAAAGTTGTTTTTTTAATTTCAGTTAGGTAAATATGTCTGTAAAAATCTTGGAAAATGAATTTCTACCTAAGGTCTGTTTGGATTAAAAACAAGGATACATATATTCTAAATCATTACAGAATTATTTACACAACAAAAAATTCACAAAAGATAGAACAAATACACTAGATATGGCAAAATGTTATGGTTTAAATTCTGTTTATAGGAAGCAAACATTTGAGATCGTATCAAAATACAAAATTGGGAAAAAATCTGCTTCTAAAGAATTAGATTAAAACGGAATGATGTGGAAGAACTTAAAGCGAAAAATATATGTTACAGAAACCTACACCCAATTAAGGAAAAGACAACAATATTAATATCAGGCAAAAATAATAGAAGAGAAGCACAGTCAGTGATGAATACCAATAAAACTTGAACTTCAATGCACCAAACTCATAGGCATGCAATTAAAAACAAGGTTAGGGACTTCCCTGGTGGTGCAGTGGTTAAGAATCCACCTGCCATTTTTCACAGAACTAGAACAAAAAATTTCAAAATTTGTTTGGAAAAACAAAAGGCCCCGAATAGCCAAAGCAATCTTGAGAACGAAAAACGGAGCTGGAGGAATCAGGCTCCCTGACTTCAGACTATACTACAAAGCTACAGTAATTAAGACAGTCTGGTACTGGCATAAAAACAGAAAGACAGATCAGTGGATCAGGATAGAAAGCCCAGAGATAAACCCATGCACATATGGCCAACTTATCTTTGATAAAGGAGGCAGGAATGTACAGTGGAGAAAGGACAGCCTCTTCAATAAGTGGTGCTGGGAAAACTGGACAGGGACATGTAAAAGTTTGAGATTAGATCATTCCCTAGCACCATACACAAAAATAAGCTCAAAATGGATTAAAGACTTAAATGTAAGGCCAGAAACTATCAAACTCTTAGAGGAAAACATAGGTAGAACACTCTATGACATAAATCACAGCAAGATCCTTTTGGACCCACCTCCTAGAGAAATGGAAATAAAAACAAAGATAAACAAATGGGACCTAATGAAACTTCAAAGCTTTTGCACAGCAAAGGAAACCATAAACAAGACCAAAAGACAACCCTCAGAATGGGAGAAAATATTTGCAAATGAAGCAACTGACAAAGGATTAATCTCCAAAATTTATAAACAGCTCATGCAGCTCAATATCAAAAAAACAAACAACCCAATCCAAAAATGGGCAGAAGACTTAAATAGGCATTTCTCCAAAGTAGATATACAGACTGCTAACAAACACATGAAAGAATGCTCAACATCATTAATCATTAGAGAAATGCAAATCAAAACTACAATGAGATATCATCTCACACCAGTCAGAATGGCCATCATCAAGAAATCTAGAAACAATAAATGCTGGAGAGGGTGTGGAAAAAAGGGAACACTCTTGCACTGCTGGTGGGAATGTGAATTGGTACAGCCACTATGGAGAACAGTATGGAGGTTCCTTAAAAAACTAAAAATAGAACTACCATATGACCCAGCAATCCCACTACTAGGCATATATCCTGAGAAAACCATAATTCAAAAAGAGACATGTACCAAAATGTTCATTGCAGCTCTATTCACAATAGCCCGGAGCTGGAAACAACCTAAGTGTCCATCATCAGATGAATGGATAAAGAAGATGTGGCACCTATATACAATGGAATATTACTCAGCCATAAAAAGAAACGAAACTGAGCTATTTGTAATGAGGTGGATGGACCTAGAGTCTGTCATACAGAGTGAAGTTAGTCAGAAAGAGAAAGACAAATACCGTATGCTAACACATATATACGGAATTTAAAAAAAAAAAATGTCATGAAGAACCTAGGGGCAAAACGGGAATAAAGACACAGACCTACTTGAGAATGGATTTGAGGATATGGGGAGGGGGAAGGGTAAGCTGTGACAAAGCGAATGAGAGGCATGGACATATATACACTACCAAACGTAAGGTAGATAGATAGTGGGAAGCAGCCGCAGAGCACAGGGAGATCAGCTCAGTGCTTTGTGACCGCCTGGAGGGGTGGGATGGGGAGGGTGGGAGGGAGGGAGATGCATGAGGGAAGGGATGTGGGAACAGATGTATATGTATGACTGATTCACTTTGTTATAAAGCAGAAACTAATAAAAAAAAAAAGTGGAAAAAAAAAAAAAAAGAATCCACCTGCCAGTGCCTGCAGGTTCGATCCCTGGTCTGGGAATTTCCCACATGCCATGAGCAACTAAGCCTGTGTACCACAACTACTGAGCCTGTGCTCTAGGGCCCATGTGCTGCAACTACTGAAGCCTGCACACCTAGAGCCCGCAACAAGAGAAGCCACCGCAATGAGAAGCCCGTGCACCACAAGGAAGAGTAGCCCCTGCTTGCCACAACTAGAGAAAAGCCCATGCGCGGCAACAAAGACCCAACGCAGTCAAAATAAAACAAAACAAAACAAAAACAAGGTTAGCCACTGAAAGACAAACCAACAACTTTCTAGTTTTACTGACATGCTTTAACACATTACCGTATTTCACCCTACACAAGAATACCTGAATTTAAAACAGAGGATTTGGTTAATCCAATCAACATAATGGAACTAACGGATATGCAAATCCTTATGCTTTACTAAGATTTTGCTCACATTTTACATCTCTATTTGAACATATGTTCAATGGGCTATTTATATAGCTTTTCTTTATAAATTAAAAATAATTGTGTACATTAAAAACCTAAAGTGCTTTTTTTTTTCTTTCTTTCTTTTTTCTTGGCCACGCAGCTTGCAGGATCTTAGTTCCATCACCAGGGATCCAATCCTGCCCTGGCAGTGAAAGCACTGAGTCTTAACCACTGGACAACCAGGGAATTCCCCAAAAGCACTTTTCAAAGTAAACTTTCTATTTGACACAGCAGACTATTTGCATTAATAAGGACAGAGTATTTTTTAATATTTATATAGAAACCATAAATAATGATATTTTAAGGAAAAAAACTGAATAATGTAGATTGAAATGTATGGACAGTAGCTAAATAATTATTTGTAAAGTTTTCATTATTAGTGTAGGCAAAGAAAGTCAAATTAGGTATTCAAGATAGAACTTAGAGAACTATAAATATTTTTTAATTAAAAATTAAGACAATAGGGCTTCCCTGGTGGTGCAGTGGTTGAGAATCTGCCTGCCAATGCAGGGGACACGGGTTTGAGCCCTGGTCTGGGAAGATCCCACATGCCGTGGAGCAACTGGGTCCGTGAGCTACAGCTACTGAGCCTGCGCGTCTGGAGCCTGTGCTTCGCAACAAGAGAGGCCGCGACAGTGAGAGGCCCGCGCACCGTGATGAAGAGTGGCCCCCAGTCGCCGCAACTAGAGAAAGCCTTTGCACAGAAATGAAGACCCAACACAGCCAAATAACTAAATAAATAAATTTATTTTAAAAAAAGTTTTTTTAAAAATTAAGACAATAAAAACATAGTTATAAATAAATGGAAGTCGAAAAAGCATTACTACAACTAAGATTTTAGTTCTTAAGCCAAAAATTGATAAAAATTAGTTTCTTGAAAATATGATTAATAATAAAAGAACAAAATGTTCCTAATTCATACCCATCAGCAGCATTTTAGGTGATACACAAACGTCAGATCTAAGGGGAAAATTGTTGAGGGAAAATTTACCATCTCAGCTTTTATATTTTATAAAAAAAATTTTTAGATACTTAATGTGAATACAGATAATGCTTCTTTGAAAAGAAAATAGGGTTAGTCTTGAATTCTAACAAGCTGTGATGTTGCTGAAAAGTAGGAGTAGAAAATGCTGTATACTTTCTGAGGGATGTATTATGCAATCTTTGTCTATCCTGTAAATGTATTCATTTATACTTATAGAGATTTCAGTGTGCTTTCAAATTTGGTTTGCCTAATTCTAGAAGGTTGCTTATTAAATTGTACAATGGAGTTTTAAAACAGACTTTTAAAAAAGAAACTAAATAGAATAGTTTCTCTCTGAATATGGTTTTGCTGTAACTAACATTACTATTGACCCAATGATTTCTATTTTGCATTGTGATCATCAAAGTTCTATTCTTAACCCTCTTGCTGTACATTTTTTTCCTAGACAATTATATCCAATTCATTATTTTAATACATACACTGATAATATCTGATCATTATGACCATCTTTGACCAATAATACCTGTGGATTCAATATTTTTAGTTGAAGTCCTCAAAACGCCTCAATTTTGATATAGCTCAAATATAGAACCTAACACTAACTCACTTCCAAAATCTTCATTTCCTTGCACATGCTTATTCATTAAGTATATTCACTATTCCCCCAAGGCAGGAATCTGTCAACTATCTAAAGTGCTATTGTTTTTTTTTAACCAACCTAAGAAATCAAATTAAATTTAGGGTTATATTTAAAAACATTACCTCCTTAAGCTACTTTCTATTCCATATCCCTCCTGAAATTGCCAAGGATCTCCAAGGTGGTTATCTTCACTACAAGATTTCAAATTCCTACTTCTAATTTATCCTCCAGACTGCTTCCACTATTATCATCCCTGTCCTCTAAAGTCTACATCTAAGCTCTATAACATTTGAGACAAGTTCCTCCAATATTCCCTTGTTTGCCTTTATAAACATTTCACATCTGTTGCTTTCTTGACCCTCTACTCTAGACTTATCAAATTACTTTTTGTCCTGACACCATGTTTTTTCTCATCTCCATGGCACTGAACTTGTTCTTTCCTGAAACATCTTCTTCATCCTTCCTTGTTATCCCTCTCTGCATTTCTCAAGGTTGTGTAAGCATGCTCTATAAAGCCCCCTTTGATTTCTTATAAGCAGAATAAGTTGCTTATTCTTTCTTGTAAATTGTCATACTTCCTCAATTACATATTCCTCATCTGCTCTGTTTGATTATATAAGAATTTACTTCTGCTGAGATTAGAAAAAGTTAAAAGAGGCAAAGAGTTAGATCTTTTTAATTTAAGGCTTGGGAGAAATAAACATAGCTGCAATTAAGGTAACCTTAACTTAGAACTAAAGTAAGGATGGTATTCGGAAACAACAGCTACAGGTATATGCTTTAACATGAACTAATCATGAACAAGGCTAAGATTACATTCAAATACATATTTCTTTCTCCAGATCTATACTTTCTGCACAGTATTTCTCACCATACAACAGCTGTAAAAAATATATTGTAATCTTACCACACACATTTTTCTCTTTGCTGAAATGTCATGCAAAGAGAAAACTCCTCAATGAACTTGAATTCAGAGTGCTTTAAGATTTTATTGCAAGTCAATTTGAAGACATTTAAAATTGGCTCTTATACTAATCAGAAAAATCTTTGCAAGTATTTGCATATTTTTTCCATTGAAATGCCTTTAGAGACAAATTTGTCTTCCCTTACTTTAGTATGTTTTTTATATTTTAGCTATCTGAAGACTGTGTTGTGTTTTATGTTAAATTTGCTTGCTTATTTATTTTTATAATTAAAAACATTATTACTAATTCCTTAGTATAATATTTTTGCCACAAGTAAATATAATTGTATTCCTTGGTCTCTAAGTATTCAAACTGAAGGGGAGTTGTCAGGAATAAAGGGAATTTAATTTATTTTATTTTAAATAAGTTATTATGACTGTTTCAGAAGTTCTTTTTTTTTTTTTAAGTTGGCCCATGGTAGTCAACATCCTCAAGAGATGTTCATTACTAATCTCTGAAAACTGTGAATGTGATACCTTACATAGAAAAAGGGCTTTGCAGATGTGATTAATGATCCTGAGATGGAGAGAATACCATGAATTATCTGGGTGGGCACGACAGAGTAACAAGGGTCATAATAATGGAAAGAGGAAGGTAGAATAGTCAACCAGAATAGGAGATGCAACTACAGAAGAGGTCAGAGAGAAAGACATTTGAAGACGCAAGTGGTCTCTAGAAGCTGGAAACAGATTCCTTCCCGCTTCCTACCCTGTCAGCACCTTGATTTTAAAACTTAATGGCCCCCAGAACTGTAAGATAATGAATTTCTAAGTTTATGGCAATTTGTTACAGCAGCAATAGGAAACTAGACCATGGCCAAGACTAGAAACGTCCTGGATCATAGAAATAATTTTGTAAAACATGGGGAAGAGAACTAATATATATCAAATACTTCAATGTACCAGGAATAACAGAGGCTACACAATTTGCCAATATTATTTTCAAAATTTTGTGAAGTAGATCTTTCTCCAGTTTTTCAGCTAAGACTTGGTAACTTGAACAACACCAAAAAATAAAAAAAACAAAAAAAAATCACAGTTAAACGATGTAACTGGTTTTCAAAATGAGTATCCTAGCCCTTAAAATGTATTGTTGTTCTAATGCATGTTTGACTAATTTTACATCAAAATTATTTCTGAATCTGAAAACATCTGAAGGAACACCATTACCCCTGGCTTATTTTCATTATAAAGACTATTTTTTTATTGACTTTATGAGACCTTTAGGTATTTGTGATTCATAAAGGATACTATAGAAAATAACATTCTTTGATTCTGTACCATTTATGTTTCTGATATCATTACTTTGCAAGCTTATATTACAAAGTTGAGATATCATAAATTGTATTTGCCATTTCATTTCAGATATGTAAAAATTAGTTTATATTCTAATTTATTCTACATAATTGTGGGTTTTCCCTACTAACTGAATTATTAGCTTTATAGAGACTTTTTTGTCTACCTTTTACTTCTTCTTCCAATGTATCCATTCATAAAATAGTGACTTACATCTGGCATTATCAAAGAACCACCAAAGGAAGTCTTAAGTTTTCTATTAGTTTGCATCTTCTGCTGTGGCTAAACACATGCTCTCCTGAATCATTATTTAATATCTCAAAGTTTCAAAATGTTCAGTGTTAGGTAAAGCATGGCACAGATACATTCAGGTGCCACTCAGTATACCACTCAGTACAAGTAGAATATTGCAGCTATTGGGGAAGAGAAGCAGAGAAGCAAAGGGGTTAGATTCATCCCATGCTTAATACCTAGCCTAACTGGAATGCAAGCATCATGGAAAGTGCTCCTGAAAAGTCCTTCTATTTGCTGAAAGCTCTCTATATTTAAGGGAGTAGATGAGGAAAAATCTATGTTCTTTAATCAAGGAAGGGCTTTGCTAGAAAGGGGAAGCTTTTGAAACTCAGTGGTCCACATCGCTCAGATCTTCCATTGAACCAACTCTGAGCTCTAGGAAAAGTTGCTAAGCTGCTGAAAAAGAAGAGGAAAAGTATCAAGGCCAGATAAATTGCATAAGTGGCTAGCAGAATCTGGGAAACTTGAGGCAATTTGCCTTTTCATCATCTAACTGATGTTGGTCCAAACACATGCAAAGTCTATATTAGAAATTCTTAAACTATTGCATGCTAAATAATCACCTGGAGGGCTTCTTAAATTAAAATGCAGAGCAGTGGGCCCCATTCTAAGAGTTTCTCAGAAGTTCCCAGGAAATGCTGATGCTTCTGATCCACTATGAGAGGCTCTATCTTTGAGAACCTCCCTTACTTCATGGTATATGTGACTTCCAAGTCATTTCATTCAATATATTCTAGCCTGAAAAAGAGCTAAAGTTAACAGATATATACATATTGGCTCAGTCACGTCTGGATCCCAGTTCTACCACCCACTAATAAGCTGTTCCCTGTTGTGAAGTAAAAATGTAAAGTGTAAAACACATCAAAAACGTGTTCTGTTATAACAGCAAATCTGAAATAAACAGAATCTTTTTTAAAAAGCAAGAATGTAGGAGTACAGAGAGCATTTTGTGTATGATTTTAATATGAGAAATACTTTCCTGGTAAACCCGTATGTGGTTTACCAAATACATAAATGACAACAGAGAAAAACTGTGAAGAGAGCTATGTACACATCTTGGGGCTCTGATTTAATCAGAGTTGCTTGAGCATTGGCTCCTGAGATTTTTCATTAGAATGTCATTCTTTGAGATGAAGAATATGAATAAACTGGAATATATATTTTAGGATATGCTGTATATATTTAATATAACATGATCATGGAGTAAAACTTTAAGGTTAATCAATTAATCATTAAAATGTGAAAAGGAAATTGTACTGGACACTTGTGAAAAATAGCAAGTAAGAATCTATTAACACTTACTGCAATAGGAAATAATTCAGGTGTAATTTTTAATTCCAGAACTTTCCCGTGGAATTAAGATGAAATTAGTCTCTGCTGCAATCACATACTTGTTTAGATTTAATCCTTCACTTCTCCTGCCTTCCTCACTCCTCCTGAGGCACTGTTTTCTAATGAATCACTTGAACTTCTCTGACTCTGCTTCTTGGAAATACAATCTAATGCCATGTGGTTGACAGGGTCTTGGTCTTGCTCCAGCCGTGTGTCAGGCCTGTGCCTCTGAGGAAGGGAGAGCCAAGTTCAGGACATTGGCCCACCAGAGATCTCCCAGCTCCACATAATATCAAATGGCAAAAGCTCTCCCAGAGAACTCCATCTCAATGATAAGACCCAGCTCTACTCAATGACCAGCAAGCTACAGTGCTGGACATGCTATGCCAAACAACTAGCGAGACAGGAACACAACCCCACCCATTAGCAGAGAGGCTGGCTAAAATCATGAAAAGGTCACAGGAACCCCAAAACACACCACCAGACGTGGTACTGCTGACCAGAAAGACAAAATCCAGCCTCATCCACCAGAACACAGGCACCAGTCCCCTCCACCAGGAAGCATACACAACCCACTGAATCAATCTGAGCCACTGGGGGCAGACACCAAAAACAATGGGAATTATGAACCCACAGTCTGTGAAAAGGAGACCCCCAAACACAGTAAGTTAAGCAAAATGAGAAGACAGAGAGACATAAAGCAGATGAGGGAGCAAGATAAAAACCCACCACACCAAATAAATGAAGAGGAAATAGGCAGTCTACCTGAAAAAGAATTCAGAATAATGATAGTAGAGATGATCCAAAATCTTGGAAATAGAATGGAGAAAATATATGAAACATTTAACAAGGACCTAGAATAACTAAAGAGCAAACAAACAATGATGAAAAACACAATAAATGAAATTACAAATTCTCTAGAAGGAATCAACAGCAGAATAACTGACACAGAAGAATGCATAAGTCACCTGGAAGATAAAATAGTGGAAATAACTACCACAGAGGAGAATTAAAAAAAAGAATGAAAATAATTGAGGACAGTCGCAGAGACCGCTGGGAAAACATTAAATGCACCAACATTCAAATTATATGGGTCCCAGAAGAAGAAGAGAAAAACAAAGGGAATCAGAAAATATTTGAACGGATTAGAGTTGAAAACTTCACTAATATGGGAAAGGGAATAGTCAATCAAGCCCAGGAAGCACAGAGAGTCCCATACAGGATAAATATAAGGAGAAAAATGACAAGACACATATTAATCAAACTATCAAAAATTAACTAAAAAGACAAAATATTAAAAGCAGCAAGGGAAAACAACAAATAACATACAAGAGAATCCCCATAAGGTTAACAGCTGACCTTTCAGCAGAAACTCTACAAGCCAGAAGGGAGTGGCAGGACATATTTAAAGTGATGAAAGGGAAGAACCTACAACCAAGATTACTCTATCCAGCAAGGACCTCATTCAGATTAGACGGAGAAATTAAAGCCTTTACAGGCAAGCAAAAGCTAAGAGAATTCAGCACCACCAAACCAGCTTTACAACAAATGCTAAAGGAACTTCGTTAGGCAGGAAGCACAAGAGAAGGAAAAGACCTACAATAACACATGCAAAACAATTAAGAAAATGAAAACAGGTACATACATATTGAAAACTACCATAAATGTAAATGGACTAAATGCTCCAACCAAAAGACATGGACTGACTGAATGGATACAAAAACAAGACCCGTATATATGCTGTCTCCAAGAGACCCACTTCAGACCTAGGGACACATACAGACTGAAAGTGAGGGGATGGAAAAAGATATTCCATGCAAAAGGAAATCAAAAGAAAGCTAGAGTAGCAATTCTCGTATCAGAAAAAATAGACATTAAAATAAAGACTATTACAAGAGACAAAGAAGGACACTACATAATGATCAAGGGATCAATCCAAGAAGAAGATATAACAATTGTAAATATTTATTCACCCAACATAGGAGTACCTCAATACATAAGGCAAATGCAAACAGCCAGAAAAGGGGAAATCAACAGTAACACAATCATAGTAGGTGACTTTAACACCCCACCTTCACCAATGGACAGATCATCCAAAATGAAAATAAATAAGGAAACACAAACTTTAAATGGCACATAAAACAAGATGGACTTAATTGATATTTATAAGACATTCCATCCAAAAAGAACCAAATAGACTTTCTTCTCAAGTGCTCATGGAACATTCTCCAGGACAGACCATATCTTGGGTCACAAATCAAGCCTTGGTAAATTTAAGAAAATTGAAATCACATCAAGTATATTTTCTGACCACAACACTATGAGACTAGATGTCAATTACAGGAAAAAATCTGTAAAAAATACAAACACACGGAGGTTAAACAATAAACTACTAAATAACCAAGAGATCACTGAAGAAATCAAAGAGGAAATTAAAAAATACCTAGAAACAAATGACAATGAAAACACAATGACCCAAAACCTATGGGATGCATCAAAAGCAGTTCTAAGATGGAAGTTTATAGCAACATAATCCTACCACAAGAAACAAGAAACATCTCAAATAAACAAACTAATGTTACACCTAAAGGAATTAGAGAAAGAAAAACAAAAACCACCCAAAGTTAGAACGAAAGAAATCATAAAGATCAGATCAGAAGTAAATGAAAAGAAATGAAGGAAATTATAGCAAAGGTCAATAAAACTAAAAGCTGGCTCTGTGAGAAGATAAAAAAATTTGATAAACCATTAGCCAGACTGAAGAAGAAAAAAAAAGGAAGACTCAAATCAATAGAATTAGGAATGAAAAATGAGGGGTAACAACGGACACTGTAGAATTACACTGGATCATGAGAGATGACTACAAGCAACTATATGCCAAAAAAGGACAACCTGGAAGAAATGAACAAATTCTTAGAATAGCACAATCTTCTGAGACTGAACTAGGAAGAAATAGAACATATAAACACACCAATCACAAGTACTGAAATCGAGACTGTGATTAAATTCTTCCAACAAAAAAAGCCCAGGACCAGATAGCTTCACAGGCAAATTCTATCAAACATTTAGAGAAGAGCTAACACCTATCCTTCTCAAACTCTTCCAAAATATAGCAGAGGGGGGAACACTCACAAACTCATTCTACGAAGCCAGCATCACCCTGATACCAAAAACAGACAAAGGTGTCACAAAGAAAGAAAACTACAGGCCAATATCACTGATGAACAAAGATGCAAAAATCCTCAACAAAATACTAGCAAACAGAATCCAACAGCACATTAAAAGGATCATACACCATGATCAAATGGGGTTTTTCCAGGAATGCAAGGATTCATCAATATACGCAAATCAATCAATGTGATAAACCATATTAAGAAATTGAAGGAGAAAAAATTTCTCAATAGATGCAGAAAAAGCTTTTGAACAAAATTCAACACCCATTTATGATAAAAACCCTCCAGAAAGTAGGCATAGAGGAAAGTTACCTCAACATAATAAAGGCCATATATGACAAACCAACAGCCAATATCATTCTCATAGGTGAAAAACTGAAAGTATTTCCAGTAAGATGAGGAACAAGACAAGGTTTTCCACTGTCACCAGTATTATTCAACATAGTTTTGGAAGTTTTAGCCACAGCAATCAGAGAAGAAAAAGAAATAAAAGGAATACAAACTGGAAAAGAAGAAGTAAAGCTGTCACTATTTGCAGATGACATGATGCTATACATAGAGAATCCTAAAGATGCTACCAAAAAATTACTAGAGCTAATCAATTAATTTGGTAAAGTAGCAGGACATAAAATTAATGCACAGAAATCTCTTGCATTCCTATACATGAACGATGAAAAATCTGAAAGAGAAATTAAGGAAACACTCCCATTTATCACTGCAAAAAAGAGAATAAAATACCTAGGAATAAACCTACTTAAGGAGACAAAAGACCTTTATGCAGAAAACTATAAAACCCTGATGAAAGAAATTAAAGATGATAAAAACAGATGGAGAGATAAACCATGTTCTTGGATTCGAAGAATCAACATTCTAAAAATGACTATACTACCCAAAGCATTCTACAGATTCAATGCAACCCCTACCAAACTACCAAAGGCATTTTTCACAGAACTAGTACAGAAAATTTCACGATTTGTAAGGAAACACAAAAGACCCTGAATAGCCAAAACAATATTGAGAAAAAAAAATGGAGCTGGAGGAATCAGGCTCCTGGACTTCAGACTATACTACAAAGCTATAGTAATCAAGACAGTATGGTACTCGCACAAAAACAGAAATAGAGATCAATGAAACAGGATAGAAAGCCCAGAGATAAACCCACGCACATATGGTCACCTTATTTTTGATAAAGGAGGCAAGAATATACAATGGAGAAAAGACAGCCTCTTCAACAAGTGGTGCTGTGAAAACTGGACAGCTACATGTGAAGAATGAAATTAGAACACTCCCTAACACCATATACAAAAATAAAGTCAAAATGGATTAAAGCCCTAAATGTAAGGCCAGACACTATAAACTCTTAGAGGAAAACATAGGCAGAACACTCTATGACATAAATCACAGCAAGACCTTTTTGTCCCACCTCCTAGAGAAATGGAAATAAAAACGACAATAAACAAATGGTACCTAATGAAACTTAAAAGCTTTTGCACAGGAAAGGAAACCATAAACAAGACGAAGAGACAACCCTTAGAGTGGGAAAAAATATTTGTAAATGAAGCAACTGACAAAGGATTAATCTCCAAAATTTACAAGCAGCTCATGCTGCTCAAATTCAAAAAAACAAACAACCCCAAGCAAAAATGGGCAGAAAATCTAAACTGACACTTCTCCAAAGAAGATATACAGATTGTCAATAAACACATGAAAGGATGCTCAACATCACTAATCATTAGAGAAATGCAAATCAAAAGTACAATGAGGTGTCACCTCACACCAGTCAGAATGGCCATCATCAAAATATCTACAAACAATAAATGCTGGAGAGGGTGTGGAGAAAAGGGAACCCTATTGCAGTGTTGGTGGGAATGTAAATTGATACAGCCACTATGGAGAACAGTATGGAGGTTCCTTAAAATACTAAAAATAGAACTACCATATGACCCAGCAATCCCACTACTGGGCATATACCCTGAGAAAACCATAAGTCAAAAAGAGTCATGTACTGCAATGTTCACTGCAGCTCTATTTACAATAGCCAGGACATGGAAGCAATCAAAGCATTCATTGACAGATGAATGGATAAAGAAGATGTGGCACATAAATACAATGGAATATTACTCAGCCATATAAAGAGATGAAATTGAGTTATTTGTAGTGAGGTGGATGGACCTAGAGTCTGTCATACAGAGTGAAGTAAGTCAGAAAGAGAAAAACAAATACCATATGCTAACACACACATATGAAATCTAAAAAAAACAAAAACAAAAAAATATGGTTCTGAAGAACCTAGGGGCAGGACAGGAATAAAGACGCAGAGGTAGAGAATGGACTTGAGGACACAGGGTGGGGGAAGGGTAAGCTGAGACGAACTGAGAGAGTTGTATTGGCATATATACACTACCAAATGTAAAATATATAGCTAGTGGGAAAGCCGCATAGCACAGGGATATCAGCTCAGTGCTTTGTGACCACCTGGAGTGGTGGGATAGGGAGGGTGGGGGGGAGACGCAAGAGGGAGGAGATATGTGGAAATATGTATATGTATATCTGATTCACTTTGTTATAAAGCAGAAACTAAGACAACAGTGTAAATCAATTATACTGGAATAAAGATGTTAAAAAATATTAATGCAATAGAGGTCAAGTCTATAGAGAAGAGATATTAAACTCAACTCCAGTGAAACAAAAGGCAGAAGGACTTTTAAACTCTAGGTGGATGAATCGAAAAGTACTGGCGATCTTAGTGGAGGAGTGGTCTATGTGATTAGGCTATCAGGGTTTGCTAACTGGTGCTTATCACAGTGAGACTCCTACTCTCCCACAGAGAATGGGAGATAGAGGCTTTATTTTCTAATGATTACATTTCAGAAGGATGGTCCCAGGTCCTAGAGAAAGATCTCATGCATTGTAGAATATTTATATCTATCTTAAAAAGGTTAGAGAAATAACTTACAATTGAAAGTTTCCTATAGTAAATGCTTTAAGAAAAGGGAGGTCAGGGGATTATAGTCAGAAAGGAACCTGTCTAAAGTCTCGTGAACCTGAAGGGAATAGTAAGGCCTTCTTGGTCAGTGTATATGGTACATAATTTGAACAAGATAATTATAATACTAAAAACATTAAAATTATCTTGAACAAATTTTAATGTTTTCTTTAGGATTTAAAATTGACAATAGAAATGTGATATTTCAGGGTGCTCCTTTTTTTTTTCACTATCTTATAAATGTATAAAAAGGCCAGTGGGTAATAATTCAGTTAGGAGGATGTTGGGTTATATTTTTCTCTAGTTCAAGAACATAAGGCAGAAGAATGTTCTTCTGGTATTTTTAAAAACATGACAGAGATTTTTGTTATTGCTATCAATGCTATCAAACTGAATTTTGAACAGTTTGGAAATCTAATTCATACCATATAGGTTTTTGTGAGGAGTACAACTATGAAAACTGGATAATTCAAACAATAATGGTGATGATTTACATTTTCAATACATTTAAAAATATATATATCAACACAAAATTTGGTACAATCAATTATATAGTTTTGTAACCCTGATTCATTTTTCTGTATTTATAATCAGATCAGTAACATGTTGACATGAGTAATGAAAAAAAAAATTCTATCTAAGTTTACTATTTTAACTTTTGCTGGTGAGATCAAGTAAATTGTTTTATAAGTGATGTGGGTGAGGAGAGTTCAGTTATTTTGCTTGTCTATCTGTGAAATTATTAAAACTGGTAAAGACAAGAAAACATTAAAAAAAAAAGAAACAAGTTTTATGGAAATTTTGAATAACAGTACAGAGCTGAGTAATTTTGAAGTAAATTGAAACAATCTCCATTAGGTTATGCATAAAAACAAAAGCAAAAACAAACAAAAACCAGAAAACCCATCAAGCAAAGAAAAAATCAAAACAAAACAAAACTATAGGGACTTTATTTAAATTATTCCAGCAATAAGGAGAAAAGAAGAAAAAAAAATCACCTCTCCAAATTCAGTGCTGTCCTTGGCCCACGGAAGGGGGGCAGAATTTGCCACCCCAAAATAGGTAACTTTGACATTAAGATTATTTTGAGCTGGTTATTTTTAAGGAACTGCAGTCACAGGAGAAGCTGTGAAAAACTAGTAGAAGTTACTCTTTTGTAAAAGACATTTACAGTTATACAGGAAATCTCCATTTGTAAGGGTGTTTCCCTCTCTGTACCAGGATTACTTCCTCTCTAGAAACTTATCAATGGAGAAGGTGGGAACTTAAATTTGCATAACAACCATACCCTTGTTTACTGTGCTTTGCCTGATAACCTCCCATAACTGACTGTCCCCATACCCAACATCTTCCTTTTGTTTTTAGCTGAAGATGGTATTTAAGGTCATAGCTTGGGCCATTTCAGGGAGTTACTCAGTCTTCCTAGGTCTCTTGCATGTATACAGGAGGTATAGATATTACTAAATTTCTGTTCTCTTTTCTCCTTAATCTGTCTTTTATTACAGAGTGTCTCAGCCAAGAACCTAGAAAGGTACAGGGAAATTTATTTTTCCTCCCCTACACTCTTGAGATTTATTGCGTATCAGAATAAAATTAGTTTGTACTTTGAAAAGGGTCCAAATTATCTGGCTGTAGCATTTCCAAGGTTCTTAGGAATAAGACTGAATCGAAGACATCAAATGTCATTGGAGTAAGCAACAATAATAGTGCTATGGTAATACTGATAATGAGGCATATAATGAACTGGACTTCATTTTGGAGATCCTCAGTGACCAAAAAGAGAATTGCAAATGAAGTGGAAATTTAGAGAAGATTAGTCAGGGATGATGAGAAAAGACTATTTTAAAAGGTAAAATTTCAGGTTGGTGACAATTTAGTATAATGAGATTCTACTCTTAAGTGAAAATCCATTAAATGACAGAAATAATTTAAACAATGAGAAATTCTATGAGATGAGACAGCAAAGTCCGTATATTCAGAAGTGATGTTCCATCCTGACATCAGTTCCTGAAAACCACAAAACCACAATGAATCTTTTTCAGTCACTAGTCCATTTTGATCAATTCAATCAATGTAAATAAGCCAAATAATCCAAGAACTCTTTTTCTTTACTTCATTGAATGAATTTATTGTTAAACTTTTGTTGAACTATTGTGCAAATTAACAGGTATATTTTATTACTTAAATGTATAAGTCTGTAAACAATTTGCTGAATTTATTTGCTTTTTTCAAGCTTACTTTATAATTTTTTTGTGTATATAGTGATGCAAGTCTATCTACCTATCTATCTATGTTTACATAGAAAATAACCATAAAGCAACCTTTAAAATGTAACAGTAATGATTCACCTATGTATTTTTTGTTCTTAGAAAAATGTCCTTTACCATAAAAGCCTCTCTGAGAAAGCCACTTTTCCACTAACAGTGTTGTTTTCCACTGTTATAAGTAGATACCTAGTTCCACCATTTATCATCTGTATGAACTTCAACAAGGCTGTTACCCTTTCTAAATTTCGGTTTCCTCACTGGTGAAATGGTGATTAATTGCCATTCTCAAAGGGTTGTTCTGAGGAGTAAATGAGTTTCTTCAGATTATGCCAAATTATGGGAATGGGGGTTGGGAGATGGATCATTTAAGGAAGCTCGCTGATGTTCATTGATGAAATACATAACTGGAAGTGACTTTCAAAAGCATTTAGCCCTTTCCATCATTTACAGATAAGGGAATAAAAGATCATAGGGTATACTGATTTATAAAGGTTATAACGTTGAAAACCATGACAGTATTAGAATCCAGTATTTTTAATGTCTATATCAGTGCTTAGAAAGGATTTCTTTAACTATTCTACTAAGTAGATAGCATTAACTGTAGTGGTAATAAAAATAATAAATTAGGGGCTTCCCTGGTGGTGCAGTGGTTGAGAATCTGCCTGCTAATGCAGGGGACACGGGTTCGAGCCCTGGTCTGGGAGGATCCCACATGTCATGGAGCAACTGAGCCCATGAGCCACAACTACTGAGCCTGAGTGTCTGGAGCCTGTGCTCTGCAACAAGAGAGGCCACGATAGTGAGAGGCCCACGCACCGTGATGAAGAGTGGCCCCTGCTTGCCACAACTAGAGAAAGCCCTCGCACAGCAATGAAGACCCAACAAAGCAAAAATAAATAAATTAATTAATAAACTCCTACCCCCAACATCTTAAAAAAAAAAAATAATAATAAATTACTCTAAAATTGTTTCAACCAACACTTTTTGCCTCCACTTCTAAATTCTCAGCATATTTATTGAGAGTCACATCCAAATTTCTAGTTAATTTTCTGTTTCATTTTTTATATTCTAGAAAATAAGTAAAAGTTTGAAACTAATTTCAAGAAAGATATGTGCCTGCTTTTAGATTATAGTTTTATCACCTATCCTTTCTTCAGGAAAAAAAGGAGTTAGTTGAGTAAACATACACATATTTTCCTGCATACAGGGAAATACTAAAATAATATGTAATATCCAGAATCTAGAAAGGAAATATGTAAAATTAATCATTTTCAATACCCTGGAAGTTTCCATTTACATACACACACACACACACACATACACACACACATAATCTTGTAATCAATATTTGAGTAGAACAAGCTTAACTGGTAATATTTAAGAAAAAGCCTATTGTAAAGAGGATGCTGGGATAAGTGAAACTGAGCTCCCCCCAAAACCGAGTTCCCCTGCTGAGTCGATTTGCCTCTCTATCCAAAACTTTGTTCCCTTTCTTTTCCTTCCCCTGTTGCCCTCAGGATTGAGGAGTATCGAAAAGATGGGACTGAAATCAAGCAGGACCATGCAGGGCCTTCTTGGGTCCAAAAGTCCCACCATGTTCCCCGTTTCTTGTTTGTAGAAAAAGACTTTGGTCTCCTAGGCCTTCCCTGAGTTCCAAAGAACAGACTCAAGCAGTTAACTAAAAAATAGGGAAATGAGTGAATGCAGAAGCAAAAGAAAAGCAGTCAAGCAAGAAAAGGAATAATATCTTAATAGTTCAGCAATAAAACAGATTCCTTCCTAATTCCTAATTCCTAATTCCTTCTCAAAGAATACACATAACCATCTGTTGCATATCTTTGAGTTGGTTTGCAGAAACTAAGGCCCTCACCCAGGTGGAGGATGTTAACTATACGCTGACCACAAGCACATAGACTCCAGATGGATTGAAACAAGAGGTTGATGATTAAGATTCCTGAAACATCCTGCTACCTCACGACCAGCCAATCATAAAATCTCACACTCTGCAACCCTCACTCCCAATGTTGCCTTTAAAACCCTTCCCTGAAAGCTATTGGGGAGTTCAGATTTTTTTGAGCATAAGCTGCCCATTCTCCTTGCTGGGAGCCATGCAATAAAGGTTGTGCTTTCCTTCACCACAACCCCATGTCAGTAGATTGGCTTTGCTGTGCAAGTGGGCAAGCAGATCCAAGTTCAGTTCGGTAACATAAGTACTACAGTTTTGTAGATTTTTCTGTCATCAGTCCTCCCTGCTCTTTTCTAACTGGATAATTCAAGATTAATTCATAAATTTGGACAGAAGTTTTGGTTATGAGTATGGAATATTCAGTGCCATAACTCCTAAATTCATGAGAAAAACTGAATCATAACATGCTGCATCATCTGGTAGGGTTCAAATATTTGCCTCTGGCAAATAGTAATCTTCAGCTTATTTGTGTAAGTGTCTTGTTTGAACAAAAATAATTAGTACTTAATAATTGTAATATGTAAAAATAAAAATTTATGTAATTCTTCATTATGTATTTATTTAAAATCTTTATAATCCTTTACCAGTCTATATAATAATTAAATACCAATTACCTGATATAAAGAAAAAATGGATATTATGTATTGTAAGTTGTAGTGTTTTCTTACTAATATTTAATTTCTTTTAAAATATCTAATAATAAATACAAGTAAATAAAACATTTTACCTACAAGTTAATAATTATTAACATTATTATCCTTTTCTTTGGTTGAGATTTTGTTTCTTTTTAATGTTCTTCCAAGTGAAATAGTTAGGAACATTATGAGTATAAATGATCTCCAAGATCATTGTCAATAACAAGTATTATTTTCATTTAGTTAATGAAACACAGTTATTATGGTTGACAATTCAGGGTGAAGAGAGAATAAGTAGCTATATTCTCAGCTTGAAACTGATGACTGACTCCTCAGAAGCCTTACTAAAATATTACTTTGTACGTGGATTCCTCCTGGGCCCAAGTTATTGAAAGTGTCAGCAGTAATTTGGTAGAACAGTTTCTTTCCTGTAACATAGCCTTGTAGCCTGAATTTGGATAATATTTTCTTTTTATAACAGCTCTTTAGTGTGGTTGAAATAAGCTCCGTTTTACAGATTAGTCAATCTGTAGGAAACAAAATTTCCATTAGTCCTCATTTAAAATATAAAAAGGAAGCTTAATTTTTTCCTCAGTCTGCTCGTTACTAGAAAATAGCATAAATGATCAGAAAAGGAATTATCTAATTGATTATTTTTGTGCAATATTTTAAAAATATGAAGTAAATTATTTTATGAAAATTAATGCATATTTTGGTTTTCTCATTAGTCATGTGTAAATGTGCCAGGTACATACATCTACTGCATATATTTATAACCTTTGTTCCATAAGAGATCATGTCCAAGAAGCTGTCAAAAGTGAAATACCACAAAACACCCAAAGTCAATGAAAATATATTTCTGATTTACCAAAAAAATCTTGCTCAATTGCCCTAAAACATTAAGCTCTTCACACTTCAAGTGGTCTTCTCTAATAATTTTCATTAGCTTTGGATTTATAGCATAAGCTGGTCTATTGGGTCAAAGGGGATAGTGGAAAATCAGTTAAGAACACACAAAGACAAGTTGAATAGGGCATTTCAGAACTTAGATAAGGAAATACCATTTTTCATATAGTAATGGGAGGAGAAGGATGTCTATAATATCATGCCTTAATGAGTATATCTATTCTATTACTCTTCTCAGTTACTCAAAGCATTTGTGTAAATTTCCAAGGAAAGCAACGGTCTATTTCTGCGACGAGTCAGCAGGGGGCAGTAGGTATCACGGAAAGATGATTGAACAGTCTTTTCCAACGAGTTCCCTCGCAAACTCTCCTAAGAACAAACTTGTTACCAACAAATCATTTTGATGTTTCTTTGTGAGTTCTTCTATACACCTGGTTTGGAAATGAGCTGATGTAAAAAGCAAACTGTTATTCTCAATTTCCCTAGAGTATATTTGTTGAGTGTACTTATTTTCAATGGGAGAACTTTAATCCATATAAGTAAAAATCCCTATTGGAACATCAAGAATAACATAGTTAAATTTATATGAGCCCTTATCTTGATTTGAACAGCTTAGAATTTTACATGGGTGGTACCCTCACCCAGTCCCCCATTCAGTAAAGATATTTAACTATTAAATTTTTATTTTTCTATATATTTGAGATTAAAACAATATTTAGAATGTAGACTGTAAAGCTAAGGTTTTCTAAAAAAAATCATTAAAACGTTAGAAATACTGTAGTGTCTTATAGTTCAAAAGCTGCTTCAGTGAGAATTTTTGCTTTGCTTTGTTTTGTTTTCTGAAGTCCATTTAAAATATAGCTCTCTGTGGTTACTATGAGATAATGGTTGCTGATTATGTGATAGAGCTGCACAATAATAATTTGCAATCTGTCATGTGTGAAATCTTGCATTGAAGCAGATAAACCCAGGCTGATGAATGTGCTCTATATCATTGCATTGTATGTAGTAGCACAGATTGCATAACAGTATATAATAAAAACACTGTGTTTCTTCTATGATTAGAAATCGGATTATTATAAATTATCATTCTGCCAAATGTTTTAAAGATGTTTTATAAGTTTAACTGGAACTTTACACATTAAGTAAAATGATTTCCCACAAAAGTAGAAAATCTATTAGGAAGAAAAAACAAAGTTTGCTCTACCTAGTTATTTTTCACAACCTTGAGAAGGTTTGAATAAATGTCATGTTCAATTCTACCCATTATCCTATTTCATTTTATTCTGTAATGAATATGGAAAAGATGATGAGGGGAGTTTACAAATGAGACAGTCACATGCTGAATAACATTACCGTGATTTTTATCTCCCAAAGAAGCTAGAAAATTAAAATTGTTCTGTACAATGACCCTCATGTAAAAGTAAGGTCTTATCCTTGAATGTTGTGATAAAGAAAAAATTCCAAGTGTATTATGCCACCTGTCACAACTTACGTGTCACAACTTGGACGCATAAGATGTAGTATGCTGTCATCAAAATTTGCTAGCTGCTTCTAGAAACATTGTTGTTAAAAATTTTCCTAGGTTTGTGCAGTAATCATAAAATTATCTTTATGTCTATGATAAAAAAACAATAAGAAAAAAGCAGAAAGAATCAGCTTTGTGTGTGTGTGCATAAATTTTATCCAAGTGAAGTATATCTGGAACTTAACCAAGGTAAATATGAAATGCAAAATGTGGGAAATTAGTTTGGCAAGAAGGTTTAACAGGTTGCAAGGCTGGTTAAGAGAATGTAGAATATTTATGGAATGGGAAAGAGGTCTTATAGTTAATTAACATTAGTTTAGGATGGACCACGTGGAAAGAGACTGCTTGCCCGTCTTTTTAGCAAGAATAGGATAACTGGCTATGATGCCAAGACAAAAAAGATGCCCCAGTCAAAACGAAGTATGAATAGAGTAAGCAGCAACCTTTTTCGAAATTGGGTACCTTCAATCTAAAAAAAAAAAAAAAAAAAAAAACAGTAAAATTAAGTTACAGGAAAAATCAAATATTAACAACTTACTTTTCTGAGTGAAAAATCTCTATCAATCCAGGATTTCAGTGGTATCAAATTTCTTAGGGAATAGGGCAATTACTCCCTGCCACAAAAACAGATATTTAATCAATAATAGTAGTAATGATGATGATAATAATAATAGCTAAAATTTCTTATTCTAAAATGATGTGCCAGGAACATTTCAAAGTACTTTCCCCATATTGTCTTATTAAATCCTCATGGCAAATCTTTGAGGCTGATATTAATTTCATTCCCATTGTATAGATGAAAATATTGAGGCAAAGAGTGGGTGGCATGCTCAACATTCTGGGAGCTAGTAAGTTGTAGAGCTGAGATTTGAATCTAAGAAATCTGAATTGAGAAATATAGGCTCCTTAATCAGATCTATAAAGTTATTTTTTGAGAACTTGAAATAGTTAACAGATTTATGTTCTGATTTTCTGTTTCTAATTAATTTTTTTGACCATTAACATGTTACTAAAAAGCTTTTGGTTATATATTATAATGGTCAAAAATTTAAATCAACTAACACTAAAACTGTCTATTTCTATTAATTAACACACAGTGTAGGGTCTTTTCAACCATGCTTGGAGGTTTTCAGTATGTCAGCTCTGATGGAGTTGAATGAAATGACATGAGATTTTATTTCACTAAACAAAAAAATTGTAGAGAACTACATGGGGTCTGAAGAGGTTTTGGTTTTGTCTAAGCTTTCATATGAGGAAGGGGATAAAAATAATTTAGGTGGAAAAATGCAGAGTAGAAGTTAGAAATAAATAACATGAACATTCCATTTCCTCTAAGTTCTTAGTTATAATATAACTCATATATTTCTCTGATTCTCTTCTTCTTTGCTTTCTCTATTATATTAATGCTATGCATTTTTCTTTTTATCCCATGATATTCTCACCTGCTTGAGATCAAGGTCCTTATTCATGTCATTTATTGGCCAGCAAAATGCATTGAATGATAATGAAAGAGGACAACATATATTGGGAAGTAACTATGTATCAGAATCTGTGCTAATTATTATATGTTCATTAGTTTCAGTTAATGTTTACAACACGAAGTCCTGATAAATAAGTAGCTTAAGTTAAGCTTAAGCAATACTTAGTGGTGAGGTTGGAGTACCTTCTGCTAACTCCAGAACTTAAGGTCAAAAAATGGGGAGTGGAAACAAAGTGTGGTGAATAAACGAATGAATAAATGAACATACATATGAATGAGGCATGGTTCTCTGTTTTGCCTTATATTGTATGAAGCTAGTTGTTTCTGTATGTGCTGTGAAGTTTTTTGTTTTTTAAATTCTACTCTTGTAAAGTGTTTCCTTATATTTTGGAACTCTTTCTCACTAACAGAATTTATTTTCAGGATAAAAACAATTGAATGATCTATTCCACTGTGACTGTTTTGAAGTTTACACGGAATTGCTTAAGGTATAAGAAACTTACTGAGCTTTTGATAAGCTGCTAAAAGCTTTTATTGTTGTAATGTGATTTAAGAAAAATCCTTTTTCCCTGATTTTACATTCCTTTCTTCTAATATGATGTGTGTGTATATGTGTTTATTATGTGGATAATGGTTAAAAGTCAATGTAGTGAATTGTTGAGAAATTTTCATCATTGCTTTAATTTCCAGGGGAGTAAAGGAACTACTGAAGAGAGCTGGCTGCCATTTCTATCACAGACACCTTGCTTCTGCTATGTGTCTTGAATCAGAGAGGTGAGATGGGAAATAAATCCATAAATTATGAGATATGTGATTTAGCATGATCTTCAATAGGACTTCTGACATGATCAGATTTCCAAAGTTCTGATCCTCACCTTTACAAACAAAGAGAAGTGGGCACAACTTAGGTAGAAGAGAGATTGATTTCATTCATTTAAAAAAATATGTTTATTCTTTATCTCTGTCAAATAAATTAAAATCACACTTAAAAACATCATCAGGATTTTAACACAATTATCATGCTATGTTAGTGGATTTATAAAAGCAATAAAAAGCTTTTCTACAATTTCTATGAACTAGATATATTACTGATAGGAAATTGAAATCTTGTGCTTGTAACTTACATGTATATAAAATGGAACAGAACATGGATATTTCAATTTAAGAATCCTGTTGTTATTTTTTGTATGTTTTAATTTTCATATTTCAGGTCTTTTATTATGCAACTGCTACCATGAACATTTAAACAAAATAAAATTTAGAAGTAACATTTTGCTTCAGGAGAAATACAGACTACCAAAGCATTCAATGGAACTTTCTTTTGAATTTATTAAATATTTGTTAGTTCAAGAAGTCATCATAAACTGACCCACCCAAGAAATTTATATATGAAAGGGAATTTTTTGAACTACCTGAAGTAAAAATCATTGAGCAAATAGTGCTTCATATAATCAAGTGAAAACTTTAAAAATCTTAATAGTATGGCCAATGCTCATATTATACTTACTACTGGTCAGATACAATTATAAATAATATTTTTGTGTACAGTTGACCCGTGAAAACTTGGACTTGAACTGCGTAAGTCCACTTATACACATATTTTGTTTCAACAGTAAATACAATACTACAGTACTACATGATCCATGGTTGGTTGAGTCCATGAATGTGGAACTACAGATGTGGAGGACAGACTATGAATTCTATCGGGATTTTCTGACTCCTTGGAGGATCAGCACCCCTGCTCCTAACCCCCTGCATTATTCAAGGGTCAACTGTAATTTAATTTAATTCATGAGAGGGTCATAATTATCCTCATCTTATGGGTATGAAAACAGAGGCAGAAAGAGGTAAAGTAAGTTACCCAGGGACATGTCGTTACCAGCAAAACACTGGTTCAGAGTTCTGAGCCTTTAATTACTATTCTAGATTGACCCCTCTATTTTGCTATCATCTCAAGAATCTAGAAATACTAGATTATTTTTGTACTCACCAATCCTTTTTATCTACAAGTTCATGTTAACGAGTATTATTATCATTTGGGAAAGTACCTATATCTAGCATTTGACCTCAGGGAGATTTGAGTTTCTTTTCTTTCTAAGTATCTTTTTCTTCCTTTCTTCTTTCCTCCCTTCCTTCCTCCCTTTCTTCTTCCCCTTGTATATTAGATAATTAAAAATAAAAACAATATCTCAGCAAAATCTAAAATCACTTCAGTTTGACCCCACAAATCAGTAACACAGCCCAGGTTAGAATCCACAGCTTTTCCATGATCAAACTTTTGTAAGTGGCTTACCCTGGAGCATCATAAAGACTGTCTATTGAGGTAATAAGTGACAGATGTTTTGATCCAAACTGTCATTGAAATTGATGCTCAGATGAAATTCTTAGAGTTCCCCAAATAGAAATTTTTGATATTCTTCTTGAGTAAATCAGAAGTATTACAAAACCTCTCAGCCAAATAATAGAAAACTAATCTTTTCAGAAAATTTTATGTCAAATTTCAGTCAGTTGACTTCATTATCCTCAGCATTATTACTTTTACATTATCTTTAAAAAATGAATGAATTAATTAACATATTAAGATGAAAAGACTGACCAATAAAAAACTAATTTCAGGGAAACAATATATCAAAATGTACACACAACAATGTTAATTCATTTGGCAGATATTTTTTTGTATGCTTATTATGTGAAATACTGTACTGTAGTGGCTAAGATCCTGGACTCTAGAGAAGATAGTCTTGGTTCAAATCTCCAGTTTACCACATTCTATCTGTGCAAACTTGGGCATTTTACTTAATCTTTGTGTCTTATCTTCTTCTGTACAAAAAGGGTGATACTAGCATCTATCGCAAAGGATTGCTATATCTGGGACTTCCCTGGTGGCACAGTGGTTAAGAATCCACCTGCCAGTACAGGGGACACAGGTTCGATCCCTGGTCTGGGAAGATCCCACATGCCACGGAGCAACTAAGCCCGTGCACCGCAACTACTGAGCCTGTGCTCTAGAGCCCACAGCCACAGCTACTGAGCCCACATGCCACAACTGCTGAAGCACACGTGCTTTAGGGCCTGCATGCCACAACTACTGAGCCCGTGTGCTGCAACTACTGAAGGCTGAGTGCCTAGAGCCCATGCTCCACAACAAGAGAAGCCATTGCAATGAGCAGGCCACTTACTGCAATGAAGAGTAACCCCCGCTTGCTGTAACTAGAGAAAGCCCATGCGCAGCAATGAAGACCCAACACAGCCAAGAAAAAAAAAAGATTACTATATCTCTCTGTCTAATATCTATTTATCTATCTATGTATCTATCTATCTATCTATCTAATCTATCTAAACTCAAACAGAGCCTGACAACTAGTGATAATGTAAAACTTAGCATTTATTATGTGTAGGATATGATATAGGGTAGCGGTTAAACAACAATTGTAGAGTTATGCTGTATGGATTCAAGACCTTAATCTTCCATTTACTTAGTCATGCAGTCTTAATCAAGTTACCAAAAGTTTTTGTGCCTCAGTTTTCTCATCTATAAAATTGATATAGAATCCAATAAATGCAGTTGTTGCAAGAACCTGGCAAAGACTAATAGTTAAATGGTTACTATTTATTTGTATATACAGACCTAAAAGTAAGTGTAAATTAAAATATATTAGCATTTTAATTCACCTTATGTAATAAGTATATTTTTGTATATTAAAAGTGTTTGTAAATTTCATGTTTGCTTTAGATTCTGTTTAGATTATATACTTAATATCTTAAAAGCTTTTGCTATCAATACATGTAAAAGTTTAAATTCAATTCTGGAGCTTATTTCTATATATTCTCTTCCCTATCCTGTACCAGTTTCAACTGAAAGTAAATTCCAATGTCACAAAACATTGGTTATTAAACCTGATCATCACATTTTGAAGACTATATTATATTGTAAATTTGTGAGTAATGGGACAAGGAGCAGGACTGGGTTTAGTGATCAAAGGAGACTTTAAATCTTTATAAGCAGAATAATAAGTAATTTAAAACATAAAGTTTAAGTAGTGATTTATAGATAATTTAGTATATGTTATATGTTAAATGGGAGTTTTACAGCCCATTTGATTGCACTCTATTGCTCTAGCTTTTGTCCAGCTATTGAATATTCAGTATCCTTTATCAGATAGCATTTCACTCCTGCATAAACCAGCTAAAAAGAGCTCATTTCTTTATGATGTAGCTGACACTCTATTTCTACTTAATTTTTAGTAAGTTTGCATCTATATTAAATCAAATATGTATCTGTACATTTGTACTTTTTGTCATTAAGCAGTTATAAGTGACTGTTATGAATATATGTAGAATTATAAATAACAAATTAGTTCAATCAACCAACAACCACCTACTATTTGTGCAAACTCTGTATCCAAAATGATGCTAAGGACCTATAAGGGTGACCAAAATATAAGGTGGTGTCTTTGCCCACCAAGACCCAGAGGAAATAAGAGAAGACTGATTAAGAGCTAAAGAGTGAGACACTGATTTTAAGGGTAATAGAATTCAGAGAATGAAGGACTCACTGTGGGCGGAAACTCAGTGGAAGAGGTTAGGAGCGAATACTCAAGAAGAAGAAAGAAATTGAAAAGAATAAGACTTCCTGTGATTGAAAGGAGTCCGGACCAAAGGAATCCACACAAATTTGTAGTTTTTGAGGTAACTCATAAGATTAGATATTAGGAGATGACCTAAGCAAGCCCTGGAGAAATAATCGGGGATCAGTAAAGGGAAAGGGACAAATTTGGAAGGGAAAAAATGCCTGAGTCTAGAGATGAATTCTGACTGAAGATACAGAGGTCAGAGTTAAGAAAAAGCAGTCACTGGTTTCAGACTGAGTCTTAAAGCTTTAGCCCGTAGAAACAGAAAATAAGACAAAATTTTAAGTGAAAATTACATTTAAAAGAAAATTACTAGGTACAGCAAAAATTACAAAAGGGAAGTCACACATATTTATTTTTCAAGAATGGTCATAACTATGATTAGTGGTTAAATGAAACTACTTAAGTGATACTCATTTACAGCTCATTAGAATAATACCATTATCCTTCATTTGCACAGGATTACATAATTTGTTATTGAAAACTTCATGTGTTTTCATATTCAGCGTAATTTAAAAAGAACTTTGGGAAATCAGGGTGGGATTAGTTATTGTTTTGTTTTACTAAATTTTTGAGAGAAGAGAAATATTAATAGATATTAACATTTTGTGATCCTGATAACAAGGTCTGAAAGTGTCAGATCTCAGAACTTTTGAATTCTATTTGTATATTCTTTTATCAGTCTACCTCATTTGTTCTCCATTATTCATGAATGTGTTTATATGTATTCTATGTTTTATAAATAATATACAAACATAAAGTCTTCTTTATATGTGCATTATATACACATAATATGTAAAATTTTAATTAAAAATAAATGCTTGAATTTTCTTAACTTTAATTTTTCAATTGTTCCTTAAAGATTCAGTAGCTTTATTTTTTAAACTGCTTTACTGACATATGACTGACATGTAAAAAGCTGTACATATTTAATATATACAACTTGATGAGTTTGGGCATAAATATACACCTATGAAATCTTCACCACCATCAAGGTCATAAACATATCCAGGGTTGTGACAGTTAATTTTTCTCCAACTAAATGTATCACCTTGGCTCCCTAAAACGTATTCTAATTGGAAGTGATCAATAGGGTTTAGAGGGTCTGAGCCCAGAACAAGTTCGAACTCTTAAATAACAATGTTCTTTAAGTCCTGGCATTTAGGAAGTCTTAAACAGTGGTAAAGGGATCTAAATTTACAGAACAACCAATATTTTCTCCATGTGGAGGCTGCATTTTTTCGAAGGCATTGAGGTAGTAACGGGCTCAGGAGAAAGAGGAGAAAAAAAGAAAGTAAAGATAAAACAAGGAAGGGAACATGATATGGGAACAGTGACAGATGAAGCAGTTTCAAGTTTTTACAGTCTTCACTGGTATCAGACAAAGAATTTTTCAGTGAGGTAATGTTTGAGCTGAACTTACATTTGGAAACCTCCTCATACTGATTAAAGAATGCAGGCAAGTGTATATAGTCTGATATTCTTTTCTCTTTTTGTTCTAAAGCATCTCTCAAATAAACACTCTTATTTACATTCAAAAGTTCTTCAAAGTAACTACTCCAAATCCAAATTGTCCCTGATGAGACTGTGCCAGTTAGAAAGAATCACATGATTTAACCTTACAGTAGAAAAAAATAAAATAAAAATAGTGGGTGTTTTGCCTCAGAGAGGTGCAGTTTTGACTGAGAAAACCCCATGAGAACTACAAGGCACAAAGGATAGTGCTTGTGCAAACTTGTATCTCTGGAACCTGGTAAAAGACCAATTTTGTCCAGTTTGAGGTCAGACCTCAGCCAGCAATATCAACAGTAGTTCTTAGGGATTGACAGTGGCCCTTACAAGATTTTAGAAAAGTTTTAACTGTACATTAAATATACATCAATGAATAAACTCCACTATCTAGATAATGAGCCCATCTACCACCCCCTAAATTTTCCTCATGCTCCTTTATAATTCCTGCCTTCCACACTTCCATATCCTCCTTCTTAATTCTCAGACAACCACCAATCTACTTTTACTGCTATACTAGATTAGTTGCACTTTCTAGACTTTCATGTAACTGCAATAATGCAGAATGTATTTTTTTGCCTGACTTCTTTTATCAGCATAATTATTTTGAGAGTCATTTGTTATAGCCTGTATCAGTGGTTCTATTTTATTTCTGAATAACATGTTGTGTGCCTCTACCACAGTTTGTCCATTTATCTATTAATGAATGTTATGGACTGAATGTTTGTGTTCCTCTCAAGTTCATATTCTAAAGTTCTAATTCCCAGTGTGAGCATATTTAGAAATGGGGCCTCTAAGGAAGTAATTAAGGCTAAATGAGGTCAAAGGGCTGGGTTCTGATCCAATAGGATTAGTGGCCTTTTAAGAAGAAACATCAGAGAGTCCTCCCTCTCTGTCTCCACACTAGCACAAAGAAAAGTTGAATTGATGGCACAAGAGGAAGGCAGTCACCTGCAAGCCAGGAAGAGAGGCATCAGCAGAAACCAACTTGTTTGGCATTGTGATCTTGGACTTCTCAGCCTCTAGAACTGTGAGAAATAAATTTTTGTTGTTTAAGCCATCCAGTCTTTGGTATTTTGTTATGGCAGCATGAGCAGGCTAATACAATGGATGTTTGGGTTGCTTACAGATTTCCTATTAAAAATAAAGCTGTTATGAACATTCATGTGCAAGTAGAATTACCATAATTAGTAAATAAAAACACAAGGCGCCCAGTTAAATTTGAATTATGTCTAACTGCCTATGTATATGTACATTGACATAAAATAATATTGCACTATACTAAAAATTATTCCTTTTTTATTTGAAATAAATTACAATGATCAAAACTACATATTTCTTTCTTTAATTTTATTCCTTTAAAGATTTCACTCTCCTTAAAAGTTTTTTCTGAATTTGCATATAGAATTCCTTGCAATTATAATCTATGTTCCATTTTTATTATAAGTGGTTATATACAACTTATTCCTCTTTTTTTTTTCTTGTCCATTGAACATTCATGATAGAAAACTCATTAAGCATTCACATTATGAGCTGGTATACTGATTATTCTGTCATAAAATTAACAACTCTGAAAATCAATCTTTTATTTGTACAAATCACACAATATCATTCTTGCACATAATATCATCATTCATGCCATAAGCTGTGTACCTTCTTCAAGATTCCATTGCATCTCTTGATCAAGACTTTTAAAAATAATGTTCACTGCCAAAAAAAAAAAGAACATTGCCATCAATTTTTATTCCCTTCTCTCCAACACCACATGTGATGATTCAATGCTGGAGAGTATTTAGAAACATCCTTGTAAAAGAATCAAATACTTTAAAAGATGAAATCCATTTCAAAAGAGTCATGGCAAATGCCATAAGAATTATTCACTTAAAGTTGGAATGCCTTTTGCTCTTTATTAGTAATGCTGTCCTTTTTTTTTTTTTTTTTTTTTGCGGTATGCGGGCCTCCCACTGCCGTGGCCCCTCTCGCCGCGGAGCACAGGCTCTGGATGCGCAGGCTCAGCGGCCATGGCTCACGGGTCCAGCCACTCCGCGGCATGCGGGATCCTCCCGGACCGGAGCACGAACCCGCGTCCCCCGCATCGGCAGGTGGACCCCCAACCACTGCGCCACGAGGGAAGCCCAATGCTGTCCCTTTTAAGGACAGCTTTGACACTTAAAAGGATAATTTTTTGGTCCATTCTTTCTTTAACACATTCAGCGATTTCTTTTAAGCAATGGAGCACTTCAACAACACAGTTTTCTTTTCTTTCAATTTGCATAATCCTATTGCTAAAGAGATGTTGAAAACTACTTCTGAGAAAGTAATAGGCTTTACTCAGTGGATTATTTAAAAAGTCAACAAGAATTTTCAGAACCTTAGGAATTAAAGCATGATGTCAGTATTTCAAATAAACTGAGGATTCTCTGCATCTGTTAGAGAGCCAGAAGAGTTTTGAAGGCAAGAGAATTCGAGAATACAGAATACCAATAAAATCACAAATATAATTGCTCAGTTCAAACAGTATAAATGAAGTAAGAGTAATATTTCATGACAATTACTTCAATGTTAATAGAAAGGACATTGAATACTATTTGAGAATCATTATGCAGAATATAGGTAGGACACCCAACACCTTCAAGAGGACCATTCATGTCTTTTTTTGTCTTTGAATAAACATTTTTTGTACCTTTATGCAAGCATCCACAAAAATTTGGATTTATATTATGTTGATCATAAACAGTATGATTTTTCTCATTAACTCTAAACTTAAGACTGTCTATGCCAAAAATTGCTCTTGTTTCTGAAGTCTTATCTGGAAGAGATTTTAGTTGCAATAGACAATGCAAGCCTCTTTCATGACAAAAATATTGCAAGATCAGAACTTTTTCTGCATTGTGATTACTTGTACCCATGGTTATGACATAAAGCAAGGAATAACAGCTTTTCATTATTGCAGGGATTTTTGTTTTGGTTTGGTTTTTGGTTCTTTTTTGTTTTGTTTTGTCTTTTTTGGTCCAGGAACTTGAAAATTGGCTTGGCTTTCTGGAGTCATAATGCTTCTGGAAGAAGTATGTTAAACAAGCATTTGGGTTAAGAGACTGTTGATGTGCAGTTTGGAAGGTCATTATATCTTTTGCTGTGATTATTTTATCTTCTTCATCTGAATTTCTCTTAACCAAAATTTTTATTTAAATCACTTTGTTTGGTACTAGCTGAAAAAATCATACATCTTTTATGCTTAGCTGTTAGTATATACTGATTTATATCTGACTTTCCATGATTTCTGAAATTGAGTGAAAAATAACAAATGTACAAAGAGCTTCAGAAGACATTTTTCTCTCTTTATAAATGTCCACTGTTCAGGATACTCACCATAAAATGTATACTTTTGTTTTGCCACTTCAGCATTAAAAATATACAAATAGAAAAACATAATATCAAGTATTGCAAGAGTTGAAAAAAATGAGTGTGATGATCTCATGAACACATGAATCTGTTACTCCTGATTCCTCGTAACTGATCATAAACCGAGTTGAATTACTGAAAGGTTTATGAACTTAAAAACTAAAGATAGATTGAAGTATCTTTGCCATTTAAGTGATTAAAACATCAATTACCATGGTGAAAAAAAAAAGCTTTAACTACTTAATGTATGTAATTTATCAAAAAAAAAAAATCTGAATTCAGGATAGTTAGAGTATCCTGACAATGTGAATACAGGATACAAACCCAAATCATTCAATACCTATAAGACATGCATATATATGAGGTATCTGGCAACTTTAAATACAACTCTTTTTACAAACATATGCTTTAACTTATATCAGGTAAATACCTTAGAGTAGAAAGGCTAGACCTTATGGTAGGTATGTATTTAATGTTTGTAAACTATCAAGTTCATTTCCAAATTGGTTGTATCATTTTGCCTTCTCACCAGCATTGTATGAGAACTCCTGGTCCTCCGTCTCTTCCTCAAAACTTGATATAGTAAGTCTTTTACTTTTTAGCCATTCTAAAAGATATGTCTTTTCATTATCATTTTAATTTGAAATTCCCTAAAAATTAATGATGATATGGACATTTTCCCATGTGATTAACATATTTGCCATTCTCATATATATCTATCCATCTAGTTAAGTGTCTGTTCAAATAATTTGCCCATATTTTACTGGGATATTAGTTTTCTTAAAATCAGTGTTTTAGAGTTTTTATGTATCCTGAATATAAGTTCTTTATCTGATATGTGATTTGCAAATATTTTTTCCCAGTCAGTGACTATTTCTTCTCTTAACAATATCTCTCAAAGAGTGGAAGTTTTATATTTTCCTACTACTTTGCATTCCTGGTAATCATTTTTTCTTGTTGGGTGTTAGATATTTTTGTATGCTTAATATCTTAAGCCTTATTGTGGAGTGCAGTTTAATTACTTAAGACAGTTTAAAGCTTTCTAGTCTTTCTTTTAATATTTGTTAGATGAGACCAGAGCAAAGGTCAGCCTCAGAGCAATGTTTCTTAAATATTTTTCATTATCCTCTAGGAAGCCTTTTTAGATATTTTTTTTCAAATCACCCTCTTCTCATGAAATTTTAATGCCACAAATATATAGCACTTCAGTTTACACACTGTGGCTATTTAGAGGTATACCAAATATTTTGATATCTAAAATTTCCTTGACTCTCAAGGACTGATTTTTAACCCCTTGGAAGTGATATTGTCCCTGTTGAGAATACGTGATCTAATAATAATTATTTACACCAGTGAGATCAAATTCTCTGTTACTCTGCCTAAGGCATTATGAATCATAAGATTTTCCATCCATCTGTTGGGAACAGGCACTCTTCCCAGCCCTGTGTCAGTACAGCCACTGTTACCTTTAATTCTCTTGAGTTCTCTTCTTGGCCTTGAGTAGTTACCTCACACTTGTGCACCGATCTGTTGTCAGATGAATATTTATGGTGAAGCCTTTGAAGATCTCCAGAGTTCTCTTTCTGTGCAGCTCTTTTCTTTCTTATATCCTCTCTATGAACTCTAGATGTTTTGCTTTTCAGATTCTCAGATGGATCACCTTAGATAATCTACTGAGTCTTACCTGTACTTTCCCTCCTTGTTCCCCTTCTTGAAAATTCTTTCAACATAGTAAGCTGGCACGATCATAGGACTCACCTCATTTGTGTCTCATTTCTCAGGGAGCAGTGTCCTTCATTGCCTGATGGAATGTCTTGAAACCACTGCTTTCTATGTTTGATGTTTTTTGTTCTTTTCGAATGTGAGGGCAAATCTGGTCTCTGTTCCTATATATTGGGTTAAGGTAGAAATTTCCCTTTGTAAGGTTTTGAAATGGTAATTCAAGACAAAGTTTGTCAAAAAGGCAAGGGTTTGAGAATTAACTTTTTAAACCCTTTCATTCCAGAAGCCAGCTCAAGAACTGCCTTACCATTCCTCTGCCTACCCTCTTCATATAAATTTTTTCTTTTATAGACAAACAATTCTCAAGACCTGGGCAAGCATATAGATAGTAGGAGCAGGTATTAGAATACTCAAAATCAATTTCACCCAGGAACAATAAGAATCTGTTCAGATAACCAAAAATGTCCCTGGAAAATTTATTTCTGAGGAAACAAAATAAACTCAACATTGAAAAACCTCAATGAAATAATAATTGGAGCTTGATTCAGTGTGAAGCTTTCCACATAGCCAAGAAACTATGACCTCACATAGGTGAACACACAAAGGGTCTCAAATATTAACACAAGGAATCTCAGATATCTTTGTGTAGGTTTTTATGTGGACGTAAGTTTTCAACTCATTTGAGTTAAATACCAAGGAGTATGATCATGAATAATGTGGTAAGAGTTTTGTAAGAAACAGCCGATCTGTCTTCCAATTTACTCTTTTAAAACTCTCAATTTCTAAAACAACAATGAGACATCACTTCACAGCTATTTGAATGGCTAAAATCCAACAAAATAAAAAAATGTCAACATGAAATGCTGGCAAGGAAGTAGAGAAATAGAAATTCTCATTCATTGATGTTAATAATGCAAAATGGCAAAGCCACTTTGGAAGGCAGTTTGGTTTCTGGGAAACCAGCATGGGGGCTCTGGGGGTATATGGAAACTCTTTGTACGCTCTGCTCAATTTTTCTGTATACTTAAAACTGTGACATTTTTTGAGTCTATTAAAAAAATATGAGGACTTCATAGGGACCTGAAAATCTGCTTCTGCTGTGGTAGTAGTAGAATTTCTCTCCAGTATAAATCAATTTTCCCACCACCAGATACTATAACATCAAGTACTTAAGCCAACTTCAAACAGTGAGGGCTTATATCCTTTTTTGAAATGCAATCTGAATATTCACACATGATTACTACAACCACCATATAACATGTTTCTTCCCCATTTTGCAGATTAGGGGGAAACAAATCCAGTAAAAAGAAACCAAGCATTCACTCACAGAGCTCAGGCTGGAGCATGGAATACTTTCCCTCTCAGTACAGGATTGTTATATATATATATATATATATATATATATATATATATATATATATATATATATATATATATATATATATATATATGTATTCTATGTAATGTTCTACTACACTAATTCCTTCTAGATCCACGACATTCATGAGAGATATAATTTCTAGTTTTTCCAAATCCTAAATATCATTGAAAACACCGAAAGATAATTCTTAACTAGGATGAGCATCACCACAACATTTGAAAGTACTATGTAAGCTAATGAATGCCCAGGACCAACCCTCAGATATTATGATTCAGTAGGTCTAGATTTTGGCCTTGGCATCTGTATTTATGAAAAGTTTTTTTGGTGTCTCAATCTACCTTCCTTGTATTGTAACTCTGCACTGAATCACAAAACTATCTCCATTACATTAAGATGAATTTAATTGAAAAATTTTAGTAATAACTTTGGACTCTATACATTAATATGGGATTGAAGTAAAATACAAAAACACTATATTTGCTTGTGAGACAAACTTCATACTGTATTAATCCAACAATGAGTGTTGCATAATTGAGCACACACCTGCTACAAAACCAAAGTGAAGGTGATGACTGATGCAGTTTAGTACATGACATGGATGAGTGTAAGGCAATATATAGTATTGCAGCGGAAGCCAGTTAACAGCATCACCTTCTTCTGGGTCATCAGCATCAACCTATATACATAAAGGAAAGCAGGGCGATGGAAGAAAAGGAAAACAGCTGTAACTAGAATGTGAAGGACCAGGTGAAGAGAACAATTTGAGGTCCTAAGTTCAATCTTTACAAAAAACATTACTACCACAAGGAACTCATATAGAGGAGGAGGGAAATAGCCTCTTCCTTTTGATGGGGATGGCAAGCTTCTGGAGAAGCATATTGAGTGAAAATACTGTTAACGGCAGTTTGGAGAATACAATCTGCCTCTAAACATTAACTTTTTATATCACACAGGGATAAACATAATTACTAAGGGTTCTTAGAAGCTTTAGCTATGTTTTAGATCAAAATTGTTTGTACATCTAATATTTTTACTTGATTAGTTATGTGAACAGATGATTATTCATTTAAGTTAAGATTTCCTAGGGATTTAAAATCTATAATTTAATAAAAATAAAACTGTTTATTCACCTTTATTTTTCAGAATTTATTAGATTTAAAAATATCTTGAAATTTCTTTCATTTTCAACTGTTAAATGTAATAAAACAAGCTTGCTAAGTATTTGCCTCAGTAAACTTAGTTTTTATTTGTTACAAGAAGTGTGATTTCCAAAGTTATGTAGTTTTTTACTGTTATTGTGATGAAAATTCAGTATAACATATTTAAGTTTCTATTTGAATTTACTGTAGTTCCATGATGATTCACTATAATACCTCTTAGAGCAGCAACAAAGGAGAACAGAACAGTTTTGTATTTCTTTTATGGGATATATTATAACTATAATGGCACTCTTCTTTGAAGGACAAGCTCCCTGTTTGTCTGTTGGACTAGTTGGTTGTTAGGTTTTAATATTTTAAAAAAAGAATTGTGTGCTTTTAATTATTCCCAGGAATCCTGGGAAAGGATAACATCTAGCTGGGCAATAATTTATTATATAATTACATGGAACATTTTCATTAAGTTTATGAATTGGATGTGGTTTATTAGATAAAAGATTTCTATTGAATCAAAACCATCTGATTTTTTTTGTTTACAACTGATTTTCATTTCTTACTGTCTTGAAATCAATCATGTGATCATAACAATAATCAATGGAATGATCAAACTATCTATAATTTGATGATAGTATCTATAATTGAGATTTTTTTTTTAAATTTATTTATTTATTTATTTTTGGCTGTGTTGGGTCTTTGTTTCTGTGTGAGGGCTTTCTCTAGTTGTGGCAAGTGGGGGCCACTCCTCAATCGCACTGCACGGGACTCTCACTATCGCGGCCTCTCTTGTTTCAGAGCACAGGCTCCAGAAACGCAGGCTCAGTAATTGTGGCTCACGGGGCCAGCTGCTCCGCGGCATGTGGGATCTTCCCAGACCAGGGCTCGAACCCGTGTCCCCTGCATTGGCAGGCAGATTCTCAACCACTGCGCCAACAGGGAAGCCCCTATAATTGAGATTTTTATGGTAGTCTCATATAGACTTTCTACATCTCACCAAAATGGTTTTTGTAAGATGTGACCAATATTTAGACAGTCTGAGTTACAAAATAATTTTTTATTATCGATTTTTCTCAATTTTTATAATAATGTAGACTGGGTTTACTTTTGCGTCATATGTAAACGTGATAGGACTAAACAGTGAATTTAGGATATTTGAAAGAACAGGACTTGCTGGGAATTTTTCTGAATATGGTCTAGCTAAGCCTCTCAATGAAACATGTTTACATACTGCATCACACTCCTAAATTTTCTTAGCTTAATACTACCTATAATACTACATATTAGTATTAATATATATTAGCATTACAATCAGAAAGTGAAGAAAGCAGCACTTAAATTGTACTACTCTTTACTATATTAGATTTTTTTAAATTTCATAATGGCTTATGTTTTAAGACAATTATGATCTGGGAAAATAATCCAGAAATTTAATTTTTCTAATTCACTAAATCTCAATTCTTATTTTTTCAAGCTATGAAGCCAAGTGCTCCCCAATATTTTCAATTAATTCATCATCACAGCCATTTGAAAACAGTATTTATCTCTGACTTGTGTATAATTCATATATATGGACATATGTTTGTGATTTGAGATATTTAAAGCCACTTTTAGGTGAATGTTCTATTTTTCAACCAGACTATGATATCCTTAATGTCTATTCTTCTTAAAAAACCCTAATAGAGTTTTCCTCTAAGGTAAGTTCATTATGTTTGCCACATCCTTATAAAGTACAGGGTTAAACAGAATCACAGTTCTAGAGATTTCTGCCCAGTATCTTGCCCAAAGAGATGCTGCTCTTAGTTGTTTTCTGGGCTTTCATATTGAATAATCTGATTCTAGAGGAACATTTTTATAAAAAAGCACCTCTTGGGAATTAGAGAGAAGAGGCTCTAAATTTTAGTTTTTCAAGTAACTGGCTCTGTGACCTTGAGCAAGTTATATAACCTCCCTAAGCTTCAGTTTCTTCTTCTGTAAAACAATAAAATCTATGACATAAGTATGTTATAGAAATAAAATTTAAAAATGAGTGCACAGTGACTCGTAGGTCTTAAACCTAAGTAGATAGCTTACTTGTTTTATCATTTTCTTAAATTTTTTCCTGTTAGAAATGAAGAAACTTACATTTTCAAAACTCGATTGGCTCTATCTAAGACATATGAGCTTTTAAATATCTATTTAACATTATTTTCAAGCAAGACAGAACATTTAAGGAAACTGAACATATTTTGAATTTAGGGGGACATTTTCACCTATTAATATAGAGATAAAAGGGAAACAGTATTTCAGTTCATGATGAAAAGGGTGCTGAATAATGCATGGAGTGAAAAATGCATTCTCAACTCATTCAAATAAGTCTTAGATGAGCAATATTTCTTAACTATACAATTGAGGTAATCGGTGAGTTGCCATGTTTAAACAGATAGTGTATTTGTTTCCGTGAATACAATCAGTGTGGACTTAAATAAATTACTATTCAGATTTTAAATCTAGCCTATAAACTACAACATTAAATTTGAAATTTAGCGTTTTTGTTTCTTCTAAGTCAAAACTGTATTTGCTTTTAACAGGATGTTAGCAAAAGCATTTTTTGTTTTTCAATGATTTTCTTTTCCAAGGCAAATCACCCAGTTGGTCTCTGAAGATAAATTTTTAAATGCTCGGTGTCTACATTTTTCTGAGCTTTTCCGATCAGTTGGAAATGCAATTGTACCTTGTAATTTTCGAGAATTAAATGAAAGGTTCTGTAGTCTTTAGAAATCAGAATGTGAATTTGTCTCAAGCCTGATACATTTACTTAGGTTCTTAGAAATTCAATATATTCACAGATGAATATTTTGTAGCCAGCATTTTGTGGTTCTCTAAAATGCAATATATATAACAAATTGCCAGCTAGGTTATTATGTGTTTAAGAGTTTTAATTGCTGTGTACTTCAAACATTTCTTACATTGTGTCATCTGTCTGGCACATAGAAACATTAATGAATTTTTAAACTTAATTGGATATACTTTGCATTAGGAATGACTGAAAATTAGTTGCTAGCCATTGGTAACTGACAGATTTATCAATACAAACTTCACAAAATTACAAACCATTGCTTTGTGCCATTAAGGTAGCAACACATTGTTAAGTGCTAGTAAAAGTTGCTCAAACAATTGTCTGCATGGAAATAACGATTTATAAATAGAGTAGCTCTCTGCTATTTAAATAAATTGCACTTATAATATAATATTTTTTTCTTTGAAAGTAGTTTTAGAGAAATATTTTTGACATTAAGTAGAAAAAGTCACTTAAATTTTAAACAACTTTTTTGACATGGCGGAAAAGTCTGATAATGTTTTCACATGCTCTTATTTTATTGAAAAGTTTCTGTTTCTGTCGTTAGAAGAAAATCTCTTTTTATTAGTCTTCCATTTCTATTGTAACTGTATTTTACATACTTTAAATCTGGCAATAATATACAATGACTAGCTACCAGAACATCTATTTCAAAAGAGTATAATCTACCATGCTCTTCTCCCCTAATGATCTTAGTCTCTACGAATGCACTAAAGATGAGATTCCCTGTAGTTATGTCAAAAAGCAAAATGCAAAGAATCAATCAAGAAAGAAAGCAGTGAACAGAAATCCATTCAACAGTATATGAAACAGAGAAAACAACTGAAGCAATCTGTTGGGTAAACTGGAGGAAATCTCTTTACAAAAGAAAATATATGTGAAAATTACAGAGAAATATTATCATAGTTTTTAGAATTATAAATGTACATTTACAAAGTATAAAAAATAGGAAAAAAAAACTTAAAACCACCAGTTCAGAATTTTAAAAAGTATTATAGGGATTAGCATAAAATTCATCTTAATATTCTCTATGAAAATATCCCATGTAGAAAATTACTAGAATGCCCACAATTATACTAATATAACATACGAGGTTTTGTTAGGCATGGTTATGAGATACTTTGCTTTATCTTTCAGTTGTATTATGTAAATACATACATTATAAGTATAGGCTTTCACTGCTTAAAGTATTGCTTTGCTATGTTAATTTTAAAACTGTACGACTTCAAATATAATTTCATCAGAAAGTTGATGAGAATCAAGATAGATTCCTATTAAAAATAATTTGTCAATCTCTCTCCCTATAGTGGGTGTCAGAGAAAAATCACCATTACACATGCCAACCCTTGACAGGTTGGTAACTACCTACAAATGCAACACATCTTCTAGCCAGGATAAATAGTCTTGTGGGAGCAGGCAAAACTGTCTCATTACAGAGAAGTTAGAAGATCAAAATGTACAGGGAAGAGTAAAAGACCTTCGGAGATATGAGGGGTCAGAGCATGTATGAAGTATGAGGCAAAGCAGAGAATCAAACAATAGCAATCCTTATCCCTGCCTCTCATAAAGCCGCATTTTATCTGAAGTAACGGTGCTCTACCAATCTCTAGTCAGCCATTTTCTGCCTCCTTTCAACTCATTACTGGCTCTGCAGTTATATGCTATCTGCTTTTCACAACCTCAGCTGTTCCAAGTTACTTGTAAGATTGCCAGTAGCAGAGAAATTATACAGGTTATCATCTCCTTTCCCTCTGTTTCCATTGTATTTATTATTTAGTCAGTACAAAACAGTTACACACTTAATTGTTTGCTAATTGTATCATGTGCTATTAGCCTGATATCCTCAATGGGATGCTAAACCCCAAGAAGGAAGGGATCCTGTTATAGCTTTTATTATTTACTACACTAAGCTAGTTCATAGTATATTCTCAGTAAATATTGGGATACTGATAACACTTCTATTGACAGCTCATGTTTTCCTAGTTTAGTGGGTTTTTTTTCTGCAAGTTTTTGTAGTTTCCTGTTAGATATAGGGGATGGCTGATTTATAATGGGAAAAGATGGTTTACCTTCAGTTGTCACCAACTGAAACATGACATCAGTCTATAAAAATATACAGAGATAACAGACTATGATAAAATTATTTAAAAAATTGAACAATGAATTAATTCAAAGTGTAACCAATATTTGCATGAAAGGTAGAATTTCAAAGATAGAATTAGGGCATAGAAAAAAAAATTTTTTTTTTGGTCAGATTTTCTGTCTATTCAGTAGCTGTGTGGACTTTGGGCAAGTTACTAAACTACCCTCCACCGTGTAAAATTGCGAAAACAATTGTTCATCCTTCAAAGCATTGTTAAGAGAATCAAATGACAATGTTGTATAGTAAAGAATTTCTGGCCTTTGATCCTGGTTCCCTTGAATTTCTTGAGTGATAGGAGGCTCTTTGTTATTCATAGGGGATCCCTTGGACTACATCTGAGTTTATACTAACAAGGTAGCTCATGGTGGGCATGTGGATAGTTTCAAGTTGGAATTCGAGTGTTGGGGCTTTGAGCCATGTGATACCAGCCTGACCTCGTGACCTCTTGGTATACAGACTACAGATTGAGCTCAATCACTTGGTTATTGATACAGTCAATCATGCTTCTGTAATGGAACCCCAATAAAAGATCTGGACACCTGAGCACAGGTGAGCTTCCCTAGTTGGTAAGCATATACTGATGTGCCAAGAAGGTGATGTTTCCTGAGGACTGAGAAATTTCCTGTTTAGTACCCTCCCAGATCTTACCATACACATCTCTTCTTTTGGCTAGTCTTGATTTTCCCCTTTATAATAAAACTGTAATTGTGAATATAGTGCTTTCCTAAGTTCTGTGAGGAATTATTTTTTTTAACATCTTTATTGGAGTATAAATGCTTTACAATGGTGTGTTAGTTTCTGCTTTATAACACTGAATCATCTATACATATACATATATCCCCATAACCCTCCCCTCCTTCTTGCATCTCCCTCCCACCCTCCCTATCCAACCCCTCTAGGTGGTTAAAAATCACCAAGCTGATCTCCCTGTGCTATGCAGCTGCTTCCCACTGGCTATCTATTTTACATTTGGTAGTGTATATATGTCAATGCCACTCTCACACTTCATCCCAGGTTACTCTTCCCCTCCCCGTGTCCTCAAGTCCATTCTGTACGTCTGCGACTTAATTCCTGTCCTGCCCCTAGGTTCTTCAGACCTTTAATTTATTTATTTTTAGATTCTATATATATGTGTTAGCATACGATATTTGTTTTTCTCTTTCTGACTTACTTCATTCTGTATGACAGTCTCTAGGTCCATGCACCTCACTACAAATAACTCAATTTCGTTTATATTTATGGCTGAGTAATATTCCATTACATATATGTGCAACATCTTCTTCATCCATTCATCTGTCGATGGTCACTTAGACTGCTTCCATGTCCTGGCTATTGTAAACAAAGCTTCAGTGAACATTGTGGTACATTACTCTCTTTGAATTATGGTTTTCTCAGGGTATATGCCTAGTAGTGGGATTGCTGGGTCATATGGTAGTACTATTTTAGTTTTTTAAGGAACCTCCATACTGTTCTCCATAGTGGCTGCATCAATTTACATTCCCACTAACAGTGTAAGAGGGCTCCCTTTTCTCCATACCCTCTCCAGCATGTATTGTTTGTAGATTTTTTGATGCTGGCCATTCTGAATGGTGTGAAGTGATAACTCATTGTAGTTTTCATTTGCATTTCTCTAGTGATTAGTGATGTTCAGCATCCTTTCATGTGTTTGTTGGCAATCTGTATATCTTTTTTGGAAAAATGTCTATTTAGGTCTTCTGCCCATTTTTGAATTGGGTTGTTTCTTTTCTTCATATTGATTTGCATGAGCTGCTTGTAAATTTTGGAGATTAATTCTCTGTCAGCTGCTTCATTTGCAAATATTTTCTCCCATTCTGAGGGTTGTCTTTTTATTTTGTTTATGGTTTCCTTTGCTGTGCAAAAGGTTTTAAGTTTCATTAGGTCCCATTTGTTTATTTTTATTTCCATTTCTCTAGGAGGTGGGTCAAAAAGGATCTTGCTGTGATTTATGTCCATAGAGTGTTCAGCCTATGTTTTCCTCCAACTGTTTTATAGTGTCTGGCCTTACATTTAGGTCTTTAATCCATTTGAGTTTATTTTTGTGTATGGTATTAGGGAGTATTCTAATATCATTCTTTCACATGGAGCTGTCCAGTTTTCCCAGCACCACTTATTAAAGAGGCTGTCTTTTCTCCACTGTATATTCTTGCCTCCTTTATCAAAAATAAGGTGACCATATGTGCATGGGTTTATCCCTGGGCTTTGATCTGTTCCATTGATCTATATTTGTTTCTCTGCCAGTACCATACTGTCTTGATTACTGTAGCTTTGTAGTATAGTCTGAAGTCTGGGAGCCTGAATCCTCCAGCTCTGTTTTGCTTTCTCAAGATTGCTTTGGCTATTCGAGGTCTTTTGTGTTTCCATTAAAAAGTGTGAAATTTTTTGTTCTAGTTCTGTGGAAAATGCCATTGTTAGTTTGATAGGGATTGCATTGAATCTATAGATTGCTTTGGGTAGCATAGTTATTTCCACAATGTTGATTCTTCCATTCCAAGAACATGTTGTATCTCTCCATCTGTTTGTATCATCTTTAATTTCTTTCATCAGTGTCTTATAGTTTTCTGCATACAGGCTTTTTTCTCCATAGATAGGTTTATTCCTAGGTATTTTATTCTTTTGTTGCAATGGTAAATGGGAGTGTTTCCTTAATTTTTCTTTCAGATTTTTCATCATAAGTGTATAGGAATGCAAGAGATTTCTGTGCATTAATTTTATGTCCTGCTACTTTACCAAATTAATTGATTAGCTCTAGTAAGTTTCTGGTGGCATCTTTAGGATTCTCTATGCATATATCATGTCATCTGAAAACAGTGACAGCTTTATTTCTTCTTTTCCAATTTGGATTCCTTTTATTTCTTTTTCTTCTCTGATTGCTGTGGCTAAAACTTCCAAAACGATATTGAATAATAGTGGTGAGAGAGGGCAACCTTGTCTCATTCCTGATCTTAGAAGAAATGGTTTCAGTTTTTCAACATTGAGAATGATGTTGGCTTTGTGTTTGTCATATATGGACTTTATTATGTTGAGGTAAGTTCCCTCTATGCCTACTTTCTGGAGGGTTTTTCTCATAAATAGGTGTTGAATTTTGTTGAAAGCTTTTTCTGTATCTATTGAGATGATCATATGGTTTTTCTCCTTCAGTTTGTTAATATTATGGTTTATCACATTGATTGATTTGTGTATATTGAATCCTTGCATTCCTGGGATAAACCACACTTGATCATGGTGTATGAATCTTTTAGTGTGCTGTTGGATTCTGTTTGCTAGTATTTTGTTGAGGATTTTTGCATCTATGTTCATCAGTGATATTGGCCTGTAGTTTTCTTTCTTTGTGACATCTTTGTCTGGTTTTGGTATCAGGGTGATGGTGGCCTTGTAGAATGAGTTTGTGAGTGTTCTTCCCTCTGTTATATTTTGGAAGAGTTTGAGAAGGATAGGTGTTAGCTCCTCTCTAAATGTTTGATAGAATTTGTCTGTGAAGCCATTGAGTCCTGGGCTTTTGTGTGTTGGAAGATTTTCAATCACAGTCTCAATTTCAGTGCTTCTCTTTGGGTTGTTTATATTTTCTATTTCGTCCTGGTTCAGTCTCAAAAGGTTGTGCTTTTCTAAGAATATGTCCATTTCTTCCAGGTTGTCCACTTTAGTGGCATAGAGTTGCTTGTAATAATCTCTCATGATCCTTTGCATTTCTGCAGTGTCAGTTGTTACTTCTCCTTTTTCATTTCTATTTCTATTGGTTTGAGTCTTCTTTTTTTTCTTGATGTGTCTGGCTAATGGTTTATCAATTTTGTTTCTGTTCTCAAAGAACCAGCTTTTAGTTTTATTGATCTTTGCTATTGTTTCCCTTATTTCTGACCTTATCATTATGATTTCTTTCCTTCTGCTAACTTTGGGGGGTTTTTGTTCTTCTTTCTCTAATTGCTTTAGGTGTAAGGTTAGGTTGTTTATATGAGATGTTTCTTGTTTCTTGAGGTAGGATTGTATTGCTATAAACCTCCTTCTTAGAACTGCTTTTGCTGCATCCCATAGGTTTTGGGTTTTCGTGTTTTCATTGTCATTTGTTTCTAGGTATTTTTTGATTTCCTCTTTGATTTCTTCAGTGATTTCTTGGTTATTTAGTAGTGCATTGTTGAGCCTCCATGTGCTTATATTTTTCACAGATATTTTCCTGTAATTGATATCTAGTTTCATAGCATTGTGGTTGGAAAAGATACTTGATATGATTTCAATTTTCTTAAATTTACCAAGGCTTGATTTGTGACCCAAGATATGATCTGTCCTGGAGAATGCTCCATGAGCACTTGAGAAGAACATGTATTCTGCTGTTTTTGGATGCAATGTCCTATAAATATCAATTAAGTCTACCTTGTTTAATGTATCATTTAAAGCTTGTGTTTCCTTATTTATTTTCATTTTGGATGATCTGTCCATTGGTGAAGGTGGGGTGTTAAAGTCCCTTACTATGATTGTGTTACTGTCGATTTCCCTTTTATGGCTGTTAGCATTTGCCTTATGTATTGAGGTGCTCCTATGTTGGGTGCATAAGTATTTACAATTGTTATATCTTCTTCTTGGATTGATCCCTTGATCATTATGTAGTGTCCTTCTTTGTCTCTTTTAATAGTCTTTATTTTAAAGCCTATTTTGTCTGATACGAGAATTGCTACTCCAGCCTTCTTTTGATTTCCATTTGCATGGAATATCTTTTTCTATCCCCTCACTTTCAGTCTGTACATGTCCCTAGGTCTGAAGTGGGTCTCTTGTAGACAGCATATGTATGGGTCTTGCTTTTGTATCCATTCAGCCAGTCTATGCCTTTTGGTTGGAGCATTTAAATCCATTTACATTTAAGGTAGTTATTGATATGTATGTTCTTGTTACCATTTTCTTAATTGTTTTGCATTTGTTATTGTAGGTCTTTTTCTTCTCTTGTGTTTCCTGCCTAGAGAAGTTCCTTTAGCATTTGTTGTAAAGCTGGATTGGTAGTGCTGAGTTCTCTTAGCTATTGCTTGTCTGTAAAGGTTTTGATTTCTCCATTGAATCTGAATGAGATCCTTGCTGGATTGAGTAATCTTGGTTTTAGGTTTCCCCCTTTCATCACTTTAAATATGTCCTGCCACTCCCTTCTGGCTCACAGAGTTTCTGCTGAAAAATCAGCTGTTAACCTTATGGGGATTCCCTTGTATGTTATTTGTTGTTTTTCCCTTGCTGCTGTTAATATTTTTCTTTGTATTTAACTTTTGATAGTTTGATTAATATGTGTCTTGATGTGTTTCTCCTTGTATTTATCCTGTATGGGACTCTCTGTGCTTCCTGGACTTGACTATTTCCTTTCCCATATTAGGGAAGTTTTCAACTATAATCTCTTCAAATATTTTCTTAGTCCCTTTCTTTTTCTCTTTTTCTTCTTCTGGGACCCCAATAATTCGAGCGTTGGTGCATTTAATGTTGTCCCAGAAGTCTCTAAGACTGTCCTCAATTCTTTTCATTCTTTTTTGTTTATTCTGCTCTGCGGTAGTCATTTCCACTATTTTATCTTCCAGGTTACTTATCCGTTCTTCTGCCTCAGTTAATCTGCTCTTGATACCTTCTAGATTATTTTTAATTTTATTTATTTTGTTGTTCATCATTGTTTGTTTCCTCTTTAGTTTTTTCTAGGACCTTGTTAAACGTTTCTTGTATTTTCTCCATTCTATTTCCAATAATTTGGATATTCTTTACTACCATTACTCTGAATTCTTTTTTAGGTAGACTGCTTATTTCCTATCCATTTGTTTGGTCTGATGGGTTTTTACCCTGCTCCTTCATCTTCTGTGTGTTTGTCTGTCTTTTCATTTTGCTTAAGTTACTGTGTTTGGGGTCTCCTTTTTGCAGGCTGCAGGTCTATAGTTCCCATTGTTTTTGGTGTCTGACCTCAGTGGCTAATGTTGGTTCAGTGTGTTTTGTTGGCTTCCTGGTGGAGGGGACTGGTGCCTTTGTTCTGGTGGATGAGGCTGGATCTTTTATTTCTGGTGGGCAGGACTGTGTCTGGTGGTTTGTTTTGGGGTGCCTGTGAACTTATTATGATTGTAGGCAGCCTCTCTGCTAATGGGTGGGGTTGTGTTCCTGTCTTGCTAGTTGTTTGATGTAGGGTGTCCAGCACTGTAGCTTGCTGGTCGTTGAGTGGAGCTAGGTGTTGGTGCTGAGATAGAGATCTTTGGGAGAGCTTTTGCCGTTTGATATTATGTGGAGCTGCGATGTCTCTGGTGGACCAATGTCCTCAAGTCAGCTCTCCCACCTCAGAGGCACAGGCTTGTAACCCAGCAGGAGCTCCAAGACCCTGTCAGCCACACAGTTCAGAAGAAAAGGGAGAAAAAATGAAAGAAGGAGAAAATAAAATAAAATAAAATAAAGTTATTAAAATAAAAAAATATTAAATGTAAAAAATTAAAAAGTAATTAAAAAAAGAAAAGAAAAGAAAGAAAGAAGAGAGCAACCAAACCAAAAAAAAAAAAAATCTTCCAATGATATCAAGTGCTAAAAAACTATACAAAAAAAAAAAAAGAAAACAGAACCCTAGAACAAATGGTAAAAGCAAATGTATACAGACAAAAACACACAAAGTCCACCACCTCAATTTTGGAATGATTCGTGTCTATTCAGGTATTCCAGAGATGCAGGGTACATCAAGTTGATTGTGGAGATTTTATCCACTGCTCCTGAGGCTGCTGGGAGAAATTACCCTTTCTCTTGTCTGTGTGCACAGCTCCTGGGGTTCAGCTTTGGATTTGGCCCTGCCTCTGCGTGTAGGTCGCTTGAGGGTGTCTGTTCCTCACCCAGACAGGACGGGGTTAGAGGAGCAGCTGATTATGGGGTTCTGGCTCACTCAGGCCGGGGGGACGGAGGGGTACGGAATGCGGCAAGAGTCTGCAGCGGCTGAGGCTGGCATGACGTTGCAACATCTCCTGGGGAAGTTGTCCCTGAATCACGGGACGCTGGCAGTGGGGGGCTGCACAGGCTCCCAGGAGGGGAGGTGTGGATAGTGACCTGTGGTTGTACACAGGGTTCTTGGTGGCTGCAATAGCAGTCTTAGCATCTCATGCCCGTCTCTCGTGTCTGCGCTGATAGCTGCGGCTTGTGCCTGTCTCTGAAGCTCGTTTAGGTGGTGCTCTGAATCCCCTCTCCTCACGCAGCCTGAAACAATGGTCTCTTGCCTCTTAGGCAGTTCCAGACTTTTTCCCGGACTCCCTCCTGGCTAGCTGTGGTGCACTAGCCCCCTTCAGGCCGTGTTCACTCAGCCAACCACAGTCCTCTCCCTGGGATCTGACCTCTGAAGCCCCAACCTCAGCTCCCAGCCCCCCCTGTAAGGAATTCTTTAACAAAGCAGAAACTCTTTTTAGCTCCTGCCATCTTCATCTGTGAAGTCCAGGCCAACTGGAAAGGGGGCAGGGTAAGCTCTGTTAATAGTCTTCCTGGTTGTCACGTGCAGATGGCTTGCTTTGTACCTTGCTGTGTTGTTTCCCACTGGTGTTGAGGGATTCTCTCCATCCATTCTGTGCTTTGTTGCTTTTCTAGGCCACAAATATGTATCCTTGACCTCTAAGATATTTTCAGTGCTTTGTGATTTAGGATCTTCACTACTGCTCTGCTATAGTCTATGCTCTCTGGGCGCTGGCATAGAAGAGACAGGACCAGAAGATATTCTGAGTCAGATTCCCCTTTACCCTCTCATTCTAACAATTATTTCTGTGATTATCTAAAATTTCTTAAGCACTTCTCTTATCTTTCTTTAGAAGAGTTTATTCTGAAATAGTTGTACAAACTGAGACTTTAAGAGATGCCTCATGGATTTTAGTACCCTGGAAGTCAGGATGAAGCCAGCAGCCCAAATACTTCTGATCTTTTTCTTTCCCATTGTCCCCTAAATCATCTTATGGATTTAACCCCTGGAAGATTGTCTCCCTAAATCTCCAAATATGTTCAGACAAGTCTGAATTTGCAATATCGGCTTTGAAGTTCCTACAAAATATAGATTAAAATATACACACTTCTAAACTGCTGTTTGCATTACTGAATTCTCTCTTCCCTACAATGCCAATTTAAAGATTACTTTGAGTTATTGTGCAGTGATGACACTGCCTGCTGTGGCAAGACTGGAACCCATGTTGCATGTAAGTGAATTCAGTTATTTGTTGCTAAGGATGTGTAGACATTCCTGTAGTAAATGTGCAGAGCTCAGTTCCTTTCCAGTTCTACAACTGCATATTTAAAAATTCCCCATTGCCCAAAGCTGCTACAACTGTCATTCATACATATGTATATTTTTTTCAAAGAAGCTTCTAACTGATTAAATTTGATAACCAATTTTATTAAAACACCGTAGAAATTATTTACATTGGAGATTCTCAGGATGGTACCTAAAACCATCTACTCTCAGAGTGTTAGTCACAGATTCAGATCTGATAAAATGACTTAGCTTTACCATCTTGGCTACTGCCACATTTACCTAAGCAGAAGACTGGTTCAGGTCAAATGTTTGAGTAGGGGTTACCATAATACTTATATTTCATTTACTTTTTTTTTTAAATTAAAGCTTTATAATGAAGGAATGTTGAGGGATCAGAGGAACAAATCCACATGTGCATTTGGGATTTTGTAAGGGTCACTTTGTCAAAATTTGTGTTAATAGAGCTTAAACAAAACCTCTAAAAGATGAATGCTAGTGGTAATTCTGAAACTTTGTGGTCCAGCATACCCTGTCTCTAACTTCCTCCTCCTTCTCTCCCACCCCTGGATTCCGAGACGTCCCACAGAGAACTCAAGGAGGCCTTGAGCTTGTCTCTCAGTTCAGGAAACTCACAATTTCCTGGTGGTGGTAGGAACTGAGATAATATGCAAAGTAAGGCTCTGCCTTTTGTTGCTATGATCTGTGGTCACTAGGGAAAAACAGAGAGAAAAAAAACACAACAACCTTTATTTTTGAGAGAACAAGTGTAGCTGAATGCATAGGTTCAATTATTTTGTTGGAATCCAACCACCATCTTGGAGTTAGTGCAGAAGGAGGAGCCCCTAGAGGAGAAAATATCAGGGTCAAATTCCCCAGCTCCTGTCTCTGGGGACAGCTGACAAAGCTCTATGGCCCTCCCCTCAAAGCCTCTAGCCACCTGTCAAAATGCTTATTCTCAGGATTTTGGGATCCATGAACAGGAGATGCTTTCATGAAAAATAATTAGAAATTTTAATATATATTTAGCAGTCTGGTTAAATGACACTTTTTAAAAATTTGACTTTTGCACATTTCAGTAGAACATATTTTATGTAAAACGTGGGTATTCTCTGCAAAATTCTTCTCTTTTAAGGAAGGGCTGAAACTATAGAGTGTACAATAACTCTGTAGGTGTCCTTGGTGTCAGCTTAAACTCCTGCAATGTTTTCTGTGGGAGTAACTGATGTGCCTTCTATTTTATAATTCTGAATGTCAATACTGAAAACAGTTGGCAGCAGCCACGCATCCTCATGTATATCTAGACAATGGTATATCACTCAGTGCTAAAAAGAAATGAGCTATCAAGTCACAAAAAGACATGGAGAAATATTTAATGCATATTACTAAGTGAAAAAAGCTAATCTGAAAAGATTACATACTGTATGATTCCAACTACACGACACTCTGGACTATATGACATTCCAGAAAAGGCAAAATTATGGAGACAGTAGTTAGGGGGAAGGGAGAGATGAATAGGTAGAGTACAGAGAAATTTTAGGGCAATGAACATATTCTGTATGATAGTACAATGGAGGGTACATGTCATTACACATTTGTCAAAACCTATAGAATGGACAACACCAAGAATAAATCTAATGTGAACCATGAACTTTGGGTGATCATGATGCATCATTTTAGGTTCACTGGCATGTTGATCGTGTGGAGGCTGTGTATATGTGGAGTCAGTGGGTATATGAGGACTCCCTGAACTACTTGCTCAATTTTGCTTTGGACTTAAAACTGCTCTAAAACATAAAGTCTGTATTAAAAAAATATTAAAATGATATTTTCTGATTCTATAAGTGAAATACTAAAAGTTTAAAATCTCATGAGCTTAGTTATTACATTTTTTCTATGTATATAATAAAGTCATTGATACCATATTGTATACATACAGAATTTATAAAATTTTGTATATAATTTGGAAGTCTGTTTTTTTATTTTCCTTTCCTAAGCCAGTCCACATTATTAAGACCTCTTTATAAGTATTCTTTCTAATTACTTAAATATTCATACATATTAATATACTAATAATTTATATAATCCCTCTATCATTGGATATTTGGGATATTTCCAATTGTTGATTATTCTAATAATGATCTATGTGCATTTTCTATACATCTGATTGTTTTATTATGATATATTACTGTATGTGAAATGACAAAGCATGGGTTATGAACATTGTTGGATACTGTGAAATACTTTCCCAAAGATTAAATCAAATGTTACTATTAACTAGGAGCATATGAGCGTGCTTTCTTTTTTTTTTTCTATTTTATTTTATTTTTTTGCTTTATAACAAATTTAACCAGTTATACATATACATATGTTCCCATATCCCCTCCCTTTTGTGTCTCCCTCCCACCCTCCCTATCCCACCCCTTCAGGCGGTCACAAAGCACCGAGCTGATCTCCCTGTGCTATGTGGCTGCTTCCCACTAGCTATCTACCTTACGTTTGGTAGTGTATATATGTCCATGCCTCTCATTCGCTTTGTCACAGCTTACCCTTCCCCCTCCCCATATCCTCAAGTCCATTCTCTAGTAGGTCTGTGTCTTTATTCCTGTCTTACCCCTATGTTCTTCATGACATTTTTTTTCTTAAATTCCATATATATGTGTCAGCATACAGTATTTGTCTTTCTCTTTCTGACTTCACTCTGTATGACAGACTCTAGGTCCATCCACCTCATTACAAATAGCCCAATTTCATTTCTTTTTATGGCTGAGTAATATTCCATTGTATATATGTGCCACATCTTCTTTACCCATTCATCCGATGATGGACACCTAGGTTGTTTCCATCTCCAGGCTATTGTAAATAGGGCTGCTATGAACATTTTGGTACATGTCTCTTTTTGAATTATGGTCTTCTCAGGGTATATGCCTAGTAGTGGGATTGCTGGGTCATATGGTAGTTCTATTTGTAGTTTTTTAAGGAACCTCCATACCGTTCTCCATAGTGGCTGTATCAATTCACATTCCCACCAGCAGTGCAAGAGTGTTCCCTTTTTCCACACCCTCTCCAGCATTTATTGTTTCTAGATTTTTTAATGATGGCCATTTTGACTGGTGTGAGATGATATCTCATTGTAGTTTTGATTTGCATTTCTCTAATGAGTAAAGATGTTGAGCATCCTTTCATGTGTTTGTTGGCAGTCTGTATATCTTCTGTGGAGAAATGTCTATTTATGTATTCTGCCCATATGAGCGTGCTTTCACATTCCATATTTTAAATTGAAACTTATTTATAATTTCTGATAGGTAATAATTATTCAGTCAACCTTTCCAGTATTTTTTTAAAGGCATTCCCTTATCTCCTCTTCTTTATCCAGAAGCATAAGAATCTGATTAAATACAGAGGGTTGAAAGTACTGCTTAAGGGATTTATTCACAGTGCATCTACAGTGTCATTTCATTAATAGGGTTTGACATAAACCCTAGTGACATAATCAACCAGATATGTACAGTTGTTTTCAGAACACAATGTGTGAATAAATGGTCAGTCTTTTTAATTTTTTTTAAGTTTTGTGTGAATGGATGTATCTCTCTTTTAAGTTCTAGTCTCTCAGATCATGTCCTTGGTAAACTGGTGAGAAATTCCTATGGTAAAGTAGTTTGATGGGATCCTTAGTGACTAATTACCATGAGTATGAACATACATGCTACTAAGACTTTCAACAAATTTCCCCCCCAAAATCATAGTGTACATTTATAACAAGCTGCTAGAATCATGTAATCTTTGAAATCCTGACAAAGTCTCAATTCTCCTGGAAAGTTTGTCAAAGGGCATCTTGAGGAAATGCTGTAGGCTCATGAATATTTATAAATACTGTTGTAAATCCGGCAACATCCTCAGGCTTTTTGCCTTTCACCTTTGGATGTGATATACAATGTGATCCAAATTATGATATGAATGACTAGGAAAACTGATTAGGTGATGCGATTGCTGTGACATTTCCTTAAGTCCAATATATTATACTACATATATATTACTCTTTCAAGATAGTTCTTGCTTTGGCAAAATATGCACTTTTCATCCTCTAATCTGAAGAATTTTCTTTATTGTAACATTCCAAAGTCATGTTAGGGATTAGTTTGCCTGCAATTTTCAGTTATTTTGAAGGATGTGTAGTTGACAAGCTGTACATAATGGGCATTTGTATTAGAAGTTACTACTTTAATTTGTGGTACATTGAATATTCTTTAATTTGTCAAACACTGGCTTTTTGCCAGCCTCTGTTCTAGGTGTTTGTTTACCACAATATCTAAGCCTGACTCTAGCTCTACTCTCATGGAGGTGCTGGTTATGGGAAAAAAGAATTTGATGACCTATGATGACAGCTACAAAAAAGGAAGTACAGTGTGGGACAAAAGCACATGAAATAGAAACTAAACCTAGAATGATAGATGGAAAATCTTTTTTGGAAAAGTAGTACTTAACCTGAGATTGGAAGAGCGTATAAGCGTTAGCTAAGAGATTTTGTAGAGGAAAGAGGAAGCAATATACTGAACACCATAAAGTATGATATAACAAAGGGACTAGAAAAAAGACCACTAGAGCTGGAGCATGGACAGTGAATGTTAAGCCCAGAAATGTGGACTGACGCTGTGTTGTAGAGGTACACCTAAGCCTTGTCAAACATTTTGAACATTACCTCAAAGGACGTAAGTGGAGACTTTTAAGCAGAGGAGCAATGTAAAAATATCACATTGGGTGAAGTAAAGAAAGGAACTAGAATGAAGTAGGGGTAAGGTACAGAGACTGGTAGAGGTAATGGTGGCAGGGGAGGCATGTTACTGTTGGGGCCAGGGAAGGTCACCCTAAAATACTCCTCAGTGGCATATTGATCATTTTGAATTAAAGTTACTCAAGCAACTGCCAGTGCAAGACCCTCCTCTGTCACCTTGAAAGCAGGAAATAAATCTCTCATGTGAAAGGTGCACCTTCTGTGTCTGGAGGTAGAAGGACACCCTTATCACTAGAGATAGAGAATTTGGGGCCCAGAAGCCTGTATAAACAAAACTTGTTATTTCTTTAATTTACTACCTAAACCCAAACTCTGTTTAGATTCTTCACTCATCAAGCACCAAAGCCAAAGTTTCTATGTCCTGTCAATTCCTCACAATTTTATTGTTTCTTTTTCTAAAAAGTTTAAAAGCTGCCTGCTTTGGCCACTTTGTAGGCCCCATTTCTATGAGACCTCTGTGTGCAAGAATTAAACTTGTTTCTTTTTTGTCCTGTTAATCTGTCTTGTGTCAATTCTAGTATTAGTCCAGCCACAAGAACTCAAGAAGGTGGGGGGGGGGGATTTCTTCTGCCCTAACATTACTATATTGGCTTGATTGGTCTAGTGTGTAAACAATGGCAAAGTGGACAACAAACTATTTTAAAGAGACACTTGGAAGAGAAAATTAATAGAGCATAGTAACTTATTCTATTTGGAGCTGAGTTAGTAGATATGAGTGAAAGAGTTAGGGTTAGCATTAGAATTTGAGGATGTTGAAGGGCCTGTGGAACATTAAAGTGGAGACAGGATTTAGGCAGTCGATTACAGAGGTCTGAAGTACAAATGATAGTGCTGTGCTAGGATTTGGGCATTATTAGAATACAGATGATGAAGCCACGAGAGAGCACAAGAATGCCTATGGAAGAAATTTAAAAGAAAAAATAAAGCACTGAAAAACAAAACTCCAAATTCAACTGGCTGGTAGAGAGAGCTGACCTCAACATTTCCTGTGGCTTGACAGGGTTCTTCAAGGGGACAGGAGTCTGTCTCCAGGCTCTTAATCTCCCTTTTCTTAACCCATTTAGAAAATTAGAAAACTTATCATTGTAAATTCTTTCCCTGCCCTTTGAGATGTAAATCTTTTAAAAAGCTTGTTGCTAGTTTTACAATACAGGTTTGTTTTTCTCAAGGACCTGGGAGCCATCCTTTTGAAATAGTAGCTCCCAATTTTGTGGGAGGACAAGAGACTGATACTGAAGAATATCCAGCTCCAAGTTGTTAAAATACCTCCTTTCATTAAGATATTAGACCTGTACTGGGAAAACTATAAGACACTGATGAAAGAAACTGAAGATGACACAAACATATGAAAAGATATACCTTGTTCTTGGATCAGAAGAATTAATATTGTTAAAATGACCATACTACCCAAGACAATCTATAGATACAATGCAATCCCTTTCAAAATACCAATGGCATTTTTCACAGAACTAGAACAAATAATTCTAAAATCTGTATGGAAACACAAAAGATGCCAAATAGCCAAAACGATCTTGAGAAAGAAGAACAGAGCTGGAGGAATCATGTTCCCTGACTTCAGACTATTTTACAAAGCTACAATGATCAAAACAGTATGGTACTGGATAAAAACCAGACACATAGGTCAATGGAAAAGGATAGAGAGCCCAGAAATAAACCTATGAACTTATGGTTAATTCATCTAGTACAAAGGAGGTAAGAATATACAATGGAGAAAAGACAGTCTCTTCAAAAAACAGTGCTGGGAAAACTGGACAGCCACACATAAAAGAATGAAATTGAAACATTCTCTAACACCATATACAAAAATAAACTCAAATGGATTAAATGTCTACATGTAAGACCTGAAACTATAAAACTCCTAGAAGGGAACATTGGCAGAATATTCTTTGACATAAATTGAAGCAGTACTCCTTTTTTTTTTTTTTTGGATCTGTCTCCTAAGGTAAAATAAATAAAAGCAAAAATAAACTTAAAAGCTTTTGCACAGCAAAGGAAAACACTGACAAAACAAAAAGACAACCTACTGAATGGGAGAAAATATTTGCAAATGGTATGACTGATAAGGCATTAATATCCAAAATATATAAACAGCATATACAATTCAACATCAAAAAACAACCTGAGGGCCTCCCTGGTGGCGCAGTGGTTGAGAGTCCGCCTGCCGATGCAGGGGATACGGGTTCGTGCCCCGGTCTGGGAGGATCCCATATGCCGCGGAGCGGCTGGGCCCGTGAGCCATGGCCGCTGGGCCTGCGCATCCGGAGCCTGTGCTCCGCAACGGGAGAGGCCACAACAGTGAGAGGCCCGCATACCGCAAAAAGAAAAAAAAAAAAAAAAAACAACCTGATTTAAAAATGGGCAGAACACCTGAGTAGACATTTTTCCAAAGAGGACATGAAGACGGCCTACAGACACATGAAAAAAATGTGCAACATTGTTAATCATTGAAGAAATGCAAATCAGAACTACAATGAGCTATCACCTCACACCTGTCAGAAGCGCTGTCATCCAAAAGAACACAAATAACAAATGTTGGAGAGGATGTGGTGAAAAGGGGACACTTGTACACTGCTGGGGGGAATGCAAATTGTTGCAGCCACTGTGGAAAACAGTATGGAGATTTCTCAAAAAAATAAAAATAGAACTACTATATGACCCAGCAATTCCACTCCTGGGTATATATTTGAAAAAAGGAAAACATTAATTCAAAAAGATAGATGCACCCCAATGTTGATAGCAGCATTATTTACAATTTCCAAGATATGGAAGCAACCTAAGTGTCCATCAACAGACGAATGGATAAAGAAGATGTGATATATAGATATATATATATAAATATCACTGTATATATATATATATATATATATATATATATATATATATATATCTCACAGTAATGAAATATTATTCAGCCATTAAAGGAATGAAGTATTGCCTTTGTAACAACATGAATGGACTTGAAGGGTGTTATGCTACGTGAATAAGCCAGAAAAATACTGTATGATAGCACTTACATATGGAATCTAAAAAATACTACAAACTAGTGAATACAATAAAAAAGAAGCAGACTCACAGACAGATTTAGAGAACAAACTAGTGGTTGCCAGTAGGGAGAGGGAAGGGAGAAGGGGAAATATAAAGGCAGGGCATTAAGAGTTACAAACTATTATGTATAAATTAAGCTACAAGGATATATTGTACAACACAGTATTTTATATATACTATAAATATTTAATAATGTTTTTAATAACTATAAATGGATATTTTATTGTAACTATTTTATGATAACTATACATGGAGTATAACCTTTAAAAATTGTGAATCACTATATTGTACACCTGTCACATATAATATTGTACATCAACTATACTTCAATTTAAAAAAGATATTAGAAAGTTTATTTTTCCTTTGAGTAAAACCAGTTAGCAAACACAGATGGCCTACTATGTCCCATTCACCTCAGCTCTTAAAAACCCCACCTCCTGCCTTTTGTTACAGAGAAGTTGAGTTCAGACTGAGTTCTGGCCTCTCTTCTGTACTGAAACAGCCATGAATACAGTCTTTCTTTATATGGTCCCACAAAAACAAACTGAAGGGTTATAGATAGGAAGAAAACCAGGATGTTACAGCATTATGGAAGCCAGGGAAAGATAATGGTTCAAGAAAGAAGGAATGTCCATCACTGTCAAAATTTGCTGAAATGTGAAGCAAGATAAGAACTAAACAAATTGTATTGGATTACACGTTACCTAAGATATAAATGAACATATTGAAGTGGAAGTGTATCGAGTGTGTAGATGGAAACCATTTTGGAGTATGTTCGAGTGGAACAGAAGTGGTAAGGGTAGACAAGAATAAGATACACAGTCTCTTAACTGGAGGTCTTTATTAAGTTATATATTTGTACAGTTATGAAAACCCATTGAAGACATCATTTCTACTACATGCCTTTTTTTTTTTTTTTTTTGCGGTACGCGGGCCTCTCACTGTTGTGGCCTCTCCCATTGCGGAGCACAGGCACCGGACACGCAGGCTCAGAGGCCATGGCTCACGGGCCCAGCCGCTCCGCGGCATGTGGGATCCTCCCGGACTGGGGCACGAACCCGTGTCCCCTGCATCGGCAGGCGGACTCTCAACCACTGCACCACCAGGGAAGCCCTACATAGCATTTTTATAACAGAACCAATTTAGGAAATCCATATAAGAAATTCTGCAGCTACATTGTTGACTTCATTTGCGAAATTCAAGGACCCGTAATGTTGTTACTAAAAAGTGTTCTTTTAATAATTTTACAGGTTCCTAAAATATGTTACTTCTACGTGAATCTGAAGGCTATGAGAAATCTTATTAGCACAAGTATACAGGATAAAGCCAATAAGTTGCGTATCATCATTCTGTTTAGGCCATTTATTTTGTTTCCTTAAAGATGAATTGAGAACTTCTTAGTACATCATATTTGGAAGTTGCTTTACTGACAAAACTGCCATCCATATGTCCTCACTCAGTCATTTCATGCCATGGTTCTGCTCAAAATCTCAGATGGAAATAGTATTTCACAGTTTATTAGTAATATTTTAGAATGGATTTCTATGACCTGATTTTGATCAGAATTATTTTTACATAAGGATTTACCCATTTTCATTGGGACAGAATGCTATAGTGGGAAGCTGTAAATACCCAATAAGTGAACAGGCATTAAAACTGTCATTTCTGAAACTGTGACAAATCTCTGTACTGATAGTAGAAATCAGGGCATTGTATAATTATATGGATCCACAAGGAAAATGGCTCATGGTCATCATAACTCTGGCTCATGCTTTTCTAACAGCAGCTCAGTGAGGTTTGTATTCTCTTGGACATTGCATTTCATTTAAAGGAAGATAGTTCTACGTGCTCATAAGTGTTATGTTTTTGACAGTGAGGAGGTGTAAAAAAGACCGGAAAAGAAATTTGAAGGCCACCTGATGGTAATAAGAGAAGGGTCCATTTTGACACAAAGTTCAATTCCTGTGCTAGGCAAGCCCAGTGCTCTGGGAGAATATATAATTACAGTTTGCAATGATTTCTCCAATTCCAGGAAAGAATAAAAGTGAGTTTATTTTTTCCAAGACATAGTTCCCTTTGGCAGCAAAGCCAATGGGAAATACTGATAATGCAACATGGGTATTAAGCTGTATGACTTGCTGCACATAATGGCCTGACCATGCTCAGGTAATAACCAGAAGTTTCCAGAAGTACATTCAACTGTTCTTTCATAAACAACTCAAAATCTTCCCCAGCATGAATCTATTCTTTGCCAGTAGGACAACCCAAAGCAAATCCCGCCACCCCCCCACAGTTTTTCACCCAAGGTTGAGCTAAAGAGCTCCTAAATGCTGTTTATTTCATTTACATGATATTTTCCTCATGCTAATGTTATTAGCTTGAAGGTTCTTTTGCCAGGACCACAGGGAGTGGCATTCACCCAACTTCAGTCTTGTTAGAGACCTGGAACCCAGCAATCAGATGCTCTCTGTTTTGTCTACTTAAATCTTTTGGTGATCACTAACAGTCCAAATCATTTCACAATTTGGTGAAATTGCTTTTTATCCTTGCATTTCTATCTCCTTAATATCTGGCTGACCTGTATAATTTTTCTTAAATTTACACTTTAATTCAAAAGAATAAAAACTCCCTTCCATCTACATGGCTATCATAAATCCAAGCTCTTTGGGGCTTACATTCCTGTAAAGAATTGACAGTGTGATTTAATTCTCTTAAATTTACTACATAATTTCATTTATTTTTAAAAGTAAATGTTTTATTCCTCTTTTATTATATAATAGAATTCCCCTTTAATCAAGACTACCCACCCAACATGTCTCTTTCTAAATATTTATATCTCTCTAAAGTTATCACATTTATTTCATCATTTAATTTCCTTTTTCTTCTTTCATTTTATTTATTTCTTTATTACAAATCACACTAACAAAGGATAATGATTCCCCATTTATGCAACCAGCCTTAACAACACCCCAGATCTGCTTTGTCACTTCTGCCTTTTAGACCACAGCCATTTTCCTTGCTTTGGGACCTAAAGGGGACTGTCTTTTGCATGGTCACAAAGCGGAAGTTCTGTCCCTCTTGTTTCAACTCTCAGTACACAGACTGTCTCAGCCTCCCCAAGTGTGCAGGCTGTGAGGTAGAAGGTTTTCCATCATGCCTCCCAGGCAGGGTTCCTGGCAATTTCAGCAGAGTCTGGAAGCTCCAATTTCCCAGGCAGTTGAATGCCAGGGAAAGGTAATATAATCCCTATATACCAGGGGTTAACACTTCTTGGGGTTGGGTTTGGCCACCCTGTCCTTCCCTCACCCAGTGGTCTTTCCTGAGGCAATGATTCCATGTATCTTCTACCATGTACCTTCACATGACAGATTCCTTATCCATCATATAGGAAAATCTGTGTTTGTTTTCTTTCTCTCCTCACTTCATCCTCCTGGGACTGCAGGTCTCAGCCTTAGCCAGTAAACTTGAGTCACGCTCTGTTTTCTAGACTCCACTATCACTTCTATTATAATTCTTCTTTCACAGCTACTGTTACATAAACTTTTTACAGCCTCATTTTCTCCTCTAAAGAGTGGTATCCTCATAATAGGACCCTGGTGCTGCATCCAGGAATACTAGCATTTCAATACTTCAGAAAATTCTGATCAATTTCATTGTCTTTTTAGTCTAAGTATTGTCATGTTTACCAAACACTGTAATTGCTACACATTGCTACTCACAATTTTTCAATGCTCTTGCAATAAACACCAATATTTCACGTGATTTCCCCTTATGCCATAACCACAGTGTTTCTTCTACCATGTGCCACTTAATTTAACTTGTAGACTAAAAGTCTTCCATGACGCATTTTGCATGGTCCATGTTTTTGAGTGAAACCAGAGAAGATTCTCAGGGCCTCTTCTCTTCTTCCCAATATAAAATTGAGAAAATTTTATTTTTCCTCCAAATGAACGTAAAACATAATTATGTATCCCTGACAACCGCACGTAGAACCAGATCATACCCTGTATAAATTTCATCTCAAGCACAGTCTTTTTAGTTCAGAACTGGGGCCCAGATACCCTGGTAGAAGTCAGAGTGACAGTCCAAAGTACTAACATTGACACAGATGGGATTTCCAAAATTTTGCAGGCTGAGTGAGCAAAGTAGAAGATTGCAAAGTAGTTTGATACTAAGAAAACAGGGAAATGCCAAAAAAAACCCTTATCACCCCTCCTTAAAACTTTGCATAAATCTTTTTACTTATTTTATCTCCATTTAGAAAACAAGAGCCACATTTATATCTTAAACCACTTAAATTTTTAAAATTTCAGTTTAGGACTCATATAATTTGTATTGATCAGGAAATTTATATATGCATGTCAATTACTTTTTAATTGTAATTTGTAAGATAGTACCTTTTTCTTGCATCATTATACTTGCATGAATTTTTCAGAAGATTCCACTTATTCTTATCAACTGTAAATGTTGCTACCCTTTTTGATGCACAAATCATTCGTATTTGTCCACTAGCAGAAACTCTGTTCAGGTTGGCCTATTTGTCCTGTTTAGTAATTTCAAGTAAGCTCTGAGAGCATTCTTGCTTTCTTCAAACAACACATTTCAGATTCAATATATTTATTATTTTCTTTGTTGGCTCCAGAGTGTAGAATCAGCTATTCTCTGGATACCAAGGATGCACACTGATAAGTAGGAGAAAGAATAGGTTCAGTCCTTTTTGATGATAAAATGGGATTTTTTTTTTTAGTATATCATAAACCAATGTTATAATTAAATTTACTTCTTCCTTTCTATATTTCATATTTTAGTTTACTTGAACTTGAATTTCGAGTTGTCCATTTTTTTTTTTTTTTTTTTTTTTTTTGCAGTACCTGGGCCTCTCACTGTTGTGGCCTCTCCCATTGCGGAGCACAGGCTCCGGACACGCAGGCTCAGCGGCCATGGCTCACGGGCCCAGCCGCTCCGTGGCATGTGGGATCCTCCTGGACCGAGGCACGAACCCGTGTCCCCCACATCGGCAGGCGGACTCCCAACCACTGCGCCACCAGGGAAGCCCCATTTTATTTTTTGTTTTGGCCCTTTGGGTTGAACAATCCTAAAAGTGAGTCCAAATCACACAGTTCCAGGAAGTACTTATTTTCAGTATCACTAGAACACCAACTGTCTGAAAAGTAAAGTAATCTCCCAAACACTGAACTGTTGTATCAAAAACAGAAACCCAATACATTCATAAGACACAGTGATTAAAAAATAAAGACAAATGCTTACAGATGCTAACTAGACTTATTATGGTGATCATTTCACAGTGTATAAAAATATTGAATGTTGTACACCTGAAAGTAATGTAATATTGTACACCTGAAAGTAATGTAATATTGTATCTCAATTATAATTCAATAAAAATAATAAAATTAAAAATTAAAAAAATGCTGTTTTTCAAAATTTGGCTTAATATCTTCTAGCCTTTTGTGTTTGGACCCCACTAACCAAATTTCTTTACCCTTTATATAGTGCTTTACTAGTGTCATTATTTTCTTATTGCATGTGCTTTTAAGTCCTTACTTATAGAATCACAGATGTCCCTGTATATTCATGTTATCATGGTATTGTTCTATTTCAATTCCCCAAATTAAATAAATGATTCAATAACACCCACCAGAATTAATATCCATAATTACCAAAGTCAGATATGGAAGAACAAATGTGAAAGTTACAACTCAGAAAACTAGTATATACTAGCTTCTGTAAATTCATATAACCTCCTTAATATTAAGCAGTATTTTGTAATACAAGAGCTTTCTTAAGATGAATAGATAGATTATAACTATGTAAATAGATAAAAGATAGATAGATGATAGATTAGTTAGATAATAGATGAAAAACAATCCAATAGGTTTGGGTTTACTCTATCTGCAATATATTTTCCCCTTTACTTGCTGATCAGCAGTCCTTTATTTCTCCTGTTCCCAGCAGCAATGGTATAGTAAAGTCACTTTGTGTTTCTTTGTAGACCATCTGATCTCTCTCTACTCTCTTACATCTTCCGTGGCACAATGGGGAATATATTGGGTTATATTTTTTTAATGTATCAACATATGAGTTTACAAATGTAATTCCGATTCTAATGATATATTAACAGAAGGCAATGTTGTTCAAATAAAATTATTCTATTTTCCCCATTTTTTATTTTTAAATTCATTTAAATTCATTATAATTCATTATAAGAAATTGGATACAATATGTACATATCCCATCAATTTTAAATTCTCTCTTTAAGTTCACTTGAATGCAAATATCAGGTTACAGCCCCATTTTTATAATGCACAGTATATACCAATGCTGGCATCTCTTTCAGTTCCCTTGATACACATCCAAAATTTACGGATGAGATTTTGTAGCCTCTTGCTGAAAATTTAGCTGTAATGGCAAGAGAAGTGACTGCACACATCCACAATGCATGTCACTAAAATTACACCTCATGGAGACATAGAAAGAGAGTGTTTATCCCTGTCAAACTGGAGGAACACCTGCAAACATAGATGGGGATGAAGGTCAAAAGCACCATAGAGCACCTGGTATAGGGAGTATTTTTGATCATTCATCTCTTGGAAAAGAAACAATACTAAATCCCTCTCTCAATTGAACTAACTCATTACTGGAAAATTCTTGCCAAGTTTCTGTGTGGGATTTTTCTATTCACTAGAGGTAGGTTATTTAACCAAGTGAAATACACTCCTTTCCAGAACCATGTCTTTTCATGTGAACTACTAGCATCAGTGCATTCCTGTGTCATGAATAAGAACAGCCATTGGACACCTGTGTTAGCTTTCATTTTACCTAAGAGGAACACTCTGCCTATGTTCCTTTCTTTATTCTATTTTACTCTGCTATCCCCATTAGGCTTATAAGAAAAACAAATACTTCGATCTTAGAAGAGTAGAAAATATAACGTTATATGCAACTGAAATTTATGGCAAATTGTCATTAAATGGCTGATTCAAAGGAATTAACCTGCCATATATTTTTTGAGTACCTTATTCTTCTCCTAGTTACACAGGAGAACAGCAAGAGTCTTTTTGTTTTTCTAAAGACATGAGAATTTACACAATGTTAAAGCAGAAAACATTGTAACAGTTTGCAAAGATTTAGGAGGTATTCTGGTAATATTAGGCTAGGAAAAATACACTGACTGTAACCAGGAGAATTTCAAGATTATAGAGCAGTTGTATTTGTGGACATATAGTCATGAACAATAGTTCATGGAAGAAAAATTGCATTTATAACAAAATGAGTTATTGCTCAGCTTCAGGCAAGATATACAGTTGATACTTTTTTCCCATGCTCACTGAAGACTTTAGAAAATGTAAAAACAACAACAGCAAAACTTCTGTGCTATAATTCAAACTAACATTATATATATTTACATGTAATTTCATGGGGCTGCTTCTGTGTGTATGCTAAGATGGTCTCACATCTCTGAATGTTATTTGAGTGTTTACATTGGGTCAAGAACTCAAGGTTAACCTTATCCTATATATGTTGCAGCTAGACGGTGCTAGCCACCACATATTAATAATCTGATGGAGAAGCAAAACCAGCTCGATATTCCTCCATAATTATGAAATCCTTTCAAGGCACTACTGATGTCAGCTGGGCAGGGGAGGCAACCTATTTAATTCTAAATTCCTTCGATTGTTGTGGTAATTCTTTTTTTTTTTTTTTTACATTTTTACAATGGTGTGTTAGTTTCTGCTTTATAACAAAGTGAATCAGTTATACATATACATATGTTCCCATATCTCTTCCCTTTTGCATCTCCCTCCCTCCTACCCTCCCTATCCCACCCCTCTAGGTGGTCACAAAGCACCGAGCTGATCTTCCTGTGCTATGCGGCTGCTTCCCACTAGCTATCTACCTTACATTTGGTAGTGTTTATATGTCCATGCCACTCTCTCACTTTGTCACAGCTTACCCTTCCCCCCTCCCCATATCTTCAAGTCCATTCTCTAGTAGGTCTGTGTCTTTATTCCTGTCTTACCCCTAGGTTCTTCATGACATTTTTTTTTCTTAGATTCCATATATATGTGTTAGCATACGGTATCTGTCTTTCTCATCCTGACTTACTTCACTCTGCATGACAGACTCTAGGTCCATCCACCTCACTACAGATAACTCAATTTCGTTTCTCTTTATGGCTGAGTAATATTCCATTGTATATATGTGCCACATCTTCTTTATCCATTCATCCGATGATGGACACTTAGGTTGCTTCCATCTCCTGGCTATTGTAAATAGAGCTGCAATGAACATTTTGGTACATGACTCTTTTTGAATTATGGTTTTCTTAGGGTATATGCCCAGTAGTGGGATTGCTGGGTCATATGGTAGTTCTATTTGTAGTTTTTTAAGGAACCTCCATACTGTTCTCCATAGTGGCTGTACCAATTCACATTCCCATCAGCAGTGCAAGAGGGTTCCCTTTTCTCCACACCCTCTCCAGCATTTATTGTTTGTAGATTTTTTGATGATGGCCATTCTGACTGGTGTGAGATGATATCTCATTGTAGTTTTGATTTGCATTTCTCTAATGATTAATGATGTTGAGCATTCTTTCATGTGTTTGTTGGCAATTTGTATATCTTCTTTGGAGAAATGTCTATTTAGGTCTTCTGCCCATTTTTGTATTGGGTTGTGTGTGTAGGTAGGACTCGGTTGAGAAATGCCCGGTGGACAATTGCAGGGCGGTGTGACAATTTTAGCATTTCTTCAGTCTAATCGTCAGAAAATTATAGAAATCTTTTCTACATGTTTATTCCCTATTAAAGTAAAAATATCTGCAACTGCAGAACTCTATCCTTTGGTGGTGTTTCACATTGTCATATTCATGCAAGATTTTTCTTTCTTTTCTTGAAACTGGGTCATTTGATCATTTTAGATTTCCTGGGACAAAGCAGAAATGCAAGTGAAAAACATCTACTTGAGCAATTTTTTCCTTACTTTTCCCTTTCCCCTTCATTTTATATTCTGTCTGCCCTCTGAGGATCACTGTAGCAATGGAAATGCAAAATCTCTATTCAGCAACTTCAATATTTAATAGCATGACAAGAGTTAGTCAGTTGAGTTAAACAAATCTCCCATTCTTCTTTGGATTTTTTGTTTGTTTCATTGCTTCAAAGCTATGGGAGGGAAATAATTAATATTTGTCATTTTGATATGAATTTGACTAATTTTACCAGATGAAAATACAAAAGAAAAGAAAAAATTTTCTCTAGCTCTTTCTAACCATTTTAGTAATAGAAATATCTTATTTATAATTTTTAGAAGGCAGTCAGTAAGGATAATAAGATAATATTTTATAAATACCTAAACTGAGCATTATTTTCAGTGTTAGCAAAATATATGGTTTCTCTCTTTAGCTACCTGGGAAAGAAATCCAGGTGAGGAAGACTCATCATTTTTTTTCCCCCAGCCAGGACTTTATTTTCCTGCACAACTAATGAGGACTAGAAAGTAGAGTGAAATACTGAGGGATCGCTTTTGATGGAAAATAACGTCTGCACATACACATATGCCCAAACACATCATACATATAATCACATAAAGAAAAAAATAAGAGGGGACATCTGACAGGAAAGCATGAACCACCTGTTTGCACAACAGTTGTTTCTCTATTCTATCCATCTTATGTACAGAAGCCATATTTTCTATGGATTGTCTATGATATTGCCAGGATATTCTAACCACCATCAACACCTCCCAAGTAGGCAACTGCTGACAAAATTATATGTTTACTAAGGCATTTTAAAAAAAGATTTATTTATATAACAAAACAGGTATAAAGTTTCAGTAAATGTGGGCAAAAAATGTTTTTAAGTTTTCATGAATTTTTGTTACTTCAAGAAATGTCTCTTGCTACTAAACAAAGTCAGAATGTATCCAATCTAAACTGAAAAATTATACAAGTGTTTGATCTCCCAAGGAAAATAAAATAGTGAATTTCCCTATACTCAATAAATAGCTAATAATGGAAACTATTTCATTAGAAAACAGTCTTATGGATAAACACGTAAGTCACTGAAAAGGCTTGCATATTTTTCACACGAAATTAATGACATTTCCTCTTAGAGCCTAAAGCAAAAGCATGTTGTTAAAGCTTAAAAAATACCTGAAAGTCATCTGTCCATAATTATATTAGCAATATTGGTAGCACTTTAATATAATTGATGTGACTATTACATATATTTTTATATAATTTCTACTTTTGTTTTGCATGAATGAACTGGTCCATTATATTATAGTGCCACCTAATTTGAGTTCTTCTATATGGCTATGATGATTTATCTTTGAGTTATGAAATACGATGTTTTTATACTCTCAATTAATTAACCATACATATAGTACATATTTTGAATATGCCATTTCTTTAAGTCAATTTACTTATGAGATTAATGAAATGAATCTGAGTAAAGCCCCCAGTACGAGTCAAGTCCCCTCTTTTAGTTGGAGAACTGGCATGTTAGAAATAAACTGGCACATGGTAGGACCAAACATTCCTATACCACTTCTCCCTCAAATCCTTCCACTGTGGAGCCTGGAGCTCTAGACTCTTCCTGTTTTCTGTATCTCGTAAGGTATGGTGACACCCAGTTCGGAACAATGAAATCTCATGGAAGGCTTGCTGACATGCTGCTTGCCTGATAAAAGGACCAAACTAAACTAATATTTTTTCACCTTCCTTTCTGCCTCAAAAGAATTATGAGATCTGGAACTGAGATAACCTTCCTGTAACCATGAAGTACAAAAATAAGTTAAAAATGTCAACACACTAAGGATAAAGGAACAGAAATAAAGAGAGAGCACAGGTCCTCGAGTCTAAACAAATTGTCTTCTACTAGGACTTTTTTCATGAAAACAACAACAACAACCTCTTTTTATAATTGATATGCTGTTAATTGGGTCTTCTGTTACCTGAAGATGTAAATATTCCTAATTGAGTCACATTTCATTTATATTTGTTAAATTTTTAAATGAAAGAGTTACTGTATTATATTTGGCTACGAGGGACAGAAAACCCCAAATTGCAATTGTTTAAACAGTTAAAAGTTTACTTCTCTCTCATTGAAAATATTGAATGAAGGTGGTCCATGGCAGATATCCTAGGCGATAATGTTACGGGTCCATGTATCTTTTATATACACATGTATGTGGCCTACATCTCAAGATCATTTTAAGGTCCAAGGAGGATATTTCAGGCCCATATAGCATATTTGCCTTCCAACCAGAAGGAGGGAGAAAAAGGGGGGAAAAACGTGAAAAATCCACTCCACTTGATTCTTAAGGGCATGGAAACCTATCTGCGTACATCCTGTTCACTAGAACTTAGTTATATAACCACACCTTACTAAAAGGGAGGTTGAGAAACATGTCCAGTTGTAAATTCTATCACCAAAAAGAAGAGAAGACTAATATTGGAGGGTCTGATATCAGTTGTTGCTCTTGTCCTCCTCTTTGGCCTCCTAAATATCCAAGTTTTCTATACATAGAATATTTTTCCTACACATAGACTATTTCACCTTCTTCCCAAGAGTGAAAAATCCTAATATCTCCTCCAGCTTCTGCAAAGTTCAGTAGCTTTCAATGTGTGGAGCAGTCTTCTCCATCAGGTATACATATACAATGGTGAAATATATGCAGGAAACCACAAAAACATACAGCCATTGCTGGGTCAGAGCAATAAATCCATTTAGGCAGGGACAATGAACACTCTTTCCTCTAATAGAAGTATAAATTCCTTTATTAGCACATCTGGCAGCCCTGATTGTACTCTCTGAGAAGAACGCCCTTTTTCATTGTCTTCTGAGCACCATCTGTATCTTCAGAGTACTGCTTCAATATTCTTTATTCTTTATAACCACATCTATAGTGGGCATCAGAAAATATGTCTTTCCTGGGGACTGGGCAGACTTAGGAGGCCACCTTCTGTTGGTACAGATTTGTGATTCCTGAGACTACTATTGGATAGAAAATTTATTGACTTTTGTAGTCCAGTCTGTCTTTTGTTTTCGGTATCAATAGAATCTATTTGTAAGCATCTTATTTGTTTTTATTTAATTTCATACTCATGTTCCCTTAGTAGAATATCTTGTTTAAACCTAGTTTTTAACCTTGAATTCTCTGGTGTTTTATATAAAGAATTCTATCAATCCTTGATCTTCTCAATTAGCCATAGTTATCTTGATACTATCTGAAATAATGTTATGGAAGCGGAAGACAACACCTCTGACACAAATATGCCATTATATTTGCAACCTTTGTGTGGAAGGGCATCAGTATTACTTCTTTTTAAGTTTGCCATTCTGAAGCCACTACTTAACTGGTCCAGTTTTTGGTACAAAAGTAGTTGGCTTTCTCAATCCTTCAAGGCCACAAAGTATGGGTCTTCCTGTCAAATTCTATCCCTGGCCAAGACACAAAGTGCTTCCTGTAACACACCTAATCTCCTTTCTATCCTGCTGGTGGTCTGGATAGTTCTGACCTGAGTCCATCTCTCTAAGCATTTTGTTGATAACAATAATAATATTTTCTGAAATGGTAGGAACCATTACTTCTGGGTCAGCAAATGGTCTGGCTTCCAAGTTGCAATAGAAAACAGCTACAGGTTTTTCTATGGCATGACAAGGATAATGAGTAACTCGGCCTTCATAATCTGAACCTTTGCTACCATTCTCATAAATACTTCCACTAACCCTACATTTATTGATTCTAAAATGAGAAGTCCAAATTCCAGTAGACAAAATCTTTATCGGTCTTCAATTCAGCCAAAATAACAGCAATTTAGAAGTTCATTTCCACTAATCTAAAAGCCCAAAGGTCAACATGGAAGGATTAGTGCAGCAGTATTGTACCACTCAGTTCTTCATTACCCAGACTTCTCCATCTCTAGGGAATGGGCTTATTGTAATGGTTCAAGATGGCAGCGTTTGCATTCTAGACAGCAAGATGAAGGAAATGATTTAGAAGAAGGACAATGGGTGCACAGAAACCATGTCTCATAGAGGATACCCTAGATTCTGTCAAACAAACTTTTGCTTATATCTCACTGGCCAGAATTTAGTCACATGGCTGCATTTAGCTGCAAGGGAGTTTGGAAATACAGTCTTTATTATGAGTAGTATTAAGCCCATACAGAATACAAGGAAAAAGGGAAGAATAACATTAAGGGAAAATTGCCAGTTTCATTATATTTTTCTACCATTGTTTTTCTTTCTTTAACACAATCATTGGGGTATTGTGAATTCGAGGGTGCTATTTGGGGATGAGTAGATGGAGGTGGTAACAAACTACCCAATTCCTATTCAAAGCAACAGTAGCAGAGGAATAGGTGATTTCTTAGAATTGGCAATCTTTTGATGTGAAAAACACTTTCTATGTTCCCTAAGGAAAGCCTTTGTGAACAATGGGGCATCGTATCATCTACATATGATATTACTCAGCCATAAAAATGGAAGAAATCTTGTCATTTGCAACAACATGGATAGGCCTGGAGGGTGTTATGCTAAGTGAAATAAGTCAGACAGAGAAAGGTAAATACTGTATGATCTCACTTATATGTTGAATCTAAAAATGTCAAACTTATAGAAACAAAGTAGAATGGTGGATGCCAGGCGCTGGGGACTTGATGGAATGGGGAGATGTTGGTCAAAGGGTATAAACTTCCATTTACAAGATGAATACATTCTGGGGATCTAATGTACAACATTGTGTCTGTAGTTAACAGTATTGTATTACATGCTTGAAAGTTTCTAAGAGCAGGTCCCACAAGTTCTCACACACACACACACACACACACACACACACACATGCACAGAAAAGGGAATTATGTGAGCTGATGGACATTTATTTATTCTGGTTATCATTTTGTTGCAGGAAGAGGGTCCCGTTCCAGGGCCCAAGAGTGGGCTCTTGTCTAACACTCGGAAATGAATTGTCCGAGGAGACACATATTGCTGACAAAGCAAGAGACTTTACTGGGCAGGAGCACCCGGGCAGAGAGCAGCAGGTAAGGGAACCCAGGAGAACTGCTCTGCCACGTGGCTTGGCAGTCTTGGGTTTTATGGTAATGGGGTTAGTTTACGGGTTGTCTCTGGCCAATCATACTAACTCAGGGTCCTCCCTGGTGGCATGAGCATCACTCAGCCAAGATGGATTCCAGCGAGAAGGATTCTGGGAGGTTGGTAGGACATATAAACTGGCCTCCTCTCCTTCTGACCTTTCCCAAATTCTTCCTGTTGGTGGTAGCTTGTTAGTTCCGCTTTCCTTACCAGGACCTCCTGTTGTAGGATAACTCATGCAAGTGGTTACTATCGGGCCTGGCGTGGGCGGGCGGCTTTGGTCCGTGGTTCCCCTAACAATTTCACAATATGTACATGTATGAAATCATCAAGTTGTACATCTTAAACTTACACAATTTATATGTCAAGTATATATCAAAATAGCTGGGAAAATTTTTGAAAATTAAAAAAACATTTTTTAAATGAGGAAAAATAACTTAAAACATGTATTTGTTTAATAATATGTATTTGTCCATATGTATAAATGAATATTTAATTATATATTCATTTGGAATATGGAAATTTAGGGACATTTAAGTGCATTAATAATTGATAAATACCATTTTATAGTAAAACATATCATTTATATTATAAACAGAAATACTGATTTTAAACTGAAGCTATCACTCATACATACAGACAGAAATAAGCTCTTTTAAAGCAACATTCTCATAATAAATGTCACTTTGCCTATTTTGCCTGTTCTGTACAGCAGAAATTGTGACATTCAGGAAAAAACTTAAGAGTAGACAGCCATCATAGTAGAATTTTAGAGGTGTGACATATAGTACACTAGTCCTCAGAAATATTCAGGAAAAAAAAAGAATTTCTTGGCTAAATAATTTTGGGATATTACCCCTTTTAGAGATATACAGTGCACTTCAGCAATTTAGAGGATCCAACAATTCCCAGAATTTCTTTAGAAGCTGTCTTTTTTACACAGAACTAATTACTTTTCTCTGAATAATACTGTGATCCCATTCCCTCCCTCCCCCAAGGTTAGGAGTAACTTGTTGGTCCTCTCTGAGAAGGACAATTGGACTGATTATTTGCCACCACCTATTCATTAACTTTCCTTCTTTACCTAGAATTTTGCCCTGCAGGGTTAACCAGAGTCCAGGTATGTTTAGACAATGACTGACACTGACTGATAGAGATAAAACACCATAGAGAGGTGGAATTTTGCTCCCTCCTGTCCTGGTGTACCATTTGATATTTGCTCTCTTTCTTTGCCTAAGGCAGAACTCCCATCTGGCAACCCTATACCCATGGTTACACCTCTCCCTGGGACACAGTAAGGTTCCCTTCCCTTGTCTCTTCAGGCCTAGGGATGGTAATGGCTCCCAACTTCACCATTACTTTCACTTAAACTCCACCCACTGCACAGTAAATCATACTTTATTGAATTCTCTTTAACTCAAATAAATATAGGTTTTGTTTTTTACTGCAACTCTGATTGATACAGAAATAATATGCAATTTTCAAAGTCAAACTTAAAATTGTCTCTTCTTTATGATAACTATATAGAACACTTAAATTTATAATGATTACACACGCTCTGAACCAAAACCTTTGACTTTTATATGATAAATTCAACATTTAATCAGGTATGACCTTATAAAATAATCAGGGTATTAACCCCTGTATCACTATTAATCTTTTCATGTGTTTATATCTCTATATTTTAAGCTCCTTGAGAGAAGTTAATATCTTATTTATTAGATAAATATTTCTTGATTGTATTTGAGTGACTGTATAATAGTGGCCACTAAATACATTTTTATGTAAGGAGTTTTGACACAGTAGATTATATTACTTCTCCATAGACATCAACCATTTCCAAGGAAGCATGTACAGTGCATGGACGCCTAGTTTGATGATTCAATTTAAAGTCCCAGTTGACATTTTCCTCTGCTGAATTTACTAAAATCATTAACTTTAGATTTAGGTGATTGCCCATATCAGTCCAGGAAAGCCTTTAATGAAAAGATAAAAAGATATCTAATGAGATGTCAGATCTACCAACTTCTACTTCATTTTTCACAAGCCATGAGACCCAAAACTAAATAAAATAAACAAACAGCAGAACATTAAGGAAGTGAACTGGTTGGTATATATACGTAGTAAATGCTAATGTAGCACTGCGTGTGCATTAAGAGAGGTAGTTCTGAAATCAGCCAGCCAGAATCCAGAATACTGGCTAGTTGTGTAACTTTGAGAAAGACACTTGACAGCTCTGAGCTTCTGTTTTCCCCTTTGACAAATGGGGTTATTAGAACTTACTTCAGAGAGTTGTGGTGAAAACTAACTGAGGCAATTCGTGTAACGTACAATGTGCTAGTGCCTGGCTGCTTGCACATGCACAGAATAAACAGTAACTATTTTTAAGGTGTATATATTATATTTGAAATTTACAGGTTAAATTATAAAATTAGAAACAGAAAATTAATATACAAATGTGAAAATGTGTATTAATATAAAACAAGAATTTGAACATGATATCCTTCCTATATATCTACATGGACTGTCTTTCCTTAAGGGAACATTGCTTAGGTTGACTTTTCACTTATGAAAAGTGTTAAATTATTATTAGAGTAATTGTCAATCTACAATGTCATATTTTTGTAAGCTATATGACCCAGTGACATGTAAAATAGACAAGTGACTAAAGTGAATGTAGTATACATTATTTAGAGTTATTTCTATGACTCCATTCAGATTAAACCCTTTTGATATACTGTCTAAACATATCACTGATAACTGAAAAATTCCATTCTATTTATTTTTAAAGGAACGTTAATATATTTTAGTTTGCCACTGTGAGGCATTTATGCCATGCACTAAACTTCTCAAAACTTTCCTTTCTAATAATTTATATTTCTCACCTTTCGAATTGGCTCAAAAGTATTGTCTACTATGACATTAACCTACAATGACTCTATGTGATTCTATTTGAGACTCTGTTAAAAACATCTCAGAACTTTGGTAGAGTATGTTAAATTCATATTGTAATATTTTGTCTTGGAAAATCATACAAATTTTATAGTATTTCCAAAACATTCTGATAATATTCTGAATATACAGTACCATTGTATGTAATATATTATAGAATGAATAAAATACCAATTTACATATTCTTTACAAATTGAAATGCGGTCATTTAGTTGTGAAAATGAAAGACTAACTTATGACACTGCAATTCTGGGTTTTGTTTCTTAAGAGTATAGAAAAATGTGTCAGTAGATGTCAAGTGAATATATTTAACAATAAAAATAACAGAATGGCTATTATCAAAAAGAACATAAATTAACAACTGTTGGCAACAATGTGGAGAAAAGGGAGCCCTCATACACTGTTGGTGTGAATGTAAGTTTGTGCAGCCACTGTGAAAAACAATATGGAGGCTTCTGAAAAAAACTAAAAATAGAACTACCATGTGACCCAGCAATGCCACTTCTGGGTATATATGCAAAAAACCTCCAAAACACTAATTTGAAAAGATACATGCACACCAACGTTCATAGCAGCATTACTTACAATTGCCAAGATATGGAAGCAACCTAAGTGTCCATCAAGAGATGAATGGATAAAGATGATATGGTACACATGTACAATGGAATGCTCCTCAGTCATAAAAAAGAATGAAATTTTGCCATTTGCAACAACATGGATGAACTTGGAGGGTATTATGCTAAGTGAAATAAATCAGACAGAGAAAGATAAATATTGAATGATATCACTTATATGGGGAATTTAAAAAATACAACATACTAGTGAATGTAACAAAAAAGAAGCAGACTCACAGACAGAGAATGAAACAGTGGTTACCAGTGGAGGGAAGGACAGCAGGAGGGGCAATATAGGGGTAGGAGATTAAGAGGTACACTATTATGTATAAAATAAATAAGCTACAAGGATATATTGTACAACACAGAGAATATAGCCAATATTTTATAATAACTATAAATGGAGTATAACATTTAAAAAATGTGAATCACTATGTCGACACTTGTAACATATAATATTCTGCATTAACTATATTTCAATTTAAAAAATTCAGAAAAAAAGAAATATTGTTGGTTCTGTTTAGAGATAACTCTATTATAAATTTCCAATGAAAACCTGACTATCCAGAAATATTTGTCAATTAAATATTCTAAAAAGCCAAGGTAACTGATGGTTATTCTTTGTAGCTGGAAAATGATTTGGCTGTATTTTTTGCTTTGTTTTAATTATGTTAAAGAAAATTTTTGATAAAAAATAGAGAAATAAATGGACAAAACCAAAGTTTTTAAAAAAGAATGGAAATTGAATGTGCTCTCAAATTCCTGGTTTTGGACCACATTTTTACAACAATATTCCTCATAATTTTATTGGATATTACATCACAAAATCTGATTTATTTCAAATATTATTTTCTAGTTCCAGATAATGAAGTCATTTCTTTTTCCCCAAGGAGAGTAACCAAATTAAGAGTCACTTCTCTTTCCATGATTCTGCAGAAGCTGAATCTGTTACTAACTGCACTCTCCAGGCACTCTGAAGCCAACTAAGTCAAGAATGTGTGCACTATCAGTTGAACGACTTGACACTAAAAAGCAAGGTTTCTAGTCAGACTCTAATGAGAAGAGAATTCTTAAGGGGAGGAGAAAAAAAAAAAAAACAAAGAAAGAAAAGAAAAGAAAATCCTGAAGAGACTTGACCACATTTGTAGACAATTAGGAGGAAAACCTAAGGTTTTGTGTTAGGATGATGATGGGCATTCCTGGCATAAAAATATGATTGTATCAGTTGTTGCAGAACACCTAGCAATTCTCATCCCTGACTGATACCAAAATGAAAATCAAAGCTACCTACTCTGGAGGTTAAAAATAAATACATAAAACAGATATGTATAAAGTTTAAAGATAGTCTATTTATAACCAGTATTATTTTCTCCTTAATAGCATTAATCATGTATATACATTCCCATCACATATCATATATATGATTTATATCTATCTACATAGACAGACATAGATTCACATATACTTTTCAAAGTTTGCCACCAAATCCCTAGCCTAATCTCTGAAATCTTCATTAGGTTTTTATTTTTCCCTTTGGTAAACTATAACTTTAAAAAAAAAAAACTAATTTCCTTTTCTTGTCCAAAATTTAGTCATTCCTTAATGGTGGTTTATCCTTGTCCTTAACTCCCTTTACTCAACTTCATTCATTCTCCCTTTTCCTCATCTCTGCTGGACAGATCCCCTTCTAGCCATGTTTGTCACATAGCAGATTTAACTCATTCAGATCTCTTTTCCTTACTTTAAATATTTCTCTAAACTCTCCAATATCTGAACCCCTAAACTTTGAATCACAATGTAAGGTCATCACTGTAATGCAGTTGCTGACTCATCTGTCACATTCTCAAAAGTGACCCAAATTTAAGTAGTTCCCCCACCACTACATCCAGGGCATGCTGCATCACATCATCCAGTCATATTTTCTTATTAGCGCCTATCATTTGAAATTATTTTGCTTTTTATTCAATTTACCGTATTTGCATTTGTCCTGTTAGATTTCATGTATACTCAATGCTTGGAGAATCATAGAGCCCTTAATAACAAGTACTTGCAAAATAAATATGTGCTATAAAATTTTCATAAATTGATCTTCTAAATCACTAACTCAGTTATTAACCCCATACAAGGCACATTATAATGAGAATTATATGTTATACAGTTAAATTTTATGTTAGGTTAGGGATGCGATATATGTGAAAAGAGGAGCGATAATTCTTCATATTAAGAATCTTCTATATGTCATACATCTAGATGTCTTTAATATATCTTTTAATTACAGAATTGCCTGTGAGAAAATAATAATAATATTATTATTATTTCTAGTTTACAGATTTAGAAACACATTCATATAAGTTAAATACCTTGCTTATCTTTTCATCAAAAGTAATTACAAGGCCAGATTTCTAACTCATTTCTGTTTTCCTCCAATGACAAGCTCTTTCAAGAATACTATGAGATTCTAAATTTTTTGAAAATAAAGGCTATATTAAACTATGTAACCTTTCTTCACTTTCTAGTATATTATTATGAATTCTAAAGACAATAAAATGCTAGCTTAAAATCTAAACCGCCAAATTTGGCTCTTACGGCTTTCTAAGGACTGGCCCTTTCCTAATCCTTAAACTTTTAATCCTCTCTACATTTTGTTCCCTAGATATTTCTAACGTTTGAGATATTTGTGTATAGATATTGCAATCTTATCCCCTTTTATCATTCAAGTTCTGACTTTAATATATCTCCTCAGAGTGGCTTTCCTTTATTACCTCAACAAAAGGAGTCCCTCCTCAGATATCTTCTCTGTGCATTCAAAAAGAAAACCATCATCTGATGCCAGTACAAGAACTGTGTGTATTTAGTCAATGGCAAGATAAGTACAGAAAGTACAGAATATGTCCTGAGCAAAATTTACAGCAATTTGATATTGCTGTAATGTTTGTGTTGTATAAAAATATTGGTCTGCAATGACTTGGGGGAGAGTGAGAGTTTGAGATGTACTGGTGTACCACATTACCTATTTTTATGCTGTTGAGAGCACTTAGTGATGAATGGATTTGTTTATTTATTTTTAATTTTTTTTCCTATTAGAAAAATTCCTTGAGACTATAGATTTGGGGAAATTTCTTCACATGAATAACCCAAAGCACAGAACAGTACTGAAGCGCTCAGAAGTGCTCAGTGTAAATATATTAAAAGGCTGTGTAATACATATATTCTTGAATTTGGCAGGTAGAGAACATAACAATAAATTGTATAATTTGTAGAATTCTCTGATAGAGAAATTTTCACAATAGATTAGTTCCAAAAATGCTGAAGAAAGTAGGTACCTTGTCAATAAATCATGAGTGGTTAGTGGATATACATACAAGTATATTGGAATCCACTGGGAGTTCCTTATTATCTTTGGAATTTATTTGTAAAAAACAAAATAAAGATCATTTCCACTTTTTATTTAAATGTGATTTATAACATTTAAATATAACTCATCACATAGAAGCAGTTGATGTTGACCACAGATCAATAAGATGCCATTTACTTCTGAAGAATAATCAATTATTGAATAACTGCAAGTTATTTTCATCTCCATTAATGTATGTAGCTGAGAAATGACTATGTATTTTTTAGTCTTATTTAAAGTGCGTTCTCTTTCATGAATAAATCTTTTTAATTTAAAGTTTGTTGACTTGTGATTCCCATGTCCCTTCATGCATCTTTTTTTCAAAATTCAACCAATTATTGGCGTTTTCAATACTGTTATCTCTATTATTTTAAGAATAAACAATTACATGCTTGAATATTTGTTTGTTTCTCAAGTTTATAGGACCCTCTTTAAAAATCTTAGTTTTTCTTAAGGTTTTAAAGCACTTAATAATTAGTTGAAATAGGAAAATTTTCTCCAGTTCAAATCATTTTGTAATGATTTAAATAATACTGTCACTCCTCAAAATTGAGATTTTAAAAAAAATCAGCATTTTTGAAGTATGATTTACATATAAAAATTCAACAATTTTATATGTATAACTAGATGGATTTTGACAAATGTATACAGTCATGTAATGGTCATAATAATCATGATATAAAAACCTCCATTAATCAAAAATTTCCTTCATGCCCCTTGCCAGCTAGTTACTCCTCCAATACCAAGCCTCTGATAACTGACTTGTCTTGGACACAACTGTTTTTGTTTCTTCTGAAATTTTATACAAAGGGCACCACACAATATGTATTCTTTGTTTTTTATCGCTTTTTACTTATATTTTTGAAGTACACCCATGTGGTTGAATGTATTAGTAGTTTGTTTATACTGTTGAGTGCTACGCCATTGCATGATTATTCTGTAATCTTTTTATCCATTTTTCAGTTGACAGACAATTGGGTTGCAATTGGGAAGATTTGAGGTTGGTTGCAGGGAAGATTTGAGTAAAATATTATATATGCCTATCTATATGTTTTGATTTCTCTTGTGTAAATACCTAGGAGTAGATATGTTGTTCTGTATCCTAAGTGTATGTCTAACTTTATAAGAAACTTTATTTGTATAAAATTGGATTATCTATGCCTGGAATGATTGGTAGATCTAAGCCATAAAGCTTTCTCAGACTGGTGGTTATACTGTGGCGTCATTTTTAACAACTAAATCAATTTCTTAATGACAGTTGAGAATTTCTGTGTTTTCTTGAGGCAGTTTGGATGGTATATGATTCCAAACATTTTTTTAACACATAATTTTAAACATTTTATCACAAAGTCATTTACAGTTTTCTCTTATTAGTTTTAATCTCTGTTGTGCTAAATTAATGTCTCCCTTTCAAACTTTTTCTTTTCTCTTAATCAGTCTTGCCCAAGCTATATGTATAGCTTTTCAAAGAGCCATTTTTTTTTTGCTTTATTACTGCCCTTTTTTAAATCTGTTAAGTTTTTTATATTTAATATTATATTTATGATTAAATTGTTTTACCTTTCTCTTTTTGGTTTTATTATTTGTTCATTTTCTAAATTTGTAAATGAGATGCTTAGCTCATTATCCGTTGTTCTGATATTTTAATAAAAGTAAGGAAATTTAATTCTAAATATTGCTTAAGATGTATGCCATTTTATAAAATAGCATTTTCAATATTGCTCAGATGTGTATGTTTATTACTTTTCTTTGACCCTTGAAATATTTAGAAGTGTATTTTCTAATTTTCACTCACCTTTTAAATTAACATTTTGATGATTTGATTCTAAATTGCACTAAGAACAAAAAACAGTGTCTGTATAATATTATATTTTTTTGAAATTTATTGAAATTTTATTTGCAACCTAATATATTATCAAATTATTCATGTTACTTATGTGCTTTAAACAATATGGATTCTATTAGCATTGAATACAGGCTTTTGCATATACACAAGTCGGTTATCACTTCAAGTTAATTAACCATGCTGATAAAATTTTTGAACACGTTTTTGTTTCCTTTATCTATTAATTACTGGGATTGGAATGTTAAATTATTCTGTAGTCCTTCATTATGGACCTTTACTCTCTCCTTGTATATAAGTTCATTTTTGTTTTATATATATCAGAACAATTTTAATTGATACATACAAATTTAGTTTTATCTCCCTGGTAAATTGTATGCTTTTTTCCCCCTTATAATATTTTCTTAAAGTCTATTTATTTCTGGGATTAGTATAGGTACACCAAAATCTTAGTATTCTCTTAATTAATCCCTCTGGTTTATTTTACTTTTCTTTACTATTTTTGTGTAAATCAAATATCTGGATTTTTTAAAGCTTCCATTTGTTATTTCGGTTATTTAAGATTTTGCGTACTCATTCATAGTTCTTACTAAGCTATGTATTTAAAATATGTTTATTATATATTGTCCAGCATGTTTATTGGTTTCACAAAAGAAGAGTTTTTTTTAGGATATTTAATACCCGTATTCCCCCAAGCTGTGTTCTCAATGAATTTTCCTACTCGAACAAAAATGTAAAAAAAAATTGAACATGTATGTTTAATATCCTTAAATGGTTTTTCCTTGTTTTTGTTGTTTTTTTTACCATATTATATGGAATGTGGGAATATGAGGCCAGACTGCCTGTTTCTCCAGCATCAACTTTTCTTAGTCTTAAGTTATTCAATTTTTTTTTTTTTTTTTTGCGGTATGTGGGCCTCGCGCTGCTGTGGCCTCTCCCATTGCGGAGCACAGGCTCTGGACGAGCAGGCCCAACGGCCATGGCCCACGGGCCCAGCCACTCTGCGGCATGCAATATCCTCCCGGACCGGGGCACAAACCCGTGTCTCCTGCATCGGCAGGCGGGCTCCCAACCACTGCGCCACCAGGGAAACCCTTAAGTTATTCTTTTAATTCCAAAGAAGGAACATCTTTTTCAGGATGTCAAAATTATTATATTCTTTCTGGACTCCAGGTTTTCATACGTTGCTTTTCCCTCTACCAATAACTTGTCACCTTTGTGAGAAAGCTATCCCAGACTGTCCATAAGTCGAGTGCCTTTCCTAAGTACTTCCATAATACCTGGTACTTTTCCTATTTTTGCATATCTTTCTAGGATTATAATATTCCTTTCTTATTTGTATTGTCCATTAGACTATATTATTTGAGGACAAGTTTGACCTTTCTTATTTACTGTTGTATCTTTAGAGCCTGATCCTATACCTGATACATGCTTATTAATAAATGAGTGTGATATATTTCAAAATAGGTCAACATTTGGTCAGGTTTATGCTGGAATTACTTTCCCTCAGCATTATGAAAAGCATACTGAGAAGACATCTAACTGCTTTAAAGTTCAAATATTCTCTGTTATTTTAGGAGCTTTCTTGTATTTGAAAAATATGACAGTACCAGGTATAAATGTCTCCATTTTACCTATCACATAGTTTTACTAGAGTGTGTGTATGCGCGCGCGTGTGTGGGACCTTAAGTCCTCCAAGAAGTAGATATCAAGAGGAATAACATATGTAAAGCATTTTTTGGAGGAAATGTCTGTGAAGCACAAAGAGGAGAGAGATCAGAGGCAGGTGGGGAGACCACTGAGACCACAAATTGACCCTGGAAAGTTTTGTACCATAAATAGGATATCATAATGCCTATAGCCCTTTACTTGGCCAAGAGCAAAAAAATGGACATTCAGTCCCCAGAGATAAAGGTAGAGATTCTCCAGTCCAGCTGTAAATAAGTTAAATCTTGCACACTTTTCCAACCCCATATTCCATGAGAGTAACCCTCTGCTCAATACCACAACCCATAAAGTACTTGATATTCTATGAATATACCAGTACTGTGCTTAGTAGACATTTCCTTGTCACTTAACCAATCACTTCTAGCTATTGGAGTTCTTCCTTTATAGATATTCACATGTGTATCCCCCACTGGGCTATGAGCTACTGAAAGGCATGGTCCAATCTTATTCATTTTGTAGATGTTCAATCACTGGAGTTAATTTTTCATTTGAAAAGAGAAATAAGAAATTTGTTTTTTTTTCATTTAGGTAGCAATATAAGCAATTTCAGTTTAGAAACATGATCTACTATTAAGACACTATAAGATCTAAAAGTAAACACATATTTTAGTATCCAGTTTTTAAGTTCCCACATTTCATCTTCTAAAAGAGTCTGGTAAATATACCTAATCAGAATATTCCACTCTCTGATCCTCAGCATTTAATCTCCTGAAATTGGAGCTAACGCTACTGAAATCTATTTTAACTGTCAGTTGCAGCTTCACAAAGTTTAATGAGTTGGAGAGAATGTAAAAGCAAAAGTGGCAATTGGTAACAATTTTCTGAATGAGAGAAAAGTTCTTCAACAGCTCAAGTGTTGTGCATGTAATTATTGTCTTTAACATGATTTTGAATGCACTTTTTGTGATTTAAGTCCGAGATAAGTACACAATCTTTTTCTAGATTAATGCAAGTAGGTTGGCATATGTATTAAGAGGATTCTCAGTGTTCCATTTGAACTGTTGCCATCTCCTTTGCACTTAATAATCACTGCCTCTTGATTTGCTAATACCTAAGCAGCCAAGTACAGCACATGGGCTACCTTACATGATTTTGTTTTCTATTCATGACTAAAAAAATATTTAAAAATTGGTGTACTTAAATTTTTTAAAAAAGCATTTATAATGTTAGAGAGGTAGAACCTGGCCTTTGAAAAACTACCCAGTTGAAACATCAATTGTCCAAACTGCACTTATTTGTAAATTTAGAACTATGTGGAATAAAGAAAAATTAGTCCCATGGAGAATTTAAAGCAGTACAGTTATAGGAGCTAAGAGTCTGTCGACTCTAATTTTGGGCTCTTTACATAAAATTTGATATTATTTGCTATATTTTTAATACTTGAAGTGCCCTTGAAATCATCTTTAAGTCAATGTGTCATCTTGATATGAGTTACTACTGGCACCTTAAAGAAAATGGTTTATTCCGTTCTTTTACCTATTCTCTGTGTTTCTTTGGGAAAATTATTCTCTACTAGATGGTATGCTTGATGATGCAGAAAATTAGTCTCTATATTTACTGTTCTGGCCCTGAATATTAATAGTGCTTGGCACATTGTAGTTGCTCAATAATTACTCATTTAACAGATTCAGTGAGTAATTATTTTAATACCCAAACCTATTTTAGCCTTGTTTCCTCATATACCTAATGCCTTTCTCACAAATACATTGAAAGTATCTTCCGATTTTTTAAAGGTGAATAAGCAACCCCCAAATTTAATAGATGAAAACAAAAATAATCACTTTCTATTTCTAACAGCTTTTGTGGGTCTGGAATTTAGAAAGAGACTTACTAGGTGTCTTAGTCCATTTGCGCTGCTATAACAGAAATACCATCGACTAAGTGGCTTATAAACAGCAGAAATTTATTTCTTACAGTTCTGGAGGCTGGAAGTCCAAGATCAAGGCATTGGCAGATTAGGTGTCTGATGAGATCTCATTCCCTAAATGGCTGTCTTTTCTCTGTAACCTCATATGGCAGAAGGGGCAAGGAATCTCTCTGGGATCTCTTTTATAAGGGTACTAATCCTACTCATGAGGTTTCTGCCCTTGTGACCTAATCACATCCCTGATTACCACCACTTTGGGCATTAGGATTTCAATATATGAATTTAGGGGTGACATATACATTTAGTCTATTGCACTAGGGTGTTATGACTAAGAGTCACTCTGCAGTAAAATGGTAACTGTATCTTGAAATGAAGAGGACCAGAGCAGCTGCAAGCATCTCTCTCTCTCAGTGTCTCTCTTTCTCTCTTTGTCTATCTCTCAGTCTCTGTCTCTCCCCCACACTTTTATTTAGTCTTGAGGGCTCTATTATTGTCTCTCCTAGTGGAGACTTTTGGGTTTCCTCACACATGGTGGTCTCAGGGTGCTTACCTAGTGGCCTAAGCCTTCAAGAAGTAGTATTAGAGTAAGCAAGGTGAAAGCTGCATCATTTTTTATGACCAATCTCAGAACTCACATAGTTTCAGTTATAGGATATTATATTTATTTAAGAAGTCAGAAAAATCCAGCCCAACTGCAAGGAAAGATGACAAAGACCTCACCATTCACTGTGAGAAATGTCAAAGAATTTTTATACACATTTTAAAACTACCACAGAAAATTAAGATAATGTATATAAAGATGAATCTGCTATTCATTTGACAATATATAGCTAATTGAATTAAATGAGGAATGCCAATTTCTAATAAAACCTGTGTTCATCTATAAATGAATATCCAGTCAAAATAATAAAAATAAAACCCAATAACCTACTGATTGCAAACTTAAAGTATAAACTCATGAAGTATCTTTGTATGGGATGAGGACAGCAATTTTCTTATAATTATTCGCTGTGTGTGTGATTGGATATTTTTATATTCAAGTTCAGGTTTGAGTAGTAGTTTCAAATATACATTGAATTAGAATCAGATAGTAATTAAAAAGAAAGCACTGAAAAAAAGGGACTTGGCTATTGTTCTGGCATCTTAGTTTTCATGTGAAAGATTTTAAATGACGTTGATAGGAGTAAAATCAGGCAAAAAACCCCCAGTATTTCCTTATTTCTGAAATTTTATAGGAGCACTCATACTCCCAATGGCACTGATTCTATTAAATATTTGCTTATGTTTTTCTCAAAGATTATCAAAAGATATATCAGAGAAGGTACTTAAAATAGATATAGATATGTAGAAACAGAACTATAGATATATCTATATATTAATAGATGAATAGATAATTTAAAATGACATGAATTAAACAGTTCAATAAAATCTAGTTATTTAGCACTATTTAGGAAGAACAGATTTTGGGGTGTGGGGTCTGCTATTCAGCGTATTGTTTTGGTATTATGGAGAAAATCTTAATCTCTCTTTTATAAGACAAGACAAGGATGAAATTACTATGTATGTATTTTCAAGAACAGGAAACTGGAGTTTCATGGAGTACCCAAGAAAAGTAGGCAATTCTTACTTAGACTTTATATGCTGATTGTTTCAAGAAATTAGGAAAACAAAAGTCCTCAGACCTGGTCCCAGACAGTTACCAGTGCTTTTCTTAGTGGGAAGGAAAGAATTAGTATCAGCTCTGTAAAACGTTTGCTCTGTATTTAGAACTGGACAATCAGAAGGAATAAAGGACCTGAAGTATTATAAATCTTCTTATACACTAACATGTTAATAACCACCCCCCAACCCCTACAGACCTCCTGATTGAAGTGCTAATATTATTTACTAGTGGAAAAGAAACAGAGTTCTTATCTATGCAATGCTTTTAGCAGGATTTACCAGAGATGATTAGGCACTTTATTTGTAAATAAACCAGGAATTTATGGCTGGCTGGAGAATGGGGGCTAGTTAAGTAAGCTGTGTAATTAATGAATTATATAACAGGAATGTTCCAAAATCTAAAGAGCTCCCTCCATAAAAGCAATGTCTCTGCATATACACCTTGCTCAAGAAGAATGCATCTTTTAAGCCTGAAAGCAAAATATGTCTGAATCTGGGAAAAAATTTTTTTTCATTTTAAGAACTACATTTACTAGTCTAAGACTTCTCTAAGATAAGAATGTTTCTGCTGACCCAAGTTATTGCTTCTTTTGAATTATTAGTAAAGTTTAATATGACCTCTGACTCCTTTGAATCTGATTTACAAATAAACCACTTGTCAATAATGCATAAAGAGATAAACATTTATCCAGCAATATGACTCTTGAATTAAGCTCAATCTATTGTACATGGTGTCAACATTAGCAAACAAAGGTAGGAAAAGAATCTGTACAAGTTGTTCAGTGAACAAACCATGAAACCTTACTTCAATGTAGAATACAAGTCATATTTCTAAAAATTAATCTAAAATTACAATAGTTGATATGTTGACATAATATTAACTTAATGTTGAAATATTACTTTATAAAACTTTCAGTAACTCAGTTAATATTCTGTACTTTTTTTTCTGGCAACATTTAACTACTTTAATGAAACATTTATTAAAATTTGGAAGTGACTATTTTAACCAAAAGGGGAGAAGTAGGTCAACATAAGAAGAAGAAATTGACTTAGCACCTAGGGCATTAAAAATTACTATCTTTATATCACTATTAAAAACATATTTGAATTTTGCCTTTTGGTCCTTATTCCTTCAGGTAAAAAATACTTACTGAAGAAAAAAGAAAGTATTCAATGGAAGCTTTACGTGATCCATAAAAATATGTGTTACCATTATTTTTCCCTTTGTAGAGTATATTTCATTATTATATTTCATTTTCCCCCAAATTTTATAAGCTTTGACACAGAATTATACTGGTAGTTGAATTAAAACAAAATATTAAAACAATTCAATCTGCTGAAAATTTATATTAAAGAAAAATTTTCCTCTGCTTTTTTGACATTGCAATCTATTTATTGAACCCCTAGAGCTAGATGCCATGCCCTGTTCAAGGCTTTGGGGATAGAACTGTAAACAAATTAGGCATAGTATCTGCATTCAAAGGTCTTATGATCCAGTGGAGGATATACAACAAGAGTAAAAACTGATACATGCAAAACACCACAAACTATATATATATATATATATATATACATATATATATATATATATATATGTATATATATATATATATATATAATTGGTAATTTAATTAGGTGGCATAAAAGAAAAATATGTATCTGTGAAAGAGATTGAAGTAGATATTCCATCTACTTTATTTAATTTTTTTTTAGGGAAAATCCTAAAAACAAATCCTAAAAAAATTAAGAAAATCTTAAAAAGTTAAGATTTGAAGCATGAGTACAAGGTATGTTTATTTTTATTCAAAAATTGAGTTGCTTTCTCAGTACATGGACATTAACAATGTAGTAGCTTAAGAAACCACTCAAAAATGTATCCAAAGGATTTGAATGAAATATATTTGTGAGAAGCCTCAAATAGATCTTTACTCACTGTTTAATTTTCATAGGTTGAAGTATCTCAAGAAATATTGGATTGAACATTTGTCTATGGCAGGGATTATATCTTACTCATTTTTTTCCCTCTGGCATTAGCTTAGTGCTAATTCTCAATATGGAATCATAGAGGGTATTTCTAACAAGAGAACTAATCAGCAAGTCCTTATTAGCATCCTGTTCTAATAAAATTTTTGCAGATTTTAAATATAGCTGATATTTTCCTGCCTTAGATGAATATAATCATTCAAGTAGCACAAGCTACTTCACTATATGAGAAAGTTAAGCAGACTTAAAAAGCATATTAACCCTTTTGAGTATGCTATTTTAATAATCCAGTGTTCAGTACAGTCATCCACATCCCAGGGTGAATCAAAATGATTTAGTCACTAAGGACTGTACTGACTAATAGAAAAAATGTTTAAATAATAGTTCTCTCTCCCATGCAAAATAGAAGGCCAGGATTTTTGAGGTAAAACTTGTCTACCTCTGACTTAAGAATTTCTTCTAGTAGTATAAACTGATTTCAGCATCTAAATCTGGATTTTGGTACCATACAACAAATTTACACACTTTAACAAAAACTTACACAAAAATAATTGCAAACAGTACCTAAAATTCTGTTCTATACAACTAAATTTGATTATGATATATTGAAGAACAATTAATAATTTTTCATATTTTTGAATTGATTAAAAAATGAGGCCCAATCAGTAAAACATTTTAATGCATAAGATTTCATCACCCTTTTTCCTCTGTCTTCTGCAAAGGACTCAGTGGTTGCTTATTAGATTTGTGTTATTAGGTTTGTAATTGATGTAATGCATTCTGTTGTTGATGATGAAGAAAGTGAGAAGAAACCTAGAAAAAAATTAATTTGTATAAAAATAGATGGAGATTCTACTGATAGAAAAGTTCAATATCAAGGGCTAAAAGGACAGAGGGTAGAGTTAAGGGAATAAGGAGGACAAAAACATGCCTTTGGGCTGTGGGAATGATAAACAGCTGATGTGATTAGTGAGACTTTGAAAGCAGAAAGGTTTAAGAAGAAATTGAGAAAACTGCTGAATTCCACATACAGAAATATGAAGTAAACATATTTTTTCCTATTTCTCCTGCTAACTAAAGCTAAATTCTTGAATATTATATAATATAATGAACACAAGAGGACTCTGAAAAGTCAAGAAAAGAAGGCAGGCTGGTTAGGGACTTCAAGGCCCAAGGAACAATACAAAAATGAATTTTCTGTGGCTTGTTCTTAGTGTTTGTTTATTTGTGCTTTGCTTTATATATTCTAGACTGGGTTCTGGAGAAATCAGCAACCTGGAAACACCAACAGATGCAGACACAAAAAGCCACAAGAAAATCCTACTCCCTCTAGCCAAAGGACCTGGAAAAGGGCAGCCTTGCAAAACAGAAAACTTTCAGTCAATAAACTACTCTACGCCAGGCAAACACCACAGAAGAACTTTAGCCGTACCCCCAACCCCACCAGCAAGGCACAGTGAAGAGCCTAGATTTCCAATCTTCGTCTGTCACATTCATCCCTGTTGGACAGTACCAAGCCCCCACCTTGACGTCAGTGAGACCAAATGGGGACCCTAGACTTCCACCTGCACCCAGAGGTAAAATGGTACCTCTCTCTCTCCGTACTTGGCTGGTGTCAGTAGAGGCTTACTAGAGAGCAGTAAACAGGTGTTCCTTCCTTTTCTAGCCAGAGCTGTACCAAAATAAGCTTTGTGGAGAGCTTGAATTCCCAGGCCAGCACAAAGGTAATGAGAATGCCTTCCCTACATGGGTCAATAGAGGCTGATGGAGAACCTGAAGTTCCACCCCCATGGGTCAGTTACTGTCAACTAAATTGTTATGAGTTGTAGATAACTTAAAAGTAAAGAGAAACAGCTTCCTTATATATCCAGAAAATAAAACATTAAACATCAACAGTATTCCAAACAAAAACCACAATCACCCCTCACTAGTTTATTTAGTCCTGTGTAATTGATTCTCATCCCACTCTGTCTTGGGTGAGCAGTCTCATGAACCTACCTGCTTCTAGACTTGCGTTCTGAATATCCTGACTCAGTCCACCTGTATGACCTCAACTCAAAGTTGCTGAAGTGTTGCCCTCTGGAGGCTGTAGTTGAAAGCACACAGCAAGTCCTTTTCCACAGGGCTATGCAACACTCCATCTTTATTGAATATAAAGTCCACTGGCCTGAGCTGATAGCAGGAGCCTTCGGGAAAGCATTAGAGCAAAACAACAACAACAACAAAGTATCTGTTGATAACAGAACACTTAAAATATTGAACATTAGATGTCCATGTCCATGATGTGCTCATACAAAGTTGATTATTTTTTGTTACTACAGAAAGGACCTTGATAGTCATTCCAAAGAGACAAAGGGATCAAAAAATAAATGAGAATAGTTATTGTTCCTCCAGACTTCTATTTTGAATGGCACTTCTTTCTTATGCACACTTGTACTGACAACCAGCAGGCAACAGTGGCAGTGTTCTCTAGTGCTTGAATTTATGAAAATAGCCTATTCTTAATATGTCAGAATTTGGAGAAAAAATTGTAGCATATGCTTAGACACAGCAATGAATAAAGGGCCATAGGGTCATTTGAGAGCTATCTTTCCATTTTGCAGAGACTATAAAACTGTCCTTTCTCCTACTATCCACAAAAAGGAAACAACAATCAACATCACCTCCTAAGCCAGTGACTATATATTCTTTCCTTATTCTAGTACACAGCAGCCTGACAACTCATTTTATTGGTCATAGTCTGTAAATTGGTTTTACAATTCTGCACCCTTTTCAGAAGTGATAAGGAAATAATGATTTCTATTGGAACTCTGAATTACTTTTTAGCATATCACAACTAAACTGTGTTTGCATGATTTTATATATGTTTGTATGTATATATATATATACTTACATATATAGAGATAGATATGTTTATTTACTGATTTTTTGTGGACAGATGCCTTTAGTTAAAAATAATTTTTCTTTGTTTAACTAACTTGGACTTTTGGTAAATTCTCTTCTGCAGGAACTCAGCCAACATATTCTGCAAGAAAAGCCAGTTTCCAAGAGGTCTTTAATTTAATGAAAGGTAAGTCTTTAATTTAATGTCATTGAGATGGCCCCTCCAGATGAACACAATTGATTAACAATAATCAATTAAAATTAATTCTATTCTTATTATAGAGTAGTTCATAAGATTGTATAGTTATAAGCAGACTCTAGTAGATGAACCACAATTTCTTGAATTTCAATAGACTATTTCATGCTTTGAAACAATTTTAAATGAATTTTAGTAATAGAAATAATATACTATTCTGTCTTATGCATACAAATGTATTGATAAGCATCTATGGCAATTATGAATTGATGGGGAAAAAGTAAGCCAAATAAAACTTTCTTATTTAAAGATATAGTTTGAAATCACAACAGTCAGAATATTTGGAAGAGATTTCTTTAACATTCTCCCAGCTGTTGCAAATATTCTGACCTCAAAGCCAGAAAGTTTTGGATGGAAAGTGTGTGGCTGATAAATGTGGGTAAGTGAGGGTCCTATCATTGCCTCTGTATTATCCAGCATACTGTCATCTACAATATGGGGTAATCAGATGTGAATATAGTCATTATGTAGGACACAGTCTCTGAGACTAATCCAGACCAATTAAATTCTAAAATTTAGGGTTATGTAGATAGTACACATATTGTAACAGATTCATCTAAGGGAGAGCATTATAATAGACCCTTGGACCAGTTGACAGCAGTGAATATTTAAGATGAGTTCAAAGCAACTTAAAGACAATTATTTTAAACAATGTTTAAATAAATAACTTGCAGTTTTAGTAGAGATGGAACATGTTTTAATAGTCCTAACAATTTGTTTGAACAATCTTAATGAACTCCTTTCAACAGTTTAAGAATCCTTGACATTACAATCCATACATCATAGACTCAAATTCTAAGATACTTCCAACATTTACCTGGTCCCAGGTCACAATGGGTGGCACGTATATCCCAAATTATTTCCACCAAAGATTTTAGCAAGTGGAGTGATTTTGGCTTACATATGGTCTCACCAGTGGGCAAAATTAGTAATAAAATAAAAGGAAACTCCAGAAATATAGTTCTTATGGATTGAATGATGTATTTCACTTTATTGGTCTGAGCACTGATTTAGTTCTGGAAAGGCAAAAAGTTTATTTCTCACTCATGTAAATGTCCATTGAGGGTTGGCCTCATCTTTTTCTCCACACTGGCTTTACCCAGGGGCTTAGGCTGCCTGAAAACTATCTATATGAAATTTTGGAGGAGGAGAAAAAAGAAAAATGTCAAAATATTCCCTGTATCTTTAGGTTTCTCTTTTGAAGAAAAACCAATCACTTCCACACAAACTTCAATGGATAAAACAAGTTCAATGATAATCAGAAGACCAATGGGATGAAGGTAAAATATGACTATGTATTTACATCTTATTCACTTTCTCTTATGTTAAACTGACATAAATGTGACCACAAATATAAACTTCACATCGACGCAAACACGTTATATGTTATACATGCAGACTTTCTATCAGAAATCCCCTCTTAAACAACTGTTTGAAAAAAGATGCTTTAAAATTCCTACCAAAGAACAAAAAGTTGTCTAATAAATATACTTCACATGAAATAATGGAACTATGATTGGATATATCTCTTGCCCCTTTTATTTTTGTATTAAGATAGAAGGAGTATGTGGACAGTACCTTCCCACCCCTGCATTTAAGCAGATGAATCTGCTGGCAAAACCACATTACTGTTTTACTCAGGGGGTCTACTTTTGGTCAGACATGAAAAGGACTGAAATCTCACAAGCAGAGGGATAAAAAACAGCATTCTTATATTAAATGTTATAAATAAATAAATTCACATACCTTTAAAGATAAACACAAACTTTTTTTAAAAGTAGAGAATAAAGGGGCAAGAGAAAAACCTTTGGTTTCTAGGAATGTCATATCCTAAAATTTCCATCTCATTATCCATTTTAAAATAAATCAAATAATAAGGCTTAATCTAGAGATTCTGTATTTGAATATATAGAGGGAATCTTTATGTTTTAAATTATCATGGCTTCTTCTTCAGCCAAGTCCAGGACTGGGAATGATGAGGAAGAATGATTTCTTTGCCCATGACAGGCCAATAATGGCCTCCTGGACAGGTAAAAGATTCCCTGGAGGTAGAATCTTTAAGAAAACTGCACACTGATGATACTACAGTGTGGCAGAGATATACAATGAATATATGATTTTTTTCTTGTTCTTTTTGTAGGGAAGAAAGTAAAAAAAAAAACTTTTTTTTTACTATCCTTACAATTCAGTACTTTTACCACTATATGCCTAGGTGTACACTTTTTCCAATTTGACAGGATTTTGATGTGACCTTTTGATCTGGAGTCCTCTTCAAAGCCCAGGGAGATTTTCTCTGAGTATTTGTTTAACCCTTGACATTCTTTGAACTGTTTGTTCTACTTATAAATATCCTCCGAGTCTCTTTTTTAAAAATAATATTTGCATTTCAATATTTTTATTGTTTTCTTTGTGATATTTCCTTCACTTGGTTTTCAGGTCATTGTTTTAGGTCTCAACAATAACTTTCCTCTCCTTTAATTCATAGACTGAATATTTTTTTCAAAACCATTTTTAAGCTCAGTAATGCATATATGTGTGTGTGTGTATACACACACACACACACACACACACACACACACATCTTACTATATATAAGTTCTGGAGGATGAAAGTCCAAGATCAGGGTGCCAGCATGGTGGGCTTGGATATTTTATTTCACTGCATGTAACAGTTTGGGTTCTGCCTAGAAAACAGACCAAGTCTAATGTATTTTAAGAATAAAGATACAATACAGGAATGAAGGTTTACTTGGATATTGAAAAAGTGAGGAATGAAGTCCAGGGAAGGTACCAAAGATCAGAGCATCTGTGGCAGGAAGGTCAGGAAAGCAAAGATTTAGGAATTCATCCTGAAACACCTAAGCTTTTGATTCGCAAAACACATCAGGAAATTTCAGCCAGTCTTAAGAGTGCTGAGTGAGTTCCCAAGATGCCCCTACATTTGAAGTAGTGAAATGGATGATGATCAAGTGCTTATCAACAAGCAGTTGTGAATGTCATGGTTGTAACCTTTTCCATAAAGAACCTTCCTTCCATTGCACTTTCACAATCTCACTCAAGTTCCTCTCATGGAGAAAACTCTTAACTCAAAACCAAGCAGGCAAGAGGACTCTGGAAAGCATAGCTCCAAAATGCAGAGGAGGTCCTAGATAGAGTGGTGGTGGTCCCAAGTTGAGGAAAGACAAGCGAGTAGTCTGTTTTCACGTTCTAATTGTTTTACTTATTCCTTTTTTTCTCTGGTTGCTGGAGTCCTTTAAATCGGCTGCTATTTTGCTCTGTTTCCTGATTTGGGGCTCAAATGCTGGTAACTAATATGTTCTTAATAACAGGAATTATGTAATATTGCTAAAATGACCATACTACTCAAGGCAATCTACAGATTCAATGCAATTCCTATCAAAATACCAGTGACATTTTTCACAGAACTAGAATAAATAATTTTAAAATTTGTATGGAAACACAAAAGAACTCACATAGGCAAAGCAATCTTGAGAAAGAAGAACAGAGCTGGAGGGATCACACTCTGTGACTACAGACTATACTACAAAGATACAGTCATCAAAACAGTTTGGTACTGGCACAAAAACAGACATATAGATCAATGAAGAAGAATAGAGAACGCAGAAATGAACCAACTTATGTTCAAGTAATATATGACAAAGGAGACAAGAATATCCAATGAGGAAAAGACATTCTCTTCAATAAGTGGTGCTGGAAAAACTGGACAGCTACATGTAAAAGAATGAAATTAGAATATTCTCTAACACTATATACAAAAAATAAAATCAAAATGGATTAAAGACCTAAATGTAAGACCGGAAACCATAAAACTCCTAAAGAGAACATCGGCAGAACATTTTTTGCCACAACTCATAGTAATATTTTTTTTCAATCTGTCTCCTAAGGCAAAAGAAGGGAAAACAAAAATAGACAAATGGGACCTAATTAAACTTAAAAGCATTTGCACACCAGAGGAAACCACTGACAAAATGAAAACACAACCTATTGAAGGGGAGAAAATATTTGCAAATAATATGACCAATAAGGGGTTAATATCTAAAGTTTATAAACAGCTCATACAACTCAATATCAAAAAAACAAAGAACCCAATTAAAAATGGGTAGAAGACCTGAATAGACATTTTTCCGAAGATCTACAGATGATCAATAAGCACATGAAAAAATGCTCAATATTGCTAATTATCAGAGAAATGCAAATCAAAACCATGATGAGATATCATCTCACACCTATCAATATGGCTATCATCAAAAAGGGTACGAATAACAATGTTGGTGAGGAAGTGAAGTACACTGTTGATGGGATTGTAAACTGATGCAGCCACTATGGAAACCATTATGGAGGTTCATGAAAAAACTGAAAATAGAACTGTCATATGATCCAGCATTTCCATTACTGGTTATATATCTGAAGAAAATGAAAACACTAATTCAAAAAGATACATGCACCCCAATGTCCATAGCAGCATTATTTACAGTAGCCAGATATGGAAACAACTTAAATGCCCATCAACAGATGAATGGATAAAGGAAATGTAGTATGTACATAAAATGGAATATTACTCAGCCATAAAAAGAATGAAATTCTGTCATTTGCAACAATGTGGATGGACCTAGAGAGTATTATGCTTAGTGAAATAAGTCAGAGAAAGATAAATACTCCATGTTATCACTTATATATGTTATCACTCACAGATGTAGAGAGCACACTAGAGGTTACCAGTGGAGAGAGGGATGTAGGGAGGGGCAAGATAACGGTAGGGGATTAAGAGGTACAAACTACTATGTATAAAATAGATAAACAAGAAGCATATATTGTTTGGCACAGGGAAATATAGCCATTATTTTATAAGTTCAAATGGAGTATAGTGTATAAAAATTTTGAATCACTATGTTGTACACCTGAAACTAATAAGATATTGTAGCTCAACTCTACCTTAAAAAGAGGAATTATATAATTTCTGAAAGGCTAAGAGGACTCTGGACCTTTGGAATCATGTTGCAAGGAGAGCCTGTTATTTGAGGAAAGTAATTTTTTTTTTCTCAATGGATTTTGCATTCACCTAGCTTCTAGATTAGTAACCAATTTGGCCTTCTCTTTGTCAGTGACTAAATCAGCCTCCACTCCCTGTCAGATCCACACAGAGCTGAATTTCCCTCTCACTTCAACATCAATGCTGTATTCCTTGCCCTGGGCTCCAGTGCAACATTCTTGTGGACTCTGAAGATCATGAAGAAGGAAGCTGCACCCCAGTCCTCTCTCCAGAGCCCAAACAACTTTGACCTAACTCTTATCCAGTCAGCTTATGTTCACCAGAACTGCTTGGCTTAGAGAAAGTTTAGATTTGGAAGTTGGAAGGAAAGACAGCAGTCTGGTTGCCATATTCTAAGACTAGCTCCTGAAATATGACTTTTTTCCTGGTGAAGTATTTTTAAAGGGAATAATAATTAATTAAAACCCTGTTAAAGAATAGGATATATACATGGAAACCATTAATTCAAAGATAATATGCCACACACTTGTTGGTTACATATTTAGAGAGCTTTTCTTAAAAACACTTTATATAGCATTCTCTCTAAATGTTGGGAATGACTGCTAATTATTTCTAAAAATTTTGTGTTGAAAAGAATGTATTTTATTATAAATTACAGTATTAAATAAAGACACAAACAGTGATCATACACATTTTCTTTTCATTTTAAGAAATTAGAAAATAAAATAAAAACACAGTACTTTATATTATGCTCTTTACTCTGATTTGACTTGAAATTCTTACATACATAGTATTAGTAGACTTATCTTGCCTTAATGTTTATTTACTGTCTACTAAAAGTATGCTATAGAGCAAATACTAGAGTAATAATAAAAAAAATCACAATTGAAGTACTATCAAAAATTTCCCTAAAATTTTACTTGTGAATGAAGGGTTAAAAAAATGATTTTAAAATAATTGTACTGATATTGCTTTTATATTGTAAATGACTAATGTGTGTGGTAAAGTTTTTTAAATGATGGCTGATGAAATGTTTGAACTTTTAAAAGCCTGCAAATCTTATATGCCTCCCACTAGTGAAATTTAATGACAACTTCTCTGTTGAATTAGCTTGTTCAGTGAACAAATCTGAAATGCAACAAATTATTCAAAAGCAATATGGTACATACAGTGACAATTTCATAAACAAGTAACCACTTTGAGAAAAGTTTTCTATTATTATTTTTGATGTTTCAGAGTCAATCAACCTGGAACACTCAATTTTGCAAGGTTAAGTTTTGCATGACTTCCTTTCTCATAATTGTACCAACTTGGCTCTACAATAGTCATATGGGAATTGCTTATGCCTTGAAGCTTGTTCTTAATTGTAACTAACATCTTCTTTGAACAAGCAAGACAATGCCTTTTCATACTTCTATTAAATTATGGTAGACTTGGAATTCTCTAACCTCCATGAGCTAGTAGCGTATGATAAGTAGAATTCTAACTATATAGCTTGAATGATGGGGGGCAGTTTCTAACTCTCTGAGAGCTAAAAACTGTGTGACCTTAATAACACTGGGTAATATCTTTGAGGGTCAATATTTTTTATTTGTGAAATAGCTAACCACTTTGAGTATTGTTTTTTTCATTCATAAAATGTACTTTATTGTTATTTTGTTGATTAAATGTTGTAATATATACCAGGTATGAGATATATAGATGGCTCATGAATGGTTTTCCCAATAACAACAAAAAATTATATATGAGTGTAATTTCTATCAAATCTCAACTGACTAAGAAGAATTAGGCAGGGAGAGTTGCTAAAAAGGACATGCTTGGGGATAATGTGAGAAGGAGAGAAACTCAGAAACCTGAGATCACTCTCTGACATTTCTGCTAAATAAATTTAAACTGTGGGCAGATCACTTCATGGTTTTGTTTCTGATTTCTTTATAGTAACCTCAGGTTAGATGGTCACTTTAAAATCTTTATTTTTCTAAGAATTCTAAATTCAATACACATTATAAATTACTTAGGCATGCGGATATAGGTCATATTTGAATGTACACAGAATCTGGTATGTGAGAGTTTTTTACTATCCACTATAAGAAACTAGTGCTGTAAGGCTGATTAGAGCAGCTGAATGTCATAGATAATCTCATCAGAAATCATTCTTCTTTCATGCCGACTAAGTTCTAGATGCACTGTTACCAAAGAGACAATGGCTCCAACATGAGCATATGGGATGGTAATGGCACATTTGATGGTTATTCAATCTGAGAATCAGAATGCCCAGTGCCTTCCCTTCTGGCAATTGGGTTAAGATGCTTTCTCCTCAGATCTAAGAGTCTTCTAGCTACTCTATTGTATAGTATCAGCGGGGATTCATGTTGGATCGAATTTAGGTGGACATAAATTATCCTCAATCTTGAAGCGTTGAGTTTAATTGACAAGACACTGTGTGTTAAAAATTTCTCACAATATATCATAAGGAGTTTCTTTGAATTCAGTCAAAGCACAATTAAAATTTTACTTTTGATAAGGAGTATAAAAACACAAAACTAGTCTTTCTTAAGTGAATTTCTTTTTATAACAGCTGTATTGAGGTATAATTCACATACCTCAATTTTTAAATGTACAGTTCAGTGGTATATTCATATTAGTGTACCATCATCACTATAACCTAGAAACTCCATGTCAATTTTCAGTCCCGCCTCCATTCCCTGCTCCTCCTAGCCCCCAGCAACTACTAAGGTGCTTTCTGTCTCCATGGATTTGCCTATTATGGAAGTTTCATACAAGTGGAATGATACATTATGTGGCCTTTTGCATCTGGTTTCTATCATTTGTCATATTTTCAAGGTTAATCCATGTTGGAGCATATATCAGTACTTTCTTTTTATGGCTCTATAAAATTCCATTTTATGATATGCCACATTTTATTTATCCATTCATTAGTTGATGAACACTTGAGTTGTTTCACATTTGGCTATTATTTCAAAAAAGAATAACACCATTAACATTCATTCACAAGTTTCTGTGCACACATGATTTCAATTCTCTTGTGTATATACCCAGGAGTGGGATTGCTGAGTCATGTTTAACTATTAGAGCAACTGCCAAATTGTTTCCCAAAGCAGCAGCATCATCTTATAGCCCTAGAAGCACTGTGTGAGTGTTCCAATTTGTCTAAATCCTTGCCAACAATTGCTGCTGGTTTGTATTTTTGTTTTGTTTTTATGTTATCCATCCTAGTTGGTGTGAAGAGGTATCTCATTGCATCTTTGATTATTTGATGTTCCCTAGTGACTAATATTTTTGAGCACCTTTTAATGTGATTATTGGCCATTTATGTCTTCTTTAGAAAGATGTCAATTCAGATGCTTTGTCTATTTTTGTTGTTGTTGTAGGGCTATTTGTCTTTTTATTGTTAAACATTGAAAAATCCTTTATAAATTATTGATTCAAGTCTCTTACAAGATGTATGATTTGCAAATATTTTCTCATCCTGTGGGTTGTTTTTTTCAGTTTCTTTATAATATTTTTGAAATATAATTTTTTTATTTTAATAAAGCTCAACTCATCTTTTTAATTGCTTTTGTCAATTATGCTTTTGGTGCCATATCTAAAAAACTATTGCCTAATCCAAGGTCATGAAAATTTACTCCAATTTATTTTATTTTATTTTATTTTATTTTATTTATTTATTTTTGGCTGTGTTGGGTCTTTGTTGCTGCACGTGCGCTTCCTTTAGCTGTGGTGAGCGGGGGCTACTCTTTGTTGTGGTGTGCAGGCTTCTTATTGAGGTGGCTTCTCTTGTTGTAGAGCATGGGTTCTAGGCGCTTGGGCTTCAGTAGTTGTGGCACACAGGCTTGGTAGTTGTGGCTTGCGGGCTCTAGAGTGCAGGCTCAGTAGTTGTGGCACATGGGCTCAGTAGTTGTGGCTCATGGTTTAGTTTAGTTGCTAAACCATAGTTGCTCTGTGGCATGTGGGATCTTTCTAGACCAGGGCTCAAACCCATGTCCCCTGCATTGGCAGGTGGATTCTTAACAACTGTGCCACCAGGAATGTCCCAATGGTAACTTTTTCAGAGAAGATATTTTTAATTTTAATATGTCCACTTATAAATTTTTTCTTTTATGAATCATGCTTTCATTATTGTATCATGGTGTCAGAATTGTATTGTATCTGAAAACTAATTATCAAATTCAAGGTTACATAGATTGATTTCCTCCTATTTTTTCTTCTGTAGGTTTTATATTTATCTCTATGGCCCATTTTGCTAATTTTTCTAAAACTATATGAGTAATGTATATAAGTTTATTTTTTTTGCATACTGTTGTCCAATTTGTCCAGCACCATATGTTCAAAAGACTATCCTCCGTTGAATTGCTTTTACCCTTTGTCAAAGATCAGTTGGATATATACTGGGTAGCTCTATTTCTTGTGTCCCTATTTTGTTACACTGATCTATGTATCTATTCTTTTTCTAATACCACATTGTATTGATCGCTGTAGATTTATGCTTGTCTTGAAGTCAAATAATGTCAGTCCTCCAATTTTTTGGGTTTTTTTTCAATGCTTTGATAGCTACTCTGAGTATTCTGCCTCTCTACATAAACTATGAAATCATTTAGTTCATATCTACAAAATAGCCTGCAGAGATTCTGTTGGGATTGTATTAATCCTACAGATCAAGTTGGGAAGAACTGACATTTTAAAAATATTAGATCTTCCAATCCACAAACATAGACTATTTTTACATTTATTTAGATCTTAATTACTCTCATGAGTTTTGTAGTTTTCTGCATATAGATATTTAGATTTATACCTAATCATTTCATTTTCTGGGTGCTATTATAAATTATATTTTTTTATTTTGAATTTTGTTTGATTATTGTTGGTATATAGGAGAGCAATTAACTTTTGTAATAGAAACCTCTATCCTGCAAACTTGCTAAAGTTCTATAAGTGTTATGTTCGCTTACAAGTTCCAGAAGATTTTTATTATTATTCTTTTTTATACAGAAAAAATAAAAATTAGCAAAATTTTATAGTATGCAGTAACTTTTAACAAAGATTTAACAAAAGGATGTAGCATAAAATAATGGCTAGCAACTTGGGTTTGAAATTATAAATCTATGACTCTGCAACTTAGTAATGTAATCTTTCTAGGCTTCAGTTGTCTCCATTGTAAAACAGGAATATTAATAACTATCTTATAAATTGTTATGATTATTAAGAAAATATATGTTTTTAGCACAATTCTAAAGAAGCAAAGTTTAAAGAAGCAAAAACAAATCATAGAATTTAAACAAAAATAATAAACTAAAATAAGCATGTCATTTAAATATTGCTAAGTATTGACAGAATTAGGGTATGTCAAAACCAAAATATATATATGGACGTATAACTAATTTAATACATATAGTAGTTGAATAAAAGAGTAACTCTTTTTTTCCTCTCAATAAACTCAATCAATTTCAAATAGATCAAACAGTTATATGTATTTTTAAATCTAGAACATAAGATATAATATATATCCTAGTATAGAGAGAGAAATTGAGGAAATAGTGGATGTGGTCATTAGTCACAAAAGATATATGCAAATGTATAAAAATAAAATTTGTATATCAAAATATAAATTAGAAAGATACATTAAAAACTACACAATCAAGTAATAGTTTGATAAAGTGCTGATTTGTATATGACATCAGTTGTAGCAGTTTTGATATGTATGGACATGTGTATGAAGTTAATGAGAAACACTTTTTCTACTGCCCACCAAATAAGCTGTTTACACATGGCCTGAGGGACTTCTTGGCATATTTCACTTTTCAGAGGGAGGCATGGTGACCCAGACCAGTAAATAGGCTTTTCTGTTAAACAGACAACATGTCTTTCAGATTCTTTTGGAACGTTGGCTTAGTCTTATATGTAGCATAGTGAGTGTAAAATAAAATGAATTAAAAAAAAAAAAGGGCTTCCCTGGTGGCGCAGTGGTTGAGAGTCCGCCTGCCGATGCAGGGGACGAGGGTTCGTGCCCCGGTCCGGGAGGATCCCACATGCCGCGGAGCGGCTGGGCCCGTGAGCCATGGCCACTGAGCCTGTGCGTCCGGAGCCTTTGCTCCACAACGGGAGAGGCCACAGCAGTGAGAGGCCCGCGTACCACAAAAAAAAAAAAAAAAAAAAAAAAAAAAATCTGACCAAAGGTCTTCTTTGGGGAAAATAACTGTAAAAGGAAAAATAGTTATAATGTGTATAAAAGCGAAATTAGCCCTGCTAAAGTTCTCCTTTAAGGTACAGTAACACAAAACACAGAATGAGAGAGGGACGCCTTCCCCCTTGGCCAGAATCCTTTATACATGTTGGTACTGTGCACCCAGTACATCAGAGATGTGGGAGCAGTGGAGACCAAAGTGCCCTGTGGACCTGCAGCAATCTTAAGACACTTGTAAGACTCCCTTCTGATGACTCTGAAAAGCACCTCTCTGAGGGAGAGAATTTATAGGGGACTAAGTGACATCATTTAATATGCACTTAAGTGAGACAAGACAATATAATATGTATTATTAATTGATTTACTGTTTCTATTTGTGCCCACAGAATTGTACAATCTGAGTAAATTCTGTTTTCTAAAAGAAAAGAGTTAAGTTTACATAAATATTTCATAGGGGAGGAAAGAGAAAGAAATGGCTAGATATTATGTCACAAATTACAAATTTTAAATTAAAGAAATGTATAGATTTAGTAACACTTAATAGAAACGCAATTAAAAGACTTCTCTAGCACAATTTGAAAATGCATTTAAGTAGCTAAAGTAAACGAAAGTGATAAAAACCAACACTGCCAAGATTACTGATGACACTCAAATTTGGTTCACTCTTTCAGGAGAGCAAACACATATGTTACAAAAGCTAAAACTGCTCACATTTTCCCTAGTAAATTTTACTGTATGCATCTGAAATAGCTCATAATGGATTTTATTAAAAGTATAATGTATTCATAGATCTAAAGATAGTACTGTTTGTAATATTCTAAGATCAACACAACAGTACAGAAACACCTATGTATCTTGTGATAAACAATGGTACTCCATAAACACTGAAGTCCACAGGAAAAAATTATTGCATTATTTCTTCACATTCTGCAGTGTGTAGTGTATTATGCCAACCTGGAATGGTATCTATGTTGTCTCACAGCCAAGTGGTTTTCAAACTGCCTTGAATTAATATACACAGGAATAATAAGAGTGCTGTGACATTGGAATATGCATTTTTGAATACTGATGATTTCATTTTCTTAAGATCTGTCATGAAAATGCAGTTCAAATCCTGTGCCAGTGACCACAGAAAACAATTCCATGGAATGATCACCTTGTGATGCCACTTGATGAGGGTCACTCAGGTATGTAACACATTCAATTTGCTAAAATCAACTTAAAGATATGCTGTGAATTAAGATGTGATGTACGCTGTAATGGTTATATTTTAACAACTTTAATTATGCCTCATTTCTGGAAAGATTCCTGCAAGTAAAAATAAAATACTAACGCAACAAAAAAATAGTTTCTTCTGATAAATCAAAATAGACAAGAACTCTACACTGGAGAACAGATGCCTCCTGCCTCCTTCCCCTCTGCTCTTGAGCAGAAGAGGTTCATTGGTCTGCTAGTCATTCAAAAGGAGGACAGAAAGTGTTGTTTCAGAGCTGGTGTGGATAAAATAATATTTCTGGCTTTTGCATTATATGCCATATGCTACCTTATGATAGGACACCAAACACTGGATGGACAACAAAATAACTTGATATGAAAGAGGAAGACAGGTAATGGTCAGATAGCATGTCCTTCATAAGCTGAATTCTTTAACACATGTCAACATAGGTGTGAGAAAATTGACATGCTCATTTATACCACGTTAACATCTGTTGGCACAGTCCACAGGAAAATAAAAATCGGTGTGAGAAACTAGGTGATTATATGTGACAACGTAGAAAATATTTGTCATCTTTAGTCATTGTCTTTTGAAGTTGTATTTATTTTGTTGTTTTGAAATAAAGTATCAAATTAAACTCAGAGGAGTGGGTCTTTTTATAGTGAGTATATTTTCAGTTGAGATAAAAATAATTTGTGATCTGAATTGTCCAATAAGATGACTGAAGTCAGAGACCTAAAGGGCATTTAATCCAAATGAGCAGAAGCCTGAGGGATCTCTTTTAATTGCACCATTCCCACTTTCAGAGACATTCAGGTGGCACATAGAATCACAACGTCTATCCTTTCTGCTCTCATACATTCATTCCATTCTTAGAGTTGAGTTGGGAGAAATAACATCTTGTGTTTTAGAGTCAACTCTCTCACAGAAATGATCGAATTGTTTCTATTCTTAGAATTAGTCTAAATAAAATACCTTTTAAGTGACAAAGTTCTAGGTAACAATTTCGATGCCAAAAGCATCAGGAATCATTTATAGTTATAAATCAGAGCCATGATTCCAATTGTTAGTTTTGAATTCCAAATCTTTGTCAGCACAGACACGGAAAGCAGATAAATGTACATGTGCTTCTTACACATATATCTTGGAGAAAACAGATCTAAGACTGAGTTGAGCATGTGATTTTCACATAATAGTGAACAACATTTTAATAACTTATTTTACTCAACATGTTTTTGCTACTCCCACAGAATCCTTCATGTAAATTTGGTAATTGTTCACTTAGAAACTTCTGCAGACATTAATCTGCAACTTCTGGAATTAAATTTATCAAAACAACTGGGAAACTATTTGACAGGCAACAGGAAGAGAGGAAGAGTGCTTGGTGTATTCTGTTGTTGGAAGAATGAAGCATATAAAAATAATAAGATGTGGTTTCTACAAGAAGTCATCAAGATGAGAATTTCATACTCCAGTAAAATTCAATAAAAATATTTCCACTATTTTTGGAAGCTGAGTAATTAAATTAAGCACTCTTTTCAGCAAGACAGCATCTAGCATTTTAAAATTCAAGTCTCCAAGCTCTGATGAATTACAATAAAATGCAGTATAATAATTTTTGGTTTTAAAAGCCAATGTCCTAGCCCCACATGAAGGGACTTATACACAGTATATCACTGATTTTTGATTACAGATGCACTGGATATTCTCTTTAATGAATAAGTTTTTAATAATAAAAATATGTTTCTATCATTTTAATTTTAATCATGAAGTGCTCATGGGCTCCAGGATTCCTGACTGGGTTACATGGATAAACATAAAAACAAGTTATTCGGGGCCTCCCTGGTGGCGCAGTGGTTGAGAGTCCGCCTGCCGATGCAGGGGATACGGGTTCGTGCCCCGGTCTGGGAGGATCCCATATGCCGCGGAGCGGCTGGGCCCGTGAGCCATGGCCGCTGGGCCTGCGCATCCGGAGCCTGTGCTCCGCAACGGGAGAGGCCACAACAGTGAGAGGCCCGCATACCGCAAAAAGAAAAAAAAAAAAAAAAAAAAAAAGTTATTCATAATCTCTAGAGCAGCAATTATTCAGCTGAAATAATCCTTATAAGAAAGCTAAAAAACTGATCTAAATATCAAATAAAAATAGCTCTATTGAGTCAGTGTCCCCATCCCTTCCAACATATATCTGTTCTTTCTCTCTCTCAAATACAGGTGTGCATGTATATATATGCATAAATCGTATCAGATTTTATTTTTTTAACATCTTTATTGGAGTATAATTGCTTTACAATGGTGTGTTGCTTTCTGCTTTATAACTAAGTAAATCAGCTATACGTATACATATATCCCCATATCTTCTCCCTCTTGGTCTCCCTTCCACCCTCCCTATCCCACCCCTCTAGGTGGACACAGAGCACAGAGCAGATCTCCCTGTGCTATGTGGCTGCTTCCCACAGGCTATCTACTTTACATTTGGTAGTGTATATATGTCCATGGCACTCTCTCACTTCATCCCAGCTTACGCTTCCCCCTCCCCATGTCCTCAAGTCCATTCTGTACGTCTGTGTCTTTATTCCTGTCCTGCCCCTAGGTTCTTCAGACCTTTTATTTATTTATTTTTTAGATTCTATATATATGTGTTAGCATACGGTATTTGTTTTTCTCTTTCTGACTTACTTCATTCTGTATGACAGTCTCTAGGTTCATCCACCTCACTACAAATAACCCACTTTCGTTTATATTTATGGCTGAGTAATATTCCATTACATATATGTGCCACATCTTGTTTATCCATTAATCTGTCAATGGACACTTAGGTTGCTTCCATGTCCTGGCTATTGTAAATAGAGCTGCAATGAACATTGTGGTACATGACCCTTTTTGAATTATGCTTTTCTCAGGGTATATGCCCAGTAGTGGGATTGCTGGGTCATATGGCAGTTATATTTTTAGTTTTTTAAGGAACCTCCATACTGTTCTCCATAGTGGCTGTATCAGTTTACATTCCCACCAACAGTGTAGAGGGTTCCCTTTTCTCCACACTCTCTCCAGCATTTATTGTTTGTAGATTTTTTGATGATGGCCATTCTGACTGGTGTGAGGTGATACCTCATTGTAGTTTTGATTTGCATTTTCTAATGATTAGAGATGTTGAGCATCCTTTCATGTGTTTGTTGGCAATCTGTATATCTTCTTTGGGGAAATGTCTATTTAGGTCTTCTGCCCATTTTTGGATTGGGTTGTGTGTTTTCTTGATATTGAGCTGCATGAGCTGTTTGTATATTTTGGAGATTAACCCTTTGTCAGTTGCTCTGTTTGCAAATATTTTCTCCCGTTCTGAGGGTTGTCTTTTAGTCTTGTTTATGGTTTCCTTTGCTGTGCAAAAGCTTTTAAGTTTCATTAGGTCCCATTTGTTTACTTTTGCTTTTATTTCCATTTCTCTAGGAGGTGGGACAAAAACGATCTTGCTGTGATTTATGTCATAGTATTCTGCCTATTTTTTCCTCTAAGAGTTTTAGAGTGTCTGGCCTTATATTTAGGCCTTTAATCCATTTGGAGTCTATTTTTGTGTATGGTGTTAGGGAGTGTTCTAATTTCATCCTTTTACTAGTGGCTGTCCAGCTTTCCCAGCACCACTTATTGAAGAGGCTGTTTTTTCTCCATTGTATATTCTTGCCTCCTTTGTCAGACATTAGGTGACCATATGTGTGTGGGCTTATCTCTGGGCTTTCTATTCTGTTTCATTGATCTATATTTCTGTTTTTGTGCCACTACCATACTGACTTTATTACCTTAGCTTTGTAATATAGTCTGAAGTCAGGGAGCCTAATTCCTCTAGCTCCATTGTTCTTTCTCAATATTGCTTTGGCTTTGGGGTCTTTTGTGCTTCCATACAAATAGTGATTTTTTTTGTTCTAGTTCTGTGAAAAATGCCATTGCTAGTTTGATAGGGATTGCATTGAATCTGTAGGTTGCTTTGGGTAGTATAATCATTTTTACAATGTTGATTCTTCCAATCCAAGAACATGGTATATCTCTCCATCTGTTTGTATCATCAGTGTCTTATAGTTTTCTGCATATAGAATTTTGTCTCCTTAGGTAGGTTTACCCTAAGGTATTTTATTCTTTTTGTTGCAATGGTAAATGGGAGTGTTTCCTTAATTTCTCTTTCAGATTTTTCAGCATTAGTGTATAGGAATGCAAGAGATTTCTGTGCATTAATTTTGTATCCTGCTACTTTACCAAATTAATTCATTAGCTCTAGTAGTTCTCTGGTAGCATCTTTAGGATTCTCTATGTATAGTATCATGTCATCTGCAAACAGTGACAGTTTTACTTCTTCTTTTCTGATCTGGATTCCTTTTATTTTTTTTCTCTGATTGCTGTGGCTAAAACTTACAAAACTATGTTGAATAATATTTGTGAGAGTGAGCAACTTTGTTTTGTTCCTGATCTTCGTGGAAATGGTTTCAGTTTTTCACCACTGAGGATGATGTTGGCTGTGGGTTTGTCATATATGGCCTTCATTATGTTGAGGTAAGTTCCCTCTATGCCTACTTTCTGGAGGGTTTTTATCATAAATGGGTATGAATTTTGTCAAAGCTTTTACTGCATCTATTGAGATGATCATATTGTTTTTCTTCTTCAATTTGTTAATATGGTGTATTACATTGATTTATTTGTGTATATTGAAGAATCCTTGCATTATTGGGATAAACCCCACTTGATCATGTGTATGATCCTTTAAATGTGTGGTTGGATTCTGTTTGCTAGAATTTTGTTGAGGATTTTTGCATCTCTGTTCATCAGTGATATTGGCCTGTACTGTTCTTTTTTTCTGACACCTTTGTCTCTTTTTGGTATCAGGGTGATGGTGGCCTGGCAGAATGAGTTTGGGAGTACTCCTCCCTCTGCTATATTTTGGAAGAGTTTGAGAAGGATAGGTGTTAGCTCATCTCTAAATGTTTGTTAGAATTCACCTGTGAAGCCATCTGGTCATGGGGTTTTGCTTGTTGGAAGATTTTTAATCACAGTTTCAATTTCAGTGCTTGTGACTGGTCTGTTCATATTTTTTATTTCTTCCTGGTTCAGTCTCAGAAGGTTGTGCTTTTTTAAGAATTTGTCCATTTCTTCCAGGTTGTCTACTTTATGGGCATATAATTGCTAGTAGTAATCTCTCATGATCCTTTGTATTTCTGCAGTGTCACTTGCTACTTCTTTTTCATTTCTAATTCTATTCATTTGAGTCTTCTCCCTTTTTTTCTTCATGAGTCAGGCTAATGGTTTATCAATTTTGTTTATCTTCTCAAAGAAATAGCTTTTAGTTTTACTGATCTTTGTTATTGTTTCATTTTTTTTTCATTTATTTATGATCTGATCTTTATGATTTCTTTCCTTCTGCTAACTTAGGGTTTTTTTTGTTCTTCTTTCTCTTATTCGTTTTAGGTGTCATGTTAGTTTGTTTTTTTTTGAGATGTTTCTTGTTTTTCGAGGTTGGATTATATTGCTATAAACTTCCCCCTTAAAAATGCTTTTCCTGCATCCCATAGGTTTTGGTTTGTCATGTTTTGTCATTTATTTCTCGGTATTTTTTGATTTCCTCTTTGATTTCTTCAGTGACCTCTTGGTTATTTAGTAGTCTATTGCTTTGCCTCCATGTGTTTGTATTTTTTACAGATTTTTTTCCTGTACTTGATATCAAGCTTCATAGCATCTGGTTGGAAGAGATGCTTGATATGATTTCAATTTTCTTAAATTTACCAGGCTCGATTTGTGACCCAAGGTATGATCTATCCTGGAGAATGTTCCATGAGAACTTGAGAAGAAAATGTATTCTGTTATTTTGGATGAAATGTGCTATAAATATCAATTAAGTCCATCTTGTTGAATGTGTCATTTAAAGCTTGTGTTTCCTTATTTATTTTCATTTTGGATGATCTGTCCATTGGTGAAAGTGTGGTGTTAAAATCCCCTATTATGACTGTATTACTGTTGATTTCCCCTTTTATGGCATTCGCCTTATGTATTGAGGTGCTCCTATGTTGGGTGCATAAATATTTACAATTGTTACATCTTCTTCTTGGATTGATCTCTTGATCATTATGTAGTGTCTTTTGTCATCTCTTATAATAGTCTTTATTTTAAAGTCTATATTGTCTTATATGAGAATTGTTACTCCAGCTTTCTTTTGATTTCCATTTGCATGGAATATCATTTTCCATCCCCTCACTGCAGTCTGTATGTGTCCCTAGGTGTGAAGTGGGTCTCTTGTGGACAGGAGATATAGGGGTCTTGTTTTTGTATCCATTCAACCAGCCTATGTCCTTTGGCTGGAGCATTTAATCCATTTACATTTAAGGTAGTTATCGATATGTATGTTCTTATTACTATTTTCTTAACTGTTTTGGGTTTGTTACTGTAGGTCTTATCCTTCTCTTGTGTTTCCTGTGCAGAGAAATTCCTTTAGCATTTGTTGTAAAGCTGGTTTCATGGTGCTGAATTATTTTAGCCTTTGCTTGTCTGTAAACGTTTCAGTTTCTCCATCGAATCTGAATGAGATCCTTGTTGGGTACAGTAATCTTGGTTGTAGGTTTTTTCCCTTTCATCACTTTAAATATGTCCTGCCACTTCCTTCTGGCTTGCAGAGTTTCTGCTGAAAAATCAGCTGTTAACCTTATGGGGATTCCCTTGTATGCTATTTGTTGTTTTTCCATTGCTGCTTTTAATGTTCTTTCTTTGTATTTAATTTTTGATAGTTTGATTAATATGTGTCTTTGCATGTTTCTCCTTGGATTTATCCTGTATTGGGACTCTCTGTGCTTCCTGGACTTGATTGACTATTTCCTTTCCCATGTTAGGGACGTTTTCAACTATAATCTCTTCAAATATTTTCTCAGTCCATTTCTTTTCCTGTTCTTCTTCTCGGACCCTATAATTCGAATGTAGGTGCATTTAATGATGTCCCAGAGGTCTCTGAGACTGTCCTCAGTTCTTTTCATTGTTTTTTCTTTATTCTGCTCTGTGGTAGTTATTTCCACTATTTTATCTTCCAAGCACTTATCCATTCTTCGGCCTCAGTTATTCTGCTATCAATTCCTTCTAGAGAGTTTTAAATTTCATTTATTGTGTTGTTCATCACTGTTTGCTTGCTCCTTAGTTCTTCTAGGTCCTTGTTAAACCTTTCTTATCTTTTCTCCATTCTATTTCCAAGATTTTGTATCATCTTCACTATCATTACTCTGAATTCTTTTTCAGGTAGACTGCCTATTTCCTCTTCATTTGTTTTGGTCTGCTGGGTTTTTGCTTTGCTCCTTCATCTGCTGTGTATGTCTGTCTTCTTGTTTTACTCAACTTACTGTGTTTGACGTCTCCTTTTCACAGGCTGCAGGTTCATAGTTCCCATTGTTTTTGGTGTCTGCCCCCAGTGGGTGAGGTTGGTTCATTGGGTTGTATAGGCTTCCTGGTGGAGGGGACTGGTGCCTGTGTTCTGGTGGATGAGGTTGGATCTTGTGTTTCTGGTGGGCAGGACCACATCTGGTGGTGTGTTTTGGGGTGTCTGTGAACTTATTATTTTAGTCAGCCTCTCTGCTAATGGGTGGGGCTGTGCTCCTGTCTTCCTAGCTGTTTGGTGTAGGGTGTCCAGTACTGTAGCTTGTGGTCGTTGAGTGGAGCTGGGTCTTAGCGTTAAAATGGAGATTTCTGGGAGAGCTTTTGCCATTTGATATTATTTGGGGCCGGGAGGTTGCTGGTGGAGCAATGTCCTGAACTCGGCTCTCCCACCTCGGAGGCACAGGCCTGACATGCGGCCAGAGCACCAAGACCCTGTAAGCCACATCGTCTGTCTGAGCTTCAGGATCCTCATTCATAAAATGGGGATAATACCACCACCTAGTTTCTTGGCTCCAGCAAGACACCAGCTGCCTTCCTCACATCAGGAACTCTCCACGCCACAAATTCAAATCAATGTAGCTTTAAGTAAGGAGGTTACTCAAAATGTATTTTTTTCTTCTGCCAAGGGACTGGCCAATGTGCAAATAGAAGCTTCTCTATCAATCTGTCTCCCTAACTGAATAAGACATGGAGAAAATCTGTAGTCAACCACGATGTATATGGATCATGAGCAAGAAATTCTTTCTTGTTATTTTATACCCCTGAGATGCTGGGGTGATTAGCTTTCATAAAATAATTTAGTCTATCATGATGAAGAAATCATGGGATTAGTTGCTTAGTCACTGTCATAGGGAACTTATGTTGGAGAGAGCTATTGTGTCATACCAATATATAAGTTGATGGTTAACCTATAGACTGGCTAACTTTTAGTCACATAGCTAATGCTATTTAGTCAGCTGTGGCCAGCAGAGAAGGTTCAGGTAGCAACCTACGTGATGATGTGCATGATGATGTAGTCATAAAGAGTATGTGAAAAGTGTGCTGTGGGCATGGCATGCATTTTTAATAAAAGAGTCATTTAAAACAACAAACACCTATTGTATAGCACAGTGAACTATATTCAGTATCTTGTAGTAACCTACAATGGAAAAGAACCTGAAAAAGAATATATATATATGTTTATATATACACATATATATTTATATTTATATATATGCATGTATAAGTGAATCATTTTTCTGTACACCTGAAACATTGTGAATCAACTATACTTCAATAGAAATAAAATAAAATCTAAAAATTGTTTAAAATTCATTTAAATGAAAAGCCAACTTGTCTGTTTAATATAGATCCAGAAATGCATGCAATGTAGACACATACCCAGGAAAATAGTATTTTTCAATTTAGAAAATAAGTCCCTTCATAATTCTGACTACTATATCCATGTGCTAAATGTCATTGTGACATAATTTTAAGATTCATGCAACAAATTTTAACCTATAGAGATTACTTTTATAATGAAATCCTTTCTATTTTTCTTTTTTGTGAGATAAAATATCATCGGTGGTAGTTTCAATGTGACCTTTATTCAAAGTTGCCACTATTATGCTGCACTAAAATATACAAAAAATGTACTGCCAGATAGAACTGTAGAAAAGAAAAAATCACTAATCACACCATGCAAATATCCAGACACTTTACATGTTTATGAATTTTCATTCACTCATTCATTTTTTTCATGCCATCATTTGATCAGTGAATATTTATTGTTTATTATGTGCCAAGAACTATGATAAGTATTTGAACGGCATCAGTAAAATACACACAAGTCCATGTGCAGCTCTTTCAGCATAGTTGCCACCAAACTAATAAGCAAAAACTTCAGATTCCATTAACTCTTATGTGCATTTCAACTAAGATTTTCAGTCAAATACACCAAAATTTCAAAAAAAAAAAAAAAAAAAACAGAGACTAGATCATAGTTATTCCAACCACGAAAAGAAATGACAATTATGTGATGCAATAGAAACGCCAATTATATTAGAATATACAAATGTAGCAAGTCAACATGTTGTACACCTAAAATTACACAACATTATGTCAAATATATTTCAATACACAAAAGTCAAACAATTCAAAGGAAAACAAAGAGAAAGTGGGATAAATACAGATTTTTCACTAGAAAGAATAATCTAACAGTAAAGTGCTGAGTAATATAAAGTAATGGAGGATCTTTAAAAATTTAAAGGGGATAGTAGAAAGAGAAATTAAATATAATGATGCAGAGCAAATACAATAGGGTAAGGCCAAATAAAGTTTTTTCTTATCAAAGAAGGGAAACTCAAAGTTCTTGATTCTGGATATGGAAAATTTCAAGAAGTGAGGAGTTCAGCTAGTGACTATACCTTAATTAGGATCAAAATAAATCTTAGCTTAATGGGATAAAATTTATGCTTACCCCAAGATTATTTGTTTTTCATAAATTAATTTTTCTCTTGATAATAGAAGCAGGTTGCTAAATAGTTGGAACTAAGAGAGAAAAGCTCAGCAGTTTTTTATAAGCCATATCACAAGGATTCGAAAGATGATAAAACTGATAATGTATCAGATTTTACATCATTACTTGTCTGTATTTGGCAGGTATATATGCACTCTATTATATTGTTTTCTCTTCTGAATACCTAACTCTTTTCCTAAAGGAGCAACTCAGCATATATTTCCAGACAACTTAATACAACTGGATTTTGATGGATATTTGAGTAGAAAAAATAACTTGGGAACAACATTCTTGTCTGACAAACTTGCAGTCAACTTATTTGTTATGTGGTAAGGTAAAAAGTCCACTGTTTCAAAGGAGAGATGATACCAGTGCAATTTCATTGGTACCCATTTTATTTTTTCTCCCACCTAGTTAAGTATGGAGAATGTATTGCACAATAAATATAGAGTGTGGGGTCATCTTTACTATGAAACTATAAGTATTTTGTCTGGAAAATGCACCGTGGTACAAAACAACATATAATAGTAACCATTTAAATAGTATTTAAAAGTAGTATTTCACTGGAAAATAAATGAAGTATAAGCATTTAGGTCATATCTTAATATGAGAGTAAGGAGTTAAAATGATTATCTATAATGTACACATAATGATATGATTTGTTTCAGTTAATTTGAAACATAAAAATATCTTTTCCAAAGGAAACAAAAACACTAATTTGAAAATATATATGCACTCCTATGTTCATTGCAGCTTTATTCACAATAGGCAAGATATGTAAGCAACCTAAGTGCCTATGAATAGACGAATGAATAAAGAAGACATGACATACATATATACACAATGGAATATTATTCAGCCATAAAAAGAATGATATCTTGCCATTTGAGATTACATGGATGGACTTAATGGGTATTATGCTAAGTGAAATAAGTCAGAGAAAAACAAATCTGATTTCACTTATATATGGAATCTAAAAAGCAAAACAAATATACAAACATAACAAAACAGAAACAGAGTTTACATACAGTTAACAAACTGGTGGTTGCCAAAGGGTATGGGAGGATGAATGAAACAGGTTAGGGAAATTAGGGGTACAAACTTCCAGTTTTAAAATAAATGAGTCACAAAGATCAAATGCACAGCATGGGGAACATAGTGAATAATAATGTAATATCTTTGTATGGTCACAAAGGTGATCAAAAGGTACAAACTTCCAGTTATAAGACAGATATGAGGTATGTAATGTACAGTATGATTAATATAATTAAAACTGCTGTATGTTATATGTTAAAGTTGTTAAGAAAGTAAGTCCTCAAATGGACAGATCATCCAGACAGAAAAATAATAGGAAACACAAGCCCTAAATGACACATTAGACCAGACAGACTTAATTGATATTTATAAGACATTCATCTGAAAGCAGCAGAATACACTCTCTTCTCAAGTGCACATGGAATATTCTCCAGGACAGATCACATCTTGTGTCACAAATCAAGCCTTGGTAAGTTTAAGAAAATTGAAATCATATCAAGCATCTTTTCCAAGCATAACGCTGTGAGATTAGAAATCAACTACAGGGAAAAAACTGTAAAAAACACAAACACATGGAGGTTAACAATAAGCTAGTAAATAACCAATGGATCACTGAAGAAATCAAAGAGGGACTCAAAAAAATACGTAGAAACAAATGACAATGAAAACACAATGACCCAAAACCTATGGGATGCAGCAAAAGCAGTTCTAAGAGGAAAGTTTATACTAATACAATCCCACCTCAAGAAACAAGACAGGGCTTCCCTGGTGGTGCAGGGGTTGAGAGTCCACCTGCTGATGCAGGGGACACGGGTTCGTGCCCCGGTCCAGGAAGATCCCACATGCCACAGAGTGGTGGGCCCATGAGCCATGGCCGCTGAGCCCACGCATCCGGAGCCTGTGCTCCACAATGGGAGAGGCCACAACAGTGAGAGGCCTGCGTACTGCAAAAAAAAAAAAAAAAAAAGAAACAAGACAAATCTCAAATAAATAACCTAGCCTTACACCTAAAGCAACTAGAGAAAGAAGAACAAACAAAACCCAAAGTTAGTAGAAGGAAAGAAATAAAAAAGATCAGAGCAGATATAAATGATATAGAAATGAATAAAACAATAGCAAAGATCAATGAAACTAAAAGCTGGTTCTTTGAGAAGATAAAAAAAACTGATAAACTTTTAGCCAGACTCGTCAAGGAAAAAAGGGAGAGGACTCAAATCAATAAAATTAGAAATGAAAAATGAGAAGTTCCAACTGACACCTCAGAAATAAAAAGGATCATAAGAGAATACTACAAGCAACTGTATGCCAATAAAATGGACAACCTGGAAGAAATGGACACATATCTAGAAAGGTACAAGCTTCCAAGACTGAACCAGGAAGAAAGAGAAAATATGAACAGACCAATCACAAGTAATGAAATTGAAAATGTGATTAAAGATCTTCCAACAAGCAAAACACCAGGACTAGATGGCTTCACAGGTGAATTCTATCAGATATTTAGAGAAGAGCTTACATATATCCTTGTCAAACTCTTCCAAAAATTGCAGAGAAAAGAATATTTTCAAGCACATTCAAGAGGTCACCATCACCCTGATACCAAAACCAGACAAAGATATAACAAAATAAGAAAATTAAAGACCAATATCACTGATGAACATAGATGCAAAAATCCTCAGCAAAATACTAGCAAACAGAATCCACCAACACATTAAGGAATCATATGCCATGATAAATTGGGATTCATCCAACATTTTTCAGTATACACAAATCAATCAATACCAAATCAACAAATTGAAGAGTAAAATGATATGATCATCTCAGTAAATACAGAAAAAGCTTTTGACCAAATTCAACACCTATTTATGAGAAAAACTCTCCAGAAAGTGCACAAACAGGGAAATTACCTCAACATAATAAAAGCCATATATGACAAACCCAGCAGCAAACATCATTCTCAATGGTGAAAAACAGAAAGCATTTCCTCTAAGATGAGGAACAAGACAAGGATGTCCACTATCATCTCTATAATTCAACATAGTTTTGTAAGTTTTAGCCACAGCAATCATATAAAAGAAAGAAATAAAGGGAATCCAGGTCAGAAAAGAAGAAGTAAAACAGTCACTGTTTGCAGATGACATGATACTATACACAGAAATTCCTAAACTTGTCACCAGAAAACTACTAGAGCTGATCAATGAATTTAGTAAAGTCTCAGGATACAAAATTAATAGACAGAAATCTCTTGAATTCCTGTACACTAACAACGAAAGATCAGAAAGAGAAATTAAGGAAACTATCCCATTTATCATTGCAACAAAAAGAATAAAATACCTAGGAATAAACCTATTTAAGGGGGCAAAAGACCTGTACTGAGAAAACCGTAAGATACTGATGAAAGAAATCAAAGACAACACAAACAGATGGAGAGATATACGATGTTCTTGGACTGGAAGAATCAACATTGTGAAAATGACTCAACTACACAAAGCAATCTACAGATTCAATGCAATCCCTATCAAATTACCAATGGCATTTTTCACAGAACTAGAACAAAAATTTTCACACTTTGTATGGAAACACAAAAGACCCCGAATAGCCAAAGTCATCTTGAGAAAGAAAAATGGAGCTGGAGGATTCAGGCTCCCAGACTTCAGACTATACTACAAAGCTACAGTAATCAAGACAGTATGGTACTGGAACAAAAACAGAAACATGGATCAATGGAACAGAGTAGAAAGCCCAGAGATAAGCCCATGCACCTACGGTCACCTAATCTATGACAAAGGAGGCAAGAATATACAATGGAGAAAAGACAGCCTCTTCAATAACTGGTGCTGGGAAAACTGGACAGCTACATGTGAAAGAATGAAATTAGAACACTCCCTAACAACATACACAAAAATAAACTCAAAATGGATTAAAGACCTAAATGTAAGTCTAGACACTATAAAACTCTTAGAGGAAGACATAGGCAGAACACTCTATGACATAAATCACAGCAAGATCCTTTTTGACCCATCTCCTAGAGAAATGGAAATAAAAACAAAAATAAACACATGGGACCTAATGAAACTTAAAAGCTTTTGCACAGCAAAGGAAACCATAAACAAGATTAAAAGACAACCCTCAGAATGGGAGAAAATATTTGCAGATGAAGCAACTGACAAAGGATTAGTCTCCAAAATATACAAACAGCTCATGCAGCTCAATATCAAAATAACAAGCAACCCAAACAAAAACTGGGCAGAAGACCTAAATAGACATTTCTCCAAAGAAGGCATACCAATGGCCAACAAACTCATGAAAAGATGCTCAACATCACTAATTATTGGACAATTGCAAATCAAAACTACAATGAGTTTTCACCTCACACTGGTCAGAATGGCTATCATCAAAAAATCTACAAACAGTAAATGCTGGAGGGGGTGTGGAGAAAAGGGAACCCTCTACACTGTTGGCGGGACTATAAATTGATACAGCCTCTATGGAGGATAGTATGGAGGTTCCTTAAAAAACTAAAAATAGAACAACTGTATGACCCAGCAATCTCACTCCTGGACATATAACTAGAGAAAACCATAATTGAAAAAGATACATGCACCCCAGTGTTCATTGAAGCACTATTCACAAAAGTCAGGACATGGAAGCAACTTAAATGTCTATCAACAAAGAAATGGATAAAGAAGATGTGGTACATATATACAATGGAATATTACTCAGCCATAAGAAGGAATGAAATTGGGTCATTTGCAGAGACGTGGATGGACCTAGAGACTCAAACAGAGTGAAGTAAGCCAGAAAGAGAAAAACAAATATCGTATATTAACACATATATGTGGAATCTATAAAATGTTATAGATGAACTTATTTGCAAAGCAGAAATAGAGACACGGATGTAGAGAACAAACATATGGATACCAAGGAGGGAGGAGGGGGATGAATTGGGAGATTGGGATTGACATATATACACTACTATGTATAAAACAGACAACTAATGAGAACTTACTATTTAGCACAAGGAACTCTACTCAGTCCTCTGTGGTGACCTAAATGGGAAGGAAATCCAAAAAAGAGGACATATATGTATATGTATATGTATATGTATATGTATATGTATATGTATATGTATATGTATAGCTGATTCACTTTGCTGTATAGCAGAAACTAACACAACATTGTAAAGCAACTATACTACAATAAAAATTAATTAAAAAACAAAGTCCTAAGACTTCTCATCGCAAGGAAAATATAATTTTTCCTCTTCTTTTATTTTGTATCTAATGAGATGATGGATGTTCATTAAACTTATTGTGGTAATCTTTTCCTGATGTATGTCAAACCACTATACTTTACACCGTAAACATACACAGAGCTATATGTCAATTATATCTCAATAAATCTAGAAGAATAAAACATAAAAGTTCACGTCGGATTATCTAATGTATCCAGTTATGTTAGAAGGCTTAAATTTAGCCAATATTACCCATACACTGTTTAAACACTTTTAAAAATGATTTTCTTGTTATATATGAGTCTTCCTTTGGAAAAAATATTATAGCAATTATTTTATTTTTTTATACTTGAATTAAGTCACTGTTTTAAAATACAGTCATAAGTCCCTTTTACGATAATTATAGAAGTTCTATATCTTGAAGAAGGGCAAGTGTTGCTTGATTCACCTGAGATACTCAAGGTCTGCCCTCATGGGCACATACACCTCAGGAGCTTGGCTATCCTCCAACTTGGGCAATTACTCTCTGCCTGCTTTTGTTCTTACTGCCATCTCAGTTAATGCTCTTTTTAAAGCTTTCCATTCTTCCCTGCAATATTGTACAGCCTTTAGAATTGCCCTATAGTGTTCCTTTGTTTAATCTTTAAAATATCCATTGGTTAACTTTTGCTTCCAATATGAGGGTGTAAAGACATCTTTTAAGATAAAGGTTTTCATTGCTGCATATTTAAAGATGATCTGGAAAACAGACTATGTTAAACAACATTCGGTTCCCACTTCTAGCCTACCAGTAAATGAAAGGGTATAAAGCTAATTTTAATGACAATTCTTAATTAAATTTGTAATTTTCTTTTTTATTATTAACTACTTCTTACTTTTATTAAACAAAAAAATCTCTAAATAGTCTATTTCTCTGTCAAATCTTTTTTTAACACAAGTCATAAAATGCACTTGTGAGCATCATGTCGGAAATGGAAAAAAAAAGCCTAAAAGATGCTTATTTTTCTAGAGAAGAGTGGACAATTAAAGTGAAATGTAGGGAGAACAGATGTCTGACATAATAAAAATCTGGATATAAGGCTCCATAAAACTTTATCAATTATGTTGAAATGCATATGGTAATCTGAGTCTAAGATTAATTAAACAAATTCTGATTGGTTATATTGAAAATATAAGGGATTATTTAAAATTTGAATAGGTAAATTTTCATGATTGAAAAAGTAAATATTCTTTAATTTTTTTACACTATTAATACACAGCATACTTTGAAAGCTGATGTTGGTAAAACAAATAACGATTCATCTACAAATTAAGCTAAGCAGAATAAATAACAGTAGAGTCTAATATGCATTATTTTCAGACACTGAGGTATTCTGGGCCATTTTATTTTTTAAAATAACTCAAAGGCAAAAATACATTTAGGGATGATGCACTCTTTTGCCTGCCTTCAGCTATGAAGAACAAAAAGCCTTTTTCAAATAAACTTGGAGAAAAACGGAAACATTATCACATATAGCAGGACGTTCCAAAGAAGGACAAGTACCAATATGGTAAATCTGGGTTCTGTCTCTTGATGATTCTCTGTTTCACCTTGTGTATCATGCTAGCACTGCCTCAGACTCATTTTCATGTTTGCAAGGTGGCTATTAGCAGAACCTAGGGCAACTGGCTCTTTTTCATATCTAGTGTGAAAGAAAGGAGACTTCTCCAGTAAAGATGAAAGATTTTTTTTTCATTTGTATCAGGCCAATATAAGACATGTACCTACCTTTAATTAGTAACATTTACCTTGGGAGTACCCTGTTCTATGTCCTCATTCAACTTGGTCTGTTTCTACTTTAATTATAGACAAGTGCGATTGTGTACACTGCCTGGACTGGAGGATGAGTTTAGCTTGTTATGATATACAAGGTCTCTGTAGCGTAAGAGCAGCCAATTGAACAAAACAGAGATTCTTTTAAAAAGTAGGAGAAAATAAATTTCCATTTAGCAAGTGATAGCATCTACTACAGAGGGAGTTTTATTTTTTATATTAAAGAAAACACTGAATAAAGTGACCCAGGTGGAAATAAACAGATTCCATAAATTTATGGCATTTGAAAATACTTGCAATATGTTGTCAGGGATATTTAAATTTTTACTATGTATTCAATAAATATATTTTTACAACTTAGTATGTGTTGGGAATTCATAGATAATGGCCATTAACAATAACATCTGAGCACAAGTAGTCTAGAGGAGCAGTAGAAAATGTACACAACAGAGTAATATGGTATTTACTACACCAATCTGGGATCCAAACCTTCTATAAACTCACTGTAGTGAGTGTACTCAAGTAACTTTGTGACTCTGTTCCAGCTGGCTATCCTTGGTGATGTAGTTAGTCATCCTGGGTGAATCATCCACCTGGATAACACCACCAATTTACCCCATTTCCTCACAGCATGGCCTGATGGCCTTCTAGATTTAGGGATCTACTTCAGGACATTTACTCAGAAAAACTGGATTTGAAACTAAGCCTTTGTGTGCTTAAACTTTTTTTTTTTTAAGTGTATGAAATCATGCTGGCTAGAAAAGGAAATGAAGCCTATGTGCATTAAAAAAGAAGATTTGCAAAGACAAGCCACAATACAAGACAGTTAATTCTGATGATATTTGTTTCCCTAGCTCTAGTTTTTCCTGAGCCTCAACCTCATTACTGTCCTTGAATTCCTCAAGCCACCATTTTATTAAATTAACCTTTTTGCTTAAACTGTCTTGAGTCCTGCTTCTCTAACTTCTGATGGATTGATTCCCAAATAATATAGGCCACGTGTGCAAATAATTATTGTTATATTTGTGACGCACTTCAGGCATTTCACATGATGCAATATTAGGTCTCAAAGTTAATTTAAGCTACACTTTGGGGGCAATCAGTACCCTCCCTGCTCAGGTAATTTCAATCCAGCAGTATGCATCTACGAATTAATTACAAAGCCACACTCAGGGAAGGCTATATGCAGGGAAATACAGACAGTTCCTGACTTATGATGCTTCAACTTACAATTTTTCCATTTACGATGGTACAAAATTTTATGCATTCAGTAGAAATGATACTTCAAATTTTGAATTTTGATCTTTCCCTGTGCTAGCAATATGCCCTATGATGCTCTCTCATTGATGCTAGGCAGCCACAGCTTCCAGTCAGCCCCACAATCAGCAGGGTAAACAACTGATACACTTACAATCACTCCGTACCCAGACAAACATTCTGTTTTTCACTTAGAGTACAGTATTCAATAAATTACATGAGATATTCAATACTTGTTATTTAAAAAAGGCTTTGTGTTAGATGATTTTGCTCAGTTGTTGGTTAATGTAAGTGTTCTGAGCATGTTTAATGGCGGCTAGGCTAAGCTGGGATATTTAGTAGGTTAGTGTATTAAATGAACTTTCGACTTACAATATTTTCAGGATGTTACCACATTCTAAGTCAAGGAACAGCTGTAATTACCATGTTTCCTTCAGCTATTTGTGCCATATAACTTCGCCAAAGTCCAAAGGAAGACAAAAGTGAACTTCGGGCTTCCCTGGTGGCGCAGTGATTGAGAGTCCGCCTGCCGATGCAGGGGACACAGGTTCGTGCCCCGGTCCGGGAAGATCCCACATGCCGCGGAGCAGCTAGGCCCTTGCCGTGAGCCATGGCCGCTGAGCCCGCGCGTCCAGAGCCTGTGCTCCACAACGGGAGAGGCCACAGCAGTGAGAGGCCGGTGTACCGCAAAAAAAAAAAAAAAAAAAAGAGTGAATTTCAAAACTTATCTGGCTCTACTGTTTGGGATTTTAAAAAAGTGTACCTATATTTAAATATAGAGTGTATTTTTCCAAGTTTTTATTGCTTCTTGAGGTAGTTATTAACACAGCTAATAGAATATTTATAGCTCCTTGTCCTATCCATACGGTAGTATTTCACTTTCTGGCCCCCTTACGTGTGATTAGGTATACTGACTAGTTCTGGCTAAGGGGTTGTAGCTAAAAGTGACATGCTTACTTCTGGGCCTAGCATCCCCCCAACTTTGGTTTGAGCTCAAACAATACTGGAGATTGTGGTGGCCCCATAAACATGTGTCCCTGAGATAATGTGCTGAGCTAAGAGCTAATTGATTAGAATTAAGTAACTGAATCTTTCACTTGACTGTGAAAATTTAGGAAACATTTTTAATAACCAAAAAGTCACCAAATTTTACCACATTTTTCCACAGTTTTAAAAGACAAGCAGTGTTTTCATCTCTAGATAACAGCTTGCAACACAGATGTACACATTAGTTTACACCTGTATAATGCTTTAAACTCGCATTACTGGAGACCTTCAGCCAAAATCCCTGTGTGTGTTTTGAAAAAGTTTCCTCTCTGATTGATGTGAACAATTGATTTTTGTTTAAATGTATTTAACATTTGAGAAGCTATCCATCAATGAAAGAAATAGCACAATAAAAAGATCAGTCCTCTGAGCCTCATGTAGGAAGGGGAAAAATACACCCGATTGTGGGAAATTTCAGTGAGTGAGAATAAATTAAGTAAAGTTCATCTTCCATCTGGGGTTTTTGTCAATATTTTATGCCATCTTGAATGGAAAGGAGAGAAGGAAATTCACACTATTATGCAGTTATTATTTGTTAAATACTATCTGCAGTAATGCAATAAAGGTTTCCTGCTTAAGAGTATTTGATATATTATTAATTATAAGGAACCTAGAATTAGTTATATTAAATTTGCAGAAAGAATATGCTTACTGACTCTTCAGATGTAGTCCAAATATAATTTAAAAATTGTAGTAAATATTGGCTTTCATTACTTATTTGTTAAAAACACACATAAAATTACATTTACTCCTTTTTCAAATATTATAAATATTTTTCCCTGTCTCATATGTTCTTTGAAGTTAAAACCATCCTACTGTGACCTTTTTAGTATTCTGTAATTTGATTCGCTTGCCATGCCCAACTTTTCCTGTTTACCACCCCAGAAATTTATGATTGGAACAGACAACCAGTCAAAATGTAGAATACTGAAAAGGTCAAAACAGTTGAATTTATTGTACAACTTTTCCAGGGCAAGAAGGAATACTTACATTTTGAAATATGCTTCAAATGACAAAGTGTCAAAAGAATAAAAGTGGGCAAGATTATATTCAGCTAATGATAACAAAAATAAAAGGCAAAGAGACCCAAAAAGGTGCTATAATTAGTAGTAATCTCTGTGTTTATTATTTTGGATGTTCAAAAAAAAGGCCTCTTATCAATATGCCAAAAGTAACCTTGAAATTTGAGAAGAAAAAGACAAAAAAAACCCTGCCTCAATTTCATAATTTTCTAACTGACAATTCATGGGATAATACATGTTTGAAAGGTTTACTAGCATTAAAATGAGTGTTCTCCACTTCAACAGAAAAAAATGAATAAATAAGATAGAGCTGGGCAGTCCATTAATGCATCTATTTTGAAGTGGGAAAATCATTTTATAATTAATATACATATAACTAGCCAAGTTTTATGACAAGGATTTACAGCATTATGTATTTTTGCTCAAGCGACATGAACTTGATTTCTATGAGCATCATTAAAAATATATTTAATTCGCATGACTGCATTTTATGTGCTTTCAAACCATAGAAGCTCAGCATAGGCTATCACAATCTAGCATTTCATGGAGGAAGTGCATTCATCCTCTTATTCAGTAAGCATGTTTTTAGTGCCTAATATCAATATGTTCCCATCACTATTTGACTGTTTTGCAAAGAAGTGGTGGCAACTAAGATGACTTTAGTCTTGTTAAGCCATAAGACAAGTTAAAAAAGGTAAAATAGAGGCATACACTCATAAAAAGTAGCCATATATATAGATATATTCACCAGCTGGGAATTATATATAATACATATATATCATCAGAGCGGGTTTGGTTTTTGAAGGCTATGGATTTGTAGTTAGAACTTGAAAAAGAAGAAACTGCATTAGCCAAAGTATAGTGAGAATATGTGAGGAGTTTCAAATTCAAATGTAAACAATAGGAATTGGAAATAGTGCAAATTGTCTTCAGAGTATACTGGACTTGAACATAGATGGTTTTCAACATTCACCTCTGAATTAAAAAAAAAAAAGAAAGCATAGTCATTGGGAATGATTATTAAAAAGAGAATCCTATAATAGAGCATTATCAGCCACTAGAAGAAGCCAGGATGTTTCATTATCTGAAACACATGGACAGGATTAAATATAGGTCATACTCTTGTGGTTCATGCTCAATGGGTAAGATGAAATGCAAACAGCAATCTGAGTTCTATTACTGAAACACAACTTGAAGGTGAGAAGTTTGTAGGAGACACGCTGTCCTATAAGTAGAAAATTTTTAGAAAATGACACATTGATTTTTACAAAATCTTCAAGATGCAATTGTCTTTACTAAACATAAGGCTACCATGGGAAGGCAAAGAGCAGAGATAAGATAATGCAACAAAGCCATAATCTCTGTGGGCATAACATCTTCATTGCATGTATAAAACAGGAACAACTAGTGAGGGCAATTAAATTTAATGCATGAGAAAAAAATTAAGAAAAGGTTCTAGAATGCACAGGAAGTGTATCAGGTCAAAAATTGAGACACAGTAAAAGATAGAAGGCAATTTATCTGGAACCAACTTGTGAATGATTAAGTGTTCCAATAAAGAAAATAGAATTAGAATAAGGCAATGATCAAAAGCAAAATAAAATAAATATATTTGAGACATAAGAAGGCAAGCAATAGTTATAAAACAAACAAACAAAAAACACATACAAAAGCAAATCTGGAGTTTCAGAATGCACTGGATAATCAAAAAAAATAAATGTAAAATATTTTTGAAACATTTAGAAAGGTGTTGAAGCATGGAGAAGAGAAATTCACACAACAGGCCCAAAATAAAATAGATCTCAGTTGAGAATTTTGAGGAGAAAATTTCCAACATGCTATTCCCAGTGGAATTTTTAAATAAATTATAAGGGTAATAAATAGTCAGTAAATATAAAACCAAAAACTTACTGTCTATTAAATATGAAAGAGTTTTTCCAAATCACTAATAAGCTGTTTAAACTAAAGATTTTGATATTGAAAAAGTTGGCAGTTAAAAAAAATAAAAAACTACCCTGCAGAAATAAAGCAACTATAATTGTTAATTGCAATTATATTTTTTCATGGAGTACTCCCACTATTAGAATGCATAGTTTTTATGATAGGGAATAAAGTTTTTTTTTTAATTCCAAGTTTTTTAACAAAGTATCCATAGAAAACATGTTGTAGATGCTTAAAAATGTAGGTAAGTAAGATGCAATGGAAAAATAAATGCTGCTTTTATATGTTAATAATTCTTAAACCATTTTGACAAAATGAATAAAAAGGACAAATAAATAATGGACATTTGCAGTTCAGAAAATTATAGACTATTCTTCGCACTAAAAATTCAAGAAAGAAAAGCAAGAACACCATATTCATATCTTTAAAGGGATACAAGGAACTACTTTGTTATAGTTTGGTGGAAAATAATTTAAAACATTTTGTTAAAAACAATGACTAGAAAATTGGCTAAGGTTACCAACACATAGTTTATATAAGAGAAAGTACAATTGCTTAATAGGCATATATGTTTAAACTATTGAGAGAAATAATTGAAGATTAAAACAAGATACATAAAGATAATCACCCAAGTATGATGAGCTGTGATTACCAGAAGCAATGATGAAAAACAGAAACTGAGAGAGGCAGACATAATACTTGTCAAGGAATAATGTACAAAATTACCTAGATCCCACAAATTATTCTCTGGTTTCAAAATCTAATTTCACTCGAAAGCATTTCAAGTTCCTTGATATTTACTGCTATTATTAAAACCCATACTAACCCATAAACTTGTAATACATAAATTCTCCATAAACTGAGAAAATTCTAAGTAGTTCTAATTTTTACAAACAAAAAGGCCTAAAAAATGATACATACACATGAAAAAAATTATCAACTGCATTAATAACAATGCATACCAATCAGTCTTGGACATTAATCTCCTACTCTTTACTGGGAATATATTCTGCAAAGGCCCGCCTTAAGTTCATGGGGTTAATAGCAGGAAAGCACAAAAGCAAAGCTTTTGTGAAGATTAATGGAAAAGAAACAGGTAAAAATACCTGCCATTGCGGAAGGAGTCATCCACCCCTCCCTCTCTGAACTCAGGCTGACATTACAATTTAAGGAAAGCCTGTAACCAATGCTGCTTTTCCTCCAGGTGCTAAAGCTGATGTCCTGACTTGAGGAATTGCTTGATAGAGTTATACACACACACGCCAAGAACCAAACAACAACAAAAACTATCTTTTGAGTGCATGAGGCTTTTTCCCCATAGAATGAATCCTTACACTACTCCTTGAACTCATCTAGAATGAGACAGGCAAATGCTTTAGCCATTTCTCTGTACTGTGGCCAGAGTCGTCAATGCCTATTGAGGAATATAATGTCCCAGACTCAAAATAAGAAAGTTTCTGAGGAGTAAAAGATAATTCTTCAAAAGAGAATGAAGAAATATTAGGTGCAGATGTGTCTACATGTATTTACTTTGTAATGAGAAAAATAATTTTTATTTCACATTTATTTTACAAAGACAAAACATGGAAATATATTGCAAAAGCACAGGAGAAGATCTAAAAAAATGGAGATATATGCTATGTTCATGGAAAGGAGAATTTAATAGTGTAGAGTAAAATTCTCTCCAAATTGATCTATGGTTTTAAAGAAATTTTAAAGTGTGTATGAACTTAGAAAGGGCCAAGAAGAAGAAAAACCCTCTGAAAAAGAACAATAAGGAGTGGGGATTCTATCTATAAGATATCAGGGTCCATGAAAATTGATACTGGCTTTTCTGAAATGACGTAGACTGAAAGATCAATGAAATAGAATAGTGAGCCCAGAAACAGATACCTGTACAGAAGACATAACAGACCCAGCAAGCCAGATCAGAAAGACAGATTTATAATAATTGGAGGTAAAATATAATTATCTATATGAAAAAATGAAATGGGTCATTTACTTCACATCATTCCAGGGAAACAAACAATTTCCAGGGAATTAAATGTTAAAAACAAAACTTCAAAATTTAAATTAAATATAATGGTGACTTCCTGGCAGCATATAAGTTTTTGAATGACATAGCAACACGGCTTACTCTAAAAATTCGTAAGTTTGCTTAAATAAAAAGTAATCAAAGACTCCTTCAGATAATTAAAATAAGATTTTGACCTGGGATAAAAATATTATAATTGAAGTTAAAAATTAAATGGATGAAGTTAACAATAGGTAACACAACTGAAAAGACAATTAACAATTTTGAAGATAAGACAAATAAAATATGGACATAAGTATGAAGAGGCAGAAAGAGTGTGAGCAGAGGCAAAGTAAATCCAAAGACTAAGGAAACATAAGAACCCAAATAGGATAAATGCAAAGAAAACTATTCTCAAACATATCATAGTGAAACTATTTAAAACTGAAACCAAAGAGAAACATTTTAGGGCAAAAAACAAAGTTATTACTTGCAAAGGAACTAAAATTAGAGTGATAACGGACTTCACAGAAAAAAAAAAGAGGCCCAAGTAAAATGAAATATCTTGAAGTGCTAAAAGCAAACAATTGACAACCTTGAATTCTGTAGCTGTCATATCTTTTAAGAATAAAGGTGAAACCACCCACAATGGTAAAGTCACGCTCAGACTTTACCACACTCACCCCCAGGCCCTTCTACAATGTTGTCAGCCCTCAGGATGGAAGGCAGTGCCTTTTGATAAGTTATCTAGCTTAGATATGACAGAACTATTGCTAATGTATAAAACACTTCATTGTATAAGCTTCAGTGGTACAGATGAACCAGAATGAATGTGTATCTTCTCAGAAGCACTCCTTCAATATTCTGTTGGATCATTCTGTTAATGTAACTTGGGATACAACTCTTCATGCTACTACAAACCTCTCTGTCTCATTGTCATATTTTTTTTTATCCATAGGAAAAAAAGGACTACATTAGGTATAAAGGTGTACAATGTATTCTTATACTGTGACTTCGTCTTTAACAAGACTTTTACACTACCCACAACATTGTATTCATGTGCACTTGCAAAAGGAAATCTTGGATGTGCAAATGTTACCAGAACAAACCCAGCTTTGTCTACAAGGTGACTGTAACTCAGAACGAAACGTGGGCTTTATAATATGGTGTGGAGTGAAGAACAAGCTGTATGTAACTAACAGCCCTTTGAATTTAACAAAAACTGGTAATCCATTTGGAAATGGATTGCATCATGCCTGAACATAAGTAGGACTGCTGAAATTATATTTTTAGCTGATGAAAAAAGTGTTTGGACTCATACTCTAAAAATGTTCTAATGATAAAGTTTTGAGTCCAAATAGAAAAGAAAAACTCTGCATTCCAGGCTGAATTTTGTATATTTTTATTGCATTTAAAATCACTATTCTGTGATATTGGGAAATCAAGTGGCTTATCGTGTATATCATGTACTTAAAATGTTTTCACAAACTATTAATTTGCTGCTAATTAAACAATAGTACTGCAGCTTCTTGTGGCCTAGAGTGTTATGTTTGCTGTAAGAAAAAGATATGTGAACTCCACAAAATATGTGAATAAAAATTATAGAATGTTTTTTTTTAAAAAAAGAATAAAGGTGAAGTAAAGCATTTTCAGGGGGGAAAGGAGAGACTTCACAAATATTGACTACATAAACCAACAACAACCAACAACAGCAAGAAAAATAATAATATCATCTTGTGAGATTTAGAAGTATATAGAATAAAAATATACAGCAAAAATACCAAATAATTTAAAGAGTTAACTGGAGACACAATGATGTAGGATCCTTTTAACATTTGAGAAGAAATAAGAATTCCTGTTTCAATTAGACTTTGATAGTTAAGAAAGGATTCATGTCATCTCTTTGTTAATTTAATAAAGTTGTAAATAATTTTCTGTGTAACAAATTATCCACAAACTTATCTCACATAGCTGTTGAGAGTTCAAAATCTAGAAGTGGCCCATCTTTGTGGTTCTGGATCTGGGTATCTCATTAGGTTTCAATCAAGGTGTTGGCTGGGCTGCATCATCTAGAAGACAACTGGGACTGAGATTTTCAGTTTCCAAGGTGCCTCAGTCATATGGTTGTCCTGCAGACCATGCGACACGTCATGGGTCTGTGCGTGGATGTTCCCAAGACATAGAAGTGATGTACCCCAGATGAAGAAATCCAGTAGAAGGAGTAAGAAGGAAGTGGTGATGTCTTTTTTATCTGAATCGCAGATCTGTGAGTTAAATTATTAACACTACAAGCAGATTGACCTGAGCACAGTGGACCCGAAGAAGCTCCGAGTTAAAGAGCTAAAGAAGATCCTGGGGCTTCCCTGGTGTCACAGTCGTTGAGAGTCTGCCTGCCGATGCAGGGGACGTGGGTTCATGCCCTGGTGAGGGAAGATCCCACATGCCACGGAGCGGCTGGGCCCGTGAGCCATGGCCGCTGAGCCTGTGCGTTCGGAGCCTGTGCTTTGCAACGGGAGAGGCCACAACAGTGAGAGGCCTGCACAAAAAACAAAACAAAACAAAACAAAAAAAACAATAAAAAGAAGATCCTGGACGACTAGGGGGAGAGGTGCAAAGACTGTGCAGAAAAGTCTGACTACATCCAGAAGATGCCTACTTCTACTACACACCTTCACTTCTACTACATTCTATTTGTTAAAAGTGAGTCATTTTGTACCACCCAAACTTAAGGGGGAGGGGGATTGATTTCACCTTTTGAAGGGGAATAATACCAAAGAACATGTAGACATAAATTTTAAAACCACTGCATCATCCTGTTGGAAAGTCCAACTGAGGAGCTACAAACACAGCTAAAGCTTTCTAAGCCTAAGAATGTCATTTGGTAAGCAATGGAATGCTCTGAGATCGTTCAAAACTTCCGATAATAAGGTCAAATCACAAACAGCTTGTCAAGATCCAGCACACATTACCCTTCTGCTGAGCACATATAACCACCTTCAAGATAAATGAAAATCACATCACCCCCTTCCCTCTCATATAATAGATTTTCTGGAATTTCTTACACAAGGACTGATTGGATTCATTATTGATTAAAATAAGCTCCATGTAAACATATATGTGTACAATTCTAAATTCCTTGTAATTCACCGACCTGATCTGTTTACAAAACAAAGAATGTCTTTGAAAAAATTACATGTTCTTTTGTAGTAAAATGGTATTTTCACAGCCATTACTATTGCAGATATGTATACTTACAGTAACATTTTTAGTATGTACTTTGCACTTTTTCATGAACATTCTATATTGGGCAAGAGAAGAACAATGCAGCTATTTTGCTAGGATTGCATTTTAATAACTTGAGTAATGGACTTTCTATGTCTTGTGCACAGAATAGAACTGATTTATGAGTAAGGATGAAAAGGTGTTCATCTTTTATTCCCCAAATACTCCTGTTCTAACAAAATGTCAATTTAAATTGATTGGTTAGCTAGTGAAGCACACATGCATATAACTCAAAAAATGGCATGTTCACCCTAAAGCTTAGAAAGCTAACATTTTGGTATTTTCAAATACATTTGCCCAAGGTTTAAATGAGTATTTTTTTTATATTTGATATGTATTTGTATTATACTGTTAGTTTAAATAACTTAAACTGACTTGATTGCTTCCTTGATTTAAATACTAATAATCATTTTGTCTGAAGTTATTTTTATGAGCAATTTTTATTTACAGATTGATATTCATTGCAAGTTACAAAAGATCAAATATTGTTGAAGAGAAACATAATCAGAAATTGTACCCAGTTATTTTATTTCTTTTAGACATTTATTTATTTTTGGCTGCGTTGGGTCTTCATTGCTGTGTGCGGGCTTTCTCTAGTTGCAGTAAGCAGGGGCTACTCTTCGTTGCAGTATGCGAATTTCTCATTGCAGTGGCTTCTCGTTGCGGAGCATGGGCTCTAGGCACACGGGCTTCAGTAGTTGTGGCACATGGGCTTCAGTAACTGTGGCACGCGGGCTCAGTAGTTGTGGCTTGTGGGCTCCAGAGCGCAGGCTCAGTAGCTGCGGTGCAGGGTCCCAGTTGCTCCGCAGCATGTGGGATCTTCCTGGATCAGGCCTCGAACCTGTGTCCCGTGCATTGGCAGGCAGATTCCTAACCACTGACCCACCAGGGAAGCCCTGTACACAGTTATTTTTATTACAATGTTAAGCTTCATAAAAACATGTAAACTCCAATTTTCTAATACGAAAACTCAATTGTTGGTTTGATTTCAGTGAATATATAAATATAATTTAGATGCCTATTAATTTTAGTTTTCTTAAGTGTAATGCAGTTTAAAAATGTTTACCTTTATAAGAAAAATTTGTAATCAAGTGAAAATAACAAACATGCTGAAAACTCCTAAAATGCTTCCATTTTAGTAACATAATGCTTATTTTAAGTTCCACAGACTCAAACAAGATTCTAGCTGCTTGTTTATGATCAATAGTTGTTGCATCTCAGGAATGAGCAGCAATGAAGGCATCTATTTCTATGCCATCATTTTCTTAATACATCAAATTACTCAGGAAGTTAAATTCACTTTTTTATCATGTTATTGACAGAAAACTGGTACTCCATATTTGAGGTGAATTTTTTTAAACTGCTATAAAAGTATATAGTCAGTTTTGTTATGGACAGTTTTCTATCCATTTTACTTGTTTTACTTACCATTGATGTGTTGGTATTTAAACACTAGGCATTTAGATGGGTTATTTTCATCTACTTCATTCTGTCACAACACAGGAAAAAACATATATCTTTTTAATTTAAAAAATACTGCAAACATTTCATGTCAGATATTTTCTCATTGCTGCAGATGTCAATACAGTTATTTCTGGGTTTAATTGGATTATAATGAAAATTGGAACATTCCATAAATGTCTTGCTTATATCTTTCCTTATCTTAATACTAAAAATGTCCTTTCCTCCCCTTTAAAAAATTGTTTGTATTCAAAATAGTAAATTACATGGTGCTTCCCTCATATTAGAAACTGATCAACATTGGAAAATGACCAACATATACCTTTCAAGCTTATGAATAATACATATAATTCATATTACTATGAATAGGTGTTATTCTATCTTAATTTTCAACCCTGCAGTGCTGTGAAACATGGGCATTTCTTAAGTAAGTTAGAAAATAAGCAAGTATAGCTCATAAGACAAAGGGAAAAACATGTCATTGTCTTCAAAGTGACGTGCATAAGAAAACTACATTAATCTAAGATAGCTTTGACCTTCAGTGCTGAGGGGTCACAACTGGTCAAAAGACTATACTCCATTAATATCTAAAAGGACAATTACCGAGTTCCATTTTATTTCCAATATCTTCAAATCCTCTCTGTTACACTTCTGCCATTAGTCTTTACATTCTGAAAGTAATGGGAGTTTTATGCCATTTCTCACAGATCATTCAAGTAAAACCAATTATAAAATTACTCATAAGTCTACCAGCTACCCTGATCACTTTAAATATTCTTAAATCTTGCACTGAAATTTGGATGATTCTCTTTCTGAGTTGTGGAAGACTAGTAACAGCATTTGAAGGCATGTTAATTTATCAAGGCATCTGACTATTTGATATCAATACTTTTCAGAATAGCTAAGTTGTTCCATTCTATTTTTAAACACCCTTGGAATTAATAGGTAATTTCCCTGTATACAAATATATTTTATTTCAGTATTTACTATTCTTTATTAATAGGGTTTAATTCTATTTTGTAAGTGACAGCTTAGACTATATCGAGCTTGAAAACTAGAATTCATCAAGAGGGAAAATGGTTCTCCAAAAGAAACACAGACGTTACCATTCTAATGTCTATATGTGGTGCTGAAATGAAATGTTTTTGTTTATCTACAACATCTAATCTTATTAGAGCAAAAACTAAATATTCCCTCACCTACCCCCAGATTCTCACAGAAAAAAAAAAATGCAATGCTCAGCTCCTTCAGGGAAGTTGCTCTGTCCTCCCTCTATTCTAACCCTGAGGGATAAATACTGTGGACCATATGGCCATTGTTATTATTGTTATTTTCTTGTTTTGTTTTTCCTAAAAGCCATTTTTTTTCAATGTATTAGTGGTTTTTTGTTTTCTGGGGGGGATTTTTTGTTTTAACTTATATTTTCACTTATATTTTCAGCTCCATTCTCTTGTCTTTCATGATTTATTGAAGACATTGATGTGGAAATTTATAATATTGATTTTATTTCTTAATATTCGAACCTCAGTATCCTACTGAATTAAATGAAAACTCTTTATCTTTCTATTTCTATATTGCCCTTTTTCTCTCCCTTTCCTTCTCTTCCAATTCTTCTGTCATTATCAACATATTTAAGAAGGCTTTCCATTATTCATAAAATGAATGTCTACAAGAAAGGAAGATTTCATGTTGCTTTTCTGGTAAAACTTATGATTTATTATTGATTGATCTATTTGTTATGCAAAGAAAAATTGAAGGTAAAGTATGTGGGAAATGTTAGCTGTCTTGCTTGAGATAGAAGATGAAACAAAACTTTCTCCAAGAGAAAGGGAGAAAATTTTATTATTTTGGAATTATTTTATTCTATCATTTTGAAATGTTGACCTCTGCCAAAACCAACATAATTATATTTTTGCTGATGATGTGGCTGGAATTTAGCTTCCTAACAAGAATGTTTCAAGTGATATATCTATGACTAGTGTCAACCTCTTAGGTAAATATTAATCTCTTACATCATATTTTTCCATTTTCCTATATTGTTTTCATATCACTTGGTTGTCAAATTAAAATCTTAAATTTTTCTTCATTGAATAATTGACTAACTCAAATCACTATTGAAAAATTAATTCAACAAGCTTCTCTTTAACTATTACTACCTTATTATGAATAGTTTCTGACAAATTGTCATATTGATTTTTGTTTATTTTTTGAGAAACTTACATATATTGGAGAAAATATTCTTCAAAATAAACCAGTGGAAACATGTATTAAATTTTCTGCTGATGCTCACATGATTTTTACAGAAATCTTCCCTGGAATGCTTAATCATCTTTGTTTCTATAACCCCATATCAAAGCATAAATTAACTCTTTTTCTTTCTCCCAAACCTTTCCCTAGGTATTCCTTTTTTTTTTTAAATTTTTATTGGAGTATAGTTACTTTACAATGTTGTGTTAGTTTCTGTTGTACAGCAAAGTGACTCTGTTATACATATACATATATCCATTCTTTTTTATATTCTTTTCCCATATAGGCCATTACAGAGTATTGAGTAGAGTTCCCTGTGCTATACAGTAGGTCCTTATTAGTTATCTATTTTATATATAGTAGTGTGTATATGTCAATCCCAATATTTCAGTTTATCCTTCCTCCCCCTCCCTTACCCCCTGATAACCATAGGCAGAACAAGGATTAAATGCATTTCTTCTGATGTTTTTATCCATATTCCCCAGTAATTTTCTCAGGTTAATATTATTTAGTGTTTTTGTTTAGATATTACCAACTGCTAGAATATGAAGAATCCATGAGATCTTATATACCTCCATCTATTTTGCCTTCCTCTATTCTTCCAACACTGTCATTTCATAACTTTTGCTTAAATCCATATTAAATATTGTGGTAAGCAGATATCTAAATTGGCTATCATGATCTTCACCATGTATAATCCCCTCCCCTTGAATGTGGGTGGGACCTGTGATTTCATTCTCATCAATGCAATATGGGAAAGGTGATAAATAGGCTGCCACTCTTGATTAGAGTATCTTGTAAAACTCTGTATTAGCAGAGTAGTGAGAGAAAGCCTCCTGCTTGCCTTCAAGAAGCGAACAACCATGTGGTGAACTGCCTAAAGGGAGGGGAACATGGCAGGGAACTGTAGATGGCCTCTAAAAGCTGAGGGTTTCTTCCAGCCAACAGCCACTAGAAGTCAGGGCTATTATCACACAACCACAAGGAACTGAATCCTGCCAACAACTACATAAATTTGGAAAAGGACCTTGAGTTCCAGAAAGAAACACAGCCCCGCAAACACACTGCTTGACATCTTGTGCAGAAAACCCAGCTACACTTTGCCTGGACTCCTGACTTGCTAAACTATGAGATAAACATGTGTGTGTTTAAGCTGTTAAGTTTGGTGATAATTTATTACATGACAACAGAAAACAAATACAAATATTTACATTATTGTGACTGAAAATAGAAGTTATAGCTAAGCTTTGCATTATCCTAAATTTACATTTCGTTTCTTATACAACTTCTTGTTTCCATGAAATTAATGTGTTTTTCTATTGAGGTTAGTTATCCATGTGCCTATGATTAATTATCACACAATTCTCTCTGTATGCAAAACCCTGAATTCATAGTATTAAAACACCTGTACCTTGAGGACACTCTTCTAGGGCCCCTCTCTTCATGCTCCAAACGTGACTGGCTTCCCTCTAGACAGACCTAATGAACAAATGTCATTCTAGCATCTCTATTTCATATCAACCTGAAAAGTCCTTTCCCTCTCTTCTGTGGTGGTTTTTCTGTTCCTTGTATCTTAGGGTTTCTACTTCTTTGTTTACTCTTGTGTCCAGGAAAGACACCCTCCAGTAGTTTTCCAAAGAAGCATACAAGGGGGATGTATTTTGTAGCACAACCCTAGCAACTTCAGATATGTCTGGTGAAATCCAGTTAGAGTCACTTTGATTTACTTTCTCCAAAATTAATCCTTTCTCTTCTTTCAAAAGAAGACAGGGCAGCCACTTATATGAGGTAATTGAAGAAATGAATCTCCAGCTCTCTGCTTTCCCTACCCATTCACCTCCACTTTCAAATTTTCCTATGGCTACCAACAGGAAAGCCATAGGAAAATGGCTTTAAGAATTCAGTCTTAAAATGGAATTTAAGAATTCAGTCTCAAAGTTATTTCTGGTGGTTTTGGTGCTTAGATTTTATCTGGTTCAGACTTACTATTTCAGTCAGTATTTATCCACCTCTCTTTCTGCCTGCAAATGCTGTTGCTGTCATCTTTTCCCATTTTCTTGGTCATGAGGGTTCCTACCTTTTAATTTGTATCCAATTAGTGTAATTTCAGTATGGTTTCAGAAATTTAGGGGGCATTCCTGTGTTTGGTCTGCTATTTTTTAACCGTAAGCTCTAAATTATATTAAAAGAGTCATAATTGCCCTGCTAACCACTAGACACTAGGACATAAACTATTTTAAAGGAATATTCCTAATCTAGATTATTACTTGTGAATGCAAATATGATTACTACATACTATATGTATGCATATACATGTGTAGTATGCATAGTAGAATATATAGAAACTATAGAATATATAGTATTCTTTATATGTTTATGTTTCTTTAAATACTACATATATGTAGTACGTAGTGTGCTATATTTTATATTTGTATAAAATTTATACACACACACCATATATGGTATACATATGTTTTATATTTTTGTTCATTATATTCTTAATTATTGTGTTGTGAAGTTGAAAAGACTTTTGAACCACACACATTATGTAATTGGCTAAATCATGTGAGATATATATGTTTCTATTTTCTAGGAACATGTCAGTCTCAACAATGCCATTCATGGGAACAAATGGCACAGTTTTATTTGGTTATATCAATGTAGTGGTGATGGGAACATCTGTGATTCAGTTCCTTATTTGAATGGAATCATGGCTACTCTCTAGTTTGAGGTTTCAAAACTCTCTTCAGATTTGTAATAACCCACTAGTTGATGATGCCAGCTAGCTTTATTATACTATTCAGAATAAAATATTGCTATAAGAGCTGCTCTGTTAATACAGATCACATTACCTAAAGCTTGGGTAATTTGGGCTCAGGAGTTTTTTTTTTTGTCATCTTTGCAGTTTAGTGTTGAATTCACTGAAATAACACATTAAAATTGTATGTTCTTAAGCATCTGGCTTAACTGAAACCCATGGCAATGATAGCAATAATAACTGGCCTGAATAATAAACTATAGGTAATCACCGTGCAGTGAAAGGTGTCAAAGACATGCTTATATGGAGTCAAAGGCAGTAACAGAGGCCTTTTATTTGATTCAAAGGTGGGGGAAGAATTGAAACTTATTTTCCAATGTTAAACTGCAGATTGAGTGTGGCAGTCTGATTTTTTAAATTCTAAATGAACATTGATCTTTTTTAACTACATATCAAAAAAAAAATGAAGAAACTGACACGCTTTTGTTTCTGTAAATGCCACATCAATTCTAATTGAAAAATAAAGGACAACAGAGATATATTTAAAACATAAAAATTGGTGGAGATTGAATACAAATAATCCAAAGCACAAATATGTTTTGAATCTCTTAGTGATGAGTTCTATGGCTGAAATCAGAAGCAAAAAGCAAATGATTCAGGAACCCTAACAAGAATCCAGGAACTGTAAATATTTTATTAAAAAGATTTACTTTTGGAAAAAATTCCCTAGGTGGCTCTGAACTTATGCTGAAAAAATTCCAAACACTCATCACCTGGAATAATTGGTACTAGGGTGATCCCAGAATTTTTCATCAAGCTCTAATTGGGCTCTAGTCCCAAATACATATTCTAATTTAACTGAACTACAGACACATGTTTTTATTTCCTCACCAAATTGCAATGTTTTTTAAGGTAAGATTTCACAATACCAGAACTATTGTCCATGCTGATATGTTCACATTTTGTTTGATGGTCTCAGATGGATGACTATTTTAAGAGAAGGGAAACAATTTCAATATTATGACAAAGCCTGCTGTTATGGGTCAAAAAAGAAAAAAAATGCTTTGAGATCATAAAGTGTTAAATCACAAACTCATGTTATCAAAATTAAAATTTGAAAAACTTAATGAAAAAATTTAATTGTATTTAATAAATTCAGATTTCTTACTACCTTTGTACTTCTAGATGACAATTTTTGTTTTAAAATGTTAAATACTGTATTAGTCAGTGTTCTCCAGAGAAAAAGAACCAATAGGATATATGTAGAGAGACAGATAAGATAAAAAAGGAAATTTTTATAGGAATAGGTTCACATAGTTATAAAGATGAAGAAGTCCCATGATTTGCCATCTGCAAGTTGAAAAATCAAGAAATCTGGTAGTATAATTCAGTCTGAGCCTGAAGGCCTGAGAATCTAGGTGTAAGTCCAAGTTTGAGTCTGGAAGCCCAAGTAACGGATGTGCTACAATAATTTTATGGCTTAAAATTATTAATTAAACACTCTTAAGCCTCAACTTCTAGTTGGAAATTGAAAAATAACATATTATCAAGTAATTGGTGTGAGGTTTAAGTTATCTAGTATAATGCCTAGAAAACAGTGAATATTCATTCGTTTTAAATTAATTTAACACTTTCTCCATAGAATATAAAAAACCACAAAGCAGAATAATCTGACATGTCAGAAGATAACTAAGAATTATGGGTACAATTAATGCTGAAGAAAAAATTGTCTAGAGAAATAGGTGTAAGAGAATAGAGGAAGCAAACATTCGTGTTTCATTTTGAAGGTTAGTAGAGATTTATAAGAGCAAAATTTTATCATAAATAATATCCAATGCACAGAAGGTATATAGGATGATACACATCCTATATACCCTATACAACACACAGATAATTTTATATGTGAATTTTATGGAACATTCAAGGAAGAGATATTAACACTCCAGAATTCTAAATTATTTGAGCAATAAAGGAGTAGAAAGCATTTCCAAACTTATTTTATGAGGAAGGCATACCCTGATACCAAAACCTGACAAAGATATCATGAGAAGAAAAATATATAGATGAGTATCAGTAGAAAAAAACTGAGAAAGAGCTAAAGAAGCTATTCCTAGAATGTCCTTAATGTCCCTGCTTGTCCATGGCAAGGAAGGCTTATTTATGCCTGTTGTCCTAGCATAAGTATTAGTTGAACCTCCTTCCTTTAACTATTAAAAAAAGTTCCAATTTGGATAATAAATTATGTGTTCACCCTAGCTATTCTCCACAACATTCATGGTATAGGTGCTTTCACAGTAGAATTCTACTAAAATTTTGAGGAGTAGATAATTCTAATGGCTTAGTAGATGATCAGTGGTAGTATAGAATGTGATTAAATATGAAATTTTAACTTAATGGTATAAGGATGAATACTTTTAATAAAATTTTTTTATCTAAAAAAAGTATTTGACATTATTTACCAGATCAAATATTTGAATGTAAAAAAAAACCCATAAAAATACAAAAAAAAGAGTAAATTATTTTGACATAAGAACAAGAACTTTTTGAAATTATGCTTCAAAGTCCACAAAAAGTAAGAAAAACTATTAATAAAGTTGATCTTATAAGAATAAAAACCTTACATGTCAATATATCAACTGCAAAGTTAAAAACACAAATGGAAAATGGAAAAATGAAAAAAAACCAAATTATATGTTACTCATCACAAAGTCACAAAGTTCATCATTTGCATAAAAGCAGTTACTAGAAACCTGTATGAAAAAGATTAGAAAGATAAGAAAATATGAGCAAAGTGTATATGAAATGGACATTTCACAGTTAAATAATCACAAATGGCCCCAACTATTTTCAAAGATACTCAACCTCACTCAGTAAAAAATATAATAAAACTAGACTGAAATATAAATTGTAACTCATCTGATTTGCAAAAAGTTTAATAACAGACCTTTTTAGAAAGATATGAGAGAAAAAGGTATTTAGACCTTTTGGGTAGAAGCTTGGAAACCTCCCTCTACACAATCCTTCTCCCCCACTCCACCCCTTCCACAGGTTATTCCAAGAGCAATCCCAATAAACATCCACACTTTCAGCTTCATATTTGTGTCTGCTTCCCAGGAAACCCAACCTGGGATACTTGATTACTTACGAAACAACATGCATATGGTTACTCAAAAGAACTGTTTTTTCCTACTTGTAAATATTTAAAAACGGGTCAAATGTAATTATTAAGGATTTGATTAAATTGATTATAGTGCATCCAGGCAATTTAATATATGCACCTTCAAAATGGGAAAGCTTTCTATACATTAATGTAAAAAATATTTCCATAATATGTATATGAATGTAAATATGTATATCAAAGTACAACAGCATACATAGACCACTCTCTTTGGTATGAAAAAGGATTGCTTCTCTCATCATAAAGAAGCACTGATAGAATACACAAGGAACTATTAATAGTGGCTAATTTTGAAAAGTAGCAGCAGGAATTAGTGAAAGTTAGGGACAGAAAAGGAAGAATTTCCAATGTTTATAATATATATTATTTTAAGTTTTTTGGATATACTTATTCAAAGCAATATCTATCTATCTATCTATCTATCTATCTACATTTATCTATCTCTTTGATTAGAAACTTTCCTCAGAATCTGCCTACCAAAAGTACATTTAATGAACCATTTTTATATTTTGGTCCCCTAACTGCTTCATATAACTTTCTAGGTTAAAGTCCTTCAGAATGGCTGATTGTTATTTCTCATGGTGTCTATGGGAAATGAATCATTTTCTACTGTAGTGGAAGAGCAAACAGCAATGACTGCACTGATTTCCCATAAAATGTCGTGCAAACTTGCTTCAATCAGCCTGATTTACGTCCTCCAGATAAATGTCAGTCACCAGTATCCAGGAGCCACATAGGCAAGAATCATTAAGTCTGACTCCATCAAGAACCCCCTATTGAACTCTACTTGAGTATCACATAGGAGCCAGCAACTGCATTATTTAATATACTTCTACCTAGGAAATATGATGTAAGTCTTCCCTTCTGGCAAGCATTCACGCTTCCGACATATGGTTCTCTTAAAGTTACAATTATTGGATGAAAGAGGGCATCTCTTTCCTCTTTCCCAAATGGAAGGGATTAAAAAAACTCAATTGTACTATCAAGTTCATTAATGTATGCTTTTTATTGTTTCTTGTCTTTTATTTTCTTTAGATTTAATTTTCTATTATTTTTCTAACATTTTAGAATGAATGACAAGATTAGGAACTTTTTGACTTTCTATTCTAATATATGTGTATATCTCTATAAATGTGCCTCTAATAATGGCTTTAACTGCCCTGTGCCATTTTGGTAAATAGTATTTTAATTATCATTCAATTTCTAGTATTTTCTAATTAACATTGTGATTTTCTCTTTAGTATATCAATTATTTAGAAGTATATTGCTGAAGTACAAAATATATGCAGATTTTATGACAAAGAAGGGAAGAATATACAATGGAGAAAAGACAGTCTCTTCAATGAGTGGTGCTGGGAAAATTGGGCAGCTACATGTAAAAGAATGAAATTAGAACATTCTCTAACACCATATACAAAAATAAATTCAAGATTGATTAAAGACCTAAATGTTAAGGTGATATAAAACCCCTAGAGGAAAACATAGGCAGAAGACTCTTTGACATAAATCAATATTTTTAAATAAAGCAATATTTTTAAATCTGTCTTCTTTTTTTTTTTTTTTTTTGCAGTACGCAGGCCTCTCACTGTTGTGGCCGCTCCTGTTGCAGAGCACAGGCTCCGGACGCACAGGCTCAGCGGCCATGGCTCACGGGCCAAGTGGCTCCGTGGCATGTGGGATCCTCCCGGACCAGGGCACGAACCCATGTCCCCTGCATCGGCAGGCGGACTCTCAACCACTGCGCCACCAGGGAAGCCCTTTAAATCTGTCTTCTAATGTAAAGGAAATAAACAAAAATAAATAAATAGGACCTAATTAAACTTAAAAGTTTCTGCACAGGAAAGGAAACCATTGACAAATGAAAAGACAACCTACTGAATGGGAGAAAATATTTGCAAATGATAAGACTGATAAGGGATTAATATCCAATACATATGAACAGCTCAAACCACTCAACATCAAAAAACAAAAAAACAATTAAAAAAATGAGCCAGAGAACTGAACAAACATATTTCCAAAGAGGACATGCAGATGGACAACAGGCACACGAAAAGATGCTCAACATCACTAATTGTCAGGTAAATGCAAATTAAAACCACAATGATATATCACCTCACACCTGTCAGAATGGCTATCATTAAAAAGAACACAAATGACAAATGTCGGTGAGTGTGTGGAGAAAAGGAAACTCTTATACACTGCTGGTGGGAATATAAATTGGTGCAGCTACTGTGGAAAACAGTATGGAGGTTTTTCAAAAAACTAAAAAGAGAATTACCATATGACCCAGCAATTCCACTCCTGAGTAAACATTAAAAAAAAAAAACAAAAACACTAATTCAAAAAGTTACACGCACTCCAATGTTCATTGGAGCATTATTTACAATTGTCAAGATATGGAAGCAACCTAAGCGTCCATCAACAGATGAATGGATAAAAACGATGAGACACACACACACACACACACACACACACACACACACAATGGAATACTACTCAGCCATAAAAATGAAATTTTGCTGTTTTCAGCAACATGGATGGATTTGGGGGGCATTATGGTTAAGTGAAATAAGTCAGACAGAGAAAGACAAATACTGTATGATATCACTTATATGCGGAATTTAAAAAATAAAACAAACTAGTGAATATAACAAAAAAGAAGGAGACTTACAGATATAGAGAACAAACTACTGGTTACCAGTGCAGGGGGTGGGTGGGGGGAGAGGAGCAATATAGGAATGAGGAAGTGGGAGGTAAAAACTGCTGGGTGTAAGACAGGCTACAAGGATGTATTGTACAAAATGGGGAATACGGTCAATATTTTGTAATAACTATTAATGGAGTGTAACCTTTAAGTTGTACAAAAATTTTAAAATTAAATTAATAAAACAAAATATATGTAGTTTTTAGTGATTTTTTAAAAATTTGATTTTTGACTTGGCTATGGTCAGAGGAGATATGGTTACAATTACTTCAACGTTTGAAACATTTTTATGACTCAGCATATGATCCATTTTTGCAAATGTTTCCTGTGTACTTCAAAAGATTGTGAATTCTTATTGTAAAACTCTATCTTTTACTGTTTTTGTCTATATGTTCTATCTTTTGTTGAGTGTTGGAATTTCCGATTATGACTGTAGGTTTGAGTCTATGTTATTAGGTGTATGGAAATTTAGAATTATTTTATCTTTCTAGTGGACTGACCCTGTATTATTCAATGTCAGTTTTCTAATGCTTCTTGCTTTGAAAGCTTCTTGGACAAATAGTGTTACTATATGTATCAGCTTAGTTTTGGTTAGTTTTTGCATACTACATCTCTTTCTATTTCCCATTATTTTACTTTCAATCTTTTTTAAAAATTTTTTAACATCTTTATCAGAGTATAATTGCTTTACAATTCTGTGTTAGTTTCTGCTTTATAACAAGGTGAATCAGTTATACATATACATATGTCCCCATATCTCTTCCCTCTTGCATCTCCCTCCCTCCCACCCCCCCCCCATCCCACCTCTCTAGGTGGTCACAAAGCACCGAGCTGATCTCCCTGTGCTATGTGGCTGCTTCCCACTAGCTATCTATTTTATGTTTGGTAGTGTATATATGTCCATGCCACTCTCTTTGTCCTAGCTTACCAATCCCCCTCCCCGTACCCTCAAGTCCATTCTCTAGTAGGTCTGCGTCTTTATTTGCATCTTGCCCCTAGGATCTTCATGACCTTTTTTTTTTTTTTTAGATTCCATATATATGTGTTAGCATACAGTATTTGTTTTTCTCTTTCTGACTTACTTCACTCTGTATGAAAGACTCTAGGTCCATCCACCTCACTACAAATAACTCAATTTCATTTTTTTATGGCTGAGTAATATTCCATTGTATATATGTGCCACATCTTCTTTATCCATTCATCTGTTGATGGACACTTAGTTTGCTTCTATGTCCTGGCTATTGTAAATAGAGCTGCAATGAACATTGTGGTGCATGACTCTTTTTGAATTATGGTTTTCTTAGGGTATATGCCCAGTAGTGGGATTGCTGGGTTGTATGGTAGTTCTATTTTTAGTTTTTTAAAGAACCTCCATACTGTTCTCCATAGTGGCTGTATCAATTTACATTCCAACCAACAGTGCAAGAGGGTTCCGTTTTCTCCACACCCTCTCCAGCATTTGTTGTGTGTAGATTTTGTGATGATGCCCATTCTGACCAGTGTGAGGTGATCCCTCAGTGTATTTTTGACTTGCATTTCTCTAGTGATTAGTGATGTTGAGCATCCTTTCATGTGTATGTTGGCAATCTGTATATCTTCTTTGGAGAAATGTATATTTAGGTCTTCTGCCCATTTTTGGATTGGGTTGTTTTTTTGATATTGAGCTGCATGAGCTGGTTGTAATTTGGAGATTAATCCTTTGTCAGTTGCTTCATTTGCAAATATTTTCTCCCATTCTGAGGGTTGTCTTTTGGTCTTGTTTATGGTTTCCTTTGCTGTGCAAAAGGTTTTAATTTTCATTAGGTCCCATTTGTTTGTTTTTGTTTTTATTTCCATTTCTCTAGGAGGTGGGTCAAAAAGGATCTTGCTGTGATTTATGTCATAGAGTGTTCTGCCTATGTTTTCCTCTGAGAGTTTTGTAGTGTCTGGCCTTACACTTAGGTCTTTAATCCATTTTGAGCTTATTTTTGTGTATGGTGTTAGGGAGTGTTCTAATTTCATTCTTTTACATGTATCTATCCAGTTTTCCTAGCACCACTTATTGAAGAGGCTGTCTTTTTCCCACTGTATATTCTTGCCTCCTTTATCAAAGATAAGGTGACCATATGTGCATGGGTTTATCTCTGGGCTTTCTATCCTGTTCCATTGATCTATCTTTCTGTTTTTGTGCCACTACCATACTGTGTTGATTACTGTAGCTTTGTAGTATAGTCTGAAGTCTGGGAGCCTGATTCCTCCAGCTCCATTTTTCATTCTCAAGATTGCTTTGGCTAATCAGGGTCTTTTGTGTTTCCATACAAAATGTGAAATTTTTTGTTCTAGTTCTGTGAAAAATGCCAGTGGTAGTTTGATAGGGATTGCACTGAATCTGTAGATTGCTTTGGGTAGTTGAGTCATTTTCACAATGTTGATTCTTCCAATCCAAGAACATGGTACATCTCTCCATCTATTTGTATCATCTTTAATTTCTTTCATCAGTGTCTTGTAAGTTTCTGCATACAGGTCTTTTGTCTCCTTAGGTAGGTTTATTCCTAGATATTTTATTTTTTTTATTGCAATGGTAAATGGGAGTGTTTTCTTAATTTCACTTCCAGATTTGTCATCATTAGTGTACAGGAATGCTAGAGATTTCTGTGCATTAATTTTGTAACCTGCTACTTTACCAAATTTATTGATTAGCTCTAGTAGTTTTCTGGGAGCATCTTTAGGATTCTCTATGTACAGTATCATGTAACCTGCAAACAGTGACAGCTTTACTTCTTCTTTTCTGACTTGGATTCCTCTTATTTCTTTTTCTTCTATGATTGCTGCAGCTAGAACTTCCAAAACTATGTTGAGTAATAGTGGTGAGAGTGGGCAACCTTGTCTTGTTCCTGATCTTAGTGGAAATTACTTTCAATCTTTCTGTATCCTTATATTTAAATTGTGTCTCTTATAAGAAACACATTGTTTTATTTTAATCCAATCTGACAATATTTGTCTTTTAATTAGAATACTTAGTACATTACTAACACATCTGCATTCACAGCTATAATGTAGCTATTTTCTATTTACCATCTTTCTTCACTAATTTTTTCTCTTCTCTTGTTTTTTTGATTACCTACTGCTGTGTGACATACCTCCCACTAAAGTTAATGGTTTAAAAGAATAATCATTTCATTATTTCTTGTGGTGGGAGGGCTGTGCTTAGTGAATAGTTCTCCTGTATTTTGTAGTATCACCTGGATCAATGGGGCTACAGTCATCTGAGGGTTTGCTTGGCCTGGAATATCCATGATGATTCACTTACATGGGTGCCAGTTGAGGTTTGATGTCATCTTGGAGCTCAGCTGGGGCTTTCAACTAGAGCACCATACTTTTCCTTCAGCTGGTCTCTCCATGTGGTTTTGAGATTGAAATATTGTGGCTAGGTTCCAAGAGAGAGCATCACTGGTGTGAGTGATACAAGATGAAGGAAGTGAGAGATGAGAGTCTTCTTCAGGTTTGAATCTGGAATTTCCAGATTGTTGCTCCCACTACATTCTATTAGTCAAAGCAATTACAGAGGCAGCACTACTTCTAGGGCAAAAGGAATAACCTTCAACTCTTGATGAGAAGAGCAGGGAGGGGAAACATTCCTTGGAATCATTTTTGAAGATTAACTACTACATTTGTCTTCTTTTGAGTTAACTGATTTTTTATTACATTGTTATGCCCATATATTATCATGGTAGTTATATGTCATTTTACTAATTTTTTACTATTCGAGGATGATAGTTTTTTCCAGCCCATTTGGGATATTATTACTTTGTCTTCTGACATCTATTGTTTCTGTTGAAAAGTTAGTTCTCAGGTCTTTGTTGTTCCTTAAAGGTAATGTATCTTTTTAATCTCTAGCTGCTTTTAAGATTTTATTATATGGTTTGCTTGCCACAGTTTTATTAGATCATTAGTTCTTGTTATTTTAATTTCTCACTGTTTATCTAACTTAAGGTGTATAGTTCTTCTATGGCTTGGTTTTATTTTTTTAATCTTGGAGAATCCAGAAAATTATCTCTTGAAAATTGAGTTTCTGCTTCATTTTCTCTCCCCTCTTTCTGAGAATGAATTCATATGCATTAACACCTTTTGATTATATCCCTGATTAACGGTTTTTGTTATGACCTCACTTCCAATTCATTTATTTGTGTTTCAACTATTCTGTTGTTAAACCCATTCACTGAGTTCTTAATTCCAGTTATTCTGTTTTTATTTCCAGAATTTTCATTTAATTCTTTTTAATAGTTTTAAATGGTCTGATGAATTTCTCTACTTTAATTCATGGGGCATTGTTATTTTGAATTTGATGTCTGATAAAATTATTTTCTGGATATCCTATGATTACTTCTACTGTCTACTTTCTGTATTTTTCTTTGGTCAAATCTTTTTATTTCAAAAGTTGTAGTAATAATTTGAGGCTCTGTATGTTAGTTTTGCCTTTGTTATTACACACTAACAATCTGGCTCATCTTTTCCTACTCAGTAACTGAAATTGTTTGGAGCTGGCTTCAGCCCATCTATGTCTATTTCATCTATATTTCAGCTCCCATGTGAAAGCTTGCAGTTTTTACCAAGGCACCTCCTTCTCATTAGGGCTTGAAGGATTTTGTTTTTCTATTCTGTGTTATCCCCTCCCCCAGTCATGTGAGTTTGTTAAGTTTCCTCAGTTTCTCTGCATATGTTTCACAGTTTTGGAATGAAAACATTATTTTAAAATAAAATATAATACCAAAGACCAGACTTGTCCCTCTGGAATTCCTGTAGGCTCCTTGATTCCAGTTCTAAGGTTCTCACTTTCTTGGTAGTATTCTGATACCTTTAGAAATATTTTAAATAGATTCCTCAGGTTTTCAAATTGTTTTTCATTGAAAAATTGGTCCAAAACACCCTGCTCTTATTGTATGACGTGTAATTTCCCCACAGCGCTCTTACTCTTACGCATCTTATCTAAACAATCTTTCCCCATGATTTACATAATCTTTAAAGTATTATTATAACTCCAAGAGCTGGGAGACAGGAAAGCGTTGCATTAATTTTTTTCCACTCTTTAGCAAGAAAATAAATATCTCTTTTTTTAAACTGTGTTTACTAATTGCACTTTTCCCTTAGGCATGTGGTCTCAACCAAAACTTAACATTAAAAGGAAAATTCTCATTCATGATCTTATTACAAGTATGATACTAAGCAGTTTATTCTTTGCTGTTTGTTCCTACATAGTTTTCTTCTGTATTTCTTTGATTACCCTTAAATGTGTATAAAGTAGAGGATAGCAGGCTTGATATAATGCATTTGATTTGGAAAATATTTTCTTCACAATAGATAGCCTAAAGCTATTAAAAGTAGAAGCCTATATATATGTTGTGTAATTATCTTCTACACTCTTATCCTTTCAGGAAGTATTAAAAATGATGGACATGGGGCTTCCCTGGTGGCGCAGTGGTTGAGAGTCTGCCTGCCGATGCAGGGGACACAGGTTCGTGCCCTGGTCCGGGAAGATCCCACATGCTGCGGAGCAGCTGGGCCCGTGAGCCACGGCAGCTGAGCCTGTGCGTCCAGAGCCTGTGCTGCGCAACAGGAGAGGCCACAGCAGTGAGAGGCCCACGTACCGCAAAACAAAAAAACAAAAAAGCAACCAAAAAAAAAAAAAGATAGACATGAGCTCTTGCTTTAGAAAATCAGAAATACTTAGTAACTTATTTCTGTCTCATAATTATCAAATAATTATAAACATTTTAATGCACAGATGATCCTCAAGAGTACTTCACTTTAACACACAGTAAACAAACAAAAAACAATAAAAAATAATACATACATATAATAATGTAATTGAGTCTTTACGCTAGGTAAAGCATTAAGTCCCTTATATACATTACCTGATGTAACTCTCAGAATTGTAAGTTTGGCAACAAAGATGAAGAAGTAGGTTCAGAGAAGTTGAGAAATTTGCTCCAGTTTACACAAATAGTAACAGAGGCAAAATTGGAACCCAAATATGACTCTAAGAAAATTTCTCTTAAGCACTTTCTTTATTACTTCTCAGTTGAACGTCATTGCCTGAAAGCAAATGATCTCATAGTGAAGGGAGAATTGTTGCATCTGAATGAAGATAAAAGGACGCCAAGTGTTGAGTGAGGGAGAGTACGAAAGGGTAAGGGAAGAAATAAAAGTGTTTAGATTCTGGGAGAAGTACGTATGCAGAATGGCTACTTCTTTAATAAGTCACTGGTTCCTCCCCTTGATTTTGCTTTTTATACTACATACAGTACGGACTTACAGGACTCTTGAGTACACTGTAGATCATACTCTCTTAAGATTGCAGGGCTGATATAACATAGCATCAGAACTGTTCACAAAACTCTTCAAAATGAGAATCCTTTTACCTCAGATTACTTTTCAATAAAAATTAAAGACTCAGAATTATTTTGGTTGATGACAGCCATTAAAATAAATCTCATGTGTGAAATGCCATCAATGTCTGACATTGCAAATAAATTAAACAGATATAAAGTGAACAAAGAACTGAAGTTAACCTGGTAAGAATTCAGTAAAATTGCAAAATCATTTGCAGTTCAAAAGTGAATGAAACAAAAACATATATTTTATTATTTTGGAATATATGATAAAATGTCTTAAATGTATATGTTTTTTTCTTTTTGAATACTCTAGGAATTCAGTAACAAAAATTATAAACTCAACTATAAAAATTATAACGCAAATTATAAAAATAAGTTAATAGAACAAAAAAGCATAAATATATACATATATACATGTATGTGTATAATATATGCATTTATATGAATTTATATATGTATGCACCTTTATAAATTTATTTTGAATTGCTATCCTGAGATGTTGCAAAACACACTTGTCTGGGAGCTCTGTGGTAGATTCTTTGGAATTTCTACAGAGGCATTTAAGTCAATCTGTGAATAGAGGTTTTAATTTCCATATGTACGTTAATTACTTTGCTTGCCATATTTCGCTGCCTAGGACTTCTAAGACTGTGTTGAATAGCAGTGGTCTGAGAAATCATCCTTTCCTTGTTGCACATTTTAGGGTGGAAACAGAATTAATTGTGATGTTAGCTGTAGAATTTTAGATGTTTTCTATCTAGTAAAGGAAGTTTCTTTTTCTAGTTTTTAACTTTAAATTCAATTTATTTAAGAGATTGTATAGACCTCCTGACAGTTCTTATCAATATAATTGACTGTTTTCAAAGAACCAACTTTTTGGTTTATTGGTTCCCTTAGGTTTACAGAAAATTGAGTAGACTGTATAGAGAGTTCCCTTCATGCACACACTGTTTCTGGTATTATGTCATACATAGCAATCATACAGTACGTAACCGTTTCAAACTGGTTTCTTTCACTTAGCAGTAACTATTTAAGGTTCCTCCGTATCTTTTTTGGCTAATACTCATTTTTTTTTTTATTACTGGGTAATATTCTATGTATGAATGTACTTCAGTTTCGGTACCCTTTCACCGATTGAAGGGCATTATGATTGCTTCTAATTTTTGGAAATCATGAATAAAGCTGCTACAAACAGTCATGTGCAGGTTTTTGTGTGGACATGAATTTTCAACTCATCTAGGTGTATATATATATATATATATATATATATATAGTATATTCTATATATTTATATATATATATGAATGTGATTGGTGGACTATGTGGTAAGACTGTGTTTAGCTTCATAAGAAAATACCAGACTGTCTTTCAAAGTGGCTGTATCATTTTGAATTCCCAAGAGAAATGAATGAGAGGTCCTGTTCCTCCATATCCTCGAGAGTATTTACAGTTTTCAACTTTTCTGGATTTTAGCCATTCTAATAGGTGTAGTAATACCTCACTGTTTTAATTTGCAATTCCCCAGTAACATATGCTGTTGAGTATCTTTTCACATGCTTATTTTCTATCTGCATATCTTCTTAATGGTGGTATATGTTAAGATCTTTTGACCATTTTTAAATTATCATTGAATTTTAAAAGTTCTTTGTAAGTCCTTTATCATTGATTTGTTTTGCCTTAGTCATTTTCTCCCAGTCTGTGACTTTTCATTCTTTTAACAGTGTCTTTCACAGAGCAGAAGTTTTTAATTTAATAAAGGCCAACATCAATATTTTTCTTTTATGGATCTTGCTTGTGATGTTGTATCTAAAACTCATGACCAAACTGAAGAATATCTAGATTTTCTCCAATGATAACTTGTAGAAATTTTATAGCTTTGTGTTGTACATTCAGGTCTATGATACATTTTGAGTTACTTTTTGTGAAAGGTGTAAGATCTGTGTCTAGATACACTTATTTTTTTAAATTTTACTTTATGTTTTTATCAGCTTGAAACAATAAAATTTATTTTCTCACAGTTTCTGTGGGTCAGGATCTAAGGCCAAGATCAAGCTGTTGGCTGGCTGTGTCCTCATCTGGAGGCTTGACTAGGCAAAGTCAGGCTTGCAAGCTCACTCATGTTGTTGGCAGAATTTATTTCCTTACAGCTGTAGGACTGATGTCCTTGTTTTCTTAAGAGCTGTTGACTGGGCCCACTCTCAGGTCAGGTCCTTGCCACATGGCTTATTTATTAATTTGCATGAGAGTGTCCAGTTTTTCTAGTACCATCTGTTGAAATAATTACCATTTGTCTTTTGAAGTACATTTGCTCCTTTGTCAAAAATTAAATGAGCTTATTTATGAGTCTGTTTCTGAACTTTGTATTCTATTCTGTTCCATTGTTCTATTTGTCTTTTCTTTCACCACAAATACCACATTTATTATTTCCTTCCTTTTGCTTGCTTTGTTATTATTATTCTTTTTCATGATCCATAAGTAGAAACAGTACAGACTTCAGACCTATCTATTTTAATACAGCATTTTAATGATATAAATTTCATCTAAACATGGCTTAGATGCATTTCACAAATTTTGATATGAAACATTTTCACTTTTATTCAGATAAAAATCTTTGTAAATCTCTATTGAGACACACTGTCTGACTCACGAGATTTTTTTCATGCTTGTAATTTAGACTGCAAATATTTGTGGATTTTCCAGACAATTTCTGCTGTTGATTTCTAGTACTGTCATAGTAAAAAAATATATATATATATGCTTTGTATGACTTCTGTTTCTTTTTAATGATTCCTAAGGTTTATTTTACGGCCAGAACATGGTCTTTTTGAATCTTGAGAAGAATGTGCATCTGCTTTTGTTGGGTACAGCATTCTACAAATACCAACTGGATCAAGTTGGTTGATAGTGTCCTTTAGATATTCTATATATTTACTGATTTTCTGAAAATATATTACGTTAATTACTGAGAGAGAATGAAAAATATTCTGTTTACTTACTAGTGTACATATGTTATCTTTTCACCTATACTGCTGCCTTTGTCAGGAAAGAATCTGCTTCTATTTTACCTCTTTACCTTAAAGCCTCAGCCAGTCTCTTCTACACTGGCACACAGTTCGTCTCCATTCAATGGCTTATCTTCATAAGAAAAATACAACACATTTATAGTTTATCTTTGGAAAGCTATACAAATGACAGCAGAGATCCATGTTGGCAAGGCTGCACTTTGTTCCAAGAACTTCATGGTTTTGTATATTCATGTGAAATAGATTAGAAAAAGTGGTAAATCAGAAATTTTAGATCAAAAGACAACCCACAGAATGGGAGAAAATATTTGCAAACAATGCGACCAACAAGGGGTTAGTCTCCAAAATTTACAAACAGCTCATGCAGCTCAATATCAAAAAACCAAACAATCCAATTAAAAAATAGGCAGAAGAACTAAAGAGACATTTCTCCAAAGAAGACATATAGATGGTCAAGAGGCACATGAAAAGATGCTCAACATTGCTAGTTATTGGAGAAATGCAAATCAAAACTACAATGAGATATCACCTCACACAAGTTAGAATGGCCATCATCAAAAAATCTACAAACAATAAATGCTGGAGAGAGTGTGGAGAAAAAGGATCACTCCTACACTGTGGTGGGAATGTAAATTGGTACAGCCACTATGGAGAACAGTATAGAGTTTCCTTAAAAAACTAAAAATAGAGCTACCGCATGATCCAGCAATCCCACTCTTGGGCATATATCTGGATAAAAACATGGTTTGAAAGGATACATGCACCCCAATGTTTATTGCAGCACTATTTACAATAGCCAAGACATGGAAGCAATCTAATTGTCCAGCGACAGATGAATAAAGATATGGTACATATATACAATGGAATATTACTCAGCCAATAAAAACAATGAAATAATGCCATTTGCACCAACATGAATGGACCTGAAGATTATCATATTAAGTGAAGTAAGTCAGACAGAGAAAGACAAATATCATATGATATTGCTTACATGCGGAATCTAAAAAAAAAGATACAAATGAACTTATTTACAAAACAGAAACAGACTCACAGACTTAGAGAACCAATTTATGGTTACCAGGAGGGAAGGGTGGGGGGAAGGAATAGACTGGGAGTTTGGGATTGACATGTACACACTGCTGTATTTAAAACAAAATGCCTTCCCATGAAAAAGAAAATAAATTAAAAAAAAATTTAGATCAAACTTTTATTCAGAAATATGATACAATAAAGTTCAGAAGACACTAAATTTTGTGACTGATAGTAACTATAGAATACTTTTTAATACCTAAGACTGTCTAGAAAGCTCAAGAAGACTAAGTTTTCAAGCAGGATCAAAGAAGAATATCCTCACTAAATATGATTGACCCTTGAACAACAGGGTTGCCAGGGAGTGTGTGTTAGGGTCTCTGACCCTCTGCATGGTTGAAAATCTGTGTAGAGCCTGCTCTCAGTATCCACAGCTCCTCCATATCTGTGGATTCAGCCACCTGCAGATCATGCAGTACTACAGTATTTACTATTGAAAAAAAAATCATATAAATGCACTTGCATTGTTCAAACCCATGTTGTTCAAGGGTCAACTATACAATTTAAGAGGCTAATGAAATACACATTTTCTCTGTAATTATACTACCTAAGTCTTGCTTATTCAAATTGAGATAAATACATATGTATTTTTGTCCACTAAACTAGAGGATATACTGATTTATAAAGTATATAATAAAAAGCATTGTAGAATATTAGCTCTGGTTGAAATGTAGTCACCAAGTTGTCCATCCTCTTCTATTTGGCCAAATAGAAGTATTTTATAATTACAAAATCTATGTTTCAGCGGAGTAAAGTAACCCAAAGACTATAATAATAGAGTTCTTAACAGCTAAGGTAGTAAATAGCCTCTGCTTCATGTTGCTATTGGGAATTTGTATCTGGATTTTAGGCATTCAAATGCTATAAGAATTCACATTGTGGTAATACCTGAATCAGCAGTGGGCTTTAGCAGAATCACACATAAAGGTGCTTTAATTTGCCAACTTACATATTAATAGAGGTCAAGTTAGCTGATATCATTTCATGGAATTGTATATTTTGCAGTCAACTCACTATTAGACATGTCTCATTTAGGATTCTTATGGTAGCTTGACTTTGTTCTAGCCTGTTACTCCTTGCTGTTTCACCATCTTTAATTATTCCTCCCCTCCACATGTACTGAAATGGAATGCCTCAAGGATACTGTGATGGCAACACTAAGCAGCATTGTTTTCTCTTATAATGTATCTTGGGAAGGATACTGTCAGACCACTAGGCAAAATAGAAAGGTGGATTTAATTTGCATCAAATAAATATATTAAAGTTAAATGAATCAAAATATATGCAAATGAACCAAAGATGCAAATTCATTCTTAACATCTAGTTAAGAATGTTTAGGAATTTGTTTCACTTCTAAGTATTCAAACTCATCACTCCTACAGAAAGAAATGTGGCAATCTCTTCTCCAGCAGGGTACGTGTCCTGTCGAAACACTGTTACTTTGAATATAAGATCAGAATGTAAAACACAGTCAAGGCCATTGTTTCTTGCTCCTCTGTGTAGTGTATCAAGCCGTAAGCATGATATTTTCCTGCCTCATCTTTCCTAGACAAAATAATAAGTATTCCTTGGTTTCTATGATTTAACCAAAGGGGAAACAAAGAGAAAGATATTGCTTTGAGGGCAAGTCTTTTTAAAAAATAAATTAAACTAAATTTTTCCTTACAAATTTCAGTGTGATTATTGAGTTTTATTTTAGATATAAATGACCAAGTGTTCATGTGTGAAATATTTAATACATTTGGAAATTACTGAAGTTTTTTGCAAGTATCATTCCCATAAGGCTAAAGATTGAGTCCTCTTTCTAAAAAGTGTGTTAGACAACTTAAATTACCAATTCTGCAACAACTAAGACCCATGCAATTAGCAACACTACTTTGATTTATGAATAATCTAACTATAATTGCCTAATAGATAAATCTAACTGATTACCATTTCCATTTTCAGTAGTGATTTTTCAATATTAATACCAGCACTTTCTAACATTTCCAAGCTCTCTTACTGGGATAAGAAATTTATTTCATTAATATGATTTTTTTGCAATGATATAAAGCCAATATTTAAGTAGAAAGCTCCTGGTTTATATTTGAGAGACTTTTACTTGAAGGAAGCCTTCAAATGTAGGTGATTCAGGATTTCCAGTTTCGAATAGCAATAGTCAGATTTCCTATTTGATTCAATTCAGAGATAACATAAATAATTTTTATGATTATCTTCCTTTCAGGTATATAAACACTGTTTTTTTACACCATTAAATTGACCAAAATTCAAACTGATTATTGCAGGTCAATTGCCTACATATATATGTTACTAGGTTATCTACAAATGGGATGTGGCATATCCCTCAGATCAGATAATATATTAAACCAAATTAATTTTAAATTGAATTATCATGTTCTAACATCTTTTGACTTTCATTCACTTGTTACAAAATTATTTAGCAAAGAAAGAAACTAAAAAGCCAATTTCCCTCTCCTCAAGACCATTTAAGTAAGTGTAATAATACTAGAACCAGGAAAATGCTAAATGAAGATAGATAATAATGAAGAATGTAAGAGATGAAGCTAAATGTTCTAGTACTGAATTCACAGATTTTAACACCATAATTTGTTTACAAAGATTGGAGGGAGCTTAACATATTTTTGAAAATAATAAATAGATTTTCACCATAAAGCAAGGTACTAGAACATAATATTTAGAAGAGGGGAAAAGCATATATAGCAAAATTGCCAAGAAACAAAATAAAGGCAAATAACAAAATAGGATTAAATTCTACAAACTAAATGTGAGACAAAGGCCATATGATGAATAGTGAGAAGATGGGTATGGGTACTAAACACGTATCTACTAATAATGAAATATACATAGCCATTAAACACCAGAAATTAATTTGTCTCCACTATTAATAGAAGAGTGGGCATTATAATGACAATAAGAAAACATTTTCCCTACGGGATTGGAAAGCATTAGAAGAAATGTCAATACCCAGTGTTGGTGAATATATGGGAGAATAATGGATGAACAATCTCTAATGCTTAGATTGTAAATTAGTAAAATGCTATGTAGTGTAAATTTAATATCTATTAAAAGCTTCTGAAATGTGCATCATTTACCTGTAGTGTTGATCTACACTTTCTTTTGTAATCAGAAAATATTATATAAATTAATGTTCATGCTAAACGTTTTACTAGTTATATTAAACAAAAAGACAGCACTTGGAAAATGAGCTATTTCTTTGTGGTACAGACAGAACCAATTCTAAAGAATTCCTTCTGTCCCTTTCTAGTCTTAACTATGCTCACAGCTGTCGCTAGCATTAGTTTTCTAAAAGATGTATCTAATCATCACCTTCCTGCTTAAAACAATAGATAGAAGAAACATATGACTGACTATAGCTTACTGCTAACTGACTGCCAGGTCACTTGATTTTTTTTTTTGTCATGAGATGTGCTATAATACATGCACACATATAAACATACATGCACAACTGTGTACATATTATATGTGGCCTTTATAATCTGTTATTATAAATCCCAAACTTTATGTTAGATGCTCAGTGTGGTAGAGACAGATATTGGTCACATAATATTTATCCCACCCCCTTTTTTTTTATAATAATAGAGTCTTAATATTTAGGTGGACCCAGAGACATCCTGAATAAAAACTGAATTTTTCTAATGGCTTTGCTCCTAAAGTTCCAGATCTGATTTAGATTCCACCAACTATGTCCCACCATGAATTTTGGAAGATAGAAGAGAGAAGTGTTTTGCACTTTTTTCTTCTTTCATGATTTTTTTTTAGGGTTTAGGTTTTTTCTGTGGGAAAAGAAGCAGAGGCATTAATAGCTAGTTGGTATCATTTAATAAGATTTATAGGAGTGAAAAACACATGTAATCACACCTTTCCTTTTTACTTAAATCTATTAGGCTCAGAATAGATATGGAGTCAATATTCTTGATTCCAGTGAGGCCTCCTAACTTTCCACCTTCATGATTTTTACATATATCTACCCATTATTTTAAATATATTCTTACCTAAAATGGGTAAGAATATATTTAACCTGCCTGATTACACTTAGCTTGTAAATGCCCTAGGTTAATGGTAATCGACCTTTCTATAACTAACATTTTTAACACTCTGTTATCTTCAAATTAATTTAATATAGTGTAACTTACATATATAATTTAAGTAACAATCCATTTAAAGGCAAAAATATAATCAAAATAGAAAATACAATTTATTTGTAATAAATATATAATTGTCATATATAAATACTCAAGCACAACAAAATTAAAAGATAAATTACACATATGAATATAGAGAATCACTGTGAGTATAACAGCCACAAATATAAACCGATACAAATAGGTTGTATGAGCTGTTCAAATACTATGTGCTACATTGCCCTCTGTGATACAGTTTTACAAACTGCTGAGCAACTTTTGATAAAATTAGAAACTTAAAAATTACAATTTCCCTTTAGTTTACATGTTAGTTGTATTCCTAAAAATTCAAACTGTGCAAAATTTAAAACCATGTAAGAATTATTTGAGTTCACATGTGAAATGCTAAATATATAGTCTCAGGTAAATACAAATAAATTTTCTTTTACCTGAAGGTACAGCAAGACATTCACAAATCACATGAGAACTGCCACAATTCTTTATGTGCAGAATATTTGTCATCCTAGGCCCCCAGTCAATAAATACCAATAACAGCCTGCAAATTTTTATTAAAACAATGCCTATACATTTCTAGGAGGTGATTCCATGTACGCGCGCTCACACACACACACACACACACACACAAAACCACAAACCCTTCCTTAAGAACCACTTCCTGAGGTTCTTACTTCTGCTCTTTCTTCAGTCTGAATGCTGTTAACTACTCAGTTCTCTAAGGGACAAACTACAGTGTAAGCTTCAAGATCCAGATAAAATGTCTCCTGCTTCTGCAGACATTATTAGAGCTCTGAAAATAACATGAATCCCTCCTCCTATATTCTGTAAAACTACATACATATGGGTAACATATTGAGCATATGTTATGCTGAATGAATGAATTAAAATTTCCTACATTTATAGCTCTTATTTTCATTTTGTTTCTTCCCCCCTCCCCTTATGTCCTTATAAATCACTGCATCTTTACAGAAAATAAGTCTACACCTTAAAGTTCATTATTTAAAATTGCTACATGAAATAAGTTTGGACAGGCAATTGTTATTAGTTTACTAAACCTACTAATTAGTTTTCCTCAGATGGGAAAAGTTGGTCAATTATCGGATTCTTCTGTCTTAGTTTCAACCATCAGGGCTTTATTGGTAAAGAAAAAATCACCTGTAGTATATCCTAAAAATTTTAATTGGAAAAATCTGATTGTCCAAATACAGGAAAGAATGAATTTAATTCACATTAACATACTTGCCCTTTATTATATATTAGCAACTTAAAGATCCAAACATATATAATAGCTGGCATTTACACTAAAAGGAATATTCTTTCACAATAATTTTCATATTAAATATGTCAATTAATAAGAAATAGCTGAATAGAAGAATATGAAAGACTAGGCTGGGCTTTATCTGAATTACATTTCATCTGGAAGCCCCCAGACCTCATAAATCACAATTTTCTTAAACTAGAAAGAAGAGTTATATTGATACTACTATAATTCTTTATAAATATTTTTTCTACTTTATTTTTTATGATCACTTTTGTTAAGCTCTTAAAATGAATCAGGAAGAAATACAAGGAAAGCACATTCAATACTCTGAACCCATCATATATTAGCTAGGGGCAAGGAGGGTAACTTGATTTTCCCTAGAAATATAGACATAATAATGGCCTGCAACCACTTAGAATTTTGTCTAAGTTTTTTAGCAAATGGATATCTCTGCAGCTTGCTTTGAGTCAGTGTTGCAAAGAGGAAAGAATACTGTCTCTTGAGTTAGACATATCCTATTTTAAATTCTAGTTTGGCCATTTATTGTGTTGCTTTGGACAAATAATTTAAATTCTTGGAACCTTGACGTTTTCATAAAAAAAAGAGACAATAGAGACAATAAAATATAACTCAGAAGACAGTTGTGTTAACTAAATGAGACAACTGATATCAAATGCAGAGATTATACTCAATATGTACCAAAATATACAGATCATGATCAATTTGAAAAATCTAATCCACCTCTGGTTTCATTTTACATATTTATAGATCAAAAAGGATTAGAAGTGACAACCCACAACTGGGAGTAAATTCATACATTAAGTCAAACAGATTCCTTCTGTATTAACATTGTGATACATTAAGCCTACCAATAGGCTGCTGAACTTGACTTTCAAAGTTTATTTAATCAGGCTTTTTTTTTTTTTTTTTTTTTTTTGCAGTAGGCAGGCCTCTCACTGTTGTGGCCTCTCCCATTGCGGAGCACAGGCTCCGGACGCGCAGGCTCAGCAGCCATGGCTCACGGGCCCAGCTGCTCCGTGACACGTGGGATCTTCCCAGACTGGGGCACGAACCCGTGTCCCCTGCATTGGCAGGCGGACTCTCAACCACTGCGCCACCAGGGAAGCCCAATCAGGCCTTTTTTTGAAAGGGGTAACTGATGTAATGTTGAAAATTTCTGAGTTTTAATTTTTTGTTTTCAGTTACGGTCCATGCTTACCTCTCTAAGGCAGTGTGATGTAAGGGTAACAGCAGTCTAGACTTCAGCTTACCTTGATGTTAGCCATTGCTCTGCTGCTTTCTAGCCCTGGGGCCATGGGCAAGTCACAGTGCTCTATGGATTTCAATACCATTTTATGTAAAATGTAATAAAAATTTATCTTCATCTCACATTTTTAAAATCATTATTTGTAACTGTGAATAAAAACCCCAAATAGACAGAGGATATTACTCATTTTAGAAAATATATTATGTCTCAATTGATATAATATTTTATTGGTAAAATAAAAACACAAAATAACTAAACAAATGAACAAAACCCCCTAAAATCCCATACATTTACTGGCCTCAATCAAATCTTATTGAGTAACAACAGCTCTTGAAAAATTTTCAAAAAGAATTAAATCACAATCAGTGGAGTTAAAGGTAGCACACTATATTTTTAACTCTATCATTCTTGATAGACGCTAAGTGATTTTTCTTCTTTTGTCTGAGATTTATTGATATACAGTTGGAAAATACCTTAGAAACTTTCTTACACAGACAAGTACTATTTTGAAGTTAGGATACTGTTAAATATTAATTGTTCTTTAGTTCCTTTTATTTATGAAATACTTACTGAGTACCTATTACAGATAAAAGGAGAGGGGTCATATTAAAAATAAAACTTGAGTTGGCCATGGCCTCACCCTTTTAGTGGAAAAGACTGAATGCTAACATATATTTAGAATACTGACCTCCAATTCTTTCAATTAACACATGCATGGGCATTCTGTATATCATACTGTACACCTTTTGATTGACCAAGTGTTCACAGTTGCCTACTTCTTACCCTTTGCTTTGTCTTGACAAAACATCAGTCAAAATTCTCTCCTCCCCACAGCTCCTTGACCTTTGGCTTGTCCCCAAGCCTGAGCAAACACTAAAATGCAGAACATGCCCCCTGTATAGCTTATCATGAGAATAAGTTGACCACAGTGATACACATTTCCTCTCACACCGCACTGATCATGCTGTTTACTCACTCTCTCTTGCTTCCCCAACTTTTCTTGAAAAGCTTCTGCTAAGGTCTGCTTACTCCTCCATATAAAATAACTTTACCATCACAAATTATAAATTATACCATCACAAACTATGATTATACCAACACAAATTATAATGCTGAATAACCTTTTGTTTTTAGAAAGAATACCCTAGGTTAAATGTATTTAGGCTAAATGATTCCAAGCTTTAAAAAGTCAATCTGATAACATCACTTTAATGTGTGTACTGGGTGATAAGATTCTTGCTGACACAAACTACTCCCTTTTAGAAATTTTCACATTTTAAAAAATACTACAGCTTGACACTTGCATATATTTATAGTTCTTCCTTGACAACTGACTTTCAGAAAAATCTCTGTAAAATATTTAAAAATCACAAATTCTTGTTATAGACATTGTCAGGACTAACACAATGAGAAAATGCATGACAATTCAGTGAGGGTTGGAAAAACCGAAGGAAACAAAATCAATAGTACATAAGGAGAGTGGATACTTTTGTTGTATTTTTCACAACCAATCTGGACTTAAGGACATTTAGATGTATCTGACGTATTATCTGAGTCCTATCTCATTGCATTAGGTAATGAAAAGGCCAGCTGTAGAACAAAGAATCAGTAAATATGTCACAGAACACAAAGCTTAACCTGGAAGGAGTGCTTTTTCTATTCAGCAAGGCTCAGTTTAAGAAAAAAACGTTTCAATAAAGTTTCCAAGGGACAGAGTTTAATTAGGAGAAAATGACCTTGAGGTTTACACTGCGTTTAAAACAGCACCTTGGCAAATTGTTGTGGGCATGAATGTCAGCTTCAGATTGATGTTTATAAGAAAACTCTGAAATGCGATATATGAATGAGAACTTTGTCATCTGGCTGTGTATGGCAAATCTTAACCCTAAAAGTCATTCATTATTCCCTAATGCTGAGAAAGCATGTAACAGATTTCATAAGAATGAGTACCCGTCTAGTGAAAGATCTAATCGAAACATCTATCTCCTTTTCAGAAGAGATTCCACTTCAAGAAAAAAAAAAATCCTTGATTATAAATTTTATATCACAGAGATTAGTACTCTGAAAATTAATATGTATTTTATTTACTTACTTACTTATTTATTTATTTAGGTATGCGGGCCTCTCACTGTCGTGGCCTCTCCCGTTGCGAGCACAGGCTCCGGACGCACAGGCTCAGCGGCCATGGCTCAGGGGCCTAGCCGCTCTGCGGCATGTGGGATCTTCCCGGACCGGGGCACGAACCCGTGTCCCCTGCATCCGCAGGTGGACTATCAACCACTGCGCCACCAGGGAAGCCCCTGTATTTTATTTTTTTAAGTGCACTGATATTTTGTAACGTGCCTACAACTTCACCCTTTCTAAACAGCATATCCCCTTCAAATGCAACAATTTCAAAAACATACTTTTTTAAAATTTTTAATGCAGTAGTTTTGAAAACTAAAAATGGAGTTACTGTCTAAAACAGTAACGCTTTCCTGAATATCACAGATTTCACTCACATTATTGGGGGGGCATTTTAGCGAGCAATGTTGAAAGTTTTTCTCATGCCACATTTAACTTTCCCAGTCCAATTAGCATCTCAAGAAACAATTTCTTCTGAAACTAAAATCCTCAAATATCTGGTAATTAGATCAGGATCTCTATTATCTATAGAGAGTGTAATATGAATCGAGGTATGAGTAATTTCACCTATATCAGATGTTTTATTTGTGGTTCTAAAAATAATGTGGCTCTGGAACATGGCAGATTTAATACATGTATTTGTATCATGGAGAAGAAGGGAAAAATTCCCTGGTGAGTATAAAACAATGATTAGTGAAATGGTCTGATAGTGTGGCAAAGTGGAAGTTCAGAAAAAATTCTAATATAGGATTTAGGAAACAACTTTTAATCTAAAAAAAAAATTATTAGCTGTGCAACTGAGAAAGTTACCCACTTTCCATAGAGATGCTTTGAGGATCATTAAAGACAATGAATGTGAAAGTGACTTGAAAACAAAGATATTGGAAAATGGTAAAGCACTTTAATATTTGACAGTCCTTACAGAAACCAGGAATTATCCAGTGATCAATTTCATAAAGATATTTCCTTACATCGCCCAACAATTTCATTTCAATTACTAAGCTAGTAGAAATCATTATAAAGGTAAGGAATATCCTGCAACTAATTTTCCATAGACTTTAACACCAGTAGCTCATTCATACCTAGGTTTGCAAGTGGTAGATGGATAACTCAATTGTACTTGGAAACAGACCAGACTCTAGATAGAAAATTTTCTCTTGTGCAATGAAGTCATAATATTAAATGACAAACACTATTTAATGAAGTAATGAATAATGAACTAATAACACCAACATAAAAGTGAAAAATCGTAAGTGCTCAGCTTGATGAATATGCATAAAATGAGCACAGCAATGTAATTACCGTCTACATCAAGAAAAAACAAAATACCATAAAATCCAAAGGTCCCTTTATGTCCTCCCATAGTCACTCTTGACTCCCTCTACACAAGCTAATTATTATTTTAATTTCTAAATTCCTAGATTAACATCATGCTGTATATACTCTACGGTGTCTAGATTCTTTCATCCAACACTGTATGTTCGAGACACATTCTTTGTATCTCTTTGTTGCTTTGGTGGAGAGGTTTATTTATTTTAACTGATAGACAGTGTTCTACAAATATAGTTTAATATAGTTCATTCACTTTCATTCGTGGATGATAAGAATGCATCACCATTTATTTATCTATTGGACTACTTGGGTTATTTCCAATTTGGTGTGGTTATGAATAACACTGTAATAAGCATCCTTTTATCTACCTGTATTTTGGGATATATATATATATATACACACACACACACACACACACACACATGTTTCTATCAGGAAAATAACTAGAATACTAAAATATGTATATATTAAACTTTAATAGATATTCCCAGACATTTTTATCAAATGATTCGACCAACTTACATTGTTACCACTGTAAAAAAATTAATTAACAGAAACTTCAATTAAATAGAGTTGGGATACCAGAAAGGGGAGCTCTCAGGCCCTGCGACAATAGCAGAGGCCAAAAGAAAGAAGAAAGACGCTTCTTTCCTGGCAAGGACCCAGCCAATGAAAAGTTGTGGACTCTATTTTCACTATAGTCCTTTCAAATTCCTTTCCTCTGTATACAAGTGTCCTTCTCCCCTTGCCATGCAGACACCTGTGCGTGACTCACCATGGTTGCAGACCCTGAATTGTAATTATTCGCCAGTCATGAATTTGGATAAAAGATGGATAAAATGGGAAACTGTGTGTACTCCAGATTTAGTTAATCTGGCAAACCAGCTCTCTCAAACTCTAGACAAATCACCTAAGAGGAAGACTGCCAAAATTCTTAATCTTCAACTCCAGCAAAGGAGGGCTTCTAAATGGAATCAAAACTTTCCTAGTTTCTGCTATTATTGCAAAGAGCCAGGGCACTGGAAAAGAAATTTAAGCACTTTAGGCAACTTCACTCCTCTAACCAGCCTTTCTAATGTCCCCTCAATTCTCAATGACAGGGCTCCGAGGAACTATAGGGGGTCTTTCCAAAACCCCCTCTGATACTGGCTTGAAGAAACATTTCTGTAGATTGGGGATGAATCTCCTCCAGTCCTAATTGACACCAGGGCCACACTGGTCAACCCCACTACAATAAGGCAGTCCTTGCCTCGAAGTACTAAAACAGTTCAAAGAGTGGGGATCTCTAATGAACCTCAAGAGGTTCCTGTATCTTAACTTATTCCCGTTATTTTAGACCTTTTGAGACATACACATCCTTTTCTTCATAGTTCCTCCACCCTATCCATTTATTATGCTGAGACTTCTTAGAGAAGTATCATGCCAGAATTTATTTTTCTCAAAAGGAAGACATTCTATAAATTGACAGTAGTCATCAATGTAACAGACCATATGAATTAAATGACCTTTTGAAATCTTTTATTTGTTCTGTCTCTGATGGTCCCAGAGCTGAATCTGGAAACACTGATTATTTGTCCCTATTGAATCAGCTATCACCTTCGTTATGAGTGAAATTTCCAACTGATACTGGCAAAATTCACAGTGTACCTCCTATCAAGATTCAAATAGATCCCTCAAAATTTATTCCCACAATTAATCAACATCCAATAAGTAAAGAAGTCCTTCAAGGAATAAAGCTTATAATACAAGATTACAAGGCTCAAGGGTTCATTGTCTCTTGTCATTACTCCCTGTAACACACCCATTTTACCAGTGAGAAAAAAATAAGCGTGTAGGGTGAGGTTTGTCCAGGACCCCCTAGCAATAAACACTGTAATCCCTTGACTCCCTCCCTATTGTTTCTGACCCTCATACATTACTAACATCCATTCCACTGGAAGCAAAATTTTTACTGTAGCTGATTTATGAAGTGCATTCTTCAGTATTCCAATTGTTGAAGCTAGCGAACACCTATCTGGCTTCCCTGGGGGAAGAAAAACAATTCACCTGGACAATAATGTCTCAGGGTTTTACTGAAAATCCTTCTTATTCCTCACAAATCCTGAAAGCTAATGTTTGATATAAAGTTTCTTAGAGGTTCTACTTTGTTGCAATAGCAGATGATTTGCTGCTTTGCTCTCCTTCTCAAGCCTTCTCACAGGCAGACAGCATCCACTTGCTAAAGCTTTTAGCCTTAAAGGGACATAAGGTCACAACAGAAAAACTGCAGTTTGCCCAAACCCAGGTTTGATGTTTAGGGCATCTGATGTCAGAGCCAGGGCTACACCAAGATCCAGATATGCTTCATGGTGTCCTAAGTTTCCCCAATGCCGAAACTAATTGCCAACTGCAAGGTTTTTTTGGATTAGTTGGCTATTGCCCAAATTGGATTCCAAATTTCTCTCTTATGGCCAAACCTCTCTCTGTTTTACCCAATAATAACAACCCTGACCCAAGTTTATGGGAAGAACCAGATGAGGGATGTAAACTTCAGTGCCTTAAGGGAGAGTTTGATGAATCCACTTACCCTTGGGCATCAGAATTATCAGAGTTCCTTTTTGCATGTTCAAAGGAAGGGAATGCCCTTGGGGTACTCACCCCCAAACACAGGACCACCCTTGACCCACAGGATATTTTAGCCAGTATATCCCCTGTGGCATGGGGATACCCCTCTTGTTTTAGAGCCATTACTGCCAACACACTTCTGGTGAAGGCCATGGAGAAAATTGTTGTGGGATCCCCTTTAACCGTTGTTGAACCTAACGTAGCAGAAATTTGCCAATATTGTCATCATACTCAACATTTCTCAGCCAGTCACCTCACCTCCTCTGAAGTCCTTTTGTTAATTGTTCATGACATAACTCTTTTACATTATAGTAACCTTAACCCTGCTACTCCTGTTCCCTCTATCAACAACAATGCCCTTACAACTGCTTAATGCTGACAGATCACCTCCTGACTCTTTGTGATGATCTACAGGATACTCCTCTGGGCAATACTGACTTCTCATGGTTCACTAATGGTTCTTATTTAAAAGTTGACAGTGGCCAATACTGTGCTGGTTATGTTACTGCAACCCCTTTTGATGTTGTTGAGGTAGCATTTACCTGTGCCTTCTTAGGCCCAACAGGCTAGATTATATGCTCTTACATGGGCTGGCACTTTAGCCAAGGACAAAACTGCCAATATTTATACTGACAGTAGATATGCTTTTGGTGTATCTCATATTCTGGAATACTGTGGAAGCAACATGGCTTCTTTTACTTCCAATGGATATAAAATTAAAAATGGCCCCTATGTCCAGGAATTACTGGGTGAAATACATTTACCTGCCAGTTTAGCTATTATTAAGATTCAGAGGCATTCTAAACTTGACTCTCTGGATGCTAAGGGAAATCACCTTTCCAATATTTCCACAAGAAATGCTGCCCTTAAGGGAACCAACTAAATCTAAATCTAAAGGGACCAGCTAAATCTCCATCACGGTACAAAGAGATATTTCCCCAAATGATAAAAACTGGCTAGAAAAGCCCAACAGTTGGCCTCAGAAAAGCAAAAGCAAGATTGTTAATTCAGCAACTGCTGGTTTGATAAAAAGAGAAAGCTCTGGTTTGAATCAAAGAACAACTCAATTCTATGGGAGACTCTAAAATTCTTACTCCTCACCACTGTACATGCACTGAGCCATTGGTCTACTGACAAAACAACAGCACTCATGAATCAACATTGGTGGGAAACATTAACAAGCCCGCAAAAAAAATGCCTACTTCATTTGTCCTACTTGTCCAAAGTACAACCCAGGGAAGCATATTTTTATGGCTCCAGGGTACTTTAAACTGCCTAATGGACCATTTGAAGACTCAGAAATGGGAAATGGATTCCATACAACTTCCTCCATCTCATGGATATAAATATATTTTGGTTATGATCTGTCTGTTTTCACACTGGACTGAAGCCTTCTCTGGCAGACAGGCTGCTGCCTCATCTGTGGCTAAAGTCCTTTTGGAAAAGATTATCCCTACCTGGAGAACTCCTCTTAAAGTTAATAGTGATTGAGGGACCCATTTTAACAGCCAGGTGCTTCAACAAGCCTGTGCTGTTTGGCTAGTTTTACAATTTCAGTGTGCTTACTACCCTCAGTCTTCTGATTTAGTTGACATGTTAATGGCATTATTAAGGCTCAATTGGCAAAATTTGTAGAGGACCTCCTAGTACCTTGGCCAAAAGCCTTGCTGTTGGTTCTTCTAAATCTCAGATCCATCCCTTTTGGAACTCATAAACTCTCACCTTTTGAGATAGTCACACAATGCATAATGAACTCGGTTTCTGCTTCTTTTGACCCACAACTGATAAAAAGAGAGATACTCCAATATTGCAAAGACCTAATTGCTTCTACTAAAAATAACCATGCTTCAGCAGAACAATCTTTTCACAGTGCACTCTCAGGAGACAAAGACCTTAAACATCACACCTTGTAACCCGAGGATTTCATCTATTAGAAAAGAAACCTCCAAAAGACACCTTTGCTGGAGAAGTCCCTATCAGGTACTTCTAACCAACCTTTGTGCTGCCAGACTCTAAGGAATGAACTTTTGGATACACAAGACACATCTAAGGAAAGCAGCAAACCCAGATGGGACCTGCACATTATCTGGTAACCTAAATGTAAAAATATCCTAGAATTAAAGCAGGTAACATATAATGATACAGCTTTCCCAGGATATCTGGATCAGGTCTGGTGGAAGTTTGTCACCAAATCTTTCATAATGACATAAAGCTTCAGATGATTGTCAATGTTTATGACCTTGGTAACATATTGTCATTAGGCAGCAGCAGGAAAAGAGAATGGATGGGGTTAAATCAAAGTGTGCTTTATTTTGCAGAAACTAACCATTAAGTTGCAGAAAGTTCCAGACACCAGATGTTCTGAAAAGGTTATAGTATATTCCATCCAACAAGATATCACAAATAAACAACCAAGCACTTACCTGCTTGTGGTTTTTAACAACCTAAAGTAACCTTTACATAATCCTTATCTTATTATTATGATCATGCCTACATTTTCATGAATATGCAAGCCCCCTAGGCTTAAAACTGCCCTCCATCTAGCTATTCAGGGAGACAGTACTTTGAGAGCTGTGTCCTTGTCTCCTTACTTGTCACAAGTAACAAATGTTTCTGCTTTAATCAAAAGTACTTGGTGTGTTCATTTGCTATGCAACCTAAGAGATGGACCCATTGTGACCCGTAAAATATAAACTTTAGATAAAAAGTGCCTGAAAGTTCTTCCTCCTATCCTGCCTTGTTACTCAAATGTGACTTCAATAGGTTTTTAATCTGTGCATTAAAATTCCCTCTGATTAGAGACAACACACCCAAGAAAGGTCCTTCTTGGCACTGAGCGACAAAGCTTCTGAAACTAGAAAACCTGCCTCTTGCTCAATGATGCTTTCAGAGAAAGATTTTGATCAAAACGATTTTGTAAAAAAAAAAAAAAAAATTAACAGACACTTCAGTTAACAGAGTTGGGAAACCAGAAGGGGGAGCTCATATGTCCTGTGATGACAGCAGAGCCCAACAGGAAGAAGAAAGACTTCTCTTCTTTCCTGGCAAGGACTCAGACAACAAAAAGCCATGGTTTCTTTGTTTACTACAGCCCATCCAACTTCCATTTCCCCTCGATAAAAGTGTTCTCCTTCTCTTGCCCTGTGGCAACCAGCATGTGGCTCTCCATGCTTGCAGACCATGAATTACAATTCTCTGCTAATCCCAAATAAATCCATGTTTCCTGGAAAAATATCTGGCATCTATTTGTTTTAGGTCAACATTATCATTGTTATATTTTTAATTATACTTACTTTCTAAAGATAAAAATAGAAGAATCAAAGAAATTATAAGAAAAAAGATAGTAAAAAAAAGCAGAGGAGACAAAATAATAGCAGAGATAAAAATGAATAAGGAGGAATCATGTAGAATAATTTTATGCAAATAAATTTGAAAACAGACAAAATGAACACACTGAAATTGATAACTGCACTGGATTATGTGAGAAGATATCTTTATTTTCCAGAAATATACATTGATGTATTTAGAAAAAATGGGCAATGATATACTTAACCTTTAAATGGCTCCTGATAAAGTGATTTGGATAATATTAGCCATAAGTGATGTGGGTAATGGCCATGTGAGAATGGCCAAAAATGGCCATTCTTTGTACTATTCTTAAAACTTTACTGTAAATTTGCACTAGAAATTTAGAAAATCTTTATATGTAATTTGCCACATTAGTGTATTAAGGAATTTCAAGAAAGCCAGAATAAAAGAATTTTATAAAATTCAAGACTCATTCATGATTTAAAACTCTTAGCAAAATAAGAGTAGAAGGGAGTATCCTCAGCCTGATAAATAGCATCTTTCAAAATGTCCTCAAGAAAATCTTTAATTTTAAATCAATTTTATTGAGTTTTAATTTACACAGAATGAACTGATATCACTTAAAGAGTCTTTAATAAGATTTAAGAAGTGCATATTCTCATGTAACCACCACCACTATCAACATATAAAACATTTTCATCATTTCAAACGATTTCCTTGTTCCCTTTCCCTGTCAATCCTAACGTTATTGTCCAAGTTTACATTACCACCAGCAGATTTTTAGGTCTCCATATCCTAGCCAACACTTGAGAGGTGTTTATTAATGTGCTGAAAGTTTAGTTAAGAACAGGTGAGTCTGAGGTTTTCTTGCCAGGAGATACTTCCAAATCCCCTGCTCAGGTGGTTTAACCAGGGTCTGGTTGGCCTGGTAAATCCACCATCTTTGCTGCCAGCATAAGTGGAATTGATTTGGAGTGGAGAATACAAGCCCATGCCTGGTGGTGGTGTCTTCACATGTAGTGCAACTCCAGACAGTTGGCTTTTCTTTTTATAATGCAAATGCCTGACTTAAACTTTGATTGCTTAAGCATTAACTTCAAAGAGGCATCTACTTAAAAGACGGTTCTATTGAATAAATACACTGCCAACCACCAGAGTAGATAAAAAGCCAGGCTGTAACACCCCATCCCACCCCAGGCTCCTTTGTTTTAGATATATTGGTTGATTTTGATAACTGACCTTATGGATTGCTTATTTTTTTTCTCTTCCTGCACTTTAAATTCCTGCTCTTATGTTTTAAGTTTGCCAATAAACGGTGATGCCAGAAACCCTATACCCCCAGCTTTGACTCCAATAAAAGCAGAACCCCAGGCCTGCTCACTTGCTCTCTCTCTCAACTCACAACATCACTATGTGCCCCCAGGTATGTCTATAATTTCCAGGACCTGTGAGTAATAAGCATTTTTTTCCCAAAGTTTTCTGATGATTATTGCTGAGGGTATCTTGCAATCATAAGAACCACAAGGGCCGCTCCAGCCAAAACATTCGTTATGGACAGGCTGAGACCAGCACATAAAACAGTGTAATTGGCAAGCTCATAAAGGAATGAACAGAGCAGGCCCCCAGATCTGTTAACCTGAGCTTGTAATCTAAGTTGGCAAATGTGTAAACCAGCTAGGAATTTAATGATGAGAACCTGTATATGAGAATGATAAACTCTCCAAACCTCCGTGGATGACTGAAAAGCCACCACAGTCACAGAAGAAACAAAAGAGGACCCAGAAAATAAGTATAGGCTTGAGGAATGGCTACACTTTGCACTCCCTGTCTTCCCACAGATCCTTCCACAGATGGTAGAAGCCATGGAACTTCTGTCCAAATCATAGGCTGACCACTCTGTGACTACAGGAACACACTTTATCCCCTATGAAATCAGAATAAAAAATAAGAATACATGTAAGAAAAACAAACCTGAAGAGACACATCAGCAACTGCACATCCAAGGGGAGAAAGATTCCAGAGAGTGTATCTGGAATAGAAAAAAATAAAACAAGGACAAATGACATTGGGACCTGGAAAAACATTCATACTGAACCAAAAATTACAAATCATGAAGAAAACTGGAAAACTGTGACCTATAACTAGAAAAAAAGCATTCATTAGCCATTAACTCTGAATGGGCCTTATGCTGTTTTCAGCAAGCAAAAACATCGAAGAAGCTATTATAAATATAATCAGGTACTTAAAGAAAACTACATTTAAACAAATAAAAGAAATTATCACAATGACTCAACAATTAGAAAATCTCATAAATATATAGAAATTATTAAAAGGTGAATATGGAAATTCTGGACCGAAACAGACAATAAATAAAGTGAAAAACTTGCTTCCTAGGGTTAACTGAACATTTGAGATGGCAGAAGAAGGAATCAGAGAATTTGATTATTGTTCAATAGAAACCATCCAAACTAAAAAACAGAAAATTATCTGTCAAAGAAGGTTAAAGAAAAATGTACTGACAGAAAGAAACAGTCAACCAATCCTTTTATAAAGAGCAGCACAAATGATGACAGAATAAAGATATTCTCAGAAAATATAAATAAATAAACTGAAAAAATTCATTGCTAGAAGATCTCCCTAACAAGATATGCTAAAGGCCATCCTACAGACTGGAAGGTAAACAGAAAAAATGAATGAAATGAAATGAAAATCCCAGGAAGAAATGAAAAAACTTGAAATAATAACCATTTTTGTGTGAAAAACTGTAAATATTTTTTCTCTTTCCTATTCTTGTTTTCTTTAAACACTTAAGATTTTGTGAATTACTAATTATAGCTTTGTATCTATATATATTTATATTATATACATATTGATATAATGTATGTTATATTATATATGTACTGCCAAGGAGGGGGAGCTATACTGGAGCAAAGTTGTTTTATTTTACTAAAATTAAACCAATATTACATTGAAGTTAGTAGCGATAACTAAAGATGAATATTTTAAACTCTATAATAACTACTAAAAATAAATTAACAGAATAATTAAAATGGTAGACTAAAATGTATTTGTTTTACCCAAAAGAAGACATGTCCCAAGACATATTTAATTGTTACTACTGGGAGTTTTCTATTGGCTTATAGTTGGAAAGGGTGTGTAACACTGCTAAACATCCTTCAATGCACAGAACAGACTTCCACACTATGGAATAATCTAGCCCAAGACAACAGTAATTCTGAGGAACCCCACCACGACCAAGTGAGATTTATCTTAAGAGTTAAGTTTACCTTAACATCTTAAAACTAAACTCTGATGTTAGCTAAGAGCTGCTTACCTCCTCAAAACTAAAGTCATGTATTTTGTCCATACACAGTAAGTCTGAGTAACACAGATTAATAAGCATTCAAGGCAACCAGATGATTCCATGTCACATAGCAGTTTATCTATTGATGAGCGTTTTTTATCTTTGTCAAGTCCTTTTAATTAGATGCTTTTGCTTCTTAAAATGAGGCAGATCATTAAACTGGCTTTTGAAAAATATAAAGCCTCTGGTATTTCAAAGCAATGACCACTGTGACAACCACTATTTTTTTTTTAACAATTTCTTTCCTTAAACTTAAAAAAAATAGTACTCCACCGTTGCCTTCTTTGTATGTTGGTTTTGATGCCAGTTAAACTCTCTTGACATTATTAATTTTGCAAAAAATGTGATTTTTTTAACCAGTTAAGTTTATTTTTATTTTTTTTCTGCTTTATAACAAAGTTAATCAGTTATACATAAACATATGTTCCCAAATCCCCTCCCTTTTGCGTCTCCCTCCCACCATCCCTATCCCACCCCTCCAGGCAGTCACAAAGCACCGAGCTGATCTCCCTGTGCTATGCGGCTGCTTCCCACTAGCTATCTACCTTACGTTTGGTACTGTATATATGTCCATGTCTCTCTTTTACTTTGTCACAGCTTACCCTTCCCCCTCCCCATATCCTCAAGTCCATTCTCTAGTAGATCTGTGTCTTTATTCCTGTCTTACCCCTATGTTCTTCATGACATTTTTTTCCCTTAAATTCCATATATATGTGTCAGCATACAGTATTTGTCTTTCTCTTTCTGACTTACTTCACTCTGTATGACAGACTCTAGGTCCATCCACCTCATTACAAATAGCTCAATTTCGTTTCTTTTTATGGCTGAGTAATATTCCATTGTATATATGTGCCACATCTTCTTTATCCATTCATCCGATGATGGACACTTAGGTTGTTTCCATCTCTGGGCTATTGTAAATAGGGCTGCTATGAACATTTTGGTACATGACTCTTTTTGAATTATGGTTTTCTTAGGGTATATGCCCAGTAGTGGGATTGCTGGGTCATATGGTGGTTCTATTTGTAGTTTTTTAAGGAACCTCCATACCGTTCTCCATAGTGGCTGTACCAATTCACATTCCCACGAGCAGTGCAAGAGTGTTCCCTTTTTTCCACACCCTCTCCAGCATTTATAGTTTCTAGATTTTTTGATGATGGCCCTTCTGACTGGTGTGAGATGATATCTCATTGTAGTTTTGATTTGCATTTCTCTAATGAGTAAAGATGTTGAGCATCCTTTCATGTGTTTGTTGGCAGTCTGTATATCTTCTGTGGAGAAATGTCTATTTAGGTCTTCTGCCCATTTTTGGATTGGGTTGTTTGTTTTTTGGTTATTGAGCTGCATGAGCTGCTTATAAATTTTGGAGATTAATCCTTTGTCAGTTGCTTCATTTGCGAATATTTTCTCCCATTCTGAGGGTTGTCTTTTGGTCTTGTTCATGGTTTCCTTTGCTGTGCAAAAGCTTTTAAGTTTCATTAGGTCCCATGTGTTTATTTTTGTCTTTATTTCCATTTCTCTAGGAGGTGGGTCAAAAAGGATCTTGCTGTGATTTATGTCATAGAGTGTTCTGCCTATGTTTTCCTCTAAGAATTTGATAGTGTCTGGCCTTACATTTAGGTCTTTAATCCATTTTGAGCTTATTTTTGTGTATGGTGTTAGGGAGTGATCTAATCTCATACTTTTACATGTCCCTGTCCAGTTTTCCCAGCACCACTGATTGAAGAGACTGTCCTTTCTCCACTGTACATTCCTGCCTCCTTTATCAAAGATAAGGTGACTATATGTGCGTGGGTTTATCTCTGCGCTTTCTATCCTGTTCCATTGATCTATCTTTCTGTTTTTTTTTTGCCAGTACCATACTGTCTTGATTACTGTAGCTTTGTAGTATAGTCTGAAGTCAGGGAGCCTGATTCCTCCAGCTCCATTTTTCGTTCTCAAGATTGCTTTGGCTATTCGGGGTCTTTTGTGTTTCCATACAAATTGTGATTTTGTTTTCTTCTAGTTCTGTGAAAAATGCCAGTGGTAGTTTCATAGGGATTGCATTGAATCTGTAGATTGCTTTGGGTAGTAGAGTCATTTTCACAATGTTGATTCTTCCAATCCAAGAACATGGTATATCTCTCCATCTATTTGTATCATCTTTAATTTCTTTCATCAGTGTCTTATAATTTTCTGCATACAGGTCTTTTGTCTCCTTAGGTAGGTTTATTCCTAGATATTTTATTCTTTTTGTTGCAATGGTAAATGGGAGTGTTTCCTTGATTTCACTTTCAGATTTTTCATCATTAGTATATAGGAATGCCAGAGATTTCTGTGCATTAATTTTGTATCCTGCTACTTTACCAAATTCATTGATTAGCTCTAGTAGTTTTCTGGTAGCATCTTTAGGATTCTCTATGTATAGTATCACGTCATCTGCAAACAGTGACAGCTTTACTTCTTCCTTTCCGATGTGGATTCCTTTTATTTCCTTTTCTTCTCTGATTGCTGTGGTTAAAACTTCCAAAACTATGTTGAATAAGAGTGGTGAGAGTGGGCAACCTTGTCTTGTTCCTGATATTAGTGGAAATGGTTTCAGTTTTTCACCATTGAGGATGATGCTGGCTGTGGGTTTGTCATATATGGCCTTTATTATGTTGAGGAAAGTTCCCTCTATGTCTACTTTCTGCAGGGTTTTTATCATAAATGGGTGTTGAATTTTGTTGAAAGCTTTCTCTGCATCTATTGAGATGATCATATGGTTTTTCTCCTTCAATTTGTTAATATGGTGCATCACGTTGATTGATTTGCATATATTGAAGAATCCTTGCATTCCTGGAATAAACCCCACTTGATCATGGTGTATGATCCTGTTAATGTGCTGTTGGATTCTGTTTGCTAGTATTTTGTTGAGGATTTTTGCATCTATGTTCATCAGTGATATTGGCCTGTAGTTTTCTTTCTTTGTGACATCCTTTTTCTGGTTTTGGTATCAAGGTGATGGTGGCCTCGTACAATGAGTTTGGGAGTATTCTTCCCTCTGTTATATTTTGGAAGAGTTTGAGAAGGATAGTTGTTAGCTCTTCTCTAAATGCTTGATAGAATTCGCCTGTGAAGCCATCTGGTCCTGGGCTTTTGTTTGTTGGAAGATTTTTTATCACAGTTTCAATTTCAGTGCTTGTGATTGGTCTGTTCATATTTTCTATTTCTTCCTGAGTCAGTCTTGGCAGGTTGTGCATTTCTAAGAATTTGTCCATTTCTTCCAGGTTGTCCATTTTATTGGCATAGAGTTGCTTGTAGTAATCTCTCATGATCCTTTGTATTTCTGCAGTGTCAGTTGTTACTTCTCCTTTTTCATTTCTAATTCTATTGATTTGAGTCTTCTCCCTTTTTTTCTTGATGAGTCTGGCTAATGGCTTATCAATTTTGTTTATCTTCTCAAAAAACCAGCTTTTAGTTTGGTTGATCTTTGCTATCGTTTCCTTCATTTCTTTTTCATTTATTTCTGATCTGATTTTTATGATTTCTTTCCTTCTGCTAACTTTGGGATGTTTTTGTTCTTCTTTCTCTAATTGCTTTAGGTGCAAGGTTAGGTTGTTTATTCGAGATGTTTCCTGTTTCTTAAGGTAGGATTGTATTGCTATAAACTTCCCTCTTAGAACTGCTTTTGCTGCATCCCATAGGTTTTGGGTCGTCGTGTCTCCATTGTCATTTGTTTCTAGGTATTTTTTAATTTCCTCTTTGATTTCTTCAGTGATCACTTCGTTATGACACCCACTATTATATTTTAACAATCTGTGAGCTTTTGTCATTTCTTTTCTGTCTCCTTATGACTGCTAGCATAAGGGCCTAATGTTTGTGGGTGCCAGTTATCTCATTTAGCACGACAGAAAACTGGTAGGAAAGGAGTAAAAGCTCAAGCTAAGATGACTTATCTATGAACCCAAGTTTCTCTGGCAGAGTCATGTCCCATGCCAGTAAGAGAGATCACCATCACCCACCTGTGGGGCACTGCTGGGTGCTAAAGGATGAGGTATGTGGGAGGGCAAGCATGGACAGAAGATAAAGAGTCATAGAATGGTGGCCTGGGAGGGGAAGACAATTTCTACTCTCACCATGACGAAGCCCAGTCCTGCTGGTATTTACCTTTTACCTGAAGAGAACTTCAGACATCAACAGTTAGAGGACCAGCAATCACTGGATTCAACCTTTCTCTTCAGCACATTCTCAAGCTGTTTGTACACTGTAGTATCTCTCATCACTAGGTGTTATGGACTAAATGTGTCCCCCCAAAATTCATATGTTGAAATCCTAACCCTTAATGTGGTGGTTTTAGGAGGAGGGGCCTTTGTTCATGAGGGTAGAGCCCTCAGGAATGCAATCAGTCCCCTTATAAAAAAGACCCCCACAAAACTCTCTTGTCCCTTCCACTATGTGAGGACACAGCAAGAAGATGGCCATCTGCAAATAAAGGAGGAGGCTTTCATTAAGAATGTGACCAAGGCTTCCCTAGTGGCACAGTGGTTGAGTCCACCTGCCAATGCAGGGGACGCGGGTTTGTGCCCCGGTCCGGGAGGATCCCACATGCCGTGGAGCAACTGGGCCCATGAGCCATGGTCGCTGAGCCTGCGCTCTGCAACGGGAGGGGCCACAGCAGTGAGAGGCCCGTGTACTGCAAAAAAAAAAAAAAAAAAAAAGAATGTGACCATGCGAGAACTGTGAGCAATAAAGTGCTGTTGTTTATAAGCCATTCAGTCTATAGGTATTCGATTATATCAGCCCAAACTGAGTCAGACAGAAGGTTAACAGTTTCTAGCTATTTTCAGAAAATATGAAAACCTCTCTTTACCATTAAACATTTTCTCAGGTCTCCACATGACAATAGCTATATTTCACTTCCGGTTGGTTGAGAAAACATGGTGACAAATAGTAACTGAATCCCAGGGAAAACAGCTTATGGGTAGAGCATTTGACTGTAAATATTTCTTTCTGTATCTGCTGAGAATATCATGTGTTTACTCTTTATTCTATTAACAGAAATATTAAGAGGACTACTCCTGTTAATACTCAACATTTTTGGTTTTCAATATTATACTATACTTACATTCCTTTGATAACACTTATTTGGTCAGAACATTTCATGTGTTTTATTCAATATATAGTGCTTGCTTTGATTTGCTAAAGTTTTACAGAGGTTTTTGTTTTTTGTTTTGCATCTAAGTTCATGAAGATTATTGGTCTATAGATTCATTTTCTTATAATACATTTGTCTAGTATTGGTACAAGGTAATTATGGCCTCATAAAATGATTCAAAGGGATTGATTTCAGATTTCTCTAAATAGATTCCAACTCTCTGATAGTTTTTCCTGAAAATTAAAGACACCTCAATCTACCTGAACTCCAGTTTCTTCAACTCCATAAGATCATGGTGGTACTTAGAATCTGCTTCTCTGCACTCGGGTCCTGTGCTATTTGGGGGCTCAATCCCTTGTTTCTCTTCTTGCAGAGGTCACAGTCCTGCAGAGCTGGGTGTGCAGTGTCTGAAAACAATTGTTTCATGTATTTTGTCCTCTCAGTTTTTTACAGAAGGAGGGTATATCCAGTCACAGGACTCTATCATGGCCTGAAGTGGAAGTCTGGTAAAATATTTTATACTGCTGTTAATATTTTTCAGTTTGTGCAGCCTAGAAATGTATTATGGCACTTTAGTTTGTATTGTTTAGAAGTATTGTATGATGAATGTAGCAAACATCCATGTCCACTTGGCTTTTACATTTCGATGTGTGTTGATCTGACTTTCAGCTTTTGGTATTTGCATTTCTTTGGTTAAAGGTATTCTCTCTCTACCTCTCAGGTTTTAGAGTCTGCTTCTGGGTAATCCCAAACGGAAACAATGAGAATCTAGAAAATTTGAATTGTTTTCCCAGAATGCAACTAACTTCAAAATCAATATAAAAAATTAACATGATATTCTGTGCTTTATAATCATACTTAAACCTGGACTAATGGTAACTGGTACCTACTGAAAGATCAATGATAAATAAAATGGATTAGATGGTCTTATAAATAAATGTAAAATAAAAATATTTAAAATTACTCATATATCATTACACAAAGTAAATGATTAATATTATATACAAAGAAATTGTTAAAGGGCACAAAATTACAGTTATGCAGGAATAATAAGTTCTAGAGATCTAATGTATTTCCTTTGGAGAAATTTTAGTGCGTGTTGGCTTAATTTTTAAACATTGGATTTTCTGGCCATACTTCACTTGTGATGGTACAAGGAACTAGGTTATATTAGGGATAAAATTATTTCAATATTAAGAACCGAAAAAGAGCTGGGCATGTTTTATTATTTAAATGAATCATAGAGAAGTGTGGGCTATTTAGAAATATAACTTTTTAATTTTCATATTCTACCTTGATTTTGTAGGATGGCATCTTGACATTCGTTCAGTTTCTTATATATTTATTTCATAATTATTTATTGAAAGGTTACTAATTTTCTGGTCCTGGAATAGACTTTGGAGATATAATTGTACATAAGACAGATATAATTCCTGACTTTCTACAGATTAGTCCAAATGGGTGGAAATGATTTTAAGAAGAGATAAAATATGAACTATGTGGTAAATGCTATTTAAAAAAAAAAGATAAACAGATATAGAAGCACACAGAGGAGAATCTAATTCAGGCAGACAAAGCTTGATCAAGAAATTGTATTTTGGTTGAACTAATTTGGATATTTCAAATTAGACTGGTTGCTGGAGTTTTATCTTAGGAAGTTGTTGGATAAAACTAGAGGTATAGAATAAGGATGTAGGAACTAGTATGATAAGAAATGATAATTTAAAAAATATGATTGACTGGATATGAGAGTAGAGGGAAGGGCATCATCAAGGATGACATCCAGTGTTCTGGCTTGAAAGCTGGGTCAATTAGAGATACTGTGTTGAAAAGCTGAACTTCTAAGGAGAAAGAGCTTCATTTGGGGCATGGTGATTTTGAGAAGCTTGTAAAGACTGATAACAGGTAGTTGGATATATGAGTTTAAGTGGGAAGGGAGATATCTGAGTAGGACATAAAAGTTTGGGATCATCAACATTTAAATAGAAAATGCAGCAATGGAAATAAATAAGTTAACTGGCAGAAAATATAGAGCAACACATAAAAACTTGACTGCTGGTGGGGGGTAATGGTGGTGGGATGAATTGGGAGGTTGGGATCGACATATATACACTAATATATATAAAATAAATAACTAATAAGAACCTGCTGTATAAAAAATAAATTAAATTAAATTAAAAAAAAGAAAACCTTGAATGCCTATATTTTAGGATATTATAACTTGGTTATTATTCCAAGGTATAGTAGTTATTAATGATGAGATGTAAATATTTGACTTGTTAAAGCCTCAAATTTATTATCTGTAAAATGTAGGGCCCTAAGCAAATAAAATAGAACATATAACTCTAAAATTCAATGAATCCAAGACCCTTCCTGTTTGTTTTCAGCCCATTGTCTTAGCTGAACAACATAAACGTTATACATATATCATTAGTGGCTTGTCTTCATATGAACTAGGAATTTCCTATTCATAATATCATGCATATTAAAATAATATTGCAGTTATGCCTGAGGAATACTGATATAAATTCATTACCATTCTCTGTAGTTGGTATTCAAATTAGTCTGATTATTTTTCAAAGGTTGTGGAGAGAATATTTATCAATCACCTGCTTTATGCTGGTTGCTGATAATGGAATTTTGAAATTCCTTACTTTCTGGAAGGACTGGTCAATTGTAGAGAGTTTCAAAATTTTCAAGTTGTATCTTGATTTATTATTTATCTTGCCCTAGTTTTAGCATGAGGTTTGTAAAAATAGTAACAAATAATAAGCATATGTAATACCATTCCCCAAATATATGCCATATCATGTTCACGAAAAATAATAGTTATTGACTAAATTTAGTTAGTTAGGAGTAGCAAGGGTTATATTTGAGCTGGTTCTACAGGGTTGAAGGCCTGGTAACAAACTTTCATATCCACTGCTTTCTCAAATGTTAGGTTCTTTGAAAAGAAGAGAACCAAAGAAAACGCTACAGTATTCACAAAGTTTAGCTGCTTTTGTAAATGGCATCTGCTTTGTCTGTTCAGAAAAATCACTTTCAAGTCCAAAGTCTCCTTTCTTTGTCTGTGACACTTATTTTTTCCTATCCAGTGAAAGAATCCACACCAATTTTATGGTGTTTTTCCCCTCCTCTGCCTTATAGGATTCTTCATTTTTGCCCTCTGGAAAGCAGCACAAGAATTACTGGTCAATTGACAATCCATTCAATTTTACAAGGCACATTTCATTTCTTCTCTTACAAATTCAAAGAGTTTTTTGGGGAAGGGGGAAATCTACTTCTATTCACAATCAGGATGGCTTTGTTTGAGTTAAAAATTCCACCCCATGAAATATCTTTGCTGAGAGGTAATGAATAGTGTTAGGAATATGGTAGAGGCTCAAGGGGTTAGAAAATTATTAAAACTTCCAGTAACCAATAGGGAAATTGGCAATTCACCATTTTTATTAGCACATTACAGCTTTTGTAGGATAATTAATTGTAAAACTGCATCTCTCCCACCTCAAACTTCACAGTCATCAGTCTATTTAATGAATGTTTATGTATAATACTGAAGTGGTAGTGATCAGTGATATATACATATATATCAGTATACATATCTATCTATATGATATTTTTGAAAAGGTAAGCATGCAATAACTTCTGTAATTTCTATTTTAAACAAAGTAATACTAAAATACATATACACACAAATAAAATAATAAGGCATGATTTCCAGAGCAGAAAATTATTGTTTACTTTGGCCTCCTCTTCCTACTTTGACACGTCATTGGAATACATTAAATGCATGTGCAATAGATATTCAATACTGACATTATGAAAAAGAGCATTAGGGTTCTATAGATTGACAAACCACAGTTAAGAAGAAAGAGAGCCAGTTACTAAGGGAACTGGCTGCTGCACTTCTGATAAGAACTTGTGCTTTGTGTGAATTCATAGATACATGTGTATTTTGTTGCTATAAATATTTAAAAAATTATCACCAGCTGCATATTTCAAAGTTTGTCCATGGACCAGAACTGTAAACACAATTTTGTAATCTGTAGAATTTATAAATTATAAACAAAAGAGATGCAAACGAACACCAGAAAAAGATGATCGACAGTAAGACTGTATAAGTATTTTAATTTTGGTGGATAAAAATGGAGAAAACTGGAATATACGTTACTCATGTTACTGGGCATGAAATTTGCATGATGCACACTCATCTGAATATCTTACTGTTTCAGAAATAGCAATGGGGTTAAGCATGGAAAAGTAGGCTTAATATTGCTTTATGCTAAAATAGTTTGCATGCCACAGTCCCTTGATGTAACTAAATGATAGGAACTATATTAATGTATTCAAAGATAATCAAAACAAGAAAGATTTTTAAATTAAAAAAAAAAAGAATTCTACATTCTGCCAGAGTTCTCTTATATCTGTTCAGACAAAAACTGTTACTGCACTCTACTTTTATTTTACTCTCATTAAATTTTCCTATTTTGGTGGTATTTTTATAAAGGAATTTATAAATTGAATTAAAAGAAACTTCCACTGGAGATACTCAGCAAGTAAAAATAATTACTGAAATAATCGTTTAAAGAAAGTATTTCCCCAGAGAAGTCTTCACCATCATAAAAATTTCCATACAAAGAAAATATGCATATTGAGCTAAGTGAAAAAGGACATACATTTGAAGAATTAGTAATTTTGAGAGTTCAAAATTACTTTTCTCCCAACAGTTTTTTAATTTTACAGCACTGATAAACCCAAATTGGTATTATTACATCTACATTTTCTTTCTCCTGCCTAGACATTTAGTCTTTTAATATGACTTACAACTGGATTAAAAAGCCTGAAACTGAAGAAGGAAAATCAATTAAATTAAATAAAGATTTACTAAATATTTATCATACACAGGTAACTGTGACAAGACCTCAACAAATACCTATTAAATTTCACTGATCTGTAGATCTGTTGATAAAAAAAAAATCAGAAAAGAAACTAAATTAGGTGCAAGGAAGAAAAATAATGGCAGAATGTACTGAGACTTCCTCTCAACTTCCCCTAAATTATGTTTTAATTGTCTTAAGGCTCCTGGACAGAGGGTCAGAGACTATTTTTGAGTGACTTAAGCAATTCATTTCTGAGAATGTTTTTAATATCATGTGAATCCTTTAGTTCAAATAAAATTTCCTCTTAATTTAATGCAGTCTAATATTTTGGAAAAAACTGAGGCATATACAAGAAATACAAGGATCCTCTAAGGAAGAATTTTAAAAATACTGCAAATCACAGAATGAAAATCAACAGAAAACTTAACCATGTAAACCATATAAGGAAAGAGCTTAATTTATGCAACTGACCCATCTTGCTTCAAAAGTGAGTTTCAAGTTAAATGAAAATCTCTTAAGATATAATCAATATACTAGTATGTAATCAAAGGATGCTGGTCTTAGACATCTACCCAATTTTACTGGATAAAATTACAACACTGTTAGCACAAGAAGTAATTCACCTTACAAGTTAAAAGTAAAGTGTCAATAGTACTTTTCTCACATGTAGCAGCTTTACAAATAATTGTACAATGAAAATAGACTCCAAATGATCTTTTGGGCTAATAAAATAGGCACTGCTCATCAAAAATTTTTTCTTGCTTCTTGAATTTCATAATTCTTTTAACTGAGACTGTGTGATCCAGAAATTAAAAGATAAACTCTCTAAGGTTCCCCCAATATAACCTTTCCCTGTCAGGTTGCATACTCTAGGGATGAAAAAGATAATTCTCATGTTCTGAGCTAGAAAATAATTCAACATAATTCTTGTGGTAGGCAAAATTAAGGTCCCTAGTCCTTTGTGTATACACCTTATATAATCTACTACCCTTGAATGTAGCTGGGACCAATTACTATGATGGAATGTCACTCCCACATTAGTTTCCCAATCAGTTGAATATGATTCAACCCAAAGGGAAATTATCCTGGGTGGGCCTGACCTAATCAGATGAGTCCTTCAAAAGAAGGTGAAGCATTGGAAAGATGTTCTCTTGATAGCCTGGGAGAAAGAAAACAGCAGTTTTGAATTTCCTGTGGAGAGGGTTTGCCTCTAAAAGTTGGGCACATTAATTCTACAACTACAAGTTGAATTCTGCCAACAATCTGTATCAGTGAGGAAGAGGACCCTGAGTTCCAAATGAAACCCTAGCCTTTTTGATACACTGAATGCAGCTTTATGAGGCTCTAGGAATAGTATCCCCTAAATTAGGCTCTAGGAATAGTATCCCCTAAATTATGTCTAGACTCCTAACCCAAAGAAATTATAAGACACTAAATGTATGTTGTTATAAACAGTTAAGTTTGTGGTAATTTTTTATACAGCAATAGAAAAGGAAAACAGCTTCTTCCCTGCACCTATATGGATTAAACCATGATTTATTATAAAATACTCATAACTATATATGAAAAATGCCAAGCAACTGTCTACATTATAGTTTTAGGTGCCCAAACAGTATTAGTTTCCTCTCACCTTTATTTCTTCTTTCCCAAGCTTAGAATTTTCACACGGTGACTACTTAGGGGTCAGAAGCCAGCAAATCATAAACCTTTATGCAGGGTTCTTTAAACCACTAATTACAAAATGCTACTTAATGTTATTCTCCAGAAGGCCTAGGAAGAATCATGTAAATCTTATAGCAGAGTAGTTGTCATCTGGAGTGTTATGAGCTGACCTCTCATCAAAATTCATATGGTGAAGTCCTAAACCCCGGTACCTCAGAATGTGACTCCATTTGGAAACAGGGCCTATTAAAAGGTAAGTAAGGTAAAATGAGGTGGTATGGATGGACTCTAATATGATTGTTGTCTTACTAAGAAGAGCAGATTAGGAAACAGACAATTCACAGACCAAGGGATGGCCATATGAGGACACAGTGAGGAGGTGGCCATCTGTAAACTAAGGATAGAGGCCTCGGAAAAAACCAAATCTGCTTACATCTGGATCTCAGACTTCTAGTCTCCAGAACTATGAGAAAATAAATTTCTGATATTTAAGCTACCCAGTCTGTGGTATTTTGTTATTGTAGCACTAGCAAACTAATACATGGAGTAATATGACTGTGTTGGGAAATGGATTTCCATTTAGAAATGGAATAAATATTTAATCACATATACTGTTTTATTATATGATATATGAATGTAAGTACTGCAGTAAAAGCAAGTACTCCTGACTTACCAATACATGGTAAATATGCCTGGTCTCCAATTCAGGAGCTTTAAACAACACAGACAGGAAAATTATAGAGAAAATCACCAGCTTTTCAAAAGCTTTGACTCTCTCCTGACTTATATCACCACGTTGTTGGCATACTGATCTAGTAGTGCAAATTTATACTGAATAACTTTTTGTTGAAGATGTAGGAGGAATATCTCAGCTATATGGTATGCAGTAAAGGGACCTTAGGAAAATCCACTCACATGTTAGGGGAAGACATTAGAATTGGTCTAGAACTTTTTTTTTTTTAAATTTTATTTATTTATTTATTTTTCCTGTGTTGGGTCTTCGTTTCTGTGCGAGGGCTTTCTCTAGTTGTGGCAAGTGGGGGCCACTCTTCATCGCGATGCGCGGGCCTCTCACTATCGCGGCCTCTCTTGTTGCGGAGCACGGGCTCCAGACACGCAGGCTCAGTAGTTGTGGCTCACGGGCCCAGTTGCTCCGCGGCATGTGGGATCTTCCCAGACCAGGGCTCGAACCCGTGTCCCCTGCATTGGCAGGCAGATTCTCAACCACTGCGCCACCAGGGAAGCCCTGGTCTAGAACTTTAACCATTCAAGTATTCTAATACTAAGGAAAAATTTTGTGATATTTAATCCTAAATATTAAACAAATACAATTATAAAAGAATGTCCTCAATTTTTAACTTAATTTTTGGGTATATGTATTTAAATTATTTTTATTTTCTTAGTTGGATTAACTATTATCTTTTGTCTTTACTTTTTTTGAAGGTATGCATCCTTATTCTATTTATCAATCCTACCATATTTTATGATTTCTAAAGTATATATTGATATTTCTGTTCTTATTTAAATTTTAACTTTCCCAATTTTCTTAGGTGATTATTGATATTCTGTTTTTTAAATATTTTCACTGTGCACAATTTATTTAACTACTACCCTGTGCACGGATAATGCTAGTATTTGGAGATAAAGACTTAAGCAAGTTAACCTCTGACCCTAACCTTATGATTAGTGAAGACGTATTAATAAATTGATTTATGTACATGGCACACTTTTTTTAGTTGTTATTTACAGTTCTGACTTTTTTATGAATGAGAGGATATAGATTTTCAAAAAAATCGTGCAGGTATATTTATTCATATTTTCATGGCATATTTGAAAGTCCCCTATTTGAATTTACCTGTATTTTCTTCTTATAGTCTTCATTAGTTTATGCTTTATTACATTTGTGCAAAATATTTAAATAAACATTTTAGCTGTAATAATTTTGCATTTTCCAAAAAATTGCAAAAGTAGAATGGAGAGCTCCTATAAACCCCACACCTAGTTTCCCCTATTACTAACGTTTAACATTACTGTGGTGCATTTGCTAAAATTAATTAACAAATATTGATACGTAAGTCAATACTTTATTCAGATTACCTTAGTTTTCTCTAATGTCCTTTTTTTCTCTTCTGGGACTCCATCTAGCTACCACATTACATTTCATTGTCATATTTTCTGAGGCTTCTCTTGGCTGTAACAGTATCTCACATTTTCCTTGTCTTTGATATCATTAACAGTTTTGAAGAGTACTGGTCAGGTATTTTGTAGAGTGCCCTTCAATTTGTATTAGATATTTTTCATAGGATTAGATTCAGGGTTTGTATTCATATAGACTTACATTTACATATATATAAATTTCATGTATTCATACATATTTATATAAAATATTTATGTATCACTTTATATATCAATAACTAAATACAATATATGTGTATGTGTGTATATATGTATGTATATATGTGTATATATGTATGTACATATATACATATATATAACTTGATTTTTTTCTTTTTCTTCTATAATGGATAGTCTGAAATAAATTTATCTACTTATGCTGGATATTTTTTGCAATGGAGATCTAACAATGAAAGGAGAGGCCTGAATCATATGCTTTTTAGAGAATACGTTATAATAAGAACATTATCAAATGTTTAAATTTTTTCATTCAACTGGATTAGATTTAAAACTTCACATTTACTGTTCTCATGGTGACAAGTGAGTCTATGAAATTCTTAAATCAGATTGATCTTTGCTTTACTTTCATTTTCCTATAGGTCTCAGGAACTTTGATTTATTTTAGGACTCTATTTTAGGAAAATTATCATTTAAAAAGATTTGGCAGGCTTCTTGTTAAATGTATTGTTAGATGATGATCATCATCATCATCCTGATCATGATGATGATTTTGTGTTATGGTTGTGAGATGACTTGTAATTTTCCTTATCATTTCCAAATATCTATGACTGATAACAAGGACTATTAATGATATTATTTGACCTTAATTCCCTTTTATGTTCCAGCCAAAACCATATCCCCTGAAAACCTACACAGTCATTGATTTAAAATAAGAGTAATGAATAACAAAATGTTGATATTTGGCTTTGCTTTTCTGGGTGAGAATTTAAAACTGACAATACATCCACTTAATTTCAGCCAAAATATTTTATCCATTGTACTTATTTTATCCAATGAGGGTTTGTTCTAGACATTCCACTTGTTATTGTTAGTTTTTGTTTTGTTTAGAATCTGTAGTCTGCCTAAAAAACACCCAAATAAACAAAGAGACACAAAAATGAAGATAGTGCTTTAAGACCAAGATTCATGGCTTGATAGGTATTAAGACAGAAAAGTATCCTACTTTCTATCACCTCTCCATGCAGATTGTGCCATGCAACCCAATATGTGTCATTACAGTATATTCTTTGTGGTCAAACATGATATTTGGACCTTTCTTAGAAAAGTGTACACAGAAGGGATTTTATTTTTTTCCATCTAATTTCATAAATATCACAAGGTCGGGATCATTGTTTAGATTTGAAATTTTTTCAGCTTTCAAAAATCCCTTACATAGACCCCAAGGGAAAAAAAAAATAGTATCTTAAAGATGCTATCAATCAAAGGTGCTCAACATTACTAATTTTCAGGAAAATGAATATCAAAAGCACAATGAGATATCACATTATACCTGTTAGCATGGCTATTATCAAAAAAGCAAATCATAACCAGAGTCAGTGAGGAAGTGGAGAAAAGGACCCCTGGTGCACCGTTTGTGGGAATATAAATTGGTACAGTCACTACGGAAAAAAAGTATGGAGGATCCTTAAAAAATTAAAAATAGAAGTACCATCTGATCCAGGAATCCCTCTTCTGGGTATACATCCAAAGGAAATGAAATCAGTACCTCAAAGAGATACCTATGTTCCTATGTTCACTGAAACATTATTCACAGTAGCCAAGAACTGTTAACAACCTAAGTATCTGTCAATGGATTAATGGCATATGTATGTGTGTATGTGTGTGTATGCGTGTATATATGTATATAATGCTTCTTTAAGTAAGAAAGAAAAGAAAGAAATCCTGTCATTTTTGAGATCATAGATGAACCTGGAAGACATTAGGCTAAATGAAATAAGCCAGACACAGAAAGAAAAATGCTACATGATCTCACTTATATGTGGAAAAGAAAATGAATTCATAGAAGCAGAGAGTGGAATGGACGTTTCCAGGGGAGAGGAGGTGGAGAAAATGGGGAGATGGTGGCCAAAGGGCATAAAGCTGCAGTTATGCAGGATGAACGAGTTTTAGAGCTCTAATGTAAGCCTGGTGAGTATAGTTAAAGATACTGTATTCTATACTGATAATTTCCTGAGACTGGATCTCAGGTGCTCTTACCACACACACACAAAATGATTAACTCTTTGAGGCAATACTTAATTAATTAGCTTGATAGTAGTAATTTCACTATGTATATGTATATCAAAACATCATATTGCATACTTTGAATATATACAATTTTTATTTAAAAATACAGTAAATGAGATTTAGTTAGTGGCCAGATGAGAATAGGGATGTGGTAACATTAAGAAGATTGGTAATGGTTGTTACCAGTAGGAGAGAGAGGTGCTCATCACCATCTAGAATATGCTCATGTCTTAGGTCACTAAGGCATCTGGCCCAATATTTGGCTATTTTATATCCTAGCGCAAGGCTTAAAGGAAAACCAGAGGAAAAATTATTTTTTCTCCTTTTGTATTGCATTTTAAAGGCTTTGATAGAGTTCCTGAATTTATTAGATATATAGGTATCTATAATAAACATTCAGAATAACATCTTTAGATGCTAAACTACAGAAAACTCTCTGAAACAGTATTTCTGACTTCAAGCCAGGCTATAGGAAGTTTCCACTGAGGCACCACCAACCAGATGGTGGTATAAAGAATAACTAAGGCTTTGCATTGGAGAAACTTCCACATAAAGAATAGTGCACACCTAAAATAAAATAAACATCAAATGGTTATCATATAACACTCTGTTCTTTTGCAACACTAACAAATGAGTTGTGAAACTAAAAATGGAAACAGTTCTACATTTGCTGTGGTGTCCTGATTAAAGTGTTGTCAGATGTGTGAAGCCTTGGTTTCTGTGAGGACCAAAATAATCTTGCACCCTTCCCTTCTGTACTTGATAGGAAAACTCACACATTAGCATGGTAGCTCAGCAGTGAGATTTGCAAGGGCTTTGAGATATCAGAAAACTTAAAAATTATTTAGATGATTGATTTCTGGTGTGCTTTTTCATTACACTGAATTGCCTTTCTCCTTACAAGTATATTAGTTATTTATACCCATATTATATTCAAAATGAGTGTTTGAAATAACCTTCTTTAATGATGGCATTTAAAAAAACAAACAAACAAAACAAAACAAAAAACCTTTCCTCTTCATGGAAAGTTTTCTTTTGCTATTTTTTGTGAAATTTCTCTCAAATCTCAGTGTCAGTATTGATTATTATAAGACACATAAACAGTAGGAGATAAACAAATGCTTATCTCAACTAATAACTGCATTTTACTCTTTTCTGACATACAATGTGACAATGGATACATGGCCAATTTATTTCCAGAATGATTACTGAATGTGAAACAACTACCCAGAACGTTCAATACATTTAACCTTATGTGGTATTCTGGGGAGTCCTGAATGTAGCTGTCACCAATATTATCTAAAGAAGACCATTTTAGAAGATGATTTCCACACATGTAACTATATTTGATCTCTATGCCTCTTTCCCAGTTAGATCCCAGGATCAAAACACCTGTAAACACTCCTTTCCTACAAGGTTTATTCCATCTGATAAGATTTCTCCCTTGGAGCTAAGGTGTTCCCTTAGCTCTATGCACTTTAAAGGCAAAGTATATATATATATATATATATATACACACACACACACACACACACACACACACACATACATACAGAGAATAAACTGCTACCTAGAAGAAGGGAGTTGTGCAATGTAACTAAAATGTTTTGAGATTAGACACATTGACTGATTTTTAGCTAATTTTACCTAGTCATATGGCATTAACATATCCTTTATTTTAAACTGTGAAAATTAGCAGCTCCTGATGTAAGACTGTGTGGGCATTATATGAAATGATAAATACACCATCCTAGTACAGGCTTCAGTGCAATAACTGTTAATTAACATCCATTTCTAAAACACTTGAAGCTGTGAAAGTAGATGGAATATCACATGAAAAAATACATAAACAGAAATAAAATAAACTTAGGTGAAAACTGTGGGGAGCATTTGATTAACAGGAGAATGGAAGTCAATAAGGATAATGAGGCAGAACAATACAAGAGGTAGAAGAATAAAGAGAGATCAGTATTTTATAGGTCAAGGATTAACAAAGCAAACTGTTTATTTTTTATGCAGAGATAAAAAGGCAGGGGGAATGTGAAGAGGTGACTGATTTGGAAATTGCATAATTATAATTTAAAAGACACTTTAGCAGAATGAAGGGAAGAAGAAAAGGGTGATAAGAAAGGGAGATGAAGAGATAGATGATACTGGAAAAGAGAAGCATGAGGAAAAGTTGAGACTGTATGAAGAAGAGTTAAAAAAAAACTCAGAAGGGCTATATTAAAAATGGAAAAGAGGGAAAGAGGAAAATATATTAATACTAATATATATATAGTATATGTACTGATATAGACACTGATCCTGATTTAGGCACTGGGGATGAAGCAGAGTTAAAAACACACATACACCCACAAATGCTGACCTAATATGATTTGAAAAATAACTCAAGGAGAAAGGAGTGGGAGTGACTAGACTATGGGAGAGACATTAACATCGGGCCTGAGGACACAGTCTACTGAATTTAAAGCAAGTGAACAAATGTAAGGGTGAGTGAAAAAGAGAGTTAAAAGGTGGGAGAGATGAAATGAGGGAAATCATACATAGTATATTAATTATATACATTTTTGCTTACATGAATGGATGGCTAGCTTTGAAAAAGTAGTAAAGTTTGAAACTGCTGTAACTGAAATGCTCAAAAGGAATAGAGAAGCATGTCTTGATTACATTTTCTGCATTGCTATTCTTGATATTCAACTACTGAATATCATTAAAGCTTCAACTGGAGAACACCTACTGAACGCTGGCAGAAGACCCCAGACCTCCCAAAAGGAAAGAAACTCCCCACATACCTGGGTAGGGCAAAGCGGAGAGATCCCCACACAGAGGATCGGTGCCGAGCGGCACTCACCAGCCCGAGAGGCTTGTCTGCTCGCCCGCCGGGGCGCGCAGCGCTGGAAGCTGAGGCTCGGGTTTCGGTCAGAGCGCAGGGAGAGGACTGGGGCTGGCGGCGAGAACTCAGCCTGAAGGGGGCTAATGTGCCACAGCTAGCCGGCAGGGAGTCCGGGAAAACTTTGGAGCTGCCGAAGAGGCAAGAGACTTTTTCTTCCCTCTTGGTTTCCTGGTGAGCGAGGAGAGGGGATTAAGAGCGCTGCTTAAAGGGGCTCCACAGACGGGCGCGAGTCGCGACTGAAAGCGCGGAGCCCAGTGACGGGCGTGGGACGCTGGGGCTGCTGCTGCCGCCGCCAAGAAGCCTGTGTGCGAGCGCAGGTCACTGCCCACACCGCCCTTCCGGGAGCCTGTGCAGCCCGCCACTGCCGGGGTCCCGGGATCCAGGGGCGGCTTCCCTGGGAGAACGCACGGCGCGCCTCGGGCTGGTGCAACGTCACGCCGACCTCTGCCGCTGCAGGCTCGCCCCGCACTCCGTGCCCCTCCCTCCCGCCCGGCCTGAGTGAGCCAGAGTCCCCGAAGCGGCTGCTCCTTTAACCCTGTCCTGTCTGAGCGAAGAACAGACGCCCTCCGGCGACCTACACGCAGAGGCGGGGCCAAATCCAAAGCTGAGACCCAGGAGCTGTGAGAACAAAGAAGAGAAAGGGAAACCTCTCCCAGCAGCCTCAGAAGCAGCGGATTAAAGCTCCACAATCAACTTGATGTACCCTGCATCTGTGGAATACATGAATAGACAACACATCATCCCAAATTGAGGAGCCCGGAGTCAGTGCTGTGCCTCTGAGGTGGGAGAGCCAACTTCAGGACACTGGTCCACAAGAGACCTCCCAGCTCCACATAATATCAAACGGCAAAAATCTTCCAGAGATCTCCATCTCAACACCAGCACCCAGCTTCACTCAACGACCAGAAAGCTACAGTGCTGGACACCCTAAGCCAAACAACTAGCAAGACAGGAACACAACGCCATCCATTAGCAGAGAGGTGGCCTAAAATCATAAAAAGTCCGCAGACACCCCAAAACACACCACCAGACGTGGACCTGCCCACCAGAAAGACAAGATCCAGCCTCATCCACCAGAACACAGGCACTAGTCCCCTCCACCAGGAAGCCTACACAACCCACTAAACCAACCTTAGCCACTGGGGACAGACACCAAAAACAACGGGAACTACGAACCTGCAGCCTGCAAAAAGGAGACCCCAAACACAGTAAGATAAGCAAAATGAGAAGACAGAAAAACACACAGCAGGAGAAGGAGCAAGATAAAAACCCACCAGATCTAACAAATGAAGAGGTAATAGGCAGTCTACCTGAAAAAGAATTCAGAATAATGATGGTAAAGATGATCCAAGATTCTATTTCCCGGATCCAAAATCTTGGAAATAGAATAGACAAAATGCAAGAAACAGTTAACAAGGACCTAGAAGAGCTAAAGATGAATCAAGCATCGATTACAAACACAATACATGAAATAAAAAATACTCTAGATGGGATCAATACCAGAATAACTGAGGCAGAAGAACGGATAAGTGAGGTGGAAGATAAAATAGTGGAAATAACTGCTGCAGAGCAAAATAAAGAAAAAAGAATGAAAAGAACAGAGGACAGTCTCAGAGACCTCTGGGACAACATTAAACGCACCAACATTCGAATTATAGGGGTTCCAGAAGAAGAAGAGAAAAAGAAAGGGACTGAGAAAATATTTGAAGAGATTATAGTTGAAAACTTCCCTAATATGGGAAAGGAAATAGTTAATCAAGTCCAGGAGGCACAGAGAGTCCCATACAGAATAAATCCAAGGAGAAATACGCCAAGACACATATTAATCAAACTGTCAAAAATGAAACACAAAGAAATCATATTAAAAGCAGCAAGGCAAAAACAACAAATAACACACAAGGGAATCCCCATCAGGATAACAGCTGATCTCTCAGCAGAAACTCTACAAGCCAGAAGGGAGTGGCAGGACATAATTAAAGTGATGAAGGAGAAAAACCTGCAACCAAGATTACTCTACCCAGCAAGGATCTCATTCAGATTTGATGGAGAAATTAAAACGTTTACAGACAAGCAAAAGCTGAGAGAGTTCAGCACCACCAAACCAGCCTTACAACAAATGCTAAAGGAACTTCTCTAGGCAAGAAACACAACAGAAGTAAAAGACCTACAATAACGAACCCAAAACAATTAAGAAAATGGGAATAGGAACGTACATATCGATAATTACCTTAAATGTAAATGGACTAAATGCTCCCACCAAAAGATACAGATTGGCTGAATGGATACAAAAACAAGACCCATATATATGCTGTCTACAAGAGACCCACTTCAGACCTAGAGACACATACAGACTGAAAGTAAGGGGATGGAAAAAGATATTCCATGCAAATGGAAACCAAAAGAAAGCTGGAGTAGCAATTCTCATATCAGACAAAATAGACTTTAAAATAAAGACTACTAGAAGAGACAAAGAAGGACACTACATAATGATCAAGAGATCGATCCAAGAAGAAGTTGTAACAATTGTAAATATTTATGCACCCAACATAGGAGCACCTCAATACGTAAGGCAAATACTAACAGCCATAAAAGGAGAAATCGACAGTAACACACTCATAGTAGGGGACTTTAACACCCCACTTTCACCAATGGACAGATCATCCAAAATGAAAATAAATAAGGAAACACAAGCTTTAAATGATACATTAAACAAGATGGACTTAATTGATATTTATAGGACATTCCATCCAAAAACAACAGAATACACATTTTTCTCAAGTGCTCATGGAACATTCTCCAGGATAGATCATATCTTGGGTCACAAATCAAGCCTTGGTAAATTTAAGAAAATTGAAATTGTATCAAGTATCTTTTCCGACCACAATGCTATGAGACTAGATATCAATTACAGGAAAAGAGCAGTAAAAAATACAAACACATGGAGGCTAAACAATACACTACTTAATAACGAAGTGATCACTGAAGAAATCAAAGAGGAAATTAAAAAATACCTAGAAACAAATGACAATGGAGACACGACGACCCAAAACCTATGGGATGCAGCAAAAGCAGTTCTAAGAGGGAAGTTTATAGCAATACAATCCCACCTTAAGAAACAGGAAACATCTCGAATAAACAACCTAACCTTGAACCTAAAGCAATTAGAGAAAGAAGAACAAAAACATCCCAAAGTTAGCAGAAGGAAAGAAATCATAAAAATCAGATCAGAAATAAATGAAAAAGAAATGAAGGAAACGATAGCAAAGATCAATAAAACTAAAAGCTGGTTCTTTGAGAAGATAAATAAAATTGATAAACCATTAGCCAGACTCATCAAGAAAAAAAGGGAGAAGACTCAAATCAATAGAATTAGAAATGAAAAAGGAGAAGTAACAACTGACACTGCAGAAATACAAAAGATCATGAGAGATTACTATAAGCAACTCTATGCCAATAAAATGGACAACCTGGAAGAAATGGACAAATTCTTAGAAATGCACAACCTGCCAAGACTGACTCAGGAAGAAATAGAAAATATGAACAGACCAATCACAAGCACTGAAATTGAAACTGTGATAAAAAATCTTCCAACAAACAAAAGCCCAGGACCAGATGGCTTCACAGGCGAATTCTATCAAGCATTTAGAGAAGAGCTAACACCTATCCTTCTGAAACTCTTCCAAAATATAGCAGAGGGAGGAACACTCCCAAACTCATTCCACGAGGCCACCATCACCTTGATACCAAAACCAGACAAGGATGTCACAAAGAAAGAAAACTACAGGCCAATATCACTGATGAACATAGATGCAAAAATCCTCAACAAAATACTAGCAAACAGAATCCAACAGCACATTAAAAAGATCATACACCATGATCAAGTGGGGTTTATTCCAGGAATGCAAGGATTCTTCAATATACGCAAATCAATCAACGTGATACACCATATTAACAAATTGAAGGAGAAAAACCATATGATCATCTCAATAGATGCAGAGAAAGCTTTCGACAAAATTCAACACCCATTTATGATAAAAACCCTGCAGAAAGTAGGCATAGAGGGAACTTTCCTCAATATAATAAAGGCCATATATGACAAACCCACAGCCAGCATCGTCCTCAATGGTGAAAAACTGAAACCATTTCCACTAAGATCAGGAACAAGACAAGGTTGCCCACTCTCACCACTCTTATTCAACATAGTTTTGGAAGTTTTAGCCACAGCAATCAGAGAAGAAAAGGAAATAAAAGGAATCCAAATTGGAAAAGAAGAAGTAAAGCTGTCACTGTTTGCAGATGACATGATACTATACATAGAGAATCCTAAAGATGCTACCAGAAAACTACTAGAGTTAATCAATGAATTTGGTAAAGTTGCAGGATACAAAATTAATGCACAGAAATCCCTGGCATTCCTATATACTAATGATGAAAAATCTGAAAGTGAAATCAAGGAAACACTCCCATTTACCATTGCAACAAAAAGAATAAAATATCTAGGAATAAACCTACCTAAGGAGACAAAAGACCTGTATGCAGAAAATTATAAGACACTGATGAAAGAAATTAAAGATGATACAAATAGATGGAGAGATGTACCATGTTCTTGGATTGGAAGAATCAACATTGTGAAAATGACTCTACTACCCAAAGCAATCTACAGATTCAATGCAATCCCTATCAAACTACCACTGGCATTTTTCACAGAACTAGAACAAAAAATTTCACAATTTGTATGGAAACACAAAAGACCCCGAATAGCCAAAGCAATCTTGAGAACGAAAAATGGAGCTGGAGGAATCAGGCTCCCTGACTTCAGACTATACTACAAAGCTACAGTAATCAAGACAGTATGGTACTGGCACAAAAACAGAAAGATAGATCAATGGAACAGGATAGAAAGCCCAGAGTTAAACCCACGGACATATGGTCACCTTATCTTTGATAAAGGAGGCAGGAATGTACAGTGGAGAAAGGACAGTCTCTTCAATCAGTGGTGCTGGGAAAACTGGACAGGGACATGTAAAAGTATGAGATTAGATCACTCCCTAACACCATACACAAAAATAAGCTCAAAATGGATTAAAGACCTAAATGTAAGGCCAGAAATTATCAAACTCTTAGAGGAAAACATAGGCAGAACACTCTATGACATAAATCACAGCAAGATCCTTTTTGACCCACCTCCTAGAGAAATGGAAATAAAGACAAAAATAAACACATGGGACCTAATGAAACTTAAAAGCTTTTGCACATCAAAGGAAACCATAAACAAGACCAAAAGACAACCCTCAGAATGGGAAAAAATATTTGCAAATGAAGCAACTGACAAAGGATTAATCTCCAAAATTTATAAGCAGCTCATGCAGCTCAATAACCAAAAAACAAACAACCCAATCCAAAAATGGGCAGAAGACCTAAATAGACATTTCTCCACAGAAGATATACAGACTGCCAACAAACACATGAAAGGATGCTCAACATCTTTGCTCATTAGAGAAATGCAAATCAAAACTACAATGAGATATCATCTCACACCAGTCAGAAGGGCCATCATCAAAAAATCTAGAAACTATAAATGCTGGAGAGGGTGTGGAAAAAAGGGAACACTCTTGCACTGCTCGTGGGAATGTGAATTGGTACAGCCACTATGGAGAACGGTATGGAGGTTCCTTAAAAAACTAAAAATAGAACTACCATATGACCCAGCAATCCCACCAATGGGCATATACCCTGAGAAAACCATAATTCAAAGAGAGACATGTACCAAAATGTTCATAGCAGCCCTATTTACAATAGCCCGGAGATGGAAACAACCTAAGTGTCCATCATCGGATGAATGGATAAAGAAGATGTGGCACATATATACAATGGAATATTACTCAGCCATAAAAAGAAATGAAATTGAGCTATTTGTAATGAGGTGGATAGACCTAGAGTCTGTCATACAGAGTGAAGTAAGTCAGAAAGAGAAAGACAAATACTGTATGCTAACACATATATATGGAATTTAAGAAAAAAAATGTCATGAAGAACATAGGGGTAAGACAGGAATAAAGACACAGACCTACTAGAGAATGGACTTGAGGATATGGGGAGGGGGAAGGGTAAGCTGTGACAAAGTGAAAGAGCGGCATGGACATATATACACTACCAAACGTAAGGTAGATAGCTAGTGGGAAGCAGCCGCATAACACAGGGAGATCAGCTCAGTGCTTTGTGACCGCCTGGAGGGGTGGGATAGGGAAGGTGGGAGGGAGACGCAAAAGGGAGGGGATATGGAAACATATGTATATGTATAACTGATTAAATTTGTTATAAAGCAAAAAAAAAAAAAAAAAAGCTTCAACTGGATTTTACCCCCACCTCTCCTCCTGCAAGCTGTTACTTTAGAAGGAGATAAGAAATAGAAAGCATATTTGGTGATAAACTTGTTTAAACAATAATTTTCGGTCAACTTGGGTGAGAAGATGAGAAACTGATGATACATTCAGTTAAATGGTTTACTAGATTGTTTAGTGATTTCTTTAGGTGTTTTACATATTTTAAATAATTGAATGTTTCTCTTTGAAGTCAGGAGTTATCAAAATAATGTAATCTTAAAACCTAAAAATATAAAAGTGTTTCTGTAGTTTATCTATCTTTGAAAATGTTGTTTATACAAGTGAGATATAAGGTTTTTGCTCATTGGAGTAAATATTATCTGAACTAAATGCTTTGGCAGCTGAGCAGTTCTCTGTATCCTACCTATACCTTTTCAGAAGTCTGCCTTTTTTTTCATGGGTGAAATGGGTTCTGTGCAGCCCAGAATACCACCATTATTTAACTACTATGTCTTGAAATGTGTAGCGTCTTTTGTAAAATCAAATCTTGCTTTGGGAAGCTCAAAGTATTTAACATGAAATTCTGCTCTATTTAAAATGGTTTCGGAAACTATAACATAGTATCTAGGATTTGATTTAAACCTCTATTGAAAATATAATTTATCTTATACTGTAACCTTTGTATAATTACTCATGACCCTGAAATTTCTGCACTGCATAATATATTTGAAGCCAATGTCATTTGTTGCTTTGTTATAATATCTCTAGAAAGACTTGTACAATAAAATTCCATTTGTAACTCTTTTATAAAAAAGCATTTTAAGATAGAACAAAAAATTAGAATTCATGCAATAAATTCAATATAATAGTGTGAAAAGTTATGTCTTATTTCAGTAGCAGTTGGTTTATGTTACTCTGAAACTTCTGATGAGGAACAGAAATATATCTAACTTTATTCAGTATTTAGATGCCCTAAATAAAACTACCTATAAAATCTTCTAAACACACAAAATGTGAATATACTTAATGCCACTGAACTGTACATTTTAAATGGTTAAAATGATAAATTTTATGTTTTGTATATATATATATATATATATATATATCCACAATAAAAAATTTTCTAAACACTAGGACAGTCTAAAACTACATTTAATTTATATTGATGATTTGTAAAGATGTGTCAGATGTTGACACTGCTATAGTGTCTAAGATATTTTAAAATGTAGTGCTATTAATCATTCATTATTACTTGGCCTCCTGTTTACTAAAAAGAAAAAAACAAATGTGTCTTTGCTATAGGAATAGTCTTGATACGTATGTTGGGTGAAATCATTGCCTCCAAGCTACATGTGATCAAAAAGTATGAGTATTATAAGCATAAATATTGATGTTAGAAACAGCCCAAAATGTTTATTCAGAAATGTTTGACAGATACACTGAGATCAATAATACAATAATGTTTGATCATCGTTTAATTTATAAAACATAAAGCACAGACATTAGTTCAATGAGTAAGAAAAATAAAGTGACAAATAAATTTTCAAATTGATATATAAATCTACGTGCATTTGTTCCTAATGAAAATAAATTATTTAATGACTATTATGTACACTCAATATGTAAGAAATATAAAAATGTGAGATAACATCTATAAAGTGTCAGAGCATAATAAAAGATAGATCTAGCATAACACTTTGTTAATGAACATTTTAATATATGCTATGTTTTGCCAGAAAATATGACATCCTTAGCATATATATTTTTAAATTTTAACAGTTACATATTTGAATTTTTAAATGTATAAGTTTAAAATTTTGGGGTGAGATGGAAAAAGTAAGCTTTAGAATTAGTATCTATGACTTTCAGACACATAGTAGATACACAATATATTGAGTGAATGACTGAATAAATGAATGAAGAGCAGACCTATTCAGGGTACCTTTCAAGTATTAGAATGTTAAAATATTACTTTATAATAAAAAATTTCATACTAATTTTAAAAATAAGAGGTTTTATTTTATCTTTAGTGTATTTCACTTTCCTTTTAAAGTAGATATTTAAGGAAAAATTTAACCATGTAAAAATGACTTTTTAAAACTTACTTTTTAAGAAAAAAATCAATTGGGGAAGAATTGGGCTTGGATAATTGCCTGATGATGACACATTGGGTGCTCTTAAGCAACCATATTCAGATAGAAGAAGATGCTATGGACCGAAAACTGAATAATTAATGAACAAACAAAAACCCTGATGACAGGAGTAGTGGAATTATACAAGAAAAGAATTTCTCCTATACTTTTAAATTGTTATTTAAGGGCAAGTACATATTCGTACATATGTGTGTTGTCTGTGTACTAGTTGTACTAGATGTCCTAACCAGTGCAATAGCAAAGAAAAAATAAATAACTAAAAGGCATACAGATTGGAAGGGAAAAAAAAAACAGTTATTCCCATACGACATGATTGTCTATATAGAAAAACTCCAAAGAATCTATGAACACACATACATACACACACACACAAATCTTTTAGAACTAATAAATAAATTCAGTGTGGTTGCAGGATACAAGGTCAATATATTAAAGTCCATTGCATTTCTACATACCAGCAATAAACAACTGGAATCGGAAAGTAACAAAACAACACCATTTTCAATACTTAAAAAATGAAGTATTTAGGTATAAATAAAGCATATTCAGAATCTATACATAAAAAAACTACAAAACACTGATGAAAGAAATCAAAGAATATCCAAATAAGTAAGGAGTTATACTGAACACATAGATTGGAGGACTTCACATTGTCAAAGTATCAATTATCTCAATTCTGTTCTGTAGATTCAACACAATCTCAATCAAAATCACAAAAAGCTTTTGGTTAATATCAACACGCTAAATTCTAAAGTTTATATGGAATGGCAAAGTTATTATAATAGTCAATCTTAAAAAAAAAGAGGAATTAGATGATCCAATTTGAAGACTTACTATAAAGCTACAGTAATCAAAACAATATGATATTAGAAATTGACACAATAGTTAGAATAAAAAACTCAGAAATAAACCTGCATAAATATAGTTAACTGATTTTTGACAACATGGGAATCAATCCAATGCAAAAGGATAATTTTTCTTAACACATGGTGCTGCTAGAACAACTGGATATCCATATGCAAAATAAAGTAAAATAACATGAAAAGGTAATCTGGATACATACCTCATACCTTATATAAAAATGAACTCAAAATAAGTGATAGGTCTCAATATAAAATGTAAAACTATAAAACTTCCAGGGTAAAACACAAGAGAAAATCTGTATGACCTTAATTTTGGAAAGCTTTTAGATATAACCCCAAAAGCATGACCCATGATGATGAGGAAAAAACAACTTCTAAAAAACTTAAAAACATCTTCTCTGTAAAAAAAAAAAATACTCAAAGGAATAAGAAGACTGGGAGAAATAATTAAGTAGTATTACATATTATGCCATAACCTTATTGAAGGGGGTGAGGGAAAAAAATAAGCTGACATGAATAACTTTAGAATACATTGTTCTGACTGAAAATCATAAGTACATCTAACCCATTATTGCTCTATAATCTACTTTAGTCAATTGATAGCTTCAGTGCCATTTCTAGGAATAAGTGTATCCCTTTCCCAATTCATCATTACATTAAGAATCTTAAGAGAATAATTAGTGGATTAATAAACAATGCATAGCTATGTTTTGATAGAATAATGGTCCCATAATATATATCTCTATCTCTACCTCTTTTTTTAATACTTAAATAACTTTATTTAGGTATAATTGACATATAATAAACTGCACATATTTAAATTGTACAATTATGCGAGTTTTTGACATGAAACCATCATTATAATCAAGATCTACCTCTCCTATATCTATCTATCTATCTACCTACCAATATTGATATCATTCATCAGTAGTTACTATAAACGACAGCACTCAATTTAATTAAACTTCTAAAGAAATATTTTTTTTCTGAAAAATATCAATTTTGAAATTCACGGGTTTCCTGAACATTTTACTCGGGGACAGTTTCTAATTAAAATAAACATGACCGGGGCTTCCCTGGTGGCGCAGTGGTTGAGAGTCCGCCTGCCGACGCAGGGGACATGGGTTCGTGCCCTGGTCCGGGAAGAGCCGACATGCCGCGGAGCGGCTGGGCCTGTGAGCCATGGCTGCTGAGCCTGCGCATCCCGAGCCATGGCTGCTGAGCCTGTGCGTCCCGAGCCTGTGCTACGCAACGGGAGAGGCCGCAACAGTGAGAGGCCCGCATACCGCAAAGAAAAAAAGAAAAAATAAAATAAAATAAACATGACCCAGCATAGGTCTCTGATTAAAAATATGTTTAAGGTTAAATTAATAAAACATAGCTACTAGGACTCAGAAATTTTTCAGTTTTTTTCAGTAATAAATGACACAAATTCAACAATCTTAAAAAATGGACTGTAGCAAATCTAGATTGCTAAATTATACATATTTTAATAAAATTCCTATTTGAGATGTATCAATATAACCTATAAGGTGAGGAATTCTAATGTTTGCCCTTAGATGTAATATATTTTCACAATGCTAATATTATTTTATATTAAATAGGAAATATGTGAAATTATATTTCTCTAAAAATAGAGAGCTTCTACAGAAAACTACAATGAAATATATCTCTGATGTATTAACTTAGGTAATTTAGATAGCAAAAATATTAATCATATTACTGTTATTCTTTTAAATTATTCTTTTTTGAAAGTGAAGTTTTAATTTATACTTTAGATCTTGCTTATTTTTCCAGATAGGGTAATGCTTAAATTTATTTTTAAAATGTTTCCATAAATAAGTAGAAAAAACATCCTCATTAATTAGATTGGTAGGTTTTTTTGGTGGGAGGGGCTAGAAGTTTCTTTCTGAGTTCCAATTGTTTCTTTAACTTTAATACACGTTTTTTTTAAAATCACTGTTTCATTTATATGTAAAATAGGACAGCCTTTCCCCTGTCTTTTGCCAATCAGTGGTTTTTCCACTCAAGCAACCCTGTATTTATTCTGTAAGAAAATATCTATTCATGTGAAAAAAATCTAGCTCTTCCAGTTTTCATTTAATTTGCATTGGTATCTTGGAGTTACTCTGAAACCTGTTTTTCTTCATCACTAAAAATGTTATTTTTCTTCATGCTGCTTGAGCTGTAAGTAACTTCAGAAGCATGATGCATACACAGTAAGAAGGTAAAAAACATAATATTTCTTTTGTCTATGAATTTAAGTTCAGTAGCGAAAGGTCATATCAGCAAAGCAAAATGATAAACCTTAATAGGGAACGAAGACATAGAGGGAAGTGGAAGGGAGGTATCTCTCTACATGCTTCTTTAAAAGAGAAACTAAGGATTACCTGAAGCCTGAAATGCTAATCTAGGTTCAATTTTCTTGAATCGTTTCTCATTTCTAATTCACTGTGAGAGAACAAGCAACATAATATTAAACTCCATGCTGGAAATCATAATACACAATATTCTATTGAAATTGCATTAGTAGCTATATACTATCTAGGAAAAGTTGGCATATTTCTGCACTAATAACATTGGCTATTTAGGGGGTAATATAGCAAATAAAACTTCATTATCAACCACTTTTATTTAAGATCAAATATAGGTCTCTTTCCTAGTGGGAGGTTATTGTTACAAGAGAAAACAACTGAAATTATTTGTTTCATAATTGCGTTTCTGTTCACATTCATGTTTTATTTATATAAGATTTATAACCAGGAGTTTATATTAACTTTGGACAATACATATATATATATATATATATATATATATATAAGTTTTTCTGCTCTACAGTAGCAAAAATTCAGTCAGGGAGAAAGAGGAGGAAAGGAAAGAGGTAGGGGAGGAAAGGGAATGAAGGGTGGGAGGGACAGGGAGAGAAAATGAGGAAGAATCCAAAAATAAATTGGAAATATCAAAAATTTTATATATAAATAACCTCATTTAAAAATAACCTATGAATGTGCATTACATTCAACAAATATTTACTGAAATTTTTACTGTGATAATATTAGTATGTGGAAAGTGAATATCAAGTTTCTGTCCCCCACCTCCTCAGCCTTACCAGCTCCCTTCCCTAGCAGAGAGAAGGAGATACAAATTCAAATAACAATGTAATAGTTAATTTTGGTTTACTTAAATGTCTGGGGGATGAGGACACAGTGCCAAAATAAATTTCTAAGTATTTAAAGATACATTAGAAAGTTACTTTTGGTTGTATACTGAACAACTGGCTGAACTAGCACGTCTTTTCACTTTTTAAGATTGGAATCATTTTACTTTTTATGACTTCATCCCGATTATAATTTTTATTTTGGTAAAATATACATAGTATAAAATTTACCTTTTTAACCATTTGAAGTGCATAGTTCAGTAGCATTAGGAACATTCACATTGTTGTACAACCAAAGTCCACAATTCCTGTCATCCCATATAACATCAGTTCTGTACCCATCAGAAAATAACACTGCATTCCCTTCTCCTCTCAGCACCTGGCAACCACCATTCTACTTTCTGTCTCCACAAATTTTTGTCTCCAGTCACCTCATATATGTGGAATTATACAGTATTTGTCTTCTTGTGACTGGCTTACTTAACTTAGCATAACGTCATCAAGGTTTATCCATGTTGTAGCATATGTCAGAATTCCCTTCATTCTTAACGCTAAGTAATGTTGTAATGCACCTATATACCACATTTTTTGATCTATTAATCTGTTGATGGTCACTTGTGTTTCTTCCACCCTTTACCTTCTCATAATAATGAACATAGGTGTACAAATATCTGTCCAAATGCTTGCTTTTGATTCTTTCTCCCAAAGTGGAATTTCTGGTCTTATGATAATTCTATTTTTAATTTTGGGGGAACTGCCATACTGTTTTCCAAAGCAGTTTCAAAATTTTACATTTGCCCCAGCAGTGCACAAGGGTTTCAGTTTCTCCATATCCTTGACAACAATTGTTATATTCAGATTTTTTTTTTAAGTTATCCTAATGGGTGTGAATAGGTATCCCACTGTGGTTTTGGTTTGTATTTCCCTAATGATAGTGAAGTTGAGCATCTTGCCATGCCCTTATTAGCTATTTGTATATCTTTGGAGATATTCTAGACCTTTTTTTAATTTGTTTTTTTGAATCAAGTTATTTGTCTTGTTGTTGTTGAATAGTAGGAGTTCTTTATATACTCTGGATAGTAACCCCTGTCAGAAATATGATTGGCAAATATCTTCTACTCTCTTTCTTTTTTATTCTGTTGATGCATGAAATATTTTAATTTTTATACAGTCCAATTTCTCTGTTTTAATTTTATTGCCTACAATTTTGGTATCATATCCCAGATATCATTACCAAACCCAATGTCACAAGGTTTTTCCCTATGTTTTCTTCAAAGAGTTTTAGAGTTTTAGCTCTTATGTTTAAGTCTGTCATCCATTAAGAATTAGTTTTTGTATATGGTGTAAAGGTCCAACTTCATTCTTTTGTATGTAGATATCCAGTTTTTTCAATGCCATTTGTTGAAATCTGTCCTTTTCCCACTGAATAATCATGAGACTCTTGTCAAAAATCTCTGTCTATATTATATAATATATATGTATATATATATATATATATATATAAACATATATATACACACACACACACACACATATGTGTTCTTTTCTGGATTTTAAACATTTTCCAACTTATTTTCAAATACATTTTCTTTTTTTAAAAAAATACACTTGCTGCAGGGATGACAAATATCAGTATTGGGAAACTGAAGTATACAAAAAATACTGCATCTAGTCTGGGGCAGATTTTTTTTTGGTAGCATCTATTAATTGGCACTAATTACATAGTAACTATAAAGTAAGTAACAACTCATTGGTCATTTAAGACATTGTTAAGTTAGATAAGTGACTAAATTAATAACTAGTGACAAGTTAACTAGTCACTAAGTTATATATTGAACTATTTCCATTTTGTTACTTGTTTTCTGAGTGCTTTGTATATATTTTTGTTTCTCATCTTCTCCTTTACTAACTTCCCTCATGTTTAGTTGTTGTTGTTTTTGATAGTGACACAAATAGCAAATAGTAGGTGCTCTAACATAATATATAAAAGAGCCTGCACTGGTCAATACAATAGGGGAACCACTAGACACATTTGGCTACTGAACAGCTGTAATGTAGTCAGTGCAACTAAGGAATAGGCTTTTTAATATTTTTAAGTTTTATTTCATTTTAATTAATTAAAATTTCAACACCAATTTAGTTCCTAATGGAAAATTTTAAGTATGTTTGGAACAACTTGTGTATGTGAATCTTTCTTTTTTTTCTGTGAATTTTATAAACGCTAAATTCAGATGAAATTTTCTGATGAAAATTTACCATCAAAATTGAGTTGTGGTATAAATGTAAAATAGGCAGAATTTCAAAAAAATTAGTAAATAATAATGTACAACTGATTTTAAATATTGATTATATAAACAAATCATTTTTTTAATATATTCAGTTACATAAGGTATATTTTTAAAATAATTTCACATTTCCTGCTTGCTTTTTAAAAGTACCTATTAGAAATTTTAAAATTAGGCCTGGGTTTCAAATTATGTTTATACTGAAGAGCACTGTTCTAAAGGCTTTCATCAAATTCCAGATCGAATATGTTCCCTTTATGAAATTTTGTAATACCAGTATTTTCTATGTTAATAAGTATTTAATTCCTAGCTAATTTCTGACTTGTTGAATCAAAGTATGAAGTCAGTAAGATTGTTAAAGCAAGAAACTAATTGTGATATGTTTTGGAGAAAAGTGCATTAATGATCAACATATAAACCATTTTCTAGGAAAAATAGTTTCAAAAATCCTTTCTCCTGGTTGTGATGAATAATATCTTCATGATTTAAACTTATGGTGATTAAGAAGAAAGCTGAGTTAAGCATAGGTCAAATCTTTCCAAGCATTTAATTGTGTATTAAAATTTCTTTTAAACTCACACTGCTGATTAATTGTTCACTAATATTAAAGGGTTTTTTTTACTGCTTTTTATTACATCATTAATGATATTTTATCTCTAAGATACAACTAAAGGAAGTATGTAAAGTGATTATTCAAGAAATTCTAATTCTGATTTTTCTTATATGCATGTGTGTATGTGTGTGTGTGTGTGTGTGTGTGCGTGTGTGTGTAATGTTTACTTTTCTCCCTATGGGATTTTTGGTTTAAGTTTTTATATAAAAAATGGCTTTAATATTCCCTTAGTTATTTCATCTTGCACAATGTAGAGCAAACAAAGTAATCAAAGGAGGTTTTCAACTTTAGTTTGAAATATTCAACTTTTTGAAATTGGTGAAAACCATTTCATTTTGTCCATTTAGACAAATTAACTGCTAAATACAATAGGGTCAATATAAATTTAATGTAATATAATGCATATAAATCTTTATAAAGTGGAAACTAAAATCAACATGTAGTCAACTGTTTCACCAATCAAATTTGTGAGTTCAGATGAAAATTATTTTACACAATACTTTAAGGAAGGAAGCAGTGTCTTAAATTTCATTCTCAGATAAGCATCCTGAGTTGCTGAGTAACAGCATTTTGAATAGCGCTGGTCTGGAGTAAGAGACTTTCTACTGGAGGTCTTCAGAATTATACAGCTAGAAATTCTGCGGGCTCAACCATCCTAGAAAGGACTAAAGTCCATACAGAGCAACAAAATTAAGTTTAAACTTTTATGGTAGGACTTCTCCAGATCCTTCACTGAATGAATCTAAGGCAAGCCAGTATTTCTACTATGATTTTTTTTTTTTTTTTTTTTTTTTTTTTGCGGTACACGGGCCTCTCACTGTTGTGGCCTCTCCCGTTGCGGAGCACAGGCTCCGGACGCGCAGGCTCAGTGGCCATGGCTCATGGGCTTAGCCGCTCCGCGGCATGTGGGATCTTCCCGGACCGGGGCACAAACCCGTGTCCCCTGCATCGGCAGGCGGACTCTCAACCACTGCGCCACCAGGGAAGCCCTATGATTTTTTTTTTTTAAAGAACAACAACAAAAACAATTTAAAGCAAATTTAAACTAAACTAGAGCGACCTTTCCTTTGGTGTCAATAATCTTAAAAAGAAAAGAAAATATTATTTCTAAGTGTCCTCCGCGTTTCCTTTTCTCTTTTTCTTTTTTGTAGGAACTGCTAGTTTGAAAAATAAAACTTCAAATAGCAAGATGAGAGAATAAAGATATTTTTAAAGCACTTAGAAAATTGCTAAATGTATGTAATTTAAATTTTAGGAGCAGCAAGGTAGAAAATGGGTCTTATAAAGTGTCATTATGGAAATGTTACATTCTGATTAGTTAACAGCTCTGATACTATTCTAGATGAGAACAAATTTAGGCAATTGAAACTTTTTCTATATTATCAGAGAATTTCACTAGGTTTCCTAAGAGAAATTTCACTAAGCTTTTCTCAAGTGATTTAAAAATCACTTCCTTCTATTATTTATTTTCTGTAGTGCATAGCATATACAACCTTCATTAACACTGACAGCATCCATTTCTGTTATCTCTCTCACTACTCAGTGATTTTCACTTTCCCCATATGTATTTACTCTCCCCTGATTCTTGATCTCTCCTTTGGTTTATAATTTACTGTACCTGGCTCATCAGACACATTACAAATTTCTCTCCATGTATGTTATTTATTCAACCCTCATCTTTTATTTGGTAAGCAATAAAAAATTAAGTTCCAAATGAGAAAATATATATGAAAGTGTTGCAAGAGAAGGCAAGTGCTGTTAATGATACTGTTTATTATAATGTTTGGAAGCTTTATAATTTTGAAAATATATATTTAACAAAAGTTGACAACAGAGATCTAAGACTACATTTTTTTTAAAAAATCTGTGAGGGTTTATAGTTATTACATTTCTAGGAAGGTAGGATCAATTCTATAAATTATCCTAATCCAGTGTGGTGGGGAGAGAAAATCTGATCATATTCCTTCCTTAAAGACACTTCAAAAGGCAGTGAGTAGTTACTTCATTTCTCATAAATATTTTCCTTTCCTTTAAATTATGCAAATGTTTTGATTTCTATTTAACAAATTACTTAATTTCAAGAATTTTATAACTGGAAAATATTTATACATTTTACTACAATGTTTAAGATGTGGGATCAAATCACGTCATGTCAGACCTTAGGAATCCTGAGTCACTAGATTCTTCTGCTCTTATGAATATAAGGGCTAGAAAATACTTAGATAGATTGATAGTTTTTATGATACCCATACCCACATCAACTTCCTTCTGGGTGGAAATTTGATATATCAAGGAATTAAATAGATTAAATGATAATTATTCAACACATAGCCACACAAAACAAACTGACTATGATAGAACTATATTTCCTATATTTTAATAGTTGCATCAGGTTGTTTATTTCTTCATATGAAACACTGTCTAAAAGATATGCCCTCCCTCCATTCCTTTAGATACTCAAAAAAATCTATTGATTCATAGATTCTAACAGAAATCTGTAAGGTGAAATGACACTCCTGATTTATTAGTTCACATTTTGGCTTGACGATATAAGCATATATAAAAGGACATTATAAAAATTGTATTAACTAAATTAATCATTGTTGGTTATGCACTAAAGCAACACTTCCAAAACGCATTCCACATGTGCTGAAAAAGATCTTTTTTAGACTTTAACCAACTTTTTGTATTCACACTTCCCTCACCTTTTGGTTTACTTTCTGTTCATTTTTTTTCTCTTTGCATTTAATTTGCCATTAGATTATTAAATTCCACAAAGGAAGAATATGACTTAGAAAAACCAAAAAAAAGAAAGTTCTTCTGACTTGGGGATGAAAACCTTAGCTAAATAGAAAATAATTCTAGGGAAATAAGGTAACAAGATTTTAGCAAGTGTAAGGATAGAACCCAAGTACCATATCACAAGTTCTGTGCAATTGCTACACATGAATGTACATTTAGATTTATGTTTTCCAGGGCATGTGTAAAACACAATAACAAGATTGTCACCGCCACTGCTACCACTTCAATCAGAAAGGAATTTTCTCTGCGGGTTTTCATAACGAAGAGTTTCCTCAGCATCTTTAGAGAAGCATTTTCTAATGTTCCCTGTAACATTCTTTAAAACAAAATCTATAATTTATACTCATTTTACTTTGTTGAATTATATGGCATCTTTGTGAGTCAACAAATAGTTGTTTGGGAAAAATTAATTAAAGAACAACATGGAAGTAATAAGTAAATAAGATGATAAACGTTTATGCCATTGTATATTTTATCAGGGTTTTATTTAGATTAAAATATATCATGCCTTGAATTCAGACTTTGAGATTAAACCAGTACTATTTGTTTGATTCACATAAATGAGAAGAATCTTTCCTCTCTTCCAGAAAGTATTATCAGAACCATTTGATTCATTTGCATTCTACATTGTTTCTTTAGAATTCTTTGTAATCTCTATGTATGAACTGACATCAAATAATATTTTGTAGTAATACATTTATGTCTTAATATTATTGGTGAATTGTGCACTGTTCTCTTCCTTTTACTCTGACATAATACAAAAATATAATAATTCCATAGTTATGACTGAAATACTTTTTCAAATCTGAGTCAAAGTTACCAGTAACACTGATGCATATAAAACAAAAAGTTACAGCTAACTTAAAAGTGTATTTATTTTCACACCATATGAAGAATGTTATTTAACAACAGAGAGTTGCCCAATAAAGCTGAATTTTTAAATTAGTATTTTTTCTTAAAATGTTCTTTTTTAAAAAAATTAAGTCATGTAGTATATTTACTAATTCCATAAGAATTAAAATACTTAAAAATTTATTTAGAAAACTGTTTAAGGACTTAATTTATATTTCCTAGCATTTATATACAAATTATCTTTCTAACAAGAAGCTCCAGTTCCATTTACCATAAATTTAGATATACATCTACTGTGAATGGCCATTAGCACAAGCCTATCAAAGTACCATAATCTGTTTTACCTTGGAGAAATTCACTCACATTTTAATACATAGTATTGTCTTATTGACATTTTATTTTCTCTTTAGTTATACTACCTCAGTTTAAAATAAAGTTCAATTTTGAACCATATGCACACTTTATGACATGTCTGGATTACTGCCTCCCAAAACAGGCCATTTTCCTTGTGTGTGAATATCACCAAATAGTTTTGAAATTGATATTTATAATTATTTAATAACTTCTTTATTAGTGTTTAACATTAGAATTCATAAATTTATGAAGTAAACATAAGATGCAATGTTGGTTAATAATTCTCCTCTACTTGTTCTCAGGGAAACACCAAATGTGGAATATTTAGAGTCAATTCTGATAGGTTTCCTTTTCATCTTATGATTCAGAATAACATTACAAAGATAGATCAATTTGTTCATAACAGTGGTTTACAGAGAATGTCATACTACAAAAATCGTATCTCTCTTTGGCATCATTGTGGTTTTGAATGGATTTTCAAGCTCTGTTCTGAAATTGCTGGCATCATTTTAATCATGTAAATGGTTTGAAAATAGTTCTATTAGGTAACCTCTGAAGACTCATGAAGACCAATGTGTAACTACATAATAACCACATATTTTTAAATACTTTGAAATTGATGTCTGCAATCTCAGTATGATGTCAAATTTGTCCATTTGTGTTCAAATTTTTTTACATTTTTCTGATTATCAAAAAATTAATATTTTATTAAATAAATATAAACTTAGACTGAGAGCATTATTTGCAATGTCTGTACAGATGCCTAGTAAAAAAATGTCACTGACTTCTAATATTGATGTTTTAAAACAAAATAGAGTTAGTTTCTTAACTGATTTATAAATTAATTGGAAATAAAAATATATGGGTAATATAAGGAAGCATAAGATTAAATAATTCAAATTAAAGGTCAAATTGATTGCCTTTATAAGATGAAACTTCCAATTTTATCTTAATAGACTCAGTAATAAATATGCATAGGTCCAAGAAACCTATAATACCATGGATTCAACTTCAACAGTATTTCTGATAAAATGTTGATTTCAAATGAAATTTCTCATTTGTCCTATTATTTTTATTTTCGTAAAATATACATAAAATTAACCATTTTTAAGTGTACAGTTCTTTGGCAATAAGTACATTAACATTGTTGTACAATCATCATCATTCATCAGTATAACTTTTTCATCATCTCAAACTGAAATTCTGTACCTATTAAACAATAATTCCCCATTCCCTTCTCCTCCCTGCCCCTATTAACGACTGTTCTATTTCCTGTCTTTACAAATTTGACTACTGTGAGTACCTTATATAAGTATATAAGTGTAATCATACACCATTTGTTCTCTCGTGTCTAATTTATTTCACTTAGCACAATGCCAAGTTTCATTCACGTTGTAGTGTGTGTCACAATTTCTTTCCTTTTTAAGGCTGAATAATATTGCATTGTATGTATATACCACATTATGTTTTATCTATGCATCCATAGATTGATAAAATGAAACTCTCAAGTAAAATGGAATTATTTCCCCCAATACGCATATACTTAGAGAATTTCATGCTATTGATTTAACAATACATTTCTTATTTGGTCAATGTGTTCACAGTTAATTCATTATATAAAAGACAATCATGAGTTTCCGATAAAAGTACCTGGAAGACTCAGGAAAGCAGGTATTTTCCAAAGAGAATGATGCTTTTAGAAGCCTCTCTTACAGCCCCATGAAGTCTGCTAGGTCACAAAGTACAGTGAAAGATCAGCAGACAAGTGACATCATTAAAATTAAATACTTCCTTTAGGAATCATTTATAATTGTGTTTTGTTTCTGTTTAGACTCTCTCTGAACATTCAACTTTCAAATTCTTTTAAAAGACTTAAGAATACTTACAATGTTTGAAGCATTTTATTATACCTGGAAATACAATTTAGCAAAGAAAGAGACATTGTAATTGAGCAGGGCTCTATGGGGCCTTCCTGGGACAGACACCCCCACATCCCCCCATGCCCTCTACCTGCCTCTTGTTTGTAGAAAAGCTTTAGTCTCCCAGTCATCCCCTGAGTCACAAAAGGCTGGCTTAAGAATTAATGACTGAAAGAAGGAGGAAGAGTAGGAGGACACTGGGCCCACATCCCCTCATGAACACACCAAAACTGCAACAACATATAGAGCGACTCTGGCTGAGATTGACTTGGGGACTTGCAAGATGGCTGTTCTACAACCAAGCTGTAATAAAAGTTCCACACACAGCCTGGTAGGAAGGGAAGAGATGTGATCTGGTCAGGACCTGCACCCCTAGCAGGGAACACAGAAGAGAAAGGAGAGATCACAGGCTAGAGGATCCTCCCTGTGGAGAGAGAGGTTAGAGCCATATATTAGGCACCCCAGCCCAGGGGTCTGACACTGGGCTGTAAGAAACCTAGTCTCCCTTCTTGAAGAGCACTCACATATTTGCTCGCTGCCAGTCACAGCACCATGGCAGCAGACTGAAAACTGTCTGGGGTTCTGGCTTGTTTGCTAGGACTACATCATGCCACCCAGCCTGCACCAGGCTCTTGCTAAAGCCCCTCTGGTCCTGACACTGATCCCCACTAAGACAGAAGCTGCAATTACCAACGAGAGTGCGCATACTTAGAGGGAACAGAGCCAGCCTTCCATCTGATCAGGGCAGAGGCAGCCATTGAGAGCTCACACACCCCTGTTCACACTCTGGAGGGAGTGAAGCTAGCTCCAGGGTGGAGACTGCCATCTCTGGAGCATGCTCATCCCTGTACACACTTGGGAGGAGGTGGGACCAGCTCAGTGGTATGGCATCCATGTCTCTGGCTCTGACCCAGCCTCTAACCAAGGTGTGCACACCAATAAAAAAGTGAAACCAGCACAGAAGTGCAGCCCCAAGCCCTCAGGCTCTGGTCATGTCCCAAACCAAGATGGAGACTCCCATCATACCTAAGAGAAACCCAACGCCCTAAGGGTCCTGCTTCAGGAACTTGGGTCCCATCCCTGCCCCCAATAGGGCACTAATGGCTGTTGAGAATAGGAGAAGCCCTGGCTTACACCTGGCTCTGGCTCTAGGCCCTTCAACTTCACCCTATCTCCCCAAAAGACAGTGGATGCCAGCATACCCTAGGAGAAACGCAGCCCATACTCACTTCAGATCCAGCAATTGCATCAAAGCTACTGGGCACACGCAGACTGAGAAGAGATTTTTCCCACACAAGAACATGATCTAACAACCATGACAGGTAATTGTTTCACCTAATTTGACGGAGATAGAGAAAGTTAAACAAAATGAGAAGACAAAGGAATATGTTTCAAATGAAGGAACAAGAAAAAAACCTGAAAAAGACCATAATGAAACAGAAATAAATAATTTGCCTGTTAAAGAGCTCAAAACAATACTAATAAGAATACTAATTGAACAGGGGAAAAGAATAGGTGAACACTGTGAGAATTTTAACAAAGAGCTAGAAAATATAAAAAAAGCAATCAGAGCTAAAAAAGTACAATAACAGAAATGAAAAATACTCTAGAGGGGAATTAACAGCACATTAGGTGATGCAGAAGAATATATAAATGATCTGAAAGATAGAATAATGTAAATCAACCAATCAGAACAGAGAAAGAAAGAAAGAAAGAAGGAAAGAAATGAATAAATAAAATGTGAATAGTTTAAAGGAACTCTGGAACAATATCAAGCATATTAATATTTGAATTATAGGGGTACCAGAAGGAGAAGAGAGAGAGAGAATGGGTAGAAAATGTATCTGATGAAATTATGATGGAAAACTTCCCAGATCTGAAGAAGGAAACAGATATCGAGGTACGGGAATCACAGAAATTCCCAAACAAGATGAACCAAAAGAGAACCACACCAAGATATTTCATAATTAAAATGGCAAAAATTAAAGATAAAGAGATAATTTTAAAGGCAGCAAGAGAAAACCAAAGAGTCACATACAAGGGAAACCCCCATAAGGCTTTCAGCTTATTTTTCAGGAGAATCTTTGCAGGCCAGAAGGGAGTGGCATGATATATCCAAAGCATTAAAAGGGAAAAACCTATAGCCTCTCTGATAGTCTACCCAGCAAGGTTATCATTAAGAATAGAAGGAGAGATAAAGAGCTTCTCAGACAAGGAAAAAATAAGAGTTCATCAATGCTAAAACAGCCTTACAAGAAGTGTTAAAGGGTCTTCTGTAAGTGAAAAAGAAAATGCTACAAGAAATAAGAAAATATTAGAATGGAAAAATTCCACTGGTAAAGGCAAATATATAAGAAAGGCTATGGATCAACAATTTAAATAGGTTAGTACAAAGACAAAAATTGTAAAATCAATGATAACTACAATAAATGGTTAAAGGATAGATACAAAGATGTTAAATATGACATCAAAAACACAAAATGTTGGGGGATAGTAATAAATGTATATCTTTTAGAATGTGTTTGAATTAATTGGCTATTAGTTTAAAAGAAGCATATATAGTTAGAGGTCAACATATATGAACTCCATGGTAACCACAAATCAAAAACCTACAATAAATACACAAAAACTGGAAAAGAAAGGAACACAAGCATGCTGCTAAAGAAAATCATTAAACCACAAGGGAAGAAACTAAAAGAAGAAGAAAAGAACAGAGAAGAACTACAAACACAACCAGAAAACAAGTAACAAAATGGCAATAAGTATATACCTACCAAAAATCACTTTAAAAGTCAATGGACTAAATGCTCCAATCAAAAGACATACGGTAGCAGACTGGATTAAAACACACACACACACACACACACACACACACACACACACAAGACCCAATCTATATGCTGCTTAGAAGAGACTCACTTCAGAGCTAAAGACACACAGACTGAATATAAGGAAATAGAAAAAGGGATTCCATGCAAACGGAAATGACAAGAAAGCTGGGGTAGCAATACTATTATCAGACAAAGTAGATTTTAAAACAAAGTTTATAATAAAAGACAAAGCAGGGTGTTATATAATGATAAAAGAATCAATACAGGAAGAGGATATAATGTTTCTTAACATACATGCCCCTAATATAGGAGAACCCAAATATATAAATAAAATACTACAATACATAAAGGGAGAAATTGACAATAATACAATAATAGTAGGGGACATTAACACCCCACTTAATCAATGAACAGACCATCCAGACAGAAAATCAATAAGGAAACTGTGGCCTTAAATTACAAATTAGACAAGATGGAATTAAGAGACACTTACAGGATATTCTATCCAAAAACAGCAGAATACACTTTCTTTTAAGTGCACATGTAACATTCCCCAGGACAGGTCACATGATAGGCCACAAACTCAAGTCTCAACAGATTTAAGAAGAGAAAGGTGTAACAAGCATCTTTTTTGACCACAATGGTATGAAACTAGAAATCAATTATAGGAAGAAAAATGGGAAGAATATAAACACATGGGGACTGAAGAACATGCTACTAAAAAAAAATGAGTGACAAAGAAATCAAAGAGGAAATCAGAAAATATGTTGGGACAAATAAAAATAAAAACACAACTTTCCAAAATCTGTGAGAAGCAGCATAAACAGTTCTAAGAGGGAAGTTTATAGCAATATAGGCATACCTCAAGAAACAAGAAAAATCTCAAATAAACAACCTAACCTACCACTAAAGGAATTAGGAAAAGAACAAACAAATCCCAAAGTCAAAAGAAGAAAGGAAATAATAAAGATCAGAGAGGAAATACATAAAATAGAGACCAAAAAAAAAAAAAAAATAGGGCTTCCCTGGTGGCGCAGTGGTTGAGAGTCTGCCTGCTGATGCAGGGGACACGGGTTTGTGCCCCAGTCCGGGAAGATCCCACATGTGGAGTGGCTGGGCCCATGAAGCATGGCCGCTGAGCCTGTGTGTCTGGAGCCTGTGCTCCACAATGGGAGAGGCCATAACAGTGAGAGGCCCGTGTACTGCAAAAAATAAATAAATAAATAAATAATAGAAGAGATAATTGAAACCAAGAGTTGCTTTTTTGAAAAGATAAACAAAATTGATAAGCCTTTGGCCAGGTCATTAAGAAAAAAGTGAGAGAACCTAAGTAAAAGAAGAAACGAAAGAGGAGAAATTGTAAGCAATATCACAGAAATACAATTTGAATAATATGAACATTTATATGCCAAAAATTGGATAAGCTAGAATAAATGGATAAATTCCTAGAAACAAACCATATTCCATGACTGAATCAGGAAGAACTAGAAAATTTAAACAGTCCAATTACTGGTGTTGAAACTGAACCAGTAATCAGAAAATACCCAGCAAACAGAAGTCCAGGACTGAAGGGCTTTACCAGGGAATTCTATCAAACATTTAAAGAAGAGCTAATAACTATTCTCAAACTATTCCAAAAGACTGAAGCACTCCCAAATTTATTCTACAAGGCCACCATTACCTTGATTCCAAAACCAGAGACAATACAAAAAAAGATAATGGCAAGCCAATATCCCTGATGAATACAAATGCAAAAATCCTCAACAAAACATTAGCAAACTGAATTCAACAATATATAAAAAAAGATCATATACCATGATCCAGTGGGTTCAATATATGCAAGTCAATCAATGTAGTACACCACATTAACAAAAGGGAGGATAAAAATCATATGATCATCTCTATAGATGCAGAAAAAGCATTTGACAAAATTCAACACCAATTCATGATTAAAAACTCTCAAAGTTGGTATATAGGAACTATATCTCAACATAGTAAAGTCCATTTACAACATACCTACAGCTAACATTATATTCAATGTTGAAAAGTTGAAAGCTTTTCCTATAAAATCAGGAACAAGGATGCCACTTTTGCCATTTTGATTAAATGTAGTATTGGAAGTCCCAGCCACAGCAATCAGACAAGAAAAAAAGAAAACATCCAAACTGGAAGGGAAGAAGTAAAACTGTCATTATTTGCAGATGACTAATAAATACTATAAATAGAAAACCCTAAATTATCTACACCAAAACTAATAAAATGAATAAGTAATTTGTTTACTGAATTTCAGTACAGTTGCAAGATAAAGGATTAATATAGAAGTCTGTTGCTTTTCTATACATCAGTAAACCATCAGAATGAACTATCAGAATGAGAAAGCAAGAAAACAATCCCGTTTATAATCACATCAAAAAGAATAAAATATCTATGAATACTCTGAATTCATACAACACAATATCAAAAAAACAACCCAATTAAAAAATTGGCAGAATATCTGAATAGACATTTTTCCAAAGAAGACATACAGATTGCCAACGGACACATGAAAAGATGTTTAACATCACTAATCATCAGGGAAATGCAAATCAAAATCAAAATGAGATATCACCTCTCATCTGTCAGAATGGCTCTTGTCAAAAAGACAACAAATAATAAATGTTGGCAAAGACGTGGAGAAAATGAACTCTAACTCACTATTGATGGGAGCGTAAGTTGGTGAAGTCACAATGGAAAATAGTATGGAGTTTCCTCAAATAATTAAAATAGAACTACCATATGATCCAGCAGTTCTACTCCTGGGTATGTATCTGGAGGAAAAAACAAAAGCACTAATTTGTAAAGACACACACTTCAAGTTCTATAGCTGCATTATTCACAACAGTCAAGATTTTGAAGCAATGTCAATAAAAATAATAATGTTAGAGTAGCAATGATTACACAGATATGCATTTTTTCTTTTAATACACTCTATTTTTAGGGCAGTTTTGGGTTCACAGCAAAATTGGGTGCAAGGTACAGAAATATCTCATACATACCCTAGCCCCAAACATTCATAGCCTCCCTTGTTATCAGCATCCCCACCAGAGTGGTACATTTGTTAAAATGGATGAACTTATACTGACACATCATAATCACCCAAGGCCCATAGTTTACATTAGGATTTACTCCTGGTGTTGTATGTTCTATGGGTTTGGACAAATGTTTAGTGACATGTATCCATCATTACAGTACCATGCAGAGTAGATTCACTTCCCTAAAAACGCTCTGTGCTCCACATACTTAATCTTTTCCTCCCCCCAATCCCTGGTAACCAATAATGTTTACATAGTTTTGCCTTTCCAGAATGTCATATAGTTGGAATCCTATAGCCTTTTCAGATTGGCTACTTTTAATTAGTAATATGCATTTAAGGTTCACCCATGCTTTTTCATGGCTTGATAGCTCATTTCTTTTTAGTACTGAATAATATTCCATTGTTTGGATCAACCACAGTTTATTTATATATTCACCCACTGAAGGACATCTTGGTTGCTCCCAAGTTTTGGCAATTATGAATAAAGTTGCTATGAATGCCCATGTGCAGGTTTTTGGGTGGACATAATTTTTCAGCTGCTTTATACCAAGGATCATGATTGCTGGATCCTACATTAAGAGTATGTTTAGTTTTTTAAGAAACAACCCAAATATCTTCCAATGTGGCTGTACAATTTTTTGATTCCCACCAGCAATAAATGAGAGTTCCTGTTGGTCCACAGCCTTGCAGGCATTTAGTGCTGTTAGTGTTTTGGATTTTGGTCATTCTAATAAGTGTTAAGTGGTATTTCAGTGTTGTTTTAATTTGTTTTCTTGATGACAGAGGATATGGAGAGTCTTATACTTATTTTCCATCTGTATATCTTATTTGGAGAGGTATCTATTAATGGTCTTTGATCTGTTTTCCCATAGAGTTGTTTATTTTCTTATTGTTAAGTTTTAAGAGTTCTTTCTGTACTTTGAATAACAATCTTTTATCAAATGTGTCTTTTGGAAATATCTTCTCCAAGTCTGTGGCTTGTCTTCTTACACCCTGACTTTGTCTTTCACAGAGACGTTTTTAAGTTTAATGAGGTCTAGTTTATCAATTCCTTCTTTCATGGATCATGCCATTTGTCATACCTAAAAAGTAATCACCATACCCCAGGTCATCTAGGTTATCTCCTACCTTATCATCTAAGGGGTTTATAGTTTTGTGTTTTACATTTAGAACTGTGATCCACTTTGATTTAATTTCTGTGAAAGGTGTAACATCTACGTCTAGATTCTTTGCTCCATTGTATTGTCTCTGCTCCTTTATCAAAGATCACTTGACTATATTCATGCAGGTCTTTTCTGGACATTCTGTTCTGTTCCACTGATCTATTTGTCTATTCTTTGACCAGTACTACACTGTCTTGATTACTATAGCTTTATGGTAAGTCTTGAAATCAAGTAGTATCAGTTCTCCAACTTTCTTCTCCTTCAATATTGTGTTGTCTATTCTGCATCTTTTGCCTCTCTACATAGACATTACAATCAGTTTGTTAATATACGTAAAATATGTATGAAATGCTTGTATTTTGATTTGGGTTGCATTTAGTTTATGTCAACTTGGGAAGAATTGACATCTTGACAATTCTGAGTCTTATCATGAATATGGAGATACCTCTCCATTCATTTAATTTGTCTTTGACTTCATTCACTATGGCTTTGCTGTTTTCCTCATATAGATCTTGTGTATATTTTGTTAGATTTATGATGAGGTATTTAATTTTGGGGGGCGCTAATATATGTGTTTTTATTTCAAACTCTACTTGAAGTAATGATTGACTTTTTTGTATGTAAACCTTGTGTTCTACAACTTTGCTATAATCTATTAGTTTCAGGAGCAATTTTGCCAATTCTTTCAGATTTTACACATAGACAATTATGTCATCTGTGAACGAGGACAGTTTTATATCTTCCTTCCCAAATGTATAACTTTCATTGCCTTTTCTTGTCTAATTCCATTAGCTAGGACTTCCAGTACAATGTTGAAAAGCAGTGGTAAGAGGGGACATCCTCACTTTGTTCCTGATCTTAGTGGGAAAACATTGAGTTTCTTGCCATTAATCATGATGTTAGCTGTAGATTTTTATAGATATTCTTCATGAATTTGAAGAAGCTCCCTTCTATTCCTAGTTAACTGAGAGTTTTTTATCATAAACATCATGGATTTTGTCAGATGCTTTTTATACATCTACTGATATGATAGTGTGATTTCTCCTTTTTTTAGCCTGTTCACATGATGGATTATATTAATTGATTTTCAAAGGTTGAACCCGTCTTGTATACTTGGGACAAATTCTATGTGTCACAGTTTTGTGAAAATATCATATATATATACACACATACAGTGTAACACAAAAACAATTATAGGTATTTAGAGGTATTTAATCAAAATTATGAGATTATGCTGAAATAAAAACTAGTTGAAGTAAGAATATGTCAATGAGATAAAAAAAGGAAAGGAATAAAGTACTGTTACTAGAATTATAATTTTGCTGAAATTCGTAGATTCACAATTTTCACTGTGAATAGTGAATAATGAAATAAATGTGAGCTAGATATAAAAGTCCTCCATAAAACTTTGCAGAGTATTAGAAATGAAGTGAAATTCACTGAGTTACACATATATATGTATTATTTTTGAAATGTGAAAAGATGATGAAAATGATCTCTCATCAAGTAAGATATGACCTCTTGAAACAGACCTTTCCAAAATAATTTGTGAAATGTTTGTTCTTTTTACCCTTTTCCATTTGTTCTTTGATCCTACCATAAAAGGAAAGGCCTTCTCACAGTGCTTCAATTCATAGGGCTTCTAATCAGCATAGATTCTCTGATAGAGATAGTTGAAAGTTATACCTAAAGGCCTTAAAACCACAGCATTCATTTATATAATTCCTCACTGGGATAAATTCTCTTATGAAGAATAATTCAGATAATTTTTTCCACATTCCTAACTTTCATAAAATTTCCCTCTACATTACCCACAGTGCTCACCTTTGAACTGTTTCTCCCCAGTACCACTAATGGGTCGTTCAGTAAGGTATAAACCCTTCACAAATGTCTTTCCACGTTCCTTATATTCATATAGTTTCTTACTATTGTTTCTTCCCCGATGTTGAGTAACTCATGAGTCTTGTGGAAAGGGCTTCCTACATTCATTATATTCACTGGAATTTTCACCTGGATTAGTCCTCAATTTAAAAAAATAAATACCTAAAAAATGATGTTTCTTGAGTTTTAGGGTTTATCATCCATGTACATAATCCAAATATAAGTAAATTATATGTGCAGACTATACATATGCCTATACTCTGTCCATTCATAGAGTTGCTCACCAGGTGACTCTGCTTTTGAATAAGTCTGAGCCATAAATAAAGTTATTTTTACATTTCTTAACCGTCAGAGCACTTCCTTCATTATTCATACCTGGATATAAAATAAAGGATGTGTGCTGAAAGTGAGCATGTATTATTAGGTGAATACTACATGCTTAACATATCCTCTTGAGATGTTTTTCTGTTTTTCAAATTGGGTATTTTATTTCTAATAACATCTTCAGCCAGGAAATTCACACCCATGCATTCTAATGTTTCCATCCTTCCATTATTTTTCATTTGAATGATCCTATTTCATCTATCTCAGTTTTATAATTTCTTGGCCTTATACTTTGATTCCTAGTCTGAGTATAGGTTTCTTGTCAGTTTTGTGTCCTCCATTCAAGAGTCCTACCCTTACTCCAATAAAGGGATGACTAATGAATTTGAAATATAAAGTCTCATTAAAACCAAGCATCTGAAGTTCTGTGTAAAGCCCTCTGTGGTCACACCACTGAAAAATGACTTGCCTATGGATCATGTTGTTATATTTTCAAGAGATGATCAGTTTTATTCTAGGCCCTTAAAAAAAAATCCTGAGAAGTCAGAGCCTCATGGTACCCTATGTGTTATATGGCTTTTGTGGTGGGGTTATACTCTCGTTTTAAATGATAGGAAACTGATACTATGAGATCATAAAGACCATCAAATTAGAGGAAGGACTCTTATTCTAAAGTTAAAGACGGATGTTCCATTCAATAATACTTGTGTAATTTGCTCTTGGCTTTGTAAATATATCAAATAATGCCTAAATAAACACAGTATTTCTCCTTTCCAACCAACCATCATGTGCTTTAGGTTCTATTCTTTTTTATTTAATCTCTTGATTTAGGATAATACTTAAAAACATGTTTTTGTTTGTTTGTTTGCTTGCTTGGTTTTAAATCATGTATCTGGCAAAAATTAATTTTATTGTTTTATCTCACAATGTATCTTGTTAAATTTATTTCTTTAGGTATTTATTTTCTTGTATTTTTAATGATGTGTTGAGAATAGAAATGCTAAAGATATAGAAGAGGTATGATTTTATAAGTCATACACAACACAAGATAATATTCAATAACTTTTACCACTAGAAGTTAATTTTATCTGCTCATGAATAATTTTTTTTTCTTTAAAAGAATGCAAAACACTTGACAAGGGACCATCAACAGAGTGCTCCTAAATCACATTCATCTGAAAAATGCTCATTGAACAGCATGTAGCCCAACAGTCTTCTACACCCTTAAAAACTCTTCCCCTAATTTTATTAATTTTGGGAGGCAAGAAGAAATGACCATTTCATTCAAAGTAATTAGCCTTTGAATTCACAGCTTGAAAATCTAGATTGATAATATACTATGGCTTGCCAGCTAGGTTACCAAACTTGTGTAGATGGCGAATCAGGACTAGATAGGTTAACAATTTCTAATTTATTGAAAGAGAAAAAGTCTCTCAGAAGAATGACATCACTTTTGAAATAGCATTGTGACATTATGAGTTGTTAGGTTAAAATAACCCCCAAAATAAATATCTGTGAATAGCAGCTGATTGCTGTATCCAATGCTACAGAAAGTTACTATCCACCTTTAGTGTTTTCCTTGCAGATCAAACTTTCCCTGAAACTGTAACATTTTAATAAATAACAGCCTCCATCCACAATTTTTTCTCTTAAACAGAAATTTTAATGAATTCATCCTTTCTGACATTTGCATTTGTCTTTAAATGCCAGAAGATAACAGAGTTTTAATCATTCCAAATAGCTTTTTAATTATAGACCTAATTACTTTTGCAGAAGGTTAAGCTCCACAAACAGGAATAAACCTGTTTGCTTGCACTTTGTATGAAGAAGGATGTTGTGCTCTTCAGTTAGGTATTTGGTAAATTTATTTGGTCACTTTTATCTGACTTTTTTAGTGTAAGAAGAGAGTTGAGTTTTAGTAGAATTTGATATCATGCACTGTGAATCAAGTAATGTTATTTTAATTAATTATAGAATCAGAGAGGGAGTAAGGGACACTGTACATGAGAAATGACATATTAGTAACTGCTAGCTCCAGCTTCCACAGCTGCACCAGAAGCATTGGTATTTCAGTCCCCAGGAAGCAAGAGGTTATTGTCTTTAGTGTTCATGAAATAATTTACTGCTATAAAGTTCTTGGCAATAAAGAGGATTACTATTTTGGAGCTGTGTTCTGAGTGAGGGCTGGACTACGACTTTTAGAGAAAACAAAATCTACTAAATTCTTATGTGGGTAGTTGTTAAATACTTGTTTTTCTCTACGTGCTTCCCATTGCCAGGCTCAAATGAGTGATTTTTGAGTGTATGGTATCACAGAAGTAAGAAATTTGTAGTATTCTGTCATCCTATTTAACTTATCCAAAAGGTTGTATGTGAACGTTGAGAAGGAGCCCCAAATAGGATCATTTTTGAAAGTTATGCATTCTCTTTTATGAAGAAATGCCAGAATTGTTTATATATTCCTATTTACTGTAGGTAAAAATGGTCAAAGTTCGTGATGATTTAATTTGATTGTTCGCATCACTATGGAATATATTTTCACATTTCTCAGACTTATTATAGCTACAACAGACAGACAAAAAGAAAAAAAAAAAGACCAGTATCATATTGACACTAAAATCCACTAAGAACAATCAAGAACCCATTAGTTCGGCAACTATGTTTAACAAAGAGTGTCTGTTTGGCTTGTTGAGTTCACTCCCTATCCCCAACGAATACTGCAAACCAGATATGACTCCTGGTCTGTGAGGAACTTGTGGTTACAGGAGATGCTCTATTCATCTTCACATCTAGTCACTGACATTTCAAGGTTGGAGAAGGATGGAGTTTCCATTGTTGGGGATCACAATTCACATGAGGAGAATGAGACTATTTAAGATGGAGTCAATTGAACAATGCTTGTGGATGACTGGTAAGTACACTCTTGTGGAGGTTTTTCTAAAGATTAATTGTCTGCCTTTTAACATAAAGATTTATCCGTTCAGCTTAGTTAAACCAGCTTTTATTGCTTGCCCTCCATATATCAGACCTGTGTCATGTGCTTGGGATAAAACAAGAGTAAGTAGCATTTCTGCTTGAGGCTTCTTGCAGTCTGTTCTGCAGAAAATTAATTATGAGGCACAAAATGTTAATGATGGACTAGGCATAGAAGCATGGAATATGGATGTGGTCTGAATTGGGGGTTCAGGTAAGGCTTCCTAGAAGAGCTGATTCTAGGGCTTTCCCTAGAATAACTATGAGTTATCTAAGTGAAATTGGTCGGTATTTCCTGACACAGAGGAAGCATTAGTAAAAAATGGAAAACTTGAACCATCAGTGTCATGTGCAAGTGAGATACTATTGCATGTCGCAGAGAATGGAGTGAGAGACAGGAAGAGCAAGCAGATGAACTTGTAAAAGTAGGGCGTTGCTAGATGAGGAGTTTTCTAAGTAAGGCCAAGAATCCTGTTCCTTCTCTTGCAAGGATAGAGAGAAACTGAAGAAATGTAGTCTAGAGAAGAATATCATGGGATAAAGAAGATTTTTATTTTAGATATATTTATCTATGAGAGGCACTGGATTGTGTTCACTTATTTGAGATGTTATAGTGTTCAATTCCTACCTCGAGTAAGTATTGGTTGTGTAACATCAGGTGAAGTAATTATTTTTTTTTCAATTTTAATTTTACTCATCAGCAAAATTAAAAACATTTCTAACCTCAAAATTCCAAGTATTAAATGTTATAATCCTTTTGAGTAGTTGGCACATGGTAATAGGTAATAATAACTAATAAGTTTATTTTCTTTCTTTATCTGAATAATGGTTAATTTGGCATTATTAATCTATGAAGAAATTATGTTTTTTTAATTGAGGAAATTTTCTTTGCTATTTAAAATAAAAGGGCTTACTTTATACAAGATATAACAAACAAACCCAGATGTATTAAAGATTTAATGTGAAAGTGAAAAAAAAGAACAAAACCAAAAATCCCTGTAAGACTATCAGGGAAAAAAAAATGTAGGAGATATACTTCCGTAGTAGAGAAAAATTTCTTTAAATAAAGCACCAAACCGGGCTTCCCTGGTGGCGCAGTGGTTGAGAGTCCGCCTGCCGATGCAGGGGACGTGGGTTCGTGCCCCGGTCTGGGAGGATCCCATGTGCCGCGGAGCGGCTCGGCCCGTGAGCCATGGCCGCTGAGCCTGAGCGTCTGGAGCCTGTGCTCCGCGACGGGAGAGGCCACAACAGTGAGAGGCCCGCGTACCGCAAAAAAATAAATAAATAAATAAATAAAAAGGAAAAAAAAAAAGCACCAAACCTAAATAGGGGAACAAATTCATGATATCAAAATTAAATGATATGTATGAATAAAATTTAACAAACAAATGAATATTAAGTGAAAATATTTGCAATATGAATAACCATTAAAAGATTATTATCTGATGTATAGGGAATTCCTGAGAAGTAGCAAGAAAACTCAGTCAATGTCATAAGGAAATGGGCAAGTCAAATTAATAAGTACCAGGAAGGGAATCTCATTGTATGATTAGCATATGAAGTGATATTCAAGTTCTTAGTAATAAAAGGAAGCAAAAAAAAAGTTTTTATTTTTGCTCATCTTTTGGAACAATAATATTAAACAAAAGATGATAATAGAAGAAACCTTAAACAGTATGTACTGTAGGAATATAATGTTGGGAAAAATAGATGTATTTTAATCAGGTTTACTGTGCTCACATTATATCACTCAGAAATTTTTCTTCCAAATACATATCCAGAGAAACGAAGAAGTATGCACAAGGAAGCTCATTATTGCAAAATTCATCACAGCAAAATAATGGAAACTACCCACATGTTCATCAACTATTAAAAAAACTGAATAAATAAAATGTGTAACATGCTAACTATGAAAACCATATAGCAGTTACAAGGAAGAAATTAGATAAGAATGTACCAATATTTAAATATTTAATATATATATTGTATTCTATGAAAAATGTAAGATACAACATATCATTTATGGAAATAAAAAAGTGACTTGTGACAGAGGATAATGAGATTACAGCTAAAACATAAATGAACAATGATATAAAATAAAAACAAAAGCCATACATCTTATAGAAAAATGATGAAATTATACCACTATCTTAATATTATAATCCAATTTTGTGAACCTGAGGCCCAAAATGAAAAGGAAAAGTAAGAGTAAGTAAAACATACCTTGGATTTATTTATAAAATAAACATATGAAGGAGCTAGAAAAATATTATAATAAAAACAAGTTTTATACCACATGTAAATTCTTCCAAAACTTTGATAGTAGTATGCAAGAATTAAGAAGAAAAGGTCAAAGAGAATATTATTTTAGTAAGAACACGTTAGAAAAGTTAAAGCACAAAGTATATGAACAGCAAGAGAAAAGCATACTGGACAAAAGCTAGTTATGAAGCTAGTCTCACTGATGGCAGGCAATTAATCTAACCAGTTTCTAATCATGACACTATTTACAGTGCCTAGAACTAGAAGGACATGGTATTGTGCTATGATACCCTATTTATAACACAAATAGATTTGGCCAGGCCACTGACAGACATATTGGCAACTTGGAAGAGTAAATAGTGAATCTCTGAGTAGTTAAAGTTGGCTTTTCATCTTGATGCCTTTTAATTTATGTCTCCTATGTGTATATAGAAATATCTCATGCCAAATTTTTGACAGTGGAGTAATAATTTGGTTGAAGATAAAAATGAAGTTTCTTCTGAATTAGACTTTTCTTTTTAGAAATTTATTTATTTATTTATTTATCTATTTATTTATGGCTGCATTGGGTTTTCGTTGCCGCTCACAGGCTTTCTCTAGTTGCAGCAAGCGGGGGTTACTCTTCTTTGTAGTACGCGGGCTTCTCATTGTGGTGGCTTCTCTTGTTGCGGAGCTTGGGCTCTAGGCTCGCAGGCTTCAATAGCTGTGGCACACAGACTCAGTAGTTGTGGCTCACAGGCTCTAGAGCACAGGCTCAGTAGTTGTGGTGCATGGGCCCAGTTGCTCCGTGGCATGTGGAATCTTCCCAGACCAGGGATTGAACCCATGTCCCCTGCAATGGCAGGCGGATTCTTAACTACTGTGCCACCAGGGAACTCCCTGAATTAGACTTTTAATAAGAATTTTAGAAGGGATTCATGTAGCACAGGAAACACGCTCAGAGTCTTTAAATTATTCAAAGCACATTCATGTCTCCCTAAATTGCACATAATCGGCGTTTACAGAAAGGCAGAAGCAGATGGAGCAAACTTCGTGTACCATAATCCAAAGTAAAGTAGATGAGCCCATGCTCATACTAACTGTAAGAATGTGAAAGATTCATTGTTACAGAAGATAAAATTAATCCATTCAAAGCAGTGAATACATAAAATCAGGTATCATCTGGACATTTAATACATATTTAATCAAAATATCTGATTTGTTGGGCTGGTAAATACAGTTCTTTAGTTATCACAGTGTGAAGAAGGGAATGAAAATTTTGTGTTTGCTAATGGATATTTGAGTGCCTGATAAATAAGAGACTTTCCAAGAGCAAAGACACATGGCTACATTAAGTTATTGTCCAATTAAATTCACATACTTACAGAATGTTAAAATGAGGAAAATTTTAAAAGAACATCAGTGATTGCACACTTGGATTTTTCAGTGCAGTTTAGAATGAAGTATTTTATAGAGAGAAAGAGTAGACAAATTTGGTAATTTTTCTTGGTTTGGCAGCCTATGTGTAATGAAAATACCATCTTACAATTAGAACACTTGGCATGTAATATGATGGCATTTCTTTTTGCATTGCATACTTCAGAATAATCTAATTATTCTAACTCAATTTTATAATGATTTCTTTTTTTGCAAATAGGATGAGCCAGGATTTATTCCTCATATGCAATGTTATTAAGACTAACATCAGATAGTTTTTATAACTAAAATTTCAGGTCATTTAAATCTTAAAAAAAATAATTATACTCAGATACCAGAAATCTGGCTTTAAATCCCCAATTACATGAGAAATGGATTTTATAATTTATAATGTGTAAAACAGCTATATTTCTGTGTAGTGTCATTTTAGTGACTATTTTTGATGGATATTTGGAAGTAATCCAACATATTTTGTGTATGTTTTGCTTACTTGAGGGAAAGTATTTATAACTCTTTTTTAAATGCATAGAAACTGGAAAGTAAGGTTCTAATCATGTCACCATATTTAGAAAACAGGTTAGTTTTTCCTCAGGATGACCCTAAAGGAAAGCTAATAGTCTACATATGAAATTGTAAAACCTTATCTTCAGGTGGACAAAGTTTGACATTTATCTGAAAAAAAAATGTAGGTTTATCTTTTGCTAAATATTTTACCCTGAAGCAATAGAAAACTGAGTAAATTAGATAACAATAAATTCATCCTAGATTTTTTCTATTATTTCTTCATTTAGAACTTAGTGTAGGATTCCAGTAATTTTCTCTACCATATAAATAAAATATATTACTTTAAAATTTTTATTGATAGATTCATTTATGCATTCATACACTTATGGGAACAGTAACTCATTCTACCACTGTGAAACAGTATTTTAATTCTAGCATCATCTAGTCTATTTATAAGAATATTTTCAACTCAGAAAATTTATCATAAGTAGTCTAAAAATGTGGAGAAGCTGTCAGGATCATATAGTGGGTGAGTTATATATCTTGTTTAATTTTCCATAGAAGTTTTCTCTACTCAACAATAAATTACAGGCAAGGGCAAGTTACCCAGGAATGCAGTGTGTTAAGACTCACACACATGGGAAGAGTTAAATCATGAGAAGTGTTACTAGATCATTGTTAAGCAAATTTGCTGGAAATGGACACCAATTCTTACAGCTGTTTGTATACCTTCACTATACTTTAGTTTCAGTGAAAGAAAATATCAGGATAGAATCAAAGGTTTCAATTTTCAAACCTCCTTCTAACAACTGACTTGGTATGTACATTAGTAATGATGAGATTTGCCATTAACAATAATTTTTACTCTTCTTCAAGGACTTTTTCTTTTCTCTCATCAAGTAGCTTTCACAATACCCAAGATAGCCCATCATACATAATTAACACGATGCATATGTCTTATTGATTTCACTTGCATTAATAGTGTGCTGACAAATCTGAGGCTGGTTCTATCATAAATTAATGTATGCATTAGAAAAATATCCACCAAAAACGTTTCTAAGAAAAAGACGGCATAAAATGATTGAACTTGGACCTCTCTTAGGTGACTTTAATTTTCCATTATTCACACCAATACCAGAAAATGGTTGTTTAAATATTTTTAAAGTACTAGTAAATCTTTCAGTATTCTTTAAAATAAATAGTATATTCAGTGTAAACCAACTGTTTATTCTCTGTGTATATCCTCAGTAATATGTCATATGAAAGACTGAAGGCTTCAATCTATCTGAGTCTCATAGCAGTTAGAAGTACCTTATACGCCAGGTAAAGATGCTATATATACAATTGTAAAGTTTTGATGAAGAGTCATTTTGAGGTATTCCTACCCTCACCATAAATTTAACATTAAAATATGTAATTCAAAATGTTTGAATTGATTTCAATCTAATTTCCCCAACTATATTTACCACTAGACAGACTGTGAAGAAAAAGTTTTATCTCAAAAGAGAATATCAGGAAAACTATGCAAGAAAACTAGATACTACAAAGAATATTTTGGAAGCTCCATTTATGGTATTTGCTACTGAAAACTTTGTAATATTTTCATATTACTTTACCACTTAAATTCTATTAGGTTTCCTTTGTTAAAAGCAAAAGGCCAAACCAATTGAATATTAGAATATATATGTGATAAAACATGTGGAAACTCTCACATACTCTATGATAAACATAAAAGCTTCATCCCTTAAAATATGCTTCATAGTTGTTGATAATATCTTCATATAAATCCTGAGTAGCTAAACTGTTATCAGAATACCCGATCATTTATCTGGCTGAATATTTAATTATGTATTATCTGCAATTTGAAAAAATAAGTTTTATTACTTCTAAAATTACTGTTGATTTGCCTGACTTTAAATTTAGATTCATATCATTAATGTGTATTGAGTATAGGATATATTTGTTTTTCACATATTAATTTTCTCAACTTTCAGAAGCATTTTTTCTAAGGACCACATTATGATATTTCCTCTGTATTTTAGGTTTAGCGCACGTGCATGTGTCTCAAGTATGCAAGATGATTTTCCTGAAATTTACAAGTCAATTTTCAATATACAAGTAGGAAAATCTCACTTTTCTACCTCAACCTAAACCATGATTCATGTTATAAAAAATAAGCTTCTGAGCTTGCAATCATATTAAATATATGAAGAATGAAATAAAATCAAAACCTTATTTTTGAACAGTCTTGAAGTTTATAATAGAACCGACCACCACCCAGCGTCGTGGAAGGCTGTACAGCATGTAAATCTGCCTTGACCTTGGACTGTTGGTGCAGTATTTTTGCATCTGTGGGATCTACTTTTTAGTTCAGTAGTTTGAACTATATATAAACTGTATAATCTGTAAAATTTTTATAGAATATTCAGCTGTGAAAACTGGTTAAATAAAACGAATATTTCTTAACACACACAGATATACACCTATATATCTATAGCTATATATATCTCTATATATATACATGCAGGCCTCAAGTGAGTTCTTTTCTAAATACTCTTGTCCAGATCAACCCAAGAAAATACTGGAATAACAAGGCTATTTTGGTTGTTATCTGTGACCATTTTCTTTGCTTTCACCATCCTTTCCCATTCCTGTTACAGCATTTGAAAACTGTGATAACCACCACTATTTTGGAAGTTACTTGGGGATAAATCATTTTAATATTTTCTCTATCATATTAGCATACGGTTTTCTACAAAAGCAACAATGTTGTCATTTAACATCTGAAAAGTTATGTAATGATCCATAATGAAAAGTAATCATCCCCATCAAAGGATGAGCAGTTTGAGTGAAGATTTTAATAACAATTATGTTTAGAATTAAACATATAATGATAATATCATTTAATATAATACATTTAATCTTTTCTTATATCTGTTGTCTAATTTAAATGAAATCTAGTATGATTAGATATCCTCACAATTATTCCATTTAGTCATTAGGAATCCCACTTTAGTACTTCGCTTTATTTCTAGTCTACTACCTTGAAAACTTGGCCTTCGAAGACGTCAATTGTATGTCGCTCTGGTTAAACTTAACTGGAACTAAAAGCAGTCATTATTTTTATGTATTTCGTACATTTTGTCAAGCTTTTGTCCTAGCTTATTTCAGCTCATTTCACCAGATGTATTAGTTTGCTAGGGCTGACATAATAAAGTAACAGACTTGGTGGCTTAACAGCAGAAATTTCTTTCCTGACAGTTTGGAGGGCTGTCAGTCTACAATCAAGGTGTCAGCAGGGTTACTTTTTTTCTGAAGGCCTCTCTCCTTGGCTTGTAGATGGTCACCTTCTCTCTTTGTCTTTAGATGGTTTCCTCTTGTTTGCCTGTTACAGCTCTTAGCTAGATTTTAGAAGACACACTATAAATAAATGGACAAGTGAAAACCAAAGGGATCTTATATATTTTTCTATTTATTCAAAGAGTGTAAACTTCTTGAAGGCAGGACCGTTTTACTCATCTTTGTATCCAACACATTCACTAGCATGGTGCTTTCTTAGTAAAACACTGATACCATCAGACTCTGAGATATTAAACTAAGCACGCTTGACAGGGAGTCATCTTATGTAAAATATTTAATCAAGCATTCTGAACATGCAATGTAAGGATCTTTAGAGTGTCTAAGGATTGGCTCAAGTCAAGTCAATCTGTAGTGTAGGAATTCTCCTCCCCTCTCCAACTATGGCAAAACATTGTAATTGTGTGAATATACTCATTTCCTGAGGAAAGCAGCCACCATTTCATCAGAAAAAGTTACATTTCTCCATTACAAAAAATAAAAAGCCACCACAAATTTTACAAATGGTTATCTGAAGATTTTCCTCAAGACTTATATCTTGCAGTCAAAATTCTAACTCTCTTAACTCAAATACAGCTTGCCCCATTCATATATCAAACAGAAGGGTGCTTGTATTAGTCTGCTTGGGCTGTCATAACAAAATACCACAGACTGGATGGCTTAAACATTTAAATTTATCTCTCACTTTTCTGGAGGTTGGGAAGTGTAAGACCAAGGCAAGGCACTGGCAGGATTGGTTTCATTCTGAGCCCTCTTCCCTTGGTTTGTAGGTGGGAGCCATTTTTGTGTGCTCACATGACCTCTTTGTGTGTGCACAGAAAGAGAGAGAGAAAATGCTCTCTGGTATCTCTTCTTTTAAGGACAATAGTCCTATCAGATCAAGGCCCTACCCTTATGACCTCATTTATCTTAATTACTTCCTCAGAGATCCCCTATCCAAATTCAGCACACTAAGAGTTAGGGCTTCACTATATGAATCTGGCGGGGACATAAACATTCAGTTTCAGAATTCATGTCCTTTTTTGTATGCAAAATATATCCATTCCATTCCAACAGCTCCAAAAGTCATTCCATCAACCTTAAAGTCTGAAGTTCAAAGAGTCATGTACATGTCATCTAAATCAGTTATGGGTGAGACTAGAGGGAGGGGTGATTCTTCCTGAGGCAAAATTCCTCTTCATCTGCAAATCTGTGAAACAAGAAAAGTTATGTGCTTGCAAAATACAATGGTGGCAGAGACATTGAATATGTATTTCTGTTCCTAAAAGGAGAAATCAGAAAGGGGTGACAGCTCCCAGCAGGTCCAAGACCAAGGAAGGCAAATTCCATTAGATCTTAAGAGCGGAGCATAATCCTCCATGTCTCAGTACCCTGCCTCTGGACCCACCGGGGCTGTACTCCCACCTTCTGGAGTCCCGGCGTGGGGGTTCTTGGCTGGGCAGAGTTTGAACCTGAGTCAGTGTTCCTGATAATCTCTGAATCACCTTTGGGGTCATTCTTCCCTTTTCTTGAAGAATAGAACTTGTTGCAAGTAGATAACTTTATGGTCCTGTCGTGTAAAATAAAAAAAAAACTCACAGCCTTTCTTCATTTTGTATAGTCTCCATCTCCTTCAGTTCAAACTGGCAGTGTGTCTGCTCACATAACCACATAATCTCTCTCTTTTTTTTAACATCTTTATTGGAGTGTAATTGCTTTACAATGGTGTGTTAGTTTCTGCTTTATAACAAAGTGAATCAGCTATACATATACATATACCCCCATATCTCCTCCCTCTTGCATCTCCCTCTCACCCTCCCTATCCCAAGTAAGTCAGAAAGAGAAAAACAAATACCGTATGCCAACACATATATACGGAATCAAAAAAAAAAAAAAAAGGTTCTGAAGAGCCTAGGGGCAGGACAGGAATAAAGATGCAGACTTACAGAACAGACTTGAGGACACATAATCTCTTTATACAGTGATAGTCCAGCCACATCTTTGGTATTCTCTCCAGAACATGCTTTCTCATTTTGTGAAATATGGACAGGCTGAGAATTTTCCAAATCTTTAAGTTCTAGTTCCTTTTTATTTAACAATTCTGTCTTCAATTTATTTCTACTCTCAAATATTCATATAAGCAGTCAGGAAGATCCAAGTGGCACTTTCAGTATTTTGCTTAGAAGTCTCCTTAGTTAATATTAAATTTCATCATTGAAAAGTTCTATCTTCTGTAAAAACACTAGGAAACAATTCAGCCAGTGTCTTTGCCATTTTTTAATAAAGATTTCCTTTCCTCTAGTTTCCAATTACCTATTCCTCATTTCCATTTGAGACCCCACCAGAATGTCCTTTAATATCTATATTTATAACAAAATTTTGCTAATGACTATTTATGTATTCTCTAAGAAGATGGAGGCTTTCTCTCCAGCTTTTTTTTTTTTTTTTTAAATTTCTGAGCCCTTACCAGAATCACCTTTAACATCCATTTTTCTACCAACAGTCCCTTCATGGCAATCTGGGTTTTTTCTAGCATGTACCTTAAAACTCCTCCCAGCCTCTAACCATTACCCAGTTCCAAAGCTGCTTACACATTTTTAGTAATTTGCTAGAGCAGCACCCCACTTTTCAGTACCAAAATCAATACTAGTCTGCTAGGGCTGCCATAACAAAATATCACAGACTGTGTGGCTAAAACAACAGGAATTTATTTCTCACAGTCCTGGAAGCTGAGGCGTCTAAGATCAAGGATCAAGGTGCCAGCAAGGTAGGTTTCATTCTAAGATCTCTTCTCTTTGCTTATAAGCAGCTGCCATCTCTCTTATGTGTTCACATGATGTTTTCTTTGTGAACATGCAGAGAGAGAGAGAGAAAGAGAGAGAGAGGCTGCTGCTTCTTATAAGGACACTAATCCTACTGACCTCATTTAACCTTAATTACCTCCTTAGAGACTCCATCGCCAAATATAGTTACACTGGGGGTTAGGGTTTCAACATATGCATTTGGGGGAACACAAAATATGTGGTCCCTAACAGTGTTTTAACAGAAAAGATGGCCACAGAAAAAGGGAGTACCCAAGACAATAAAAGTAAAAGGGTGTTGTACTTAGAGGACAGGAGATTCTGGTTCCTTAGCTACGAAAAATGAGAAACATGCCCTTATAATCGACCTGTTTATAAATTCAACTCTTTGCATAATTCAACCACAGGTAAACTAATTCACTATTTAGCTTAAAATTAAAATATCTAGGTAATATATTTCAATTCTTATGAGCTTGGTGAACACCACCAGGATATAACTGTTATCCTAAGAAGTATTTCTTAAGTAGAAATAAATTGTTCAACTTTATTGCTCATATTACTTGGCGACATTTTCCATTGAATATTTGCAAGATATGTAATTTCGAATTATCTGTAGAAAGCATGGGTGTTCATACATGGTAGAGTTGTCTAAGGCCTTGTTCCTCTAGCTCTTCTTCACATATCATTTGCAACAACATCACTTAGTGATACTGATTAAAGGACAGATTCCTGGGTTCCAGGAAGACCCACTGGAAAAGAATCTCTGCATGCAGGAATTCAGAATCATTAATTAAATAGTCTGTGATGTATGTGATTTGTAAGTGATGGTCTAATTGAGAATTACTGGTCTAAAATGCCTTTATCTTATGACATACTATTTTAGTGAAAACCTGAGAAATATAAAGTAATTTTTAAAAATTTCCTTTTCGGTGTTACTTATGGAAAATTTGTTATTGATGCAGATCTCCTTTTTTTTTTTTTTTTCTGGGAATGAGTTTTATGCTCTTAAATGCTCTGTGGTCCATGTCACCTTCAGAAGTGTATGTTAAGGCAGAGAAAGGAGTGAGTTAATCAAGAGCTTCGAGCATACTGGTGAATAAGAGCCTCACTGTCATTTCACTTCGGTGCATCTAACTCTGTTGGGCTGTATCCTGTGAACAAGCTTCCACTCAGGATTATGCCTGTCCACAGGGTAAATGTCTATCTGGGAAAAAACAGAAGAAATACAATATAGTAAATGCCTTTTTAAAAATTATTATTTAGGGGCTTCCCTGGTGGTGCAGTGGTTGAGAGTCCGCCTGCTGATGCAGGGGACATGGGTTCGTGCCCTGGTCCGGGAAGATCCCACATGCCACGGAGCGGCTGGGCCCGTGAGCCATGGCCGCTGGGCCTGCAGGTCCAGAGCCTGTGCTCCACAACGGGAGAGGCCACTGCAGTGAGAGGCCCACGTATCGCAAAAAAAAAAAAAATTATTTAACATAAAGGAACATATAGCTTCCAGTGTCCAGGACCATCAAGTCAAATCAATTGATATGTATTCCTCATTTAATGTTGCCTTTATTTTTCAGTCAGAAACTGAATGACAGGTTTTATGTGACAGGCTTTATGCTCCTTTGGTAAGAACATGGCTTGCTCCAAGATGAATTAATAAGTGATTCTATACCCAGGTCACAACAACACAAAATGAAGAAAAGATTCCATCATTCTCTGGAGAAATGCTGTATAAAACAGCAAATCCAGAAAAATCAGTCACTTTGCCTGGGTCCTTAGGCAATCATGCCCACCATGTATATTCTGATATTATCACTGATTCATGACCAATGGAGAAGTTAACCAAGAAAGAGGACATTAGACCAATTTTTTTTTTTTCTCATTTCACCACACGCATGATCAGTAAGTGGAACATCAATTGGAACGGCAATTTCATGCAGGGGCCTCTGAAGAAGACTCTATTAAATTCTAATTTTTTTCCTATACATCAGGAATATTAAGGAAAAGTTCCTTACTTAGTAATCAGCATATTTATGAGCTAGAAATTACAAAATATTGAAGTATGAGAGAGATAGTAAAGATCACTTTGTTATAACTTATTATTTTACAACTCAGAAATAGGAGACTCAAGCAGACTAAGTGGTTTATCTAAGGTCACAAACATAATTAGTGAAAAGTGGGACAAAATCTCTGTTCTACTGTTTTCTAGTGATTTTTTAAAACGTGCTCTGCTGATTTTTTATTTTCCAGAATTTGGAACAGTGAGAATATAGTTAGAGATGACAGTGAAAGGGCTGTACTTTCAAAAAAATCTTTCTGTGGAAGTTGAAACCTAGGTTTGAAACTTCAAAGACAGAAAATATCATCTCTATATACTTAAGTGAGAGGAGAAACAAGTCTTGGCATGTTGATTATGTGGGACAGAGCACTGGATGCATGTGTTTGCAGTTGCACCATCAAATAAATGTTAGCAAAGAAAAGAGGAACTAATCTATTTTAGGTAGCTTGTACTTTGAACACTGTCAGAGTCACAAAGGTTATTTCTTTCACCAGAGTAGCCTATACCTTTATATAGACAATAAATCTTATTTCTATTTCACCACTATAGATAGTATTCATTGTTTTTTCTCCTGGTGTGTATGAAAAATTCACTTCACTACACTAATGACAAAATTGCTATTTGTATACAATTACTTAGTGAAATACTAAAGTGATACCTCTATATAAGTTATCATAAGAAATACACTTATGCTTATTAAATATTTATATGTATTTAATTAACTAATGGAATATATACCCCTAGATGAATTCTATTACTACATTTTATAAATTTAATAACAAATCTCATTCCTGTTATATTTTGTGAAAAGAAGCAAATCATTATCTAGACACACCAAGTCAACTATTCCTATTTTTTTTCCTGAAGACTTTCAAAGTTGGAAAATAAGTATTTTTTAATAGAAATTATTTACTGAATGCTTCAAGCTGTAATATAACAGCTTGAAAGAAAATGAAAGCCTTTTAGATATACATTTATTTTCTTATTTTTATTGTTGATAGACATGAAATTCAGAGAAGTCCAAAAGAAAAAAAATACAATTAAATATATTGGGAAAATATATATGCATTGTGATCAGAAACATACATGTTAGAAGAGTTCCTGGATATCAGCCAATTCAGGATGTGTTTCTGATGAAGAGGTATCAGTGGCTAGACCAACAAACAGTTCAAATTTAAATTTGTGAAAAGTATTGAATTAATTAAAAACAAATTTTGATAAGAGTAGACAAGAGTGTCTGGCTGAGAATATATGTGACATTTGAGTACATAAGTTAAGCACACTAATTTGAGTTTAATAACTCTTGAAAAATGACATGAGGTCATTGTACATCAGATTTTAAACATCAAATGTTGTGCCCACGTGAGACAGTTGGTATAATACAAAACTAAGATCCAGAGAAAATTCTAAAACAGAATTGAGATACATTAAATGAATGGAAAAACAGTATTTACTTTTTATCTCTATAGTCTGAAATAAAGTTGAAAGGCAAAAAAGCAGTCAAATGGCACAGACATCACAAAGAGATTGTTCTAAAGAATAAATTAGCTGTTATTGTTTTGAATATTAACATGAATATTTAATAAAATCTAAGGACTACAGGATTTTAATTATTTGGATTATCATTATATGTAAGTTATGGATGTGATTTTTAGCTCAGGATCAACTTTGTACTTCATTACATAAATGAGTATTATGTGAGATAATTTGTTCTTAAAATTAAATATACATGATATGTGTGTGTTTTGAGGGAGCATGTGTTGCATTTTAATAGAACCCTGCTCTAAAACTTAAAATCAGCTTGATACCAACTTATCTTTATAAAACTCCAGTCAAAATTTTAGTAATTCAAAGATAATTCCCTCTCTGGAATCCTCTAGAAACATCATGTTGCTGAGGAATTTATGCATCTTGTAGATATTAAAAAGAACCTCAAAATATTAATTCCAATAATAGTGCAAATTGAATAACTTTTCTGTTATTTTCTTCAGTACTTTGAATTAAAAATGCACTTAAATTGAAGAAATTAACCAATTGTGACTCTGAGAAGTCTGAATTCAATCGATTTAGTCATAATTTCATATAGTCCATTGATAATTTACACTTACTTCATTGTTAATATTTTTGACTCATTGATACCTAGCAAAAAATTAATCAGAGAAAACAACATCTGAAAAATAAAGGTTTGTTTGAACATGAAGCTGAAACATATCTGAGAATAGGGCTCAGGGTTTGGTGGAAACTATTTTTCTCCCTGCCTTGTTACTTGCTCTCCTTTTTAAGAGAATCACACTCCCTCTTTCATTTTCTTTTGGGGGCTTGTATTTTCTCCACTCATCTATTTGTTTTCACTGGGAACCTCTATGTCTTTACCTGACACCAATCTCTGGCAATAGTTGACTAGTTCAAGAGTAGGCTCAAGTCAAGCAGAGATTTTCCTTGAGAGTTTTCAAAATATTCAGGCTTTGTGGCGACAGATATTACAAGATGAAGGACTGGAGATCTGTGAGTATTCAAGTATCCTCCTGAAGGGAAATCAGCTTGCAGAGAGAGAGAATGAAGTATACAAGTGGAGAAAACCATAACTGAAAAACTAAGAGGGAAACCTGATGGCCTACAAGTTTGTGGCCTGGTGTAGCTTTTTGTTTGCTTATTTTTAAGTATATCCCTTTTATTTTACTTTCATCATTTAATCAGTTTGTCTTTGGAATTTCCTTTTTCTTTTTCTTTTTTTTTTTCCTGTGTGAGTTCAAGTTCAATTTCTGTAACTTGTAACCTGAATAGTCACGAACAATAGAATTGGCCTAGGTAGGATTTTATGTTTACAAATATTTTAGCAGGATGGATAAAAAACAAACATTTCTGCTGAATAGTTCACTTAGATTAATTGTATTTAGCAATTTAATTAGTATTTTTATGCATACTTATCCTATATTGTCTTCATAGCAGTAGAATTACTGCTGGGACGCTACTGTCTCAGATAACATTCTGCCTCATCACAAACACCTTCTCAGCTTCCATTGCTGGTTCCTCTTCTTCTCCTTGTCTTTGACTGATAAATTTTGCAGGAATTCAGGGTTCAGTCGTGGAGCCTCTATTCTTTAGCAACTATATTCACTTCTAAGTGATCCCGGGGTTTTAAATATTATCTATGCTAACTATCCCAAATTTAATTCCCTAGCTCAGGTCAGGCATATTCTCCACATGCAAGACATGTATATCATAAGGTTTATTTGACACCCTCACTGGGGATGTCTAGAAGTCAACTCATGATTAACATCCAGACTTAGCTTCAGCATCCTCATATCCTAAATGTACTGTTTCTGATTGCAGTCTCCCAGTTATGCAAGCAAAAAAAAGAGACACGGTGATTTCTGAAATTAATATATATATATATATATATATATATATATATATATATTATTTCCTGTACAAAAGCAATTTCTATTCATTCTAAATAAAAAGTTTATTCAAAATTTGGCCATTAAAAATCGAATTAGCCACTACTTGTTCAAAATTCTCATCTCCTGCAGTTTTTGCCACAGCATACTAATGTGCTGCTCTGCTTTGACCTTCTGCAAGTGAGTTATTGTAATAGCTTCTGAATGATTCTTTTCACTCTATATGGCAGGAAAAGAGATACTTCAGAAAGAATCTGTCATTGCTCCATTCAGATCTCCCAGTAGCATCCCATCTCTTTCTAAATAAAAGCCCAGATCCTTACAATGTCCTTGGGAATCTAAATTAATCTGGCCACAGGCTAACTCTGATTTCATCTCCTACAATTCTCTCCTTCTCTCTAACCAATCCACATATGCCTTCTTGCTGTTCTTTGAACACACCAAATATGAGACCACTTTGTGACCTTGAATTTTCTGTCTCTTCAGTCTGGAAGAGACAGAAATATTAGTAAGATTTCATCCATTAATTTCTTTGATTATTATATTTTTTCTCTTAATGTAACATCCTATAATTTTTTTATCCTTGATATTTTATAATTCTTTTTATAGATTGCATTATTTTATTTAAAAATCCTCAATTTAATCATTTTCATTTTTATCATTATAAATCATGTATTTATAATATGTAATTTCTAATCTCCTATTAAGTTCAATAAATGTTTTATCTTTATTATTTTTTAATAGTTGATTCATTAAATGATAAGTTTTAGTTAAGTCAAATAACTCAGTGGAGTAAGTGTTACTTTTCCATTTCACAGGAAACCAAGACTCAGGGAAATTCCCTCAATTATCCAGTCATACAACTAAATATTTGAGAAATAGGATTTAAACACATATCTTGTTCCTTCGGCAAATGGGCTTTCTCATTGGACCACAGTTCTATTCTATATCTTTTGAGTGGTGCAACAGAGTCTATCACCCCTTGATTTAAATCCTTTCCCATAAGCTTCAGTCTTTTTAATATGTACAAACTAATTACTTAATTTCTCTGATCCTTAATCTTTTTTATGTGTGCAAAATGATTAATTTATGTGATCCTAACATTTATTTCATTAGTGGTACATATGAAAGTGCATGATGCCCACTGCATACATACATATTGAATTGTGTATGTTAGTCTTTCATATTTCATAGCAAACTTTATAATGCCATAATTAAAACTTTATAACTCACCAGATACTTTGAATTTAAGAAAGAGCTGATTTTTTTCCCCTTGACTATTATATCTTTAGGGGAAAGATTCTTGTCTTCATTTGTCTTTGATGAAAGTTGTTGCTCTTTAATACAAACTACATGGACAGCAATGCTGTGGATAATCTTTATGCCCATCACCATCCAACACATAATCAATGTAATCTGGTTTTAGTATTTTAAGATGTCAAAAAAGTTAGCAACAACAATTGATAACCTAACAAATTTATCATTTAAGATAGCTTAATTGGGAGATGAAATGTTTTAATTTGGTGACTGTCAAAGAAAATGTTTAAATTAGAACATTGTTTATTCTCAAATAATTTATATTACTCATTTACTTTAGTAAGTGTTCACCATGGTCAAAGCTGAGTACTTTTCATTTTAGTAATAATGCCAAATTTTTATAATTTTAGGGTTTTACAATATCCCATCTTGTTTGATTTACTCTCTTAATTCTATAACATAGGGAGGTGGAAGAAATATTAACCTCATTATATAGATTAATAAACTATATCCCATATAAAGTAAGATATACTCAAGGGCAAATAACTAGTGCATGAACAATCTAAGTTGAAACAAGTCTATTTGGACTTTTAGTTTACTGTATCTGAATATTATACATATAGTACAGAAGTCACTGAGTTTGTAAATGGTTCTCTTAAGAAGCAAAACAACTGAGTTTACATTTCTATTTGTTTTTCCATAATAAATAATTGTATAAATGATATATACACTGTCATTATAAAACATATTTTAAACTTTTCTAAGTTAAGATAATGTTATATAATGGACTTTGAATTGATAACATAATCAACTAGCAGCGGTATCAAGAAGTGGCTACTATACCTGACATTTTCAATATTTATATGGCTTTTCCAGAGAACTTTTAAAGTATTATTAACTAAAATATTCATTGATGGCTTTATTATAAGTATTCTTTTGGACCAATACCCTGCTTCTTCAAATAGAGTGAGATGGGATAAATGATAAAGAGCAGAAATAATCATAATTTCCTCTTTAAGACATGATTAAAAGGGCAATTTAGAATCTAATAATTAATGTCAGTGATAATTACATTACTGTATGACATGCTGAGACAGTCCGTGTCATTTAACAGGTTTGGATTTGCAAGGCAAGCTTCTAAACGTGGTTAATTCTTCCCAGGCAGTATGCCTACAATTTGGATAGCAGCCACCAGATTCATTATTTTGGATGCAATGGGGTGGACATAAATGAATAAGTTAGACTTATACCAGGCAATAGTCTGAGGACATGCTCCACATCATTCAGTAAGCATTGGATTTTTAATAGGAATATTTTGATTAAATTCATACTATAACATGTAACCATCAACTTAAAGTTATAATAAGGTAGATACTACCATAAGTAAGTGGTAAAATGCTGGTACACATGCACATATACGCATACAAGTTGGCAAAAGGTAAAAACCTATATTTATTCATTAATTTATATATTACTTTTGAATACCAAGTAAGAGATATAAAAATAAAGAAAGTTACAGTCTAGTGAAGGATACTTACAAGTCAAAACTAAATGATACCATTCAGTAGACTGATAAATGATATGATTAGGTTATAATGGATGCCTTGAGGGCAAGAGCAAGCAGTGATAGGAAACCTAATTTTATGGGTTCAGAAAAGACTTCCTAAAAAAGGTAATGCATATTGATAGGTAAAGAATAAACACATGATAACTAGGTAGAGATGGTAGTGTAAATGAGGGAAAATTCTCACATACCCAAAGGCAGGAGGAAATAGGGTGTTTTGCAGGAACTTCATGTATATTTGGATGATAAATCATTAGAGGATAAAGAGAGAGATCAAGAACTAGATCATGAAGGGCCTGGTGAAACATATGAGGAGATTGGACTTTATCCTGAGGGTAACAGAAATGACTGAAGGGATTTGTTAGTAATTTATACTCAGATTTCTCTCTTAGTATGGCAATTCTGACTGCAGTATAGAAAATGAATTAAAGTGACTTTACAAATAAAAGGGAAGTATTTATGAATGTATTGCTATGATCCAAAAATGTAATAAATCACAATACAAGGCAGTAACAGTGTAAATAGGAAAAAGTAGATAGATTTGAAAGATGATGAGATAGTTATCATAAATCTTACGAGAAAAGAAGATGTATTAGTTTACTCCTGCTGTTAAAATAAATGATCAGAAATGTAGTTGCTTAAAATAACACAAAAGTATTATTTTACAGTTCTGTAGATTAGAGTCTACACAGGTCTTGCTGAACTAAAATTAAGGTTAGGGTAGCATTGTGTTCTTTTCTGGATGGTTTAGGGGATAATCCATTTCCTTACCTTTTCTAGCTTATAGTCTTGGCTCTTGAAATCTTTCTCCATCTTTGAAGCCAGTAATGTTGCATCTTCTTGAATCTGCTTCCATAGCCATATTTCCCTCTCTAACCATGGCTGGGAAAGATTACTGGATTTTAAGGCTGGATTTTAAGGACCAGGTTAGATTGCGTTCACCCAAATAGTCTAGGAAAATCTTCTCTTCCCAAGGTCCTTAATCACATCTTCACAGTCTCTTTTGTCACTTAAACTAACATACTCACAGGTTCTGGAAATTAGGACATGTACATTTTTGAGGACCATTATTCTGTATATCACAGAACAGGAAAGGTCAAAGGTGAAATACTCATTTCTGATCCGGAAAATTCAGAGTTGAAGAATGTAAAAATTTCATTCACTGAGACAGATAAGAAAAATTAGGAGCATTAGGCCGTTATGACTAAAGTAATGGGGTGAAAAAACTAAACAGAAGACGCAGATTATGAGAGAGGAATGCACTGGTGACTGATAATGGTAATACTAGTAACATATTCTTGTCCAGATTTGGACAAGAATACGTTGAAATATAACTCTTATAATGTATCCTCTCAAGTCCACACATATGTGAATCATTATTTTTTGTTAGAAAACCTTTGAATGTTTTGGACTGGGCGTCCCATAAGACAGTTTTTTTTTTTTTATTGTTATGGAGGTAAAATTCACATAACATAAAATTAAAAGTATATGGTTCAGTGGCACTTATTTCATTCACAATGTTTTGCAAACATCACCTTTAAGTAGTTTCAACTTTATCTGGTTCCAAAATATTTTTACTACCCTAACATAAAGCCCTATACCCATTATGAAGTTATTCTCCATTTCTTCCTACCCTCAGCTCCTGATAACTCACTGATCAGCTTTCTGTCTCTATATACCATAATATAGGTTTAAACTTTGGGGTTATAATATATTTTCTTTTTATTTCAAAAGTTGGATGGACTAGGACAACAGATCTACATGAATAATGGTGGACCAGAGTAGATTTTATAAATTTTATCCCAAGGCTAGTTATACATGACTCAGACAGTAACATCAACTCTGTATAACCCAGATTCCAGAGACATAACATATTACAGATTTATTAGGAAACATGACTGGTTTCTGTAGTAGTATATTTTCATAGGAAACTGCTAAAATGACAAAGGGGGAAAATTAGATTTATCTCTGTGTCATATGTATCAAAGTAAGATATTTTGTTATATTTTAGAAGGATTAATTATGAATAAAATTTCTTTATTGGAAGAAAATAATCAGTCAACTGTACCAAGTAATCTAGAAGCTCAATCAGTAAGTTAATATATGTGGCAAACAATCTGGTTTATAAGAGTACAGAGTTTATGTTAAAAGAAAAGTGATTTGCAATGTATTTCATCAATAAATTTACAGTCTGTACTTCATTATTTCAGGTGTGAAAATTATTTGCCCTTTCAACATTAGATTAATCTTCTTAGAAATTTTAACATAAAATTTCTAGGTCTTTATAATTTGTTTCTCCCCTACCTAGGCTCATGTTAAATATTTAGGATTCAGGGTTGCATAGGGAAGGCAAAGCAAACTCTTTAAATACTTAGATTAAAAGGGTAATCTTTGAAAGTGAGGCCAAAGTTTAGCTTAAGCACCTTCAATATCCACTTCATATAAAGTTTTTCTGCGTTCCTCTGGAACCTGATTCCCTAACATTTTTTCTTATTTTTCCTATAGAACTTTGCCCTCAGAAATTATCTCAGATTTATTCTTGGCAATGTCTTAAGAGCTAATAAGAGTTTAAGGGGAAATTAATTATTTAATAAATATGTTAACATAAGTTAAAACATTAAACTAATTGGATAAAGTTCTAACCATCAAATTGTTCAGGGAAAATAGACATCATGAAGGTCCCAGGAAAAAGTACTGAGGAAACCTGCCAGACTAGTAAGACATCTTTCTTGATGATGCAGATGAAATGTGATGGTGCTCTATGTCAGTAGTTAGTAAGTGAAAAATAGAATATGCCATTATTTGATTGTTGTTTAACATTGGGAGAAAATAAACTGTTTTGCACTTCAGTGAACACGTATTGAATAAGGAATGCATGCAGAAAATAAGTTAAAGGAAAATATATAGGACATTATACTAAAAAAAAATCCTAATGAGGGAAAGTATCTTGATAAAGTATATATTCAAGGAAGTATGTAACAGACACCCTAAATATGATGCAAGAATGATACTGGAATTCATAAGAAGGAGAAAAAAAATATCACTGGCTCTTGAGGAAGGCTAAATAGAGTCAGTGAGTAGAAGCTGGAAGTGGAAAAAATCAAATTTCTAGACAGCAATAACCCTAATCAAAATTGTGTAACATGACCAAAAACCTAATTATTGTTCACATTTTATACATACTGAAAGTAAAACTTGTGTTTGTGTTTATTATCAATGAAGCACAGTGATGTCCTTTGAGAATCACTGGAAACCAGGATCCACGGATGGTTCATCGGATGATGCAACATCACGCAAAATTATATAACCATAATTAAATAAGTAGTATTAGGAAACTGGGAGGCAAGAAGAGCTATATTGTTTCAATATAAACATGTTCCAAAGACTCATGGCATAATGAGTAATAGTAGCATTGCTACTTATCCTCACATTGAGACAGGAACAGATGAAATTAGCCACATTTGAAAATAAAGTAGATGAATAGATATTTTCTGGACACTACAGAGAATTCCTCATATGCACTGATTAGACAATAAGTCAAACATATAACTCTCTTCTCTACTAATTATTCTTATTATCAATAGATCAGTATTGCCCACATAGGACGGTGAAATTTCTAACAGATTTTTTCATCAACCTCTTTGTAACAGAGAACCCTAAAAATAGTTTTTTGGTGAAGTCTCAGCATGTTCACAAGTCTAACATGAATAAAAAATAATTATATGAAAAATAATGACTGACACTTCCTGAGTGGATACACTGTGCCACACACTCTTCTAGGCATTTTACCTAGAATGCTCCATTACAATGCCTGGAGCAACACTGTAAACAAAGTACTACTATTACCTTTATATCCTTTTTATAGTTAAAGGAATTGAGGACACAGAGATTTCTAGAATTCAATAAAAGTTTTTGTGTACTTCCGCTGCTAGAACATTTCTGTGCAACACATAGAGATTGGTAGATTTACCCCTTCCTCATCAGCTTTGTATCCTTTTTTCATCTGGCTCTGAAACTTCTCTCCTTGGATTAAGCACCTCACCAAGTCTTTCTTGACCAATACCCCTTCCCACACTACAAATATCTCATTAAAATAAATAGCTCTCTCAGCGTCTGAGCCTTGTGCTTCTAAACAGAAGAGTTCAAACCCATGTAAAGAGAATAAATTTTTAAAACGTACATGCTTTGTGTCTGGGACAGCCACAGAATCATCAGTATTCCTGCCTTCTCCCCTCCTCCAAAATAAAATAAAACACAGCAAAAAGCCTCCATGCATAACATCAGTACAGTGAGGTGCCAATTACTGTAAACACATCTGAACTCTGGCCTAGCTAGGCAGAAAAGTATGTTATCTTTGTCTAATCTGCAACACTTGCATATCCAGACACCTTTGGGTGGGTATTAATAAGCATTTTACATCGGAAGAAATTACTTACTGGATCAAGTATATCTCTAAATATTTAGTTTTGCACTGATTGACATTTTTAAAATTTTTCATGTGCCGACAGATTACTGTTTTGTAGCTCTAGAGAGCAAAAGACCTATCACTTAAATAAGAGCAAATATATCAGCATACTTAAACAGTTACTATTTTAAGTAGAACACATTCAAAGGAGAATTAAATGAATCATAAAGGATAAAGCTCACACCCCAGTATCAACTCCTTTAAGTAAAATTCATCAAGTGATATTGTAGAGAGATAAAGCTGATTATAGGGAGAACAGTAACTAATATGTCAACAAATAAATGGTTCAAAAGCATTTCAGAAATATTATCTACTATACAAATACTCACTATTAATACACATTTTATTTAATATTGTGTACTATAGGTACAGTTTCCTAGCATTCACCTTTTAGTTAGCCATAAAATTCCAAAACAACAACTTGATTATTTTTGAGAAAACAATTTGCAAACATAAATGGGGAAAAAAGTAGTCAAATCTGTTATTTACTGACACATGGCTTTAAAATCTAAATAGATTAACTCAAATTTTTCAGCAGGCTTTGCTTTGGTTGCAAACTGAATTTTCTCAGTAAAAAGCATCTGAATAGAAACCTCAATGTTCAATATTATACTTAAATTAAAAAGGTATATAACCTTGAATTTTCACAATGGATATCATATCACAAACTCTAGCATAAAAACTGATTTCATATTTTACTTGTTTTCTGAGGGTTTTACTAATGCTTCATATATATATATATATATATATATATAATAAAGCTCCACTCAGGAAAAAAATGGATTTGGATTGAAAAACTGAATAACACTATGACAACAGAAGGTATTAGTAACGTTTTCCCACCCTTATCATTTTTCATCTTTGTATAAGTACCTTTGAGCCTCGGTATTGCACTATCAGTGAACTTTGCAAACATAGTTCAGATGTACATGAGAATGTTATGTTTTAGTACATTCAGCTTCTGTTAACTGCTTGTTCTTGGTCCAATTCAGATCCTGATATAACAACTATCATTTTGACAAATGCTATATACATTAAGGACAAACTTCCTCACCTCCCTTCTTTAAATTCCCCTATTCTAAACATGTTAATTGGGTAGCAATTATTATTTTATTTATTTATTTATTTATTTTTGCGGTACGCGGGCCTCTTACTGTTGTGGCCTCTCCCGTTGCGGAGCACAGGCTCCGGACGCACAGGCTCAGCGGCCATGGCTCATGGGCCCAGCCGCTCCGCGGCATGTGGGATCTTCCCGGACTGGGGCACAAACCTGTGTCCCCTGCATCCGCAGGCGAACTCTCAACCACTGCGCCACCAGGGAAGCCCCTGGGTAGCAATTATTAATACTATGAGTACAGCTACTATTCCTACTATGACCACCACTACTGTTTCTATTTGCCTTAGATGGTTAATTTCCAGTTGCAAAGTACATCACATCCATCATTAATGTTTAGTCATCACAACAACCCAGTTAAACAGGCAAACAATTATGACTCTGTCTTTATTGAAGAAGAAAATTTGAGGCAGAAATGGAAAAGTCCATTTCCTTCCTTAGTATCACATAGTTTAATTCAACTAAAATACATGGATATTTCAAAAACTGTGCTAATCACTGACAGAAAATGATTTCTATGCAATGTGGTAAGTAGTAAAGTAGAAATATGCACAGGGTACTAGAGGAAGCACACCCAGAGTTTGCAAAACCGGAACTCTACCCTATGCCTTCTCTTACTTCAGACTTTTTTACAATATGGTATGTTCTTCTTCATCCATAAGAACAGTCATAAAGTGATGAGGATCTAGGGCTTTCTTTAAAGAAAGAGAGCACATCAATGGTAAATGCACTGGAACAGAGGATTTGGAGACCTAGAGTCTGGTCGAACTTTGTACTGGGTGATATTGGGCAGATTGTTTCCTATGCTTCTTTGGAATTGTTTCCCCATCTGTAATGCCAAGGCGCTCAATGAGATAGTTACTTTCAGTTTAAAAATCTGATCATTTAATCTCTGGACCTGATCACTGTATCTCCCTCCCCCTGCATCCCACCCCTGATGCTGAGTCTGGAACTTACGCTGTGGGTTACAATAAACAAGGAAACCAAAGTCACTCCCTGCTTGTCTATCAAAGCTCTGATCAGAGTGCTGATCATGTTGTTTATTCTTGGAAAGGCTTCCATGATTCTTTCCTCACTCTTTAGCTTTCTTCCCCATATTTATCCAGCAGTAACAATGAAAAAGAATAAGGGGTTCTAATACCAGTGTAGCCAGAGCAAGTGGTTTTAGCAGATAAGCTTAGAAACTGATGTGCCCACAGACTTCCTGTCTTAGGACAGCTTTGTGATTGAAGCCTTACAGATTGCCTTGAGGAGGTCCTTGATAGGGGAAAAGGGTTGGTTTACATACATAAAGGTGGTGAGCTTATCATCTAAACATAAGACTACCTCCCTACCACCAAGAACCAGATCTTATGCTCCACCCCACTCCCTTCAATAAGGTAAAACTCTATCTATAGCAGGAATATATTTTTGTAAATTCTCTGTTCATGCCCTCATTTATAAAAAATAGGAGATTAGACTGTGTTCATGCTAATATTTCTTCTGGCTTCAGCTTTCTGGGAATTCATTTGGTATAAGAGCATTCTTTATACTATATGAAATCAGAGGTGTGCCATGTGCATAGTGATGCTTCTTTTATGTCTCCATTTAGACAGCCATTCATTTTATTTACTTTTAATGTTTTCATTGCTACACATTTTATTTTGGTGTCAGGTTTCAGCCTATTGAAATGACATTTGCTCATATTCATCTCATTTTTTTCTCTTCAAGTTTTTCCTCCCTTGGGGCCAGCTGAAAAAAACCTCAAGCTATAGACATTCCCCAAATCATCTAACATTTCTGCCTAATCTTCTAAAACATGGCTGTTATTACCCCTCTGCTCTGTGTTTTGTTTCTACTTTAAAATTGGATTGGTTAGAGCATGCCTCAGGCACTGAAAGACAATTATTTCTCTATGTTATGCTCACAGCAATTTTTTTCAGAAACTCCTTTTACAGACACATGAACTCCCAGCATTTTAAGTGCTACAAAAGCCATTGTGAAATTGTCACCGACATGATTTCAACATAGGGACTGAAACCGAGCAGGACCCTGTGGGGCTCCTGGGCACAGAAGCCTTTCTGTCGCCCATTTCTTGTAGGAAAAAGACTCCATCCTTCCTGACTTTCCCTGAGTTCCAAAGGGCAGATTCGAACAGTTGTTAATCCAGGAAGGAAAGGGATGCAAAGACAAGAAACAATAGTGCAGTCTTGGGGCAGGGTCCTGGTTCTACCTCAAGGGATACACATAATAATGTCTTTAAGCTCTTTAAAATGTCAGCATTCTTCATGGCAGAGAAAGACTATGTGAGGCTACATTAAAGGAACCAGAGAAGCTCATCAACAAGATTACCTGAGACCAGATTAGAGGATTGCAGGCCCTGCACACAGGCTAGTCTTATCAGCAACCCCACCCTTGAACCACTGCTATAAAACTCCTCATCAAACCCTCCCGGGTTGGGACATACAGTTTTTCAGGACAGGAGCCTGCTGTGTCCCCTTTGCCTGGCAGAGCAATAAAGCTAATCTTTTCTATTGCACCCAAAACTCTGTCACCGAGATTTGATTTGGCACCAGTGCACAGAGCTTTTGGCGTCAGGACTACTCAACATTTTTGCCAGACATGCTGACAAAGTCATTGTGGGCTAGAACTTGGAACTGGGATATATGCTTCTGATGTTACAACCACATGAGGTAGGTATTAGCCAAGAGGTCTGAAGAGCCTGCAAAATAAGAGGTCATAACATTCACTTTTATATGCACAGGCACACCTACTGTCTGTCCCATTGTGACTCCCCCAGACTCCGTTTATTTGGGGGTACCTGGGCCATCTAGTTTAGCAGCCTTTGTCTGTTTATCACTGGAGAAAAAAATGGATGCTCATCCTTATGTTAAAAAAAGAGAAAATATCAGACCACAGGGCCTATCTTTTCCAGATTTAACAACACAACAACAATGATAACTAAATCTATTGGGCCTAGAATCAAAATAATCTGAGTTTGAATCATAGTGTACTCTGAGTTTAGGCAATTTCCTAAACCTCAAAGTTCAAATTCCTCCACTTTGAATTACAGAAAATGAATATCTATTAAGAAAGAATTTTAGAATAATTTCATCAAGATAATACATGAAAATACAAGTCACGGCATATATTCATTGAACAAACATGTACATGTAATTTACTTGTGCCAGACACTGTTCTATGTGTTTTATCTACACTATATTACTGTCATTTACAGGTGAGAAAGTTTAGGTAACTGAGTTCTCAAAGCTAATAAATGGGACATCATGATTCAAATCCAGGCAGCAGAGCCCAGGATTTATACCCTTGTAATCCCTATCTATCTCTTTGGATCCATTCCTCCTCTTGATAGGAACCAAACGTTTCCATTCCTGTCATAGTTAACATACAAAATTTAAACAAACCATGAACACTTTGCTACTACTACCTCAAATTCTTCTATGGCAATTCATAACTCCCATGGAATTTTTATTTTCTCTCATTTTTCTCTAGAACAGCCTAAGCAGTTTAATAGGGATCCAAGTGACCCTAAGATTTCTTTTTCTTCTGACACTGAAAATAGCTTTAATTTGATATCAGTTACTTGTAAACCACTTATGCCATTTCAGAGGCACCATAAAGGACTTTGGAAGAACTGATTAGGTCAAAACCCATTAACCTCTCTTTGAATGGGTTTTGGTGGTTCACAGAACTTATAAGGCTAGAAAGTCTAATAGGCTTCACTTGTACCTCTGAGAACATACTATAACTCTGGGAGTATCTGTTTATACATTATTGGATTTGTTTGTCTGTTTCTTTGTTTTCTGTCTATGGGTAGGAAAATAAAGGACAAGGAGAGAACAGGAAAAAGGGTTGTGGGACACCTTGCTTTTATTATTACTATTATTATTCTTTTTTTTTTTTTTTCTGCACCGTGGCTTGCAGGATCTTAGTTCGCCAACCAGGGATTGAACCCGGGCCCTCAGCAGTGAAAGTACAGAGTCCTAACCACTGGACTGCCAGGGAATTCCCTGACACCTTGCTTTTAAATTTACACAAACTGGTATTTTTGTAAATATTAGGACAACATTAGGCCTACCTTATTCTTTCAGATTAACACTAAATTCTATGCTTTGGCATTACAAGACATAACACGGTTTCAATGATTACTAGAAAATTCTAACTTCAAAAATATTTGGCCACTTGACATATACCAAAAATCTCAAAAAGAGGAAAAATTAGATTATCCGTTCTTTTACATAAGCTATGATAACTCTCTGGATTTATTCAATCTGTTATTTGGACTATTTGGAAGATATTCTATTCTTTCAAATCTTCCCTCCAAACCCACTCCCATTTTCTTTTACAAAATTGCAATTTGTCTTTTAGCCATCAGCCTATAGCAAAGAGTGTTATTGTAATAAGTATTCTAATATTTATCACTGACTTTGTGAGAATGCATTAGAGAATGTTAATTGTATTATTGAACAGAGTTGTGTTTTACTAGGGCTTTGGTTGCATTTAATTTCATGAACATAAAAAAATTTAATAACTATTTTTAAGTGTTTGTCACAATAAAACATAAAGCCAAATCCTATATGAAATGCAGAAGGCATCATCATCATGATGATCATATTTAGTGTTTATTGAACATTTACTGTACGCTAAATACAGGTATAAAGGTTTTGGGTCACTTTATAATTTGTTTTTTGTTTTTTGGGTTTTTTTTACATCATCTCTGTGAGGCAAGTACTGGTATATCAATCTATATTTGAGACTAATGAACCTTAGAGAATTAAAGCAATCTGTCCAAAGTCAGGTAAATTTGCAAGAAGGAATTCAAACCTAATTTAGTCTAACTCCAATTCTGTGCTCTTACCTTCAATATATATGATTCTGCCTGGCATACATTTTTTTTCAAGTAAATATACTCATACTTTCCTACCTCCATTTTTTATTCCATTTATCACCTAATTCAAATATTTTATCTTACTGAACTATATTTTTTCTCTACTTATATAGGCATAAATCCATATGCTTATACATATGCACTGAAAGCACTAAATATAAGGGGACACAAAGCAGAATATAAATCAATACTGTATAGGACATGGAAAGCTGTATGTCAATAATATATAGGAAATGATTAATGGTGGGGGGTTGCTGGTTACAGAGGAGCAACAAATCAATAAATCAGTAAATACATAAAATAGAATAGAGCAGAATAGAATAGAATAAAATAAAATAAAAGTAAAGTAAAACTAATGACAATCAAACATACATCTTCAAAATATCCCTTGCTATCCAGAATAACTCAAATGCAATTTAAATTGCAGGACTATATTTGCAAATAATGTTCCTCAACTTTTTAAACCAGTAATAAAATGATCAGATATTGAAAACCAGCAAGGTATCTGTACGGTCATTAAGACATTTCCTGGTCAATTAAATGATGGGTTTTGGCCAGCCACAGGACCTTAATTTTCATACTTTCATAAAGTCTATTTCTTGTTTCCTTCTTAGTTTTGTAAGAATGAAATACTTCAATTTTCATAACAGGAATTAACATGTAACTAATTAGAAGTGACTATGTTAAATGTTTAACAAATTATATCTCTACTGAAATGAAAACTCTAAAATAAACCCTTGTTATTGAGATAACAGGTTAAATTTCACTTTTGTTTAAGCTGTTGGCCTTAAAATATGCTTCTTTGATAAACTTTTCTCAATTATTCTTTTTTTTTCCTACTGATGTTGAGGAAAAAGTCCTTCACCCTTATTAAAGTGCACATTTTTTGTTTTTTTAGAATTTCAACAGCTGCTCATAAAACTATGTAAACAGATTTTTGTAGGGTGGTCCATAATTCTATATTGTTTTCCCTGAACACATTTAATTTATGAGCACCATAAGACATGAGATATTTGAACTAAATTGATAGCTAGAGGTGGCAAATTTCATCCAATTAGGAACAAGAGAGATATTAACATTTGCAACTAAGATTGTGCTTATAGATTAAAAAAAATGGCTGAAGATAAATGAAGCAGGGGTGGAGGGAGAATGAGATGCATGAATTTACAAATGGCTGGTGAATGGCTTGCCTTTCTGGGGTACATTATTTAGTTAACTTTTAAGATAGCAACTATTGTCCTGGTAACCTTTTAAATAAGCTTATCTAATCAGAACACCTCACAAATGTAGGGAAGATGCTCAGAGAACAGGTTTTAGGCTTTTCAGTTCATGTTCTGAGGTGAGCTTTGTTTATCTGAGCTATGAAAGAAAGACAGAAAATTTAGTACATAGCAAAATGGCCAAAGGAGGCTGATGTGAATATCTGAAGCTCATCTGAATGCAATTTATGTCCCTTCATTAATATTTAATTTACTTGATAACATTATGTAGTAGGTAAAACTGTTCAAAATGTGAAAAATATAAAATTATTAATGAAAATTGAGGGGAAATTTTTCTTAAAACATTGATTTATTCAGTGCTCACAAGGATTGGACTTTGTTTTTAGTCTCTTATGTATATTATTTAATTTAACCTCCCAGGAACTCTACGAAGTGGTTACTAATATAATTCCTGCTTTTTAAAAGAGAAAACACTGCCACAATGTGCAAAGATGATACCACTAGTAAGGCATAGAGAATAGGGATCCTGACTCAGGCAATGTACCCTTAACTGCTAGGCAATGCATCATCTTTGGCTCTGCATCATTTTAAATAACGATGCTGTTGGATAGTCACTCACATCCAACCTTCCCTTAGGATTATCATTAAAGCTTCATATTACCAAGACATTCTTAATTTCAATGTACAATTTGGCAACTAGGTAATTCACTCAAAAGTAAAACCACAAGGTTAATTGGTATGTGAAGGGACAATCATACTTATTAGTAATCAGGAAAAAAAAGTATATAGATAGAGATAGAAAAGAGATTAGATAGAATACATTAAGCACACTCTACAGTTTTTATACTTATTGGCAAAAACTCAGAAAACTGGATAATGCTATTTGTCTGTGGGGATGTTGATACATACAAACATTCCTATCAGGAATATCAACAGTTGCAGTCATTTTAGCAAGCAATATGACAATAGCCAAGCTAAAAATAAAATAATCTCATACCCTATGCTATGAACAAGAAATTCCATTATATATATATATATTTTTTCTCTCTCTCACATAGATCTATAAAGGACTGTGCACAAAAAATATTCTTTGCAATAATGTTTGTGGTAAGTATTAAATGTACAGTAGGAATCTAGGTATCTATCACTGGGAAGGACACTAGGTAAAATGTAGAGGAAAATATCATAGTATACCATTAAGTTAAAAGTAATTGACTAGACATAGTTTAGTCACATGAATTGAACTTAAAAAAAGATGTCTCGGGCCTCCCTGGTGGCGCAGTGGTTGAGAGTCCGCCTGCCGATGCAGGGGATACGGGTTCGTGCCCCGGTCTGGGAGGATCCCATATGCCGCGGAGCGGCTGGGCCCGTGAGCCATGGCCGCTGGGCCTGCGCATCCGGAGCCTGTGCTCCGCAACGGGAGAGGCCACAACAGTGAGAGGCCCGCATACCGCAAAAAGAAAAAAAAAAAAAAAAAAAGATGTCTCAATGAAATAAAGAAGAAAAAAAATGAGATACAGTACAAATTATCTTGATGTATGTTAATAAAGCATACATTACTAAGCACATTTTACATGAACAAATGAATGTACCTGAATGGTTCACAGTAGGATGAGAAATGGAGGGGAGAATTACATGTGAATAAAATCAAATTAATAGACATGAGAGGGTCCCTCTGGGCGCTTATGATATTGTTCTAAGAACAGAGGATTATGATTAACTTAATCTTCTGCACTGTGGTCTAACTGAACTGGGCAGTTAGGATGGAAAGATAGGATACAGTTAATTTCTTATTTGGCAATCTCCCTTACATTCACATATTCTAACATGCTATAGTAGCCTATTCATTTCAGGCTAGTCTACATACATCATAACCAATTGCCCCAAGGAAAATATTTTTTCTTTCCTTAGTGTTAGTTAAGAGAAGATGTTATTTTACATTCACATGAATTAGGATTGTTGTAGTCTATATCATTTGAAACCCAAAATTTGTTTTACTTCACTGAACAGATGGTATCTTTGTATGGGACTACCTGTTGGGCTGAACACAAATGAATTTCTGAGCTAAGATATATAAATACTTTATCTCCTTAGGGGATCCATCATTTTGCTTCTCTGTTTATACAGTTTGTTAATGATCTGCCTACTAGCTGGTTTGGCATGAACACAGTTCTTCACATAGGCAACCATATTGTTTCATAACAGATTGTCTGACATTTTCAAGATAAATTCCAACAGGGAACTTTTGGATTTTTGGAATTAGCCTTTATATTCTAAACTGAAGTTACTATAATTATACTTTTCTTTTAATGAGTTTTGAAAGAGCTTCCTCCTACTTTAGTCTGCTCTTTTAGAAAAAAGCCCACTAATGACCTAACAACGATAGTTTAAATCATTTAACTTCTTACTTTTGGTGCATGACCATGATTCTATATAGTCACACACTTTTGGAGTATAAGCAGATATCACTTAAACACAAAAATTACTTTGCCATTTCCTCTAATTTAATTGTTTTTGTTACTCTAACTATCCAGAGTCAACTATTCTAGATTGATATAAAAGATGTATCAGTTTCCAGAAGTCTGAAAGTTACTTTATCTTTATAGACAGGCTCAGAAATGTATGAAAAAAGCAAACTTTACTGTTGTTGAAGCTGATTCCCATTACATTTTTTCTATAAAACTTAACTTCTGTTTCTAATCACCATGCTTTTGCTCATGATAGATAATCTATCTAGAATGGATTAGATTTCCCTTGTCTTTTAATGGATTAGTCTTTCCCTTCTTTCATTGTTGTTTTGCACTCTACACCAGCTACTGAACAGGACAGCTTCAATCTTATCAACATTATTATAGAACACTTCTCGTCCTCCAAAATTTTGAATAGGTATTCTACTCCTAGAATCAAAAGATTCCTTTCTTCTGGTTCCCTCACACTTATTTAAATAGTTGCTGAACATCCCACATTATTCTGTTCATTAGCCCAATTTTGACTACACTTTATATTCATCCAGATTGGGGTCACATCATTGTACATTAAAACTTTAGGAACCCTTGCCATTTTTGTCACGTTTCACTGAACTAGTCTCCAGTATAGAATCCGTTTTATCATTCACATTCCTGTTTATATACACACACAAACACACATACATAGAGAATATGTTATATATACACATTTAAATATTAATATTTTTCTAAAAAGTATGTATGTTCAAAGAATAATTTGGAAAATAGAGACTGCACAATGAAGATTTTTTCAAAGTTCCAAATCCAACCACAGAAATATAACAACTATTAATATTTTTAATGTTTTTATTTTTGATAGTAGAGTCTTATTTTTTTTTCCAGAGCATACAGAAAAGGAATCAAAATGTACTACCGGACAATTATATTTTAAAAGAAAGTTTAAGTAATCTAAATGAGTCTAATAGATATACCTACATGCAATGGAAATGTTCTTGGGGCTGGTAAAGTCTGTGCAAACTAAGTTATAAAGATAATTTTTGTTTACACAGGTTGAGAGCAGTATCTCCAACCTCTTCTCTATCAATCTTGCCACTTTCTATCAGAACCAATGCTTGCTTAAAGAAATCTATGAGTTTAATTTTAACTTGTTATAATAAACCCACTGACTTGAGGTGGGGGGAAGATGAAGCAAACGAAATACTTTCATATTTGCCTTAGAATATGTTCTTGCACTTTGATTTTTAAAAAATGTATGTGTTAATATGTTATTGTGTTAGAGTTGACAATCCACTGAACATGAACTGTCCCTTCATCTCTATATTGTGTATCTTTCCTTCTCTATTCCTTCCTTATCCAAACCTCTCATAACTCCCTTATTCCCAACTGTTTCCTAAAATAAATTCTGTGAAGAAATAGTTTCCTATTGATAAAAAGCTTGATTGCTTTTTAAATATCAGTTTTGTTTGCATTCTTTTTTCCTTATACAGACAAGAAAAATTTTAACAGGGGAAAATGGCAAGCCATGAAATTCTGACCTGTTATAATGTTACATACTCTATCTTAAATCATTTCCTGAGTGATGTTCAGTAATCCTCTTACTCAACTATATGCACTTCTCATGGTGCTTATTTACAACAGCCATGCTCTCTCTTCAACTCAAAATCACATCTACCTTTGCCATTCTCAGAAATAAGAACTCTATTTACTGAAGACTGAAGTCAACTTTACCCTCCTCTTCCTAACATAATCAGCGTATGTACGTGTATGTGTGCATATTTATGTATTTATTTATTTTTCCATCCTTTCTTCATATGTCTACAAAATGCATGTCTGGTCCTCCCCAGCCTGCTTCCAACCTGCCTTTTTTCATGAAGTTCCTTGTGGTTTATCCCTGAAGAATATATGTGCCTGGGACAAGATGCAAAATAAAGCTGAAAAGCCCAGGAGCACGCAGAAGTGAAGCCAAATGGAAGTATGATATTTTTTACTGCAAATGGGAAGGAGAGTTTTGGCTTCTTTGTCAATTTTACAGTGGGAAAATTTAAGATCCATGAGACCTAAATCTTGCTACTAGAGCCACATCCATTCTCCTTATTGACTCTGTCTTGACTGGCAAGATTAGGTCTCTATCTACACTCTTCTTTGCGTAATTTCTATCACCTAATTATCCCATTTTACAGTAAATCTTTGTTTCTCTAGTACAATATTCTGTCTTCATTGCATGTAAGCGTATTTGGCTACTTCTAGAGCCTGCAAAAGTGCATTTGATACTGATGCTACTTCCCTGTACTGATTTTTCTCATTTTAGTAATCGATACCAATGGCTCTATTTGCCAACATGGTTTTGTACACACAAATGCATTAAATAAATGCATTCATGGGAGTCAATGATGAAATTATCCTTTGTCAAAAAAGGGGATAATATTAATTTTTAATTTTCTGTAGCATGTGAAAATCTTAACAACTCAGTTTGCACTTATTTGATACTCTTCCTCATCAACGTTAAACCTTAAAATTTGGCAAGAATTTATTAAGTTAATTGCTTTACTCCTTCACAATGCTAACATTTTTCCTTTGCTTCAAATTCAACCTCTATGTGAATACTCTAATATCAAGTTTGTGATAGTATATTCATTATTTTCAAGGCAAAGCATATTTTGAGGCAGCATTAATTACTCTAAAATCAGGCTTCACATTGACCAAAATCAATGTCATAAGCTTATTAGCTCTCCTAGTGTAATAAAAGTAAAATACACATTTCCATTAATATTCTTTAAGTATTTGGAGACAAGTACAATTATTGATATATCCTTCCCATTGCCATCACTCCACCTATTCTTTAGGCAAAATGATTATAGTTCTCTCAAAGATTATTCACTTGACATTTTCCAGCCATTTCACTATCATAATAGCCATCTTCTTAACTTTAATATCCTTCTTATAATGTGTTGACTAAAATTAAATTCAGTACTTTCAGTTATAATATTAATAAAAGAGGACTGAACTCTGCCCCCCCTCTTTCCTCCAGCCTACAGGGTGGTGGCAGCATCCTGCTGCTACTAATTCCTGGATTGTGGCAACATTTTCTGTTGTTGTTTCAGCTCGCCCACACCTGTTATCCCATTTTAAATTTTCATGTGGAACTAACTAATATCAGCTGTGATCTCCTGACTGATTTTGACTGATATAAATGCAAAACAATTGTACACATTCAATAAGTCCTTAAAATAAATGTTATAAGGAAAAATCAACAAAAATAACAGCACAACTCTGAAAACAGCAAAAGGAACAAAGTACAAAAGACACATTACGAAAGAAGAATCAACAATTCTGGGTGTTTGAAGGTAAGGATAAAGGAAAAAGGAAAAAGGAGCAAAACGTTATGTCAATATTTTAGACAGACAATGGAGCCCAATATATCAGTTTTTGAGCAACAGTGCAGTTTGCTTTTGGACCTTATGAAAATGAGGTGATGCTAGAAAGTTCAAGTAAGAATTGTGAGTAGATAGTTGCCAACCATGTCAGAATTAGAAAGAGAATTAAGATTTATCCATATAAAATCAAGGTGCAATCTAAGATATTTTGTAGGACAAAATGAAAAGCATTAAGAATGAACCTTGGGAAAATTCAGTGACATGCATGGGGAAAGGAAAAAGAGCTGGCACAAAATGATACACTAATATGTGAATAAATCTTTACAGTTTATGAAACACTAATAGATACAGATGTTTATTTTGCCTTTACAGACCCTGTTAAGTTGGCAGGACAGATGGCAACAGTTCTTGTTTATAAGCAAGGAAAGAAAGTGGAAGAATAAGAGAAAGAACAGTAAAAAAATGGAAATGAATAGGAACTGAAAACAGAATAGGATATGATCATGGAGCAGGAGGGTAAAAAATTTGTTTAACTATTAACAACATTATTGCTGCTCATATTAGGAATTGACTGAGATACTGAAGTACTGACATTACTTCTGAATTATTGGAATTAATTCTATTAATAATTCATATCTAAAAAGAACATTAACAGATAAGGAGGGCGTGATTAGAATGATAAATTCCTGGAAAAATGCCACATTAGTAATGACTGGTTTCAGAATGTGGAGTCAGAGGGAGATAAGTATTTCCAAGTTACATTATGAATGAAATTAAAAGCTAAAATTTATATATTGGTGTACAATGTTTTGCATAACAATTTATGATTATAATGGCACTTTCCTAAACATGATTTCTTTAATTGGGATCCAAAGAAATTAGTGCTGCCCAGTGGAAACTGAAACCACCAAGGAGACAGAGGCAATTCTGAAGCTTCTGACTAGAGCAGAGGAAAAGAGGGAGGAATATCCTAGTTTATACCTTACTCTCAACTTCCAGTCTCCCACCAGGACAGCCATTGGCCAAGCCTAGCTGGAAGCCAAGAGTCATGAAGGCTTGAGAAACACACAAGTTGCAGAGGTAAAGCCCCTGAAATAATTAGCAGACCAGATGAAAGAAAGGGAATGCATCTGAAACAAATGACAAACTCTCCTATGGTATCTCATTTAATCCTACTTCAATCTCATGAGGAAGGTACTATTTCCATTTTACTGGAAAGGAAGGCTGAACAAGCTGTCTCATTTTTTTCTCACTACATGTTCTGGGATGCTGCATATATTAAATTAAAATTCAATAAGTATTCATTATTTCAAAACTGTAATCTTGACTTATAGTACTATTTCAATATTTATTAGTTTTCTTTTATGTTTCAGAACATGTTGGAGACATAAGTTAGACTCCAAATAACCCACTGATCTTTTCTAATAAGAACAAGTGATTAAATAAATGAAAACAAACATAAATTTTTGTGCAATGCAGTATCGGTATCCAAACTGTGATTGCAATTATTTACGTTATGTACATTCAAAATTAATTGGGATTTATTTAATTTAGTAATTAATTCTGCACTCCCCCCAAAAAATGAAGCTAAGAGAAAATTATATTGAACGTTCATATATTTAGTCAGTGGCATGTTTTCTGCCTTGGTTCTGATTTATAAGTTCAAATTTTTAAGTTTCATCCTTCATTGAGATGAATTGTTTAAAGTACGTGAAATAATTTATATCCCTGCTAATGATAGTTTTAGAATGTGGGTGGGGAAATTAAATCATTCTAATTTATATTATACATAGTCAGAAGCTAAAATGCATAAACTTATGTATAACTAATATTTGCATAGCAATTGATTACTAACAAAACACTTTCCTAAATATCTTTTTGATCAGCAGTTATATTAATCTTTTTAAAAAGTAATCTCTATTTTTGTATCTCAAAGTATATGTTATTCTTAGACATTATATAATATTATAAATATTATACATAATACTTTTAAGTGTCAATTTTAATTTTTTTATTCGAACAGAAAGTCACAAAAATTATAATCATCCTCATCAGTTTATATAATACTTCTAACATATTATTTATCTCAGATTATTTTATTACAAATATTCCTTTCTCTGGAAGGTAATTAGATTAGTTTTCTAGAGCTGCCATAATAAATTGCCAGAAACTGGGTGGCTTAAAATAACAGAATTTCTTTTCTCCTACAGTTTTGGAATCTAGACCTTTGAAATAAAGTATCATCAGGGCCACATTCAATTCAAAGGCTCAAGGGAAGAATCCTTCCTTGACTTATCCTAGCTCTGGTGTCTCCACACAATCCTGGCCTTGACTTGTAGCTGCATCACTCCAACTCCTGCCTGTATTGTCAAATGGTCTTCTACCCTCTGTGTATATATCTGCATATGTCCTGTCCTCTTCTTATAAAGGCAGCAGTCACTGGATTTAGGGTCTACCCTAATCCAGTATGATTTTGTCTTAACTAATTGTATCTGCAAAACCCTATTTACAACTAAGGTCATATTCTGAGATTCTGAGTGGACACAAATTCTGCAGGTCACATTTCAACCCAGCAGTGTAGTGATTTAAACAAGGAGGACAGGAAAACAATGATGTAAAGAGTTCCAAGACCAGGACTGAGACTTTGCTTCCAGTCATCCATCATTAAAGCATTCCAGGAATCTATTCAAGGAAGAAAGCACCCATGAGTGATTTGAAATCATATCTGTAAAATATTTTTTTTTCTAATAAGTTATATTACTACCAGAGTATCAATTAAGCAAAAGGATATAATGTCTCTTAAAACCAGTACCTACATATGCCCAAAGGGCTTGTAAAATTAGGAAGTAGTGCATCCATAACATTTTAATTAGTATTTTTTAATTAAAAAAAAATTAAATCCGTACAATTTCCCAGTTCACAAACAACAGCTGCAAATTTTAGTAATTTTAGTTCCATTTTTTTTGTACATGTGGAGGTGTCTGTGTATACTTGTGTGCTTACTAAGGATCATATTCTAAATGGAAACATATTCATTTTCCACTTTTAATAGGGTCAGTTTTCCATAAAACTAAATACTATTTGAAGATATATTTTATTTTATATTATCAGTGACTCATCCTCCATGGGTCTGACAAAAGGTTGTTATTATGCATATGAGTTTTGTGTTTTCTACATTTTCATAAGTACTTTTGTTCTTTCTTAGAATGTACAACACTGTAAGGATGGTAGTTAAAAAAGCTGAAACAAGCGGGGTCCTCAATGTTACTGAGCAACTATACTAGCTCTGACCACTACTTAGACTATTGTGTGATAAATTATTTTCATCTTGTTTAAAGGAATGTATTTTGTTATAACATATTACAACAGTCTAGTTCATTTCACATGTAATTAAGTTTGTCTATTCAAAAATTCATTAAGTTGTTTTGCTAAACAAATGGTATATCTAGCTTGGGTCTACAGTTTTTCCAAGACTTTCTTCACACCCAAATAGCAGACACAATGAAAACTATCTCAAGGAAGAGTACTACGCTTAATCAAGAAACTGGCATGCCTGCCTGGCTGGCTTCAGAACTGCTATTGACCAGTGACTGCTGTGTCTCCCACTTTCCCCCTCTGTGTATGGGCTTGTCTACTATGCTTATTCTACATCTGTCTCACCACTGTTTATTGGTAGCATGGGGATAAATGGCTTATTTTAATTCTCAGATGTTCATACTGACAAAAATCAGACTTGAGCAACCAAACTCAAGGAACTTCTGCACCTGGACCTCATGTAGATGATAAGATCCTGGGCCTGGCCTTAAGTATGATGCTGTAACGGAGTGCAACTTGAAGTAGGTGTTGGGTGTTGGGAGGAGAAACTAATATTTTACATAAAGGAGGAAGGTAATTAAATTGAAGTCAGAGGGCAGGCTGTGGTGTTTTTAAAACATGACTGCTAATTCTTTGGCACTCTTCTTATTGAGAAGTGGGTCTAAGTTGCTTCACCTTGAATCTTGGTGGTCTTATAACTGCTGCTTCAGCCAATCAAGTAAAATAAAAGTGACACTATATACCATAAATAGACAAACAGATAGATAGATAGATAGATAGATAGATAGATAAAGAGTTTCCTTTGGCTCTCTAAACATATTTATAATAGCTTCTTCGAATTCCTTCTCGGCCTAATCCCTCATCAGTGACATTTCCAGTTTTCTTTTCAAGTGCATACATTTCAGTTTCCTGCTTCTTTGTATGTCTCATTATTACTTTCTTTTGAAAATTGGACATTGTAGGTAATATGTTGTTACAACCATAGATTCTAAGTAACCCTTCTTGTGTGTGTGCTGCTTGGGATAATTCAAGATTATGTCTTCCCCCCAGTGAAGGTCCACTGAAGTCTCAGCTCAGTTTTTTTTTTTTTTTTTGCGGTACGCGGGCCTCTCACTGTTGTGGCCTCTCCCGTTGCAGAGCACAGGCTCCGGATGCGCAGGCTCAGCGGCCATGGCTCACAGGCCTAGCCACGCCATGGCATGTGGGATCTTCCCAGACCGGGGCATGAACCTGTGTCCCCTGCATTGGCAGGCGGACTCTCAACCACTGCGCCACCAGGGAAGCCCTCAGCTCAGTTTCTATTCTATTTGTCTTTATTTTTATTTTTAAGCCTGACTTCCTAGGATCAACACAGTTTAACGGTCAGTCAATGATTGGTAAGCAGTGTGGTTAAAATCACTGCTAGTAGTATCTCTTTGCTGATAGACCTGTGTATGTTTTGGAAACACATCTAAAGTTCAATGTTTCTACAGTTCTTCTCCAGACTTTAATTTCTGTATGCTAAAGATCTCGTAGTCAGCAAAGACAAAGAGACAACTAAGGCTTTCTCTGGTCTTTCCTGAGTCTGTAGAGATACTTGCATAAGCCCACAACACTCGAGACCACCATGTTATGTGAAAGCTTATCAAGACCACCATGGTTATGTGAAAGACAAGACAACTTGTCTTATCAGAACTTCTACTACATTTATGGCTTGTCGACTGGTCTGTTGCTTGCTCCAGACTGTAGCATGGCATTAAACTAGGTGTCACGTTGGCCATCCCAGATTGTTTGCTACTGTTCTTGGATTATTTCTCTACTGTTTGAAACAGTTTGCCCCGGCATGGATTTTACCAAGCTCCCATAACAAATCAAATCAGACCCTTTGGCAGCAGAGAGCTAAGATCTCACATCCCGCCCTGTATTCCATGTGAAGAACTTGTAGGGAAGAAATGGAAGACTCTGGAAAATTAAAGTTTTACTGAGCTCTGCCCACCAGAGCAACAGCTAGCTCTACCCACCACCAGTCCCTCCCATCAGGTAACTTGCACAAGCCTAATCCACCAGAAGGCAGATGGCAGAAGCAAGAACTACAATCCTGCAGCCTGTGGAAAAAAACCCACATTCACAGAAACATAGACAAGATGAAAAGGGAGAGGGCTATGTACCAGATGAAGGAACAAGAAAGAAACCCCAGAAAAACAACTAAATGAAATGGAAATAGGCAACCTTCCAGAAAAAGAATTCACAATAATGATAGTGAAGATGATCCAGGACCTCGGAAAAAGAATGGAGGCAAAGACTGAGAAGATGCAAGAAATTTTTAACAAAGAACTAGAAGAATTAAAGAACAAACAAAGAGAGATGAACAATACAATAACTGAAATGAAAACTACACTGGAAGGAGTCAATAGCAGAATAACTGAGGCAGAAAAATGGATAAGTGACCTGGAAGACAGAATGGTGGAACTCACTGCTGAGGAACAGAATAAAGAAAAAAGAATGAAAAGAAATGAAGACAGCCTAAGAGACCTCTGGGACAACATTAAACGCAACAACACTGGCATTACAGGGTTCCCAGAAGGAGAAGAGAGAAAGGACCCAAGAAAATATTGGAAGAGATTATAGTCAAAAACTTCCCTAACATGGGAAAGGAAATAGCCACCCAAGTCCAGGAAGTGCAGAGAGTCCCATACAGGATAAACCCAAGGAGAAACACGCCGAGACACATAGTAATCAAATTGGCAAAAATTAAAGACAAAGAAAAATTACTGAAAGCAGCAAGGGAAAAATGACAAATAACATACAAGGGACTCCCAAAAGGTTAACAGGTGATATCTCAGCAGAATCTCTACAAGCCAGAAGGGAGTGGCATGGTATACTTAAAGTGATGCAAGGGAAGAACTTACAACCAAGATTACTCTACCCAGCAAGGATCTAATTCAGATTTGATGGAGGAATCAAAAGCTTTACAGACAAGCAAAAGCTAAGAGAATTCAGCACCACCAAAATAGCTCTTCAACAAATGCTAAAGGAACTTCTCTAAGTGGGAAACACAAAAGAAGAAAAGCACCTACAAAAAGAAACCCAAAACAATTCAGAAAATGGTCATAGGAACATACATATCGATAATTACTTTAAACGTGCTTGGATTACATGCTCTAACCCAAAGACACAGGCTCGCTGAATGGATACAAAAACAAGACCCATATATATGCTGTCTATAAGAGACCCACTTCAGACCTAGGGACACATACAGACTGAAAGTAAGGGGATGGAAAAAGATATTCCATGCAAATGGAAATCAAAAGAAAACTGGAGTAGCAATACTCATATCAAACAGACTTTAAAATAAATAAAGTTACAAGAGAAAAGGAAGGACACTACATAATGATCAAGGGATCAATCCAAGAAGTAGATATAACAATTATAAATATATATGCACCCAAAATAGGAGCACCTCAATACATAAGGCAACTGCTAACAGCTATAAAAGAAGAAGTCGACAGTAACACAATAATAGTGGGGTACTTTAACACCTCACTTACTCCAATGGACAGATCATCCAAACAGAAAATTAATAAGGAAACACAAACTATAAATTACACAATAGACCAGAGAGATTTAATTGATATTTATAGGACATTCCATGCAAAAACAGCAGATTACACTTTCCTCTCAAGTGTGCACAGAACATTCTCCAGGATAGATCACATCTTGGGTCACAAATGAAGCCTAGTAAATTTAAGAAAATTGAAAAAATATCAAGCATCTTTTCTGACCACAATGCTATGAGGTTAGATATGAATTACAGGGAAAAAATGTAAAAAACACAAACATATGGAGGCTAAACAATATGTTACTAAATAAACAAGAGATCACTGAAGAAATCAAAGAGGAAATCAAAAAATACCTAGAGACAAGTGACAATGAAAACAAGACAATCCAAAACCTATGGGATTCAGCAAAAGCAGTACTAAGAGGGAAGTTTATAGCTATACAAGACTACTTCAAGAAACAAAAGAATCTCAAATAAACAATCTAACCTTACACCTAAAGGAACTAGAGAAAGAAGAACAAACAAAACCCAAAGTTAGCAGAAGCAATGAAATCATAAAGATCAGAGCAGAAATAAATGAAATAGAAACAAAGAAAACAATAGCAAAGATCAATAAAACTAAAAGGTGGTTCTTTGAGAAGATAAACAAAATTGATAAACCACTAGCCAGACTCATCAAGAAAAAGAGGGAGAGGACTCAAATCAATAAAATTAGAAATGAAAAAGGAGAAGTTACAACAGACAGCGCAGAAATACAAAGCATCCAAGAGACTACTACAAGCAACTCTACCCCAATAAAGTGGACAACCTGGAAGAAATGGAGAAATTCTTAGAAAGGTATAACTTTCCAAGACTGAACCAGGAAGAAGTAGAAAATATGAACAGACCAATCACAAGTAATGAAATTGAAACTGATTAAAAATCTTCCAGCAAACAAAAGTCGAGGACCAGATGGCTTCACAGGTGAATTCTATCAAACATTTAGAGAAGCGCTAACACCCATCCCTCTCAAACTCTTCCAAAAAATTGCAGAGGAAGGAATACTCCCAAACTCATTCTATGAGGCCTCCATCACCCTGATACCAAAACCAGACAAAGATAGTATAAAAAAAGAAAATTACAGACCAATATTACTGATGAATATAGATGCAGAAATTCTTAACAAAATACTAGCAAACAGAATCCAGTAACACATTAAAACGATCATAGACTATGATCAACTGGGATTTATCCCAGGGATGCAAGGATTCTTCAATATATGCAAATCAATCAACGTGATACACCATATTAACAAATTGAAGAAGAAAAACTATATGATCATCTCAATAGATGCAGAAAAAGCTTTTGACAAAATTCAACACCCATTTATGATAAAAACTCTCCAGAAAGTGGGCGTAGAGGGAACATACCTCAATATAATAAAAGCTGGATAGGAAAAGCCCGCAGCAAACATCATTCTCAATGGTGAAAAACTGAAAGCATTTCCTCTAAGATCGGGAACAAGACAAGGATGTCCATTCTCACCACTACTATTCAACATAGTTTTGGAAGTCCTAGCCACGGCAATCAGAGAAGAAAAAGAAATGAAATGAATCCAGATTGGAAAAGAAGTCAAACTGTCACTGTTTGAAGATGACATGATACTATACATAGAGAATCCTAAAGATGCCACCAGAAAACTACAAGAGCTAATGAATGAATATGGTAAATTTGAAGGATACAAAATTAATGCACAGAAATCTCTTGCATTCCTATACACTAATGATGAAAAATCTGAAACAGAAATTAAGGAAACACTCCCATTTACCATTGCAACAAAAAGATTAATATACCTAGGAATAAACCTACCTAGGGAGACAAAACACCTGTATGCAGAAAACTGTAAGATACTGATGAAAGAAATTAAAGATGATACCAACAGATGGAGAGATATACCATGATCATGGATTGGAAGAATCAATATTGTGAAAATGACTACACTACCCAAAGCAATCTACAGATTCAAAGCAATCCCTATCAAATTACCAATGGTATTTTTTTTACAGAACTAGAACAAAAAATCATAAAATTTGTATGAAGTCACAAAAGACCCCAAATAGCCAAAGCAGTCTTGAGGGAAATAAGTGGAGCTGGAGTAATTAGACTCCCTGCCTTCAGACTATACTACAAAGCTACAGTAATCAAGACAATATAGTACTGGCACAAAAACAGAAATACAGATCAATGGAACAAGATAGAAAGTGCAGAGATAAACCCACGCACCTATGGTCAACTAATCTATGACAAAGGAGGCAAGGATATACAATGGAGAAAAGACAGTCTCCTCAATAAGTGGTGCTGGGAAAACTGGACAGCTACATGTAAAAGAATGAAATTAGAACACTCCCTAACACCATACACAAAAACTCTTAGAGGAAAACATAGGAAGAACACTCTATGACATAAATCACAGCAAGATCTTTTTTGATCCACCTCCTAGAGTAACGGAAATAAAAACAAAAATAAACAAATGGGACCTAATGAAACTTCAAAGCTTTTGCACAGCAAAGGAAACCATAAACAAGACCAAAAGACAACCCTCAGAATGGGAGAACATATTTGCAAATGAATCAACGGACAAAGGATTAATCTCCAAAATATATAAACATCTCATGCAGCTCAATGCTAAGAAAACAAAGAACCCAATCCAAAAATGGGCAGAATACCTAAGTAAACATTTCTCTAAAGAAGACATACAGATGGCCAAGAAGCACATGAAAAGCTGCTCAACATCACTAATTATTAGAGAAATGAAAATCAAAACTACAATGAAGTATCACCTCACAGCACTTAGAATGGGCATCATCAGAAAATCTACAAATAACAAATGCTGGAGAGGGTGTGGAGGAAAGGGAACCCTCTTGCACTGTTGGTGGCAATGTAAATTGATACAGCCTCTATGGAGAACAGTATGGAGGTTACTTAGAAAACTAAAAATAGAATTACCATATGACCTAGCAATATCACTACTGGACATATACCCAGAGAAAACCATAATTCAAAAAGACACATGCACCCCAATGTTCACTGCAGCACTCTTTACAATAGCCAGGTCATGGAAGTAACCTAAATGCCCATCAACAAAAGAATGGCTAAAGAAGATGTGGTACATATATACAATGGAATATTACTCAGCCATAAAAAGGAATGAAACTGGGTCATTTGTAGAGATGTGGATGGATCTAGAGAGTGCCATATAGAATGACGTTAGTCAGAAAGAGAAAAAGAAATATCGTATATTAATGCATATATGTGGAACCTATAAAAATGGTACAGATGAACCAGTTTTCAGGGCAGAAACTGAGACACAGATGTGGAGAACAAACGTATGGACACCAAGGAGGGGAAGCGGCAGGGGGTGGGGGTGGGGGTGGGGGTGCTGGTGTGCTGAATTGGGCGATTGGGATTGACATGTATACACTGATGTGTAAAAAATGGATGACTAATAAGAACTTGCTGTTAAAAAAATAAATAAAATAAAATGCAAAAATCCAAAAAAAAAAAAAAAAAAAAAAATGGAAGACCCTCCTCAGGATGAAACACCAGAGATTCCCACTATTCTTTCAGAAGTTCTTGAATAAACATTTCTAAATTTGTTGTATGTCTTTGGTCAATTTCCAGAATCTTAAAGTAGTTGTTTTTGACAATTATGTCAATTTTTATCATTGCTTTTCAAGGAGAGGTTTTATTGAGCTCCTCACTAAACGATTCCAGAAGTTACCCCTGCTTACTCATTTAAAATGTACCTTGTGGGACTTCCCTGGTGGCACAGTGGTTAAGAATCCACCTGCCAGTGCAGGGGCCATGGGTTCGATCCCTGGTCCGGGAAGATTCCCCATGCTGCGGAGCAACTAAGCCCATGCGCCACAGCTAATGAGCTCTAGAACCCGTGAGCCACAACTACTGAGCCTGTGTGCCACAAGTACTGAAGCCCATGTGCCTAGAGCCTGTGCTCCACAAGAGAAGCCACTGCAATAAGAAGCCCATGCACCGCAACAAAGAGTAGCCCCCACTCGCCGCAACTAAAGAAAGCCTACACGTAGCAATGAACACCCAACATAGACAAAAAAAAAAAATCAACAAATATACCCTGCATCTCTCAATTCCCTAGCACATAGTGCTTTGTACACAGAAATCGTTCTACTATTTGAATTAAATGGAATTAAATGTAGGTGTTTGATTGCATTTATAAAATGTCATTTGTCCATTTGTACTTAATGTCCAAAATACATTCCTCTTTCGTTATCCCTCTTCTTCCAGATCAATTTTTTAAAACTACTGACTAAATACACTCGTGATTTTTGTCTAGCTACTCTTGTTATTTTTCTCTACCTCCTTAGGTGGCTCATTTTCTCATCTTTGTCTTTTTTTTTTTTTTTTTTTTTTTGTTAGAGACGGGGTCTCGCTATGTTGCCCAGGCTGGAGTGCAGTGGCTATTCACAGGCGCGGTCCCACTACTGATCAGCACGGGAGTTTTGACCTGCTCCGTTTCCGACCTGGGCCGGTTCACCCCTCCTTAGGCAACCTGGTGGTCCCCCGCTCCCGGGAGGTCACCATATTGATGCCGAACTTAGTGCGGACACCCGATCGGCATAGCGCACTACAGCCCAGAACTCCTGGGCTCAAGCGATCCTCCTGCCTCAGCCTCCCGAGTAGCTGGGACTACAGGCGCGCGCCACCGCGCCCGGCTCATCTTTGTCTTTTATATGTTGGAATTTCCTAAAGTTTTGATCTCAGATCCTCTTCTTTTCTCACTTGATACTCTTTTCTGGGACACTTCATTCACAAGCCTGACTTCAGTGGGCTCCCTCTAAGTGCAGATGTACTATAATGTCCAGGTCAGTTCTCTGAGCTCCACGCTTTCACTTCTTTCAGTCTAATTGATACCTCCTTTCTGATGCCACAAACATATCACATACTCAATATATCTAAGTCTGAACTCACGTTCTTCCTACCAGAACCTGTCCTATTCAAGGGTTTTCTATTTAATGGAATGGCAGGACAATCTACCCATTTGGGCCACTGTATAGTACATGGATATTCTTGCAAATTGTACTTATTTGTGATTCCACATTCTGGTCATCACAAAAATGACTTTCATTGGTGCTTTTCATTCTACCCTCAGAGTTTATGATTTCTTATACAAACTTTCTCATAAAAAGTTAATGTGTCTCCACAAAATTATACAGTTGTGAGACCTTTCTTCTTGAAGAAAACAGCATTTTGGTGGTGTCTTCATAATGAAAATATGTGTACAATTGCCACTATACCAGAAGAATAAAATAATATAAACTTTAATACAGTACTCTTAAAAAGTTATTTCTTGGGGCTTCCCTGGTGGCGCAGTGGTTGAGAGTCCGCCTGCCAATGCAGGGGACACGGGTTCGTGCCCCAGTCCGGGAAGATCCCACATGCTGCAGAGCGGCTGGGCCCGTGAGCCATGGCCGCTGAGCCTGCGCGTCCGGAGCCTGTGCTCCGCAACAGGAGAGGCCACATCAGTGAGAGGCCCGCGTACTGCAAAAAAACCAACCAACCAAACAAACAAACAAAAAAAAGTTATTTCTTGGTTATGATATTATGATATTAAAACCCTGGTTGCAGTATTAAAAATATTGTGCTGAGGTAATTGTCTTTCTATATAGGAGTCAAATTTTTCCATCTATTTCAGAATAGTATTACATCCACTTCTCTACCAAAGTATTTAAGAGACACATACATGTCTGAAGAGGTTCCAAAAAAGGTCAGTTATAATGAGTAAGAGGTGAAAAAACAATACCTGTGCTGAGAAGATCAACTGCTAGAGAAGTATAAAGGGGAGTTTACAACAGTTTTCCAAAAGACTTACATTATTCTTCTGTCAAAATTTATTCCAAAGGCTCAAAATCCCAGCCAGGAAAGAAAGATGAAGATGATATCATCATTACAATTACATGGATGACAAAAACAATTGAGGTTCAGGGGAGATGGCTTATTCAATGTCAGAGAGCTATTATGGAGGAGAATTTTCTGCTTTTAGATTCTGGGCTTTTTTTACTCTAATAGCAATCACATAGCCAGTTGTTACACTCATTTGGTCAGTGTGGAAGGTTGGCAAATTTTTCAAATTATAAACAAAATGGATAGAATTCAAAGAAAAATTGTCCATTCATTTTAAAATAGCAAATTAATTCAGTTCAACAGTTTTAATGAGCCTGTGTTCTAAACCTATGTCTGCCCCAGGAATTAAGTTGCAAACAATTGTGCTTTTGGTATAACTCATGATCTGCTAGGACAGGGGCAAATGCTTAAGTAAACCACATCAACAAAGATTTTCTATCATTTCAGAAACATGAACTTTTTGCATGCTAATGAAATTTCAGAAAAAGAATCAATAATCATGTTAAAATCAAGCAAACTTTTTAAAGAAACACATCTCTAAGCATTTATTCTCCAGTCACTTTCAGAATAGAGAAAAATATGAAATGATTTTAAGTTAAAGCTATGGGGATACTGTAGTTTTATATAAATATATATATGGAAAATATAGCTTTGACATATTAATCATTCTAAAGCATATTTTAATGTAATTTAAGGGAAAAAAATCTGAGAAAGTATATGCTATTCCTACCTAGATTCATAGAGATGGGAAATTAATTAAATTAGAAAGATTATCATTAGACCTAAAAAATTCCACTTCTTTTTTTCCCTCCCTTAAATTTTTTTTTATCCTCTTTGTTTGAAATTATATTCCCACCTAAGAAAGTGGGTGGTTGTTTTTTCTTCCACTGTAGCTTTTAAAGATCCTCTCTCACTTGTGGTCCCAAGATAGAATATGTGTTTGGTGAAAGAAGATCAACACACAATTTGTGACCAAAAAATGAAAAAGAACTCTCTGCTTTTGTGCCATTTCAAGTGATTTATTTTACTCAGCAGGTCTGTTTTATTGGCCTGGGAGTTTACTTTGCCCAGTGAGCCAAGATGGGTTGGCTGCAAAAAGTCCTTAGAAGTGCCAGACTCACACTGATCCAAAAACAACAACTATCAAATCAATAGCCTCTTAGCCTCTGGCAATGGCTGCATGCACTCAGCATCACTTGAGAATTTTATATTTGTTTGATTAACAAATAGAAGGTGGAAGAACAAAAAAATAACATGATATTTGGCATAAGGATGAAAAACAGTAAGTTAAATAATGACTATAAATTATATCAAAATAAAATAAATGAAATAAATTACTACTTGGCAGGTAGTATGATGGTTGCTATCACATGACTTATATCAAATAATCATATTGACTCCTACATGAAAAATTTTATTTTTTACAGATGAGAAAATAAGGCTAGATGTGTAAATAATTTGCTGACTAATGTATTTAGGTGATCACCAATTAGCTATTATTTGAATAAACAAATGAATATACATTTTATGTGGCAAAATTAGGAGCAGAACCTAGTTCTTAAAAATGAAACTATGATTTTCTTTCCAATTTCAACACTTGTTTCAATGTAGAATTTGGGGAACAATTAATTTTATAATGTAAAAACACTTTAGATCTATGAAATTGTAATAAAAATGATTACCAAAAATTATTTTATTTTGTAGTGTCTGAAAATAGTTTCAACCTATTTTCCTTTATTATTTGGTTGCTGGTTCAATTTTTACTTTATCATATTTTTCAACTTATGTTAATAGAATTAATCTTTCCTGAGGATTGATTATATATAAGTTTAGCCTGAAGTGTTTATAAAATATTATTTTTTTAAAATAATCAAGGCTTCAATCTCAATGTAAAGGACTTGCTAATCTATATGTCTAATTGACACCTTCCTGATTCCTAATTTCCTATTTATAAACACTTACTAGGCATGTCTGTTTGGTTAATTACTATTAACTCAGCAAACAAAATAGAACTCATAACCTTTCTTCTTTAAGAGTCTTCTTTCTTTGTCTTCCTTGTAAAAGAGAAAACCAATAACCTTTTCTGAAAAAGATAAAGTACAAGACTGAAATACATTTCCTTCATGGGAGTAAATAACTGGTAGAAAATTAGAGACACATGTATTCATTAGTATACTGCCTTGGGCAACATGTAAAACCAGAGGACAGACTAGCAGGAATGTCAGAATAACAGTGAAGTGGTTTGAATGGAGAAGGGTGGACCACTGAATTATACAGAAGATGTTGGAGGTGAAGAGAGATTTTTTAAATAGGTAGAGAATAAAGACAATCTATAGGTAATCAGTCCACAGATGCTTAATGCAGGCCTTGTTTTAATTCAGTTCAAAAGAATACACTCTTCATTCTTATGGGGTTCATTTTAAGAATTAATCTTAATGTGTCAAATTTTCTGAAGATTTTACAACAACTAAGAAAAAACAGATATACATCACCATGTTTGTTAATGGCTTCTCTACCTTAAAAAATGGTTTAAAAAAAGTTTGTCCTCTGAAATGTTCAAAGAGGACAAGTATGGAAGGTAATTTAAAATTTCCAATGATCATCATCTCTCGTCTAATGATAAGAGTAGCACACTAGTGAATTTCGCATGAATCATAAAGGGTTACTGGGCACTGAAATCTAAACATTCCACAAAAGGAATTTAAGTGAAAGATCAATTTAACAGATGAAGTTCACCTCTAATCTACGTAATTGTTGCAGGACAGACATACACTACTCAGAACTAAAAGAAAGGAAACAGCAGTGGTTTGCTTCAGGCCAAGAGATAGATGTCTCTAGGATTATCAAGATGAGCTTGTGTCTTAGGTCATGCATGGTTAGGCCACTTTTAGGCATTACAATGCGGTAAGAAATAAAGAATAAGAATCTGTATGTAGCTCCAGTAGTAGAAAGACCTCTGAATTCTGATGTTTCCTTCACACCCTAATGGTATAAGGGTCAAAAGCCTCATTTTTTTGGCTACTTAATCAGACTTGTTTTTTTTCCTCTGGAAAACAAGGGTGAATTCAAGGAGCTGTGTAAATTTTATATATTATAATGTTTGTATCACTTCTTTGCTTGTTTGCTAGTGAACCGAAGTATATCCCCGTAGGCAAAGATCTGTGTTTGGCCAGGCTCAGCTTGACCCATCATGAGTTTATCAACTAATTAATCTAGATTTTGAATATGAAAGCTTTAAACATTGTTTTTGTTTCTTGGTTTAAATTATAGGATATTATTCAAGGATATATCAAAATCTCAGTTTCTTGATTTATAGTGAGATCTGATAGAACTACTAGATCATTTCTACAGCCATATTTAACTTTAAAAAGTATTAAGATATAGAAAGATAAAAATATTTGAAAGATATCTACCTCTGGTCATTCTGTTTATATACTGTATTTTACTGATTGCCCCAGGTCTATAAGTAGTTAAATTCATCTCATTAGTTCAGCAAGGATTATGTCGTTTCCTTGCACAAGCACTGTTCAAAGTACTGTAGATATACAAATAAATAAGCTATCTTTCATTTCTCAAAGATATAAGTAACTGAAGAAAGTATTAAAGGTGCTCTGATAAAAGAAAGCAAGGATCATTATGAAGGCATAATATAAGTAGTGCCAAATAATTTGTTTTTGATAATTTTAATTATAATATGAAATTTAGAGTTGGGTAATCATTTTTGTTTCAGCAGTAAAACACTTACAGGGACCAGAGTCTCCTGCTAGGATTTGAGCAACAGCTTATTTTACAACGAGAGCCAAGTAGCCAAGGAGTTTATGCTGCCAAGTAAGAAATCTATACATTCAAAAGATTAGTGTCAGGCCTAGGGTTTTCATTACTTGAACTGCACAAAACTTAAGTTGCACACTCAGGTTCACTTTTTCCACATGGAGAGTTCAATCAGACACTGGAATTAAGTCTTCAGGTACTGAAGTGAAGCTTTCCTTTCTCTTAGAGTTAATAGCATTAGCAATGTTCACATCACAGTAAGGATGATGATGATTCCGTTGAAGTTCATGCCAGAAACCACTCTAAAGTTATAATAAAACTGCCTGAATATCAATAATAGTCTACCACTGAATAACTATTTTCTCCACAATAGTCTTTTTTTATTTGCCTAAGAACATGCAATCCATTTTCTTAAGGCCAGTAACAGAGGAAATTTTAAATGTAAATTTTTATGTAGTGCTTGTATAGAAATTCTTACTAAATGTTAATGATAATAAAAGGTCACAGGTACGTTGCTACTACTTGTTTCAAAGGATCAAAATGTCTAAACTTTTAGCAGCTATTTATGAATATAACACTTATACAAATATAAAAGAAATCAATAACATATTTTTTCTTATAGCTATACTTGAATAAGCAATAATAAACGGCAAAACTTAGGTTTGCAATTCCTTTGCTCATTACAGGTTTACAGAGAAAATTACTGAAATATGCTGGCATTTTTCCAGCTATTAGTAAAGTCTTTCTTGAGTTTCTCCTTTCTATAAATGGTCTTGTATATGATCAGATAGAGGAAACAAGTGCTACAAAGGGAGTATTTCAGGATTATTTTGTGAATAAAAATGTCATGGACAAAAAGAATAATTGATGTTGCCCTTGGAACTCCACTTATGAAAGTCATGAAGCAATTTTTTTGTGAAAAGGCATGATAACACAAACACAATACAATTCACTTATCTGTCTGCAAAAACCAAGGCCTGGAGAGAAGCATGATTCCTTAAATCATAAATCTATAACTTTTTTATCTGTCCATCTCCAAAAGTTATTTTGTAGTTTACCAATGCTTCTGTAAATGTATTTTAGGAAGCTTTGTTCCAACTGACCTAAATTCAGTTTTTTCCCTTGTTTGGTTAGGGCTCATTCATTTATCAGTTTTAATTTTATTTTATCATATATATTCTAATGCAAAAAAGAAAAAAGTGTGGAAAATAATTATATCAATATTTCAGCTTAGATTTTTAATCATAAGATTTATGTTCTACAGAAATGGCTGGTGGATGATTTAATTGTATTATTTAGTTCACCAAACTTATAGAACACTTTATCTGTTTTTCAACAACTTTATTTCAGGCAATTTAAAAAGGACTTCCTTCATGCCTACTCAAACCAACTACTTGTTTAAATACCCATGGAATTCAATATGAATCATTTCCACTTGAGTGAAAAACTGTTTCACAAGCCAGCAAATCTCAGGAAGTAAGAATATCTGTTCTGGTCATATACTGTCCACTGATACAACTCATCCTTTATTACCATTGCCATATTTTTGTAACAGTGGATCCAGCTGTGGGACTCTTGAGAAAAAATTTTATGTTTCTAAATGCTTAAGGCTTTATGATTATATATAATATTTCTGAATATATAAATTCTAATATATATAATTATAATACATATACATTACAATACTTGAATAACCATCTCTTTTAAATTTCTCAATTATAAAATGGTATTTGCCAAAATATTTTGTGTAACTACACCTCCCACCTCCACTTATAACCCAAGGAAGAGGTTCTACTAAGTGTTTCTAAGATAGAAATGGCAATGAATATCCCTAGGAAGGATTATGTTCTTAACATTAGAAATTCCTATTATTAGAGTCTTTTGTAAAAGTTAATGGAAACTTTAGCTGATGCTTTATCTATGTATGTACATAAGATTTTATTGAAGAAACCCAAGAAAAAGTAGCTCTTTTAAAAAGAAAAGGGAAATTTTAATGAAGCATTTGTCAAAAATATAGAAAATTGAAGTTGTTACTAAACGATTTGGAAGATCACCTTTAGCCATTTGATAGACCATAAAGCTAAGGATCAAATTAAAAATGAACAGTAACGTCCTAGCTAAAATGAATAGTCATCTGATTAATTATCTATTTTACTAATCTTTTATTGGCTGATTGATGAGATGTGTTATAAAGTCAGTGGATGATTAGTGAAATAATGAGCAGGAACCTCATTGGCCTGTGCCCTGTGTAAGTTGCGGATGATCAGGATACCTGGCTGAGTTGTTTTGATCAGGAAATATGAATCTCTGTTGAAAGAGGCCACCGTATCAGGGAAGACAAAATAAAAATAAAGACAAATAATTACAACCACAACAATGATTATATTACATAAAAGAGTGTTTTCAACATGTCAAGAACTTTTCTAGAAGATATCCTCATTTTATGTTCCTCCTGCTTAGCAGATAAAAAAAACTGAGGCACAAATAATTTTGCCCACTATTACATAACTAGTAAATGACAAAGCTGGGATTTGAACACAGGCAAAATTGGATCCAGAATTTGAATTTTTAAACATTATGCTTAAAAGTGTTCAGATACCACGGGAGGAGGCATGAGAGGTTATGAACTGTGGAAAAAAACATGAATTCCAGTTACCTGGGTTACAGCTTTTAGCAGCACATTTCTCATTGTCTTATATTTCTCCAAAGTTACTACTCCATTTTATTATATACCATGTTTGCACGTCAAATCCTCCAGGTCCACTAAGCTCTCAGCTTCATATTAATGTCTTCAGTTTCCTTAGTTCTCCAGACTTTTTTTTTTAAATTAAGAAACTTATAAGCTATAAAATATGTGGATTATGCTAATAGCCCCTTGAAATCTTTGGTAAAAATAAAGTTTTCTTATATACCTTGATTATCATGTACATTTAAAAACTGGTTAAAGGACTAAACATTAAGTATGGTAAACTACAATGAACTGAGCTGTGAAAAACACATGGTTTCAGTTCTTGTCTTATGACAGATATTCACTAAATATCTAGCGGAAGTGGTAAAGAAGCATACAAATTACATTTGCAAGTAATGCTAAATTTGAGATTTCACCACTATATAGGTAGGATAGAAGAAGAAACCATGAGACCTCCTAGGACTCAGAAATATAGGAAGAGTAACAGAGGATGAAGGTGGTATTTATTATTAGAGATTTATAGTCTGTGGTTATAAAGAAATCTGAGATTGAAGCAAACTCTCATCAGAGTATGGACATTTCCTCTATGAATATGTATTTTAAATCTTAATTTTCACTCTGCTTCTGTGCTATTCTTTGTTTTAATTTTGAAGGAATATAAATGATTAATCTTGATCCTCAACTATTTATAAACTAGTTGATAGATTATTTCCTATATGTCCACCTATTGTATATTCTGATTTGGAAAGAAACAGTGAGACAAAGGCTGAATCATCAATAGAATGTCCTCATCCAGTGACGGGAGTCGGGGAGATGACACACAGCAATCAATTACAGTTGGCTGGGGATCAGGAGTCCAAGATAACAGTTCTGGCTGTACCACTAAATTCTCTTTCTAATTTTAGAAATATAGTTGACCTCACTGAACTTCAGTATTTTAGAATTCAGGATAATGTAATATTTAGGGTCATCTCCAGCTCCAAAATACATCAATTGTGTAAATAAGAATCTACTAAAAATACCTTGAGAAAAATATATTTTATATCTCACTGTGAACTATAAGGAGTTAATAAGATGTGAGGGACTCACCTGAGACAGAAAGTTCTATAAACAGTATAGATCTTACTATTTTCTGACCCTAAAGCAATGTTTTTTAAACAAAGGATTTATGGATTGAGAAGGTAATTAACAGTATATTTACTTAAGCTTTTTGTTTAAAATTTTCTATTTTTGATTTTCCTTATTTTTATAACCTACGGAAATGCTATAATTAATATTCCTAACTAACCTAAATGTTCCTTTATGCATTAAATTGTGAAATATGCACAGTTTAAGCACCCCCGATGCATTTATAGGATATATCCTTCCCGTTGATTATTTGACAATATTAGCAATAAGAGATTATGTAGATCTAATAAGCTTAAATCTTAAATTTCATATAGAAACTCTTGTTGACCCATACATTTTAATCTTTAATGCAACTGAAATGTGCCACGTGTTCTAGAAGCTTTTCCTTTATGAAAATGATCATGGACACCAATACTATCTGCAGTGCTATTCTGAGAAACTGACTAAATAAAAATAATTGAAACCCTAGAGATAATAGAACATCAAAACTTCCACAAAGGGTAGCATAGTTAGTTTAGAGAACTAGAGGGCAAATAGTCAGCAACTTAAGAAAACTTGCAAGTCATATTGAAGATTAGCCTGAATAAAATATTTTTTTTCTTCTTTCTCAGGGACAGAAACAACTCAGAAGTACCATATATTGAACAAGAAATTATCTGATTTTTAAAAAACACAACTTTTATTAAACCATCATAGAGATAACATGGGAATAAAGAAATTGCATTTACATGTCCTAACACAGAAAAGAACGCAAAACATAGTGTGGTTGTATGAAAGCCTATATTTTTCAAATTATTAAAAGGCACAAGGGAAAACTGGTGCATACTGTGAATGTGTAGGTTTAAGTTAGATTGGAGGAATAGAGTTTGCTTTGAAATTTGTGAACAGAGAGCTTTCCAGGTCTCGTTTAGTCTCATTTAGTAAATCTCCATATTGGAGACTACAGAAATTTAGATAACATCAAAACTTATCAGATAGTCATTGAGAACCTGTTTTCATTTTTCCCTGATTTTGCATTCATTCTGAATATAACCCAAAAAACAGATTAAAGTTAACCAAACCAAAGTGGAATGTAATGTAATTATTTTCAGGTCAAATGGATACTGACTTGATCTGTTAGAAGAAATAAGGAATACCAACTTGAAAAAAAAAAAAACTATAACTACTAAACAGAAATTCTTTGGGAGAAATAGGCAGAGATTATGAGCAGTAATATAAAAGTATATGGAATTAAATAGTATTTTACTTCTGTTATAAATGTATGCCTCAATTTTCTCCTTAGTTTACTTCCTTCTTTTGCCTTTTTTTTTTTTCATCGAACACTGGTATAAAGTACTTTTAACAACTCACTGTTTCCTCAAAGTTTAATGGAATCACAATGATAAATAGATTTCCATGTTACATAATAAACAGTGGAGGTAAGCGCATCATTTCTCACCCATATCAGACTTGAGTGTCTTCCAAAGCAGAGGAGAAAACTGATCTCAGAATTATGTCATTGATAAAACTTTATCTAATAATTCCTGGTGTGATTGTGAATAGGCATTTGTTATGTTACTTCATTATCCTATTAACCCACTTTAAATAAAGCCAAATTCAGATTTGGCAAAAAGTCTCTATATTCCTCACATTTTCAAGACTCCAAACCATCTTACCTTAAAGTGTGTCCTATAAATTAATTCTGCTTTTAAACTATTAAACTCACATCTGCCCACAAATCCAATATTTATTTATTTCTTGACTCTCTAGGACTATACCTTCAAAAATGGTAGCCACTAGCTGCACAATGTTAATTTAAATTATAATTTAAGTATAAAAGTAAATTCAATTAAAATTCAATTCATCAACTCACAGTTAATGTCATATTCAATGAGGAAAGACTGAAAGGTTTTCCTCTATGATCAGGAATAAGACAAAGATGCCCACTCTCATCACTTCTACTCAACATAGCATTGGAAGTTCTTGTCAGAGTAATTAGTCAAGAAAAAGAAATAAAAGGCACACATTGTAAACAGATAACTAAAATTATCTCTGTTCACAGATAACATGATCTCGTATTTAGAAAACCCTAAAGGTTTCACAAAAAAATCTGTTATAAATAATAAACAAATGCAGCAGAGTTGAAGAATACAAAATCACAAGCAAAAATCAGTTGTGTTTCTAAACACTAGCAATAAACAGAAAAAGAAGTTAAGAAAACAATTCCATTCACAATAGCATCAAAAGAATAAAATACTTAGGAATAAATCTAACCAAGAAGGTAAAAGATTTGTTCACTGAAAATATAAAACATTTCTTAGAGAAGTTAAAAATGACACAAATAAATGAAAGACATCTGTGTTCATGGATTGGAAGACTTAATTGTTATGATGCCAATGCTGCCTAAAGTGATCTACAGATTCAGTGCAATCCCTATCAAAATCCCAATGATATTTTTTGCAGACACAGAAAGGAATCATCCTAAAAATCATATGGGAACTCAAAAGAGAACTCAAATAGCAAAAATAGTTTTGAAAAAGAAAAACAAACTTGGAAGACTCAGAATTCCTGATTTTGAAGCACGCTGCAAAGCTACAGTAATCAAAATTCTGTACTGGCATTAAGAGAGACATATAAACCAATGGAATAAAATGGAGGGTCCTGATATATAAACCTGAGCATATACTCAAATGACCTTCAACAAGGGTGTCAAGACCATTCAATGGGGAAAGGATAGTCTCCAACAAATTGTTCTGGGAAAGTTGGATATCCACATGATAAAAAATAAAATTGGATTCTTACACTGCATACAAAAATTAACTCTAAATGGACTAAAGACCTAAACATAAAACCCAATACTATAAAAATCCCCATATAAAAACATAGGGAAAAACTTTTTGACATTGGATTCAGCAATGACTTTTTTGGATATGATAGCAAAAGCACAGGTGACAAAAGAATAAATAGACATATATTATGACATCAAACTTTAAAATTTTGTTCATCAAAGGATACAATGAACAGTAAACAGGCAAAACATACGGAATAGGAGAAAATACTTGCCAATCAAAGATCTGATAAGGGATTAATATCCAGAATATATGAAGAACTACAACTCAATAACAAAAATCTAATAACCCAATTTCAAAAAAAAAGAGGGAAAAGACTTAAACAGACATTTCTCCAAAGATGATATATAAACGGCTAACAAGCATATGAAGAGATGCTCAACATCACTAATCATGAAAGAAATGAAAATCAAAATCACAGTGAGATATCATCTCACATTCATTAGTATGGCTACTATTAAAAAAAAAAAAAAAAAAAAAAGAGGGCTTCCCTGGTGGCGCAGTGGTTGAGAGCCCACCTGCCAATGCAGGGAACGTGGATTCGTGCCCCGGTCCGGGAAGATCCCACATGCCGCGGAGCAGCTGGGTCCGTGAGCCATGGCCGCTGAGCCTGCGCGTCCGGAGCCTGTGCTCCGCAACGGGAGAGGCCACAACGGTGAGAGGCCCACGTACCACACACAAAAAATAATAATAAAATAAATAAATAAATAATAATAAATTTTGGCAGAGATGTGGAGAAATCGGTATGTGCACTGGGATTTAGTGGGACTGTAAAATCGGACATTTATGGTAAACAGTAAACAGTTAAAATATTAAAATAACAGTAAGAATAATTAAAGTTAAAAATAGAATTACTCCTATAATCTGGCAATCCCACTTCTGGGTGTATATCCAAAAGAACTGAGAGCAGGATCTCGAAATGTTACTTGCACACGTTTATAGTAGCATTATTTACACAATAGCCAAGAGGTGGAAGCAACCCAAATGTCCATTGACAGATAAATTGATAAACAAAATGTGATATATCCATACAATGGAACACAATGCAACCTTAACAAAGAAGGAAATCCTGTCACATATTACAATTAAGGACATTCTTAAGGACATGATGTTTGGTGAAGTAAGCTAGTTACAAAAGGACAAATACCATATGACTCCACTCATATGAGGTATCTAAAGTAGTCAAACTAATAGATATAGAAAGTACAATAGTACTTCCAGGGGCCGGAGGGAAGGGACAAAGGGGAGTTATTGTTTAATACATACAGAATTTCAGTTCTGCAAGATGAACAGGTTCTGGAGATCAGCTCTACAACAATATAAATATATTTAACACTATTGAACAAAAACTGGTAAGGATAGTACATTTTATGTGTTTTTTACCACAGTAAAAAACATGAAAAAAAAGATTCAGTTCCTTTGTTACCCTACCTACATTTCAAGTGTTCAGTAATTAGTGTATACCATATTGGACACCCAAATTATAGAACATTTCCATCTTTACAGAAAGTTTGACTGTACAGCCCTGCTCTAGAAGCTTACTTTATCCTTTGCTCCAATCTATTATTCTATCTTCACTTGCTTTTCTATAGACCAGATCTCACAGACGTTCACTACAGATTTTTACACTTTCAACATATTGACTCCTTCCACTCTTCATTTCACCATTAAAACAAGTACCAAACACTGTATCAACACAAATTTCCATCTTTTATTTGCCACCAAAGCTGCTAAACAGTACAAAAGAAAAACAACAGAAACAGAAATGCAAAACTGTGAAAATTGTGCTATTATAAATTCACTGTTCCCATTATCAGTCGATCAACCTTCAAAATACCTGAAATTATCACACCCTCATCTCCTTCTCCACAGTCAAGCTATCCTAAAATTTTATCACTTTTTTCATGCCCTTCCACTTTTCTCTGCAAATGCACTTGCCTCTGTGAAATAGAAATAAGTGCAGCTATAGCAGATAATCTGTCAGTTGTTGTCCTACTACAGGGGGTTCGAGGGATTGGGGGATGAAATTTTTTTTTTAATATATGACGAAGAACTTACAGTGGCACACACAAGCTTGATCTGTGAGACTCTGACATGTGAGGATGTGAGGAAGTCTCTCACAGCATGAAACTCTCCAGAGGCTATGGGAGCATGAGGGCAACATCCAGAAAGGGAGAAAGGTATTGAAAAGGGGGTTACATTTCTAGGTGATGTTGATCATCAGCATGACAGAGAGTCTCTGGTTTAGAGAGCTTGGAAGGGCAGCAGCAACTTGAGGTCTTCATGGTGCCAGATTTTAAACTGTCCATGGTTAGCAGATGGTAAGCCCAGTTTCATGGGGTGGGCAAAGCAAGCAGACTGAAGATGGAAAAATAGCTGATTTGGGCTAGGTTTAAAATAATTGGATGTATAAAAATTTTAGTTTAGCACCAGCAGGATTTTGTGCTAATAATGAATGGGTCTCAGCCTGCTGTGAAGAAACAACCAATCTAGAGGCCAATATACAAAAGCCATCTTTGGGTCATTTATATAACACCTACTTATTTGAATCACCTACAGCCTACACACTTCTTTCTTCTTTAAAGTTTCATAAATGAGGACCTTTCCTCTTTTCCAAGCCTAATCTCTCTTCTTCTGCTCTGGATTCTATCCCTTGTTGATCATCAGGAAATGAGACTAAGCAATAGGGCCCTCCTTCACCTGGAATGTCATTTATGAAATATGGGAAGAGAAAAAAAAAACAACTGTTGCTATTAAGAAATTAGTGCTCTGCTTCTGCTGAACATAGGATAACTCTGTATTTATCTTGAATTTTCATTGAATAGTTTGAATTAACAAGGGGAAAAATGCTAAGTATATTAGGAACTTTTTTCTACTTCCTTCCCTAAAACTCAAGATTGTGATTAGAGTTCTTTAGGTAACACAGGTTTATACCTTAATGGAATAGAGGGGATGAAAAGAACACTTTTTTTTTTTTTTTTTTTTTTTTTTTTTTTTTTACTTTTTATTTTATATTGGAGTATAGCCGATTAACAATGTTGTGATAGTTTCAGATGCACAGCAAAGGGACTCGGCTATACATATGCATGTACCCATTCTCCCCCAAACTCCCCTCCCATCCAGGCTGCCACATAACATTGAGCAGAGTCCCCTGTGCTATACAGTAGGTCCACTGGTTATCCATTTTTTTTAAGTTTATTTATTCATTTTTTTAATTAGTTTCTGCTTTATAACAAAGTGAATCAGTCGAAAAGAACACTTTTAATTACTTCTTTGCAATCTGTGTCACACAACAAACATAATGCCCAAGGGTGAGCTTTAAACCTAATACCTCTCTTTGATTCAAATACTTCTTTACTCTATATACATATTTTTAAGTTTAACATTATTATATTTCTCTCATAATATTTAAGCAAAATCAGAATTTCTCTGTCTTAAAATAAATATATACTAGTGCACGAGTACACACACACAAACACACATACATACTCACTAATGGCCTCCGGATCTTGGTATTCAACTTCCCTCTAGACAGCGAGGCCTTTGAGGGAATATAATCAGTGTTAGCAGATACCTACAGAATGAGTTAAACTTCCCTTTTTATATCATAATTCATAACTGCATACCCTTCTTGCATTATATAATATATAATATTTTATTCAAAATATGAATTATATTTCAATATGATACATAGTTTTATGTTTTATAGTTTTTGTATTCTATTTAGAGACTTGAAAGATAAAGATAATTTGTACAGATCTGCATCATTTTGTTAACTATGCTATCGTAGGCAAGTTACTTGATCTTACAGCTTTATTTGCTCCTAGATAACCAGGAATAAACTGTGTGAACTACATAACACAATCAGAAGATGAAACATATACAGCTTGTCTAGTAAGTAGAAAACCTTCAATCAAAATTTACTACTAGAACAGAAACATCTATGTACCAACAGTCATTCTCACTTCATCCTACATTTTCCCCTTACTAATCAAACTTCAGGGGAAGCACTGGAATCAGTCTTAGCCTCTTGTGGATTTTCATCACATTTTCGCTATAGATTCATTTAGGATTGTGCATATAATCTAGTTTGGCTACTGGAATATAAAAGAATTATCTTTGGAATTCTAAGAAATATTGCTCCTCCTAATGAAAAGAGAACGAAGAGCATAAGGACCCAAATCTTTATGCTATTCTTCCAGCTTTTGGACAATGGCCATGTGAAGACGATGCCAGGCACCACTGTGGCCCTCTTGACACCACTGGGGGAGTCACCACTGGCACACTAACTAATTCTGAAAAGGGTCTGGGTCCTAGATGACTTCACTAAATTGTGAAGCCAGCCCCAGACAAATAAAAGCCTATTGCTTAAGCAAAATTTAGTTAAATACTGTCTTTCTCACAGCATTCTAATGCAGCTGCTAGTAGTAGTACGAGGAGTATTACATGCTATCTTCAGAACTGAGCATTCATGCCCATAAAATTGAGAGCAGTTGATCATTTTTATTGTCTCAATCTATTCATTATTATTACCCTTAGCTCTGCCTTCCACAACTTATTCATTGGCAATTTTTCTTCTTCTTAGAATGCTTTTCTTGGTTTCCTTTTTTGTCACTAAGAAAAAGCATAAATAACAGTTCCCTCATATTTTACTAAATTTTTAAACTACCTCTCCAAATATTTGCAATATATTTCTCTAAACTTTTTTTCTGACTCACACAATTCTCCTTTATATTTTACCTCTTACATCATGGGTCACATTTTTTTTTTTTTTTTTGGCAGTACACGGGCCTCTCACTGTTGTGGCCTCTCCTGTTGCGGAGCACAAGCTCTGGATGCTCAGGCTCAGCGGCCATGGCTCATGGGCCCAGCCGCTCCGTGGCATGTGGGATCCTCCCAGACCGGGGCACGAACCCGTGTCCCCTGCATCCGCAGGCGGACTCTCAAGCACTGCGCCACCGGGGAAGCCCCATGGGTCACATTTTTAATATTAATTCTCAATTTCTAGTTATTTTCTGTTTATTTTTTTTTACTTTTTATTTTTTAATTTTTTATATTTTTGCCTTTGACATATATAAAACTCCTTTAACAGAAATGAATATTTGAAAAATATTTGATTTATATGGCTTGTATGCATTCGACTTTTCTTCATTTATTCCTCTATTTTCCTGGTCTTTTTTTTTTTTTTTTAAGTATTCACATATTGCTTTCTTTCTGGAGGTCACATGTCATATATTCTGAGTTCTGAGCACTTTAGTTTGAGCTATACTCATCCTCAAAGAATCCAGTTTTCTAACATTTGTCTTTAGTAATGCATAGACTTTTTAAAAAGCCAAACAAAGCAAAACACTCAAACAAAAAATATGCAATATTTTCCTAAAATAACATAGAACACAAATAATAAACAGATAATATTAAAATACCTAGAGGTAAAATATAATTTATCTTTAACTGTGATGTATTATGGTGATGGAATTATAAATCTATACTGAATAAGTAAATATGCACTCATTACCCTCAGAACAATCAAATGAGATGTTAATAAATTAGGTACTATCCTTTTCTACAGGAAACATGCATCTAGGTTTACCTATTAGGTTGGATAGAAGAATGTAAAATGAACAGTCTGGGGTATTTCTTTCAACTCTTTATCACAAACTTTAAGGAACCTAGAAATAACTAGTGGTAGCAAACATTAGCTCAGACAAAATTACTAAAATTTACCCCAATAATATAATAGCAGTGAGTAAAAACTTATCTCTCCCTATTACCTTTACATAAAGCTGATAGTTTTATGAATGTATAATAAAAGTCGATTACTATTTATTCAGACAAATCATGGAGATTCCAGGATATTTACATTTTCTTCTTTGTACTTAAAGTGTTATGAACACCATTGGTAACTTAGAAAATGCTGAGATTCCTTCCCATACTAAGACTGTCAAGATTGTTCCTTAATGTGGAACAAAGTTCAGTCATTCTCATTTTTTTAAGCCCTGCCAGAGTAGATATAACGGTTTCAAAAGGTAAAACACCAAGTGGATATTATGTTAAAATTTAGAAGAAGACTGTGATCTCAGCTTTGTTTTGGGAAAAGCTAACCTTTGAAGAGTTCCTTTAAGAAATTCCTGACGAGACCTGAATTGCTTTCTGCTCCTGACTCCACCAGCTCTAGAAGCCCTTCTTGTAATCTATCTCTACCAGGGGTTACACAATTCTCTGAATGTTGAAACATATGCCCAGAAGCCTCCATTGTGGAAATCTAAACAAATGAATCATCTCCCCAGACTGTAATGACTCCACTCAATGTCTACCTTCCCAGACACTCCCCATGCAAATATGGGGAATTGCTTTGTGACTATTCCTGAACTTGGTATCAGCGTTTCATTGAAAACTTTACATCAGCAATGACTCCATTCATCCTTACTTCTCAAATATTAAGACCTCTTATTTTATTTTATCAGTTTCCTACAACCCTATGTGAACTCTTTTCCTTCCTCCCTCTATCTCTTAAATGTTACAATCAAGTCCTTTGGAAACTATTCTAGGAAAAAACACACTTCTATACTCTACACACAATGTTTTTCTTGAACCACATCCATTGCTTTGCTTTACATGAAACTGGGCTTTCCCATAAGAACACACTACCACCTTGATCCAGACATGGCTTCCTGACATGTGACCTGTGAGTCACACAGGGCCTGTGCTCAAAAGAACTGCATGTTTGGTTTAATATGGTGTTGTCACTGTTTGATTTTCTCAATAATATTACCTCTAACTTCTTTTTTAAATGTGGAAGTCTAATTCGCAATGAAGTATAGATGTAGACAGAGAAGATACATGCAATATGGGTGTCTTCTGTTGTTCCTTGTCACCCTATTTGTGTACAACATTTCTAATTCCCCAGGAAAACAGAATTCCAGTGGATTTATACTGTAGGTGAGTTCAGTGAGACTAAAATGAGTACAAAGCAGTGTGTATGGCTTCAAATGAGTAACTGGGGCACTGACAGTCCTGAGATGCTTGAGAGGCCACACTTTAAATTAGAAGCAGAACTTCCTTTGAATCTAGAAAGAAATCAATGGCATTCAAAAACATAAATGAACAGAACTGTTCTCACCTCAGAGGTTTTAACCATGCTGTTCCCTCTGCTTGCAGGTTCTTGCCTAAAACATTTTCATGGCTTCTCTCTTATATTATCCAGGTCCCATTTCAAATATACCCCCAATATAAAAGAGCACTCCCTATCACTTTCTATTTCCTTTGCTCTCTTTTCTTTTCTTTATGAAACTTTTCACTATCTAATACTCTATAGATTTATTAGTTTGTTTATTGTCAGACTCATCCTCTAAAGTCTAAGCTCTGTGAGTGAAGGGAATCTGTCATTGCTTTTTGTAGTTGTGATTAAGGGTGTCTGATGCACACTAGACATATAAGGAATATATGCTGAATGACTATGTGAATTTGAAAGTTAATTATAATTAATCACTCATAAAAAGTTGAATATTCAAATACAATAGTAACCATTGAGAAAAGTTCTCAATTCACTACAAACCCCCACAGCTTACTATAGTACAGTTTATTACAGTTTACTGTCATAAATTTTAATCAAATATCAGATCAGTGGAATGCTTTTAAAATGTTTTAAAATAGAAACAAAACAAAAAAAGTCCTGTTTCCTAATAAATTGAATTAACAAGTTCATCTCTGATATAAAAAACTGACAATGCTTGCATATGAACAATTATAAATTTGATTGATAAAACACTAAACATGATATTTTTCCATTCAAATCTATCATTTTACTAAAATAACAATAAATCTCAAAGAAGTAAGATGTATTACTATAGAAAACTGAAAACTAAAATCATTTCAAAATATCAGAGGGGGGAAAAACAGACTTTTTGCATTTAAACATATAATCGATAGGGTTATCAAGGTCAAAAGGCTTGCTAAAAACAACTACATATTTTAGATACAAAAAGGCCTGATAAAATAATAAAGTACTTCTTAGCTATGTGGTTCTCCTACAAATTGAAGGAAGACTGAAATGTGTTTGGATGAGAATTTTAGCAAGGACTGTAGACTCTTTGGGAAAATTTTACCTCTGATAAAAAGACCACTCATAGTATTTGAGAGACCAATTCAACACCTTTTATTTCCTACTTACAGATGCAAGTATCTAAATATTTCTGGATGCTATCTAATATAGCTGCACCTGGATATTTACATATCTAGATACATATTACACTGATGACCTTCACAAATAAAAAAAGTTTGTTCTTATTTACTTGAAATCAAGTGATAATATATCTAGGAAAGACTTAATAGTGTTTAAAGAAAAAAATCAAATTACAAAATTCGATTTTATTAAAGATAAAAGGTAATTACCGTTAAAGAATAAACTATGTGTAGCAAAAAATGTCTCTGCATTTCTTAACAGGTTTCATATATCAGCTTCTTGGGATCCTACAGTTAAATGTTCTGTGGCACAGTGAGCATCAAACACAATGGATTTGAACTGTGCACTTTATTTACTCTAGGTACACCTCTTCAGATATTGAAAGGGTTCAGATTTCTGAGTTATACAGAAAAAAATAAAAAACACAGGGGTAGAATTAAGCTGGTAAGAATTACAAAAAAGGCATTACTTTTGGCCTATTAAGTTCCTTTATTAAACGGTGAAAGTACTTTAAGGTCCTGACCCAATTCTAATCATTTATTTCTATTGTTCAAATTATAAGTGTTATTACGCAAACAACTTTAGACAGGTTGAATGTCTAAACTAATACGTAGGTTCACTCAAACATCAAGTGGAAATTTTAGACCAAACAGATATCTATTTCAGACAATTGAATACAAATGGACAGTTTTTCAAAGAATTCATTTGCGTGAAAATCTAGTGAATCCAACCAGAATCCTAATATGGTAGTCACATGTCAACACATACATAATAGAAATGTGTCTTAAAATATGAGTAGTCTATTTGCCTAAATTCTAAAGCAGACTTATTTGAAAAAAGTTGTACTTTGTTTTATTATTTCCACAAAGTTTAAAAGAAAAACATGTTTGATAGTCAGTGGAAAAATAATATAATTCTGCTTTGACTTTTAAGTGATTGAAAATTTAATTTATAAATCAATATTCCAATGAAAGGATCATTGTGCTATTAAAAACAAAAACAAAAACAAAATGAAACACATATGTCTGACCAACATTTTTTTCCAGAAAGGAACTTATGCAGTATATGAACTGAAAAGCCACAATTTCTATATAATGATGTCTATTAGATATATTTATAGGTGAGGGAATGGGTTGCTATCTGAATTCTGCCATGGATATCTTTTATATATTTCAGTAGGAGGTTAAAGTTTTATTTTATTTATTTATTTATTTATTTATTTATTTATTTATTTATTTATTTATTTATTTATTTTTGCGGTACGCGGGCCTCTCACTGTTGTGGCCTCTCCCGTTGTGGAGCACAGGCTCCGGACACACAGGCTCAGGGCCATGGCTCACGGGCCCAGTCGCTCTGCGGCATGTGGGATCTTCCTGGACCTGGGCACGAACCCGTGTCCCCTGCATCGGCAGGCAGACTCTCAACCACTGCGCCACCAGGGAAGCCCTAAAGTTTTACTTTTATTTCTTGTGTTTGTTTTAAAGATAGCCTATGTTTACTTAGAATCTATGCATATTTTTACTCTGGATACTTTACAAAACCACTCATTTTTTAATTTGTAGTAAAGTTCAATATAAATTTTGTATGTACGGTAAAAACTGAGACATGGCATCTTAACTTCATTTTTGAAAGACAGCTTTTGCCAGAGCTGAGAGAAAAATCGAGTTCCAGGAAGCACACACTATAGTACAAATGCCCACCCCTCTATCTTTACCTCTACTATGTATTTTTTTTTTTGCAAAACAGTGCATATTTATGTAATCCAGGTAGCTTTAAAACATATCTGCACCCCAAGCCCCACACTCAGATACACAAATTTAATTAGTTTGATGGTAGGATCCAAGCCAAAGTATTTTTTTAAATTCTCAGGTGATTGTACTATGCAACTGGGTTTAAGAAAAACTGGATCAGAGCAAGAAAAATGAATTACTGCCACCTGTTATATATTTTTTAACATAGATCATTGATATATGTTAATTTGTAATGTTGTAATTGACAGAAAGAATGTCTTTTTTCATATTCAAGTTATATACATATTCTCTTTTTTTCTTTCTTTTCCTTTTGGTATGCAGGCCTCTCACTGCCGTGGCCTCTCCCGTTGTGGAGCACAGGCTCCGGACACGCAGGCTCAGTGGCCATGGCTCATGGGCCAAGCCGCTCTGCAGCATGTGGGATCGCCGCAGACTGGGGCACAAACCCGCGTTCCCTGCATTGGCAGGTGGACTCTCAACCACTGCGTCACCAGGGAAGCCCCATAATGTTTCTTATTATGAAGTCCCATTAGCAGCAGTGACAGGAATTTGCCCCTTCCCTTCCAGCTCTATTTCCAGATTCCTTGCCCCTATTCTTATCTATTTTGTGGAGGAAATGTGTTGAGGAGGGAGAAGAGGAGGGGGCAGGCCTAAGGCACCAATCTTAAGCTGGAGCTGCCGAACAGGGGTGGTTTTCCCATGCAGTGTCTCTTGCCTGTCACACAGCAAGTGCTCAATACATTTGTTTCCAATTGACAGTGGCTTTATTTTTATGGATTGTGATTATATAACTTTCCTTCTGTTCTAGAAGCTCTCATCACTGATTAGATAGATCAAGGACAAATAGTTCACCAACTGTTACAACATTATCTTCAGATTTACAGAAGTGTGTGTGAGCTGAATAAGGAAAATGCATTTTCTTTTTCTTTTTCATCTCTGTTTATTTGTTCTTTAATTCTTCTAGGTCTTTGTTAAACATTTCTTGCATCTTCTAGATCTCTGCCTCTATTTTTTTCTGAGGTCCTGGATCATCTTCACTATCATTATTCTGAATTCTTTTCCTGGAAGGTTGCCTATCGCCACTTCATTTAGTTGTTTTTCTGGGGTTTTATCTTGTTCCTTCATCTGGTACATAGTCCTCTGCCTTTTCATTTTGTCTGTCTTTCTGTGAACGTGGTTTTCGTTCCACAGGCTGCATGCAGGATTGTAGTTCTTCTTGCTTCTGCTGTCTGCCCTCTGGTGGATGAGGCTATTTAAGAGGCTTGTGCAATCTTCCTCATGGAAGGGACTGGTGGTGGGTAGAGCTGGGTGTTGCTCTGGTGGTCAGAGCTCAGTAAAACTTTAATGGGCTTCTCTGCTGATGGGTTGGGCTGAGTTCCCTCCCTGGTGGTTGTTTGGCCTGAGGCAACCCAGCACTGGAGCCTGCAGGCTCTTTGGTGGGGCTAATGGCAGACTCTGGGAGGGCTCACACCAAGGAGTACTTCCCAGAACTTCTTCTGACAGTGTCCCTGACCCCACAGTAAGCCACAGCCACCCCCTGCCTCTGCAGGAGACCCTCCAACACTAGCAGGTAGGTCTGGTTCAGTCTCCTATGGGGTTCTGCTCCTTCCGCTGCATCCTGATGTGCACACTACTTTGTATGTGTCCTTCAAGAGTGGAATCTCTCTTTCCCCCAGTCCTGTCAAAGTCCTGCAATCAAATCCCGCTAGGCTTCAAAGTCTGATTCTCTGGGAATTCCTCCTCCCATTGCCAGACCCCCAGGTTGGGAAGCCGGACATGGGTCTCAGAACCTTCACTCCACTGGGTGGACTTATGTGGTATAAGTGTTCTCCAGTTTGTGAGTCACCCACCCAGTGGTTATGGGATTTGATTTTATTGTGATTGTGCTCCTCCTACCATCTCATTGAGGCTTCTCCTTTGTCTTTGGATGTGGGGTATCTTTTCTGGTGAGTTCCAGTGTCCTCCTGTCGATGATTGTTCAGCAGTTAGCTGTGATTCTGGTGCTCTCGCAAGAGGGAGTGAGCGCATGTCCTTCTACTCTGCCATCTTGAACCAGTCTTCTTTTTCTTTTTTATTATTATTTTTTTTTAATTTATTGTTGATTGATTTTTTAAATTGAAGTATAGCTGATTTACAATTTTGTGTTAATTTCTGCTGTATAGCAAAGTGATTCAGTTATACATATATATACATTCTTTTTTGTATTCTTTTCCATTGTTTTATCATAGGATACTAAATATAGTTCCCTGTGCTATACAGTCTGACCTTGTCCAAACATTCCGCATGTAAAAGCTTACATCTGCTAACCACAACCTCCTACTCCACCCCTCCTCCACCCCCTCCCCCTTGGCAACCACAAGTCTGTTCTCTATGTCCGTGAGTCTTTTTGTGTTTCATAGATAGGTTCACTTGCGTCATATTTTAGATTCCACATATAAGTGATATCATAAGGTATTTGTCTTCCTCTGTCTGACCTACTCCACTTAGTATGACAAGCTCTAGTTCTATCCATGTTGCTGCAAATGGCATTATTATATTCTTTTTTATGGCTGAGTAGTATTCCACTGCGTATGTATGCCACATCTTCTTTATCCATTTATCTGTCAATGGACATTTAGGTTGTTGCCATGTATTGGCTATTGTGGACAGTTCAAGAAATTTTTAAAAAAAGAAGAAGAAAAAAGAAAAGATGACCTCATTCCCACAACCACAAGGAGATGAATTCTGCAAACAATCCATGAGCTTGAAAGAAGTCCCTGAGCTCCACGTGAGAACCACAGCCCCAGCCAACACCTTGATTGCAGCTTTGTAAGACCCTGAGCAGAGAACCTAGACACCTTCACCCAGACTTCTGACCTATAAAACTAGAAGATAATAAATGAGTGTTGTTAGAAGCCACTAAACTTGTGGTGATTTGTTATTCAGCAATAAAAACAAACAGGTTTCTAATTCTTTGGAGATGTTGGTGGTCAGATTTCCTTGTGTGGATCCCAGTGGTTCCAGGGAGCATTACAAGAGGTGAGTGTTCCTGGGCATATATCCAGACAAAACACGAGTCCAAAAAGATACATGCACCCCTATGTTCATAGCATTTTCTTTTTCTTTTAGTTATAATTAACATACAAAATTAGTTTCAGGTGTACAGCATAGTAATTCATATTTTTGATAACGCATTTGAGCATTAAAGATTTACCCCTTTATTGCTCTAATATAATTTACTATACTTTTAAATTTCATTCTGAAATATTTCCTGAAAGTAAAATAAAAATAACATAGAAAATATCTATGTAACCATTTTCTAGAACTTTAACATTTTAGTTTTCTTTTTCAAATCAATAAACCATTTGGGTTTAAAAAATAATTATTGCCAGTAAGAGAAATATAAGAAATGACACACAAATTTACAAATGTTAGCACTTGCAATTTTAGCTTTTTTTTAATGAAATAAGACAAATTTGAAACCTGTTCACTTAATGCTACTTGCTTTTTAAAAAAATAAACACAGAAATAACAGTACTCTTTTTCTATTTTGTTACATAGGTAGTATAGATGGTAAGTTCAGAACTTTAAAGATTGAAATTAGCCTCAGATTTCACAAAATGTAGATCTAGTCAGGCAAACAGGATTAGTTTATTCCAAAGTGGAACATACTTTGAAAATGAGAATTTAGGTAAATATCTCCTTAACTTAAAACAAATATTAACAAATTGAGAGGATACGCATTGCAGTTTCCATGAAATATGTATTTGGAAACACATATGAAAAAATATAAGCAGTAAAAGTAGGGAAATCCTGAAATGGATGAATTTTTAAAAAAAAATTTTTTTAAATTTGTTTCTTTTTTTAAACCATTTTATTGAGGTCTGATTGCTGTACAAAAAGGTGTACATATTTATTGCCTACAACTTGATGAGTTTAGCAATAAGTATACACTGTGAAACCATCACCACAGTCTATGCCATAACCTATCCATCATCTCCAAAAATTTCCTCCTGCCCTCTTTGTTGTCACTGTTGTTGTTGTTATTATTATTATCTGTGATAAGAACACTTAACATAAGACCTACACTGTTAGCAAATTTCTAGGTATACAATATCGTATTGTTCTCTCCAGGCAGTACTCTGTACAGCAGATCTCTCTCATTATTCAACTGGTCTGGCATTAATGTGTCCTTTTTTTTCTTTTGCATTTTGTTTTCCCTCATAAAAAATAATATTATAAAGCAATATAAATTAAAACATTGAACATTCTGTATTGGTTTTCCCAAATTAAACTTTTTAGCCGTCTTATGTTAAGAAAATTGGATGATGCAACATTATTAAAACTGTTATTGGTATGCATTTTTTACATAAGGAAAAATCTATATGACCAAGTGCCATATTCAAATTAAGATTTTAATGCTTTATAAATGAAGTTTATTTTTAACATATTATTTTTTGAGTGTAATTTTATAATACATGAGCGTATTAGTTTTCCTGTGGCACCTTGGTGTTGAATGCTTGACAAAAGCTACATTTTTTTTTTAAAGATAGTTATTCTATCATTGAACCCATTTCTAGGAAGTGTATTGTTCCAAGATTAGCTGCATCTGCACAGTATTCTAATCGCCTTCACATCAAAACCAACAGATAATTTGTAGTCAATTCCATTTAACACAAAGATTTAAAAATACTAAAAAAATATAAATAATCCATTTGAATCCAAATTATACATTAGTATAAACAGGTCTGCAAAGCTTAGTGGATAACTTCTGCTTTAGTATGAACATATATAAGCCATATTTTGTTTCAACCTGGTTTATGGAGTGATGAGATAAAAGAAGATAAGCTAATATACCTGGGTCACGGCCTAAGTGGCTATTCTATAAGGAAACATGTCTCCTGGAAAAACACTTTGTTGACAAAATTTATACCTGGAAGAGTTCTATCTTCATCAGTTTATCTTCATCATCAAAGCTAATTCACCACTGTATCATTTTTGTGAAATTAAGTCCTCTGTATTTTAAGCTTAACATTTTTCTTATTATGGTCCCACCTCACTAATTCCTAAGAAATTATTCTAAACTCATTTATAGTTACTTCCTTAGTGAAGACTTTGCATAGTCTTTAGACTATGAGGACATTCATATACAGTGACTTTCATCATTGATAAAAATATATTCAAACCTGTGCATACATTTTCCACCTACAAAGTTACATGATCAAGCCGGGCTTACCATAAATGTTCAAATTATCTATAATTTGACATACATTTTGGGTAAAACTATACCTTTTAATTTTTTCCTACTCTAAAATTCCCTCACTTCAGGTACCTATTTATCTACTCACTGGAAAACAGACTATTTCTGACTTACTTGCTGACTTGCTATAAAAGCTAAAACTTCTAAATAAAGGGCAGTATATCCATAACAATTTTTGTAATTTATGTACAAAGTATGAAGTTTATTCATATACCGCTGACATATTAGACTTTCTAGTGCCTGAGGTACTAGCATGTGAATGTAATGATGCTCACTAAAAGAAAATTGAATTATGAATCAATTTTATTATGAATCTTTCCCCAACTCCAAACAAAATAAAGCAAACAAGCAATAACACCTCCATCTCAAAAACATTTATTGCTCATCACTTTACACAGTAACGGGCACTCAATCTCATTGCCGTGCACATTATCTTATCATTATTGTTTTTATTATTATTTGCCCAAATTGGTGTTACTAGAGAAAGCAAAAAAAATTTTTCATGGATAGATGGAAGAGAACATTACTAAAGGAAAAAAAAAAGAAAAAAAAAAGAAATATAAGAAACATCTGGGATCATGTTCTTTTCTTATGCCCTGAATGTGCATGGCTTTAGCATGTTACTAAGCTTCACTATAAATTGATAAAAAAGTAAACATCCAGGGCCTTTGTGTAAGTTAAGTGACTCAACTTAACTTACACAAAGAGTAAGTTAAGATATGAGAAGAGTATATCACATAGCTTCCTATTTAAAAGGAAGCAGGGATTAATAGCCACATGTATTGAACAGAAAGCTCTTTAATGACATTGTTCACATTGCAAAATGATTAGTTAAGGATTCACTAATTAAGAGGATTTTCACAATTAAGGATTAAGAATGTGAATGCTTTAATGACATTTAAAAGAATACCTTTTCAGATATTTTCCTAATGTACTTTAAAATTGGTAAGGATTCTTTCCTTGGATTGATTTTGGTCATTTTAAATACGTCAATAGATCAAATGATATTTATTCTGTGCTCCTTGGATATGTCTGAAGTAAACAGAACCACATGCCATGCCCTTGTATTTCCTTTGTGTTTTAACTTACTATTTCAGACCGTAGCCATGAATAATTTTGTGAGATTTTCCTTTAGTGGAAGAAAAAATAAAATGTGTCCACTCCTGTATAGCTAAATTTCACGAAGAGTAGGCACACACAATTTAGTCAGAGTCATCACTGGTTCTCAGGACTGACTTCTGCATCAGAACCTTTGGAGATGGAACTCCATATTTTAGCAAGCTCCACAGGTGATTTTCATATTCTTACTGTTCATCTCTCATCTCTTCCAATTAAGCTGACATTCATTGCTTGCTTACATTATTACATAAGGGAATACAAAAGAAGAGTAATCAGTTTTATTTTTTAAACTAATAACGTGCTGTGTGTGTGTGTGACTGAAAGAAAGAGCATATTTGGAATGTAGTGTATTTGTATCAATATCTTATCAAGTATGAAATTTCCTTTGTTCCTCATCAATTTAACACAAGGACAAAAATATCTTAAATGTATGGGAAATTTTATAATTAATCACTTTGTGATTTTATCAGATTGTATGAATATGATGCAACTTATACAGAATGACCATAATATCATTGATTAAGGTTTAAAGAATGTGAACTATTATTAAAAATAATCACTGATTCAGCATAGTTCAAAGAATCATAAAAGGTAAATATATAGTGAGAAAGAAGAGAACAAATTTAGTCATGTTAATGTTACATTTGTAAGTGGCCAGTAAATCCCTAGAGTGTTAGCAAAATGGAAATCTAGTTTTTCAGAACTAAGCTTTCAGTCTCTTGGAATTGGAACAAACTGAAGTGAACAAAGCATCGCCCTTTCTTTTTTGTCTCTGAGAACCCAACATGAGTTTAACTTTTCTTAGTCCATGAAAGTGAGGCAAAGGTTCACCTACTAGAGGTCAGGGGCTTTTTGATGTCAGATCACTCTGCATGACATAGCACTACATGTAGAATACAATGTGAGGCTTCAAAAAGACAACCTCAAATACCATAAGGAAGTCTTATTGTTTAGTTTATACACCATTTCTCAAGGAAAGGACTTTAACTGTAGTTTATATCCATTAAGATTTTAACTGTAGTTTATATCCATTAAGGTTAGTCTAAAATAAAGAAAAAAAAACTAAAAAATACGATCTTCAAAGATACAATAACTTTAATTTTCTTAATCAAAATGTGAATGTTGTACGCTCTCTAATACCTCATCTTCTGTCAGTGAATGCCTATTTAATGTCTAATGTGTTATTTCTACTGAATAATACATAGCTGAAAATTTTCTGTGTAGAAATTTTCCAGTTTGCTTCTGGCGACATGTACTAGTGGCAGAATCATCCCTGATGGCCAAAATAACAACAATTCTTCTGGAAGAATTAATACAAACAGAGTGGGAAGAGAACATACTCCAAGACTCGAACTGGACTATTTTTAACTCACTGTAATTCGGGTACTAGAAATGAACTACTGTTGAGAAGCAACAACTATCCCCATGACAACGTCTGTTTCTTCTAACACTAGAATCACTTATTATTCCTTCCCCATGAGTGGTAAACATTTGATGAACAAAGAAGATAAATTACTTCTTCTCTGCCTGATATCATCAAGGCTTTACTTACACATATTAATATTTTGAAACACATCACAGTTCTTTATCACACATTTGTCAGGCAGTTGTTTTGCTGTGCCCTAACTCTACAATGCTATCCACTATGCACGTTGATCCACAAGGTCTAGCTCAAGATCCTTCTTTCAGGAAAGCATTTCTGGATGCTCTAAGCTGAAGGGTTGCGTATTACTTTACTCATGTGTGTTATAGGATTCATTGTGTAAACAAATATTTGTTTGCTCATTTTTCTTGTACGTTATGCAGGATGATCCTTGATAATAGATATCATAATTATATACCAACAACTTCCAGAGAGCCTGGCACAGAGGGTCCACTGAATGAACAAATGCATAAATGAATGAAAAAAATTAAAAATAATTTACCCTAGATTACCTATTATTAATAATTTTACCTTAGATTATTGAGGTAAAAGTACAGTTTATTTTATTTTTTCCTCATTTCTCTTGTCCAGTTGAAACAGAAAAGATATATCAATTTTTTGAGTGTTTACTAATTCTATATACTTGTATACCTAATTGCAGTAGAAAAGGAGAGGACGACATAGCATCTACTAAGGATCTCTAATCTACTTGACTAAGTATATCTTGCAATCGCTTATTATATCAGGGAAACATAAAGAAATAAAAAAATTAATGCTAATAATTCATTTTACAAAATAAGTGTAGTAAAAATATCCATATAATTTCTATATATGATCTGGGTTTTCTTAATGCAATTTTAAGAAGTCAGAAAAACCAGATAATTTCCAGAAACATGTTTTTAAAAAGATATATCTATAGATGTTTATTGAACATATGGATTCTAATTAGAAACATGGGAACTATTCAATAAATTTCTCAAAATTCGTGACTGGAATGAAGCTAAGTCTCTCAAATTATATGTCTCTCTATCTCTGTCTTTAAATTTTATGAGTAGAAATGGGTCAATTTCAAATTGTATATTTGTTAATGTTTAATGATGTAAATAATCTATGGAAATTTAATAAAATTTATTGCAAATTATGTATTTTAAAATTGAATAAAATCTCCATTAAATTACTGAATCTCTAAGTAGTCAAAATGTATAATAGCTGTGCATAGTCATAAAAGAAATTTAATTTTCCCTCATGAAAACAAGATGACTAATATAAGTATTACTTCTCAAAAAATTTGGAAATTTAAAATCAGATTAATAGAAATATAAGAGTATAAAATAAAGGGTACATACTATTATTTTCATTAGTCCACATTTAGGATATATGTATAGTAAAATCTTCTAACAAACAGAGCTACTTTTGTTCAAAATACAGTAAGTGCCCTATGTATGAACTTTCAAGTTGCCAACTTTCAAAGATGTGAACATGTCCAATCACATGTTAGTTCACGTGTTCATGTGTCTGGCGTACACTGTCACATTGGTGCATCCTCTACAAGTAGTTGTGCTTTTCTGTACTTTACTGTATAGAGTACAGTAGTAATGTAAGTTCCCTACATACAAACGAGTCCCATTCTGAGAGTGTGTTCGTAAGCCTAACAAAGTTAGCCTAGGTACCCAACTAACACAATTGGTTATACAGTACTGTACTGTAATAGGTTTAGAATACTTTACACACAAATAATACATAAAAAACAAACAAAAAATAAAGAAACCATTTTTAATCTTTCATCTGGCATTGAGTGAACAGGCAAGAAGAGTTACTGGCTGGAGGAGGCAGAGGAGGTGGAAGATGGTAGAGCTGAAGGATCGTCAGCAACAGGAGACTGAGGGCAAGCTGCAATTTTACTCATGCCTGATGTGATGGCTCAGGTCTGGTTCCTTGCTGGATTCAATTCTATCTACCCTCTTGAAAAAACGATCCAGTGATGTCTAGGTGGTAGGTCTTGGTCTTTTTTCTCATCATAGATGACATGGTAGCACTGGATTGAATTCTGAATGGCTGCTGCAACCTTCGTGTACAATTCTACGTTCAGGTCCTGTGCCTCAAAAATTAACAGTACCTCTTCAAATAAAGAAAATCCCCTTGCCAGTTCCTGCATTGTGAATCTCTACGGTTCTTTGGTTACTTCTTCTTCGTCTCTCTTTGTCCTTTCTCTGGGCCTCCAATTCCATCAGGTCTTCATTAGTAAGCTTGTGTTGTACAGCAAGGAGATCAATGAAGTCCTCTTGCAGATTTAGCTACAGCTTCTCGCTGAGGGTCACTAAGTTGCTGAAGATCTCTTTGGACTCCTCATCCACCTTCTCAAATCCACGAAAATCCTGAACAAACTGAGGGCAAAGGTTCTTCCAAACTCTATTCATGGCGATGGCCGTAACTACACAACAAGGAAAGTCAATGTTTTTTATGGGCTTGTAGATGTTACAGTCCTTCCAAAGTTGTCACAAGGTTGCTCCTGATTCGCCACTCACCTTTACTGCCTGAAGAAAAGTGTAAAAGTGTGATGTAAGTAATATTTCTTGAATGTCACTATAACTCCCTGGTCCATCGGTTGGATGAGCTGAACAACGTAGTATTTGGTGGCAGATGCACTACTTTAACATTGGGATGAAAGTCGTCCATGATTGGGGCGTGAGCCAGAACACTGTTGAGCAGCAAAAGAATGTTGAATAGGATGTCCTTCTCCAAGCAATATTTCTCTACCTCCAGGATAAAGTAGTGGAAAAACCAGTCCTGGAAAATGGCCTGTATAACCCAGGCTTTGGGGTTACTCTTCCACACAACAGGAAGAGAGCCCTTGGCTATGCTTAAGGGCTCTTGAGTTCTCTGAATGATAAACTAAGAGAGGCTTCAGCTTAATATTGCCAGAAGCATTGCCACCAAACAACAGAGTTAGCCTATCCTTTGCTGCTTTATAGCCTGGCATCAACTTTTCCTCCTTACTGGTGTAACTTCAGTCTGGTATCCTCTTCCAGTACATTCCTGTCTCATCCACATTAAAAGCCTGGTTGGGTAAATACGTGCCTTCATCAATAATTTCTCGAAGCATTTCAGGAAATTTCCAGGCAGCTACCCTATCTGCACTCGCTGCCTCACCACTTACTTTTACATTTTGAAGGTTGGCTCTAGTCTTGAACCAATGAAGCCAGCTATGGCTGGCATTAAAAGATGTGCCCTCTGATTCTTCACCATGATTCTTCTTCAAGTCTTCATAAAGGCTGTTAGCTTTCCCTTGAATCAGCATTAAGCTGAGCGGGACTCAACGCTGATGCTGATCCTGCATCCACACACTGAGAAGTTTCTCTACCTCCTCCATCACTTTTCCACGCTTCTTCAATATTATTGTTGACATCATCGGCACAGCAGACTTCACATGCTCCATGATCTTGTCCTTGTTCTTTAGAATCATGCGATGGTTGAACAATTCATGTTATAAGAATGAGCGATGTCTATCATCTTTTCGCCTCGCTCTATCATTAATACTTGGCAGTTCTTAGCAGCACCGGCTATGTCACTGCTGCTTTTACACTTGCTTCCAGACATCCTGGACTTGAAAAAAAATACTGTACTACTGTACTCTATACAGGACTGTATAGTACACAAAAGCACAACCACTTGTAGAGGATGCATGCACGTGACAATGTACACCAGACACGTGAACTAACATGTGATTGGACATGCGAACGCACATTCGCATCTTTGAAAGTTCGCAGCTTGAAGTTTTGCATGTAGGGAACGCACTGTGTCTTTATTTCAGGCCCAGGATGTCTGGAAGCAAGCATAAAAGCAGTGGTATACAGCTGATCGTTTTAGTTGGGTACCCAGGCTAACTTTGTTGGATTTACGAACAAATTGGACTTATAAACACGCTCTCGGAATGGAACTTATTCGTATATAGGGGACTTACTGTCATAAAAACATTTACAATAAATTATTCAAGTTATATTCTATTATTATTTAGCAAAATCAATGCTATATTTACTATTAACAGCAATATTTTAAAACTTACAAAAATTGTTTATACAAGAAAGAGAGTAGTAGGATATAACTATAAATATGTATCTGGTGAGTTTACATTTTAATATTCTTTCAGGATAGTGGAGATGGTCAAAGGACTATTTTCAGTATTTAAAAATGTCTAAAAGTCTCATAATTCTGCCAAGATGGAGAATTATCTGAAACTATTGACTCTCTTTCCCCAAATCAACCCTGGATAAGTTTTAGAAGCAAAAGGCACATATATTGAATATGAAGATATAACAACAACTACAGTTCAAGTGAGAAATCTATGGGACTTCTGTAGGATATTAGAATGTATGGAAATTGATGTAGCTTGGGATGGAGGGGACTGATACACAATGAGAAAATAAGTAAATTAACACACTTCAAGTTATCTTCCTGCTTCTTCCCCAGGTACCTATGGCAGTGAAAAGCAAAATTTGCTGAGGTAAGGATACCTTCTAGCATTCATTTCTCCATGCACTTCCCATCCAACATTCTGAAACTTGCAATTAGAGATGGGGTAAATCTCTACAATACAATGCTGCCTGGTAGAGTGGTGGTAAGAGGTTTGAACTCTGTCCTGAGGCTCAAACACTCTCCTCGCATTGAAGTAAGTTGACTGACAAGAGTCTAATTTCTCATTTGTGAAATCTGAGATAATATACTTATGGTTCTTAAAATAATGCTTGGTGATGAACTTCACTGATGACGAAAATAAGGATAACAATGAGAATGATGATAGTGATGAAGACGACAACAATGTTTCTTATGATAATGCACATTTAACACACACTAAGACTTCCTCTCTCTTGCTCAAAACTGCTGGCAATGATTGGAAAGTTAAGAGCACTGTTCTAGACACATGGTAGATTTTTAGCAAGTTTTCTACTGCATATATTTACTATCAATCAATATTATATAAATCTATTACATAGGAGTTTGAAACTAATTTTCAGCTCCTCTTTTGCTTAGTTTACCAAATATTTAGTTGGCATTAAAGTTCTGCAATTTAGAGGTTTGCCCATCCTTTTCCCTGAATACAAATGGTAATATTTCTCCACTGGAATTATTTTGATTTTCAGCTGAAAGCAAGCAATTTATATGTAAACGTCTGTAGGGATTTTGCAGATTGCAGAGAAGTAAGCTGTATACTGTTTACCACAGGAAGCCACTGAATAACCGGAAACCGAAAGTAGCTCCTGATTCTGTTTCTAGAGCCACATGAGCATCTTTGATTCATTCAGTTTCTAGACTAAGATGCACTTCGTGACAGAGATATAGAAACACTCCTGGCATAAATCTACTCTTGTGGTAGATTTAACATTCATTGAAAGTATTAACCTAAAAATGCAAGTTTAAAAACTACCTGTAGAATATAATTTTCTTCCTCAGATTTGATAAATATCAAATCATATAAAATGTCATATTTTATATTCCAACAGTGTTGTCTTATTAGAGCATATCTATGATTTCCATTTGTGAATTAATCTATTTATAGGAATTGTCTATGGGTAAAATATATTATTGATTTTTTTATTTTGTTTTAAGTGGACTTCAAATTTTCCTCAATGTGGCTAAGGATATTTTGGTAAGTGTGACAATGGAAAATTTTAGCTGTTGTTTTAATTGTATCGCACAATCCATGGAGAAATGGACTTAATCTTTCTCTTCTATATCATCAGCAACTTGCAGAGACATATGCAGTGCATATGTTAAGCACTGATTGTTATCAAGTAAATTACTCAAGCACTATATAAGACTCCTGAATACACAGAGAACCAACTACTTTTTTACATCTTTTCTTTCTTTTTTGGATTTACTAATAAAATGTATTAAGCTACATTAATGATCATTTAAAAAGGGAAGAAGCAAGTAAAAATTGCAAGGTTCTGAGAAGTGATGAAGTAGCAAAAGCTTCCAAAGGGAAGATAAATTGATGTTGAGAATTAATTAACATTTGGAATAAAGTTATGAAAAATTTACATATAGATCCCCTGTGAGTAACTAAGTGATGTGGATTTTCATATTTAGGAATGAACAAAGAATATCCTAGAAATCACCACATTGAATTAGACAAAAAGTGACTAACTTTATCAAGGGTAACAGTCACAGACATCATTTTACTGACAAGAGTTATGATTATGTTATTCAACTTTAAAATATAACCCACTTACTTCATTGAAGAGCTCTAACAAATATTTACAGTATTTCATTTGTGCATTTATTTGTGGTTTATTTTTGTTAATAACATTTTCATACACCAGTATGCTTAAAAAATGGGATATTTTTCTTCACATTTACTTGAATGGCTACGGCTGAAATTCTACAAACCCTGAATACATATTTAAGGTGAATCATATGGAACTGCATAAATATGACTGTTTCGAAATAAAAACTACAATTTCAAATGTTTTCACTGATGATACCTGTGGCTACAAACTTAAAGGGTTGCTTCTAGTCTTGGGAGTATTGTTTTGAATTCATGAAATTTAAAGTGATCCATGTTTTCAGCTTCAATAATTGAGTCAAATATGATCTATATACTCTAAGGTTATTAGTTTCCTATGCTTGACTGAGAGTTCAAGCAAGTTGCAACCCCTACTTTGCTTCCGTGTCTAGTTTTCTTAATTGAAAACTCAGATCTCAGGCTGTCTTGTGAACTGAAGAGCTTGTGATAGTCATAGTACTCTTGGCAAGAAAAAAAAAAATCATGGCTTCTTTTAACTTATTTCTGGAGCAACAACTACTATGATGAGGACTTTTATATACTTAGTGGTTATGCAGAAATCATTTGCCACAGAAGAATCAAGGATGTTTATCCTCGCAGTTCACTTTGCTGATACAGTGTTAATGCCAATTAGTCACTGCTGATTTAAATCACCTTTGAATTAGCCACCAAGAGTTGGGGGTGCTGTGTACTTGCTCTTACAAATGCCCTGGCACAGCCTGCAATGGCCCAATGTAGTTCACAGTTTATTCTTGCGTGGAAGTGCTTCTTTCTTTCTGAACTCTCATGTTATGGGCTAAGGAAAATTAGTGCAGTTTTCTTTTCATTTCACAGCTTATATCTAAGTATTTCTCATCGGGAGGCCTTCACAATTTTGCTGTAGGCTAAATGCATGATTCTATAAATGGTAGCTTTGACCTATGAAACGTGAAATGGTTCTTTTAATGGAAAAATTCTTAGTAGCTATGAGTTATATAGTTCACTAAATAATTCTTAAACCAAAAATATAATTTATATACTATTTTATACATGTTATATATACATTTTTAATATAAATTAATTGATTTATTTTTGGCTGCGTTGGGTCTTTGTTGCTGCACGCGGACTTTCTCTAGTTGTGGTCAGCGTGCGCAAGCTTATCATTGCGGAACATGGGCTCTAGAGCACAGGCTCAGTAGTTGTGGCGCACGGGCTTAGCTGCTCCATGGCATGTGGGATCTTCCCGGACCAGGGATCGAACCCGTGTCCCCTGCACTGGCAGGCGGATTCTTAACCACTGCGCCACCAGGGAAGCCCTATATATGTTATATATTTTAATATATGATTTTATATTATGCTTACCATAGTGATTCATATATTTTCTATAGTAATTATACCTCTTTTACATTTGAAAGATAATGTACTACACTACTATATTACAACTATTATATGAAAAAAACCTTTAACATAAAATATGTTAAAGTTAAATTCTTAAACCAATATAAGAATTGTTAAAAACTGAATATTTAGTGTATTCTTAAGTATTTACCTCATTAAATATGTACTGATGTACAAAGATAGTCTGTTAGGTATTATAGCATATGTAAATACAAAAACAAATATATCCCTTAACTCCAAGTTCTTAAAATATACTTCAAAATGCAGAAAAATGCACATATACCCCTAATACCAGAAACAGTATGGTAAGTGCTAGCACAGAAACACAAAAGTCTATCTGAACACGGGAGAGAGAAAGAACAATTTCTATACAGGAGGGATCTGTCACTGAAGACTCCTTTTTGCAAACTGCCTATGGGAAAAAAGGGAAGCGAGCACCTGTATTATATTTATTGTGAATTACTAAATATGTTTTGTATCTGGCCATCCTCAGAACACAATTGTATGGGGATTACAAAGGAAAACATCTTATTCCACACAGTTGCAAGATGGAAATTTCAGGGTATACATGAGACTTCTACTATATAATAAACACAAAACCACAGGACAGTATAATAATCACTTTTAAATGAAACTACTACCTTATAATCAAACACAAAGTCATCATTAAGAAGCATCAGTCTTCTAAAGTGATATGTCTCAACAATAAATGGCCCTGGAAATTTTATCATTTAAAAATAAAACCTATGGACACCTTTATTTTGGTATTCAAGAGAGTGTGCATTTATCTGTTGAGGAAGATAGAGTTGCTATCTTTAAATTTTTACAAATGATGTTGAGGAAAACAATGACAGTTCTCAAAATGATGATAAATTTTTCATGGTTTTAACAGAAAAAGCGTATGTCAAACAAACAGAAAGTGGAAACACTGTAATTCAGTACTTTGAAATCTATAACACAAAATATATGTCAACAAGGTACATTGTAAATATTGATTTTTAAAATTATCCTCTAAAATACTTTTAAAGTTGTCATTAAAAGGAAAGTGAAACTTCTATCCTTAGTCTTTAGCTGAAGTACGTAAAAGCAGTATTTAATATATGTTCAGTGTGATGTCTTCATATATTTTTCAGCACTAAGTTGTTAATCAGAAATGTACATCTCAGAGTTCTGTGAATCTCTACTGATTTGAGACAATGATTCCTTTGCTTAATATTCTCAATTATATTACTTCTCCTAACATTATTTATGGTTTCCGGCTTTCATATGGAAATGTTTCAGAAGGGAAACACAGGTCAAATACATTAGAATTCTCAATCAAATGAGTTCATAATTCCAATAGAGAGAGTTTTTATCAGCAGGTAGAGAAATTGCTAAGGAAAAAAAAAAAGACAAAGGAGCAGTTGAAAGCAGGTGGGTTTGCCACTAAACAGATGGGCTTTGGAAAGAGCGAAGAAAAAAGAAAAAAAAAAAAAGACTTCAGACGGAGCAAAAAGAGTAAATATTAATCAGTATGTTATTCCAGTATATAGGGTAGTGTGAAATGAGGTGTGAAGTTTGGAGTGGGTGAAGAAGACAAATTTATAACATGGAGGCATACTTACATTAAGCAGTTATGATATTTGGATTTCTCACTTCTTTGTCATTGAAAGATCTCAAAATCCTTGAGATCATGCCCTAAGGATTGGTTACATTTGCCCAAGGAATGGTGACATTTGCATTATTTCTTAATTTATAGAAAAACTTAAGAAAACATTCCATTTAAAGATACTTCACCTCTCTTGAAAATCTACCTCACAAGAATATGAGCTATATGAATAATGACAATTAATTTAAAAAATTATCATGATATTTTGGCTTTATATTTCATGTTTTACATGTATGCTTGTTTTCTTTTGAGTTATAAACTCAAATGCCATTATAGGTTAAGCAGTTTTCATTTATAGATAAAAAGACCTGTGTAAAGCAATAGCTGTGGTGAAGTTTGGAAACTAAAGACACTGGAACACTTTAAAAAAAAACAGCAACAATCTGCTAGCCCAACAAAAACAAAAACAGGCAGCCCAGGAGGCCTGAAACATTCTAGAATGACATGGGTTAAACACATGCTTAATCTGGACAATTAATAATTATCCATTTAACTCTAATCAATCTTTCTTTACTTTATTAGAAGCCATGGCCCAAACTTCAGTCACCCTCTGTCACTAAAACAAACTCTTACCTTTTCTTCCCTTCTTTGCCCTTATCCATCAAAACCAGAAAGGGGTATGAATTCCAATGATCAGGAATTGGCTCTCGAACTTGTTGGCTGACATCTAGAGAAGGAAATGACATGATAACCAAGGTCCGTGTCATTACAAATTCATCATCCAGTACAACCTGGTAATCCAATTAGGTTTACCTATATATGGTTCAATAGTCAAATTCCAGTGCCATTCTCCAAAACAGTGATTCAAATCAAATCTACATTTTTTAAGACTGCTTGTCTCCAATGACACTGTCATTCCTACTGTATCAAAGATAAGTCTTGCTAACTGGGTTCTGAATCCATCCCAGTGTGCATCACTTGGGGTTTTATCTATTTTTATTCTGTATCTTACATCAATTTTTAACCTTTCCATCCGTTAGCATTCTGGCATGTGCATCAAGTGTAACTGCAGAAGTGAAGACTCAACTTCCCTTTGGGCATAAGCATCAGCTTATATGGCCTGAGTACGTTAGTGTCCAAAACTATACATACGAATCTTCCTCAGGCAAAAAAGATAGCATCTCATGAAGTCTAATTACTTATCTCAGTGCCACAATCTGATGACATATAGAACAAATTCCTACTCTTTCAAATGAATGTTCTTAAAGTGACTGAAATCAGCTATCATTGTTTCCTATATCTTCCCTAATTTAAGCAAAGTATTGTGAATTTTTTTCTAACTTTCCTTGCATTTGTCATTTCCTCTTTCTTGCTAGCAATATATTCTGACAAATCAAAACTTGTGACATTCCTCAGAATAGACCACCTACAAATTATCAATATCATTATCAATATTAAGTAGAATGATATTACTGTTCTATTTGATCTGGGGAAGAAAATATACTCTACTGGAAACCATAATTCAATCAATTAAAATAATTCACATATATACACTGCATAATAAGATTATACTTAAAAAGTGGAAAGTAGAAAATAATAGTGTTAGCATTTACTTAAAATTTCTATTGTTGTAACTTTAAATATGGCAAATTTGGGTTCCTTATTTTGAAAAAGTGGGGTAACGGATGTAAGCATTTTGTAAACTAAATACATACAGAGCTATGTACATAGATAACTACATAGTTATGATGTGTTGGTTGGTTTGACAGTTTGTATATCAAGCTGGTTCGCTCATCTATCATAATATTCACATATTAACCAACATGTTTGATGTCTGATTCAATTAGCAGTTATCTATGCAGTTTAACAGGCATGAATCACCTAGCTCATTTGCAAGTTAATTGATTGCTTGAAGATAAACTTGTAAACAGTGAATCTAACTGATCTTAGAGAACTAGCCTAAAGTATTTTCAAAAGGTAGAGTGTATTTAGCGTGCACTTGTCCATTTATTCACTTTGCAAACTATTGATCAGTATTTATTGTATTTCAAAGGAAATGTGCTAAGTCTACTCCAATACTGTAGCACTCTAGTAAAATATGCACCAACGTTATTGTTTGAAACATTCACCCTCATTACTAAAAACTATGTAAATGATAAAACTACATATATGCATATTCAAGATATTTTAAATTCAAAGATAAAGTTCTGCTGTTTTATGTTGGTATATAATCATTATTGTTTTTTCTTTAAATGTAATTTATATAAAGAGCTAAAACCATCTTATTTCAATTTCTCTTCAAATTTGACAATGTATATAATGGAATGTCATTAATATTCATGAAAACCTGAAACTATATATATGTATGTATATACATTAATTTATAAACATTTTATTAATTTGTTAATAAATTCATTACTATACAATAATTATATATACATATATATTATATGTAAATAATTCTGGAAACACGTTTATATATTATGGAATTTTTTTCCAGAATTGGACCACTTGATAAGGGATTCATGATAACACGGATATAAACAACCAGATTAAATCATTCATCCATCCATTCATCATTCATTCTATACATAGTGTTTTGTTTCCCACTGTGTCGTTAGCCCAGTTTCTCTGAATGTGAAAGGTGCTTAATACTTATTTGGCTCTCATTTCTGAAGATCTTTCCCTTGCAAGAGCCAGAAGCACTTATTATATTACGTATAGACAAAAAGTACTATTTAATCATGGCTGGTTAAACTGTTCCTTTGAACAAATCATCCAGTAACCTAAGTTTTACATTCACTGTATATTTATCTTAGCTGGGCAATGAAATCTGACCCTATATTGCAGACAGAAGAGATGAAGTTTGAGGAATGGCTAGTTTTTGTTTCGTTTTGTTTTGTTTGGACTTGGGTTGGTCCTAAAAGCATAGCATATGTAACAAGAGAGCTTGCTCATCGTGGTCCCTTTTTGGTTTGTGACTTCTCTATATAGTGTGTATTGAAAGCTGGCTATTGAAGTCAGAACATGATGTGCAAATTGGACTCACATTCTGACTCATTCTTCCAGAATAGACTGTATTCCTCTGAACTGACATAGAATTGATACATTCTAGTAAGATTCCATCACTAAGGATGGCTCAACATGAGAAAGCAAATTCCACAGAACTCTATGGATTCCCTGTAGCTCTAACATTTGAGTGGACATCCATTTTCTCAGAAATTTCTGGAGTTCTCAGAAGACAGCAGAGCTCCTTCTTAGTGATTCTTAAAACTATCCATCTGTATTACTTATAGAGCTGGAAGTTTAAAATTTTTAGAAAAAAAAATTAGAGAAAACATTTGTCTCTCTTCCCTTAGCATCTACTATAATTTCCTGTATACCAATAATCTAATTTTATGTAAAATATCAGCCAAGTCTCAAGCCAAATGGAAACATAAAAATAGTAGCTCCCAAATCAGAACACGTTTACAAACCTCCCTGGCCAAAGAGCTACACATTTTGAATACATTTTTATTAAGGAAAGCTACCATATGCATAAGGCTTGAATATTTGTACCTTTTCAGTTTTGCTCATTACTAATTTTAATGGGACTTTGTGTAATCAGAATAATGCCAAGGTATAAACTGAATACATTTCTGTAATGAAAATGGAGATAATGATTATGGCTTCTGATGCATGTAATGTGATAAAGGCAATAATAAGTAATTTTGGAGGCAATTACTTTACATAATATTTTTATTATGAATTATTTTCATTTAGGAGATTTTGTTGAAATAAACAAGTGCATCATCAGTTTCAATGCTATTGTGTAAATAATATGCAGCACAATAAGGTGTAAAATTTGAAAAAGAATAATAAGACTACTGCTAAATGTTTTATTGCAATCTTAATATTCCCTAAACTGTTCAGAAACCTAAAAGCAGAGTTGCATTATATGATGACCAATATAAAAAATTAATCCTTTTTAGAGTTTATATAATGGCTCCTTATTTAAAGAAAGATGAAAAACACCTTCATTGTCAGTCCTTTGCATTAACTTATAACGCTATAAGGGCCAGGATGAACTGTTATGTAAATAACAGTATTGAAAGTATTATAATGAAATAATAGGGAAGAAAAAAAATTTAGTCTTCCACAAAAATAACACAGACTGGCTCTAAAACCTGAGCTTCCATCAGAATCAGATAGAAATCATGTCAAATACTGATTCCTGCATGGCCAATCCAGATATTCTTATACATTTAGCCTTGGAAGTAGCCTAGAACTTGTTTTTTTTTTTTTTTAAATTTTATTTATTTATTTATTTATCTATTTATTTTTGGCTGTGTTGGCTCTTTGTTTCTGTGCGAGGGCTTTCTCCAGTTGCGGCAAGTGGGGGCCACTCCTCATCGCGGTGCGCGGGCCTCTCACTATCGCGGCCTCTCTTATTGCGGAGCACAGGCTCCAGATGCGCAAGCTCAGTAATTGTGGCTCACGGGGCTAGCTGCTCCGCAGCATGTGGGATCTTCCCAGACCAGGGCTCGAACCCGCGTCCCCTGCACTGGCAGGCAGACCCCCAACCACCGCGCCACCAGGGAAGCCCTAGAACTTGTATTTTTAAGAAGGTGATCTATGATTTTGCTTATGAAACTCTGTCTCTGCGCAGAGCAAAACTAAGTTGCAACAGTTAAAACAATGCCTTGTCTATAAGCAGGATAGATGACTATACTGAGGAAACAGGAATACCTTATTAGAAACAAAAGATAATTTATTTTTTGTTTATAATTTATATATATTTTGCAGATAATTTGACCCTTTCATACTTAATTTATTAAAAGCAGCTCAAATTCACATATTCACGCCCAAATATATCTTCAGACACATCTTGTTTAGACTTCTTAGTTTTTATAAGAGGTTGCCAACCTTACCTTATAATTTTATATATTTTATATATGTTTAATATATTATACAAATGATACTAATGCATATACTATCATATGCATATACTAATATTATATACATTATATTAATGCATATAAATTTAAAAGTAATAATGTGCCAACAATTTACATAAAGACACAGAATGTTATCTGAACTTTTGAAGAACCAAAATCCCTCCTGGAATCAATCCTACTCCCTTCGTCCTAGAGGTAATTATTATGTTGACTTTGGTTTTGTTATAACTTTGCTTTTATTTTTTGGTGATAAATGGATGATCCTCAAAATATTTCAAATCAAATACTAAACAACCAGAATGGATGTTGCTGGGTATCACTGGAGTAGGGTCCTGGAGACCCCATTTGGGCCAGGCATGGGTGCATTCAGATATTACTGGGACTGAAGCTCCTACAATATGGAAAGCAGGGGAGGAGGCGAGAGGCGGGGAAGATCTATTTCAATGTAAGTACAAAGTAGAACCTAGGGAGGCACCCCTGCAAGTAAAAGACCATGAAACAAATTTCATTTGCTTCCCTGAAAATCAGTCCCTTGTGAGAGGTATTAAGAAAATAGTGAAGGCATCCAGAAATTCCTAGGCTAGGGGACAGAGCATTCTGGGCAACTGGCATGGTTTGGGCAGGGAATACCTGAAGTGAACAGGACAATGGCTGTTTATCAAACAGTATGGAAGTACAGTATGGCCTGACTTACAATGGTTTGACTTACAATTTTTTTGTCTTTACAATGGTGCAAAAGCAATACACATTCAGTAGAAATCATACTTTGAATTTGTATCTTTTCCCAGGCTAGCATGGGATATTCTCGTGGTGCTGGGTCGCAGCAGTGAGCTGCAGCTCTCAGTTAGCCACAGGATCAGGAGGGTAAATAACTAAATAACTATAGTTGTAATCAAATATATATATCAAAAAGTGGCCACATATTTTTTTTAATATTAAGCTTTATTTTTATTCATAAAATAAATAATTTTACTAAAATACTTGATGTAGTAATATTATCTATTAATTCTCTGTTCCATTTCCTCTTTTTCCTTTTTTCAAAATTATGTTTCCTATTTAAAGGAGAGAGATGTTACTTCTGATTGAGAGCTGATTGAACAGTCAATCCTCAGGTTATTTCCTGAAGGGCATCTCTCTCTGTTACTCTCAAAATTTGGTCACTTGTTTTCAGTTTGGAGGATATTCCTTTGATCTCACTGCTACTTTTAAATTCTAATAATCAAAAGAACATTCTTTTGTTTGACCTTCTTTAGCACATCTTCATAGTAATTCACATGACCAATTTTTCTATAGATCGTTTTTCACTTCTCCTCAATAACAGGGAAAGGACTGGGTATTCTGTAGCATCAGTTCTTATAAGAAATGTGTCAAGTACATTGAAGCTAAGTGATACTTGAGATTAGTTTGAAATTAAGTAAAATATATGTGGCTGTTGACTCACTCAATTATGACAATAGTCAATAAGAGTGACACAGATGAATATCATTTGTAAATTATAACTGATATGAAGACAATTGGACAGCTGGATTCAAAATTGGATACTGTTTGCAAAACACTTATTACAAAATTAAATTGTGAAAGTGATAACAGCATTTGGTAATAACTTTCTCTCTCCACAATGACATAGTGAACAATGCATACAATGATTACAGTTCTTTCTCTAGAAATTATTTAATTTATTTTTAATTTGCTGTTTCTTTCTCTAAATAAATTCCCCAAAAGGCAGTTCTTGCATAGATGATTCAAGTCTATTGGATGCTATCTACAGATTACACATAAAAAGAAACACTGAGAGAAGAGTTTATGGTCAACTAATAAGCACCTTATTATATCTCTAAATTGGCTTTGTAGACCTGACCAAGCTGATGTGCACATAATTCAGTGTACAGGATCCAAAAAAGTATTAACACATTAGTCAAATGAACTACTCAAAATAATATGTATCACTTGGGATCACAGATTAGATTTTGCAATTCATCTTGAAAAATGAAAATCCTGCCAAAACACCTCTATACATTTCACAACCATACTTCTTCCCAATATGACACTAAAAAACATATTTGTTACTGAAATTTAAGTATTATGTACTTCATCAAAGTAATAAAAATAGTGGAATATCCATTTATTTTAAGGCAAGGTTTTTTTTAAAACTGACTCAGACTTTGAATATATAATTTTAATCAAAATATTTTTAAAATTCTACTAAATATTCATATAGGAAAGTGAATTAGACTTTTTTCACAAATAATCATTTCTGTGAATTATGAATAGATCAATAAGCTCAAACCAAGGATGCTTTTCAAGTAGGCAAACTCATACACTGTCAACCACACATTTTGTATAATATTGACAGCATATCATGGTTTGATCACATTTGAAGATGTTTCCCCCCCCCTTTATTTATGGTTTACCTGCACAAGGCATAAGAGACCTTATACAATAAATTTATAAAGTCAAGAATTTCTTGCATAATTATTTGAACAATGCTTTTAAAATGAATGACAATGTTTGAAAATTTTCAGAGATATATTATTTCCATATCTGTATATCATAACTTCAAATTACATTATTGATGTGTTTCTTATATGGTAAATTTCTCAAGTTCCTAATATATTTTGTTTTGTCATTGATTATTTAATCCAAGCACCATCGTGCTTACTGATCTGTGGAGACTGCATTTCTTAATTGACCTGTGACTCATCTATAAATATATAGCCAAGTTGATATATCATTACAATATAAAAATAGCTACTGTGTCAATGATTCAATACAACCTTTTGAAGTAAGGAATAGACTAACAATGCTTCTGCCTAAATCCCCATAGTGGCTACATTTTCTTCGAAAACAATTAAACTTAACATTTTATCATAAGCAGTATATCATATGAAGTTAGTAGTATAATATTTATGCTTTTCTGGGGTCACTTAGTTGTATTTCAAAGGGCATCCACTGAACCATTAGTCTTTGTTAAATGATGTAAAATGAGATCATTTTCTATGCTAATTAGTTTATAGATTTCCTTCACACACACACACACACACACACACACACACACGCTAAACAGTTACAGCTAGCCTACAATAAGTTTAATTTGACCTACCATTTCTAACTGATTTGGAGCTTAATATGAACCTTTATGCTTCCAATTAAAAGAAACAAACAAACAAACAAACAAAAACACTAGGGAAAACACCACAAGTGCATTCAAGCTTTTTCAGTCAGTCAATCTGTCATCATTGTAAGCATGGCTGTCTGTTCTGCTATTTTCCAGTGCCAGTGTGATATTCACACACCATCTGCCAACTTCCACTTATTGCTATCCAGGCTCCATTGATGGTTATTCATTTCTCATTTTGGTTATCATAAGTCAGCATGTTTGTGAAAATTTGGTACTGCTTGCTGAACTAATACATGTACAACTGCTATTGAATTTAGGCATTGGGACTTACTGTTGCTCTGATAATTTCCTGTAATTCATCTTCTACAAAATTCATGGACTAACATATTGTACTGAAACCATGCAGTAAAATAAGGCATTCATTTTTCAAAAGGAAAGAATATGAGGCATCAGTTTTTCTTTCTTCATCACTATTGTTAAAAGTGCAATTTTACTTGCATACATTGGTCTCTTTTACTTAAACCTCTTTGAATACAATCTTTTGAGTGAGCATATTAATTAGCAATTTGCCTCATAAAGATTCGTATAAAAATCAAGCGTTTCTGAAGTGCAAAGTGAACAGCTAAACCCCTACCCAAAGCCCCGGTTCTAAACATGGAGAGGAATAGCCATAGTTCTCCACTGCTATTGATAACTATAACTTCATATAATTATTGTGCACAATACCTCATGATCCTTTTTTCTCCCCTAAATTCAAACAGATACATCTAATATCAATTTTAAGTGTCTATCATTCCTGGTTCTTCTTATAAGCCTCCATATAACATACTTCAGCAAACTCTTTTCTCCCAAAACCCACAAAGCCACTTAATTTCCCCTTTTAAACTCAGATTCTAAGGGTGATTTAGTTGTGCTCCTCAGATTATGGTGTCTATGCATTGCTTGTTTGATCAGTTTCTCCTTCATTTAAAGAATAATGCTACCTATCAGCAGGTGTGATTTTGCATAGTTTTATTGAATATAAGAAGAAGAAAGCTTGACAGTTCTGGATGCTCCATTTAAGACCACCCTCCTGTTGCCTCCATGACTCCATGGGCAAAAGTAATTATTCCTTGGATGGCCACCCTGCCTTCCATGCCACCCTTACCTCACCACCACTGGTGTCTTATAACCATCAATACTAATCTCAATTGTCCTTTATTCCTCATTTTGTCAGGACCCATGAGAAACCCAGAACTCCAGTTCATCCCTTTTCCCCCAGATTCTTATGCCTATACAAGTCTGTACATACCCCCTTTGTGACTCCATCTTCCACTCTTCCCAAAAACTCTTGGAATATTTCCCCCATGTCCTCCTCACATGCTCCATGACCAATGGTCATGTTCTGCTTTAACTAAAATTCAGCTGTCTCTGGGGGACTGCCTCTTTCACAGTCCTCTCAGGTGGTATCAGCTTTAGACTCTCAAATTGTGTTCCACTGTATTTAAATGTGGGGTTTTACCAGTCTCCTATTACTGCTCTGACAAATTACCACAAACTGAGAAACTTAAAACAACACTAATTTATTATCTTCTAGTTTGGGAAGTTAGAAGCCTAAAATGTGTTGGCAGAACTGAGTTCCTTCTTGAGCCTCAAGGAGAGAGTCTGTTCCTCTCCTTTTGCATCTTCTAAAGGCTTCCCACATTCCTTGCCTCCCAGCTGCATCATTCTGACTTCTGCTTCTGTCATCACATCTCCCTCACTGACTCTGATCCCCCTGCCTCCCTCTTATAAGGACCCTTGTGATTTGGCCCACTGTGATGATCCAGAATAGTTTACCCAACTTAAGATCCTTAACTTAATTAAATCTGCAAAGTCACTTTGCCATGTAATAGAATATATTCACAGATTCCAAAGATTAGGTCATGGACATATTTAGGTGGCCATTATTATGTCTACCACAGGAGTATATGTCCTTTTTGCTTCTAATTGCAGCCTCTAGACAATTATGCCTCCATCATCTTGAAAACCAAGTTTGAATCTCATTATCATCAGAATACTCCACCCACTACTCCACCTATTTATATATGGACACTTGATATGCTCTAGTCACTTCCTTAAAGGTTTTAGACCCCATCTCACTGTCATAATTAGTGTCATAATTCTGGATGATTAATACTTCAGAGGAGATGACCTTTCAAACATTTTGGCAGCTGAGATCCTTCACATCCTCTCTTTGAACAATCCTGTCTTCTTTCTCATGCTAGTCATTCTCATCATGTCTCAGCCAAAGACATCTGTCATTACCAAAACCAGAATTGTTTCCAGTCTCAATTTGAAACATCTCACTTTGAAACTTCTGCCACTTACCTATCAACCACACTTGCTCTAGTAACCAGAAACTGAAAATTAATCAACCTTCACTGAAAGCTACAATCCATCAATCCTATTACTTTTCACTGTCTTCCATCCTTATGCTACCACTTCATCTTTAAGTAGCTCAAATATTGATGGATTGATGGTCTAAAATCATGCCCTTGAAAGAAGAAAAAGGAAATGAAGGAAGGGAGGAAGAGAGAGAGACAGAGACAGACAGAGAGAGAGAGAGGAAGGGAAGGGGAGGGGAGGGGAAGGAGAGGGAGGGAAGGGAAAGGAGAGAGGAAGGAAGGGGGGAGGGAGAAAGGGAGGAAGAGAGGGAGGAAGGGAGGGAGGGAGGGAGGAAGGGAGGGAGGGAGGAAGGAAGGAAGGAAGGAAGGCAGGCAATCCTCCATCTCTTAGCTTTTCACACATTAACTGACTCTCTTACTTAGATATGAACATATATTTCAAATTAAATCCCTGCTAAAGATACTTTTAAATAGTTGATGCAACTGACTTTCTCATTTAACAAGTAAATGGAAGCCTAGTCTCACAATGTGAAAATAACTTCTCACTATAACTTTTCAGACAAACGAGAAGGTTTGAAATAAGCACACTATCAATTTTTTTGAGCATTAGAAAAGCTAAAATTATAAACATTCAACTATATTTACTACTTCTTAAAAACGCAAACTTCTAAATTTAAATCTCTTCAAAAATTTCTTTGTTACAAATATAATTTACAGAGTACATTTAAAAATCCATAAATCCATTAAGCCAAGTTTGATAAATCAAGAGGTTGTTTCCCTCCTACCTAGAAATATGTTTTATTTAATAAAAGTATAACTTGTGATTCTTCAAATATTTGTTTGATATTTTAAGTTATAGTGTTAATGAAAGTATAGAAGAATAAACATACTTTATAACAGAAACAATTATATATTCAAGTATGTATATATTAAAAATTCAACACATTCTCAATAAACACTACATTTTCCTACTTAATTTATCTGTAGAGCTTCCAAAAACTTAAAGCAGTCCCCCATGTAAAAAGAATCACATACTTTTTCATAATTGAAGAATTTCACAATATTTTCAATCCATAAGAATATGTTTTGAATAACCAAAAAATGCAAGTATTGAAAATGTTACATTAAGGCAGTTTTTTTCATAAGTTTCTGTTAATCTGAAAGTAAGTAGATTTTTCTCTATAAATTGAATATAATAATTAAAGCAAGATATTACACTGTGATCATCATCTACCATTACCCCTATTCTATAGATCCCCAGTAAATATGTATTTGATATGACTAATTCTCTACTTCTTGACCTGGCTCTCCATGTGATGCAGCTTCATATTCTGTAACCAGTCAGCTTCACATTTCACGTTTTGCTATCTTAGCTGTTCTTTCTATTTTGAAGGCCATGCACTTCTAGCTATTTACTCTGCCCAAATCACTTTAGTGAAGTCACTGATCCCCTAGTGACTACACTTCTGTTGTCCTGCAGCTGAACAACTTCCAAAGGCAATAAAGTTATGCCACTTCTCTTCAAATATATTTTCTTCCCCTTCTTCCCCTTCTCCCTCTCCCTCTCCTTCTTCTAATTAAATATAATGTATCCTTGCTGCAGGGACTGCAGTGGAAAGGGAACATGGAAGAAAGGGTCTCTAACAAGAAACAGGAATGGGCCCTCTTCATTCCTGCATTAGTTATGAATGGAACTAACTGAAACAAAGCAACATCTGCCCCTGTTTATGGACAGAGGTTGCAGGTAGTTTACACAGTTTTAGGGATATAACACAAAGGGCAAGTTAAAGGATCTCAGGCAAGTGGATAATTAAACTACGATATGACAATCTTAAGTATTGCTATATCATAAGGCAGAAAAGCAAGGTACTAATTTTCAGTTGCATTGTAGGAGTTAGGTGAATGTTGGTTGACTTTAGGAGAAACGTTCTATGATACAGGATCTCTAATCTTGCCTCCACTTGGGGCACAACTAGAGAGTATCCTGTGCTCCAAAGGAGAACTAAGGTAAGTGGGAAATTTTGGTCCCAACCAACGGACTGGATTTAAGGCTTGCATTCAAAATACAAATTAAAAAAATCAAATTTATATTTTATATTAGCATTGATTATTTTCAATAATTATTAAAAATCCATATTCAATGTACCGCATATTTATATGCCACATGAGAAAAAAATTTGTAGGTCATTTTGTTCAAATCCATTATAACATTATGTATGCCTAAATATGATTTTGAAATAACTATTAAGTATTTAATGACAACCACTATCAAATAATGAGATGAGTGTGTGTCAGTCACTTTCTTAGCAATTTCCTGAGTAGACTGGTCAGGGATCATCTCTAATTCTATTATCTCTAACATTTCAGAGCAAGGAAAAAAAACCTCAATGAATATTTTTTACAACTTCAAAAGCCTCAGCATGAAATTCTCTATTAATTAGCCTTCAATGAGAATATCTCAACTGAGGGTTGGAGACATTTGTTCCAAAATAGAATTATGATTTTTTTCTAATATTAACTGTTTTACTATTTTTTAAATTTTTTACTTTTTATTTTACACCATAATTAAGGTTACTTTCCATTTACAGTTACAACAAAATACTGGCTACATTGCCTGTGTTATACAATATATCCTAGAGCCTATCTTAAATCCAACAGTTTGTACCTCCCATTCCTCTACCCCTATATTGCTGTTTTACTATTTTTAAACACTGCCTGTGATATATTGTAATTGTATTATTGTTCTTGAGTAAAAATAGCAAATTTTTAAGTTTGTTTCACCTCAAGAAGAATATACTGAGTGCTTACAATGTACTCAACAACTCAAAGCAAGTTATAATTGCTTTACAATGTTGTGTTAGTTTCTGCTGTATAACAAAGAGAATCAGCTATATGTATACATATATCCCCATATCCCTTCCCTCTTACATCTTAAAAAGAAATTTTAAAATCATAAATTATGCATTTCTTTCTATATCTTTGAAAATTGTTTTATTATTTTAATTCAAAGTGCATGTTTTTATCGCTCATTTTATCATGTATATTATTAAGATGATGTTAGTACTCGTTACACGTGAAAACTGACCATTTTCTTTACTTAGAATTTAAATGTATGCACATACTCTCTGTATTTTAGAGAAGATGATCTTTTGGGGGAATACATCAGTGAACAAAGCTCTTATAAGAAATAACATTAACTTTTACACACACAGAAGTACATATACACAGTCTTTGAGATCCCTGAAACTATGAACTATGATTTATGAAGCATATATACAGATGCATATAATAAGACAGATATGGTTTCTTAAATTCTCTTTAACTCTTAAAGCAGATATAAGAAAATTTCATATTTTTGAAAGATAAATTCTCCATTTTTTGTAAAATAAATACTGTTTTACTTCTTTCCACTGTATCAGAAAAAAATGATTTTTTTAAGATAATTTAAGTTAGGTGACAAAACTTAAATAAAGTAATCAAGTTTACATATTTAAAATCAAAATAGGATTATCTACCACCATCACCAAAACAAAATCTTCAATTACGTTTTGCTTTTGATTTGACTTACGTCTTTGAATTATAAGTTTCAGGTTATGCACATCTACTGGGAAGGTTTACCTGTACACAGAAAACATAAGAATTCACACAGATGGTAAATTTTCAAGTATGATAAATGGATACATGAATATAAGCACATTTAGAGTTCTAGCTGTGATACTGTAACAATAACTTTTAGTGAAAATTCTTCAAGAGTATCCCCTTTACGTGCATTTTTAGCAATCTGATTACTCACCCAGTCATGGATACAGCTTAAAGAGAGTCTGCACTGGTTTTGTATATCAAACACATGGTGAACGATCTGTAAGTATGCTAAAGTTCTGAGCAAAGACAGCTACTGAAAGAAGCCAGTATGCAACTCAAGAACATTGTTTCTAGGTGGCCAACAGGCACATGAAAAGATGCTCAACGTTGCTAATTATTAGAGAAATGCAATTTGAAACCACAGTGAGGTTATCACCTCACACCAGTAAGAATGGCATCATCAAAAAGTCTACAGAGGACTTCCCTGGTGGCACAGTGGTTAAGAATCTGCCTGCCAATGAAGGGGACACGGGTTCGAGCCCTGGTCCGGGAAGATCCCACATGCCATGGAGCAACTAAGCTCGTGTACCACAGCTACTGAAGCCCGCGTGCCTAGAGTCCGTGCAGTGCAACAAGAGAAGCCACCACAATGGGAAGCCCCGTGCACCGCAACCAAGAGTAGTCTCCATTCACAGCAGTTAGAGAAAGCCTGTGCACAGCAATGAAGACCCAATGCAGCCAAAAATTAAAAAAAAAAAAAGTCTACAGATAATAAACTCTGGATGGGGTGTGGAGAAAAGGGACCCTCCTACACTGTTGGTGGGAATGTAAATTGGCTCAGCCACAATGGAAAACAGTATGGAGGTTCCTTGAAAAAATAAAAATACAGCTACCATACGATTCAGCAATCACATTCCTGGGCATATATCTGGGAAAGACGAAAACTCTAATTCTAAAAGATACATGCACTACAATGCTCATAGCAAAACTATTTACAATAGCCCAAAACATGGAAACAACCCAACAGATGATTGGTTTAAGATGTGGTTTATAAATTCTATGAAATATTACTCAACCATAAAAAAAGAATGAAATATTGCCATTTGCCGCAACATGGATGGACTGAGAATATCACACTAAGTGTAGTCAGTCAGGAAGAGAAAGACAAATATTATATGATATCACTTATATGGTTACCAAAGGAGAAAGGAAGTAGGGGAGGAATAAATTAGGAGTATGGAATTAACAGATACAAACTACTACACACAAAATAGATTATCAACAAGGATTTACTGTAGCACAGGGAACTATATTAAATATCTTGTAATAATCTATAATGGAAAATAATCTGAAAATATATACATATATCTGAAATCACTTTGCTGTACATCTGAAATTAATACAATACTGTAAATCAACTATACTTCAATTTAAAAAAGAATGTTGCATTTCCTGTGCAAGTGTGTACTTGCCTTTTTAAAAATATTAAGTACCACTGTATACATAATTTTACAATATAAATTTTGGGAAATCTTTTCACATAGTAACATTCCATAGAGTAACATTTAAATGATTTGTTATAGGAACAAAAGAAAACTACAATAAAATGGCTCTAGAAACAGCAATGTGAAACTCACTGTATGTAGAAAAATTGAAGAACAATAGATACATACAATTTTTATCTTTTCTCTCCATGTAATATTGATAAAAATTAATTAGCAATGATAACTCATAAGCCCTAAAACAAAGCAAACTCTTTTAAGGTTTAATTTTCTTTGGATTCTCTCTTTGTGGTAATGGGAATAAAATTCACAGAGCAGAAGGATAATGTACCCCATAATGTGACATGATGTACTGAGAATATGGTATTACATTTCTAATGATTACATTTCTAATGATATGCTTTCTAAAGCTGTCTTTATTACACGGTAGAGAACCCTGACCTTAGAGAATAGATCTGTTGAAGTGGATAGGTCATTCTAATAGCCTTAAAATTTTAGATTTGTAGATTCTAGCACTTACACATCTTTATCAAGGTGAACAAATAAACAATGAAACCAAACTAAACAGCAAGAAAAGAAAAATCAAAATTCAAAATAGAACTAGTGATTTCTCAGTCTTTCTGTCTTTGTGTCTTTTTAATCTCCCAAGTACTCTTGCCATTAAAAAAAAGATTTTATTTTATTTACAAATAAAATCTATATTGAGATATGATAATTTGGAATAGTATAAATTTACTTTTTAATATAATACAAAGACATTTTTGTGCTGAGCTATTGAGCTATTTTTGTATTAGCTATTTTCTCTCAGTGTCATACCTATCTTTCAATACTCTCGTGGCACTGGGGCATTTGTTTTTCTTTGTTAGCTTCATTACTGCTACATTCAACTAATAGCAAACACTAGAGAGACTGAATATCTAAATGAGTTTGATTCGTCATTATGCAACTCATTTGCTCCATATTCTTCTCAGAATCACCCTAGCAACAGTTCTCACCCCCCCATGGATAGGTAGTTAAAATGGCTGCAGCTGTTTTCAATTTCCTGTTAGCACTGATCAGCTGTGGCCTCATCCTAAAAGGCCTGAGTCCAACCTCCACATAGGCGCTTCTGAGCTCCTCAGACAATAGCACTTGCTGGTCAGTGCCCTCTGCTCATTGAGCTGAGCCCTGTGTCTGTGGGAACACTTCCAAGATTCCAGGTTCTAATGACACTAACCTCTTCCTTTTGTTCCTCCAGCCTTAGATGTGGTAGCTATTTTCTGCAGTTATTACTTTCGTTTTGCCACAAGTGTTTCACTTTTCTCTTTTTAGTTAAATATTTTAAATCACCATATTATTTTCTGTTAAATATTTCCAGTTTTTGATAACATTTATAGAGAACTGAAAGGAGAGTTCCTTCTAACCTTATTATAAGACAGTGGCTGAACAAACTGAGAAATAATGACATTTTTGACCTGAGAGAACTGAAATTGTAGACAGCAAACAGCAAGGTTGAAATCTGAAGAAAAACAGGTAGCTACAGTGAGAAACAGGATCAGAGCACTGGATTACCTAGGACAGATGTCAGTGAACAAAAAGATTCAGGCAAAGATGATTTAAAAATTGCTAGACACTGAGTAAGTGTTGATGTGAGAGTGAGGAGTCGCTGGGGGCTGTATTCAGAGGAGATTCACATTCACACCCTCTTAGAGACTTTTCCTACAGGAAACTCTCAAGGTGCTCACAGGGATGGTCATGTAATCCTGGGGAAAATTTGCCCAGGATAATTAGTGCTGGCTAAAAAAGAGCAATTGCTACTGTACCAAATCCACCCAGAATCAGGTTCCCTATCCTCAAAGAAAAATTTCACTGACACATTAAGAACCACAAGGAAGACTTTATTTAAGGTTATTGTAATAGGGGTCAAGAATTTTGCAACAGGAGAGAGAGGCTGAACTCAATCCCAAAGGGTGCTGGGGGGAGGGTGCAAGGAATTTAAACACTGGGGTGAGGACAAGTTCTGGAGGATTTTGGGGTGATGCTGATAAATGTTGATTAGGCCATCTGTGTTTGTTAACTGGTGTTTATCGAAGCTAGGCTCCCACCCTCACACAGAAACTGAGAAATAGGGATACTATTCTTGTTACTGATTACATTTCAAAGAGATGTCTCCCAGGTTGTTGAAAAAGACTTTCCTGGTTGTAAAACTGGCAAGAGGATGAGAGAGGATTTACCTCTCAAACAGGCAGAGAAATATGTTACAATTGCAAGATTTCAAATGTAAATGCTAAAGAAAAGGGAGGTACAGGGTCTAACATCAGGAAGAAGCCTGTCTAATCTTTAAAGACACTGAGGGGAACTGTAGACTCTCTTGGTCACTATCTACTTCCACTCTGACACTATGAAAAAGCCTTAATCTGCAGGGGAATGGACAAGAAAATTATACTTAGGAGTACTGGAGGAAACTCACTACATCTGTGGGAGAGGAACAGGCAAAATAAAAGCTCTACCTACGGGGGAAGGCTAGGAATACATAACTACAGCTGACAGAGGAGCAGGAGTAATTTTGAAGGCCACATTATCAAGACAGAGAGCTTATCTAAGACTAAGGTTTAATCAGTACATCAGAGATTGTCCCCACTCCTGTGTTCCCACCAGAATGCAAACAAGTGTCAAGGAAAATTAATGTTTTAATACAGATGGGAGTGTTATCCCAGAGACCAGCACACACACAAAATTCAAATGGAGACTCAAAAGGCAAGCAAAGAATAAACATCAAAAAAGCCCAACTCCTATCTGCATTAACACAAGCCCCCCAAAATGGCCTTGCAGAAAAAAATACATGCTCATATTCAAGTCTAAAAAAATGTTGTGTCCACTGTTTGATTAAAACATATTTGGTTTCAAAAAACGCAAGGTATATGAAAGGCAAGGAAAAGCACAGTAAGGAGAGAAAGCCTTCATCAGAATCAGACTTGAGATGTGATACAAATGTTTGAACTATCAGAGAGGGAATTTAAAATAACCAAGATTAATTTCTTAAAGGCTCTGACACAATAAGGTAGACAACAAACAAGATTAGGGAAGTACTTTCACCAGAGAGATGGAAATTTAAAAAATGAATCACATGGGAATGCTAGAAATGAAAAACAATTGAAACAACAAAAATATCTGTAGGAATGGAGATAAAGAATGTCTTTGACAGGCTCATCAGTAGACTTGACACCACTGAGGAAGGAATCAGTGAGATTGAAGGTAGATCAACAGAAATTACACAACCTGAAATGTTAAAAAAAAAAAAAAAAAAAAAGAAATGAAGAGAAAAAGGCAGAGAACAGTACATTTTAAAAAGTACATTATCAGGGCTTCCCTGGTGGCGCAGTGGTTGAGAGTCCGCCTGCCGATGCAGGGGACACGGGTTCGTGCCCCGGTATGGGAAGATCCCACATGCCGTGGAGTGGCCAGGCCCATGAGCCATGGCTGCTGAGCCTGCGCGTCCGGAACCTGTGCTCCACTACGGGAGAGGCCACAACAGTGAGAGGCCCGCATACCGCAAAAAAAAAAAAAAAAAAAAAAAAAGTACATTATCAAATAGTCTAACATATGTATACGTGGGACATCAGAAGGAAAAGAGAGGGACCTCCCTGGTGGTGCGGTGGTTAGGAATCCACCTGCCAGTGCAGGGGATATGGGTTCGAGCCCTGGTCTGAGAAGATCCCACATGCCGCAGAGCAACTAAGCCCGTGTGCCACAACTACTGAGCCTGTGCTCTAGAGCCCGCAAGCCACAACTACTGAGCCTGTGTGCCACAACTACTGAAGCCCGCGTGCCTAGAGCCCGTGCTCTGCAACAAGAGAAGCCACCTCAAGGAGGAGGCTGTGTGCCACAATGAAGAGTAGCCCCTGCTCACCGCAACTAGAGAAAGCCCGCACACAGCAATGAAGACCCAAAGCAGCCAAAAATAAATAAATAAAATAAATAAATTTATAAAAAAGAAAAAAAGAAGAAGGAAAAGAGAGAGTCAGAAGAAATATCTGAAGAAATAATGGCTAAGAATTTTGAAAAAATGATTGACATATTCTAAATCATATGTTCAAATACCTTAGAGAACACCAAAGAGGGAAAATACCAACAAAAACAGAAATAAACAAACGTTTGCATGCCATGTTCAATCAGCTGATAACCCAAGTCAGATAAAATATTAAAGGCAGACAAAAAAAAAATACATTACCTACAGAAAAATAAGCATAAGAATTGCAGCTGGGGCTTCCCTGGTGGCGCAGTGGTTGAGAGTCCACCTGCCGATGCAGGGGACAAGGGTTCGTGCCCCGGTCTGGGAAGATCCCACATGCCGTGGAGCAGCCAGGCCTGTGAGCCATGGCTGCTGAGCCTGTGCGTCCGGAACCTGTGCTCCACTACGGGAGAGGCCACAACAGTGAGAGGCCCACATACCGCAAAAAAAAAAAAAAAAAGAATTGCAGCTGACTTCTCATTCAGGAAACACACAAGCAAGAAAATAATAAAGTAACAACTTCAAAGCCAGAAAGAGGAAAACAAATATTGTATATTAACACATATATTTGGAATCTAGAAAAATGCTGCAGGTGAACTGGTTTGCAAGGCAGAAATAGAGACACAGATGTAGAGAACAAATGCACAGACACCAAGGGTGGGAAAGTGTGTGTGGGGGGGTGACTGGTGGTGGTGGTGGGATGAATTGGGAGATTGGGATTGACATGTATACACTAATATGCATAAAATAGATAACTAATAAGAACTAGCTATATAAAAAAATAAAATAAAATTCAAAAAGAAAACCAGCTTCTGTATCTATTGTTGCTATATTTCATTTATATCTGCTCTAGTTTTTTGTTTATTTTTCTTTTGTTCTGTTTGTTTTGAATTTAGTTTGTTCTTTTATTGTGTAGTTTCTTAAAGTGAAAGTTATTAATGAAAGATCTTCCTTTAAAAAAATAACCGTTTACAACTTTAAATTTTCCTCTAAACACTGACTTAGCCACATTCTGTTACTGATTAGCTTCTAATGGTTTCTAATTTTATTGCATATGGTTAGAGAACGTATTTTGAATGACTTCAATCCTTTTACACTTACGTCATATTTATATTTATTTTTGTTTTTCAGACTGGTAATCTCAATTGATCTGTATTCATGTTCCCATATATCTCCTCTGTTAGCTCAAATCTACTGTTAAGCCCATCTGGGGAATATTTCATTTCAGTTATAACACTTTAAAACTTCAGCCTTCCTATTTGACTCTATCTTATTTTTATTATATTCTTGATTTGGTGTTCCATGATTCTCATATTTCCTGTTGATACTTCCTCCATGCACTGGAAGGAAGATTACCAGTCTGCTTTAGTCTTCAATTTCTAGTTTCATGGAGCCTCAAGTTCAGCCAGTCAGATTGGGACCTTCTAGGGTACATCCTGGGCATGTGCACAGCCCTGTATGTATGTATAACCTTCTAGATTGCCATGAATATGTTGGAGCTTTACAAATCTCCTTATGGATTATTTCATTTGCCAGTTTTTTCTTTAAGTTGTTTTGTCAACCTCTTGTTAGACCTACTTGTGTTGCTATATTAAACACCTGCAGTGTTAAACAATTGCCCCTGATGATTTTTGACAAATGCCCTGTGGGCAATGCTGTTTGCAAAGAGTAAGCTTGTCAAAGACAATACCTGGGAATGGAATTTACCACTGTCATTGACACAGGTTAAATAGTGCTAGTTCTCTGGGGATGAAGCTTTTGGGTAGCTCCAAGCTTGTTTTCCCTCCTCTAGTGGCTGCTATACTGCTTGTTTTGACAGTAACTATAGTTGCAAGACTGTTCGCTTTCAGAGGGATGGGTTTAGGAAAAGTTAAAACATAGTAAGAGTCACTCTTCTTACCAGACCGCATTTTTTTCTTGAATAAACACTTAGGTTATAAGTTTTTTGTTAATGCCCAGAGTTCTTTAAAAGTTGGTTTTTGACAGTTTTGCCAGTGTTCTTATTGCTTTTAGTTAAAAGTGGATTTTCAGAGGTTGTTATTCTGTCATTCTAGAAATTACCATCCTGGTTTTCTTACCAAATAACATCTATTTTCTGTAAATTAGAATGCTCTGTTTATATTGCATATTTATATTATTTCTTTTGGAAAATGTAGGAAAAATGTTAGTGATAGAATATGGAAAAGAGAAAAGAGGCAAGACAAGACCTTGAAGAAATATTTCAGCTAATAGAGATATATAGGAAATTTAGTAGAATAAAGCAAGAGAGAAGATGAGATCAAAGAGACAGCAAGAAAACTAGGAGATTATGTCATCATTAAAGTTATAGGGAAAAAGTCTGTAATATGAAGAAGGGGCATTTTTTAAAGGCCACTGAAAGGTCAAATAAGATGGGTTCTGAAACATCCGCTGACTTTTGAACATGGTGTCACTGAACTCAGTTATTCTTGATGAGTGATGGTAGCATATGCCATATTAGTGTGGGTTTTTCATTGAGTGTAGATGTATAAACAAATGGGGAATACAGACAAATCTTTCAAGAAAATCAACTTTGAAAGAGAGGTGAGAGACAGGAAAGTGTCTGAGATACTAGGTTCAAATATCTTTTCTTTTTAAAAAAATTTAAGATTTTGAGATCTCCTGAATTTTCCCCCCAGATACATATATCCACAAATCATACCCTCCTCTATTTTAATTATTAAACTGGGTAGTGAAAAGCATATCTTTTTTTGTTGTTCTTTTCTAATTATACAATGATTCCCCTTTAGCTGCCATTACATGAAGTAGGTGTCAGAAATGGCATAAAATGCTATTGGATTTCTTACCACAAACATAGTTAGGCATTCATTTGACTGGAGCTCCATAACAGACTCATAAGTAATACTTAATACTGTCTTTGATATTTTTTCCTATGGCAAATTAGCCTTCTGGTCAACAAGCTCATGCCTAGGCACACCTACCTGCCTTTAGGCAACAACCTTCCTAGTGAGAAAGTTTTTTAAAAAAGCTTATTAGAGGCAAGTAGTTCAAAAATGGCTTAACTCCCTGTCAATACTATCTACAAAGTTTAGGTTCCAGCAGAAGAGATTAAATAAAGTTTCATATAATCTCTCCTCCTGGCTCTCCAGAATTCCAATGATACATTATATATTAGAGGATAAGTAATTAGACTCTGCTACTGTCTAGCTGCATGACTGTCAGTAAGTTATTTTCTACATTTATATCTCAGCTTCCTCAAATTTAATACAAAAATTACAATTTTCTAAAGTGTTCTTGCATGGGTCAAATACTATACAAACATTAGGCATTCTTATTACTACCATTGTAATAAAACCCTATTCATCAAAAAGAAATTTGCGACAGAACACCTACCGAACGCTGGCAGAAGACCTCAGACCTCCCAAAAGGCAAGAAACTCCCCCACGTACCTAGGAAGGGCAAAGCGGAGAGATTCCTGCACAGAGGATCGGTGCCGACCGGCACTCACCAGCCTGAGAGGCTTGTCTGCTTGCCCGCCGGGGCGGGCGGCGCTGGAAGCTAAGGCTCGGGCTTCGGTCAGAGTGCAGGGAGAGGACTGGGGCTGGTGGCGAGAACTCAGCCTGAAGGGGGCTAATGCGCCACAGCTAGCTGGGAGGGAGTCCGGGAAAAGTCTGGAGCTGCCGAAGAGGCAAGAGACTATTTCTTCCCTCTTGGTTTCCTGGTGTGCGAGGAGAGGGGATTAAGAGCGCTGCTTAAAGGAGCCCCACGGACGGGCGCGAGCCGCGGCTGAAAGCGCGGAGCCCAGAGACGGGCGTGGGACGCTGGGGCTGCTGCTGCTGCCGCCAAGAAGCCTGTGTGCGAGAGCAGGTCACTGTCCATGCCGCCCTTCTGGGAGCCTGTGCAGCCTGTCACTGCCGGGGTGCCGGGATCCAGGGACGGCTTCCCTGGGAGAACGCACGGCGTGCCTCGGGCTGGTGCAACGTCACGCCGGCCTCTGCCGCTGCAGGCTCTCCGTGCCCCTCCCTCCCCCAAGGCCTGAGTGAGCCAGAGTCCCCGAAGAGGCTGCTCCTTCAACCCTGTCCCGTCTGAGCGAAGAACAGACGCCCTCCGGCGACCTACATGCAGAGGCGGGGCCAAATCCAAAGCTGAGACCCGGGAGCTGTGGGAACAAAGAAGAGAAAGGGAAATCTCTCCCAGCAGCCTCAGAAGCAGCGGATTAAAGCTCCACAATCAACTTGATGTACCCTGCATCTGTGGAATACATGAATAGACAACAAATCATCCCAAATTGAGGAGCCCGGAGTCAGTGCTGTGCCTCTGAGGTGGGAGAGCCAACTTCAGGACACTGGTCCACAAGAGACCTCCCAGCTCCACATAATATCAAACGGCGAAAATCTTCCAGAGATCTCCATCTCAACACCAGCACCCAGCTTCACTCAACGACCAGCAAGCTACAGTGCTGGACACCCTATGCCAAACAACTAGCAAGACAGGAACACAACCCCACCCATTAGCAGAGAGGCTGCCTAAAATCATAAAAAGTCCGCAGACACCCCAAAACACACCACCAGACGTGGACCTGCCCACCAGAAAGACAAGATCCAGCCTCATCCACCAGAACACAGGCACTAGTCCCCTCCACCAGGAAGCCTACACAACCCAATAAACCAACCTTAGCCACTGGGGACAGACACCAAAAACAACGGGAACTACGAATCTGCAGCCTGCAAAAAGGAGACCCCAAACACAGTAACATAAGCAAAATGAGAAGACAGAAAAACACACAGCAGGAGAAGGAGCAAGATAAAAACCCACCAGACCTAACAAATGAAGAGGTAATAGGCAGTCTACCTGAAAAAGAATTCAGAATAATGATAGTAAAGATGATCAAAGATTCTATTTCCCAGATCCAAAATCTTGGAAATAGAATAGACAAAATGCAAGAAACAGTTAAAAAGGACCTAGAAGAACTAAAGAGGAATCAAGCATCGATTAAAAACATAATACATGAAATAAAAAATACTCTAGATGGGATCAATAGCAGAATAACTGAGGCAGAAGAACGGATAAGTGAGGTGGAAGATAAAATAGTGGAAATAACTGATGCAGAGCAAAATAAAGAAAAAAGAATGAAAAGAACAGAGGACAGTCTCAGAGACCTCTGGGACAAGATTAAATGCACCAACATTCTAATTATAGGGGTTCCAGAAGAAGAAGAGAAAAAGAAAGGGACTGAGAAAATATTTGAAGAGATTATAGTTGAAAACTTCCCTAATATGGGAAAGGAAATAGTTAATCAAGTCCGGGAGGCACAGAGAGTCCCATACAGAATAAATCCAAGGAGAAATACGCCAAGACACATATTAATCAAACTGTCAAAAATTAAACACAAAGAAATCATATTAAAAGCAGCAAGGCAAAAACCAAATAAAACACAAGGGAATCCCCATCAGGTTAACAGCTGATCTCTCAGCAGAAACTCTACAAGCCAGAAGGGAGTGGCAGGACATAATTAAAGTGATGAAGGAGAAAAACCTGCAACCATGATTACTCTACTTAGCAAGGATCTCATTCAGGTTTGATGGAGAAATTAAAACCTTTACAGACAAGCAAAAGCTGAGAGAGTTCAGCACCACCAAACCGGCTTTACAACAAATGCTAAAGGAACTTCTCTAGGCAAGAAGCACAAGAGAAGGAAAAGACCTACAATAACAAACCCAAAACAATTAAGAAAATGGGAATAGGAACATACATATGGATAATTACCTTAAAGGTAAATGGACTAAATGCTCCCACCAAAAGACACAGATTGGCTGAATGGATACAAAAACAAGACCCATATATATGCTGTCTACAAGAGACCCACTTCAGACCTAGAGACACATACAGACTGAAAGTAAGGGGAAGGAAAAAAAAGATATTCCATGCAAATGGAAACCAAAAGAAAGCTGGAGTAACAATTCTCATATTAGACAAAATAGACTTTAAAATAAAGACTATTAGAAGAGACAAAGAAGGACACTACATAATGACCAAGGGATTGATCCAAGAAGAAGATATAACAATTGTAAATATTTATGCATCCAACATAGGAGCACCTCAATACATAAGGCAAATACTAACAGCCATAAAAGGAGAAATCGACAGTAACACAATCATACTAGGGGAACTTTAACACCCCACTTTCACCAATGGACAGATCATCCAAAATGAAAATAAATAAGGAAACACAAGCTTTAAATGATACATTAAACAAGATGGACTTAATTGGTATTTATAGGACATTCCGTCCAAAAACAACAGAATACACATTTTTCTCAAGTGCTCATGGAACATTCTCCAGGATAGATCATATCTTGGGTCACAAATCAAGCCTCGGTAAATTTAAGAAAATTGAAATTGTATCAAGTATCTTTTCTGACCACAATGCTATGAGACTAGATATCAATTACAGGAAAAGAGCTGTAGAAAATACAAACACATGGAGGATAAACAATACACTACTTAATAACGAAGTGATCACTGAAGAAATCAAAAAGGAAATTAAAAAATACCTAGAAACAAATAACAATGGAGACACGACGACCCAAAACCTATGGGATGCAGCAAAAGCAGTTCTAAGAGGGAAGTTTATAGCAATACAATCCTACCTTAAGAAACAGGAAACATCTCGAATAAACAACCTAACCTTGAACCTAAAGCAATTAGAGAAAGAAGAACAAAAACATCCCAAAGTCAGCAGAAGGAAAGAAATCATAAAAATCAGATCGGAAATAAATGAAAAAAATGAAGGAAATGATAGCAAAGATCAATAAAACTAGAAGCTGGTTCTTTGAGAAGATAAACAAAATTGATAAACCATTAGCCAGACTAATCAAGACAAAAAAGGAGGAGACTCAAATCAATAGAATTAGAAATGAAAAAGGAGAAGTAACAACTGACACTGCAGAAATACAAAGGATCATGAGAGATTATTACAAGCAACTCTATGCCAATAAAATGGACAACCTGGAAGGAATGGACAAATTTTTAGAAATGCACAACCTGCCAAGACTGAATCAGGAAGAAATAGAAAATATGAACAGACCAATCACAAGCACTGAAATTGAAACTGTGATAAAAAATCTTCCAACAAACAAAAGCCCAGGACCAGATGGCTTCACAGGCAAATTCTATCAAGCATTTAGAGAAGAGCTAACACCTATCCTTCTCAAACTCTCCCAAAATATAGCAGAGGGAGGAACACTCCCAAACTCATTCTACGAGGCCACCATCACCTTGATACCAAAACCAGGCAAGGATGTCACAAAGAAAGAAAACTACAGGCCAATATCACTGATGAACATAGATGCAAAAATCCTCAACAAAATACTAGCAAACAGAATCCAACAGCACATTAACAGGATCATACACCATGGTCAAGTGGGGTTTATCCCAGGAATGCAAGGATTCTTCAATATACGCAAAGCAATCAACGTGATACACCATATTAACAAATTGAAGGAGAAAAACCATATGATCATCTCAATAGATGCAGAGAAAGCTTTTGACAAAATTAAACACCCATTTATGATAAAAACCCTGCAGAAAGTAGGCATAGAGGGAACTTTCCTCAACATAATAAAGGCCATATATGACAAACCCACAGCCAGCATCGTCCTCAATGGTGAAAAACTGAAACCATTTCCACTAAGATCAGGAACAAGACAAGGTTGCCCACTCTCACCACTCTTATTCAACCTAGTTTTGGAAGTTTTAGCCACAGCAATCAGAGAAGAAAAGGAAATAAAAGGAATCCAAATCAGAAAAGAAGAAGTAAAGCTGTCACTGTTTGCAGATGACATGATACTATACATAGAGAATCCTAAAGATGCTACCAGAAAACTACTAGAGCTAATCAATGAATTTGGTAAAGTAGCAGGATACAAAATTAATGCACAGAAATCTCTGGCATTCCTATATACTAATGATGAAAAATCTGAAAGTGAAATCAAGGAAACACTCCCATTTACCATTGCAACAAAAAGAATAATATATCTAGGAATAAACCTACCTAAGGAGACAAAAGACCTGTATGCAGAAAATTATAAGACACTGATGAAAGAAATTAAAGATGATACAAATAGATGGAGAGATGTATCATGTTCTTGGATTGGAAGAATCAACATTGTGAAAATGACTCTACTACCCAAAGCAATCTACAGATTCAATGCAATCCCTATCAAATACCACTGGCATTTTTCACAGAACTAGAACAAAAAATTTCAAAATTTGTTTGCAAAAACAGAAGACCCCGAATAGCCAAAGCAATCTTGAGAATGAAAAATGGAGCTGGAGGAATCAGGCTCCCTGACTTCAGACTATACTACAAAGCTACAGTAATCAACACAGTATGGTAGTGGCACAAAAACAGAAAGATAGATCAATGGAACAGGATAGAAAGCCCAGAGATAAACCCATTCACATACGGTCACCTTATCTTTGATAAAGGAGGCAGGAATGTACAGTGGAGAAAGGACAGTCTCTTCAATAAGTGGTGCTGGGAAAACTGGACAGGGACATGTAGAAGTATGAGATTAGATCACTCCCTAACACCATACACAAAAATAAGCTCAAAATGGATTAAAGACCTAAATGTAAGGCCAGACACTATCAAACTCTTAGAGGAAAACATAGGCAGAACACTCTATGACTTAAATCACAGCAAGATCCTTTTTGACCCACCTCCTAGAGAAATGCAAATCAAAACTACAATGAGATATCATCTCACACCAGTCAGAATGGCCATCATCAAAAAATCTACAAACAATAAATGCTGGAGAGGGTGTGGAAAAAAGGGAACACTCTTGCACTGCTCGTGGGAATGTGAATTGGTACAGCCACTATGGAGAATGGTATGGAGGTTCCTTAAAAAGCTACAAACAGAACTACCATATGACCCAGGAATCCCACAACTGGGCATATACCCTGAGAAAACCATAATTCAAAAAGAGTCATATACTAAAATGTTCATAGCAGCCCTATTTACAATAGCCTGGAGATGGAAACAACCTAAGTGTCCATCATCGGATGAATGGATAAAGAAGATGTGGCACATATATACAATGGAATATTACTCAGCCATAAAAAGAAAGAAAATTGAGCTATTTGTAATGAGGTGGATGGACCTAGAGTCTGTCATACAGAGTGAAGTAAGTCAGAAAGAGAAAGACAAATACTGTATGCTGACACATATATATGGAATTTAAGAAAAAAATGTCATGAAGAACATAGGGGTAAGACAGGAATAAAGACACAGATCTACTAGAGAATGGACTTGAGGATATGGGGAGGGGGGAGGGTAAGCTGTGACAAAGCGAAAGAGCGTCATGGACATATATACAGTACCAAATGTAAGGTAGATAGGTAGTGGGAAGCAGCCACATAGCACAGGGAGATCAGCTCGGTGCTTTGTGACCACCTGGACGGGTTGGATAGGGAGGGCGGGAGGGAGACGCAAAAGGGAGGGGATATGGAAACATATGTATATGTATAACTGATTAAATTTGTTAAATAAATTTTAAAAAAGTAAAAAAAAAGAAATTTGCAATTTAGTGCTAGCTTATTTATTACTTGCTATTAAATTTCTTCTGTATTCATAATCAATATGAGGACAATCTTACCCTGCCAAGCCAGCAAGTACACTTGTGTATGATTATGAATCTTATCAAACCATTGAGCATTATAGTTAGAAGCTGAAATTCTGATGTAAGACTTTATACTTGTAAATTTTGGATTTACCGCTTAATAACTTTGCCATACTGATCAAGCTACCTACCTTCTCTCTGCCACAAGCTAACAATCCTTAAAATAATAATAACTACATTATAGGGTATGGTGAGGATTACATAGGTGACTATATGTAAAGAAGAATTTACAATAATGTCAACAATAAATTTAGCTTTGATCACTTGAAAACACTTTAGACAGAAAAGTAAATATTATGCATGAGAAACTAGTTAAACAGTTATTTCAACAAAAATGTATTTTCCTCTTACTTTAATCTTAAACAGGAACACAGAATTTGGTCAAAAAATGTGTCCATTTGAAAAAAAAATCCTGTAAACTTGACTCATATTGGTAAAAGCCTGGAAATGTAACCATAATCCCTGAGAATATGATCAAACTTCAGAATTTCCAAGTATTCTCATAAAATTGTCTGTTTCACTGCATTACTATTGACAGAATATATGATTTTTCATTTTTTATTTTCCAGGCTAAATTTTTAATCTTTTTATTGAGATATAATTTACACACCATACAATTCAAATATTTTAAATGTGCAGTTTAGTTTTTCTTAGTTTATTCACAGAATTATGCAACTACTATCAACATCAATTCAGAACATTTTCATCTCCAAGAAAGAAACCTTGTACCCTTTGGCAGTCACCTCTATCTCTCCCCAACTTCCCCTCCAGCCCTAAGTTACTGCTAATCTACTTTCTGAGTCTATAGTTGTAAGCTATTTTATCTAAAATAATAGCTAATTTTTTTAAAAAGGAATATTTAAAATGAAAGGGTTAAACATTGCAAAAACCTGGAAAGAGTGAAATCTCACTAAAATCTAGCTTTTGTTCATTTTGAAAAATTATATACATTCTTCTAATAAAGCACTGTATTAAATTCAGAAAGGTCAAGGTTAGAATTCTGGGTACATCTGAATAAAACTGGGACAGGTTACATCACAACCATATTAAAGCAATAATTCAGTTTTGGCATTGGGCATGATTTACCATGTCGCATTCTTTTAAAATGCAAATAGGGTTGCTTCACTTTCCATTTGGAGAATATTAAGAGAGCAGTTGGATTTAGACAAAAAAATGCACACAGCAGTGTAAGTGACATGAAAGCATAATCCATCTTAAAAATATTTCAGAAAGACCAGTAACTTTCCCAGTGTGTGGCAGTCTAATATTCAGTCTTTTTGGAGGCTACATATGACAAGACAACTTTGATTAATTTTATCTAATTTCAAACTGTACAATAATTTTCTTTTAATTTTGATTCTCTGAAGAATCAGTGACCTCCAATATTACATGTGTAGATATATTTCATTATTACTTGAAAGTCTGATTATTGCTTTACTTTTTAAAGAATTCAGAGGCATCTACATGCAACTATTAACACACTTCTATACATTTATATTTTGGTGTATTCGAATGATATAATAATGAATTAATAATATCTTTAATCACCTTAGCATGTATATGCCATTCTATTATTTCAATAATACAAAATCTCTATTGATTTACTGAACACAGCTTTATTGCAGTATGACTGACAAATAAAATTGTATGTATTTTGGGTGGACAACATGATAATTTGATATATGTATACACTGTAAAGTGGTGACTACAGTAAAACTAATTAACATATCCATCATTTCACATAGTTACCTTTTTAGGTATGTATATGTGGTGAGGATTCTTAAGATCTACTGTCTTAACAAATTTTAAGTATACATCATTTTTAATATGGTCACTGTGCTGTACATTAGATCTCCAGAACTTATTCATCTTATAACTGAAAGTTTGTACCTTTTGACCAGTATCTCCCCATTTTCCCCATCCCCCAGTAACCACTCTTCTACTGTTTCTATGAGTTCAATTATTTTAGATTCCACATACAAATGAGATGATCCGGTATTTCTCTTACTGTGTCTTGCTTATTTCACTTGGTATAATGTCCTCCAGGTTCATCTATGTTGTTGCACATAGCAGGAATTCCTTCTCTTTCAAAGCTGAATTTTATTATCTATATCTATATATCACCTAAATTTTGTGCATTTATCCATCAATGGACACTTAGTTGTTTCCATACTTGGCTATTGCAAATCATGCTGCAATAAACACGGGAGTGCAGATACCTCTTCAAGTTAAGGATTTAATTTCCTCTGGATATATGCAGAAGTGGGATTGCTGGGCCATATGGTAGTTCTATTTCTTAATTTTTTGAGAAAAGTCCATAATGTTTTCCATAATGGCTGTAACAATTTACATTCTACCCACGGTGCACAAAGCGTCCCTTTTTTCTACATCTTTACCAACACTTGTTCACTTTTAGCTTTTTAATGATAGCCATCCTAATTGGTGTAAGGTAATATCTCATTTTGATTTTGATTTGCATTTTCCTGATGATTAGTGATTGATATAGAAATTTATATAGATATCTATATTTTATGTATTCAAATTATGTAATAGTGCATTGATTACATATTTATATATTTATAATTATATATTTATATAATCATCTGAGCATCATTCTAATAATACAATTCCTGTTCTTTTATATAACATGGCTCATTAGACTACAGCAGTTCCTAATAGTGCCTTATCCCTAAAATAGTCAATCAGTTTGATGTTAGTTAGGCCCTAAAAAGGGTAAATGCTGTAAGTGTATAAAAAAAATACAGCTTTTGGATTAATCATGTCCTGGTGTTTGGAAGGAATCTGTTATTGTTTTAAAAAAAGTAAAAACACATTTAAATCAATCTATAAAGGCACTAAATGCTAACTGGTAAGGGAAAAAATTTGCAAAACAATAAAAATGCCTCACTTTTCCATGTCAAACTAATATACTGTAAGTAGCTTATTTGTGCAAAAATGTAGCACTTCAATATGTGGAAGAGTACAAAACGTAACACTTTTGTAATTGTAAAACAATTGGAAGGTATTGTTTTATAGTAAAATATCTGAAAAACAATTTTTTCTAGTGACATACTCTGGAAGGAAGTGGCACTGAAGAAAATAATGACTGAATAACACAATTCAGAAATAAATGGGGCTTCCCTGGTGGCGCAGTGGCTAAGAGTCCGCCTGCCGATGCAGGGGACACACGGGTTCGTGCCCCAGTCCGGGAAGATCCCACATGCCGCGGAGCCGCTGGGCCCGTGAGCCTTGGCCGCTGAGCCTGCGCGTTCAGAGCCTGTGCTCCGCAATAGGAGAGGCCACAACAGTGAGAGGCCCGTGTATCACAAAAAAAAAAAAAAAAAAAAAAAAAAAAAGAAATAAATGGAATGTGGCATGTGACCATAAACTGATTCTTGACTCTGCTATTATTTACCTATATGGCTTTGGGAAAGTCATCACTTTTTATAGAATTTTCCATTATTCATTTGAAAACTGGGGAGTCTACACTCTTCGATTTCTAATAACTTACACTGACAGATCAATCTAAAGGATTATAAATAAACACTCATCTTGTCTTTCATTTGATCCTTACTACGATTAACTGAAGTAGGCAGAGCAGTACGTACTTTTACTGTCTTGAAGATATGAAATCTGAGCCCACGTCCTTAAGTTGTTTGTTCATGCTTGTAAGACCTAGTAAAGAACAAGGTCTACTGATGCTTCGGTTACTGCTTTCCGCTGCATGTTCAACTTACCCCTGATCATCATTACACACTATACACCTTATACATGATTCTTATTTGAGGAACTGTAAAGAACTGGAAAATTCCATTTATAACGCAATTGAAAAGATCCTCATTGAGCTGCTGCTGAATATATTCCTATGACATTAGTTGAAATTTATTTGGAAAAAAAATATTTCTTCCAAGAGTGGTGATCTGTATAAAATCCCCTTGCTTGGGTATTAGCTATTTTCATACCAACCAGATAACTACATCCTTCATAATTTGTGTGACTTATTTAATCACCCTGTATATCAGTCTTCATTGATATAGATATATATTAACCGATGTTTTGATTGTGTTTTCACTTACCCTAAGGGAGTATCCCATATTTTGTAAGCTGAAATTTGTAAAAAGCTTACTATTATACTCTGAGATCACATATCAAATATTGATGACATGCTAGGAAGAGCACTAAAGTTGGAATAAGAAGTTTAAGATTATGTCCTTTCTCTCCCACAAGCCAGTTTTATGTCTTTGAGGCTCTATTTCCTCATTCTGTAAATATGGAAGTTGGATACATTTGCCTTTAACATCCCTTCTAGCTCCACAAGTCTATGATATTTTGAAAATAATCATTGTGGGAAAAATATAAGGGTATTTTTCAAGCACTCAGTTTGTAAATCATAGCAGTCTCGAGGATACATGTTAAACTACCTGTAATTTAAGTCTAGCATTTATGCCCTGAGTTTTCATGATTTTTTGTGCCTTTTAAAAATTTATTTATTTATTCCTTGAACTGAAGGGGGAAAAATGAGAAGTTAAAGAAATTAAAGACAAAAGGATTTACTTTATAAACAGAATAGATATCAATCAGGTAGAAAATGCTTTTTAACGAAGAACGCTTATCTTCTTCACGAATCATATAGTTATAAACACAACACAAAGGAAGAGTTATTATGTTATACTAATTAGTTAAATACCTGCCTCATATCATTATTTTTCACATTCTTCTTTTTTCACGGACATGGGTTCAAAAGGATTATCCCCATTTCTTTTATTCTTTCCTCACTGTTAACAAGGCAAGTTATACATCTTTAGCCTCAAATGATTATTAGAAAACGATTACCTTTATTATGTAAGTTAAATGAACACTATTTTGCCTGCGTGAGTTTATTTTAAGCTGCTGTGTCCCAGCTTAAATATGTATCAATACTTTTTCTCTCTTATTATTATTTTATACAGTTCTATGTTTTCTGAAGTTCTGCCTAGGATTCTGATTTTTTTTCCTGCAATTTTGTCATACTCTTTAAATGTAACTCAGAAGACTGCTGTGAAAGAACAGTTGCATAAGGCTTATCTTCAAGACGAAGAAATGAAGATGTTATTAATGGTATATTACATTAATGTTAGTTAATAATAAGGTTCATTTTACAGACCGAAAGACTTACTTTTTTTTTCAAATTTGTGTTCAGCCCATGCTTTTGAAAAAGAGGGTATTTGATAAAGTGTATAAAAATGCTGATACTGCATTACTTTCACCAAAGCAAAGACCAGGATAATTTTTATTTTATGTCATGGTAGAAGTCAGTCATGAGCTCCTATAGACTATACCAAGTGATAGTACTCCATGCAGATGCTGATGTAGTACGACTAAAAAATGAGTGAAATTTTCTGTGATTCTTTAGCTGAAGGTCCTACAAAAAAAGCAGTGTGAGAACATTTGAAATTCAAGACAACTTTATCGGTAGTATTTTTCCTAACTTGCTTACTTGTCCTTCATTCATCTTCCCCAATGAGAAGGCATGGCTAAGAATTTAAATTCTTTAATTAGACAGTCTGGCTTTCAATCTAGTCTCTGCTATATGCTAGATGTATAACCAGAGTCAAGCTAATTTATCAATCAGTCTGCCCTTCCTCATCTGTAAACAGGAATAATGTCTTATTAGTTTACTGGGAGAGTTAGCTGAAAAAAATGCATATGAATTGCTTTGTACAATGCCTGGACTAAAGTAAGTGCTAAAAAACTTACTGATTATTAATACCATATCACTACTGTTAGCCTTTTATGGGATAATTTGGGCTACAGGTCTGCATATATTCCCTTTAGCCAAAGAATCATATATATATTCTATTATTTGAAGATGCTACTCTTCTGTCAAGATTTTCAGACCTTTAAGAAGAGGAAGAAGCTAGAATATGAGCAACAAGACATAAATTCAGGTAAATTCAAAGTTTGTTTCCTTTAATCTACTTCAGGAATCCTCAGCTGTTCAGGTAGACTATGCGGAATATGCTCAGCTATAAGGAATCTTCTGCTTTGGCAGGAAGTCAGTTTTCAGGGTGCAGGGGGCAGTTCTGTTAAAAAGCTTTTAAGCTGAACCTTTGCAGCAATGAATGGCAGTCGCTCAAAACATTAAGAAAGCTTCCACACCTCCCTTTTCTCCCATGTAATATACTCCTAAATATCATCATTCCTCAACATTTTTTTTCCTGAAATAATATATTTTCAAGATATCATGAAAACAAAATTACCTTTTTTGAATACAACTTAATTTGCCAACAATAGTCTTAAATGATGACACATGGAATAAAATACTCAGGAATAGATCAAAAACTTGATTCCCAAAGTGTGGTCCATGACCAGAATCACTGGCACTACCTGTTGTGGTTGTCAGAAAGCAGAAATTCAGGCCTTAGAACAGATCTACAGAATGAATAGCACTGTTAAACAATATATATTTTTACCCTTTGTCTCCCTTAACAGGCAAACCATAACAAAGATGGTGCTTAATGCTGAACTCTTAGAAACTATATAAAAACATTTCCTCATATTGAAGGAGACAATCTAAAATAGTCTGCACATGAATTATGGGTTTGTCATGCTACTTAAATATCAGGGTTTTAGGGCTTCCCTGGCGGCGCAGTGGTTGAGAGTCCGCCTGCCAATGCACGGTACATGGGTTTGTGCCCCGGTCCGGGAAGATCCCACATGCCATGGAGCAGCTGGGCCCGTGGGCCATGGCTGCTGAGCCTGCGCGTCCAGAGCCTGTGCTCCGAAACGGGAGAGGCCGCAGCAATAAGAGGCCCGCGTACGACACACACACACACACACACACACACACACACACACACACACACACAAAATCAGGGTTTTAACTATTATTCTGAACCCTACTTTATGTTATTTTACTTTGAAAAATTACTGGGTGCCTCATAAAAAATGTTATTTTAACTATATAATTTGTTTCGTTATTTAACATTTTTAATCTACTATGGGTCAGAAAATTGGAGAGAAAGTATAATTAAATAATAAAATAAATTAGCTTTTAACTGGCTAAGGTATTCTCTCAACCACTAAGTTTTATTCATGAATAATATGACATCATTTTGGCTGAGTAAGAATGTATAGTTTCCTTATTCTCTGTGCATGGCTTTTACTCAGAATGAGAAGTCAAATAAACGACACCTAGGGAAATGAGGTTTTAATGAAATAGTAATTATTATCATTTATTGTTGTTACCTTGAGTGATTTAAATAGACTGCCATGTTCTTTTTTTAATCTATATTCTAATAGAAACTGCCATTCTATTTATGATCATCTCTAGATATAATTTTAAAAAACATTAATTCTGACTTTGTTCTGATCTTATTACAAATTAAAAGCTAGAAACACTGGCCCTAGTACAACAATTGAAATAAAGAAATGACTAGTCTCAGTATCAATGCTTTTTTTATTGCCATGAACATAATTTCACCTAGAACATAAAGCTGATTTCCTGCCAGATATAAATTCTCATTATGCCATATATTATATATTTTGTATCACATAATTACCTACTTATGAAAAAACAGAATGCTTATATTAAATCAAATTAAATCATATTAGAAACTAACCAAGTTTTGTTAAGGAGCTTTTCAAAGTACACTTTGAATGATTAAACTATTTTATTAATAAGTAAAAATGACTAAAATGACAACTAGAAGTGTTGTTTAAAATATACTGCCTTGCCAAAATTAAACATGAGCACTCAACTGAATTCCTTCTTTCAGCTCTGCAGCTACTTTGGAAAATCTGAAATAGCAAGTCTTGTGATGGAAACACAAACACCTCTCTGAGACAGAGGTAGACCAGAAAACACTATAGTAGTCATAAAATAATTTCATCTGCTCTCTAACTCAATTATGTTTTTATTTTAACATTGTTGCTATAAAAGTCAGTCCAGAAAGTATTTAGAAAAGTAAACTTAAAACAAGTTTAACTTAAAGCAATTTTTCTTTTAAATTGGAAAATGAGTGGAAATAGTAAAATGTCAGGAAGCAAGGATGTAATACAGACTTGGATCTACCTATTTCATCATCCATTACTCAACAGCATTTTGCATTATGCTGAATAATGAGCTGAAATAAAGATGTGATGACACAGCATAATGTAGGAGCCAGATAAACTGTAGAAACTCTCTCAGATTTTATTATGTAGTTACATGTAAATGGCAATGTATTTTCAGTATTTTTCAGCTGAAAATATACAAGTATCTATATGTGCAAATGTCCAAAATATTCTCCAATAAGTTGATTGAGTTAATTCATATCACTCTAGATTTAAAAAAGCAAATGAAACTTGACATCTGGTTTCTAGTTCTGCATGTAAGGAACTAGGAAATCACCACTTCCTGCAAGAGCAAGAGGGAAAAAAATAACTTACCTATATAGGAACAACAAAAAAAATTACATTGACTTCTCAGAAGTAATGCAAGCTAGAAGACAGTAGAGTGAATATATAAAATGTTGAGAGAGAAAAAAGAAAAACATTAACCTAGAATTCTGAACACTGCAAAATTATTCTTCAAAAGTGAAGGAGAATTAAAGACTTTGTCAGACAAACAAAAATTGAAGGAATTTGTTGCCAGTAAACCTGCCTTGCACAAAACATTAAAAGACGTTCCTTAAAGAGAAGAAAAATAATGTAGGTCAGGAATTTGGATCTGCATAAAGTAGGGAAGAACACAGAAGAAGGAATAAGTAAAGGTAAAATAACTTTTTTTATTCTTAATTGATCCAATAGATAAGTTTGTCCAAAATATAACAATAGCTATGTGTATTTGATTATGTATGATTATATATAATACTTATTTATGAATGAAATGAATAACAGAATGACAGCAATGACATAAGAGATGGGAGGGAGGAATTAGGATTATTTTATTATTGTAAGGTACTCATACTACCCATGAGATGGCATAGAGTTATTTGAAAGTAGACATGGATTAGCTACAAATTTATATTGCAAACTCTAGGGAAACCACAAAATAAGTCAAAAAAAGAAAGTATAACTGATATGCTTAGAAAGGAAAGAAACAGAGTAATATAAGATGCTTCTTAAAACGACAAAAAGCATTTTCTTTGGATAAATACCCAGGAGTGGAATTGCTGAATCACATGATAGTTCTATTTCATGTTTTTAGAAGCCTCTACAATGCTTTCTAAAGTGGCTGTATCAATTTACAGTTCCAACAACAGTGCATTAAAGTTTCCTTTTCACCACATGCTCACCAGCATTTATTTGTTTTCTTTTTGATAATAACCATTCTGACAGATGTGAGGTGATATTGTGATTTTTGATAATAGTGATGCTGAGCACCTTTTCATGTGCCTCTTGGCCATCTGCATGTCTTCTTTGGAAAAATCCCTCTTTAGGTCCTCTGCTCAAATTTTAATTGTATTGTCTTTTTTTGTGTGTGTGATATTGAATTGTATGAGTTCCTCATATCTTTTGGATATTAACCACTCACTGGATGTAACATACAGCACAGGGAATATAGTCAATATTTTATAATAACTCTGTATGAAGATTAATGTATAAAAACATTGAATTACTATGTTCTGCACCTGAAACTAATGTAATATTGTAAGTCAACTAAACTTCAATAAAAATAAATAAATAAATAATACAATTTTAAAACACACAGAAGGCAGAAATGAGTGGGAGACAAAAATGGCAACAAACAGCAAGGGCAACAAATAGAAAACAGTAACGGACATAATAAATGTCAATCCAACTATATCAATAATCATTTGAATGCCAACAGTCTAAATGTACCAATTAAAAGCCAGATATTGTCACAGTGGATCAAAAAACAAGACCCAACTATATGTATCTATGACAAGCTCACTTTAAATAAATTTTAAAAATGCATGTATATTAAAGTGAATAAGGGAAAACATGAAATTGGGAGTTTGGGATTGACATGTACACACTACTCTATTTAAAATAGATAACCAACAAGGACCTACTGTATAGCACAGGGAACTCTGCTCAATATTCTGTAGTAACCTAAATGGAAAAAGATTTTGAAAAAGAACAGATATATGTATATGTATGACTGAACCATCACTTTGCTGTACTCTTGAACCTAACACAACATTGCAAACAAACTATAGTCCAATATAAAATAAAAAAAATTTTAAAAAGGAAAATATGCCATGCTAATACTAATGAAAAGAAAGCAAAAGTAGCTATATTAATTTCAGACCAAGACTTCAAAACAAGGAAATTTATCAGGGACAAAGAAGTTAATTCTCTAAGAATACATAAAACTATTCTTAACATTTATGCATCTATCAACAAAGTATCAAACTACGTGGGGAGGGATTAAGAGGTGGAGCACAAAGGCGTTTTAGGGCAGTGAAAATACTCTGCATGATACCATAATGATGTATACATGTCATTATGCATTTGTCTAAACCTATACCACCAAGAGGAAACTGTAATGCAAACCGTGGACTTCGAGTGATTACGACATGTCAATGTAGGTTCATCAATTGTAACCAGTGTGCCACTCTAGTGGGAGACCCTGATAATGAGGGAGTCTGTGCATGCATAGAAGCACAGGGCATATGGGAAAACTCCGTACCTTCCATTCAATTTTGCTGTGACCCTAAAACTGCTGTAAAAAAATAAACTATTAACAAATGCAAATGAATACCCATAAGATCTTTTACATTTGATATTAAGAAAATGAAAAATTGTTAATATCCTAGAAAGCATTAATTTTGAAAATGCACTTATGGAGATAATTGTACAGAGAATCCCTAAGTATTTTTGTAGATTTTATTTGAGAAATATTCATGGGTTACTAATCTAACAAATAAAAATGTCACAGAATTGAAAATCATTCAAGGCTACTAATTGATGAATTTGAGTATTCATTATAACTGTTGTGCCCATGCTTTTTCTTTAAGCTTGGATTCTGACTCCATTTCTCTCTTACTATTTAATTCCTATCATTCCAGGCACATCCAAATGACAACCTGCCACAAGAAACCATTTCCTTCCCTGAAGTCTACATTCGTCATCACTTCCCTGAATTCCTGAAAGCCACTTATAGGGCAGCATTTTTATGAGCTATTTTTCATAAAGTAAATGGGTTTATTTGGTCCTAGCAACTGAAGAGTAATTCAAGGAAAAGTAGACATGTGACAAGGAATTTTAAAAGTTAAAATTAAAAGTCAAGGTATTAAATGAAGCTGATGTTCATAAAGGGTTGGGTTGAACTTTCAGGGTTTTGAGCACCTGCGAAAGTAAAAGGCTCCAAGTAAAACACAGAAATATGAGAAAAGGATTTACCAAGAGAAAACAAGTCTGGGAGGGCATGGGGAGGAAGGTCCAATAGGGAGGGGATATAGGTATACATATAGCTGATTCTCTTCATCGTGCAGCAGAAACTAACACAACACTGTAAAGCAATTATACTCCAATAAAAAAAAGAGAGAAAACAAGTCTTTCTCTTATTTTTGATATAAAGAGGAATGCACTTTGCCTAAGAAATTTATTTTGCTCAAGTTGTGAATAAAAAGATAATAATAACAAGAATAGCAACTACTCTTTCCCCAAATCTAAGAAGCTTAAACATAATTCTGGTTCATTTCTTCTTCACTCAGGTCCATGAGCTAGCTTGGAGGTCAGAAGCTAGGGTTTTGGAAACTCCCCCTTAGATCCTCCACATCTGTCATTGTGCAGGGGCACAGACAGCATGGAGAATCATGTGAGAGGTCTTAAAGGACAGATGGGGAGGTGGTGTACGTTATTTCCACTCATATTTTACTTTATTGAGCTAGAACTCAATCACATGGCCTCAGTTAACTCCAAAGTGACTCAGAATGAAGTAGTGCACCCAAAATGAAAATGAGAAACAGATACTGGTGTGTACTAGTTGCAAATGGTGCCATTTCTAACAGTCTGTTATTAATGTGCAGACCACTGTGCACAGTATAAATCCAGGAAGAAAAGTAAGTATAAACTACTACTATGCTGCACAGTGAATGACAAACATGATCTCTGTCAAGCACATGTGTCACTGTAAAGATTAATCTGCAGTTAAACGAATGTGAGATATAATTTCAAATAACACTGCAAATCTGAGGACATTTTATTTGGGTCTGGGAGGGGTGCTTGGGAGCGCGTGCGCATGTGTGTATATTTTAATTGTTTTCCATGATATCATGATTATTTAAATTGAAAAGTTTCATGCTTATCTCTCACTAGCAAACAGAATACGACTTTGCAATTTGAGCTAAAACCCACACTTATGTGTTCTTCAGAAGCCTTCTCATTGTAAAATTTACTGCTGGAACATTAATGTTTCCTACTGCTTCTCAGAATGAAGGGGATTTATGAAAGGGATAAATCCTGTACTCAGATGAGAATGGGGTAGAGGTCATTAAAGGGGAGAGCAAATCATATCTTGGATTTTTGTTCTGTTTTGTTTTTTCAAAAAGGGATGTGGCTCCTGAGGTGAGGAGTGAATCTGAAAATAGAGAAATAAGCTTAGATACTAGGTTATATATTTACAAGCCCCATATAAATAATTTCCCCTCCCTGGATTAAAGAAATTGTCATATTCGGAGTATTAGCTTAACTACATTTCTTCTTCACCCCTAAGTACCATATTATACTGCCACTTATTTACCCTCAGCTCATCTATGAAGGTTGGTAAAGCCCACAAAGACTTTAGAATGATAGTGCAGGGTACAGAAATGTGGCAGGAAATGAAGATGATTTTTGATGCGTCCCATGTGAAGGTGGTAAAGTCTCACTCAGTCCAAGTAGTGACTCCTGGCAAAATGAACTTTGGTCCACAGGACTGGAAATTGCTGAGCAAGGCAAACATTGCTGTTGATTGAATGACATAAAAGTTAAACTTGCACTTCCACAAATAATAACAAAAGGAGACCTCTGAAGAAGCAGTGGCTGGGATTGGGCTACTTGGGAAGAGCACTGTAGTCCTCCAGATGAAAGAATCACTCAGGCTAAAGTTATAGTACAAAGAGACAGAGATATACAAAGCACATTATTAAGGGAAAAATATCTTTGATAATTTCTGTCCATGACTAAGAAGAGTACGTCAAAAAATTATTTTCTATATTTCAGTGGATGATGTTTTCCCTCACTGTGATTGAATATCTTGGATAAAGAACACATTTTATATGCGTGCTGACAGGTACAGTTTTGTTTTGGTTGAGTTCTTCCTTCTCTTTCTTTTTTCCCCTGACTTCATTCTATTGCTATGAAACAGAGGTCTGAAAATTGTGCAAATTGCTTTTGTAAATTTCTTATTACAGCCACTTATAAATCAGTTCAGTTTTCTTATCCTCTATGTTTACCAACAAACTCCCTGAATGTACCAGCACAGCATATGTAATCATAATAAAGAAAATATTACTGTACCCTTATATATTCAAAAGCCTGTTTTTAAAGAAAGGCTGTTTATCCATTTTAAAAAGGAAATGACATGATGTTCCTTTTAAGCAACAAGGTCCCTCAAAAGCATAACTCAGTTGACAAAAGACTGATATGTACCTAACTTTTGGGTAAACATTGTTTAGCAGCAGTGTGAATAAATGCTGTGAAGCCAGCAATACGGGTAAGCTTACTGATAAATCTGCACAATTTTGTTTCAACATTTAGATAAAATTTTCACTTTAAAACTATACTCCCACTAATTTTTTAAGCCCAATATTTCAGTCAACCTTTGGTTCTACGGGCTTGTATTCAATGAGTTATATTTCATGCCTCTAAAGTATTAATTTATATCTGGGGAGATCTCAACACTAGAGAAAAGAAAACTTTAATGACTATTGTTTCAAAGATAGTTCGTAATAGTGTGTGCAGTATTAGCAATTCAGAAGGGGCTTTCAATTTTTTTTTTTTTTAAGTGCATTAAAGGAAAGTGAGTTGAAGGAAACAGGACATCTTGAGCGGTAAGTATACCTGGGAGAGAAGAGCTGTCAACCTAAAATGAAAAACAATAATAATTAAAGCAAAGTAAGAATCAGCAGCATTTGCAGTGTCTCCATGGCATATTCTTGAGGCTGTACTTTGAGAACATGACTACAAGAGATTAATTATTTCTCTGCCTGTAGACATATAACCTACTAAGTCTTACTACTATGATCAGTTATTGTGATCTTCTTTGGGGAAGGCCACTAAATATTGACAGATACTCAGCTCCTTGGGAGGATATTATGTATTTTTGTTCATTTCACATAGAATATCCTAGTACAATTAAGTGTTTTTCTTCAGTACTGTTGGTGTTTCTATGCTAATTAACCACATCAGGAGTCTGGCATTTTTTTTAGTTCAAAAAAGAGAAAAAGTACTTTCTACTTAACTGTCACGTGTCAGGATTAGAATTATCATCAAAGACCTGGAGTCAAGTGAAGCTTATTGGAATATTGAAATACACACATGAATACAAAAAATACAAAAAGATTATTATATGATATCCAATTTATGTAGGAGATGCACTGACGAATAGACTAAAGTAAGAAAAATGTGAAGTCAGATGGGTGATTAATTCTTCTGAATCCAGTTTAAGGGTAAGCTAGAGAATACGTATTAACTGTTTCATGCTTCTCGATAGAGTTAGGTAAACAAAACACTTTGCAATTATTAGCAGCTAAACTAATTGTTCTACACACAGCAAGATGCTTTGTCTCAATTCTTGTGATTAATTCTCAGAGTAAGGTTAGTACACCTTTAAGTCTTCTGTTCTTAGGACTCACAGCAGCCTAAGAATAGGCATTTCCCAACAGTGTAAAGTAGGCCTTATGACCTCTACTTCTCCCTTCTCTTCTATGATCCTATTAGCAGGTTCTGTGCAACAGCCAAAGGCCCGTTAAAAGGCAGAAATGCGATTTTGATCTTTTTAGTTTCTCACTAAATTACAGAATCAGTTCTCTGGTTGTCAGCTGCTGACAATTTTATAACAGTTTATTTTTCAATACATCTCTAAAAAACACCAATTTATGATTTAAGGTCCTCATTTATATCAAGACAGAGTCCTCAGTGGTTAGATGGGTCATTCTGGCAAATATTTGGTTTGCAAGTGACCTTCATCCTTGGAATTTATTTTTTATAACAAGAGAAAAATTAAACATGCTTTAATATACTTTTTTAATTTTTAATAGAGTCAGATACAGTTTTAAAGTATGCAACATCCTTTCCTGAGGGAAGGAACATATCTCTTGAAAAGTAACTTATCTAAGATCTCAAAAAAATAAAAGCTGTGAAGTTGACTATCTCTACTTAAAATGTTATGGTTAACACAAATTTTCTCAATGAGACTCTGGCCTGGGGTGCTATTTTTGAGAATAAACCCTGTTGCATATTCCCTCTCATGTGATGAACTTTGTCATTTTATTTTCTTTTTTGTTAAAAATATATACTCTATTTCCAAAAAAATGTTTGTACATATCATACATGTATGATATGTATACCATATATGATAGATACACATATACATTGACTTGGTATGTAAAAATAAACTTTATATTTTGTAATTCTATCACATGTAGTCCATTATACTCATAATCTTTTTCTAAAATACACATTAATACAAATGAAATCTCAGAAATCTTTATTTGTGTATCAATGATAAGATATTCTTCATTAATATTTAGCTTGGTGTTAAAATTACTGAGCAGGCCCATGTAGAATATCCTATTCATATAGGGAATAAGAAGTATGTGATTACCTTTGAATTCAACCAGTGTTTATTGCATATCAGTTATACTCAGGCACTGCCAAAGGGTCTTGTCTTTAAAGGGCTATTATTTGGTGCCTGAGGGGCATCCAATAAAGTGGGTGAGACAACATTATTTAATATTTTTTAAGAAAGGATAATATCATTAAATCGTGGTAAATATTATGTTGTGCATACATTCAAGGTACTTCAAGATAATTTAAAAGGATAATTATTCTAGCCATTATTGTTCAGGAAAGATTTTGTGGTGAAAATAACAGTTGACCATTATTAGAAAAGGCTGAGGGGAATTAACCACATGAGACAGGGAAAAGATTTTTTTCAAAGGAGCACTGTGAATAAATCATGAATCTATCATGGTATGTGCTGGAAACTACTGTTTAAAGTATAGGATATGAGGCAGCAGATGCTGAGTTGGAAGCAGTCTGCAGTCACTTCATTAAGGGTTTTTACACCAGACAACAGAAATTAAACATTTCCTTTTAGTAGTCGCAGAGCAATTGAGAATTTTTAAACAAGGGAGTAAATAACACAGCTGTATTTTATTTGAGAAGGGTGAATCTTATTGAAACCATTTTAAAAATGACAAGACTGGACAAAGGGAGACCATTTAAGAATTAGAAAGATTCAGATGATAGATAAATAGGGGGCTGAACTAAGTGGTCGTATAAATAGAGATACAATATTGGAGTGTAATGAAGCCAGATTCAGAAATAAGATTCTACAAGACTTGGTAAAAAATCAAATGAGGGTGAATAAAAAAGAGAGGAATTTGATTATTAGGCTTCTGATATTCATAACTGGATACTTGGTGGATGCCCAGGGCTATATGGAGGCTGAGGAGGAAAGAATAGGAGTAATAATTTTATAGAAAAGAAGCTGAATTCAGATTCAAACAATTAGCATTTTAAGTGAAAATGGGACATTGAGCATTTAAATGCAAGTCTTCAGTTTTAGTTTTAGATTGGAGCATATGCATTCAACTGAATGTCTGAGCTTCAAGAATTGAGATGTCCGCATGCTAAAATAAATAAATTATACTGTCATTTTAAATTATTCTGCATAATTATTTCTTAAAAGAAGTGTTTATTTACCTTTACATTTTTTTTGTAGTTTTTCTGATAAGTTGAAAATAAGTCAATGACCACCTATACTAAATTTAACTAATGAATGCTTTCCTTTAAGACTTCCTTTTCCCTTCTCTTCCTTAGTGCCAGCAAATAATTTTTATTGTTGATTTTACTCATAAAACTAAGTGATTAGACAATCTCTGAGTTATTACAGGTATCTATCTTTTCTATCATGTTTTGAAAAATCGTTCTAGTAAATCAAATATTATAGTAAATTGAACAAAATTTGCCATAAACCAATTGGATTATTACATTCAAAAAATTAGATATAGCATAGTTTTACTAAGTATTTATATTGAATATAAGTTTTCCTAAAGGAGTAACTTAATATTATGATATGCTACAGTGATAATGCTTAGTATCAGGTCTCTAATACTGATCAGTCATTGTTAACAAATATATGTTTTTAACCTTACATTCCATCCATTTCAATTATAGTCACTGATGAACTTAGAGAATTCAAAGATGAGTGAGCTGTTATTGGAGAGGCAGTATAAACATGTATAAAGAACACAGCCTTTGGAGCTGAACTACTGGATTCAAATCCCCAAATCTGCCATTCACTGGCTTTGTGACTTCAGACAAGTTATTTAGCTCTTTGTCTCATTTTTCTCTGCTGCCTCAACTTGGCACATAGTATCTGTAATGTAAAGATTTCATAAACATCTAAAAGAGCTAACAATCTGATAGAGACAATGGAGCAACAACAAAATTATATACAACTAACAAACTACAAAAAAAGTCTTACAGATCAAGAAAGATTATTAAATACATAGAAAAAGGGGGGTTCAAAATTGTGTCATGCTTTCTGCCTAAAAACTTAAGCATAACAGACATGGTGATGCATAATGGATATCAAGACAGGTTTAACTTGGTTTTTAGCAGTGGCACCTAAATACTGTCATATATTGGACAAATTAATCACTATTTTCTCATTTGTAAAGTGGGAATAACATCAGCTCTACTTAATAATTTAATAATATTTATATATTCATATAAATTTATTTATACTTATATATAAATACTATGAAACATAATTTACTGATAATAAAGCTTATATATTCTCTCATTTAATTACTGAGTAAAATGAGTTACTATATAGTGGAATATACAGCTGAACAAAGAGGGATATAGAAGGGTTATAAATTACTTTCTCGGGATCATACTCTCTTTTGAAATTTATTTATTTTTTTATACAGCAGGTTCTTATTAGTTATCCATTTTATACATATTAGTGTATATATGTCAATCCCAATCTCCCAATTCATCACACCAACATCGGGGTCATACTCTCTTAAATGGCATATGTGAAGGTCAATCTTGCTTTCTGAATACACATTCAAAGTTCTTCCTATTACCCTATGCACTGAAGGTCTGTCCCAAATGATATCTTCATAAGAAACTGTTTATAAACTGTAAAATACTGTAACACAGGTGGTGTAATTTTAGGTATACCTTTAGGGATGAATAGGATTTTAACAGAGCAGTTAGATAAATTACTCTGATATAGAAAACAAGAGGAAATAAACAGTGAGGTGTCTTATAATATATCCCAGGAAAAACTAATTTAGTTTGGTTGAAGACAGCATATTATAGATTTGACCTAGATTAGAAGGTTATAAAATAATATTTGATCTGGGAACATTCATTCATGTCCCACTCTTTCCCTTGAAGTCCTCAAAACAAATATATGTGCTGAATGATTCATGGAAAGGGGAAGGAAAGTAATAATTTTCTTCTTTTTCTTTAAGGAATTAGACACAAGGCTCAATACAGAACTGTGGTAGGTTGAGATGGACCATGCTGAGCCACTTCTCATCTACCCTCCTAATCCCCAACTCAGATCAGGCTGTCCAACTCAACACACATTTCACAGGATAGAGTCATCAAGAAATAATTTGGCCCCTTGCCAAACAGTCTCTGAGTATGCTTAGCATGTCTGGGGGTAGTGTTCAAATGAACTGTCTACATTACAGATTTACCTAGCTTATCAAAAGAGAAAAAAAAAAACAAACATGACTACAACTGTTGTATCATTTGAAATTTTACTTACGTAACCAAGTCAGTTTCCAAGATGACTAAAAAAGTATAGTTATTATTGGAGTGATTCAAATAGAAGAAATATTTTAAAATGGATAATAACTTTAAAGGGAAGAGTGCAAAGGGAATACACTGTAAAACTAAATTGGGGAGAAGGAAGAAGAACACACAGCACACACATAGGGAGATATAGGAAGACGTAGTTTTAACTCAACTTTGAGGACATTAATAATAATTGACTTCAAGCCACCAACTCTGCTACCAAGAGACTGAAAGAAATGTATCTACAGAGAACAAGACTGGACAAAAGCTCGCTTTTGCTTACTGTGATAACTTAGCCTTAAAAAACACATCAATTGTCTTGTGGTTTGGGTTCAATAATGTGGAAGTCTTAATTTGCCCTTGAATGCCAGACTAAAGGTCTAGTACAGAAAACATTTGAATAGCACCTTTCTTAGTTCCTTTCTAGCCCTTACCCACCTACTATTCTGATGGCGATAAATGATCAGTTCAAGGAAAACAAACAGCCCAGGGAAAGTTAGCCTTTGTGATGCCTGGAAGAAGTGGGAGCCTAATCTGACCCCTTTCCAGTGCAAGTAGCCTCTAGCCTATACAAAAAGTGCTTTGACAGAGAAGGGCCATCTCCAGTCTCAGAAAAACCTCTTTATTCATCACTGCGATATTCCATGGCCTTGTTGCTGAGCTACTCTTGGAGGAAAAGTAGATATTATATGCTTTCTGGTTCCTTCTAGAGCCTAACATTGGAAGAGGTAATACTGCTTCCACCTAGAAATGGAATTGCAAGTATTTAATTCTCCACCCTCAAAATCCCCACGGCAACATTTGAAGAATATAAACATAAGGTACAATTCTGCATCAATTTTGGAGAAAAATAAAGGTGAATCAACAAGACTCAGTTGACGAGAAACTGAAATTATATGACAAGTTTAGAAGAGAGTAAAGTAAATAAAATGTGCCAAGATATTTTGTTAATAGGGCTTTCTCTGCTACCATTCTCTTTGCCTAGAATATTTTCTCTTTCATCCCTTTGCAAGCCTGATTCCTTGTTATCCATCAGGACACAGATGAAATCCTGGTAGAGATTCCTGAAACAATCATTTTTAGAACCTCGAGCCCTTCAATAGCATTTCAAATTTAATAAAAACCTAAATAATCTAAGGATTTAAAGCTTTAGTTGTTATTATTTCATATTACATGAATATATATATATATATATATCACTTATTATATCATACTATATTATAATCAGGAACAACCTGATTACAATAAAGCAGTTTGAATTTAGGCATCAAAACTGTGGATGAAATTGAAAAGAGCAGTTATGCTTAGGAATATATTTGTAGAGGACTGCTGAGTTACTTGAGCCTGGCCAGCCTAGCCCCTGAATGTCTGGCCACACTTAACTACATTAAGACCATAACCAAGTAGTCTGAGAGGCCCAATGGCCATCTGTCCAAGACAGCCTTAGATAACAGAGTGTACACTGGGTGGTGCTAAAAACTGTCATAACCCCAAGACACTCAGGAAAGTAAGTTTTCTTCCTGAATGGACAGGTTAACAACCCAGTTTTCTGGAGGATGCAGAGACTATCAAAACAATTTCAATTCCCTTCTCCACTATACCTTGATTAGAGTGATTAAGGACGCTAACAATTTGATTTCTCTTTTTGCTAAGTTTTCTACCTTTCCTCCTTGTATGATCTTGAGAATAATTGGGGCAACAGTAAAGTAAACTTATATTTTATCCATAACTCTTTTGCATGGTTTCTTTATAAAGACTCAGTCATTTGGAGAGGAAAGAAGGGGAACATTCTTTTTTTTTTTTAATTTTTATTGGCATATAGTTGAGTTACAATGTTGTGTTAAGTTTCGGGGGAACATTCTTATTATCCTCATTTCTAGAAACAGAAATTTAATCCATAACGCAAGAAGCTGCCTGATGACTCCCAACTGTCTATTATTTAACACCTTATTCTTGTAATTCTTACACTTTTCCACGGTTTCATCGTACATGTTTGTTGGTTTGATTATACATATTTAATTCTTGTTTGTACACCAGACAGTGAACTTCTTCTATAATCATGTCTTTTTTGTTCTCTATTATATATTCATTTCCTAAAACAGTGCCTGGACTATAGAAGGAGCTAGATAAATATGTATGGAATGAATGAATTAAGGAATAAATAATCACGCTTCAGAAGCATACACTGATGATTTATGATTCAGGGACCAAAAGATGCTGGCAAAAACTAGCTTTAATTTCATTAGATGAGACCATATCTCAGTTCTACTGAGTCTTCCCAGTTATATACATGAAAACAAGCAATTCATGATGTTCATTCCTAGCTGCACTTGCTAAGGACAGCATAATACGGAGAGAGACTGTTGTAACTTTTAATGGCAATATTCGTCCCTGTTAATAAATAGGGCACCGTGGCCTAATTAGCATGTTGCCACAATATACATGAAACAGACAATTACAGACAAAATGTTTGTTTTACTTTTACTCAGGCTGCATCTAGCTTCCTCTCTAAACCATGAAAAAAGTATATCAGTAGCAATATGCAGATTTTCCCTTCACATTTTTTTTTCTGAGCCAGAACAGTTTAAATAAGAGTAACTTATTCCCTGAAAAGCCCCCATGTCAACAATCAAAACTGAATAAACACAGATTTATCTTACTATGAGCAAACACAACGATCACTGAAAAGATAAAAAACTTGGAAGCTCTAAATAAAATAATTGATCTGATAATACTAAGCAAATATTCCTAAGTGGTTTATATATAAAAAAGCAATGGAATAAACACAAAATGTATTTTAATAAGATTTGCAAAGAAAATGCAAGTACAAACCAGAATATGCACTTCGTTGAACATCTACGTAAGTACTGGTCTAGAAAAGTTTCTCTTCCTTATTTAAAAGGGGGAGGGTGAAAATATACTACCATAGACATTAAGATATAAACACAGACTTATTTTCATTAAAGATAATGCTCAATTAAAGCAAAAAAAAGATATGCTATGCCTTGAGTTACAAGAGAAACATATCTCTCACAAATGAAGAGAAATAACTTTAAACAAATATTAGCAATCTGACTCAAAGAATACAACACCCCCAAATGACACAAATGACATTTTTTTCAAGAAACTAACAATCTGAAATTTAATACCTAATTGATTATAGCCATAAATCAATTTAAAAATCATATCAGTCGTTGTACAAAATTTAATTGATAACTTCAAATACTCATCCTTAATTTAAAAAAAAAAGATACATCAAGAGGTCCCAGTGAAAAGAAGAAACAAATATTTTATCTGTAAATATTTTTCTAGGTCCCACTCAAAGAAAATACTCAAATTTCCATGTCCAAAATAATGCATCATGGGATTTGGGTATGTAGATAATTGGTACAGAGAGAGTTATGCTAATGAATCTGTTGCTTGTGATTGAGAGAAATTCCTACTTAGATTGCGATGACTGGCTTTTGTAGGGGTTGCACAGGACCGACCTGCGGAGGAGTAACTAAGTGGCACATTTAAAAATATGGGGAAAGAACACCAACAAAACATCCAAAGAAGGTAGACACAATAAGCTAAAGATAAAAGCTCATATTAACTAAAAAACACATAGAAACAACCAAACCAAAAGTTGCTTTAAACAACCCAGTAAAATTCTTAATGTTTTTATCCTACTGAGAAGAAACAAAGACTTAGCAAAAGAGAGAAATTAGCAATGAAACAGGTGACGTAACCAAACATACACAAAGATTAGCTAGCTAATTCATGACTAATACGTACACGTTCACGCCAACCTAACTTAGATAAAACTGAAAATTTTCCTCAAAAATAAAAAAGACTCAAATAAATGGACCACAATGGCTGCACTGAAACTTGGAGCCCTCATCCAAAGCCCCTTCTCCCCGCCCTAGCGTCCATTTGAACTATCAGGTCAGCAGCCAAGGGTTCCCAGTGAGAGATTTCGGCATCTGGCTGAAGAACAGAAATATTGAGGAAGGTTGGAAGGAATGGGGCACAGCCCCTCGCCCCTCCCCCGCGGCCGCGGCCGCCCAGCGCGAGAGAGACGCGCTCCCTGAGGGAGGAGGGCGAAGTGAGCGTGCCACATCCACCGCGGACCCCGAGCCAGGCCAAGCCCTGTGGCCCGTCAGGAACCCAGGCCCGGACGCACCCCATACCTGTCCCTCCAGTGGCTCCAGGTGGCATCCTTGTCCCCCCGGCTCTCGGCTCTCTCAGCGCCTTTAGGGCCCAAGGCCCCAGGTGGCTTCCACAGCTCCAGGCTCCTGCGTGCTCCCAAGAGCCTAGGCCCTCAGCCCACGCGTCCCCAGAGGTCCCGGGTGGCTCCCTCGGACTCAGGCAACATCCAAGACACCAGGCTCTGGCAAACTGCTGCGATTTCAAACTCTCTCGCGCGTCTTAAAGCAAGAGGCCCCAGGGCAGAGTCCTTGACACCAGGAACTGATGGGCTCCCGCGAATCCAGGCCCCGGCTCACCTCAGTGTCCGCTGGCTCTAGTGGCCTCAGGCGGCTTCTGTTCCTCGGCCTCCGGCTGCTCCCACGTCACCGAGTTCCACAGCTGCAGCAAACCCAGGTCTGCGGCTGCCCGGCGCCTACAGCCTCAGGCGGCTTCCTCAGCACCAAACTCTCGCGAGTTCCGGGAACTGAGGCTCAGCTCACCAGGGCACCTGCCAGCTTCCGCAGCCCCAGGTGGGTGGCTCCTGCTGTCCAGGCTCTCAGGGAGCCCACTAACGCTAGCCCCCAGCTCTCCCGGGGTAGGAGGGGGGGCTAGCTCCAGTAGTGCCAGAAGCTCCTGCGTCACGCCCCGGGCGGCTTCCCAGCACCGAGTTCTCGCGGTTCCCACAAGCCTAGGCTCGGATCCAACGCTGTACTTCAGGGTTCACGCGGCTCCTGGGCCCCAGTGTGAACTCAAGAAGCCAGGCCCACTGCATTATTCCCTGGCACCTGGTTGGCCCCTTTGGAGCCAGAGTCAAGGGCCCAGGCTCATCACAACAGACTCAAGTTCCAGGCCCACCTCCGTGAACCCAAGCTCCAGGCCTGCCCCCTGGAACGGAGCACCAGGCCGGTCCCCAGGTACCAAAAACCAGACCAGACCACTTGCTGGCCCAGGCACCAGGCCTACTTGCCCAAGGACTCCAGCAGCGCGTGGACACCAGCAGAATCTCTGGAGGGCTCAGTGGTGAAGGGATTTGCCTGCTGAAGCCAGTTTGTAAAGACTGGAAGAGGTACCTACATCCTCAAATGTGCAGACACCAATAGAAGAGCACAAGGATCATGATTATCAAGGAAACGTGACACCACTAAAGGAAACTAATAAACACTCCAGTGACTGACCCAAAAGAAAGGGACATCTATGAACTGTCTGACGAAGCATTACGAATAATCCTCTTAAAGAATTCCCCCTTCACTTACTGTATTCATTGATGATGAACAGGGATTCTGATAGATTTGGCGGTGCTGGTTCCGCAAAACTTTCTTGGTATTGTCAGCAGAACTCCCATTTGACCCAGGGAGGAAATGAGCCTTCAGGACCTGCACCTGTTTCTGGATTGAAGATTGGGAAATGCCAGGCCTGGGCTGCCTTTTACCAGCTGTGCTGTTTCTCAAGTTCTCAGGTATGTCCTTAACAAAATCAGTTTACTTTCTTACTGGTTTTAGTGTTCTTTTTTGGCATTCCTTTGTGTTCTTTCCAGGGCTTATAGTTGTATTTAAGTGAGAGGAGCAAAGAGATGAGTCTAAACTATTTTGTCTTCTTTGAGACCTTTCTACTATAGAATGAAAAATATGAAATTCCAACACCTTTTCCATATACTTTTTGCATACACAGCTACTGAGGGGGAAAAAGACATAAAATGTAAACAAAGAGTTACTAAGACTTAGATGACAACAAAAAAGTAATGGTTTTATTTAAAAAACAAGAATATTAGGAAATTAATACAGAGTTTTGTTTCTAATTCCAATTTTTATAAATCTCAGTGAAATTCAAAACACACTCCTCTTTGTTTCTTTTAGAAATGTTTGTGTCAATGATTTGTTATTTTGAAGTGTTCCTTGGCTAATAATATTACTACCACAGGATGTACATTTTCTCTCATTTTAAGAAAATACATTACATTCCCTGCAGAAAGTATAATTAGCTTTTTAAAAAAGAAAATAAAGCTAGATGAAATTTTTTAAATACATTTTTTTCTTAAAAAGTATTTTGAACAACATCTTTTAAATGAAGAAGTGAGTGTCACTAGGTGTAACTATTACTTGGATTCATAGATGTTTGTCTAAAAACTACACAATGGAGTTTAAGAACTATAAGCTGTTTATCATTAAACTGCAAAGATGTGTAAAGGCTTCTAGTTATCTAATTAATCGTGATTACTCATAATTTTTAAGTAATTTTATTTATTTATTTATTTTGTTGAAGTATAGTTGATTTACGTTATATTAGTTTCAGGTGTGCAGCATTATGATTTGGTTTTTTTTTTTAATATACTCCATTAAAAGTTATTGCAAGATAATGGCTCTAATTGCCTGTACTGTACTATATATCCTTGTTGCTTATCTGTTTTATACATAGTAGTTTGTATCTCCTAATCTCATACCCCTAATTTATCCTTCTCCCCTTTGGTAACCACTAGTTTGTTTTCCATATTTGTTTCTGGTTTGCATATGCGTTCATTTGTATTATTTTTTAAGTTCAACATGTAAGTGATATCATACAGTACTTGTCTTTTTCTGACTTATTTCACTAAGTAGAATATTCTCTAGGTCCATCCACATTGTTGCAAATGGCAGAATTTTATTCTTTTTTATAGCTGAGTAATATTCCACTATAGACATAGATATAAATATACACACAGATATAGATATAGATATATAGATATACCACATCTTCTTTATCCATTCTATTCCTCTTTGATGGCACTTGGGTTGCTTCCATATCTTGGCTGTTATAAATAGTACTTCTATTAACATTAAGGTGCATGTATCCTTTCAGATTCGTTTTTTTCATTTTGAGGAACCTCTGTACTGTTTTCCATAGTGGCTGTATCAATTTGCATTCCCACCAACAGTGTACAAGGGTTTCCTTTTTTCCACATCCTTTCCAACATTTGTTACTTGTAGACATTTTGGTGATAGCCATTCTTACAGGTTTTGTTGTTTTGTCTGATTATTCAGGCAAAACTGAGGTTGTCTGATTACTCACAGCTCAGACCACATTCAATTCTTTTTAAGCACTATGGGTACAATATTTTTTCCCCTTGTAATGTCAAACAGAATTTTAGATACCTATAATTCTCATTATTAGCTTTTCGATTATTGTATTTTTGTAAATTCACTGATGTGTACTATTCTACTGATCATTCTAATGTTTGAGAGAAAAAAAAAGTCATATTCAAATAAACACTAAACATAGATTTTTCTAAAAGGTTACAAAACTCAGAAACCTTACCAACTTTCCTTTTTCAGAAAATAATATTTCCTGAGATTTAAACATGTGAAATGATAGGTAAGGGACCTACATTTTCACATATATAAACTCTTTAGAACTTGAATTATGTGGAAACATAACAAACCTATATTCTGCCAATAATCTTAGAATTTTGTATCTAGTAAAAATATATGACTTGATAGGAATGAGTGAACATTTTATTTTCTTTGCTACCTTCATGGTTTTCAGACTTTCTCAGAATGATGCTCAGTTGTGCAAAAAGTCCCTGTCCACTGTGGGATAAACTGTGGGATGCCATTCTAGGAGACATTTCATAAGGCTTCTGTAAGAATTCTCCTATATTGAGCCAAACTTTAAGAGTCTTAGATTTTCCTGGCAGCGGATATAGTGTTAAATCAATCTCTATTTTTGTCACAATGGTCAAACTGAGAAATAACTGTGATTCTTATTTGTTGGCCCTCTTTACTGTATGTGCTAGAAATTTCTTATATGCTTCATAACTAAGATAGAGGGGACACTAAAATATGAAACACATAAAAATAGTCAAAGATCTGAGTTGAGTAGAGTCCTTTTGGGGGAGACCTAGCTTGCCCATCAGCTCTTGCTGTCTAATAGTGCAAAAACTTATATTAGATGTAGTGACTGAGAGATCAAACCCTAATGATGCAACCAGATAATCTCTAAGAAATTCAAATTCACAGAGAGTGCTGACCCAACGTTGCCAAACAATTGAAAACAAGGACAGATGTCCATGCATCCATCATGAGTATTCTAGAGTTTCTGAAATTATTAATAACCACACTAGCTATCTTCTCAGAAAGAGGGAAGTATGATAGGGAAAAGGGAGGAGTGCAATACATTTTCAAAATAATATTTATGAATGAAGACTATGAAAATGGATTTCTATTCCAAATCAAAGAGCTACTGATCTCATATGCCTTTCAGGCTTCTTCCTCTGAGGGAGATGACAGTTCAATCACTTGATATCTTTTTTGCTCCAAATACCATTTGCCAGGAATGTGACTCAGCAAATGTAGTGAGGTCACTGAAAGGTGATACACATTTTTATTTAATGACTCTGAAAGGAGAAGTTGCTTAGTACAGCTTCTAGAAGGCCCAAGCTGTAGTTAAAAACTCTCAAATTTCCTTAGTTGTCTGTAGGAAGAGGGGCTTTTTGTGGACTTTGATCATAGAACTCATAGTATGCAGCATACATGTTATAGCATTGACTACTTGTTGAGGTAGTACCGTGGCAGAATCAGATTAACACAGAGAATGTTTGTAGTAATGCCTTGCATACAGTATACAGAAATGTAAATCCTTATGTTTAATGATACCAACCATTTCTTTGTCTCAGACAAGTAAAAATCAATCAGAGAGAATTATCATAGCAAAAATAAAAACAATAGCAGCTGATCTTTGTTGAGTAAAATATGGACAAAATAAACCCCCAATAAATTTCAGACCTAAGAATTTAAAATCAGTCTATCTGATCCTGGTGCCAATATACTTAAACATTTATTTTGCCTGCAGAACATGCACATTTACTAACTGCTTCCTTCAGAAGTCTGAAGAATACTGCTCCCAACTGATGAGTAGCTATTACAGACTAAGAGAAGAAAATATGGGAATTCAGGAGTCTGTGTTACACATCAATCTGAGAAAGCCAAGACAAGCAGCAACTTCTTATAGTACTTCCTCTGTTTACATTTATTTCAAGGGTAATTCAGGCTGGCTTCTCAGAATATAGAACCACCCAAATCAGTGGGGTTTAAAAACCACAAATTTCTGCTACTGGGAAGGCAGAGAAAAAAAGGACACTTTACTAAAAAAACATAGTAGCAATATTGTGCTTACCATCATACCTGGTACAAATAATTTTTCATCATTTATTTTTTTCCTCTTCTTTACAACAATACAAATTTATTTTGCACACAAACACATCTAGAACGTATTTTCAAATATGTTTATTTTTTGTTAAAATCCTCAGATATTTAAAGTCATAGTAAATTCAAATATAATCAAAATCATGTCAATTAAGTGATGTTTTTGTCTTGACTAAAAAAGTATCATTTTAAATATACAAGAGCAAGTTCATTTAAATGTTTATGAAGATCCAAAATAAGCTGTATTTAGGCCACACGCACAAACACACACATCCCCCACTGAGTTTTTCCAAAGCATTTTAGCTATACTTGCTACTGATACCAGTGAAAAAAATTCACTCATGGCATTTATAAGGACAGCCAAAAAGTATTTCTTATTTCAAACATCATCAATACAGCCACCTCAGCAGTTTCTCCTGAATTCTTTCTAAAATATTGATAAAACTCAGAAATCACTAATATTCATAACAATATCAGAAATTACTTAGGGCATTCTACTTATCTCCAATGTTATGGAATTCATTCCAGTGAGATAGTATGACTGAACTGAACTCATCAGCATCATTGGCTAGAGATGCATGTTTTGTCTCATCAAATGAAGAAAACCCACCAGCATGAAACAAAGTAGAGAGGAATGCACACTGTCTTTATAGGTTAGTGGCAACAGCAGTAGGTTCTAGAGCAACCACAATGTCAAAAACCACAATGTTGAACTAAGTGCTGTTATACCTCCTCTTCCACCATCAGTATTTCCACTTTATTATTTTTTCAGAGATTGAAACACCCACAAATAATAAAAGTGTGGAAAGACTTGCTTTCATATACTTTGGAAATGGAAGTAAAGTGTTGTAGGCAAAGGTGAAGGCAGGGAAAACCCTATTAGTACCATATACTGGGAATTGAGATTTTTCATGTCCTCTCTCCTGAATTATCAGAGAACTAGATGATAAGGGTGTGAGGAAATCCAACATCAGTCCAGAAGAGTTGAAGTGATCAAAAGAACGCTAGACATTAGAAATAGGACTAAGATATTTACATGTCAATCTAGCCTTAGCCTCTCTTTATTTTACATTCTTACAAAACTATTTTTTTACCATTAATTTCAAGCTGAAAAATGGAGTATCTCACACTAAATAACATGGATAAATTTGATACATTAATAGATTTTAATGTTATTACAGCATTTTAAAATAGTTCCTTACAATTTTATATATACCCCCCACCCCATGTCAAATCATATGTGTTGTGAGGGCACGTCCCATGTCTTATACATGCTTTGTGTCTTCAGCAATACCCAGTTAATTGATACATTATGAACATGATGAGACTACGGATTAATTTAGCTCAAAACTCTCTCTTTTCCCATTGCCTTATAGTCTATATAGTTTTTGACACATAGTTGGAGGGGGCTGGTGTTTGATAAATGTTTGCTCAGTGAATATTAACACAAATAATTGTTACTTTATTTTGAAAGTGAGTCATTTTTCAGTAGAGGAATAAATTTCATTTACAAACTCACATAAGATACACTTGTCACAGGTGACTGAAATTTGATAAGAAGTTCTAATAAAGTTAAAAGATAAAAAGATTGTCATTTATAATGAATAAAAAAAGAATAAAGTTAGAATTCCTACTAGGGAAATAGAAATTCTCTATAATTTTCTTCTGTTTTATATTTTAAATTACCTTAACTTTAAAATACTTTGAAGGTAATTCATTACCCTGTTTAATATAATTTAGCAATGAATTTTTTATTTCTAATATTTCCGTAACTCTATTCTACAACAGCATGATTTGAATTCCAAGTGATTTCTAAAATATGAAGTCAACCTTTTTATTCTCTTTTATGTTAGCTTTACTGATATCCTCAAATTACCCAAGTTTATGTGAAAAGTCATATAAAATTGATATATTATTAACATAAAATGATTATTTTAAAGTTTTAATTATATAATATATTGAGTAGTAACCATATAGGATCAGTATATTCTCAGGGCTATTATAATACAATTTAAAATTGAGGTGAAATCATATTATTTATGCCTAATGTACAAGTAAAGAATTTCACAAAGCTAACTAAAAACAGTAAAATTTCATCCTTGAATAATACAGATAATTGTCAAGATTCTCCAATTCAGTCTTGAATGAAGAGACAGCCTAGTAGTTATTTGGCTCTTCCCTCTTTTAAGGGAGAGCACAAAAGTTTACAGTGCTATTTCATATATATAATATCATTTGATTATCATATTAATTTGTGTGATGGACATGCATAGAGGTTACAGTTTTCATTTTACAGCTGACATAGAAACATCACTGGTATAGTAAGAAATAAATTTTGGTTATATTTATATTAATTACAAAAGACTTTAGTATCCACATGTACTTACAGTCAATCAAAGACAGTGAGGTTATGCATTACATTCAATAATAATATTTACATGATGAACAATACAGGTTATGGGTCAATTAAATTCCATTGGACACTGTGCTACTCTATCTATGTGAGACTGGAAGAAGTTATCTTAGCCTAGTTACTAATTTTCAATTCATCTAACCAGATATATGTAGAGTACAGTGCCTTATACATAGTAGGTGATCTACAAGTGTTGTTAGAAAATTGAGTTGATATTCTGAAATGATTTGTATATTCCAAACAATAGAGAGTATTGCATGTCAATTTCCAGAGTCACAAAATGTCATAAATTGGCATTACAATGCATGAAGGAAATTACCTCAAAGACCTTGATGTAAAGATTCATGAAATCATAATAATATGGAAGAAAGAATACAATATCCCCCCACCTTCCATTCTCATCTCAACCATCACCATTTAGCCCTTGATGTAGATATCCCCTTTATTCCAAATACAGGACTGACTACTAACTACACTGTTCAGAGTGGCTTAATAAAATGTGAATGGGTCCGTGTAGGATTAATAGTGTGATAACAATATTGGGTGAGATATCTGTAAGGAAAGTGTTAACCGGTGATCTATGATTCTACCTTTTAGCTTCAGGAGAGTCCTTGATTGAATCACTGAAACACTAATTCAGTGGATTTATAAGAATATATTAGGTCTACGATAAATGTTCTATACCAAAAAAGAACATGTAGTTCATTTCTGATTACTTATTGAAAAAGCAGTAATTAATTAGTTACTGACAATGATATTAATGATAAAGTTAATGATATTATGCTACGCTAAAATATGGGTACTATTCACATAGCTATGAGAAAATATAAAAGGTCAAGGGACCCCAGAATATCTTTTTCCTGAACTGGAAGTGGTCTGCACCCTATAAGCCTTGTAACTTGTGACCTTACCCATCCTATGTACAAAGTGGAGGACATTGGAAGCTGTGCCTGGGAGTCACCAAAACTTTGTTATGCTGTTTCTATTCCTGATGTCACCTATTCTAAATCCTTTTTAAAGTTATATAAACTTATCTGGGATAAAGCCTATTGTGTCTAACACATTTGATCATCAATTTCAACCTAAGATTATTATTGCTGGCAGAGCAGAGTGTTCAATACCTCATCATGCAAGTTATTCTCAATATTATAGTTATCTAGAATATTTCTTTGTCCAAACAAAATATAACAGAGATTTTAGATGTGGGAGGACATATTCTGGTTTATAATTTATAAAAACTGAAACAAGCAAAAATGCCAGTGTATTTGAAACAGTGGTTTCAATGAGCTAGATGTTAGACAGTGAAGTAGAGTACCCCTTAAAAAAATGGGAAACAAGTAAGTTCAGCCCTATGAACACCCAACTTTCTACCTTAGGATTGATTTCAGGTGTTAGTGCAGAGATGGCAACACAGGCAGTCTTGCAAACTCCTGACTGTGGAGACAGAACTGAGAGTCTGGGAAGGCCGAGGTGTTTAAGGTTTTCTGGACAGAGTACTGGAGAAGAGAGAGAGAACACGATATATCTGTAGGAGAGTGTCCTCAAATGTTCAGATAATTACTGATCAGCACATGCATGTGATACAGGCTTAAGAACTACCTGAAAAGTGATAAATAGTGCCTGGTTGTCACACAAATCCAAGCAAAATACTTGTTCCCACTGAATGGAAAGCCTCATGATCTATAGGGCATTGAATAGCACAACAAGTGTCTTACCTTAGTTTTGAGGAACAATTTTACCTAGATTTAGCAATGTTCTGGTACCATCTAACAGATATTAAAAGAAAATCTAAAAGGATGAAACTGTCTCCAACTAATTTAACTGTGTTCCAGAATCAAGCTCAAGAAAATTTATGGTAGTAAAAAAAATCTAGCATCTAAGAAGATAGTCATAATATCTGGAATCAAAAAACCAAAATGAAACAAAAGCAAACAAACAAACAAAAAACAGGTAGGCAAAGAGCAGGATAATACTATCTATAATGGGAAGCAACCAATAGATATCAACCCAGAACTAACTCAGATGTTAGAATTGAGATGACACTAAAAATAGTTACTAAAAATGATTTTATATATTCAAAATATTAAATAACAATATGTACATTATTTAAAAGATGGAAGTAATCTTTTTAGATACTGAAACTACAATTGCTGAGATAAAAATAACTGGAGAGGATTAAGGATAGATCAGTTGTTGTAGAATAAAAGATTGGTAATCTTAAATATATAGCAATACAAAAAATCCAAAATGGAATACAGAGAAGATAGGGTCAAAAACAAAAACAAACAAGCAAACAAAAATAGATAATAAGCTGTGGGGAAACTTCAAGGGTCCAATACACTTGCAGCTGGAAACCCTGAAGTCAGGGGGGCAAAAATATTTCAAAAATAATGGCCAACTATTGTCCAAATTTAATGAAAAATATAAACCCAAATTTCCAGGACATTCAACAAACATCAAGCACACCAAATGTTAGTAAAATCACACCAAGGCACATTATAATCAAAGTTCTCAAAATTGTGATAAAGAGAATAGTTCAAAGTCATCAGATATATAGATATTTTATATACAGATTATCAAAGGTAAGGATGAAAGGAGGTTTCTCATTGGAAACAATGCAAATAAGAAGCAGCATCTTCAAAGTATTAAAAGAAAAATATTATGGAAACTAACACACCATTGTAAAGCAATTATACTCCAATAAAGATGTTAAAAAAGAAAAAAAAAGAAAAATATTATGAGTCTAGAACTGTATATTAAGTGAAAATGTAATTGAAAACAATGTCAAAATAAAGACTTTTCAGATATATAAAATCCAAGAAAATCCCTAACCAGCAGACCTAAACAACAAGAGGTGTTGAAGTACTTCATTTAAAAGAAAAATTATACCACAAGGAAATAATAATCTGCACAAAGGAACAAAGAGCACAGGTAAAATAATTATATGTGTAAACATATAACATTTTTGTTATTTAAATTTCTTTAAAAGATAATTGACTATTTACATAAAATTATAAACATGTAGTCTGAGATTTATAACAGAAAAGATTAAATGAGTAACATAGTAGCATAAAGTTTGGGAGGTGGAAATATACTACTTTAAACTTACACTAAACATGAGATGTTAAAATGTCACTTGAAGATAGACTGTGATTAGTTCAAGACTTACTATAAACCCTAAATCAACCAGTAAAATAACAAATCACAGAATATAAATATCTAATAAATTTAACATTAAACAATATGTAGGGAAAAATTTATAGCACTAAAATCCTACTCTGAAAGAGAAAATTTAAACCAATGACCTCAACTTACAACCTGAGAAACTAGAAAATAAAGAGCAAATAAATCCCAAAGTAAAAAAAAAGGAAATGATAAAGATAAGGTGGAAAGTCATGAAATGGAGCATCTTTGCCAAACATTTACGTATGCATCTAGAATATATAGAAGAATGCTCAAAGCTGAAAAATGAAACAGTAGCATTTTTTAAATGGATAAAAATTTTGGAAAGACACTTCAAAAAAGATATACAGATAGCTAATAGTACGTGAACAAATGTCTATTGCATAGGTTACTAGAGAAATACAAGTTAAGACCACAATGAGATACTACTACACATTTATAAGAATGGCAAAACTTTGGTAAAATTGTTGAAGAACTGGAACTCTCATACACAGATGATTGAACTGTAAAATGGTAAAACCGCTTTGAAAAGCAATTTGACAGTTTATTTTTAATTTGCATGGATTAATTAAATTAATTAATTAAATCCATTAATTATTTTATTCCATTTCAATGTTGAATTGTGCATTCTGTGCTTGTTCCTGATCTTTGGGGAAATGCTTTCAGACTTTTACCAACTGTAGTTTTTTTTGTAAATAACCTTTAAATGTTTAGCAAGTTTAATTCTGTTTCTAATTTTTATTTGTTTTTTTTAAGAATATTGATCAAAAATATAAGTTGGATTTTGTCAAATGCATTATTGAGTTAATCCTATGGTTTTCTATTTCATCTGTTAACATGGTATTACACTGATTTTCTAATATTAAACCCACCTTGCCTTCCTGGGTTAACCCCACTTTATCATTAAATATTACCCTCTCTTATAGTCTAGTTGCTAAAATGTTGTTAAGGATTTTTGCATGTATGGTCATAAGGGATATTTGTGTATGTATATATATACTTTTTTTTTCTTTGTAACAACTTTGTTTTAGAATCAGTAATGAACAGAATAAGACGGGAGTACTTCAACAGTTTCAATTGGGAGAATATTTCTAGAAATTGTATTATTTTAATTAATTTTTTCATAAATATTTAGTTGAATTCACCAGTGAAGTCAGTAACATCTAGAGTTTTTTTGCGGAAAGATCTTTAATTATAAGCATAAGGGGTATTCTGGTTATCAATTTTGTCTTAAGTGAATTTTTGTAGTTTGTAGTTTCCAAATAATTTTCTCATTTTATCTAACTTGTTTAATCTGTGACAAAGTGTTTTATAATATTTTCTCATCTTTTTAATATCCGCAGGATCTATAGTCACATCACCACTCCCATACATAATACCAGTAATGTTTGACAACTTTCTACCTATTCTTTCTCCTCTGAGGTTCCCATGCAAATAGGTCCTCTTTAAAAGGATCATGCCTTTCTTTTGTATCTTGATGTGCCTATCTACCTGTTATGAAAGGACCTTCTGTGTACACTAAGGGTTACCATATCCTAATGTACAAGGACAGAGTGCTTTTGTGGCTCCTATAAGGCAAGGTACGTGAATTGAAAAATATATTCCTTCTTAAAATGAAAATGTCATCTGGTATTTTAAAAGTGCCTGAGTTATAAGAAATGGGTCCATGATCAGGGGCCCTACAAAGTGTACTAGTTTAATTAAAGATATTAATCCCACTGTTAAAACTTACACCAAAAAATAAAGCTATGGCTATATTTAAAATATCTTCTCTCTTGATCAAATATAAGAAATAGAACCCATAATTAGAGAGCAAGCAGAGCATAATAAAGAAGAGATGTTGGCCTATGACAAAGGAAAAAAAGAATTGACAAGGAAGGCTGGCCTCTTTATAGATCTGTATAAGATCTTAGAGAAATAAATAACTGTGTGATTCCTCTTATTCCTGTGGTACCCAACCCTGTTTCTGTCTTAAGTTGTATACCTGAATCAGCTAAATATTTTTCTGTAATAGGCTTAAATTCAGTTTTTTTGGTTTTTTTTTTTTTCTATATCTTTGTGAGAGGAATCAAGGTTCCTCTTTATTTTTACCTGTGGTGTAAAAATATTTTTTGCATGGATCCCTCTGTGTTTCAGGGGGAATACTTGCGTAGAAATGAACTTAATCTAACTTTACTGAGGAATGATGAAGGATGTGACAAATCACGTGTGCTAGTTACATTGTCAAGAGCAGCCATAGGAGAAACTGATAGAGAATTAGAAAGAACACAAGGTCAGAATAAGCCTTATAATGAATTATGAAAACAGAAACCAAAATAAACTCAATATAACCACTAACCTAAATTTAGTATCTGTTGGCTGTTTCCTAAAAGAATGACTATGTAAACAACTATAACTTTAATCCTCTATCCATAGAGCTGCAAAATCTAACTATGTAGGCACTTGTTGGCTATATTAGTTTCCTAGGGCTATTTTAAACTAAGTACCACTAAAGTGGTGGCTTAGAACAAAAGAAATTGATTGTCCCACAGTTCTGGAGCCTGGAATTCTGAGATCAAGGTGTTGGCAGGTTTGGTTCCTTCTCAGGGCAGTGAAAGAGAATCTGTTCCATGCCTCTCTCCTAGCTTCTGGTGATTTGCTGACAGTCTTTGCCATTCTTTGTTTTGTAGATGCATCAACCAGATTTCTTCCTCCATCTTCACATAGTGGTCTCCCTGTGTACCTATCTATCTCTGTGTCCAAATCTCTCCTTTTTATAAGAATGCAGTCATGTTGGATTAGGCCTTACTGATTATATCATCTTGATCATCTGCAAAGACCCTATTTCCAAATAAGATCACATTCACCAATACTGGAGGTTAGGACATCATCTTTGGGTTGGTTCAAAATTCAACTCATGACACTGGCTAACTGTATACATTTAGAATATTTACTTTCCTCAATAATAAAATTAGTTAATTTTATATTTATTAATTGGCATGTTCCTTTGGTCTTTGATTTCTTTTTTTTTATTATGATTTGGAATGTTTTAATATTCTCCATGTCTCTACTTAACATGTTCAATCTTTTCTCTAGTTACTTAAAACTTTGACAAACTTATAATAATCATTTTAATGTCTTTTTCTATTAATTCTATCATCTTTGCCATTGCTGGGTCAATTTTGATAGATTAATCTTTTTTTAAATATGAATCATAATTACTAATTTCTTTTCATGACCAGTAAGTTTTGACTGGATGCAAAGTGATGTCAGTTTTGCCTTGTTGAATCCTGACTAGTCTTGTACTCCTATAAATAGTCTTGAGCTTTCTCTGGGATGCAGTCAAGCTGTATGAAAACAGCAATAACGCCTTGCTTTTAAGTTTTGTTAGGTGAAATGAGTGAAGGCTTCAGTTTAGTCTAATTTCCCCCATTAACAAAGCAACTCCTCAAGCAATCTACCTGAAGTCCTTTCAATTGTAAAGTACTGCATTCTACTGATGGCAACAGAAATTACCCATGACCTTTGGGATTTCTGGGAATTTCTCCCTCTAATCTCTGTATGGTGCTTTTCCTTGCCTTGCATTGTTTTCTCCCATATATGTGACAACCAGCATAGTAAAGACTGGAGGGGCACCATCTGCAGATTTCTGGAGCTCTCTACTCTCCAATGTCTGCCATAAAAACTCTACAGTCATTTTGCCTCACTGAACCCTGAGCTCTAGCTCCTTATCTCAGGGAGAACACTGGGCTCTGCCTGCATTTGCCTTTCCTGCACTGTAACCCCAAACTGGAAACAACCCACATGTATCTATGCATAAATAGATACACACACAATGGAATACTATTTAACAAAAAGGATTCAACTTTTGCTACACACTACAACATGGATAAATCTCAAAGTACTTATGCTGAATGAAAGAAACTAGACACAAAAAGTGAACATACTGTATGATTCTATTTACATAAAATGAGAGAGATTGCAAACTAATCTACAGTGAAAGAAAGCAGATCAGTAGTTGCCTGAGGATAGGTCTGGTGTAGGGAGAATGAGGAAGGAGGGAGTACAGTAGGGCACAAAGAAACTGCTGTGGGTGGTGTTTACTATCTTGTTTGTGGTGATGTTTCATAGGTATGTTCTTGTATAAGAAATATATCAAGTTATACTCTTTAAATGTGTGAAGTTAATTTTATGTCACATAGCTCAGTAAAGCAGTTAATAAAATTAATGATAATGAAAAGAAAGTACATAGTCATCATGAAATTTAAAAACCTAAAAATAGATCAGATCTTTATTTTTATTAAAAAGACTAGGAGTGCAAGGCAAATAGGCTATGATTGTTTATTTTGTATTTTCAGGAATTTTTTTATTTTAATGTTTTTTTAAAAAATATTTCTATATCTACATTCAACATAATGATGTTCACATTGAATGTGGAAAGTTGAAACCCAAATTTCTTCAGGAGACAGTGGTGCTACAGCAGAGAATACAGTATAAAAAAAGTTTTCTCAATAAAAACTATAGAAAATGGTTGAGAATAATAGCAATAGCATTAATGTTGAATCCAGAATATTCAATAATATATTATCTTCCTGGAGTTGTATTACCATCTCACCACTTAGTACACAAATATATTTTTAAATGTGGCATCAGCAAAGTCAGTAATACTCATGAATGTGGAAAACGAAGTTCAGTATTATAATACAGTGAAGATCAATACCATATTACCATTTCTGGGAAAATGGCTCTGCTGATGAAAAAGCTTTCCAGAGGTTGGTTTGCAATACTTTTAACAGGACAATATTTTGTCCATTTTAAGGTCAGGGATGAGATGTCAAAAGAAGTCATCATCCTGTGTCCCAACAATAAACTAAACAAAGTTGTTATAAAATCAAGCATGGAATGATAAGTATTCCAAAATATTTCTCAAAAGAAATTCTATTCACTCATGCTAAAAACACCACACACAGACACACGCACAGTGATTTCTTTCACCAGCTAGGGATTGCTACAGTTGCTCTTAAAAGACAAATGAATGCTTAATTTATCCTCTTTTATTACAAATTTTCAGCACAATGGATTATTTTAATAGCCACCTCTCTAATGATAGCATTTAAGTGATTTTCTCCCTTTCTTTTTAGAGGATATAACCATGGATTCATGACTTTGTTATTTATTCAAAATATTATAATTATTTACAATCCTTTCTATTTTTAATTCGGGTGGTCTCAAATTTAGCTAGTAGAATCTGTTCAAGCTAGCTCATGGATACTTGCCCAAGCTTTCTTGGTATTTGTATTCTTTTTTTCTTTTGGCCTTAACAATATATACCAGCTAGTTATATGGAATAAGTAATTTCACCAGAGAGTTTTCTAGTTTCCTTTAGTGAAACCAAGACCTTTATGTTAGGTGTTACTATTAAAGTGTCATTTCATCTTGTCAACTTCAGTATAGATATACATAGATATAGGTACAGATATAGATGTTGGTGTGGCTATGGCTCTGGCTATGGATATGGATATATACATATGTACACATATACACCTGAGAATTTATACTAAGAACATAAAATCATAGTAAATAAATATAAGGTCTATTTATATTAAAATATTTTAAAATATATGTGTTTATAAATGTCCAATATGAATTACACCTGTGTAATCTCTGTCCACTGAAATGCGTGTACATTGACACGCATTGACAGATTTTAAAAGGTGACATACTGTGCATAACACTTTGCCTCTAGGTCTTTTCATGAAACAGTATATCCTGGAAATCATTCCACAGTAGTGCATAGAAACTTTTCTCATTGTTTTAGGAATACATACAGTTTCATTGTGTGGATATGTCTTAGTGTATTCAGTCATCCCATATTGATAGACATGGATAATTTCCAAATTGCTAATATTAAAAATAATGCCATTTTGAATAACCTTTGGCATATATTGTTTTGTATTTGTTTAGATTTCTAAAATTGGCAAATGCATATATATAACTTAATAATATACTGACAGGTTAACTTATATAGCAGTATTCCATTTTGGACATTAGCCAAGCAATGTATGAGTCTATTTTAATCTTGTCTTTCTAACAGTTTCTGTATTCAAACTTTTAGATCTTTTCCTAATTCGGTGTATGAGATTTGATATTTCAGTTGTTTGCTTTTTATATATAGTGAGGATAAGCATGTTTTCATACATTTAAGTTCTGTTTGCAAAACTTAGACTACATTAAAAGATAAAAACGTATAGAAAAAATATGGAAAATATTTTCTGTAAATTATTGGAAAATGATAATAATGCTCAAATTATTGGAAAGTAATATTTTTATCATAATTATGGAATTTATTTTTAGGTAGTCATTGTAGGAGCTCTTGAAATTGATTGCTGGAAGATACTTTAGAGATTATCTCATTCAAGATTCTCAATCCTGGTAGCTTGTAAGAGTCAGTATGGAAATTTTAAGAAATACCAGTGTCAGGGAGTTGTCACAGAAAATGTTCATAAGATATTTTTAGGTGGGATCATGGTATGCATCTGTTGTCTTTAAAAAATAGCCAGGTGATTATAATGTGCAGGGAGAATTGAGAACCATTGATCAAATGCCCACACTTTACAACTAAATCAGCTTGTTCAAGGTCTTTTTTATTTTTTTTGAGGTGTCATGTACATCTAATAAAATACATTTTTGTAAGTGTAGAGCTTGATGAGTTTTGAAAAATTTATATATCCATGTAGCCATAACTCCAATCAAAATATAGAATATTACCATCACTCCAGAAATGCCATTTACCCTTCCCAATCTCTTTATGCAAGAACCATACTAGACAGTTATATAAATGGAGTCATACAGAATGTGCTCATTTTCTTTTCTATCTTTATCTGACATTTTTTGTATAATATAATGATTCTGGAATTTACCCAGCTTGTTTTTTGTAGTTTGTCCCTTTTTATTGCTGAGTAATACTTTATTACAAAATATATCATAAACTGTTTATTCTTTCTCTTGCTGATGAATATTTGGGTTATTTCCAATATTTGACTATTATAAATAAAGTCACTATCAATATTCTCATAATGGTCTTTTTGGTTACATGTACAATTTTATTTCACTTAGGTCAGATACCTGAGTCTATTCCATGTTACATGTATAAGGTTAAATAAAATTTTATTGTTATATGAAACTGCCAAAGATTTTTGGAAAATAGTTGTATCACTTTACAACTCTAATGACAATGTATGGAAATTTTGGTCATTCTACATACTTGTCAACTTTGGGTATCGTGTGGCTTTTTAATTGTAACCACTTTAAGGGATGTGAATTTGTACCTCACTGAGTTTATATTTTGCAATTCCCTGAATATATTTCTGAAAATCTTTAATGTCCATATTGACCATCTCATGTAACAGTGCTGTCTTTTGATGAACATATAGTTTAATTTTGATGAATTCAGTTTATCTTTTTCATGTTTATATGCTTTTTTTAAAAGACTTAAAAATTTTTTTTGAAATATTACAGATTCACAAAAAGTTGGAAAAATTTGTATTCTTCACCTAGTTTCTTCCAATGAAAATATTTTTTGTAATGATAGTAAAGTATTAAAACCAAGAAATTGATATTAGTACGTTCAACAGAGCTTTTTCAGATTTCACTGTTTCTTCATGCATTTATGGGCGTGTGTGTGCACACACGTGCACCTGAGCAGGTTTTTTATCACGTCTGTAGATTCATGAAACCACCACCACACACAAAGGCTTTCTCATGATTTTACTTTGTAGCCACCACCCTCCACTATCCATCCCTAAGCCCTGGACTACTTATCTGTCTTCCACATCTATAGCTTTGTTATATGATTTTTTTCACTCAGCATAATTTCCTTGAGACCCATCTAAGTTGTTACACATGTCAATAATTTGTTCCTTTGATGAATAGCATTCCATGGAATAGATGTATCACAGTTTGTCTAGGCGTTTAAGGACACTTGGCATGTTTCCACTTTTTGGTAATTATGAATAAAGTTGCTATGAACATTTGTGTACAAGTTTATGTATGAATATAGGTTTTCATTTCTCTGGGATAAATGACAGCTAATGGAATTACTGGGCTGTATGGTGATTGCCATGTTTAGTTTAACAAGAAATGTCCTAACTATTTTCCAGAGTTGTAATATAATTTCATATTCTTAACAGCAATCTGAATTTATTCAGTTTTATGTCTTGTCAAAGAAATCTTTCCTTAACACAGGTCTGAGATACTTTTCTGTTTTTTTAATAGAACCTTTGGAATTTTAGCTTTGACATTTAGGTATATGATAAATTCCAAATTAATTTTTGTTTGTGGTATGAGATAGAGGTAGTGGTTCATACTTTCCACTTAGTTATCCAGTATCTGTGGTTGAAACGTTTTTCCTTCTCCATTGAACCACTTTTATATATATATGACAATCTACTTCTGGACTCTATGTTCTATTGACATATATGTCAATCCTCATTGCAGCACAACATTTATTGATTATAATAGCTTTACAGTAACTTGTTAAATCAATTAGTATAAGTTTTCCAATTTTCATTTTTAAAAGGTAGCTTGTGATATTCTAGTTTTTGTGCATTGCCATATAAATTTTAAAAATGATGTGCTGTTTTAAAAAAAATCTGTATTTTATTGAGATTTCACATACCTACAGATCATTTGGAAGGGATGTCTATCATGAAACTATTGTTTTCCATTCCATCATCATCTATCCATTTAATCAGGTCTTTTTATTATTTTAACAATATTCTGTACTTTAAAACTATAGATCTTGTACATTCTTCATAAATCTATTCTTATGCATTTTATCACTTTATTGAGGTATAATTGACACACCATACATTTCATATATTTATAGGTTATCATGAATTAAATTTTGAGCACACATGCACACACACACATCCATGAAATTGTCTCCACAATCAAGATGATGAACATATCAGTCACCTCCAAAAGTTTCCTCCTGCATGTCTCTATCTCATGGCCCCATCCCCAGACAACAGCCAATTTTTCTGTCCTTATGCACTAGTGTACTTTTCTCTGACAATTATATAAATGGGATCACACAGTATGTACTTTTTAAAAACTAACTTCTTTCACTCAGCATAATTATTTTTATATTCATCCATTTTGTAGTATGTATAAGTTGTTCATCCCTTTCTGTTGCCGAGTAGTATTCAACTGTATGGCTATACCATAGTTTATTTATCCAGTCTCCTGTTGAAAAGCATTTGGGTTATTTCCAGATTTTGACTATTACCAATCAAACTTCTATGATACTTTATGTAAAAGAATGGACGTATGCTTTCATTTTCATGAGGAAATAAGAGTGAAATGTCTTCATTACATAATATGTGGGGGGAAATTATTCAACATTTTATTATTAATTATTAGGTTAGCTGATGTTTTTCAAAGATATCCTTTATCAAATTCAGAAAGTTACCTTCTATTCCTAGTTTTCAGAGGGTATTGTCTGTTTGTTCCACTGATTGCTAGAGAAAATAAAATCGTGTATTTTTCTATCTCTGCTTCTAGTTCTGACAGTTTTTGCTTCAAACATCCTGAAGCTCTGTAATTAGTTGCATATAAATTTAGGCCTGAAATATCTTTCTGAAATACTGACCCTTTAACGATTATAAAATACAAATTTTATTTTTAGTAATAATCCTTTATGCCTATATTGACTGATATTAATATAGACATACTATTTTTCTTATGGATAATGTTTGTATAGAAAGTAATTTTCTGTTCTTTGACTTTTGACATGTCTACATCTTTATATTTAAAGTGCATCTGTAGGACTTCCCTGGTGGCGCAGTGGTTAAGAATCCACCTGCCAGTGCAGGGTACGTGGGTTTGATCTCTGATCCAGTAAGATCCCACATGCCACAGAGCAACTAAGCCCGGGCACCACAACTACTGAGCCTGCACTCCAGAGCCCGCGAGCCACAGCTACTCAGCCCATGTGCCACAACTACTGAAGCCCTCACGCCTAGAGCCCATGCCCCGCAACAAGAGAAGCCATCGCAATGAGAAGTCCACACACTGCAGTGAAGAGTAGCCCCCTCTCGCGGCAACTAGAGAAAGCCTGCACGGAGCAACAAAGACCCAATGCAGCCAAAAATTAATAAATAAATTAATTAAAAAATATATAAAAAGTAAAAAATTAAAGTGCATCTGTAGTAGCATCATATATTTAAGTCAAGCTTTCTTGTCCATTTGAAAAACTCTTGACTTTTTAGAGGGTGTTGTCCATTTAAATTATAACAATATGATTGAGTTTGTTGGACATTTTGTTACTTGTTCCCTATATTTCTTTTATTCTGTTCCTTTTTTCTATTTTTCTTCCTTTGGGACAATCTATTTTAGTATGTCATTCTTTCTCAGCTACTGGTTTTAATCTATATCTCTTTATGTTTTTATTTAATAGTTGATCTAGATAATGCACTATGCATTCTTAACTTATCATGTTTTCCTTGACTTAATCTTATACAACTTCAAATAATGTGTGAGTATCACATAATGGTATATAATTTATTTCGTTTTTTAACCCCAGCTATACTTTATGGGATTTTTTGTCAAATATTTTGCTTCTAGAAATGCCAGGAACTCTGCAGTTCATTATTATATTTCACCCTTGAAAAATAAAACTGACTATTAAATAATTTAAGAAAGAAAAATACTATCTTTGAAAATATTATTCATATATGTACCATTTCTGGTAGTACTTATTTCATGCTGAAGATCTGTCTGATTTCCCATTCAGCGTAAAGAATTTTTCCATTCTTTCTTGCACTATTTTATCAGAATTGACTTATTTTTGAGATAGACTTTATGTTCAATTATGCGAATTTCACTTTATATAGAAATCTAGATTGACTGTTTGTTGTTATTTTCCAGCACGTTAAAAATGTTACTTCATTGTCTTCTGCATTCTATTTTTATGATAAAAAAAGTCAGCCATTGATGTTAATGTTGATTTTCCACCTATAATCTCTTTTTTCTCTAGGTAGTTTAAATATTTTCTCTATATCTTTGTTTTTCATCATTTTATTTTTTTTAATTTTTATTGGAGTATTGTTGATTTATAATGTTCTGTTAGTTTCTGCTGTACAGCAAAGTGAATCAGTTATACATATACATATATCCACTCTTTCAGATTTCCTTCCCATTTAGGTCACCACAGAGCATTGAGTAGAGTTCCCTGTGCTATACAGTAGGTCCTTATTAGTTATCTATTTTATATATAGTAGTGTATATATGTCAATCCCTATCTCCCAATTTATCCCTCCCCCCAACCCCATTTCCCCCTGGTAACCATTAGTTTGTTTTTTACATCTGTGACTCTATTTCTGTTTTCTAAATTAGTTCATTTGTACCATTTTTTTAGATTCCACATATAAGTGATATCATATGATAGTTGTCTTTCTCTGACTTACTTCACTCAGTATGACAATCTCTAGGTCCACCCATGTTGCTGCAAATGGCATTATTTCATTCTTTTTTATGGCTGAATAATATTCCATTGTATATATGTACCACATCTTCTTAATCCATTCCTCTGTCGATGGACATTTAGGTTGCTTCCATGTCTTGGCTATTGTAAATAGTGCTGCAGTGAACACTGGGGTGCATGTATCTTTTTGTGTATCTAGAGAAATCCATAATGTCATCATTTTAAATAGGATATTCTAGGTATGTTTCTTTGCACTTATTTTGCTATCATTTGCTGCAATTTCTGCATATGTAATTAGATTTTTAGTTTGTTTTAATCAAATTTAGAAAAATGTTGGCCCATATTTTTCAAACAATTTTTGGCCCTGCTATTGTTTTCTTCTTTTTCTGGGACATCAATACACACATGTTAGACTACTTGATACTGTCCTACAGGTCTTTAAGACACTTCATTTTTTTCAAAACATTTTTTTCTGCCTGTGCTTCAGTTTGGACCATTTTTGTTGACTTGTCTTTATTCCTATAGAACCTGTTTTCTATTGTGTCCCCTCTGTTGTTAATCCAGTTCACTGAGATGTGGTTTGGCTATTAGTGTGTGTGTGTGTGTGTGTGTGTGTGTGTGTTTGGTTGTATTTCTTACCTCTAAGATTTCTATTATATACTTCCATAAAAGTATCCATACATCTCCTGAAATATTCTATCTGCTGTTTCATTTCAATCTTTTCTTGTGGATTCTCTACCATATTTATCATAGTGATTTTAAATGTATTTTCTGCTAATTATAGTACCCGTGTCAGTTTGGATCTGTTTATATTGACTATATATCCCTTGATGTTGAACACATTTTCTTATAATTTCTTATGTGTATTTATCACAAACTGGAAATTGTCAATCATGCATTGTAGGGAAAGTATGAAGTCTTTAATATTCTGAGATGTGTTGAATTTTATTCTAGGAAGCAGTAAACTGCTGCAAGATCATCTTGGTATTATGGGTGATGGTTTTTAGTATTTACTATAAGAGCTGTCCTTAGTTATGAGATGCAATTCTAATTTCTAAGATGTGGACTTTCTTAAGTTTTAATCACAAGTTTGAGGTGCTTACCAAGTCCTTCTAACTTGGCAGGACTACAGCCTCAAACACTGTATCCCTACTGGCAGGGATGATGAAATCCCTGCAAAGATTTTTTAGTCTTCTATCTGTAGTATTTCCCTGGCTGCTTGGAGTCGTTCTTGCAGAATTGCTGGTCAGGTGTCAACCAAGGATGTATGGTATGTTTCTATTCACCTCCTGGGCCTCCCACCCTTGTAGCTCCATACTTTTCAGTTGTTCTTCCAGGCTCAAACTGTAATCTGTGACTCCTCATGTTTAAGTGACTGCTGCTTCTGCTTGAGCCTCATCTCTCAAACACCCTGTAACTAGAAGAGTGCATTCAGAAAAGAAGGTGGATGAATGTGGATCTCACTTCATCATGTTTACCTTCTCTGAAGGTCATATTTCCTCCAGGTTCTGCTTCTTTTGATCCCTCTCTGGTACCTTCAAAATTATTGTTTGTTTTTATTTTTATGGGATTTTTTTTTGGTGGTTGTTTCTGAGTTTATAATTGTTATCAGCAGAGAGATAGATTACTCCAACAACAGTTATTCCACTTGTCAAATGAAAAAAAAATGCACAACCTAAAAGTTGAGAACTATGTTTTGTTCATCAGACTTGCTGAGGGCTTAAGCCTGAGAGACAGCCTCTCAGACAGCTCTGAGCGACTGCTCCAAAGAGGTAAGGGAGGAGCCAGGATGCATAGGAGTTTTTGCAACAAGAATCAGGTAGTCGGAACATAAAAAGATAACTGTTAAAGAAAAACCAGACATCTCAAGTTAATGAATTTAACACTTTTCTATATATGGGAACATGCAAGAGTCTGGACTTATCAAACCATTCCTTTGATATGCACCTTAACTATCTAGGGCCATTATCTTGTTTTTCTCCAACCTGAATCCCCTCAGGGTGCACAGTTGTGGGTGGCTGCAGTGGCTGACAGCTTGATGGCTTCAATATCTTTTGTATGCTGATGTGGCAGGCGATATTTTTCATCCACATACTGTAACTTTAAACCAACTGGAACCCCAAATCATTTTTACTCACTGTATTACTACTCACTTTTTGGCACAATACATTTTAAACCCTCAAGCATATCCTCTGCCTCAGGAAAACTTCAAGTCAACAATGGCAAGAGAAACCAAACAAACAGACCCCCCCCACCTCCCCCCCCAAAAAAAAAACATAACCAAAAAACTACATTTTTCCTGAAAAACATATATACATTCTGGCTGCTGTTTTTCTGAAAACTAAGATCATTTTACTGTTGACAGGCAATAAGAAGAACAAAACAGTCTTAGTTGTTCTCTCACCAGGGAGGATACACAAGTTTGTGGATCCTGACATACTGATGTACTGGGAACTCTACAGCGCACTCTGACAATACCTGAGAAAATGATAAAACTTCAGAGAGGAATTATTCCCTGGTGAGGATGTCAGTATAGGCCCAATAGAATAGAGATTAGGGGACTATTCCCGCCCCCCAGGCTCTCTGTAAAGCCTACTTCATTCAAGTGTGATTCTAGAAGAGTACAGATAGGGAAGCCCACTTGATAACTGAGGTTAAATTTCCACCAGTTCAGGAAAATGGGAACTTCAGTAACTTTAATTTATTTAAGCTAAATAAATAAAATAATATTTCTACAAACTTCAGTGCCTAAATTGACATTTGTAATTAATAAAATTTCTGGAAGGGATGACAGGATAAGCTTTCCAAAATAACTCAGCTTAAATAAAAGAGATTAGCTGAGGGGAGAAGTTGTTAGTTTTGTATGTATGCATATAGGTACCTAAGACTGTTTTGGATGGGTAAATCACATACATAAATACTAGAGGCAAGAAGAAGATCAGAAACTGTATATGTATCTTTCTTAAGTGAAGACAGTAGATGAAAGCATTAGCCAGCTATGTATTTGTGTATTACCAGGGATAGGTAGGGAACAGTAGATAGGAAAGGAAGTTTTAGGAGAGTGGAGGGGAGAAGATTAAGACACACTTTTAACTTTCATAGAGTCAACCTGGCTGTTGAATACAGAAAGTGTGTATTTAAACTCTGTAGTATACTAGTACATAGTTTAGAGAATCTATTTCAAGAACACATAATGCTCTACAAATCAATTCCAAAGCATTAAGAACAAACCAGGAAAAAAGAGGAAAACTATGGGCAAGTTTTGGCAGCTCAGCTTCACTTAAGGGGTAATTGAACATTAAAAAAAAAAAATCAATCCAAATCTGCCATTTATGAGATCTCTTAGAATTTGTAGCTTTACCCTGTTTGCAGGATTTACACATAATAAATGAATTTCCTACCTCAGTAAAAAAAATGCTATAAGATTGCAGTTATAAATAAGGTCAGCATTTGATGTATGATGTCATAGGATAGTTGACACTCATAAGGTAGCACATATGAGCTGCTTTAATGACCTTGGGAAATCTAATGCAATTTGGATGTCAAATTAACCATTTCGTGGGAAGAAAAGAAGCTGGAAAGAGTTTGGCCAATGAATTTTTTGTCCTAAGTGTTTTCTCTCATGTTGAAATGCAATTTAATGCAAAAAGAAAGGAAAGTACTATAAAAATTGTTCTATGTCTCTGTGTTCCATAACAATTTGAGTAGTCTAGAGCTAGATGGTCTGTTGAAGAAGGTGATGTTTTTGAATGCATCTTCTTTGATTTTTATGGAATGATTACATTTATTTATTTATTTAATATAACTTTTATTACCCTGTAGAAAGTAGTGAAGTCCAGAAGTACTGACATAATTTTGAACATTAAAAAAAAGAAAATGTCTTATAATTTTAGCTAACCACAAATTAATCATGTCACCCTAAACAAATCTTTCACCAATTTTTGTATTCAGTATTTAATAAGCACTTACTAAATGCTAGCTACTCTTACTGATTAATGTCAAAATTTAATCCTGTCTTGTAGTTAAAGTGTCAAATATTTACTAGTGAAACAAAGCATCATTAATAGAGGATAATGATAAGGGTTTCAGAATTAGAGCAGAAGATAATTGTAATAAAGGAAGCATAAAGAACTGAACGTTTACTGAGGACCTAACCCAGTAAGAAAAAAAAAAAAAAGAGAAAGGCAAATGGGATATCAAAATTTATCAGTACTGTAAATTAGAAAAGATGAGCCAAAAATACCAGAGAGATATGGGGTCATGATTATGAAGAAAAAACCCCATAACATTGGCTTCTCTTACCCATGTTATGGCTGGTTTTCTGTGCATGGTATGGTTTTGAGTATAGGGGTATTTGCTGTGTTTAGTCATTCTGGAGCTAAGCACAAAGGCTAGTGAAGGAGATATTAAAAAAATAGCTATAGTATTTGAGATGAGAGCTATAAGTGAATAGCTAAACTGCAGTGAGAATAGACATAAGGAAAAAGCTAATCTTTAAATAACAAGAGAAAGTGTGACTCCCAGCTAGCTTTTGCATAAATAGTGCACTGAAACCTATGGAGAAGTTAAAGAGGAAGGCTATCTCTCAGAGCCTCATATATTAAAATGTGTTCATACTTAATGCTACCTAGTGAGAAGATGACACTTGAGAAGTAAATTAGGCCTGGGAAGGGCCTTGGATGTGTGAAGGGCTAGGTGTTACACTGTTCTCATGGCTCAGTTGGGATATTTCTCACTGGATGTTTTTAATCCCTGCTTGGTAAAGTAAAGAATTTTCCCTCACTGAACTCACTCCATAAAACATGAAAATGTCTGTATATATTTGGAAGGAGGGAAGTGATTATACTTGTGCTGGAGGTTGTCACCATGAAATAGAATTGACTCATTGGAGCAAGTGTGTTTCTAAATAGAGTGAGCCATAGATAAGAGTCACTTCCCATAATGATCAGTGTGTTTCAGTTACTAGTTTGTAACTGGCAATATTGATTCAAAGTCCACACAGCTCCACAATGATGGGGAAGGGCAGAATTTGATATGGCAGAATCTGGTAGCTTTGCAACATCATGCTCTACCCTCTACTTAATTTCTTGAATCTTCTACTTTCTGTGATCTGTTTTATCTATTCTGTGGGATAAAACACAAACCTCTATTTTCAAATTCTCGTTTGATATTGAATCTTTGTGTCTTGTACCTTAAGGTTTTTGTGCTTAATAATCCAGTATTGGTATCCCTGGTTTCTTTTTCTGTATTGGTTGACTCAGGACAATCTCAACTGCTACATCTGCCTTTTCTGTTTCAAGATGTCATTCCCAAACCTGTGAAAGCCCCTTGAAACATATAAAAGCCAATACATGTTGTAAAACATGATTTTTTAAGGTCTACAATGTGATGATTTAGTATAGGTACATATTGTGAAATGAATACGACAATTAATTAACACATATATCCCCTCACACAGTTACCTTTGTGTGTGTGTGTGTGTGTGTTGTGAGAACACTTAAGATTTACTCCTAATAAATTTCAACTGTATAATACAGTGTTATTAATCCTAATCATCATGCTGTACACTAGATCCCCAGAACTTATTCATCTTATAACTGAAAGTTTGTACCCTTTTGACTGTACAGATTTTTTCATATGCAATTTGTCTATCATAAATGAAGCTCAAAAAATTAAAAATATATAATAAAGTAAAAATATTAAAATATAGAAATGCTATTATTTTTTAAAGGACTATGGTTTATATATGTCAGCTTCTATGATACTGATAAATAAAAACAAGGAGTTTCTACCCATAGTGTAGGCAATGTAATCATTGCCCGTATATTACTGTTTTAAAAGGGAGAGATTTTTCAGTATAGTACAATACCACGAACAATTTCCATACAGAGTAATAAGATATATTCCCTTAATACCTCCAAGTGCTTTGAGAATAACAGACAATTTACACAGTGTAGATACATAGAGCTGCAGGGCTAAGGAAACATGTAGAGCAGCACACAAGCAAGCAGACAATATCTTTCAGAAAATATTGTGAAAATAAGTAGATAAATCCTGGAAATACAGTAAAAGTAGATTATAATTAGCAAGGAAAAGTAGAGAGTGGAGTTAATTCTTCTCTTATCCTTTCAATAGAAATCAAAGAGAGATATATTATACATTGAAGCCAAGAGAGATTAAATAATTTACTCAAGATCAGTCAGCTGATAATTTGACTGAGCTAAGGTATGAAATCAGTTGTCCTTACTAACCACACTCAAAAATTCATTTCCAGGGAAGACAATTTAGCAGAAACTGGTGAGGGCACAAGAGAAGATCAACAGAAACATAATGAAGAGGAATACAGAACAGTCTAGGACACACACTCATCTTACCCACACGTTGTAAGATTTCTTTACAGTTCCTAATGAGGAGAAGAAGTTAGGAAATAATGTAATCTGCTGCAGAGTTCATTGTGTATGTATGAAACTAAGATGTTTCATTGTTTTATATATTTATGAGTAATTATCTAGTATGTCTTGTTCTTTATTAAAGGTTTAAATCATCTCAATCTTTTATTTTTCTTTAAGAAATTTCTGAGATGAATAAACAGCTAGACCCGATTGAATGATTAAGTCCTCCTGAGAATGAAAACTACTTAGCAGTTCACTGTAGGAAATATTAGGTAAGTAGCTCTTTTACAAAATGATGCCTTAATAAGTCTTTTTTGTTCTGCTACATATTACATATTGTAAACTATTAAATGTTTTTCTTTCCCAGAAGTTCTTTGGTAAATAGATTTTAGAAAGTAGAAAATATTCCCCCATAATAGTAATTTATTAAGAATACTCATGTTCTCAAACTATCTCCCAAATCATTATTTAATCTAAAACACAGATAAAACAATAAAAATAACTCTCATGCAGTATTACTAATTAGACAAAACAGAAAGCAATAAAATGTAGTAAGAACTCATTTTAAATTTATTTTGATGCTGATATACAATGATTAGCAGATCCTAATAAGAGAATAAGGAGATAGAGGAAAGCATTTTTACATTGACTGAAAGAGATTTGGGTACATTTTTAAAGGCTTTAAAGTATTATCGTTGTTGTAAACTATTTCCTTTTCTTGATTCATATTTTAAAAATCTAAAAATGTTACCTGCTCATTGTATTGTTGTAGATCTTTATATACCACGCTTTCATAGGATTTCAGTGGAATTACTGACTGCTCTGGCATGACTGAGGCTATCAAGTGATCAATATTATTGCACTCAAAGTAGAAATAATATTAGGAACTGAAATAGAGAAGAAAAGCTAGTTGAGTGAATATTCTTAGAGTTCGTATTGAGTAAAGACATTGTATTTCTATGTTAGTAGTTTTCATGGCATCCATTCCTAAGTCTTTACTAATTTAAATAGCAACTCAATTGTGGAAAGGGAAAGCAACTGCCGGGAGGGGAACCCCTCATGGTTCTTTTGGCTGTTATGATAATTAAATTGACACAAGTCATATTAACAGGAGAAAAAAACTAAATTTAATTATATACAAATAGGAATCTCATAAGAATATGAGACCCAAAGAAATGACCAAAGCAGGAAGCCTTTATAGTTTTTCAGACAAATAAGCAATTATTTGTGAAGATTTGACAAACTAAGGAGGCTTGTTGAGGTAGCACATTAATAAAGAAGTAACAAATTTTGTTCATACAGCCAATTCTTGGCCTTGAATTTCCTATCTCTGGCGATAAGAATGTCTTTTATTCTCTTGGTATAGGGATGATACCTTCACATGGGCGTTTATTTCTTGCTTTCAGGAGAACAAAGGAGGGTTAATGTGTCCTTCTTGTACTGACTGTTTCTTAAGTAACTTTAATTCAAAATAATCAATATACCAAAATGGTGTATTTTGGGGTGACCTGCTGTGAATCCCATCGCCATACAACAATAATATTTGAAGTCTGAAGTTTAACAATAAGAAACTGAGATGGTAGAGGGAAGTAAATTGTCCCTTATCTCTCAGGTTGTAAAATAATGTATTTCAGTGAATAGACACTAAGTATCAACAGAACATTTGCAAATTAGGCTCTTACATGTTTTTTCTTTTTTTTATTTCTAACTGTTAAAATTCCAAGGAATGTTCTATTGTGGCTTGATGCCAGTACACCCTTCCATGATTCTTATGGGATTATGAAGATGTTGGGTTTTGTTTTGTTTTGTTTTGACACCAGACAAGTGCCAACAAAGAGGAGACATGTCCATTTCCAAACAGGGTAGTAACAGACCTTGGGAAACAGAACGCTAGCAAGAGTGAGGAAAATCTAAAACCTCAAGGTCATAGACAGAGCCTTGGGAAGGGGACCACTGGGAAACAGACTGGGGGTGGGAAGGAACACAAGAGGGAGGGGCTGGAGAAAGGATGCTTTAAATTTAAAGCCAGGTGTTGAAGACTTGTATTTACCCCATAGTTGCACATGTATAAAACTGACTTTATTCAGCACAGAAAAGGCTTTGAACATTGAAATACAATTTAAAAACCGATGCTTAGGTTTCAGACTGGGTATTATAAATAGATATCAGAAGCATAAGCAGCAGAATATTGGTAAAGACATTTGACCTTGACCTAACCAGACTGACTGCCTGCTAAAAACAAAAGCAGCAAATATCAGTATTATTTAGACTTTATAAGAAGGACCCAGAGTCACATGACATAATATTTCAAATGACAAGGATACATACCAACTTTTTTTCAATATGCACAGAGAAAAGAAAACCTAAATCTCATCTGAAAATGTAACAATAGATGCCAACCTCAGTATAGATCAAATGTTGGAATTGTAATGCAAAACTTGAAGTTTAAAATTCAGAATTTTAGGGACCCATGGAACAGTATCAAAATTCTAATATTCATATCTTAGGAATCCCAGAAGGAGAAGAGAGTGAGATTGCAGCAAAGAGCAATTGATAAAAAATGACTAAAAATTTCCAAAATTTGATTTAAAATATAAATTCATAGATCCAAGAACACAGCAAATCCCAAGTAAGATCAACTTAGAGAAATTCAAACTAAGTGACATCATAGTCAAAAATCTGAAATCAAAACTAAAGGAAAAAATCTTGTTAGCATCCAGAAAAAAACAGCAAATAAGCCACTGAGTCAAGAAAAAATGCAATAACATTTTTCGGGTGCTGAAAGAAAAGAATTGTCAATCTTGAATATACTGGTATATCCTTCAGGACTATTGGCAAAACAAACTATTCTTAAATGAAGGAAAACTAGGAACATTTATAGTTAGTACTAGTACTATAAAAGAAATGCTAAAGGAAGTTTCATTGTGGAAAGGACACAATTAAATTACCCCTATTCACAGATGGCATAATTGTATATGCAGAAAATCCCATGAATCTGCCAAAAAAGGTTCTTAAAAGTAATGAGTGAATTTAACAAGATAAATATCAACCAGATTTTCATATACTAGCAACAAAATGTTAGAAACATAATATTAAAAATCAGTATCATTTACAGTAATTTTAAAGAAAATGAAATAGATACAAATCTAACAAAATGTGTATAGTATCCATATGCTGAAATATAAAATATTGATGAAAGATATCAAATATAACACAAAGAGACATAATATGTTCATGGATAGGAAGATTTGTATAGGGAGAACATATACAAAACAATGTCCAAAAAACCCAAACAATCCAATTAAAAATTGGGCAGAGGACCTGAATAGACATCTTTCCAATGAAGACATACAGATGGCCAACAGGCACATGAAAAGATGCTCGGCATCACTAATCATCAGGGAAATGCAGATCAAAACTACAACAAGATACCACCTCACACCTCTCAGAATGGCTATTATCAAAAAGACAAGAAATAACAAGTGTTGTCGAGGATGTGGAGAAAAGGGAACCCTTGTGCACTGTTGGTGGGAATACAAATTGCTGCAGTCACTATGGAAAACACTATGGAGGTTCCTCAAAAAATTAAAAATAGAACTACCATGTAATCCAGCAATTCCACTTCTGTGTATTTATCTGAGGAAAATGAAAACACTAATTTGAAAAGATATATGCACCCCAGTGTTCAACAGTCACATTATTTACAGTAGCCAAGATATGGAAGCAACCTAGGTAATTATTTTTTTTTAATTACTCAGCCATAAAAAATAATGAAATCTTGGCATTTGCAACAACGTATATGATTCTAGAGACGAGGTGAAATAAGTCAGACAGAGTAAAACAAATACCATATGATGTCACCTATGAGTGGAATCTTAAAAGCAAAACAAATGAACAAACATAAAGCAGAAGCAGACTCATAGATACAGAGAACAAAACTGGTGGTTTCCAGAAGGACGTAGCGGGGTTGGGGGGGAGGACAAAATAGATGAATGCGATTAAGAAAGCTGCATACTCAGGGAGGCCATCTTCAGGTCTCTGGAATTTTCTGTCTGTGCAACAGTTTCCTCTCAGGGGTTTTGTCCTTCTTACTCTATATGTCTTCTTCCCCACATTCTCTCAGCTCATCTCCTAAATGTAATATATCTACAAGGCTTCATCTGGCATTCCTCTACTATACCAATGACCAGAACCTAAGGAAGTAAGCTGATATACTTTTTGGATTTATCTTGTTTCTCGGCAATGATTATCTTTCATTTCTCCGATGTCCTGTCTGATGCCTGATGTCTTCAAAATCACTTTTTCTTATATTTTGTTCATTTTTTGATTATTTCAAGTGGGTGGTTAAATCCACTTTGGCCAGTGGGAGAGTCTCAGACATATTTTTATAATTGAAAAAAGTTCAGTGAATCCATTTTTACTTAATTTCTAACATATAATTTTCAGGCTGAATGAGGAAGATATATAACCACCTAGGAGAGGTACCTTTGTTATTAACATGATGGCCCCAACTAACATGAAAAAAATTATTTAATTAGAGAAATATGAAAAGTTTTCATCTTTCCACTAATTGATTTCAGAAAGCTTCTTGTAATTTACCTAAAGGCCCCAATATTGTTTTTATATGTATTCCTCTAGTAAAGAAACCCACTGTGTCAAAAAGAAATTTTAGATACATGTGTTTTATTTTGAATGACCCATGACTTTAAAAATATATAGATCAGTGCATTTATAAGACAAACGAGATTCCACTTAAAGGAAGTGATTTTGTCAGACAGATGACTGTGTGTCTGTCTTCAGACACATACCATTATTCCATCTGATTCCTAAGCGATACTCCTGCCAATGGGTTTTTTTGGTATTCAGACTCATTTATCCCACTCCCTATCTACATAAAATTATATGAATAAATTTTAAATTAAAGTTATATTAGATTATCCATTTTGACTCTAAATCCCAATATTACACCTGAAGGCTACCTTACCATTCAAATAGTAAAGGACAATGCCCTATATACTGAGATCTATAAACCTATCAGATAAGGTAATTTGATATGAAGATTGGCTTGAATATCTCAAAACTTGTTTTAATAAATCTCAATTAAAACCAATGAAAACAATGACATGGTTGGGTTGTCTTCATGAAACAAAGTTTCATAAGTTATGTGTAAAATGAAACACAATTTTACTTAAGCATACATTAAATGCAACTCATTATAACAGGTGCCTTTTTGTATGTGAAGAAATACTACCACTATTTCTAATCTGAAAAATCCTACCAAATCTTCTCAAAAGATTCATGAAAACAAAGCGATATGCCTATCTGTTTATAAAGCATTATTTCTGCATGTAGAGAATGGAATCACATTCTAAAAAAATATTGTTATTCATCTCAATCTACATCTTTTCAACAAATTCAATCTCAGAGGTAAAAATTGCTTAAGATACTTTTTTTTACAATTTCTCCGGAGGCTTCCTTTTGAAGGTTAGGTGAATACCAAAATGTTACCCTTTGTTTTTCTTTTGATATCTCTGTGTACTGTGAGATTCCACATATCCTAATTTGAAGCTATGCTTTCTGCTGTATCTATGCTGCTTGTATCCCCTTCTAGTCTGGCTTGCTTTTGACTCTTTTCAACTCACTTTTTTCTTTTAGCTCTTCAGCTGTGCAATTCCTTGGAGTCTTATGCTTGTAAAGACATGACTTGGTTGCTAGTTTTCAAAAGTCACAAATGAAATGAGTTTAGGAACTTGAGATATTCTGGTGCCAAGTGTAAAAAACTTTCCTAAATGCTGCAGTTTGGGCAGTCAATTACATAAACCTGTGAAGACATGGTAACATAATAAAATTATGGGAGATACTGACTGGAATGTCAGAAAAGAGATGCAGTATTAATTTAATGGATTGTAGTCACATTGTAGTCACATTATTGATTTTGTTCCTTAAGAAAATGTTTGAAAGAAAATCTATCATTCTGCAATAACATTTTAGAGTCCAGGTATAGACCATATCATAGTAATATTCTTGGAACATAAATAACTTGAGACAATATATTTTGTTTAATTTAATATGAAAAGTAAGAAAAAAGTAGAGTTCACTTATAAACTTTGGACTCCTAAACATGTGGGCCAATTTACAAAGTAAAACTACTACAAAATATTTTATCATTAAAATTAGGAACTATTCAAGGAGTACCTATTAAGTGTTTAATGTGTTAATTAACATCCAGAGTCAGCCCCTGTTTTCTATCATCTTAGCGTGTCATGGAATATACAGATAATAAATGACTATACATTTATATAATATAAGTTCTTCAAACAACATCATTAAGCACTTTAAAAAATAGTGATACCAATTACAAATGGACTATCTAATAATGCTTTCTTGTGGACTATAGCATTTGAATTCATGAAGGGATTGAAAAGAAAAAAGAGGGCTTCCCTGGTGGTGCAGTGGTTGAGAGTCCCCCTGCCAATGCAGGGGACGTGGGTTCGTGCCCCGGTCCGGGAGGATCCCGCGTGCCGCGGAGCGGCTGGGCCCGTGGGCCATGGCCGCTGGGCCTGTGCGTCCGGAGCCTGTGCTCCGCGGTGAGAGAGGCTACAGCATTGAGAAGCCCGCGTACCGCAAAAAAAAAAAAAAAGCTCTGAACAAAATATAGTGGTTGAAAGCACAAATAAAATCCATAAAAATTCTCAAATTGCTAAATGTATGTATATAACCTTGGGCACATCAAGAAATTAAAATAGGTGTCTTTTTAAAAACTTTGCTTTTAGCCACCTCTGTGTGGATCCTACATTCTCAATTGGTAGGGCCAAGCATGAACCAGATGCTATAATATTCTTCTTCACTTTTTGGCCATCTGTAACCACCTGTGAACTCAAGTCTGTTTGCCACATCTGTGTTCTGTGTGTCTTTCCTGAGAGGGGATCCTTATAATCAAGGGCATAGACCTGCAAAAATACACCATGATGCATATAACCTCGAAAATGCATGAGATCTAGAGGTGGGTGTACCTAGCTTCAGATTCTGGTTCCACCACCCAGAAACTCTGTCACATGAGATAAATAGTTGACCTCAATATAAACTCAGTATTTCTTATCTATAAAATAAAAAATTTTATAGGAATAAACACAGAATCTGTACAAATATACAACGTGTATGAACATATCTTGTGTTGTACTTGATTGACACATACTTGTCATCTGCACATTTTATTCTTCTGTTGTGCTCCTCAGTGAAACTTCACAAAAGGAGTTCCAGCTACATCTACTGACCAATTTACACCTAACTGCAGTATTCTGTCCATTTCCTAGTTGTATGTAAACACCATACAACTAAGTGTTTAGATACCTAGTAGCTAACACCTAGTTAGGTACTAGGTTCTAGTATCTAACTAGAACTAGATGTTAGATACTAGTTCGTACCTACCATTCATGACCTCCATTCTGAAGGCCAAATTTTGAATCCTGATAAGTATAAGTTAAGTGATATATACTAATTACTGGCTCATCATATTACACATCATAGAATTCTGTTACAGTTACATTTTCAAAAATCCACTGTGAAGACTCTATAACAAGAATTTTGGCTTTTAATGCTATAACTTACACTTTTTTTTTTCTGCAGAAAATATGTTTAAATCTGCCTGAATTCTAGTGGATATTAGTAACATCCAGACAGGTAAAAAGCTACAAAAATTTTTCTTACGACTTTACTGACAAATAGCATCATGCTCCAAGGGATTCTTTCTTTAGAAAATGTTTGATTGAGCAAACTGGCCCATCATTATTTATTCTACACTTTAAAGAACCTAAAACATTTTAAGTTGCTTACTCAAAGTTGCTATAGTATGAAGCCAATTCAGTAGTGATGGAATAGGGGATCTGATTAACCCACCAAGAGACAACCAAAATAAACTCTGGAAAATTATGTAACAAAAACTGCTTGAAGTTTAAAGAATAATTTAAAGAGTGACTCAAAAAGGCAGAAATTGAAGAAAAGTGGACACTGGAAGAAATGAAACTACTGAGTGAGATTCGCCTTTGTAAGTCTTTTTGCCTGAGAGAAAATACAGTCCTCGCTGTGTGATATGAAGAGAGAAAGTGCTCCAAAATCTGCATATGTACTCTGAAAATCCTTGTCTGATCACTGAACTGCACCTACATGGAAGACACCAAAATTTCCCAGAAAAAAAAAAGTAACATCTGGAAATCTAAAAGAAAAGAGTAGAGATTTCAGTTATGGTTCACCATAAGGGTGATAGAGTTTGGGATTTGAACTGAATAGAATTCCTGCCATCTAGACCAAAGATCAATACTACTGAAAGGAAGATAACAGAATTGAATTCTCTACAATTATGTTAACCACAACGGCAAACCTCATACATAATCTACAAGAAATACTGGAAATAATGAGTAAAGAGATGAATAATTTGTGGATGAAAATGAAAACCATAAGAACAAGGACAGTGGTAATTCTATGAAATCAAATCAATATCTGGAATGAAAAATTGTACTCATCAGTTTACTAGCAGATCATAGAAGAATGTACTTGAACACAAAATAGTAAAATGATTTAATCAGAGAAACAGAATGACAAAGGACTTTTTAAAAAATGAAAAGTGTTTCAGAGATCAAAGGGGCAAAAGAGGATTCTAGAAGTAGAATATAGAAAGGGAAAATGGGGCATGAAATCATTTGAAGAAATAATTTTGCAAATTTCCTAGATTTGGTGAAAAACTTTTACTTAAAAATCAAGGATCTGAGTGAATCCTAAGTGATTCCTAAATCCTAAGTAAAAAATAAGCCAGATATAAGTGACTAACAGCCAAAGACAAAGAGGCAAGTATTGAAAACAACTAGAGAAAAAAGGGATCATTTGCATAAAGAAGAGTGATATAGTTAGATAGATAGATATAATATATATATATATGTTTACCTCTTGTCAAAAAACAATGGAGACAAGAAGACAATGAATATTATCTTTAAGTCCTGGGAAAAAAATAGTCAATGTAGAATTCTGTATCTAGCAAAAATATCTTCAATAAAGTTGGAAAACTGACCAAATTAAGGGATTGATAGATAAAACCACAAACATAAGTTGAAGATTTTTGAGAAGCCACTCAGAACCACTAGAAAAAATAGAAAAAGATATAGAGGATTGATCAACACCATCAAATGCCCAACTGCAAAATATACATTCTTCTTAAGTACACAAAATGTTCACCAATGTAGAGCAAATGCTGGACCATATAATAAGTCTCACTGAATTTCTGAATAATTCAAAGTTACAGGGTAAGCTTTCTGACAAAATTTAATTAAATTATAAATCATTAACAAAAAGATGCTTGCAAAATCTTCACCAAATTTAAAAAAATCACTTCCATCTTTTTTTTTTAATCACTTCTATCTTGATGAATGTTCATGAAAGTTGAAAATGATGTGTATTCTTCTCTTGTTAGGTAGAATGTCAATTAGGTCAGTTTGCTTGATTGTGCTGTAGAAGTCTTGTATACCCTTACTGATCATTAGTCTATTAGTTCTACGAATAGACAGTTATCTACCAGTAATCAAGAAAGGGCCTTGAGATTCCTAGCTATAATTGTTTCTCCTTTCAGTTTAGTCAGTTTTTGCTTCATGTTATTTATTTATTTATTTAATATTTATTTAATTATTTATTTTCCTAATTTTCTTTTGGCTACATCGGGTCTTAGTTGCAGCACACAGGATCTTTGTTTAGGCATGCGGGATCTTTTCTTTATGGCACGCAGTCTGCTTGGGTTTCTCTTTAGTTGCAGTGTGCGGGCTTCTCTCTAGTTGGGGCATGCAGGTTTTCCCTCTCTAGTTGTGGCTCATGGGCTCCAGAGAGCATGGGCTCTGTAGTTTGCAGCATGCGGGCTCTCTCATTGAGGCGCACGAGCCCAATAATTATGGCATGTGGGCTTAGTTGCCCTGTGTCATGTGGGATCTTAGTTCCCCGACCAGGAATTGAACCTGCGTCCCCTGCATTGGAAGGTGTATTCTTTACCACTGGACCACCAGGGAAGTCCCACTTCATGTTTTTTAAATTTCTATTATGTTTTAGAATTGTCATTTTCTTTCTTTACTCCTTTTGGCTCTCTTGAATTGACTGCTTTATCATTATAAAATTATTCTCTTTGTGCCTGCTTGTATTCCTTTTCTGAAGTCCACATTATCTCATATTGATATAGTCTCTTAGGTTTATTTTGATTGGTGTTTCTATGGCTTATCTTTTAAATTTTATTTATACCTTTAGTCATTCAAGTTTATAGAGGGATCGTTTACAAACAGTTACATTTGTTCCTTTTAGCTGTACAGTCTGATGAGTTTTGACAAATGTATGGAGACATGCAACCTGTACCATAATCAAGGCATAGTGTATTTTCATCACTCCCTAAATGTCCCTCATTCCATACTGTGGTCAATTTACTCTTCTTTCTCCAATCCCTGATATCCCCTGATATTATTTCTGTCTTCTAGACTGATGTATGATACAGACTTTACTTTTTGTCTCTGGGTTCTTTCATTTCACATTATATTTTTGAGTTTGATCCTTATCATTGTATTATAGTAAGTCTTACTATCACTGAATAATATTCAGTTGTAAGGCTTTACCAGAATTTGTTTACCATGGCAGTTGATAGGCATTTGGCTTGTTTCCTGTTTTTGTAAATTATGAATAAAATTGCTATAAATATTTTTGTACATGTTTTTGTATGGATTTATATTTTCATTTCTCTTGAGTAGTGACTATAGGTGAGAATGTTGGGTCGTATGGTAATTGTTAGTGTAATATTGTAAGAGACTGCCATATGTTTTCCAAAGTACTTGTAGTTTGCATTTCTGCCAGCAATTTCTTCAGGTTCCAATTACTTTGCATACTCACCAGAAAAAAAAACTTGGTTTTGCCAATGTTCATTTTTTTCTCCCATTTAAAAAATATTACCCCTGGTAAAAAGTATGTACTATTATCTCATTTTATTTCCCTGATAAATATTGATATTGAGCATCTCATGCTTAGTTGCTTGGAATCTGTTTAAACCTTTTTCCCATTAAAAGGTAAACAACTAAGTTGTTTGGTTTTTTAAACATTAAGTTTTAAACATAATTTATATATTCTGGATATAAATTCAGTATTATATATATCTTGAAATGCTGTTTCCAGTCATTTTCTTAATAGTAATAGTGTCTTTAAAAATGTAAATTTTTAATTTTGATGAAGACCAACTTACCATTGTTTTCTTTGGTATTTTATGTGCTTGGTATTATGTGTAAGAAATCATTGCCTAAGCTAAGAGGGAAAAATGTTTTCTCTGACATTTACTTCCAAAAGTTTATTGTTTCAGGATTTATATTTAGGTTTATCAACCATGTCAAGCTATTTTTTTTTATCATGGTATGAGCTAAAGGTAAAATTTTATTTTGTTTTTAGATATGGATTTCTGATTGTCCAGCACCATTTGTTAAAAAGATTTAATTACCTTAAAACTTTTCTTGAAAATTAATTAAATATGTGGGTGTATTTTTAGACTCTGCATTCTGTTTCATGACCTAAATATCCATTCTTATGCTATTATAACATTGTCTTAAAAGCTTTAGACATACAGTGAGTTTTAAAATCTGTGTATCCTCCAAATTTGTACTACATTTTTCAAAATTATTTCAGCCATTCTAGGTCCTTTGTATTTCCAGATGCAAACTATTAATAAGAGAAAATTTTAAATATCTAAATAAATGGAGAAATACAAAGTATATAGAAGAATAAATATTAGGAGTATTTTATATAGGAATTGACAAGCTTAACAAGTATTTTATTTCATATTCTTGTCTTATTGTCCTGGCTGTGACTTCCAGTGAATGTTAAATAGAAGTGGGTAGAATTGAATCCTTGCCTTTTTCCTAATTTGGGGAGAATGAAAGTAGTGTTTCAACATTAAGAATAACAGTAGCTACAGGTTTTCACAGATGCATTTTATCAGGCTAAGGGATTTCCCTTTATTTTCTAGTTTGAAAAGATTTTTTAAATGAATGCTGTGTCAAATTTTGTCATTTTTTTTCTAAATGTATGTGATATTAATATTAGATAGATGATAGATAAATGGATAGATACATAGAGTTTTTAATTTAGTTTGTTGATAATAAGAATTATATTGCTTGATTTTAAAATCTTGAAATAACCTTGCATTTCTTGGATAAACCATACTTGGTCATAACATATTGTTAATTCAACATATTTCCAGGTGCTTACTAACATTTTGGTAACAAAGTTTGCATCTAAATCGATCAGAAATATATGTCTGTAGCTTGTTATTTCTCACTTTCTATCTTTTCCTCTTTTATCCTTCCTTTGTCCCTCCCTCCCTCCCTCCCTCCCTCCCTTCCTTCCTTCCTTCCTTTTTTCTTCTTTTTTCAGCACTTTTCCTGTAGCCCAGGGCACTTGTTTATTATTTTAAGAATTAAAGAAGACTTTGCCATTCTGACAATGGTGTTAGAGTAACCTCAAGCCCATTACCAGATTTCCTCTTCTTTCTTTCCAACAATAGGTTGGGAGTGAGACAGGAAAATATATCCTAAAGTGTAATGAGAAAATCCTGGTGGCATTTCCATAAAGACCAGTAACAAGACAGCGATACCTACTCTCTCTGCTACATGTCAGTATTATTTCGTAGGACCCCGAATGTCCCCTTGCCCTTGTTTTTCCCTTCATCACCTAATTGCCAATAAGCACTTCTCCCTTTCTTTTTGCCTTTTTTCTTCCCCAGAATGTATTCATTTTGACAACTACCCCTTCAAAGTACATGCAGTTTGAAATCCTTTTCTTGTAATTCACAGTCTGATCACAGGATACTTTCAGGGTAGACTTAGACATTTTGGCAGTGTTTTTAGAATACATGAAATTTAGTAATTTAAGCCAATTACTAGCTCTCCCCTTCTACCTTTTTTTCAGTGTGATGGGGATGGGACAAGAGCATGACAAATTGTATACTGAACTTTTTTTTTTTTTAACTCACAGTTAATTTGATGCCTGGGCATTTTTCTGTTATACCAAGGGTGTGGTGTTTATGTCATTTTAGCTTTTCCTTCTATTATTTTGTGTTTGGAGGATAAATTGGGCGGCGGAACCTAGGCCATTGCCTTTGTCTTCACTTTCGCAGAAGTCGCAGTTGCCTCTTATATATATATATATATATATATATATATATATATATATATATATATATATATATTGGCTGTGTCGGGTCTTAGTTGCAGCATCTTTCATTGCGACACAGGCTTCTATCTAGCTGTGGTGCACAGGTTTAGTTGCCCTGCGGCATGTGGGTTCTTAGTTCCCAGACCAGGGATCAAACCAGTGTCCCCTGCATTGGAAGGCAGATTCGTAACCACTGGACCACCAGGGAAGTCCTCACAATTACCTCTTGAAGATATGTTTTAAATGAGAATACAAAACTTTTTGCACTTTCTTTAATTAATTATTTTTTCTGAATAAATTTCTTTAACATTTCTTATATGGTGTGTCTGATAGTGATGAATTCTATCCGCTTTTGTTTGTCTAAAACAAGACTTTAATTTATCTATGCATAGAATTCTTTAATTTGTCTATGCATTTTGTTGCCAAAAATGTTGGCAACATTTTTCTTTCAGTCCTTTAAAGATTTCACTGCATTGTCTTCTAGCTTGCAGAACATCTGGCTAAAAGCCTACTCTCCTTCTTATTTTTGTGACACTGCATATACTTTGTATTGTGCTTTGGCTACTTTCAAGATCTTCCGTTTATTACTACTTTAAACAGTTTTATCTTAATATGCCTTAGAGTTGTTTTCTTTATGTCAGAAGTTTCAAATCACAAACTTTATCAATAATGTATCTAATTTATACAACTTTCTCCACAATAATGCCACAAGCTGTTGAAAGATAAAATTGAGTAAATTAGATTTTGTAGGCAAAAGTATATGATAGTGAAGTCTAATTAACTCAACACATATGTCTTCCTTTCTTAGCTTTGCAATCTACTAGTTATATAATTTTGGAAAATAATTTATTCTTCCTCAGTTAAATCTTCAGGAAACCTTTTCCTGACCTCCTAGACTGCCTAATATGTTAACATTTGTTGTAATTTTTAATCACTCATCTAATATATTCATTTCTTTAAACATTATTTATTGGATGCAAATTTTGTGTTGATCCTATTTTATTTTTATTTTTGTTTTTAATTTTTATTGGAGTATAGTTGCTTTACAATGTTGTATTCATTTCTGCTGTACAGCAAAGTGAATCAGTTATACATATACATCTATCCACTCTTTTTTAGATTTCCTTCCCATTTAGGTCACCACAGAGCACTGAGTAGAGTTCCCTGTGCTATACAGTAGGTTCTCATTAGTTATCTGTTTTAAATATAGTAGTGTATATATGTCAATCCCAATCTCCCAATTCATCCCACACCCCTTCCCGCCGCGGTAATAAACTTGGTAAGTTTGTTTTCTACATCTGTGACTCTATTTCTGCTTTGCAAATAAGTTCATCTGTACCATTTTTCTAGATTCCATACATAAGTGATATTATACGATATTTGTCTTTCTCTTTCTGAGTTACCTCACTCAGATCCTGTTTTAGAGGCTAGTGACATCATAGTGGAAAAAAACAAAGACCCTATTTTTATATAATATATTTTGGTGGTAAGAGATTAAACAATAAAATGTAATATAATGAAAAGACATGAAGGAAACTTGACTGCATATTGCTAAGTAAAATAATCTAATGTGAAAATGCTGCATATTATATGCTATGTTTGAATGTTTGTGTCCCCCCATAATTCACATTGAAATCTTAACCCTAATACCAGGTATTAGGAAATGGAGGATTTAGGAGGTGTTTGAATCATGAGAGTGTAACCCTCATGGATGAAATTTAAATAGGCTCTAGAGAGAACCCTTGCCCTTTCCATCATGTGGAACACAGTAATAAAGTGCTGTATGGACCAAGAAGTGTGCTCTCACTAGACACCTCAATCAATTTGCCAGTGCCAGGAATTTGCAGCCTCCAGGCTGCCTTTGCAGCCTCCCGAATTGTGAAAAATAAATTTCTGTTGTTTATATAAACCACTCAGGCTGAAGTATTTTGTTACAGCAGCCCAAACAGACTAAGACACTGTATTCCAACTATATGACATTCTGGAAAAGGCAAAACTATGGAGACAGTAAAAAGATTAGTGGTTGCCTGGTGCTAGTGGGGAGAGAGGGATGTGTAGGCAGAAGACAGGTTTTTTAGTGTAGTGAAACTATACTGTATGATATTATAATGATGGATACATGTCATTCTACATTTGTCTGAACTCATAGAATGTACAATATCAATAGGGAATTATAATGTAACTATGAAATTTGTGTGATTATGATGTGTCGATGTAGGTTCATCAGTAGTAGGAAATACATCACTGGGGTGGGGGACGTTAGTAATGGGGGCAGCTATGCATGTGTAGGGGCAGGGGGTAAACTTTCTCTAAAAGGAAAATCTATTTAAAAATGTAATACATATCAGGTAAGTTCTGTGAAGAAAAACATGGGTGAGTTTAAGAATAGTTATAGATACTATTAGAAAATGTAATCAGAAAAGACCTCTATGATGAGGTGACATTTGAGCAGAGATTGATTTTATCATGAGAGTGAACAAGTGAATATTTCAGGGAAGACTGATCAAGGCAAAGGGGAGAGAAGTTGCATTATTTTAATGGACCTTACCCTGCTCAGTAAATATTATTGATTGTATGAACTGCGGATTATTATATCCCTGCATCTACAAGCTGATAAATGAACTTATAACTCACAACACTTCCAAATAAAATTATGCCAAAGAATTGTTATATGCAGAGTTAGGTTATGATTTTTTAAAAAACTGTAGATATTCTCAATAAGAGGAGATTCTAGGCACAACTGTTAAAGTAAATTGTATTAATCATTTTTATAGAACATTTGCTTATTTTCTAAAATAAGCATAACAGCACAACAATTGCTTTGAAATCACACTTACTAATTTTAAAAACATTTTCACATGAATTTTATTTTCCTGCCAATTCTTCCATGAATTAGGAAGAAAATAGTGCTTATTTTGCAATAAATGGTCATATTATTGTCAGTATTACAGACCTATAAGAATTACCTATACCACAAGTTTCTACGTTAATAAAATGCTTTCAGTTCTTACCATGAACCAAGTATTTTATATTATTTTTTCTTTTGTATCCACAGTACTACTGTACAATAGGGGTTATCCCAGTTTTGTTGTTGAGAAAACTGAGGATCATAAGACATTTAAAACTAGGGTGACATAGTTGTATTTGTATAATATGACTTCAGTTCCCTACTTTTACGACTATATCATAGACATATATTTACATTGATATATTCAATATATTTTTTGAAAATGAAATATATATTTATTCATTATCTTAATGAAAAGTTAAGTATACATAATTATTGCTAATGGTGATAGCATAAATATAATTTGTGTAAACAATTGACAGTTTCAAATACATTAGTGTTATCTCACATTACACCTTATTTGAATAGTAAGGTAGATACAACAGGCATGGAAATGCCAGTTTTACAAACTAATGCTCAGACATGAGATTGAGAAAAGTCCCACAGTAATTAAATGGTACTCGGTAGTTTTCTGTCTTTAGGCTTGCAAGTCACATGGCCAAAGACATATGTATATCATGTAAGAGCTGTGAATGATATCACTGAAGTTAAAATCTAATTTTCCTTTTTTAAAAGCAGATATTTTAAATAATTAGTGTCATATCCTTTTATAACAATTTTGGAACTTATTTTGGAAATCTAAACAGGTTAGAAAGTTAATAATGTGTCTAAAGGAATAAACTCTCCTAAATAGCCCAGTTTATTCTCAGTGGAGGAGCCTTTTTGTGGTATTCATTATTTGCTGAAGCTGACATATAATCCAGCTGGATCTGTATTCTCATATTACTAGAGTTCTTTTTTAATTTTATAAAAATGATTTTGAATATGAAGTATAATTTATTACCTTACTGAAAATTAAAGATTTTGTTTTTTATTATAAGTGAATAAGCAAATCTGAAATGATATATTACTAAGCTCAGTTTTAGTATGAAAGCAATTTTTTGATTTTTTTGACATCAGCAATTATTGAATGAAATACTCTTCAAAGACATGTCTAAAGTATAACTCACAGAGAGAAGACCAAACTCTCCTAAAAAAAATCAGTTGTTAAAGAAAGAAACATGGCTAAGTTATAAGTTCCCATCCCACTGGAATATTTGCTTGTAGACATATTTCAAACTCTTTCGATGTTTGTGAAAATGATTTTCCTGACCAAAATCAAAGAGGTAAAATCTATTTGCATAACAGTGCAAAATGAGTAAAACATTACATTAAACTGTTGCTTCATTTATTCCAGCAATATTAACTATAGGACTCTTAGGAACTACACAAAAACAAAAATAAGTGATACATTCTTTGCCATCTATAAACTCTATATTTCATTTTCTGGACAGTTTCTCAATTTTAGCACAAAATGATGTATTTTAGACCTGTGATAATCTTTTTATTTTATCTTCATATATTTCCCTTTACAGAAAGAAATGTAAATCTTGGGATGTTAAGGAATTATTTATTAATTCCAAGGACTGAATAAACAATAAATTGCCTAATTTTATGTAGCAAGCAGATAGTTCAATAATTTTGAAGATCCAGTAATGTTCATCTGTTTAGGCTGGTGTTGAAGCAGGGAGTCAGCTGTCAGTTGCTATAGGGGGATATACATAAATATGAAGAATTCTTTGCTTCTTTGCCTACTTTCTCTACACAATTATGTTTTGAACACTGAATCAGTTATTCATTCCCCACTGCTTTTCTCTCATGTTTTCTCATCAGAGTCTTAACACCTGTCATGTCAAAATATATTTTAGAGATGGTGAAGAGGAACTATTTTAAAGAATGTGGTTAAGGGCTTCCCAGGTGGCGCAGTGGTTGGGAGTCCACCTGCCGATGCAGGGGACGTGGGTTCGTGCCCCGGTCCGGGAGGATCCTGCATGCCGCGGGGCGGCTGGGCCCGTGGGCCATGGCCGCGTGGCCTGCGCGTCTGGAGCCTGTGCTCCGCGGCGGGGGAGGCCACAGCGGAGGGAAAAAAAAAAAAGAATGGGTTAAGATGCGACCCTTCTTCTTGTTCTCCTTTATCTGTTCTGTTGTGTGTCAAAGGTCAGAAGTAGAAGGAGACGCTTAGGCTATATCCTAAGTAATATGGACCCTCCATGAATTTTAGCATCATTCACCAGGGAACCACACTGGGATTTGGAAAAATACCTCAAGGCAATAAAATGTAGCCATTTACCTGGACTTAATATCCTTATTAATATCCTTCTAAGGACACAGAAAGGACCCAAAAGCAAGCTTCTGTAAAGACTAATGCAAGTAGGTATTCCATTGAGACTCACTACATCTCAGTCACTGTGCTTGGAGATTTTATGGTTATTTCATTTAATTCTTTTAACAATTATTGAAGCAATTATTTTTAGTCACATTTTAAATATGAATAAAAACTGACTTTACGAAATTTTCCAAAGCTTGCAAAGCTAGCATATAACATAGCATATAGTTTGCAACATACTTTATTCTCATTCCATATTCACTGTTCTTTTCACACATCATCATTGCCAAATCTGTTTAGTTGAATTAACAAATATGTGAAGGATTTATGTCAAAGGATTCACATTTTCCTATGGCCTTGTAACAAAGGCTTTTTTAAACTTATTTAGAATTTTTTTTTTTTTTTTTTTTTTTTTTTCAGTACGTGGGCCTCTCACAGTTGTGGCCTCTCCCGTTGCAGAGCACAGGCTCCAGACGCGCAGGCTCAGCGGCCATGGCTCACGGGCCCAGCCGCTCCACGGCACGTGGGATCCTCCCGGACCGGGGCACGAACCCGCGTCCCCTGCATCGGCAGGCGGACTCTCAACCACTGCGCCACCAGGGAAGCCCTAGAATTTTTAAGGAAATTGAAATCCACATCATAGTTTATCAAAATGTTACTTGGATCATTATGGGTCAATGAAGAGAAATGTCCAAATAGTCTCTCTATCCCTGTTTTCAGAAGCCTCAAGGAATCTCCAACTGGGAATAAAATAATGTATATACTAAATGTGACTCAAGAAACATTTGTCCTTTCAAAATAACAAGTGTCCTTTCAAAATAGTCATGATTTATATAATATACTAAAATTTGAATTTAAATTATGACTAATTTAATATTTGAATTATTTGTTCAGTGTTCACTAGAGAAATAATCATTGCCCAAGTTGCAAAATATAGAGAAAAAAGTTCTATCAGAGTTAGAATCACCTCTCCTCTTTTTACCTCATGAGGTATCCAAATATCACTGACTGGGAGAGAAAAAATGAGCTAAAAATTACAGTATTTTTTTTATTAACATACGTGATAGTAATAGTAGGAAGGAAAGAATCATTTGTATGAAACTATTAGGATTCCAGAGTTTTACATCTTCAAATAAATTGATCTTGAGTAAAAAAAAAGATATTGCTGGATGGAGAAAAAGAGATACGTTATAAATTGTGTTTTATTAAAGAGTTCTAAGCCAAAGGGTAGCTTCTGAAAGGAGTGGCCATTATATTCCGATATTCAATGACATCATTTTAATTTAAGTGATAAACCATAGAAATACAAACTGTGAAAGTTTAAATTATAAAAGTAGAGATCAAATCGTTCATATGTACATAAAATTTTTACCTGAAAAATTAGAAAGTGCACATAAAAAACTCATATGTACACAGACACCAGAAACACACACTTACTCATTGATTTAATGTAAATACAAACAAAAAAATAGAAAGCCTTCAGGATGGCAATCGTAAAATATCTTCCTAAGAGCCAGAGAGTGCTAAACCTGTTTCCAGACTCCTCTATCAGTAAAATTTGCCCTAAGGTCAGTAAGCATTAATCTGGTCTGCTAGGGAGAAAAGTCTGTTAATCCTAAGAAACAAAGAGTGAATAAAAGCAACAGAGTCAGTTTTAGTTGCAGAAGGACCTAAGTAGGTTTAGTTCTTAAAAGTTTTGGGAAGATACTCCAGTTCACAAAAGTCGTGCCTAAACTAATCTGTGACATTTCAAGATCTCTTTTCCAGCAGAAGAGAGAATCAAATCTTACTGGTAATTCGGGGCATGCTTCTTGTTTTGCATTATGAAAGTTTTTATTCTTTTCCATTATGCATATGTCTACAGGAAGAGATTGCCACCTTGGAAAGAAGCAAACCCTTAATCAAATATTGCAACATTATATTTTCAAACATTATTATGTTTTTTTTAAAATTTTCACTTTCTCTCTTTGACAGCACAAATCATTATATTTTGAGGGTGTATTTTATATTTATAGTATCATACTAGGATACAAAATTATTATGGAAATTTGCATTACAGCTATCAGAAGTGTAAATAAAATATCAAACTGAAGATCAGAAAAGGTTAGGAAATAGAAAGTGAACAAGTAATTAACTACAATTACATTTTATGTTTTGAATTGGTTATGGTTTTTCCCTGTTACCTAAAAGCTAAATCAGACTTGGATTCATGGAAGCAATGGGCACTGGAACCAGCTTACCTTGGTTCTAATTGTGGTTCTCCCTCTTATTATCTATTAAATGTGTATACTTTAGCTGCAATGCTTCTACTTTCTCATCCCTAAAATGGGATGCTAATAAAACCTTAATGAGAGGACTGTTATGTGAAGTAAACTTTTAAATCACTTAGAACAGTGTCTTCCATATAACAACCACTTAATAAATGTAACTATAATTTATCGTTACCAGTAGTAGTAGCAGCAGCAGCAGCAGCAGTAGTAGTAGTAGTAGTAGTAGTAGTAGTAGTAGTATTTAGTAGTAGGAAAAAAGAAAAAAGATAGAGAGTAAAGATTTATTCAAGAATGGGGAAGCACATTAACAGTAAAATCAGGAGGTCAACAAGATGAGTAGACAACTAAAAATGGCAAGTTATTTTACTAGTTTTCTGTGGCTAGGTGACAAATAACCACAAACTTTGTGGCATAAAACAACACACCTTTATTCTATTACAGTTCTAGAGGCCAGAAACCCGAAATCAGTTTCACTGGGTTCCAGTCAAAGTGTTACCAGGGTTTAGTCCTTCTGGAGGCTCTAGGGAAGAATCTGTTCCTTGCCTCTTCCAGCTTCTGGAGATTACTGGCATTTTTCAGCTTATTGTCACATCTTTCCAATCTGTATTTCTGTCATCATATCACTGTCTCTTCTGAAGTCACCTCTCCCTCTGGGTCCCTCTTATAATGATACAGGTGATTAAATTTAAACCTAACCTGCCTGGACAACCCAGGAAGATCTTCCCACATCCAGACCTTTAATTTAATCACACATGCATCGTTCCTTTTGCCATATATAATATTTACAGGTAACATTTACAGATTCCAGGATTAGGATGTGGGTATTTTTAGGGGTCATTATTCATCCTACAGCAACTTTATTTTCAAGTTCCTCTCAATATTTTTTATAACTTCAATAAACATGAATAGAATCAAGGTTTTTTGGTCATTTTTGGAGAACAACTACTTTTAAATTAATGTTTACATTTTTTGAAAACATAGGCAACAGAAAGTTATGTTTACTAATAATATACAAAGTAATAGAATGCTTCGTAAGACATCTTTTACTTGTCAAACTTTCTACTTCTGTACTCATATAAGGGGTTACTGAATGTCATAATAACAAAATGTTATATGTATATATCTACTCAAATGGGAGAAATAACTAACTTTTCATTGCCTGCTATAAGGTAGTATACTAGATTTATGAGACATTAATAAATAAATTAAATAAAGTCACATTTATTTCTAATGTGCTGAGTATAAGTTATAATATATGAAAAATTTTGCCAGATCCTCACCTGAAACCAAGCACTTCATCCACTTCTGTCTGGGCCAAGTAGGCATTTCTATTCAAATCTGGTTAAAAGCATGGAGTGGAGCACAAACCCAGTGATTCATCCAGAAACAAGGACTGCAGCCTCAATTCCAAATACCAGAAACTGAAATCTTTAGCCCTCCCTAAGGGAACACTTCTGTCTTTGAACCTTTATTGTGTTGTTTTGTTCTCTGTACTAATTTGTTATGGTTATTTTAAAAAATAGCAAAACAGCTTACATTTGTATTTATTTTCTATTCTACACCTCTCTCCTTCATGTTTTTTCTCCTGAAATTGTTATTTCAAAAATAAATAAATAAATCTTTTGGAGAAATGAAACAAAGCAACAATGAACAAACAAAGGGTCGGAGACAGCGTTTATTCCCAGGGCTGGATTTTTACATAGTTGGTCTCACTTGAGCCTTCCACACATTCATTAGGCACCAAAGCCCGGGTAGCAGCTGGAGACACTCTAGCTGAGGATAGTGAAGGCTCTTTTAAGTAGCAGAGGTGGGACTCAGCTCTGATTTCTGGTTACGAACGAAGGCAGAGAATCTCACAATGTTGTTCTTGTTTTCTAGCATCTAATCTCTGTGTTAATACCATCATTATTACAAATTCCATTTGTCCACAAATGTAAATTTTCTTCTAGAATCATTGTTGTCAGGATCCTTGTTTAGAATTTAAAACATGCCGATTTTCAGCTAATGAAAATTCAGATAAATGATTGAGTGTAAGCAGAAGACTTGCAAAAAAAGTCTTATTTTAGTCTGAGTTCATTCTCATCGAGGAATTTTCTTCTATAAGTGATTAAAACGTGTATTTTTTGTATAAATTCTTGAAATGGCCAAATAACATGGTTTTATAGTTTACATAATTAATAATAAGAAAGCTGAATATTTTGTGGCATTTTTCATCTTCTCTGCTTCTCTCGAATCTGTCTCATTACTTTTATCTATTTCTATCATTTTCTGCTCAAAATTATATTTTATTATCTAAATTGTCAGAAAGCTAGTAAAAATATTAGCTGTCTTTAAAATTGGAATATAATAGAAGATATTACCTGAAATTATAAAAGTTTTAAACACTTTAATTTTTTCTGAGATATATAGCTAAGATAACTTATTTATTTTCAAGGTGTTTCATGATGCCTTGGAGGCATTTAGAGCATATTAAAAATATGAATTGTATGGGAGAAATTCCAGTGACTTTCAGTCATATAAATCAAAAAGTTTAGTATACCATGGCTAATATTATTTACACCAGTAAGATCTTGGTTTGGCACTTCCTTGGGAAGCTTTAGTGTTTCTTTTATTGATCAAAAGAAATATTTAGTATTATATAAGAAATTGGGTTGCTTTTCTGTAACTAATTATAAAAGAGAGGTCAAGTTTCCTAGAATTTTGAGACCATTACTCTGACACTAAATCACATCTGTGTTTCACCAGCTATTGAAGTATCAAAGTTTGTAAAGTAGTAAATGATGATATTTCCATCATATTAAATAAATATATATTTTTTCTTAAACTTAGAAGAAAAACACATCAAATGCTATCTAGAAAATTGTAACATCAAGACTAACAGAGTCATATTAAGGAGAGGTTGTGGTAAGTGTATTTAATCTCTACCTGAAATTCAAAGACATTAACATTCTTTAAGTTCTTACTACCTTTATCTCTTTTCCCAAAACATTGTGTCAATATTTTCAAATTTCTCTTCTGAGTGGCATTTATTATTTTTATCTCATTAGCATTAATTATTGCTATATTTTATTTTTTAACAGCTTTTTTGAGGTGTAATTAATATACAAAACTGCATGTACTTAATGTATACAATTTGACTGGTTTGAATATATGTGCACACCTGTGAAACCATCACCACAAGCAAGGTAGCCAACATATCTATAACTTCTAAAAGTTTCCTCCTGCACCCCCACCGTTTTTTATGGCACGAACACTTAACTTGAGATCTACTCTCTTAAAAATTGTTTCTGTTTACAATGCAGTACTGTTGACTATAGGCACTGTGTTGTACAGCAGATCTCTAGAACTTATTCCTCTTGTATAACTGAAACTTTATACCTGTTGAACAACCCTCCTCCCACCAGCCCCTGGCTACTATCATTCTTTACCTTCTGCTTCTGTGACGTTGACTATTTGAAATGAGGATATTGAAGTGATAGCTGCACTCTCATGTTCATTGCAGCATTATTCACAACAGCCAAGATATACAAATAACCTAGATGTCCATCAACAGGTGAATGGATAAAAAAAAATGTGGTATATACATACATTGGAGTATTATTCAGCCTAAGAAAAAAGGGAATTTTGCTATATGTGATAGCATGGATAAACCAGGAGGATGTTATGGTAAGTGAAATAAGGCAGTCAGAGAACGACAAAAATTCTTGCTTTATGGGACAAGTATAGGGACTAGCACTATTCTGCTTTAAAATTAAAACCTGTGTTAAGTGTGCTGCTACCCTACATAAAAGAAAACAAAAAAGAAATCTCCTCATCATTAACAGTTCCTTCATTTTATGCAGAATCCTATTCTCTCCCAGACCTTTAGATAGCTGGAGGACTGTTTCAGTGATGCTTCCCCTTATTTCCCGTGACCATAGAAGCCCAAGTCAGATCAACTGTAAGAGGTGTTTCCTTTGCTCTATACCCTCCACTTTTCCTCAGCTACTATTTTATCCAAACATAGATAAGAACTTACCCTCTTGAAAATGCTGATTTGGATTATTGAGCATTCCCCTTCTCTTATAACCTAATTATTTATTCTTCCTCATGTAGGCCCAACCTACACAAATTGTATTAGGAATATTCATAAACTTAATCTCAGAAAGAAATAGAAGTCTGATACCTTCCTCTCTAGGAGAACAATAGAATCATTACTTTCCTTCTCTTCAGTTCCTTAGTTGGAAGAAGGTTGAGCCATATGGTCTCTACAGTGTCTTTCACATCAAAAGTTTCATGAGAATTCTAAGCCAATGAGAAATTTTGGCAATAATCCATTTTTGAAGCATTTTTAAATTCTCCATACAGTATATAAATGAGAAACACATTTCCTTCCCCAGTAAACTCTTGTACACATACTAAAGACATATGTAAAACACATCAGCAAAATCTGGTGCAGTCAGGCTTAAAAAGCAATAATTTGAACAGTTTGTGATTGATTTTGTAAAAATAAATAAATAAATTTTATCCAATGTTACTAATTATATATAGCACTCTTTAATTTTAGGATGTGAACCCAAGCCACTATTTACACACTTATGTTGTTTCTGAATTATTAAATTATATTATTATTATATAAATTATATACTCTGGGTTACTGGGGACCCAAGGGAAGCAATTATTTTGCTTGGAATTTGACTGGCAGAACTATGAAAATAATCAGTCTGCACATTCTTTAACTTTACAACCACTTTTGGGTTTTTTTCCACTTGTAATGTAATTATTATTAATAACGCATATTGCATTAAAAAGAAAGAAAAGAAATAGAAGCTAACCTCAGTATAGTTATGTAATTTTAATGTTCAATTCAAGGGACAAATCATTTAGTCTCTACTTTGTGTAAGGCATGTGGCAGCCATAGTAGGGGATAAAAAGGAGTATAGGCATTATTCCTGTTCTGAGTAAAACAATATTCAAGGAGGAATAATTATAAACAACATAGAATAAGAAAGTGAATATTACAGGCACAAATAAACACTATGGATTCATAGAAATTCTTACTTTTTGATTGTTGAAGCTATTGTGGAGAAATTAACTTTCAAGTCCAAATTAAGAATAGAATTTGGCAATGTACTATTATAGAACAACTACATATATATCAAGATATCCATCTATCTATCTATCTATCTATCTAGACATGAAGGTATTAATAGATAGTGTGTCTTCAGGGAATTATGAAGGTACAAGAACTGAATAAGACACATAACCTAAGAGGTAAGTTTAGACCAAATAGTAGAGCATCTGGCATGGAATGCTATGTATTTCAGTCTTACTATTCATGAATAGATGTAGAGCAGGTCTTTAGCATAAACAAATTGGACCTCAGAACATTAACTCTGTCAGGATTATGAAAATTATTTCACTGAAAGAATTTCACTTGGGAAAGAAAATGCAGACTCTGTGAGACCATCCACCCATTCAACATTTATGTCTCAATAGCTAAATGATGGTAGAAAATAATAAGAAAATATAGTGATAAGATTTTTTTCATTCCTGGAAACTAAGCTCAAATAAACATTCAGAATCACCTGATTATTCAATGATACTAGCCTAGTATATTTGACTTACTACTTGTGAGAAACAATAATAAAAACTGCTAACATTTGTTGAGTACTTTGTGCTTACTTTGGGTTCTACATCATGCCTTGACCTAGGTATATCTAATCTCCACAACAAACCCATGGCATATGTACTATTTTTAGAACCATTTTACAGATGGCAAAACTAAGTCATGTTAGCAGTACAGAAAGTGACATAGTTTCAGTCCATGCTCTGAACTGCTATGCCATACTCCCTCTATGCCACTGTTTTTTTCATAATATTAATGAAGTTTATCTGCTCTCATTAAAACTCAGTTTCTCCATTTATGCCCAGATTCCACTTTGGAAATTTTCTCAAGAGCTGTGTCAATTACATGGTCTTCTCTTCTGCTTTATCAACCAATCTCTGCTCTTCCCACCTTTACCCCTATTTCTTATGTGGAACTCATTCTTAAAATGCCATGTCCTCTGGCAATAGAAACTACCTTTATTCTTCACCCCACTCCTCACCCTGCTTGCTCCTTTACAATTCCCTCCTCCACTTTGGTAGTATATTAGTCCCCCAAAGATGTCTATATCCTAATTCCTTGAACCTGTGACTATGTTATGTTACAAGGCAAATGTAAATTAAGGGAACTATCACCTAGCCTTTTTTTTTTTTTTTTTTTCCTTTGGAGAGTTATGTTTTATTAGGCTGGGTGGAAGTTTTAAGATTTCAAGCCCGGGAGGCAGCATCTCAGGTAACCCTGAGAGAACTGCTACAAGGAGATGAGGAGGGGAGCTGGGACATTTAGGAGTTTTGCAACAAAGGGCAGGTAGTCTGAAAGTCAAAAGATTATTGTGAATTAAAGAAAACCAGACATCTCAAGTTAAGGAATTTAGCGCTTTTCTATGTATGGGAAGATGCAAGAGTCTTTCTTTGATATCAAAGGAAATCATTCCTTTGATATGCACAACAGCTGTCTGGGGCCAGTATCCTATGTTTTCACATCCTGGATTTTCTCAGAGTTCACCTTAGGGATTGGCTGCAGTCTGATGACTGCTAGATGGCAGGTGTTCTTTTTCTTTTCCTTCCTGAGTTCCCTCAGGGCTCAACAGCTCACCATTGGTGGTGGCTGCAATTGCTGATAATTGTGACTTCCTTTGTTTACTTATATGGCAGGAAATATTCCATTTGTCAGATGGAATATATCACCTGACCTTAAAACAAAGAGATTATCATAGACTTTCAGGCAGGCCCAGTGTAATCACAGGGTCATTAAAAGTGAAAGAGAATGGGCTTTCCTGGTAGCGCAGTGGTTGAGAGTCCGCCTGCCGATGCAGGGGACACGGGTTCGTGCCCCGGTCCGGGAAGATCCCACATGCCGCGGAGCAGCTGGGCCCGTGAGCCATGGCCGCTGAGCCTGCGCGTCCGGAGCCTGTGCTCCGCAACAGGAGAGATCACAACAGTGAGAGGCCCGCGTACCGCAAAAAAAAAAAAAAGTGAAAGAGGACAGTCGAGAGTCAGAGGGAAATGTGACTATGGAAGAAATACCAGAGAGATGTAATGTTGCTGGCTTTGAAAACAGAGAAAGGGGGCCAAGAGCCAAGGAATGTGGGCACTGAAATTGATTTTCCTTTAGAGCCTCCAGAAAGAATGCATCAGTGCCAACACCTTGATTTTAAGCCAGTGAGACCTATGTTAGACTTTTATACTATAGAACTGTAGGAAAATGAAATTGTGGTATGTTAATACACTACATTTGTGGTAATTTGTTTAAGTAGCAATAGGAAATTAATACAGCCCCTCACATAGGCTTACCTTCTAACTGAGGAATTTGTCTTAAATTCCTGTGTTCTAAATAAGTTCTTTGTCATAATTTTATAAAAAACATCAATTTATTAAATGCATGTTAGTAAGATTTACCTAATATCATGAATATGTCCGTTTCTCAATACCAGCCCTTCCAAGCCTAGACACCAGTTCATGTCTTCTTCATAATTGAAGTATGCCTTTTTTTAAAATTTCATATTATTATGTCTACTTTCAGGACCTACTTTAACATCTTCTTTTCTAAATTTTAATTGCCAAGTAAGATTTTATACATTCCTAGACAATTTTCCAACATTTTAGTTTGTTTCACCTTATTTACTTTCTAATATACTTTTGTTCTGCCAGTTCAACTTAAATCTTCCAGTTAGAATTACATAGTTTATAGAACTAGGTCAGTGCCCTAATATTCTGTTTAATGCCTAATTGAGGCTTAGAGAAAAAGAAAAAGATTGTCAAAACAAATAACAGCACCAAAATCTTGAGGAAGAATGAATACATAATTTGACATTTCTGTGAGGTTTTGACCAAGAGATTTAGCTTCAATAATTTTTAAAAGAAACCATGTTAATAAAACACTTTAATCTTACAAATGTAGTGGAGTTAAAGAAACATATAACAAAATCTTGGAGGTAGACTTTCATTTAGAATTAATTTAGGGAAATTAAAACCTTCCATAATACTGAACCTTTTTTCTCAAATCATTTTTGGAATTTTCAAACACAAATGGAAATGAAAAAGTCAGGCTAGGGTCAAGATACAGCAATCAGGAACTTTTTTTTTTTTTTTTTTTTTTTTTATCTGTTTCTAAAGCAATCCTTGGAACTGTATAATTTTCTCCTGTCATCTCTGAATTGGGTTCTTGTCTAGGAAATTTATCTATCTATATCCATATCTATCTCTATCAGTCTATATCTATGTGTATAAATCTAACTCTATCTGTATATATTACTCATGTTTTCATTAGGCTGTGTAGGATGATAACTATATCAAAATAAATGTTTTTAAAATGAAATTCAGAGAAAAATAGTAGTTTTATGAGAGAAGGGTTTTAACTTAAAACACTATTCACTGGCCCATAAACTCTACAAAACAAAGCCCATTTAATTATTTATAATATTCTTAGTGTGGATGATCTCAAACATTTACATGTGTTGTTCTGTCCCTTGAATCCATTTAAAAATTACTGTTTCAGTTTAGTCAAGTACACAGCTTTGCAAGCAATGCCTTATGGGACAAATCCAGCCCTTTACCTGTTTTTGTTTTGTTTAAAAAAAGTTTTATTGGAAAATGGTCAACTCATTTTGTTACATAATGTCTCTGGCTGCTTTCATGTCACAATGGCAGAGGTAAGTAGTTGTGAGATACTCCATTGCCCACAAAGATTAAAGCATTTATGATGTGGCCCTTTACACAAAAAGTTAAATGTGGGTTCAAATTCAGGAATTACTTATGCATCATGCAAATTCTATTAGGTTACCTAAATTTTCTAATGCCAGACACAGTTTCTTGAATTTGGTAGGCATTCAGTAAGTATTTGTTGAATACATAATGGTTCTAAATCTTCTCACCAGTAAAATATGAGAACTATTTACTGTTTCCCATGCAAATGAAATAATATGTAAACTATATAGAAATATACCAGGGTTATAGTAGGTTTGTAATAAACAATGTTTTCCTTTAATTAACTTTCTCTGTTGAATTTTGGTATAGGCATAGCTCTTGTCCAAAGAACAACATTAGTACTCAGAACCTAAAAAAAATTTAGGTACCTCAAGATCCTGACTCAGAAGCTAACATAATATCAATATCATCTTATACCTATCTGAAATTCTATTTTGTGAATGATTATGGACATAAGAAATGAGCAACTGAAGATGAACATCGATTCTATGTTTGAATGTTTGAATCTTCTCCATTTAATATATTTAATGCATCATGACAAATTCTTTGTCACTTTGGATTTTGTGAGCCTAGCATTTGACAAGAGAATCAAGTCTTTGAGCTGTGTCTTATCAAATGGAAACTGAGCATGATGTAATTATAAAAAAGCAGCAATAAGACAAATAAATTAAAACAATTATCCCTTAAACCTAGTGTCTTTGTAGAGTAGAATGAACCAGCCATTGGTTCTGAGTTGTTTTTTCCTCTCTATCTCTCTCTCTTTATCTGTAAAATGAGAATAATGGAATGGACATGTGCTAATATTCTTCAGAGAAATCAGGGGAGATATTTAGGGTACTATATAAGCAGAGAAGTGTCCAGTGGGGCAAAATATCTGAGGTAGACAGGAGTGGAAAGAGCTGGTGAGCTTATTTTAAACAAAGTTTAAGGGTGTTTAGATTGTCAAGGCAGAAAAAAGAAAATTAGTCAATCATTCTAAAAGTAAGTACTAAAGTGAGAAATCAGAGGTAAAGTCAAGGTTTGCATAAAAACAGTTATATTTGAATAATTATTGACAACAGAACTGATATGTCTGCAACTGGTCTTATCAAATTTGAGTATACATGTGATGAGCTGGTTTAACATTTATGATTGGACTTCCTCTTCCAGGCAAGCTAGAATAAAAAGGATTAAATTTATCCACCCCCAAACACTTAAACAACCAAAACACACATACACAATATTTGAAACAATGGTCTTCAACACACTGGGCATCAGGCAATAAGGGACAATAATATGCGAGAAATGAGATGAGTCCTATGACTGCTCTAGTTGACTGCCTTGAGAGTATTTACAGGTTTTGGTATAGTGAGAGGGAATTCATGTAGAGCCAAGCAGACTCCTAAACTGATAAAACAGAGCTGAAAATCTGGGGAAGCAAAGCCATCTAGAGTTTGAAGGATAGAAAACTACAGAAGAGAGAGCTACACAGAGAATTCCAAATATGATAAAAGTTCTGACAGAAAAGAAGATGCGAACAGAGAATTCTATACTCAGCTAACATATATTTTAAATATAGGAACAAAATAAAGACTTTTATTTTTTAGTTACACAAACTTTGAAAGAATTCTTCACCAGAAGTCTCACATTATAAGACATATTAAAGGAACTTCTTTGAGCAGAATAAAAATGGCACATGATAGAAATTTGGATCTGCACAAAGGCATAAAGAATCCCCAAATGTTACTAATTGACAAATACATAATTTTTCTTATTATTCAAATCTTTTTTCAAAATGTTTGATTATTTAATCAAAAAATTGCAATATGTTGTAGGTTTTATAACATTTTTATCCCACCCAAACTTGGATGAATCTCATGATAATTATGCTGAGTGAAAGAGTGAAAATGATTTCATAAAGTATGATCGCATTCATATAAAACTCAAGAAAATGCAAACTTATCCGTAGTGCCAAAAGTCCAATAATCACTGAGTAAAATGGGGGAATGAAAGGCAGGAGGACAGGATTACTAACAGAGTATATTGAAGCTTTTGGAGGTAATAGAAATGTTCATTATTTTATTACAGTGATGACTTCATGGGTGTATACAATTGTCAACACTTACTGAATTGTACATTCTATATACTTGAAATATTTTGCTTGTGAATACATCAATAAAACTGATTTAAAGAAAAAAAAGGTTGAAGGTGAAAGATAATTGGTATGACCCTTTCTCCTTATGGTATATTTTTATATGGGATGGAACTTTCTTCAGGGAGCAAAGTTCATGATTACAGAGCACTAGTTGCTTGGCATGGAGTGTATGATAAGTAAATATAGTTGAAATAAATTAAATGCCAACAACGTGTCTACAATACAGTCCAGGGATCTGACCTCCCCTGATCTCATTGAGACAAACGAATGTTCCAGTGTTTAATTCAATTAAATTAATAATTATTAAACATGATTTATGCCTTATCTTAACACCTTAGAACAGCACTGCTATATGACAGTCAAAGCTGTGCTTGTTATCTTTATGGTACACTACTTTATTTGTAATCAGTACTATGCCCTGTTGAATGCCCTCAACCTAAACGACCTGGTCAGGTTATGGTAATTTGACTCTGTTCCTCATACCTCTTAGACAACTGCAGCTAATAACACTTTCAGCTGAACTATCCCTCAGTCATGAAATTAGGGAGACATTAATTGGGAAATCATCATTCATTAATGAAATTTTTTTTTTCACCTTGAAAGTTAACATGCAAATTACGGCAAAAACCATTATCTCAGAGAAGCTGAATTCAAACTGGAGACAGATTTATAAATAATTATGTGTGAAAAATGTTTCAGGTGCTTTGATAGTTCTGGGTCAAAATGGAGAGATACAAAGAAGTAGTGGTTACTATTTCTTGCATTATGATCAGAAAAATACTTAAAAAGGAGATGAGATTTGGGCTGAGATTTTAAGGATCACCTTTCTTTGCTAGGAAAAAAAATCACAGAAAATGGTCATTTTAGAAAGATAAATGACTGTACACAAGCAGGATAGCAACTGAATTACTTGCATAGTGAATGGAGACTCAGCCAAAGATGAGGCTAGAGAGGTATCTAAGAGTCAGATTATAAAAGAGGCACATTGCATAGGGGTTTAAACCAGACACTTCAGATGATACTGAGCCTTATGGCCCTAATGGATTACTTGCTTTATCTAAATTGTTCTTTCATTGCTAAAATTACCCAAAGTTTATTCTGAAATGTAACAACTTCCCTACTATGCTTTGTATGGGCATATTATCTAAACCACTTAGAAAAAGCTCTTCACGTCTTAAATTCTGCTAAAACATCATATTAACACACAACATCAGTTTTTGCAAATTCCCTAAACTTATTTAATTACTCCTGTGGTTTAGGTCACATGGAACAAGTTGTAGTATAATCCAGGAAGACACCTCTCCCACAGTTCCCTCTTTTGTCCTCCTCATCTCAGTATCAATAAGGTCCTTCAAATTTCAGGGGACCAGGGGTTACATGAATTTTAGAATTAACATAGGATAATAACAGTAAATTATACTTAACAAAAATATTAATATTAATCACTATGCATTGAGGGCTAGTTCTGTGATAGACATAAAGTGAAGTGTTTGTATATCTGTTGCTTTAATTCTCACACTAACCAATGAGATTGCCATTTCACTGATGAGCAAACCGAAGCTTCAAATGGTTGAGATCAAGCAGATAGAGACTGGAGTGCAGCTCTATCAGATTCTAAATAATGTAACAAAACATAAGGTTAATGAAATAACTGATACCTTACTAAACCAATATAGCACATGGATTCTCAGGATATAATTTAGACCCTGAAAAGAATGTAATATGCCCAATTACTATTAACATTAGAATGAGAAAAGCAATTTCATTGTTAAATATTCTATTACTCAGTTAAAATTTTATCTACACGGATTTTTAAAACAAAGTCTATAAAGAACATAATTTGAATTCAAATGTTAAGTGCTTCTGATTCTAGTGGAAGCATTGGAAGTTGTTTGGAATTCTTGAATGACTATCTATAAATTGGACATTTACATAAAAAAGAAGTTTTATTTCTGAAGGCATATAATTTTGAATCTGCAGAGTGCATATGTGTGCTTGTTTTTGTATAATGAGTCAAATTGGAATGCTGTTAACCCGTAGGAATAGGATCTGTCATCTTCAAGGCTGAAATGTAACCCACGTACAAACTATTTAATTGAAAAAGAAAATAGTAACAGTGTGTTGCTTCTTTTATATGCTTCATATGGAGTAAACTGTCAAAGAGTAATGAAAGGCTTTAGCAATTCCACTTCTAATGACTTTAATAACAGATGCAAGTCTAAAACCCCATGAAGCATCATGAAAATTTATCCCACGTGTGCTTTAATCATATGTGCTAACTTTACAGACAAAACCAGATTGTTCTAGCTGTCACCATAACATATCAAATATAAATGTGACTGCATATGGCACACTGTGTGCTGATTTTTCTAACAGCGTTCAAACATACCACCAGTTTCCTTCTTGACTTTCTTTAACATTAACAATGAACCTTAAACCAAGATGATGATGGATAAAACACAAAATTAAATTGTAATCTTATCCTCACTTCAAGAAAAAAAAAGGAATCGTAGATTTTTCTGTATATAAGCTAATGAATAGAATTATTAAAACATCATTAGCATGTTTGTCTTCAATCAGAAAGTCACCAATGAACTGATAACATGCAAAACCTTTTAATAGGAAATAATTTAGTGGGTGTATTAAGAGTACCAGAACAAATACTGAGATAGTTGGATCTCCAAAGTATACTTATTCTAAATGAAAAATACAAGTTTGCTTTAAAATATCAAATTGAATGCTTAACCCTGAAATGCATTTCCTTTATACCTAGAGATCACTTATAATTATCACTTTCATCCTAAATCATTTCATTACTTTGAATTTATTCTTATAGTAAGCCTGCAGTTCAGGCAGGAAATTTATTATTTTAGTATTATTTCAGAGATTGACTCCTAGAAGTTGAAGCTACTCACTGTGCTTCGACAATCATGTTTGCAGAAATTGAAAAGTATGCATCTACCTATGGAACTATACTAAATGGATAAAGCAATTGTATCAAAGGCCTTAATTCTTTACCCTTTCCTACATCCATGTCACTTGTCATGTAACTTTGCCTTTCTCCTTGTTTTCGTGTTCCTCTGCCTTTACCATGAGAACATTCCAGTAATAGCCTGTTAAATGAGGTAAATGAGGGAGACAAATCTACCCAGTCATCCAACATGAGGCCAATCTGTAGCTGGTCATCAAACATATGAGTAAGTCTAGATTAGCCCAGACTAAATTGTCAAACTACAAACTTGTGAACTAAATGAATACATATTGATTTGAGGCACTGAGCTTGCGATGATTTACTGATCATAATTGTAGCAATAGATCATTGACTCACATCACTTTCTTTTGAGTTTAGTTTTGAACTTATACTTAAAACATATCACTAAATGGAGCTGTACCTAATTTAAAGATTTAAAATTTCAAGTTTTATATTTTTCCACATTCTTGTACTTGAAGAATATTTATTAACTTTAACGTGGTTTTATCACCAGATAGTTGCTCAATCACAGGAGACCTGGTCTGTTTAACTAGAATGCCATCTCAGCACACTGGCATGGGAAATAGCATACTGTTCCATCCATATCTTCTTACCCAATCCATAGAAAGATTAGATCATTTTCTGAGTAAACTCCTATTTCCAGACCAGTTCATGACTCTTCTAATTTAATCATTGTTTAATGGGTAAAATTTCAGTCACATTCAACTTAAATGTTTTGGAGCTTGATAAATTGCCACTGATATCTGTAAGAACTACTAAACCCTTGTAAAGTAGAAATATCTGGAGTAGCTTCTGTTCTCATTGTGCTTAATGAACATTGGTGTTCCAAAAATGCATGACCTTTTTATGTACAACAAATACAGTTCTGCAAACTATGGTCCGCAGGCCAAATCCTACTTGCCACTTTTTTTTTTAATCAAGTTTCATAGAATACAGTTATACTGATTCATTTACATATTGTCTCTGGCTGTATTCATGCTACAATGACAGAGTTGACTAGCAAAAGCAGAGAATGCCCCTTAAAGGCTAAAATATTTACTATTTGACCTTTTTATAGAAAAAGTTTGCTGTCTCCTGACCTATAGCATCAAGTATGTCTTCAATTTATCTTTTGTTTAATTTTGAATGTTAATCAGTCATGCATTTATCCTATTTTTCATTGATTTCACCAAGTCCATTCATTATTTCTATGTATTTTGGCAAAAAATTTTACATTAAATATTTATATATTTTTATGTAAATAAAGAACAGAATCAAATAAGTAGATGACAGATAAATAAAGGTATTGTCTGCCCTTCAAAAAGTAGACTATGTCCAAGTGATTCATTTGATTATTCGAAGTTCTTTATAGCTTAGCTCTGTCACTCTACTGCAATTAATTCATCACTACAGGGCTTCCCTGGTGGCGCAGTGGTTGGGGGTCCGCCTGCCGGTGCAGGGGACGCGGGTTCGTGCCCCTGTCCAGGAAGATCCCGCATGCCGCGGAGCGGCTGGGCCCGTGGGCCACGGCCGCTGAGCCTGCGCGTCCGGAGCCTGTGCTCCGCGGCGGGAGAGGCCACAGCAGTGAGAGGCCCGCATACCACAAAAAACAAATACAATAAAATAATTCATCACTACATTATCTTTTTACCCTTTCCTATTTTTAAAAATATTTATTTATTTATTTGGCTGCGTCGGGTCTTTGTTGCGGCATGTGGGCTTCTCTCTAGTTGTGGGGTGCAGGTTTTTTTTTCTCTAGTTGTGGCGCGGGCTCCAGGCTCTGTAGTTTGCGGCATGTGGGCTCTCTGTTGAAGCGCACGAGCTCAGTTGTTGTGGCGCGTGGGCTTTGTTGCCCTGCCGCACGCGGGATCTTAGTTCCCCAACCAGGGATCGAACCCATGTCCCCTGCATTGGAAGGTGGATTCTTTACCACTGAATCACCAGGGAAGTCCCTACCCTACTAGTCTTTAAAATCATGCCCCGCAGAGGAAAATTTTCTGTTCATCTTCCACTATTCTCATTGTCTTTTACTTTCCATTTTGAAATGTATTATTTCCTTAGAAAAAAAAAAGAACAAACATTTACAGGCATCATTGTTCTTGCTAATTTTATTAACATAATTTTTTCAAACCTTCATATGCCAGTTGTATGCTGATCTTTAAGATAATTATACAGTTATGTCTACTTCTGATGTCATATTTCAAATCAGAAATTTTCAAGCAAAAACTGATTTTATAAGCAAGATATAAGTACTTAAGCCAATTGTAATCTTTTCATATATTTTACATTTTCTAAGAAATGAGCAAATTGCTGGTTTCAGAGTGTTTAATAAGCGTTTTTTGAATAAATAAATGGTCAAAGAGCTCAAATTAAAGAGTTCAAGATGCTCAATGAGTCTGGTTTCAAATAAACACTAGCATTGAATAGTAGAAAATAAGGAGTACAGGCCAAGTATGATTGTTTGAAACTGAAAATTGTGGAACTAGAAGAACATATTCATAGAACTAGCTATAAAACAATATAAAAATAGTTGATCTTAGGAAAAGGAATTGATATGTTTAATAAACATATATCAAGTGTTCAAAATGAAAAAATTCTGATTTATACAATAATTGTGTGTATGTCTCAGTAAATGTGGAAATATAACTATAGGCTCTATGTCTGACATCATCACAACAATCTATACAATATGGAGAGTACCTATGCCTAATTTTTTCAATTACTTGATCAGTAAATAGAATATCTACAAACAGTAAAAGGAGTTTTCTGAAGTCATTGAAAGAATTATGAAAAAAATAAGAGATGTAATTTTGAATACAAGTGAAGATTTAGTTTATAATTTATAAATTTAACCATCATTTCCTAACCATTTTATAAAAAACTATCAGCTTTCTGCCACTCAGATATTAATATTTTCATCTACTCTTGATTAACAGGGACAACACCACTGTGACCCAATCTCCATATGTTATACTAAGTGACCCGAGACTGGAAAGAATTTATACAGAGATTAAATTTAAAACAGTTAAACCTTTTGGGGGTTTTTAAAGGTGAAAAAGATTGAATTTTTATTGCTAATCATGTCACAAGGTTTAGTAGAACACTCCTTTAAAAAACTGAAATTCTGAATGTTTATTTATTCCTTATCAGAACCTTTTGAATATAAAAACGTGATATTTAAATACCCTGGGGAAAAATGTAGTTTTCTGATCTTTTCAAGGTGAGGCTAAAATTACTCTAAGAACAGTCTCGCTTGGGACATCTATCTCCTTAAATAACCCTTTGACAGTGTGCTACTTAAAATCAGTATTAATTTCATATTTTCCAGTTAGATATCAAATAAAAATTGCTAAAGCACTAAAGTTGCATTATTTGGTTTTAGATTTTGGTGAAATATTTCAACTGAAATTTCTCATATCATACTCTTATTTATAAATCTTCTAAAATCAGAAAAACTTTGACTAATTATTAAAAAGGGAGTGTTGTAAAATACCAGTCTGAAATAGAAGATCATTTGAAAAAGGCAAAGCTTAATTACTTTCTAGAATGAGAAATATTTAATAAAGAATAAGAAAAGAATAAAATGTGAAATGAAAGAGGTATTCATTTTTGTGCATTTGTTAGCATTTATAAATGCTATAAAAATGAATTTCTGATATTACAATCACTTAGGACAGTTCTAGCAAATAATAGTTACTAGAACAAAGTTTATTAAATGATTGATTTAATTTACTAAGCCTTTGTGTGCACCCTCACAATGAAAAAAAAAAAGGAGTGAAGGCAAAAAGGAAGCTATTACTGAGAGATCTGGCTTTTTGGAGAGGCTTAAGCTTGTCAACTGGAAAATTTCAGCATCATGAAGAGGATGGAAGACGAAATACTGTGAAATTTGATCTTGTTGGGTGTAGGGAATGCAGGCAGAGATAAACTTGGGGTAAAGTTTTAGCTCAGCAGGACATAAGGCTGAGCAGTAAGTGTCTGAAGACACTTGGAGGTGCTGAAAGAAAAGCGCATGAAAAGAAAGAAAAGAACTAGATAAAGGTGGTGAGTAAAAATGAAGATATAATACTTGGCTTTCTCAAAAGTGAGCTTCATGTATGGCAGGTGAATTTATAAATTAAATTCTGAAAAATTTAAAACCTAATGTTTAAGAGAGGGAAATTGATTTCTACCTTCCCACTTCCAACCTACAAAACTATGTTTTATTTTCTTTGGGGGATTAGTGCTTCTGGAAATAAGGTAAACATATCAGTCATTGGTAAATTCAACATCTTTAAAGGTCCTGTGAAATCAAAGAGTAACCAAATAAATCAACTTATCCTGTTTTTAACTTAAAAATGAATTTTTATACAGACGTATCATCTGTTGTCTGGGTTGATTTGCTGAATGCCCACCACCTCCCAGAAGAGGTGGTGGGCATTCTGCAAATGACCTATGTTTAATTCAAATTGGAGAGGTGCTTATAGATCTCATTTCCTAAAGATTTTATTTTGGTAGTGAAATAACAAATAGAAAAACTTTATATATATTGAGGGAAAACCACATGATTAGGTCAAAATATGTTATAGAGTTGGAATCATAGTTGACTTATTTTTACTATCTTTGTTATACTGTGCTTCTGTAGAACAATCTTTATTTTTAAGTCATTCTTGATACAGAGATCTATAAAATGATAAAGTAGAGGGTATTTAGAGAGCACCTACTGCACTTCACACAGGAAGGAATTTAAACCAAGACAAGAAGAAAAGTGGGAACAGAAAGGTACTAGAATCTAGGTATATCTTTTTTTTTAGGACTAATCAAGTTTTATTTATTTATTTGTTTGTTTGTTTTCTAGGTATATCTTAAGTTGAATCATTTTTGTTTACTATAACAATGTTATTGGTTGAAATGTGTCCCACAAAAAAAAAAAAAAAGACAAGTTGAAGTCCTAACTCCCAGTACCTATAAATTATTTTATTTGGAAAGAGGGTCTTTGCAGATGTATTCAAGTAAACATGAGTTAATTAGCATAGGCTCTAATCCAATACGACCGGTGTCCTTATAAGAAGAGGGAAATTTGAACATAGGGAGATGGCAATAGGTTTCTGTGTTTCATAGGTACACAAATGGAGAGAAATTTTGCCTCAGGATTAAGTATACTTAGAGACTCACCCATACTTGAATTATGTGACTTATTATATGATATTTGAGATATTTTGCTTTTGAGTTAATTATTCTTAGATAAGATTTTCAAAGTGGTTGATGCTGGAATGGGTTAATAAGACTTTGGGGATGTTGGGATGGAATGTATTTTACATGTGAGAAGTACATGATTTAATTATTGCCCATTTGTTTTCACTTTATTTTTTAATTTTCTAAATGTACTTATTACTAATTGATCTGACTTAAATGTGTTCAATGATATAAGATACCTGATTCCTTTATACTGAAATTATTTCTTCTACAGTCTTTCGTTCTTATATTCAAATCTGTACTACTTGCTATCTGGATTTTCTGGAGAGCTGTTGTTCTGGGATTTCACCTTATCCACATTTTGGGCTTCCTTATCATTGGGTCCTCATTTTAGGGATTCCATGTCTTCCTCACATTTACTCTCTTGTTCTGGTAGGGTGTATCTTCTTCTAGTAGCTTCCAGAGAAAGGGAGGATGGCACGTGAATCAGCCAAACTGATCAGAGAAGCCAAACTACTATTGATTGTTATCAAAGATTTTTTGTAGGGCTCAAACCTTCCACAACTGTAGGAAATAGCAGAGCACTCACTGCAAGCTGGTGTTTCTGCATCTAGTATTGAGCCTGAAGTCATTATAGGTCAGCTGGATTGGGAACTGTGAAGGAAAGCTGAATGTGCAGAACAGAGATAAACTGGAACCTGAGATGACAACTGGAACATGCAAGGACATACTAAAATTGTCTTCCATCACCTCCTACCTTGATGCTGTGAATGGTTGGCAGAAGAAAAATTGTTTTCCATCACCATAGTGCATTACCCATGCACTTGGCCTTCCAAATCTAATGCAGAATTTCTCTTCTGGCTAATACTAACCTGAAGCCATAAGGAAGAGGAAATTCTGGAAATACTTAGTTGGATTTTTAGTGTAAGTGGAGGCAATTATGTATGCTCACATCTACAATGTAATCCTTAACCTTCAGGATGCTCTTTGTATGGATTTATTATTTGTCAGAGCTTTTATCAGCTGATCCCAGTTTACTAGAATATGGACAGGACACACTTCTGTAGTAAGGGAGCATTAACAAAGGATTTAGTGGTAACATGTGAAGGATTTTGCTTCCATCTAAAGGTCTTCTGCTTTCACATGAGGGCAAATTGTACCCTCTATGTCTGATTGTCCTTCATGGATGCCAATTTAAATTATTCTTATGTTTTTATCATTTAAGTCATTTTGTGAGGGCTCTTTGGCTTAAAAAATAATAGTTATTAATTCTGAATAAATGTTTCATGGAGTATGAATTTGAAGTTAATAGAGTAAGGCAGTACTTGAAATTTCAGAACTATAACAAACCATTGCTTATCAGAATCTATTGCTCTATCTAAAGTTTCATTTTAATGAGCATACTAACATTTCAGCATCCATTACACATTGAAAAAAGTTTTCAATAATTAAGGATAATTGGCAATAGAAATAAAATGAGCAGATGAAAATGACTCTGCATTAGACTTTGGCAGCCTGCTCTTTCAGCATGTGCTGGAAAAAGAGAAGGGAGGATGAGGATTGTAAGTAGCAATCCAAACTGGTCAACTATGTCCTTATTATTCTGCACATTTTTTCCCACATCATATACTTCAGCTTCCCTTTTAAAATTAATTTATAAGGCTTCCTCAGATTGCCCACAAAACAGTATTCTGGGGTTAAATACCAATCAAATTATAACTATATTTAATGATTATACAGTGTCATTTTCTAAGTGTCAATTAGCTTCAATTTGTATTGTCATTTAAACAACCAAGTCATTTTGAACAACCTATCTAATACAGAATACCTTTGTTTTTTTTATATTTTCCAATCTTTAAACCTAACATGATTTCATTGGGGATATTTTTGTTAAAATCAATTTTTGAAAATAGCATATTTGGGGCTTTATTTTATATTGGTGCCTATAGGAAAGAGGAATATCTTTTATGTCATTAAGAAAATGCTAAAAAGCTAAATTATAGTCTACCCAGCTTCATTTAAAACCAGATTAGATGCTTGTGTATATTAGATTTATTTCTGGATGTACTATATCATTTTCATTAAAAATATTTGGGCACTGAAATTAAAATAGCATCTTTAGCATTATTTTCCAAATGTTCATGAAAATACTTCTAAATACAAAGCACACACAGACTCATATACACACGTAGACAGGCAAACAAACGTATATATGCTTGCACATGCATATACAAAACTGTACTCATGTATCTGGAAGTTCTCACATACAAATAAGCACACATGTAATAAAATGAACATTAATAACACTACCACTGCCAAAAGCTAAGCCTGAAGGAAATTATTATTTGAATTTGGGAGGAATTATATCAACCGTATACCCAAAGGATTAAAAGAAAATGACCAATAATGCATTTAGAGGGTAGGAAATTGTCCCTTATACTTTTGAAACTTGCTGTTAAATCTCCTCTTACTATAATTATATACCAGTAAATCTCTTAACATCAAAATTACTTGGAAGTATTTGTTACAATTCAGGTTCACGAACATTATAGAGACCTTCTGAATCTTATGTGTTGTGTGGCTTCAAGACATACATCTTTAATAGAGACACAGGCTGCTTCAGTTGCACGCTAAGGTTTACAGATCATTGCAGGACAATATTGGGTCTGTGTTTTTATGACAGGCATAGTACCACTGTCCACCGTCTCCAGTTTAAAAAAATATTCGTAGACTATGACTCTGAAGAAACAATAGTGAAGGAAGAAGAGGGGATGGCAGGGGACACATTTCATTCTGTGATATACAGTTCTTTAATGAAGTGTTCTGTAGATGGTTTAAGTGTATTGGAGAAATAGAGGGAAAACAAAATGAGCACTGTGTGGTTGAGCTTTCAGTTTTTTTTTTTTGTTTGTTTGTTTTTTTTTTTTTTTTTGCGGTACGCGGGCCTCTCACTGTTGTGGCCTCTCCCGTTGCGGAGCACAGGCTCCGGATGCGCAGGCTCAGCGGCCATGGCTCACGGGCCCAGCTGCTCCGCAGCATGTGGGATCTTCCCAGACCGGGGCACGAACCCGCGTCCCCTGCATCGGCAGGCGGACTCTCAACCACTGCGCCACCAGGGAAGCCCGAGCTTTCAGTTTTATATACTTTCTAGTCATGGAATATCTGAGAGACAGGCTGAGGAGCTAAGAGACTTCTAGATCATTGCAGTAGTACTGTATTAAGGGAGATAATGGGACTTGGACCTATACATATAAAATCATTCATCATATTTAGAGATGAGGGGAACTTAGATGAACAGAGAACAGAGTCAAACCAAACCAAACCAAACAAAGCAAAACTCAGCATCTCCTAGTCCATGCATTCATATAACAAATATTCCCTGAGTTTTTGTTTGTTTGGGGTTTTTTTTTGGTTATTTTGTTTTGTTTTTGTTTGTTTGTTTTGTTTTGTTTTGTTTTTACTATACCAGGCACTGAAGATACTACAAGCAAAAATTCACACTTCCATGAATCTTACACTTTAGTGAAGAGAAACATAGGAAACATGAAATATGTAAACACAGAAAGTGATATGATAAAAGAATAAAGCAGGAAAAGGTAGGCAGGAGTGTAGGGGGAGAGATATTATTTTAAATAGAGAAGTCATGGAAGATATCAATGAGAAAGTGACATTGAGCATGGACCTAAAATGGTGAGGGTACAAACCATGGGCATTTCTGAAGGAGGAGCATATGCAATTGAGAAAAGAGCAAACTCAAAGTTTTGAAGTGGGAGCTTACTTAACTTGACTATAAAAGCAAGGAGGCCAACGTGGCTGATGTGAGAAAAAAAGGGGTTAAGAACATTCATTCAGTGAGGTGGGGGGGTTGAGGAGCAGGGATTTGGAGTACATTTTTGACTATGGTAATATCTACATATATTACTATGAGTCAGATGGCAAACTCTAAGGGGAATTTGAGTGGAAGGATGACATGATCTGGCTAATCCTTTAAAAAGGAGACTTTTGTTGCTATTTTGTTAATACTTGTAAATGGAAAAAGATGGAAAAAGGGGGATAGGAGGATTAGGAGGATATTAAAGTGATTCAAGAGAAAGATTGTAGTAGCCCAGACAAAGTCCTGATAGTTACAGAAATGAGATGAAGAGATTTGATTCAAGATACATTTAAAAAGTATTGCATCCCACTCCATCCCAATATGATCTAATGAAAAGGGCACCTCACTTCTGTGGTTTTCTTCCCCAGAACCTATTGCTCCAGTCTAACTATGAGAAAACAAACCCAATCATAAACCCAAATTGAGGGATATTTTGTAAAATAACTGACTAGTCGACCTCAGAGTTTGTGGGAAAAAAACAAAAAACAAAGAAAGACTGAGAACATTTCACAGACCTGAGAAAATTAAGGGAAAGTGATGACTAAATGCAATGTGAGATCTTGAATTGCATCCTGGGAGAAAAAAATGGCATTAGTGCAAGATCTGGTATAATCCATTTAAAGTCTGTGGCTTAGTTAATAGTATTGTTCCAATGATGATTTTAAGTTTTGTTAAATGTACCATGATAATTCGGGAAAATAAGTGAAGGGGTATACAAGAACTCTCTCAACTATCTTTGCAACTTTTATGTAAATCTAAAATTATTCTAAGTTTTAAAAAGTGTTTAAGTAATGCCAACAGGATTCATCAAAGAATATGCTGTATGATATTGTATATAAAGAAACAAAAAAATGATATTAAGGATTACTCCAATAATTTTAGCCTGACTAGTTGTAGTACACATCTCCTTTCACTTTTTTAAAAGGATTTTTCTTCTCCAGATAGTGTCCTAGATTTTTAAAAGCATAAAACTGGAGTCAGAGAAAAGAAGACAGGAACATAAAAGTTGGGAGAACAAAGAAGAAATATGTAGGTAGATAGAGAAAGAGAAAAAGACATTTGGGGGATTAAAAATGAGAGACACAGAATCAGAGAAAGGACAGTTAAGGAAAATAGAAAAGGAAAGATTAATAGAAATGTTATTGAAATTTATGGATTATATCAGTTTTAATGTTTATCAGGAAAAAAGTATATCTTGGAATTTTATTTATTTATTTATTTTTGGCCTGGACTATATTTCTTTGAAAGGACTTCACTACTGAGATTGGACAATTTGGTTCCAATATCCATAAAGGTTACATCTGGTTTTTGTTTGTTTTTTAATGTTTATGTTTTCAAGGAAAATAAGAGAAAAACTATGGTGCACTGAATCTAATAGTACAGAATTGGATAACTGCAGAATCATCCTGAAAAACCAGAATAAGAGCATGCTTTTTACAGTTAATCACTGCAGAAAAGAAATTTAGAAAACTAGCATCATAAATCTAAAAACAAATGGATAGGGAAATGTATGCAGAAAGTTCAAATAAGGTGATGTGATAGCAGGTGATTGTTTAGCTATAGAGATTGCTCTTGTTTGATTACATAGAGTTTGGGCAGAAAAATATATTCTCTGTGTGATGTGTCAAAAAACAACAAGCCATGTAATAATCAAGGGATGAACATATCAAATAAAGAGAAAAACTAGTGTAAACCCTTAGGGCTGTAGCTAGCTGGGTGTATGTAAGAAGGGAATAAAGGTCAACATGACTACAGCACTGAAGACAATGTGCAGAAGAATATGAGATGGAGTCACATAGGAAAGGTGGTTCCACTCTTGGTTGTTGACCCTTAAAAAAAAGAAGGTTAAGTTTTTAAAGTGAGAGGAAGGAGACAACTAAAAAAAAGAATGGCAAGAGGCTAACATTTCATATATATATATATATATATATATATATATATATGCTTTGAAAGGAGGTAAGAGTAGGATTACTATTGTCAAAAATTGAATGTCCCCAGTCTTTTGCAAGGAGCCCGCGAGGGGGGTTGGCGCGCGCTAAACGGGAGAAGCACTGGTTTGAGAAAAGCATGAGTCGCAAGTACACATTGGGACCCTGCCATTAATGGAGGGGAAAAGCGGGGAGACGCCAGCAGAATCCATCCTGTAAGCTGGTAGGAAGCCTGAAGGCTTGATGGGATTCCAGTGTGATAGGAGGCAAGGACATGCTTCAGGACCCCGGAGGAAGATGGCGGAAGAGTAAGACGCGGAGATCACCTTCCTCCCCACAGATACATCAGAAATTCATCTACACGTGGAACAACTCCTACAGAACACCTACTGAACGCTGACAGAAGACCTCAGACCCCCCAAAAGGCAAGAAGCTCCCCACATACCTGGGTAGGGCAAAAGAAAAAAAGAATAAACAGAGACAATAGGATAGGGACGGGACCTGCACCAGTGGGAGGGAGCCGTGAAGGGGGGAAGGTTTCTACACACTACAAGCCCCTTCGCGGGCGGAGACTGTAGGTGGCGGAGGGGGAAAGCTTCGGAGTAGCGGAGGAGAGCACAGCAACAGGGGTGCGGAGGGCAAAGCGGAGAGATTCTGGCACAGAGGACCGGTGCCCTCAGGCACACACCAGCCCGAGAGGCTTGTCTGCTCGGCCGCCGTGGCGGGCGGGGCTGGGAGCTGAGGCTCGGGTATCGGCTTTCAGTCGGAGCGCAGGGAGAGGACTGGGGCTGGCGGCAGGAAGAGAGCCTGAAGGGGTTAGTGCACCACGGCTAGCCCGGAGGGAGTCCGGGGAAAGGGTCTGGAGCTGCTGAAGAGGCAAGAGACTTTTTTCCCTTTTGTTTCCTGGTGCGCGAGGAGAGGGCATTAAGAGGGCTGCTTGGGGAAGCGCCGGAGACAGGCACGAGCCGCGGGTAAGGCACGGACCTCGGAGACGGGCGTGGGCCGCCGCCGCCGCCCGCCGCCGCCGCCGCCGCCACCGCCGCCCGCCGCGGCCCGCCGCCGCCGCCGCTGCCGCCGCCGGGCCTGTGTGCGAGCGCGGGTCACTGTCCGCCCCGCCTTCCGGGGGGCCTGTGCACCCCGCCACTGCCGGGGTCCCCGAGACCCCGGGACGGCTTTCCCGGGAAAGCGCACGGAGCGCCACGGGCTGCTGCAACGTCACGCCGGCCTCTGCTGCCGCAGGCCCGCCCCACACTGCGCGCCCCTCCCTCCCCTCTGCCTGAGTGAGCCAGAGCCCCCGAATCAGCGGCTCCTTTAAACCCGTCCTGTCTGAGCGAAGAACGGACGCCCTCCGGCGACCTACGCGCAGAGGCGGGGCCAGGTCCAAGGCTGAGACCCGGGAGCTGTGAGAGCAGAGGCAGGGAAATCTCTCTGTGCAGCCTCGGAGGCAGCGGATTAAAGCTCCACGGTCCATTTGATGTGCCCTGCGTCTGTGGAGTGCATGAATGGACAGCGAATCATCCCAAATTGAGGAAGTGGACTTTGAGGACAAGATTTAATACTTTCCCCCCTTTTCCTCTTTTTACAACGAATTATTCCAAATTAAGGAGGTGGACTTAGAGAGCAAGATTTCAGACTTCTCGCCCTTTTCCTCTTTTTACAACGAATTATCCCAAATTGAGGAGGTGGACTTGGAGAGCAAGATTTTTGATGTTTCCCCCTGCTCTCTTTTTGTGAATGTGTATGTGTAATCTTCTGTGTAAGATTCTCTCTGTATAGCTTTGCTTCCACCATATGTCTCAGGGTTCTATCGGTCCGGTTTTTTTTTTTTTTTTTCAATAATTACTTTCTAATTTTAATAACGCTACTATATTTCATACTTTATTCTATTTTACTTTACCTGCTCTTTCTTTTTTTCCTACTCTCCCTTCCTCCCTCCCTCCCTCCGCTCCTCCTTTCCTTCTTTCTTTTTCTTTCCTCCCTCCCACCCTTCTTCTTTCCACTTTCTTTTTCTTTCCTTCCTCCCTCCCTCCTGTCTTTCTTCCTTTCCTTCCTCCCTCCCTCCCTCCTTTCTTTCCTTCTTTCTTTCCATCCTTCCTCCCTCCCTCCCTCCTTTCTTTCTTCCTTCCTTCCTTCCTTTCTTCCCTTCTTCCTTTCTTTCCCTCTCTCTTTCTTTCTTCTACTAATTCTTTCTTTCTACTTTTTCTCCCTGTTACTCTGAGCCGGGTGGATGAAAGGCTCTTGGTGCTGCAGCCAGGAGCCAGTGCTGTGCCTCTGAAGTGGGAGAGCCAACTTCAGGACACGGGTCCACAACAGACCTCCCAGCTCCACATAATATCAAGCAGCGAAAATCTCCCAGAGATCTCCATCCCAACACCAGCACCCAGCTTCAGTCAACGACCAGCAAGCTACAGTGCAGGTCACCCTATGCCAAGCAACTAGCAAGGCAGGAACACAACCCCACCCATTAGCAGAGAGGCTACCTAAAAACATAATAAGGCCATAGGCACCCCAAAACACACCACCAGACGTGGACCTGTCCACCAGAAAGACAAGATCGAGCCTCAACCACCAGAGCACAGGAATTAGTCCCCCCCACCAGGAAGCCTACACAACCTACTGAAACAACCTTAGCCACTGGGGTCAGACACCAAAAACAACGGGAACTACGAATCTGCAGCCGGCAAAAAGGAGACCCCAAACACAGTAACATAAGCAAAATGAGAAGGCAGAAAAACACACAGCAGGTGAAGGAGCAAGATAAACACCTACCAGACCTAACAAATGAAGAGGTAATAGGCAGTCTACCTGAAAAAGAATTCAGAATAATGATAGTAAAGCTGATCCAAGATTCTATTTCCATGATCCATAATCTTGGAAATAGAATAGACAACATGCAAGAAACAGTTAACAAGGACCTAGAAGAACTAAAGATGAATCAAGCATCGATTAAAAACACAATAAATGAAATGAAAAATACTCTAGATGGGATCAATAGCAGAATAACTGAGGCAGAAGAACGGATAAGTGAGGTGGAAGATAAAATAGTGGAAATAACTGATGCAGAGCAAAATAAAGAAAAAAGAATGAAAAGAACAGAGGAGAGTCTCAGAGATCTCTGGGACAACATTAAACGCACCAACATTCGAATTATAGGGGTTCCAGAAGAAGAAGAGAAAAAGAAAGGGACTGAGAAAATATTTGAAGAGATTATAGTTGAAAACTTCCCCAATATGGGAAAGGAAATAGTTAATCAAGTCCAGGAGGCACAGAGGGTCCCATACAGAATAAATCCAAGGAGAAATACACCAAGACACATATGAATCAAACTGTCAAAAATTAAACACAAAGAAATCATATTAAAAGCAGCAAGGCAAAAACAACAAATAACACACAAGGGAATCCCCATAAGGTTAACAGCTGATCTCTCAGCAGAAACCCTACAAGCCAGAAGGGAGTGGCAGGACATAATTAAAGTGATGAAGGAGAGAAACCTGCAACCTAGATTACTCTACCCAGCAAGGATCTCATTCAGATTTGATGGAGAAATTAAAACCTTTACAGACAAGCAAAAGCTGAGAGAGTTCAGCACCACCAAACCAGCTTTACAACAAATGCTAAAGGAACTTCTCTAGGCAAGAAACACAACAGAAGGAATATACCTACAATAACGAACCCAAAGCAATTAAGGAAATGGGAATAGGAACATACATATCAATAATTACCTTAAATGTAAATGGACTAAATGCTCCCACCAAAAGACACAGAGTGGCTGAATGGATACAAAAACAAGACCCATATATATGCTGTCTACAAGAGACCCACTTCAGACCTAGAGACACATACAGATTGAAAGTAAAGGGATGGAAAAAGATATTCCATGCAAATGGAAATCAAAAGAAAGCTGGAGTAGCAATTCTTATATCAGACAAAATAGACTTTAAAATAAAGACTATTAGAAGAGACAAGGAAGGACACTACATAACGATAAAGGGATCGATCCAAGAAGAAGATATAACAATTGTAAATATTTATGCACCCAACATAGGAGCACCTCAATACATAAGGCAAATACTAACAGCCATAAAAGGGGAAATCGACAGTAACACAATCATAGTAGGGGACTTTAACACCCCACTTTCACCAATGGACAGATCATCCAAAATGAAAATAAATAAGGAAACACAAGCTTTAAATGATACATTAAACGAGATGGACTTAGTTGATATTTATAGGACATTCCATCCAAAAACAACAGAATACACATTTTTCTCAAGTGCTCATGGAACATTCTCCAGGATAGATCATATCTTGGGTCACAAATCAAGCCTCGGTAATTTTAAGAAAATTGAAATTGTATCAAGTATCTTCTCCGACCACAATGCTATGAGACTAGACATCAATTACAGGAAAAGATGTGTAAAAAATACAAACACATGGAGGCTAAACAATACACTACTCAATAACGAAGTGATCACTGAAGAAATCAAAGAGGAAATTAAAAAATACCTAGAAACAAATGACAATGGAGACACGACGACCCAAAACCTATGGGACGCAGCAAAAGCAGTTCTAAGGGGGAAGTTTATAGCAATACAATCCCACCTTAAGAAACAGGAAGCATTTCGAGTAAACAACCTGACCCTGCACCTAAAGCAATTAGAGAAAGAAGAACAAAAATACCCCAAAGCTAGCAGAAGGAAAGAAATCATAAAGATCAGATCAGAAATAAATGAAAAAGAAATGAAGGAAACGATAGCAAAGATCAACCAAACTAAAAGCTGGTTCTTTGAGAAGATAAACAAAATTGACAAACCATTAGCCAGACTCATCAAGAAAAAAAGGGAGAAGACTCAAATCAATAGAATTAGAAATGAAAAAGGAGAAGTAACAACTGACACTGCAGAAATACAAAAGATTATGAGAGATTACTATAAGCAACTCTATTCCAATAAAATGGACAACCTGGAAGAAATGGACACATTCTTAGAAATGCACAACCTGCCAAGACTGAATCAGGAAGAAATAGAAAATATGAATAGACCAATCACAAGCACTGAAATTGAAACTGTGATTAAAAATCTTCCATCAAACAAAAGCCCAGGACCAGATGGCTTCACAGGTGAATTCTATCAAACATTTAGAGAAGAGCTAACACCTATCCTTCTCAAACTCTTCCAAAATATAGCAGAGGGAGGAACACTCCCAAACTCATTCTACGAGGCCGACATCACCTTGATACCAAAACCAGGCAAGGATGTCACAAAGAAAGAAAACTACAGGCCAATATCACTGATGAACATAGATGCAAAAATCCTCAACAAAATACTAGCAAACAGAATCCAAGAGCACATTAAAAGGATCATACACCATGATCAAGTGGGGTTTATTCCAGGAATGCAAGGATTCTTCAATATACGCAAACCAATCAATGTAATACACCATATTAACAAGTTGAAGGAGAAAAACCATATGATCATCTCAATAGATGCAGAGAAAGCTTTCGACAAAATTCAACACCCATTTATGGTAAAAACCCTGCAGAAAGTAGGTATAGAGGGATCTTTCCTCAACATAATAAAGGCCATATATGACAAACCCACAGCCAACATTGTCCTCAATGGTGAAAAACTGAAACCATTTCCACTAAGATCAGGAACAAGACAAGGCTGCCCACTCTCACCACTCTTATTCAACCTAGTTTTGGAAGTTTTAGCCACAGCAATCAGAGAAGAAAAGGAAATAAAAGGAATCCAAATTGGAAAAGAAGAAGTAAAGCTGTCACTGTTTGCAGATGACATGATACTATACATAGAGAATCCTAAAGATGCTACCGAAAAACTACTAGAGCTAATCAATGAATTTGGTAAAGTAGCAGGATATAAAATTAATGTACAGAAATCTCTGGCATTCCTGTACACTAATGATGAAAAATCTGAAAATGAAATCAAGAAAACACTCCCATTTACCATCGCAACAAAAAGAATAAAATATCTAGGAATAAACCTACCTAAGGAGACAAAAGACCTGTATGCAGAAAACTATAAGACACTGATGAAAGAAATTAAAGATGATACAAATAGATGGAGAGATATACCATGCTCCTGGATTGGAAGAATCAATATTGTGAAAATGACTCTACTACCCAAAGCAATCTACAGATTCAATGCAATCCCTATCAAACTACCAATGGCATTTTTCACAGAACTAGAACAAAAAATTTCAAAATTTGTTTGGAAAAACAAAAGGCCCCGAATAGCTAAAGCAATCTTGAGAACGAAAAACGGAGCTGGAGGAATCAGGCTCCCTGACTTCAGACTATACTACAAAGCTACAGTAATTAAGACAGTCTGGTACTGGCATAAAAACAGAAAGATAGATCAGTGGATCAGGATAGAAAGCCCAGAGATAAACCCACGCACATATGGCCAACTTATCTTTGATAAAGGAGGCAGGAATGTACAGTGGAGAAAGGACAGCCTCTTCAATAAGTGGTGCTGGGAAAACTGGACAGGGACATGTAAAAGTTTGAGATTAGATCATTCCCTAGCACCATACACAAAAATAAGCTCAAAATGGATTAAAGACTTAAATGTAAGGCCAGAAACTATCAAACTCTTAGAGGAAAACATAGGTAGAACACTCTATGACATAAATCACAGCAAGATCCTTTTGGACCCACCTCCTAGAGAAATGGAAATAAAAACAAAGATAAACAAATGGGACCTAATGAAACTTCAAAGCTTTTGCACAGCAAAGGAAACCATAAAGAAGACCAAAAGACAACCCTCAGAATGGGAGAAAATATTTGCAAATGAAGCAACTGACAAAGGATTAATCTCCAAAATTTATAAACAGCTCATGCAGCTCAATAGCAAAAAAACAGACAACCCAATCCAAAAATGGGCAGAAGACTTAAATAGGCATTTCTACAAAGAAGATATACAGACTGCCAACAAACACATGAAAGAATGCTCAACATCATTAATCATTAGAGAAATGCAAATCAAAACTACAATGAGATATCATCTCACACCAGTCAGAATGGCCATCATCAAGAAATCTAGAAACAATAAATGCTGGAGAGGGTGTGGAGAAAAGGGAACACTCTTGCACTGCTGGTGGGAATGTGAATTGGTACAGCCACTATGGAGAACGGTATGGAGGTTCCTTAAAAAACTACAAATTGAACTACCATATGACCCAGCAATCCCACTACTGGGCATATACCCTGAGAAAACCATAATTCAAAAAGAGACATGTACCAAAATGTTCATTGCAGCTCTATTCACAATAGCCCGGAGCTGGAAACAACCTAAGTGTCCATCATCGGATGAATGGATAAAGAAGATGTGGCACATATATACAATGGAATATTACTCAGCCATAAAAAGAAACGAAACTGAGCTATTTGTAATGAGTTGGATAGACCTAGAGTCTGTCATACAGAGTGAAGTTAGTCAGAAAGAGAAAGACAAATACCGTATGCTAACACATATATACGGAATTAAAAAAAAAAAATGTCATGAAGAACCTAGGGGCAAAACGGGAATGAAGACGCAGACCTACTTGAGAATGGACTTGAGGATATGGGGAGGGGGAAGGGTGGGCTGTGACAAGGCGAAAGAGGCATGGACGTGTATACACTACCAAACGTAAGGTAGATAGATAGTGGGAAGCAGCCGCAGAGCACAGGGAGATCAGCTCGGTGCTTTGTGACCGCCTGGAGGGGTGGGATGGGGAGGGTGGGAGGGAGGGAGATGCATGAGGGAAGGGATGTGGGAACAGATGTATATGTATGACTGATTCACTTTGTTATAAAGCAGAAACTAATTAAAAAAATAAATAAATAAACTTAAAAAAAAATGGATAACCAGTGGACCTACTATATAGCACAGGGGACTCTGCTCAATGTTATGTGGCAGCCTGGATGGGAGGGGAGTTTGGGGGAGAATGGGTACATGCATATGTATAGCCGAGTCCCTTTGCTGTGCATCTGAAACTATCACAACATTGTTAATCGGCTATACTCCAATATAAAATAAAAAGTAAAAAAAAAAAAAAAAAAATTGAATGTCATGTACTAGCAGAAACTGTGTTCATCAGATGTTTAATGTGCTTCTTTCTATTTATGAGCTTCTTGTGTAATGAAGTTGGGGTGATGTAAGCGGTTTCAGAAAAATTCCTCTGAGCAGAAGTGAAATGTGGCAGTTTGTTTGGCCTGAAGCTCATAAAACATGGTATGTCCCTTGATTGCTTTCATCCCCACTGTGATATCCTCTGAGGCCAGGTTTCCCATATGGTGCAGCCACCAAGCAGGTGGGCCACCTGAACACCATCAGACTGTACCTAACTGACAAATAGGTAAATCTTTATTGTGTTAAGCCACAGAGGTTTAATCCTGAAGAGCAGGATGGTAGGAGAAGTTGGGGTATTTTTTTTCCCTTCTTACCTTTGGAAGCACCAACAACAGAACAGATATGATATATCTTTTCTGCCTTCATCTTCCAGTGAACAGCCTGCTATAATTTCATCTTCAGTGTGATTCTGGTCCCCAAACTCTGATTCTTCCTTTTATTCTTCAGACTAGAAACATTAGTGATTTCTAGTTATCACCTGCTAGTTGTTACCTGCTTGATTATCTCCTAGTCCTATATTTGGTTTCATAGCTTTTCAATCATTTGTATGGCCAAAGTTTTCAAATCATAAGATGGTTTATGTTTTCCTGGTTGGACCCTAACTGGTACAACTGATGGTACCAAAAGTGGTCCCTGAAGGCAGACCTTCAAAATGAGATTATGAAGCTGGGTTTCTCACTTGTTTCTCAAGTTACAATGATGATATATTTTCAGATAAAAAACTCAATATAGTGGACACTGTGGTGTGCATCCCAGAGTCCCTTCAATGAAGGGCATTCCCAACTGCTAGGAATACTACTTGAAAATAGCTTTTAGTTCTCAGCTCCTTCATGAATTGTTTTGGAGTTACTTTGTAAACCGTTACACCATTTCCATGGGCAGCTGACACCCAGGGACGGATCAAAATGGGTAGATAAAGACTTTACCATCTTAGCCCACTTTGGAATGACTCTGCAGGGCCATTCTAGTTCCAGAGTTCCCCATGTAGTTGATGAAGGTTGCATTAGGCTTGCTTCACAGTTCAAAATCTCTCTGTCCTTTCCTTTCAACCTTTCCACAGGTGTGTTAATTACAGTTACTCCATAATAAATATCCTGCAGACTAAACTCTGCTCAGAGTCTTTATCCAGGGAACTCAATCTAAATAAGATTACTTAAATTATTAGATTGCTTTATATGAAAGCAGCAATTTGTTATATCAAGTAGAGAATGTAATAATCATATGGTCTTATCAAAATGATGACAATACAGATACTGTGGAATGGGATGGTTGCCTCTGGATGAGCTAGAAATCTACAAATAAAAGTATGATAACCTCAAGATTTTGGAATATTGACTCAAGGAATGGATAGAGATCAAGAAAGCTTCTATGGGAACCATTTAAAAAAATCTGTTATATCTGGTATCACAGGGCAACATGGCAATGAATTGGAGCCCAAATCTAATTGTAGGTAGCAGAATTATAAAGGAACCTAAATTCACACCCTCATATGTATTTTATATTAACCTTGGAAATGAATGTGAATTTGAGATTTCAGATGAAATTATTTGAATAGACTCAGAGAGGAACTGCTTTGGACTGAATATTTGTGTCCCCCTAAACTTCATATGTGATGGTATTTGGAAGTAGGGCCTTTGGGAGGTAACTGTGTCATGGAGGTGAATCCTCCATGATGAGATTAGTGTTCTTTTAAGAAGAGAAAAAGAGCTAGCCCTTTTTTTCTCTCTCTCCTCCACATGTGGATATAAGGAGATGAGGGCTATATGTAAATAAGGAAACGGGCCTTTGCCAAGAATCCAGCTGTGCCTGGTACCCTGACCTTGGACTTGTAGCCTCTAGAATTGTGATAAATAAATCTCTGGGTTTTTTTAAAGCCACTCAGTCTATGGTATTCTCTTATAGACCCCCGAACTGACTCAAACAGAAACATTAAACACCCTAATATCCCAGGTCCTTCCTAGTAGAAGCAGGTTCCTCTCCACTGTCTACAAAAAAATATCTTTCCACCAATTAACTACTCAGTAATGACTTTATCTTATGATTGCTGTCTTACAAAAGGATACTTACTCTTTTGCAGAATCCTTAACAACTCCTCATTACCTCCAGGTCTGTAACTAGAGTTGGATCCCAGCATGTTCCAGAGCAAGACCTGTTATGTCTTCTCCAAGAAGAGAAAACATATTAAAACAAACAAACAAAAACCTGAAAGATAATTTAAATCATTAGGAATCAGGGAAATATGCATGAGAATATATACTAAGAGCTTTAGACTAAGATGGAATGAATACAGTATTGGATTGAGCATAATTTATGTATATGAGTGCACTTCCCCAAGTCTCCAGACTTAAGATTCTAGCTCGTGGAGCTGGAAGTGGCTTTAACACTTTATTTTCTGTTTTTTTTTTTTAATGAAAATTTGTTTCAATAATGGCTTACTTTCAATAAAGTTGAGATGTTTAATTTTTTCCTTACACAATATGAAGGAAGAAATTCAATGAGAGGGAATGTATTTCCATTAGAACACTCCCCACACTAAGACACTGAGAAATGCATTCACTCGTGAATGCATGCTAGTACTCAACGCATGCTTGAGTAGTTCTACAAGTAACTGTTCTCTGAAGGATAGAGTTGATGTAGGAAATATGGCTATTAAAATGGCATCCTGATTTTAAAGAAAAATTATGGAAGTCTGAAACAATGGAAGTCAGTTACAGCATTTAACATTTAGAGATGAAGAAGTTGCAATTACCACATGGGCAACAAGTATTTATGGAGGTGCCTAGTTGATAATGGGCTTACTAGCTATGAAACAGATACTAAAGTGTAACTTGATCTATGTAACTGGGACAATTCAGTTCTGGTGACCAGAAACCTAACTTGAGTTTTTGCAATAATTCTCAGACATGAATTGTTCCTAATCATAAACCAGTCCCTACAGCCCCATAATTGAAGGGAAGGCTGAGGAAGAGGAAGAATGCTTCCTTCTTTGAAGAAGAACCCCTAAATAATTCCATGAGTATATATAGAATTTTTCTCTCAAGTCTTGCCCAAGGGACTTTGAGCTACCTATAGCCCTGGTGGGTATGATTTGGCACAGAAAAATATCCAAATTTTACAGAGATTAAGAAACACTTACCCGGATTGATTCTAGCCCATAGAAACACAAAAAGAAAAGTCACCATGTTCCACTGATTATAATGGAGACTCATTTAGATCAGTTGGTAAATGGGCTTTTGGTGTGAATCTGTTTATAGTGTATCCAGTCTGTACGTGGTCCTATCTATTGGCTATTCCCCCAGTTCCTTAATCCATAGCTAGAATGGTCATATCAGTGTTTCACCCAGGGTTCAACTAGGAAAACAAACAAACAAAGAGCTTGTTATTTAAAGCAGAGGTGTTTTTTCTTCTATAGCCAAGGAGTCAAACTGAAATGGACTCTCATTTTTATTTCTCATTCATGAAACTAGGCTTTACTGGTTTAAAGTTCTTAGTTCTCAAGGCCAAAATATTCCCACCAGAGGATTAAAAAAAAAAAAGTGGACCCATAAAACTGAAAAATGAATGACTACCTGGCTGTATTGGGTTCCTTATGCTCCTGAACCAATAGGCAGAGGAAAAAATAGAAGTAATTCTTCTGACTCTAGAGATCAATTTCCATAATTTCCTCAGGTGGAAAATTAGGATTCTGTTAAACATTAGGGTCGGGGGAACTATATGTAAATCCTTTATGTCCTCTATGCTTCAATGTTCAATAATAAAGGACAACAGAAGACTATAGGAACCCAATAATGGCAGAGAAAAATAAAGGAATCAGACACTTTAGGCCTGAAGTGTTGGGTTATCCTACACCTAAAGAACCCTGACCAAATCAGGAGGTAACACATTGAAACCTGATGGGCATGAGTTCTTATTCTCAGGGAATCCAGGATCTGAGATGAGTACAGGGACAAACAGAACTTTGTGTATCAACTTTTTCTGAGGAAAGACTAAAATTATTTTTATGAAGGCAGACACATGAATGTATTAAGCAAAGATTACATATGAGTAGAAGAGGAAAATAAATGTCTAGTTTTGTTAACAATTTGTAGCCTTTAATTATCTCTGTTTTAAGTGCTTGAGACCGTTTCTGTTTTCCTATTTGGACCCTGCCCGATACAACACCCCATATAATAAAAGCACCCAAGATATTGAATACTTTATGAACTTTTTATCTCAAAGTTGCTTTTCTAATTTAAGATACAAACTGTATTCTAGGCAGTGAGATATCTGTTTCCCCAAGGAGAACATATTCGAGACATACTGAATGTCAGAGGAGGAAATATACTCGTAGAGAACTTATCATGTTCTATAAAGGCCCAGAGAAGGAACAAATAATGCCAACTTCACTTTCTTTGTTTTCACATCAATAAAGACATTGATTATAATGTCACACTAGAACTGTGTTCTCTCCCATATTTTAAATTTGAATCAAGTTGGGATTAATTGGTAGTTTCAAGTGATATTGATCCAAGACTTCCATTGTGAAGACTCTTGGAAGTGCAAGGATTTAAGTGGACAACTTTCTTTGTGTCTCCCCAAGAGCAAATGCTCCGTGTAATATAAATTCTTTCATTAATTTTTTAAAGGGGTGAGAATTTTTAGAGTTGATAATACTGGTTAATTATAATACATATAGCACAAATATTTGTTATTTTTAATGTGTTTTCCACGTTATATGAGCATCTGGGACACAGATTTTCAAAGGCACAGACACATACAAAGAAACTTAATCAGTTTCACTTAGAAGCTTTAGCAAAGTATTGATTCCTCCTCTTCTTCTCATTAGTTTCATGCTTAAAAGCATTCCAAATCCCCATTCACTCATGCTTTCCCAGACCATCTTCTTGTAAGGCTCTGTTTGTTTTTTCCCCTAACTTCCACCACATCTGAAAAAAGAAGGGGCACCCTCATCTGCTGAAGTTCAGAGAAAGAAGGAACTTGAAGTTTAGATAAGATTTTATGGAAGAGAATAAAGACAGTAAAAATAGTGTCAATTTTATTGAAAAAGATAGAAATTAATGTTATTCACTAAAAGTGAGACAGAGATTAAACAGGAAACATGAGGGAATAGTGAAGATTAGGAAAAGTCAAGGCCAGAAAAGGCACATAAAGTATAAGCAAAAGGATGGGTGGCCCTGAGGTCATCAGCTAAAGCTGGAGACAATTTTAGTGTCACAAATCTGTAGCGTTGATGGATTTTTTTTTCTAGTACATTTTAGCTGATTGAGTAAAGTAATAGAGAAAAAAAGATTTCTAAAGTAATATTTTGCTATTTGAATGAAGGAAAAAGACAAGATTTCAAGCGAATGAGATTTGATAATAAAATCTTAGATGAACAATCATAGGGTACAATAGCCTATATTTATGACACCCTTTTCTTTTAATATTTAGCTATGTTATCTCTTGACTTCTATAAACCTTATTAAATGATTAAACACACATCCAGTTGTCTCCTTGATATCTGAAGACTTAATAGGCCAATATTGAAATCTTTATCAACTTCTAAAACAAAACCTCTTAGTTGAATCTCATCAACATTAATTATGGCAATGCAAGCTCCAATTTTGCTTTTTATTATTACTATTTATATTAAATTCACCATTAATTGCTATCAATATTTTCTATTTTGTTATAATTGTTTTTTTATTACTTGCTGTAAAAACTCTTCCACTTGTAGTAAAAGAGGACACATTTTAGAGTCAGGGAAGTCTTGGTTCCAATGATCTTTCCTTGTCTATAAGATGTGATGATGTATTCTTTGTAGATTTATTTTGAAGATTAAATGAAATTTTGCACGTCCATTAACACCCATATACATATATGTGTATACATTTGTTTGTATATATTTATTCATAGCTTTAGCATTTTTCTTCTTGTTACTATTATTCTGTTATCCACATCTCCACGGTTGTTGTCCTGGTTCAGGAACAAAGAACTAATTACTGACTGTCCATCTGCTCTGTTGGGGGAGGTAATCTGCTGTAGACCCTGAGAATCCCTTTATGTTCTTCTGGTTGTGCCAGGAATGCAAGGCCCTGACCACTCTTCACCCAGGCCATCTCTAAGGATTGTGTTTGAGAGATGAAGTGCCTTGCTTCCATTTACTAGAAACATGGTAAATCTCTCCAGCTCAATATTTCTCTCCTGTAATGCAACTCAGTGTGTGCAGGCATTCATAATATGCACTTTGTGTCTCACCTGTGGGGTATGAGGGAGGGGAGCAGGGGGTGTGGTTAACAATTGCAAATGGTTGGGAGTTCTGCATATTGATTTTGTCATGAATAGTAAAGTTCTTTGCCTCTGATCCAGACCTCTCATCTTCTGCTTTGAGCCACGAGACAGTAACAACTAAATAAGTAGTTTATTTTAAGCGGTAAATAAGGTGAAATCCTAGAGTCTGCATGCTTTTTTATCACCTCCATTGTTGTATCCCTCTTATCTATAGCTCACACTACTGGCAGGGAGGTATTTCCAAAACAAATTGTACCTTATACTCCGTTACTCAAAATCCTTCCTTTATTCTGCAGTGCTTACAGGATCTGCTTCTGTAGCTTGTTTTTTATGCTGTTAACTTGTGTCTCACTAGGAAACAAAAATTATGTATTTATAAGTCTCTATACATACCTTATGTCAGGTATTAGTTTATGGTGTCACATAATACACATTCTTAATGGTAAATAACCTGAGTTGTTAATTTTATGAGTACAATTAATGAATATATTGGTATTAAAATAAAGAAGAGGAAGATAAGTACAAAATAGTATATATATTGTCCAGTTAATGGAAAAGCAATCAAAGTAAAATCAACTTAATACTCTTATTTCTTACCTACAAAGATATTGTGTTAAATTTAAACATTATATTGTATATAGTGTATGTCCCAATAACTCTTATTTTTACCTAGTGTTTTACCAATTTGACAAATAATTATACAAAGGATTATTTTGAGTACTATTTCCAAATGATTTTCTTACGAAGAATATTCTTAAGTAACATCCAGTGCTGTTTATAGCTGTCATTTGATCAAACTGTCCTGCAATTGCATTTAATTCAACTAATTTAATTTTATCCAGATATAATTTAAACATGATACATAAAAATATTTTCTTCAAAAAATCAAATGTGGTATCTTTTTTCATTCAATTACTACTGTTAGCATATGATTAAGTGGGATTTATAGGTTATTTCCTTAACAAATTATCTCTTATTACAATAACAATATGGAATGCCAATATAGTTTTTGTTTTGATTATCAAACATCAGCTTTATAACACAGCAAATGTAATAAACATCCTTTTATTAGACTTTTCTGCTTTACAGGACATCTTCTACTTTGCAAATATTTTCTCATTTGATAGAATACTTAGAACTGCTTAAATGGAAAAATATATAGATATGTTCTAATTATTTGCCAGTTAGGATTCTTTTAGATGTAGGTAAAAGTCTCACAGATTTCCTTAGGCACAATTTTGTATTTATTGAAAGATCATGAGATTTTACATTAAATACATGACAGTATTAGCTTTGGCAAGGTGAAGGAACAAAAAAGAAAGAACCTCTGGGGAAGGGGACGTGATGAGTTAAACAATACCCTCAACAACAGCAGTAGTTGATCTTTTCTTTTCAGCACAGCCACAGCACTAAATCAACTTCAGCAATTCCCAGTTTCTGTGTTTCTTTGTGCAAATTCCAAGTTCTAGGATGGCGAATTTGTGTGTCAGATTTGGAGTCTGATTTCCTTACATGGATCAATCAGCAGTAACCAGGAGCCAGCGTAGAAAGTTTCTTCTTAGTGACGCAAACTTCCAGACCTAAAGAGCCCAGAATGAAAGGGGCAAGAGGCAATACATTTTAGTGCATCGTTAGGTGATAAGAAGTACTCACTTTACAATTTGATCCCCCAACAGTTATGTGGCTCATGAGAAAGAAAGCTCTATATGTAGGTACCTGGCTAGAAATATATATTTCATTTTTCAAATAATTAGTCTTTAAATATATTATCTCTCTACTAGCGCCATATAGAAAGTATTAATAATTCATTCTATCATTGTAGCTGTGTTGAGATTGAACCAGTGACTCTCATGAACATCAATCCATTGATTTCCTTCTTTGGCTGGTAACAACTTCTTTAGCTGGAATTAATATAGAGTGAAACGTATTGATCAGATGGTGATCCTGGAAGAATTATGGAGATCAGAGAAAAAAAATACAAATCTTTATTAAGTAATTATTGTAGAAGAGTAAATTGCTAGCCGAAACATGATGTAATGGCACTAATCTGTCCCCAGAGAGCAGGTTTCGTTTCTACATGGTGCCATAGCTAGGCATGGGGTTGGTTGCTACTATAAGGGAATTGAAAACTCAACATGGAGGACTCGGTTAGGGGATGTCTGTGCTGCCCAGACTATGCCCGGGCTGCAGTCTTACACCATGCCTGCTTTATACATGAACACAGTAGACAACACACTCACACTGTGTTGTAGACAGAAGGTGGAGGGCTGACATCCACAGAGTGGTCATCCTGCCTAACTGATTATACAGAGCATCTTTTCTCAGTAAAGAGCTTCTGATGAGCATTTATATGGATTTGGATATTTTCATGTGTTGGGGTTTATAATGAAACGTGCAACATTAGCCTCCTGCTGATATACTTATACCAATCCTTAATCTTATTTATCCTTTGCATCTAGCCAGCCCATTAGCCACTGACAAAGAACAAATAATGATTAGGTATTAGATAGATTACTGGTTATCATCCATCAGAACCACTCTTCTTTGGTTAAGACTATAATGCAGAGACAGTTATAAATCAGTTTTGATATGTACATTTTTCCAACTTTAATGGGATATAATTAGCATATAACATTGTCTAGTCAAATAAAAAGAGGATGTACCCTAGAATAACAAAGGTGAAAAGAAAATTTTCTGTATGTCACTTTTGAATGATGAACAATTATTAGTGTCTTACTGTGTCTTTTTTGTTTGCTTCCCCCAGTAATGTCCTCTGCTTTTCTCTGCCTTATTCTACTATGCTGGAGGTGACAGCTATGGGCTCCATCTCCTGGATTAAACACATTAATTTCTTGTTGGGTGATGGCAATGGAAGACATTAGTGGGAAATCAGAGGGCAGTGAAAAAGCTCAGGACATCTTTATAAAGTGAGGAATGAAACTGACTGGTTTGTTGGCTACTTTGATAATCTTAAATTGATACTTTTTTCTTTCTAATAATGAATTTAAGCTTATGTACTTTCTGCTTTAGTGGTAACACACTCATTAGAAGAATCTAAATAATTTCTAGTTTTATGATAATTACTTCTTTGCCTTATTATTTATTGACCATTTTTTCTTAATTTCCAATCACAGGGGGTTTTCTAGTTTTTATTTTTGATGTTGCTATTGATATCTAACTTAATTGCATTTTGGTCAGAAATGTGGTCTATATGACACAAAGTTTAAGAAATGTAATTGGAATTTAATTATACATTTTGGACAAATGGATCCCACTATCCTATCCTGATAGAGAACATTTCCATCTCTCCAGAAAATCCCCCACCCCCAGAGGCAAGCACTGTTCTAAATTTTTGTACCTTAGATTGTCCCTTTTAGAACTTTGTATAAATGAAATCATACAGTAAGTATTTTTTGTATCCAGCTTTTTTTCATCCATAATGCTTTTGACATCCAGCCATGTTGTTGCATGTGTCAGTATTTTGTTCCTTTTTATTGCTGAGTGATCTTCCATAGTGTGGATAGACCACAGTTTGTTAATGGACCATCTATTTTGAATAAAGCTACTATGAACATTTTCATACAAAAAATATATATAATTGGATAACTTATATTGCCTAGTACGATGAGAATTTTCATAGATATTCTGTTTGCTCTTGAAAAATATGTTCTCCAATTCTTGAATATTATATTCCAATATCATCCAAAAATTTTCCCAATAAATTTAGAATGTGAATTGTTCAATTCAAATTTTCTATGTTTGTAATGTCATTTTTATTTATTTCACCCATTACTTTTGAGAATTTAACTCAAATATTCCAGCATGTTCTTGGATGACCCAATTCCTACTAAAATTGGATAAGTCCTTTTTTTATGTAATCCATGTATTATGAAGTTATTTGGTGTTAAAAGTTTGGAATTATTATACCTCGCAAGTGAGTTGAACATTTTCTCATTTTCTGGAGAGTCTTTGGTACGTATTTTATTCTAAAGTTTGCTTCTGACTGATTACTATATTTCACCAGCTTATTTTTTTCAATTCTTGAACTTTCAACCTTCCTATATTCTTATGTTTTAAAAATTTTCTTGTAAATAACAAATATTTAAATAGTGTTTGTTTAGTTTTCTAAGCCAGTTTTGTAAGTTTGATCCATTTCAATTTTTTAATGATATTGACCTACATCTTACTATTCTTTTACCATGTGCTTTCTATTTCTCTTTCCTTTTTTTTTTTTAATTTGGTTTTTATTTTCCCCTGCCATTTCTTGACTTCGTTTGGAAGGATCAAGTTTATTTTCACTTTTTAAATTTTTTTTCAAATATATATTCTTAGAAGTTTTATATCTATGATCAGTCTTGTCTGATTATTAAACAATTTTAAATTGTAGACTTAAGAAAGACTAATCTGTCTTGTAATCAATAACTCTATGTACTTTTGAACTGATTAGCTACCTTCCACACTATTGGCTACATTGAGTTACTATTATCTATCTTATTTTTCCTATATAATGACATTTTTTGTTACTTTGTTTTATATAATCAACTATTGTTTTGATATATCCAGTATTTATCAAATATTTTTACCAGTATTTTGGATCACCATTTCTTCATATATTTTACAACTTCTACTAGGCTCCATGTTCTTCTGCAGACTAAGCATTCTTTATCATTTCCCTTAGGTAAGATTTTTTAATTAAAAGTTGTCAGAGTTTTTGTAAATAGTGTTGCAATGAACACTGGGGTGCATGTATCTTTTCGAATTATGGTTTTCTCCAGATATATGCTCAGGAGTAGGATTACAGGATCATATGGTAGCTCTATTTTTAGTATTTTAAGAAACCTCCATACTATTCTCCATAACGGCTGTACCAGTTTACATTCCCACCAACAGTCTAGGAGGGTTCCTTTTTCTCCACACCCTCTCTAGCATTTATTATTTGTAGACTTTTGCTGACTGATGGCCTTTCTGACTGGTGTGAGGTGATACCTCATTGTAGTTTTGATTTGCATTTCTCTAATAATTAGCAATGTTAATTGCTAATTAACATCTTTTCATTTGCCTTTTGGCCATCTGTATGTTTTCTTTGGAGAAATGTCTATTTAGGTCTTCTGTCCATTTTTGGAATGGGTTGTTTGGTTTTTTTTTGATATTGAGCTGCATGTGCTGTTTGTATATTTTGGAGATTAATCCTTGGTTGGTTGGTTTGCTTGCAAATATTTTCTCCCATTCTGAGGGGGGAAAAAGGGCTAAAAAAGAAAACCTATAATATTTGTTAGAAATAGATTAAAATAAATTTATCATAAATAACTTTTTAAAAGTAGAGATTATCTAATTGGATATCCAAAATACACTGTACACTGCTTGTAAAACTTACATATAAACACAACTTCATAAGTAGATAGTTTCATGGTATATAATAGACACCAAAGGAGTCCCAGCATCATCAACCTGTGGCCTAATTCTTAACATCTACAAACCTTGATTTTTCTCAACTATAAATTAGTGATAATGGTACTCACCTTGAAGACTACTTGTAAGGATCAATTATGATATACTTAAAGCATAGTGCCTAGTACATAATAGGAGATTCAATAAATAATTGTAGAAATAATATTTTGTTTATTAGAAGATGTTAACACAATGCAGAATTAACTTACTAACTCAAAAACCCCAGCTTATTTTCTGTTTATGTGGTTTAACAAAGACCTAATTTAATTTGGTTGGATATTTAAAATATCTAATTTTGTTCAGAATAAAACAAATGATTAACTTAGATAGAAATGTTAAACCTCAGGGTTGGGCAGTTTACCACATAGAAAAATATTTATGGCCTTGCTAAAAAATTCCTGCTATTTATGTATTCAGTAGTCTTTGGTCACAGAATAGCCCATGTTTGGGACTTAGCAATGCTCTGTCAGGGAAGGAATTAATGGAAGTGAAAGTATTAACAAGATTAAGTGGCTTGTTCACCTAAATGTATTGGATTGCACAATTTAAGGAATAAAATTTTCATTTTTAGTGTTTACAATAAATGTATTTTCTTCCTGTTAAAAAAAACCCTGTTTACATACTCTACATACTTTCTCCATACTAAATGGTTATCCTGAGACTTTATTTTTTCTTCTCATGGATATTCAGCTTAACCATTGATATTTTCTCTTAAAATTTTTTGAGGTTAACGTAGAGGGGTGTGGTGTGATGGAGCTTCAAAAAGAAGTTTCCTAAGAAAGTATATCATAAACAATTTTAATTGCTTTATTCTATTACAGGGGCTGCATAAATGTTATTTATGGCTATGTTAAAAAAGAGAAAAAGGAAAAGAGCACATAACTGAGTAGCATTGGCTCCCTAATCTGACTTTTTACTTTCTATTTTTTTTGTTGTTGTTTCAAATATATTTTCTATTTCCTACATAAAGAATGGAATTACATTAAAAATTAAACATAAGGGCTTCCCTGGTGGTGCAGTGGTTGAGAATCTGCCTGCCGATGCAGGGGACACCGGTTCATGCCCCGGTCCAGGAAGATCCCACGTGCTGCGGAGCGGCTGGGCCCGTGAGCCATGGCCGCTGAGCCTGCGCATCCGGAGCCTGTGCTCCGCAACGGGAGAGGCCACAACAGTGAGAGGCCCGTGTACCGCAAAAAAAAATAAAAATAAACATAAATGACTTGAATAAGTGAATGAGTATTTAAAATGTTTTAATGGTGATATGTCTTATTTGTAAATGTGTGGTATAATTATAGAGTTTTTAAATTAGTATAATTTGGAACAGTAGAATGCCTTAACTGTCATCAACATTGGAATTTTCTGCTTATTTCTCACAGGTCTAAAATGTATATATAGCTAAATTAAAGTATACATATGTCACTGGCTTCAGTATAACTCACATATAGCTGGGGTACAGTATAATTCACATTACAGTCACTGATGTATGTGCAGAAAATAACATTGTTTTATTTCTCTAAACTTATTGTATACCCTTTTTCTACCTGTCAAATTATGTGCTATAAGCAAAATAGAACAAAAATAATTTTATCAGATAAATATTGGTCTAATCTCATACATTATAAAATATCTTTTCAGATTATTTTCCTCTCCCTCTTCTCTAAGATGGCTTGTGTTTGTGCATGTTCTCTTGGCATTGAAGGAAAAGACAGGCAATTGGAAAAGGGGAAATGCATGGTGAGGTAGACCCTTATCCCAAGGGTCTCGTTCCCTAACTACCTGCCTGACTGAGATTTCACCTTGCTTTTCTTGTCTGAATACACCCTGTGTCACAACCTTCTCCTTTGTGAGATGACATATTGTCACTACCACCCTCCTTTCCTGGAACCATAATAGTGGACTGGGTGTGAGGAGAGGGAAACTAGCTCACCTCGAAAGATCCATAATAAGAGATACTTCAGAATCACCAAACCAGCTATACCTACATATATATATAGAGAGAGGTGTTCAGGGGAGAGAAAATATTCTATGAACCAAAACTATGCCTAATTCTGTGTTATTATAACAGAGGGAGCATGTTTAAAATCAGTGTGGAAATCAACTTCTATTCATTTAAATGTGGAGAAAACAATTTGAGAGTAAGAAACAGATAGAGAAGTTTAAAAATCTCTGCCACTTCTTTATTGCAGTTACATAGGTAGGTGACCTACTGGTTAGCAGAACATATCCAAAAGAGGCAGTTCACAAAGATTGGAACCCAGGAAGTTTTGGGGAGCTAAACCTCTCAGCAAAATAATATTAAGAGATTTGTATTTCTGACAAAAACCAGTGAGGTAGAGACTTGAAAAATCAAAAGTCAGAGATTATTTAGAGGAAGCCATGGTACCAAACAAGATAGCAATGTCAAATCTACATCATCCTAAACATTCTGCAAAGATTACGGCAGGCAGGCATTCTGTAAGACTTTTGGATGAGACCCTAACATAGCTGCAGTGGGTATAAGGAGAGCTGCAAATTGGAAGGTTAGATGATTCATTCAAGGACATGATTCCTTGCCTATGTTGACTAAAAAAATATGTAAGCCATTCCCAAGTTTTTTAATCCTTAAGGAAAAGGGTAAAAACACAGAATATCCTCTATAGAGAGCATAGGCTTTGAATCACAAGGAGTGAAAACCATGAGAAACATCTGGGGAAAATGCTTATTAAAACATGTGTCCTCATTTTGGTAACAAGTAACATATCCTTGTTGTGACTGAATTTCACATTTGGGAAGAAGTAACTAGATATAAAGCTATTGTCATTTCTCCATGTCAAATAAGAGGAAAAGGAAAGGGGGATACTGGTATACAGGGTGATAATACCTGTGTATTGAATTAATGAAAATTTCATGGAAGATTAGTCTGTCCCTTTTTAAACATCCAATTCTATTAAATTAAGGAAAAATAGCAAAGTTTATAGGGCACAATATTTATATGCTTATATTTAAATGGAATTTTAAGCACTGTAATTATAGAGCACTATTATAATGACACTGTCTCAAATTTAGCTTAGTGGGATAGGCTCGGTTATGTAAGAGCACTGGTACTGTGCTATTGATAATTAACAAGTTTTAGAAAAAAATAAATTGTAAGGAAATTAAAAAAAATCTTGTATGTAAGGCTGAAATGTAATGATTTAAATGAAAATTCTTAAGTCATAATACTTATTTCTAGTTAGATTGAGCACAGTTTTTAGAAAAAGAAGAATGAATTAACTTGGTAAATCTCTTAAAAACCACATCACTTTTAATCACTGAAAAAATGATAGGAATAAGTAACTTATAACAAGTTAAACTTGCATCTTATTTCCAAGACTTTAATGTTAGAAGTTTTGAGTATTATTAAGACAGATGTATGTAGTCCTGCAAAATCTGCGTGATGAAAACATGTCTGAATGAAGAAAATATCAGTCCTGATATGCTGGAAAACCTTGCCTTGTTAATATACCATGAGGCTGATGTTAGGGCTGAAGTTTTGTTGTACTCATCTAAAGCTTCCGATCTCCAAGCTAATGAAGAGATCCCAACAGTTTTTCTGCAATGTCAATAGAGAGCTTTAATGACTAGAGATTAATCAGTTTCCAAGGCAGCAATCTGTGGGGACATCTACCCCATTAAGGCAAGAAAAAGAAGTGGCAAATATTTATGTCACCAAACAGGAACAAAAAAACAGGCAAAGAGCACTTTTGCTCCTTAAAGAAATTGCAAGGGAAAGGGTCTTGGATTTAGTGGTGCATTCACTTAATTAAAATAGCCAGGATTTTCATTTTCTTCTCAATGTAAATCACTATTGAGAAAAGCATCTGCCACCTCTGACATTTTCTGGGCAATAAATTTAAATGAATTAATCATTCTGCCTATTCAGAAATTCTGAAGAATGATAGGCACTTGCCAGTGGGCCGTAGAATCCCTGGCTCATTGATTTTTAGATGCCAGAGGATATTGAAGAGGCTGTGAAATGATTTAAATAGAAATAAAAGAAATAAATCATTCTAGATTAGGTTTACCTACTTAACTTTTTACCCTTTAGTCAAACGTGGGTTATAATATTAATGTACATAATAGTATAATAACACTTGTGTAATCTAAATTTATGCTTAATCAAAGTTTGTAAACACACCATGATTTTGAACTAAACCTGAATCTGAGTTTAATTTTCAATAGAAACCTTTTAGAATTCTGATATATCATTGATCAAGGCACGTCCCTTAAAACTAGAATGTCTATATAGTTTATCATTTAAACAAAGCCAGTTTTAAGGTTGAAAGAAGGCACAAATAATAATTATGGGAAGTTATAGGTATAAAACAGAAATCATGAATCAATGAAGATGAGGAAAGCAGTGAAGAGAACAGTGGTTAGTAGGTTTTTAATCTGACCACTCAGTAGATATTTACTGATGAATATTTGATGGAGTAAAAAAGTCTGTATAAATTTATAAAGTTAGAAGTAGGGTGGTTAGTGTATTAATCAAGTCAGGTATCTTCAATACTACTCAGAGATCATTGTAACCTTGTGGTCTTTATAACCATTTAAATACATAGTATCCTAACTTGACAGTTTATTTAATGAGGACAGTAATTCTTTCCACCTGCCTTACAGGGATGTGAGAATTAATAAGATAAAATTCCTAAAGTCATTTTGAGCCCTTCATGGGAAAGTCACTGTATGACACTCCTAGAGAGGGGATTCACTAGAGCATGAATTACAGTTTTGCCAGAGGAAAAACAGATTTTCAGTAAGAGTGAGAATAAAAGAATATGCTTCAAAAGATTTATTTCTCCTATATTATTACCTGATGATGCAATATGTATTAATTTGAAGGTCCCTAATTCTTAGATATTCTTGAGAAATTAGTATATTTCCCTTTTGGGAATATGTCTTTTTGTCCTTTTAGGATTTATTTATGGATCATCTCTTCTTTAAACCTTTCCTACAACAGCACACACTATCAACTCCCTTCTTTAAATGCCCTCATTTGAACCTCCCAGTAATAATTTTCTCTGGCAGAGAACTATGATGCTCCCACCTCTCAAATAACTAGCAAGACGGGCAGATTTAATTATCATCATTAAACCCAGGAGGTCAAGATTGGATCTCAAAGGAGAGAGATGAGGCAATTGAGGATGAGATGGAAAGCTGTCTCAAGTTCAAGGATTAACTTGTGGCTTTCTCTCTGTTATTCCCTTCTTACCTCTATACTAATTCCAGTGAACCTCCCTTTAGCTAATTTTTTGCATGGTCATTGGATGAAAAATGACATTATGAAAATGACATTTATTTTGTAGTTAAACATCTAAGATTTTCTCTCTTGTGTGCTATATACCATTACTAGTTGTATGAGCTTAGGGAAATAATTTACCATTTCTAACCTCAAATATTGGTGAGAAGCTGTAATGAGATCCAGCACTGAAGGAACTTAGCACATAGCTGTATTTTAATGGCTTTCTGTTTTTCCTTCGCCTGCCTCCTCTGCTATGAAAGCCATCTGTTTCTGCCTGCTCTGTTTGTTCTGATAATGGATATTTGAGTACATTTTAGATACTCTGTACTGCTTTGATCTCTAATATTATTATTTATGTACTCAGATTTTTATGAGGCACTTGGATTTTTTTTTTTTTTTTGTCTGTGTTGGGTCTTCGTTTCTGTGCGAGGGCTTTCTCTAGTTGCGGCAAGCAGGGGCCACTCTTCATCGCGGTGCGCGGGCCTCTCATTATCGTGGCCTCTCTTGTTGTGGAGCACAGGTTCCAGACGCACAGGCTCAGTAGTTGTGGCTCACGGGCCTAGTTGCTCCGCGGCATGTGGGATCTTCCGATACCAGGGCTCGAACCCGTGTCCCCTGCATTGGCAGGCAGATTCTCAACCACTGCGCCACCAGGGAAGCCCCGCACTTGGATTTTGATGAATCACTGTTCACAGCCTCTGGTTCTTATGGTTATGCTCCTTATGCCCTAGAAACAGGTTCAAGTATGTGCACTTCCCAAATCCAGTACGTGTATCTTGAATATAGCATTTACTGACTTTTATTATTAGTTATTTTTGTTCAGTTTGCCTTCTCAATGGGATTGTAAAATTCTTACAAGAATTAAGCATCATAGCACCTAGTGGACACTAATAAATATTTAGTAAATGATTGGTATGTGGATACTTATCTGCTGAATGCTGCACAACACAGTTTGAGCAACAAAAAACTTCAATTTGTTGTTTGACAATAAGTAAGCTAAAATTTAGTGAAAAAGATCCCAGTATTTTAATAATATTTATTGAAAATTCATTAAATCAATAATCTCTAATTTATAAGTGAAGTTTAAATTAAAGAATAAATTCTTCAATTTGTTAAATAATATCCCACTGCTTTAAATTTTGTGAAATGTCAAACCAGCGTAGATACATTTATTATGCGGAGCCCTGTATTATTTTACATTTTTATAAGTATATCCTATGTCACTAACAATATTGTGAGTCACAGTTTTATTTTTAAAATGCCTGGGCTTCCCTGGTGGTGCAGTGGTTGAGAGTCCGCCTGCCGATGCAGGGGACACTGGTTCATGCCCCGGTCCGGGAAGATCCCACATGCCGTGGAGCGGCTAGGCCCGTGAGCCATGGCCGCTGAGCCTGCGCATCCGGAGCCTGTACTCCGCAATGGGAGGGGCCACAACAGTGAGAGGCCCGTGTACCTCCAAAAAAAAAAAAAAGCCTTATATATTATCTGTATTCAGTGCACACTTGATAAAGTCTAGTTCTTATACCCACAGGAGGGGGAAACCAACAATAACTCACAGATGGTTTGCCTAGGGTAGGAAATTAGAAAAAAATGCATTTAGAAAATATAATTCAAACTATTTAAGGTGGTAATTATTCAAACTATTTAAGGTATAACTCTATCAGTTACAGCCTAGAGCACAATATAAGACTCATTGTATATTGCAGTTTTCTGCATCTGAAATCTAACATCACTGGACACCATAGGAAGAGTATATCCAAACCCTAAATGTGCCAAAGCTCAGCACAAGATGTATACCTCTAGTTGCATCAACATCTCCTTTCTCTGAATGACACTTTTGGCAGTACTGTACTATTAAAATAATATATTTCTAGCTCCAGGATAAACAAAATTTTCTGTACATTACTTTAAAATGAAGAGCAGCAAAATTCTCTGGAAGGAGTTTGAAAGGGAGTTATATGGATGTCAAAGAAATTCTGAATTAAGACAGTAATTAGGTGAAGATTAAGTGAAAGACCTTGACCTAAATTACTGCTTTTTTTTTTTTTTTTTTTTTTTTTTTTTTTTGCTGTTCGCGGGCCTCTCACTGTTGTGGTCTCTCCCGTTGCGGAGCACAGGCTCCGGACGTGCAGGCTCAGCGGCCATGGCTCATGGGCCCAGCCGCTCCGCGGCATGTGGGATCTTTCTGGACCGGGGCACGAACCCGTGTCCCCTGCATCGGCAGGTGGACTCTCAGCCACTGCGCCACCAGGGAAACCCCCAGGAATCAATATCTTTATATTAGTTAGTTTTCCTATACAAGAACAATGTGCATTTTTCCACTGATTCAAGTCTTGGCAAGATTCTGGAATATACAAATCTACAATTTACTTCCCACTAAGACAATGCCAAGAGATTATACCTGGGTCACTTGCCTTCTTTCTTTCCTGGGAATAAACTGCTGGGAAATAGATTGCAAGCCAGCTGCTCAATCCCTTTCTTTTTATAGATGAAGCCATGATGATCATTATTTGGCACTTTAAAAAATTTATTTAGATTATTCCTCAGGTTACATTTCTAAAAATGAAACTCTTCTTCATGTAGTTCTTGAAAGGCTTTGCAAAATTGCTTTACATGAAAATTTTCTGAATTTTTATTGCAACCAACTACATAGTATAGTAGCATTACCTCTGCAACATTGATAGAATTGATTACTATTGATTTAAATGACTTTTTAAACTAATAGGTTTAGAACTTTTAATCTGGCTTATTATATGATTTGAACTCAATAAGTCAAAACCGTAATTTGGCAGTGTTCTTTTTTTCCACAGAGCCTCTAATCTGTTTTGTGAGCTGTTTAACTTTCTTTGGCAAAAGCTAGAGCAGGATTCGTAACTTTCCCCATAATTTAAAAAATATTTTCTTTTATTTTTTTCCTTAAATTTGTCTTCAGTATAATCATCAGAACTCCAAACTTCACTTAACTAAAACATAGTGCTATTCTCCAGGTCGGATATCTTCAAGTCTTGGACATTGTCATGAAGGATAGGGGTGACTTCTTCAATTTCCCTCACTCACCTCCTACCCCATTACCTAGCTCCTGCTTCTAACTGCTTTAGTGTCATGCTCATGAGGAGGTAACATTAAAGAAAAAAAAAAGCAGAACAGTCTTTCTGATAGCGATTTTTGTGATCTAGTATTGATACATAAAGCTAACACTCGCTGATGGACAATGGATGTTTTTCCTTGAAATATTTTTGTATCTTCCAACTATGATTTTCCAGACCCAAATATGTCTCCTCTAGATGCTGCCTTTACTCCCTGAGAATCTACTTTGTTCCCTGGGAATTAATGATTTTCCCAATTGTGTTTCTTTGCCCTCAGACGATGCTTTTAGAAATGTTCCTTCTCAGGATCGCTCCAGACCTGTCTTCCACCACACATTCCTCATAATCCCCTTAATTAGGCACCTTTGTCTCTAAGTAGGTGGAAATAGAGCTTTTTCCCAATACAATACCGACCCCCACTCTCTGCTTTTCATCTCAGTCCAATTTAGCCACGGTCTCTCATGCCTAACCTTACTACTCCACAAACGAAAACACTCTGAGTAGTCGGCTCCTTGAAGGCCCTTTCCCTGGCTTATGGTTAAGGGAAATACTCTCCTCTTGCCTCCTCCATGGAGATAAAGGTAGAACGTGTCACATACTGACAAATCCTTGCAAAAGAGCCTTTTCTCTTGATTCTTCTCTGTTTCTTAAAACCGGAAGGTAGGAGATCACTTATGTTGCAGGATTCCTTTGATTATCTCTTAAAAATATGCATAGGTAGCCTAACACCTTACTTACAATGTGGGGGCACCTGGCACCTACTGCATTTCTCTTAGATTTAGTCTCTTGAGAAACTTTGAGAAAATGAATGATGATGAAAATCCTGTTACCCTTGTTTACATTTTTCTTTAGTAAATCTTTTTTTTTTCCCCCCATGAGTGAATTGCCTCTATTTGTATCTGGAATTTTTTTCTTTCCTGTAAGTTCTTAATTTTTTGTGTTTTATAGTTTTTTTATGACATTGTTATTTCCTTTCATCAGGATTTATAAGTGAGTACAGTCACCTTTAGAAGTTATCACTAATTTTTTTAGCTCACTTTGTAGGATACACTGAGAGGGTAATTCACTACTGTTTCTTTTTTTTTTTTAATTTATTCTAGAATATAGCTGTATAATCCACCGAAAAAGAAATGTTGAATTTGTGTAAGTGGTTGGCTTATGTATTTTTGAAATCTAGTAATCTCATTCTATACTTCAATATGTTTAGAAATCTAGAACTAAAACAACGATTACAGATGATTCTTGGCAATAATTTCCTTATTTCTGTATATTTAAATTATATAGAGTGGGTATTACTGTAATAGAAAAAAAATTGGTATACAAATATTACCTACTGTTTTCTCTAGAACTACATACTTCTTAAGTCTTGAATCTCATTTTTGTTATAGAGGAAAACCAAATGTTGCCAGTTCAAAGTGAAATCAGTGAGTCCCAAATTTTCCTAAGTATTTCTTGGCATAAGGAGTATATATCATCACCCTCACTACTCTTCCTTCTAAAGAAGGTCTATGCTTGAGTAGATGATGGGAAGATTTGAAAGTCAGGGGAGACTTGAGAAAGGCCATGTTGGTATGACACGTGTGAAAATGCAATGCTCAGATCCCTTTTCAGAAAGGATTTGCTGCCCAGCTGCCAAGATGGTGGTTAGCTGAGAGCCTCAGTCTTTCTCTCAGCTTTTGAGCCAAGATCACACTAATTTCAGGTTGCAACCTGTAAGCAAGACAGTGGTATCCAAGGGTATGCTCTTCTCTGCATGCCCACCAGCCAGTAACTGAGCATACAAAGGCTTAGTCATTTCTACTCAGCATGGATCTAATTGTATCTATTTATTCTGGAGCTTCCTATTGGGCTGATAGAGACTGTTAAATCAGCTTCACTATGTAAAGCTTTCCCCTGCTCAATCTTGCTTCCTCTCTTTTCCTTTCAGTAGTGTTATTTCCCAGTAAATATTTGCATTCCTAACTATATGTCAGTGTCTGCTTCTTTGAGTACCTGAAACTGACACACCTGGTATATGTAAGGAGTTCTATTGTTTCTCCTCAGGTATTATTGTTCCTATTCTTGAGTTTGCTAAGCGTGTGATTCAGTGATTCATCCGGTCAGTTCTTGGTTCTTTGTTCTGTTTCCTTACTTCATTCTTGCTGAAAATGCCTTCATACTTCTGTTCTGGGGCCATGATCTTTATGGAGGTATAGCTGCCAACTTCTGGATCCAACCTAGAGGCCTCACGGAGTCCACAGCTAATTCTTTCTTTTTCCTTACTCCTCATGGGAAGCATGGGAGACTTTTGAACATGGAAAATTAAACTTGACTTGATAACTCTTTCTAAATAAGATATGGCACAATATCTCATATAGAGTTACTGCTATTCTTTACTTTTAATATTATTAATGGTTCATCTTTGCAAAAACAATTGCTTTGTCTGGCTTCAACAAGAAAAGGATGCAAAGATTTCCTCAGCTCTGGTTCATTCTACTTGGTATTTCTATTATCTACTACTTAGGACATGAGCAAGAAAAATTTCTCAGGTACTTAACTAGTCATAGTCCTTTGCTTGTCATCTTCGATGCTGTGTTTTAATGTGAAGTGTCAGTACAGTTTCCTGTTCTATGACTTACAGTATAATACAGGGTCCTTCACCCTTAATACTAAAAACTAATCCTTAGTTAAAAGAAAGAAATAAAGGGAGGAAAGCAAAGAATATAGCTTTTAAAAAGTCAAGATTATGTTTAATTTAAAAATCTAAATTAAAATTTACTATTTCAGATGTATCAGCCTTTAACCTTACTCAGGGAAGTGGATACTGAAAATTGTCACTTCTGCTAAACTGTTGGATAATGGATACAATGGTGAAAGTAGGACAGAGAAAACCTGTCTCAGCTATTTCATAATATCCTCCTACTTTTCTCTCCCTAGAGAGTTTCTGTGCCTTGTAGGGGAATTTGCATACACATTGGTTTACGCCGTGTTTTATTTTGTAGAGTGTATTTGCGTACACTCTATGTACTCCCAGTTCTCTCAGCAGGCTTTCCTGTTTCCTTATCATCCAAGAAGCTCCGATGAGAATATAAACTGAATATTGCATGAATGAGGGTAGTAAGTCTTGTCGATTTAAAAAAAAAAGAATAGGAAAAATTCTCTTCTTAAACCAATAAGAAATTTGGCCTGGGGATGGGGCTAAGAGGTAATTTTACAAACATATATTTGAGGGTATAAAAAGAAAACTTGACTTTTCAGTATCTATAATTATAACTCAATAGTTATTTCCCAATAATTTCACAACTCTTAAGCCCACATTTCCACAGATGGTTTTAAATCAAATATTGCCAATTATCAACTTAGTCATGCCAGGCCTTTTTCTCAGTCTTGGTTTTGGGAAAAACACTAATACAATTAAAGATTTTTCCTTTTTTGTTTGTTTGTTTTTTTGTTTTGTTTTCTTCCAAAGGGAACATCTAAATTTCTGAGTGTTTACATATGAGCTGGGCATCAGACTGAAGAGTCATCAGTTTCTTCAGTTGCGTCTCATTTCCATTCTGACTTCAACTAATGATATAGTATTTTATCTTTATCATTTTATCTTTCCTTATCGCATCTTTACTGATCTCTGGACATTAGTTAACTTCATATAGAGCTGAACGACATATGCAGTGTTAATAACTAGAAGACACAATGAAATTGTTCTTTTCTACAGCACCAATAATCTGCTATTTTCTGAAGCCCCTGTTTATCTGCTAACTTTTGCAGAAGACTTTCTTTATCAACCACAGCAAGAAATATTCTATTTCTTAAACTCATGGCTTTAATTTTACTTTTATTAGTAGTCTGGCATATTACTTTATATTTTGATTATTTATATGCATAAAATTTTCATGTAGATTTTTAAGATTTGGTCTATGGGATCATTTATTAAACAAATTTGTTTATCTTTAACACTTGAGTTGGTATTATTTAAAATCAGTATATTTAATACATGCCTATATATTATTACTCACTAAATATGATTTAATGAAATTATGGTTCAATTGACAAATGACTAAGTTGACCATTAATTGGCAATATTTGATTAAAAACCACCAGTGGAAATGTGGGTTTAAGAGTTAAGGGAAAGCATTGAGAAATAATTATTGAATTACTGAATTATATTTATTGAGTTATAATTATAGATAATAAGACATAAAGTTTTCCTTTTATACTCTTGAGTTCATGCCTGTAAAATTACCTCTCAGCCCCATCACCAGCCCAAATTTCTTACTGGTTTTAAGCAAAGACAATTTCCTATTCTGTTCATAGGACATTAACATATGTCTGATGTACAAATTAATCTCAGTGGAGGGATTTGAAGAACCTAAATTTAAAATAATTTTGTCATAATATTGAGTTGAAAGATACGTTAACTAGAATTTAGATCTGTTTTAACTATGTGTACCAAAAATAGGGCTAATATCTATGGTTGACAGACTGCTCAATAAAAGTAGCTACTTATTAAGAAATTAGTGTATTAATCTTTATTAAATAATTGATAACCAATTTTACTAAAAAGTATACAAAATCTGTAAGTAAGGTGATAAATAACTGTCTGTTCCTACAGTGTCACACTAGAACATTTCTTAATAAGTCCATCTAAGAATAACCTGACTAAAAAAATGTAACTATATAGTATTTATTAAGGCTTAGCTTTTATAAAGTCAGATGTCAACTTATGCAAACTAGTAAGATTCAAAAGATTTTTCTTCAACTATTAGACAAAATAACCCCAAAGTTTTTGTTTTATTTTCCTATGGTAGATTAATCTCTTTCAGATTTAATTTGTTAATCTTACTGCAGGTTTCATATCTATCTATATCTTTATTCATGTCTATCTATATATATATCAAAAGATCAGTTTCTCAAACTCTTTTTGCCTCCGGTATTTCATCTTCCTGTTCTTTTATTAATGAGCTAAAATTTTGACATGTTCTCACTCTGTATATATGGGAAACTTAAGTGTTCAGCATTTTTTAAATTATGGTAGTAGTCATCAATAAAAATAACTGAACTAATTTGTGTTTATAGCATATTCATTTTGCAAGATTGTATTATTACATTTAAATGAAGAAAAGATGCTTTAGGTTTATTAAAAAAACAAAGAGAGATAAAATTTTATGCTTTCTCCATATATAATATCCCAAAAGCATCACATTAACTTACTTTTTACAGTCAATATGTATGGCATTACACATCTAACTTTCCAATATATATTGATAATATTGGTCTTGAGCCCCTTATTGGAGACCAAACTTTCAACATAATCCTCGTTAGAAAAAAAAAGTTCTCTCTGAATCTGGCTTCATTTTTACTTATGTTTCAAAATATTCTGGATTCTTCAAATAAAGTATCTAAGAACAAATTAATGTTGAAAACGAATTCATAATTAATTTAAATGCATTAAGTGATTCCCTTGCATGGAATCTAAAGTTAGTATAAATGCACTGTATATTTATCTTGAACCTACTAAACATTATCATTCCTTCACTAGTAAAGAGAAAGGGAACATGAAATTGTATTTATCAATGTTCTGTGCTGTTTGTGGGTGCCACACAAATTGCAATCTGTTTGGAAACATTACTCTCAGAGCTACATAGCCCAGAATGCATTCTATAAGATTGCTTTTAACAGAAAGGGCTCACTGGCACAAATATATCATTTTATATTCTATCTTTATATTCTGTTCTATTTAACATTTATGCTTAAATCAAAGGATTACAGATGCATATTTGTGTATATTTTAATATCTTACTAAATTAGCAAAGCTGCTGCACATTTTGAAAAACAATATGTTTCCTGAAAGAAGTGCACACGTACACTTCTCTTTTGTATTCTGGCAATTTTGTGAAGTCAGTGCTTTCACATTAGCACTACTGGGTGACCAAAGAGAGAGAGGAAAGAGTAGAAGAAACAGTGGATTTAGTAACCTTCAACAATGGGTAACTACAGAGCTAGAGGATAACTCTACATCATAATCTTCCTGAATGTGATGTGTGGTTTATGTGTGTTTGTGTCATTTTGTTTATGAAAAATTTTGTACTACCACTTCATCAGTTTTCCTCAACCATTAAGGTTAAAGCATTTATGGATTATATGAGGTACTATCACTCTACTATAAACACCAACCAGACTGCCAGGGATTTGGATTATGACTAGAAAATAGTCAATTCTTTTTGGTAATATTTTTCATACTAAGAGAAAAAAAATATTTATTAACAAATTAATTCACTCATATATTTGATCTTTTATGTACTTATTATGATTTATTTCAATTTGTATATTTAAAAATAAAAAGCTAAGAATTTAAATTTATACAGTTAGGCAAATATTGGTAAAAGGGTTGGTATGAATCCCAGAATCTACTTTTTCAAATAACATTAACAACAGCATACCATTAAGCTTGTAATGCATGCCAGAAACTAAAAACTTTAGTGAGGTGGTTCTCATTACCTCAATTTTTTTAAATGACAAAACTAGGACTTCAGGAGACTCTAAAAAAGTTGTCCAAATTCATGTAGCTACTGAGTGACAGACATATAATTTTAACTGCAGTCTTTATAACTATAAAACCTAGGCTTTTTCTATAGTATAAATCTGAAATGTTTATATATTTTATATTTAAATAGTATGAAATTAAAATTGTATTAAATATCATTTAAATTAAAATATGGATTTAAAGTTATATTAGACATTATTTAAATATTTATATACAATTTATGTGATATATACTATCAGGAAGTAAAATTTAAAAATGAGTCACCTGTGTAAGTATGATGGTTTAAGTTGTAACTGAGAAAAATGTGAGACCTAAACTCGAGTTTCAGTATGTCACATGCACAAATGAAGAAGATGAAATAGGGCCAGCAATGGAGGAGGTTTATAGGACTGAATACATGAAAGTGTTACAACAAGGACATGAAAGACACTTTTTTGAGAATTGGTGGTGGTAATGAATGCAAAATGTTCCAGGTGGGTTAGAAAATTGAAGACTGAAAGAATCTTCATTTAAAATTTCCCATTTAGTTTCAAAGACATAACTCTAGCTTGAAGAGGTGACTTAGACACTGTCAAAATATTCACATATATTCCTATAGTATCATGAGATCAATTTTGTGTTGATATAAGCAAGTTGAAAGTAAGGCAGCAGAATGGATAGGGATATTTTGTTGATCTAGTCAACTGCTACATATCTTTAACAGTACTTAGTCCATTTGGTCACAAATTAGTTACAGGTTATGTATAAATTAGTTTAACAAATATTTATTGAGTGCCCACTATGTCTCATTACTAAAATGATATATTGGAGAACAAGACAAAAAGATCCCTGATCTCATGGGAGCTGAAATTGTAGTGGTGCAAAATTCAATACAAAAATAAATATATAAACCAGACAATTTTGTATTTTGAAAAGTGCTGTTTAGAAAAACAAAAAAGATAATGGGACATAGAGTAATCAGTGAAGTTATACATTAGGTAGGTTTTGTCTGAAGAGAAGTTAAGACATGAAGAAGAGAATGACTATATTCAGATTCTCTCAGAAGCAAATGCCCAGATGATATTAAATTTTCCAAAATTTTCTTAGGGAAAATGCCTGTGAGAGAAATTGGGGCGAGTCTGCGCAAGTCTAGAAGAGCCATCAGACGGCATTACAAGTATGACCTCAAATCAAGGTCAGAGGAAAGGAAGGTTGAAAGTGAAAATATCCTGATCTCCCTGCAGTCTAAGAAAAGTTTGTCAAGGCTATGTGGAGTCCTGGATCCAAAGTCAGCCGTCAGGAGGTCAATGTGCCTTTTGGGGAGCAGCCTGCCCAAGTATCCTTGTTATGTCCATCCCTTGACCAGGAACAGCCCATGGAAAGCAGGGACCTTGGTGCAAACCCAGAGATGAATTTCAGAGAACAGTGGCTGAGTCTTTGTCAGCTACCTTGCCTCTGGTTGGATATCTGAGATATCAGTTCTCATGGCTGCCCCAATAAGCCAGCAGAGATGGAATATTCTGGGTAGAGAGGATACATGGACTTAAAGTGGAAAAGGGGGTGACAATTAGGAACATAAAGAAGGCTGGCAGGACCAAATAGTAGTGAGCGAGAGGAAGACTGTAAAATGATATGATGAGATTGGAAAGGTAGGCTGGAGTCAGATCTCACTGGACTTTCTAGACCATGATAAAAAGTTTTTATTTTTAAAGAAGCAATTATAGAGTTTTAATCAAGTGAGTGTCATTATTCTATCAATATTATCAGGTGGCTCTGGATTCTGTATAGAGAAAAGATAAAAATGTGAACAAACTCAAAACAGGGAAACTAAGGTGAACCCTGCCTTGACAGAAATGTGTATTGGATTACAAAATGGCAGTGGAGGTGAAGATAGTAGTTTTGTTAGAGGCACAGTTTTAAAATAGAGACTGTAGTGTTTACTACTGGGTTATGTATGAGGTTTTAAGAAAAGAAGAATAAAGAATTATTCCTGTCTTTGAGCCTGGGCGCCATAATTTAATGTGGGTAAGAATGGTGTAGGGTTTGTTGTAGTTGCTGTTACATTTTTCTTTTTTCTTTTATATTATAAAACTTTCTTTATTGTAGTAAACTTAGAGAATCAATAAGTGTAAGAAGAAATTGAATATTGCTCATATTCTATATACAGTAGCAGCTTTTGATTTTGTTTTACTATTTTTCATTTATTCCCTGATATTTTGTGGATGTATTGTATGCTTAAGATTATGAGGTAAGACTAGTATTGTTCCTACCATTTTCTAGATAATATGAAGAACTTTTGATTGATGCATAATATTAAATCATATATTCAAATATTTGGCATAACCTTTCCCTCACATGTAGACATTTAGGTAATTTTCTTTTTTTTTTATTAATATTGTATCAACATCTTAAGGAATTAACCATTTTTGAATTTCAAATTAATTTTGAAATAGAGAGATACAATTTAGGTAATGAGTATTTATAAAGTTTCTAATATTTCTAAATTAATATTTCACTTCTGTCAGAGATGAATGAAAACACTTATGTCATAACACTTATCAGCATTGCATAGTGCTGTTTCACAATCTTTTGTCATCACAGCATTAGAATCAATGTGGTGAAACTGCCTTAAAAAAGTGTACTTAATTATATCCCTTTTATTAATTACTTATTTTTATTTCCTTAATTGCATACAAGTATTTTCCCCTTAATGCATGATGAAAAATTGTCTAAACATGAAAAATACATATTTTAAGATACCTATTCTCTTCTGCTGATAGATATTACTCCTTATCTTGATATTCATCTTGTGAAAAAGTGTCCTAAATGAGGTAGTATGTCCATGGTCTTTTTGATATCACTTCCTTTTATAACTCTAATGATCCCACTGTTTAGAGCAGTTTGAATTTTTTGGTGATGTGTCCTGTGACTGTAATTGCATAGCCTTGATATTCCCCCAAAGCACACTAAACATTGACACTTCCAATGAAGAACAACCACACTAGGTCTGTGACTTTCTACTGTATAATCTCAGGATGGCATTCTGCTGACTCACTGAGCGATCATTCTTGCTGAACAAACATGCACAAAATAAGTTAAAAACTCTACCTAAGAAGACAAAATCACATACTCTATGTCTAGACTCAAATTCTGAAGTATATCTATGCAATATTATCAAACACTGTCTTCTACTGTCAAAGGGTTTAACAAATTTGAATGCAAACTTGTCAATCTGAGCTTGATCGGCCCAGCAAATCCAGAAAAATCTGAGTTTGTTTGACAAACACTTGTCACTAAAATTGTCTAATTATGCTATCTTCCTTTGAAATATTCATTTAAATAAAAGAATGAGCTATTATTAAAGCATAAGAAAACACCCACCACATGTATCCATAAGAAGTAAAAATATGTTTGTCCATATTATTGCCTCCCAAAATGGTTTATTCAGTGATCATCAGTTTGTACTTGGCATATTTCACTAGATTCTTTTCAAGAGTTCAGTAGGGAAGAATATAATCCAATTTAAAATGTGAAGACCTTGAAGATAAAAGACATTTCATACCACAACAAATAAGGGACAGAAAAGTATATTTGACTCCAGACATATAACCAATTTTTCTAAAATAAATTGTATTTTAACAAAAAATAATTTCCAAAAATTTATTTCTTTTTAATAAAAACTTGTATGTACTGATATGATAGTATGTGAAAATAGACATGCCCTGACCTAATTTGGAGTCCTAAAATACAAAAGACAAAAATGCATCAGATAAGTAAGAATAAACACAAGGCTAGAAGAAATTGTATACAGGTTTTAAAAAGATAAAAAGCAATGGATACAAAAAAAGCAATGGATAATGAAAATATATGTAAAGAGAGAACAGATTGCATACATTTAGGCAATCTATGAAAGTTTTATAGCATATATTTATATGTTGTATGAATATATATTTATAGATGTTTTATTTTATTTATTTGTCCCAGATTTATAGAGGTATAATTGACATATAACACTATGTAAGTTTAAGGTTGACAACATGATAATTTGATACACGTATATATTATGAAATGACTGCCACTGTAGCATTAGCTAACACTTCCACCACCTCACATGATTACACTTATTTTTTGTGATGAGAATATTTGTCTACTCTCTTAGCAAATGTCAACTATATAATTCAGTTAACTATAGCCACCATGCTGTGCATTAGATTTCCAGAACTTATGCATCTTATAACTGGAAGTTTATACCCTTTGACCAACATCTCCTTCATTTCCCCCCTTCCCCAACCCCTGGTTGTGACTTTATTAAATTAACACTTGTTAAGTAAAGCCCAGGGATGTCTAGTGGTGAACTTAAGTTCAACAAAAGATCACAAGGGAACTGAGGGTTTTGATAAACTCCATGGGAGTCTCATCTCAAGGGCACATAAGAGGAAGGCCCTGAGAGTGAGGAAGACTGTTTATTACAAGGACTCTTTGGAAAATCAATCAGGAACTTATATTTACTTGTGATTCTGTGGGCTGTTATGTAGGGCGTGTGCTTGCATGAGGGGTGAATGTCAGTTTAAGGCCCTTGCAGTCCTCTTGGCCAAGGAAAATGGATGTCAATGAAGCAAACAGGGACTAGCTTAACTAAACTCTCGATACCCTGGTAACCACCATTTTACTCTTTGTTTTTATGAGTTTGGCTGGTTTAGAATTCATACAATATTTATCTTTCTCTGACTGTCTGGCTTATTTCACTTAGCATAATGTGAATAATGAACATCAAGATTTATCCATGTTGTTGCAAATGGCAGGATTTCCTTCTTTCTCATGGCTGAATAATATTCCATTTTATATGTATATAAATGTTCAAGTCTTTTATGTTCATCTCTAATTCAAGTTAATTTTTGTGAGTGCTATAAGATAGCAGTCTAATTTCATTTCTCTTCATGTAGTTATCTAGTTTTCTCAACACCATTTATTGAAGAGACTATCCTCTTCCTATTGAGTGTCCTTGGCTCCTTTGTCAAATATTAGTTGACTATATATGTGAGGGGTTTCTTCTGCACTTTTCTTTTTTTTATCAAGGAATGAATGGATGACAAACAGATTTTGAGCTGAACATCCTAAATATATTATTATTGGTATTAATTTAAAATCATGCTCTTTTTAGACTGTTAGTATTTATTTAAAAAACTATATGTGATCATAGCTAAGTAGTTCAAACATAAGAGGTATTATTTGCATAGAAGATGGTAGGATTCTCCAATGTTTGTGAAACTTCCCAGATTGAAATCATGAAAATATATCTCACTGAAAATCCAGAGAAATAACAATATTAATATTAGTGGAAAATACTAATCAGTTATCATCAGAGATGTCTAAAATATGAAAATGAAGCAATTTTGGCATGACTTAAATATTTTGTTTGTATTATAAAACAATGTAGGAACAACAACAATGCAAGATACCCATCTACCAACAAGCCAACCTAGAAATATAACATGACAATTGACTTTGCAAAAATCTCCTTCTCTGTGACTTTTATTTTACTCTCTTACCAGTGCCTTTTGATACATTTTTGCCTCATTTTTAGTCAAATTCAATTCATCAACATTTTCTTAAATGCATTTTCTTAATGTATTTAAAGAAACTTGTACCTATCTTAAAATAATAGGTTCTTCTTAAATCTTTCCTAAATTTCTAAAAACCTGTATTTCACTTTTTCTATGATCCATTAGAAATTTATTTTAAAATATAAAAAAAACATTAAGGTTAATTTTACCTAACACTTTTCCCAATCATATTAATTAAATAAGATGTACTTTTCCAAAAGAACTCTGATGTCATCGTTTTCCATATATAACTCTGTTTTCTAGTCTCCAGTGTCATTAATGACTTTGTGCAAGTGCTATGCTGTGCACTGTAATCACTTTTAAAATTAACTTATGTTGGAGTATAGCTGCTTTACAATGTTGTGTTAGTCTCAACTCTATAGCGAAGTGAATCAGCTATATGTATACATATATCCCCTCTTTTTTGGATTTTCTTCCCATTTAGGTCACCACAGAGCACTGAGTAGAGTTCCCTGAGTTATATAGTAGGTTCTCATTAGTTATCTATTTTATACATAGTAGCAGTGGTGTATATATGTCAATCCCAATCTCCCAGTTCATTCCACCACAGCTTTCCTCCCTTGGTGTCCATACATTTGTTCTCTATATCTGTGTCTCTATTTCTGTCTTGCAAACCAGTTCATCTGTAACTTTTTTCTAGATTCCACATATATGCCTTAATATACGACATATGTATTTCTCTTTCTGACTTACTTCACTCTGTATGACAGACTCTAGGTCTATCCACCTCATTACAAATAGCTCAATTTTGTTTCTTTTTATGGCTGAGTAATATTCCATTGTATATATGTGCCACATCTTCTTTATCCATTCATCTGTTGATGGACACTTAGGTTGTTTCCATCTCTGGGCTATTGTAAATAGAGCTGCAATGAACACTGTGGTACATGAGTCTTTTTGAATTATGGTTTTCTCAGGGTATATGCCCAGTAATGGGATTGCTGGGTTATATGGTAGTTCTATTTGTAGTTTTTTAAGGAACCTCCATACTGTTCTCCATAGTGGCTGTACTAATTCACATTCCCACCAACAGTGCAAGAGTGTTCCCTTTTCTCCACACCCTCTCCAGCATTTATTGTTTCTAGATTTTTTGATGAAAGCCATTCTGACTGGTGTGAGATGATATCTCATTGTAGTTTTGACTTGCATTTCTCTAATGATTAATGATGTTGAGCATTCTTTCATGTGTTTGTTGGCAATCTGTATATCTTCTTTGGAGAAATGTCTATGTCTTCTGCCCATTTTTGGATGGGTTGTTTGTTTTTTTGTTATTGAGCTGCATGAGCTGCTTATAAATTTTGGAGATTAATCCTTTGTCAGTTGCTTCATTTTCAAATATTTTCTCCCATTCTGAGGGTTGTTTTTTGGTCTTGTTCATGGTTTCCTTTGCTGTGCAAAAGCTTTGGAGTTTCATTAGGTCCCATTTGTTTATATTTGTTTTTATTTCCATTTCTGTAGGAGGTGGGTCAAAAAGAATCTTGCTGTGCTTTATGTCATAGAGTGTTCTGCCTATGTTTTCCTCTAAGAGTTTGATAGTTTCTGACCTTACATTTAGGTCTTTAATCCATTTTGAGCTTATTTTTGTGTATGGTGTTAGGGAATGATCTAATCTCATACTTTTACAGGTCCCTGTCCAGTTTTCCCAGCACCACTTATTGAAGAGGCTGTCCTTTCTCCACTGTACATTCCTGCCTCCTTTATCAAAGATAAGGTGACCATATGTGCGTGGGTTTATCTCTGGGATTTCTATCCTGTTCCATTGATCTATCTTCCTGTTTCTGTGCCAGTACCATACTGTCTTGATTACTGTAGCTTTGTAGTATAGTCTGAAGTCAGGGTGCCTCATTCCTCCAGCTCCATTTTTCTTTCTCAAGATTTCTTTGGCTCTTTGGGTTTTTTTGTTTTTCCATACAAATTGTAACATTTTCTGTTCTAGTTTTGTGAAAAATGCCATTGGTAATTTGATAGGGATTACATTGAATCTGTAGATGGCTTTGGGTAGTATAGTCAGTTTCACAGTATTGATTCTTCCAGTCCAAGAACGTGGTATATCTCTCCATCTGTTTCTGTTTGATTTCGTTCATCAGCCTCTTATATCAATAGTTTTCTTTGTACAGGACTTTTGCCTCCTTAGGTAGGTTTACTCCTAGGTATTCTATTCTTTTTGTTGTAATGGTAAATTTATTTTACTAGAGAAAATCTTTTCTCATCATTATTCTCCTTTTAGTGCCTTGACTATTCTTTTATTTTTTTATTTTTTTTTTCCTTTGACTATTCTTGGCCTTCTGTTCTGCCATATGTTTTAAGAAAATTAACTCTGAAATTCATAAAACATCATGAAAAACTTAAGTGAGCCCAAGAAGGCAAAGTAAATTTAATATTAGAAAATCATTACCCAGTTGTCTGTAATAACCTACATGGGGAAAGAATCTGAAAAAGAATAGATATATGTGTATGTATAACTGAATCACTTTACTGTGCACCTGAAACTAACACAACATTGTAAATCAACTATACTCCAATATAAATTAACAATTAAAAAAACATTAAGGGCTGATAATCCTTCTTAGGTTATATTGTATAGGTAAGTGTTATCAATGTAAATGTTATAGAAATTAGATGAAATTCTTAAAAAAAAGAAGAAAATCATTAATATGATTCATCATATTAACAGTTTGAGGGGAAAATAGCATTTTATAAAATTAAATATCCTATTCTTTGATGGGTTCAAAGTTTAAATAATCTTTTCTTCAAAAGTTTGGTAAAATTATCCTGAATAACACTGTTACCTCATATTTTCAATCCATCACCCCGAGAGTTTTCTTCTCTTCCCTGTATCTCTTTCACCTTTAATTTCTTCCTGTAGTTTCTTCATAGTTATCCTTTGGAGAAAGAATTTTGTTCTTGCAAATTCAGCCTTTTAATGGGAACTAGGACCAGAATTACTTTCAGACTTCTTTTTTTTTTTCTTGTAAAAGACCACCACTGTTCATTTTGTCTCTGATTTTTTTTCTAATTTCGGGTCTTTTCAGAGAATCAGCTATTAATTTTATTTTTCTTCATGTTTTCTATTGATTTCTGCTCTATTCATTACTACTTTCTTGTTTCTAATTACTCTTGATTTTGAAGACTTATAAGCACAAAGCAAGACTTATAAGTACAGAGCTTAGGTCATTGACTTTCATCAATTCTTCTTTTTTATTAGTTATTAGTTTCTAATTATATTGCACTATGAGCAAGGACTGCATCTTGTCAAATTACAATTATTGGAAAATGTTTGACTTACTTTACGGCCTACTGCTTGGTTACTTGTTATAAAGGCATCGTATGTGTATTCTCCAATTACTAGTAGTGTAAGATTCTGAATATGTCCCAGTAAAACAAATGTATTATTTATGTTTTTTTTATAATTGTATGTCCTCTATAATTTCTTGTCTAATATCAGAAAAAAAATGTTGTTTGTAGATTTGTAAATTTTCCCTAGTAATTTTGGTAATCTCTACCTTATGTAGATTGAGACTATTTTAAACAGGACTATGAATTTTAAATTGTTATTCAATCCTGGTTAACTAAACATTTTTTTCATCATGTATCTATCATCTGTCTGTTTATCTATCTATGTAATCTCTCTATTAATCTTAGAATCTACTTTTCTTGTATTAATGTAGCTATGTCAGTATTTTTTAAAAGAGTCTCAGAAACTTTGCCAAAACACCCTTACTTTAATTATGTAAACTTTAAATGTATTGTATTAAGAACTTACCCAGAGTCACTTGTTTTTATTATAAGAAGGTACACCAGGAGGGAAATTATTGCCTAATTTTATTCTATATGTTCCCTCTCGTTCCTTTGTATTATTTTAGCTTTTTTTTTTTTTTTGGCTACAGCATGTCTAACATTTTGCATAGCTTATAAATATTTCATATTTATGATGATAATTCTCACCAGTTTATTTTTTTAAAAATCTCTATGTCTTAATTTGTCTGGAAAAAATTTCTATCTTTTCTTGTTTTCCTGGAGTTCACTTGTCTTAAATCATATTACTTTTCTGCTTTGAATATTTAGAAATTGTATTCTAGTCTTCTGGGATAACTAAAACTAGCTAGTTTCATTCCAAGGTCATTGATAAAATTTTTAGATCAATCTAGTCAACAAGTTTTAAAGCCACATTATTTTAATAAAAATTCCTTTTCTAGATCTGCCACTTGCACCCTGTATTTGAGCAATTTAAATTCTCAGAGACTTCACATTCTGTGCAAAACGGAGCTAATAGTATCACCAATAATAATAACAATAATAACAATAATAGTAATAACAGTGAAAAATGAATAGCTTACCTGTTACAGAATGGGCATGAGAAAATTATTGTTTAAATAAGAACACTGCAATAATTGTGACCAGCATTATAATAGCTCATATTTACAAAGATCCTTTCAGTGTTCCAAGCACTGTTTCATGAATTAATTTACTTTATCTCTATAGAACCTTATGTTATAGAACAAAAACGGCATAATGTTATACTTAAGCACTTGAGACTTGAAGCCAGACTTTCTGGATTTGAATTCTGGCTCTAAAACTTAATGGCTGTATAACCTTGGAAAGTTAATTGTCTGTGCATCAGTTTCCTTATATGTAATGTGGTGCTGATAGAGTTGATAGGAGGATTAAGGTAAAGCACTCTACAATATAATAAATGTTATATTGGTTCTTAAAAGATATAAGTATTATTATTTCCATTTTACAGATGAGAAAACTAAGGCATAGAGAGACTAATTAAATCATTCATAATTATTACAACTAATATTATGTGGAATATATTGGATTTTTCCATCAGTCTTTAAGACTATCCACCTATACTCATGCCAACAAAGGGAGGAGTCTAAATCTTCAAGATTTTTTTTTCCTATAGTTTACAAAATGCATGGCTGGCAAATCTGAAAACGTGACATCAGGATTAATAGATGATAGGAACATTACAGAAATATAGTTCTGCCCATGAGCAAAATAATTTTGTGTCATTGAACTAAAGAAGAAAATAACAGAAAGGTAAAACAATTTATTTTCAATTACTGTTAAATATTTACAAATCTAGTCAAAAGAAGTACCTTGAAAGTTTTAAACATTTTCAACCATACCGTATATATGTGGACCTGCTCCAGCACCATGTCCCCTGATGACTCACTGAAAGAGGAAATTGAAAATAAAGATTTCTTAGTGAGGATGGAGGTATAGCTTAGGAAAAATAAAATAAAACCTGTAATTTGAAGACAAAATCTGTGTTTAACATACACAAGCTACAAAAAAAGAAAAAAAAAAAAGATGATCTGAGGCATTCACAAATGAGAATTGACCCCTTTGTGAGAGCCAGGTATATATAACAGAGAAAGAACACACCACTTTCTGTTGTATGTAGGAGAGATGGCTTTAGAACAGCAAGCAGGAGGTTTTTGAATGAAAGGGAGGAAAAGGAAAATAAGAGAGTTTGCTTGTACTTTTTTGCTTATAAACGTATTTGTTTAGTCATCAGTTATAGCAACAGGTCTATGAACAAGTTAAAGACAAATGCTTCAGAAACCCATTGTAATTGTCTTAGAATATTAGACTGCTCAACTTTATTTAGCTATGATTTTTGTAGAGTCTCTGTTAAAAAAATGAATACTATTAATAATAGAATAATATTCTGACTCACTTCACATGGAAAACTATTTAATACTTCTCTTTAGTTTTCTCAAAGCACTTGATTTAACAGAGTAAACAAGGTATAATTACAAACCTGAAGGACAGCTTCATCTTACAGTCGTTTCCTCTCATGCTGCAGGCTTCCATTTTAGCTTTATTCATTACAGCCCTAAAGCTCCTGCTTTCTAAATGTTTAGGTTAGAGGAAGTACCTTGGAGCTCACCTGCTCAAGATTAATAATATCACTCCAGGAAGATTAGAGCTATTACTCTTCCTGACCTGATCCAAATGGTGCAAATGGGATTCTAAGGATGATGTCTGTTCAGAGATCCAACAGAGTGATGAGGTGCAGGGAACAGCTACCCCAAGGAATCAGGAAAAACAGACTGTTGAGGTTGTACAAATGATAACCATTAGCTTTAGCTATTATCCAAAGAAAAGATTATGGCTGTAAATAAACTCATCCAGGCCTTTAATACAATAGATAGGCGGCCCAGTGGATGGACAGGCCAGGAACATAAGTATTATTTAAAAAGAATGCCTTAGGCTAAGTTCTTATTTCAGTAGCAGGATTGCAGGTAATACCAGATAGAAGAAAATATGCTGTGTGTGTGTGTGTGCGTGCGCACACGCTCACATGTGATTTAATTTAAAACCTTAGAAATATCAATTTAGAATTTAAAAAACATTTCTTAGAAAGTATCTGCTCTTGCCCTATTTTTAAGCTATTGTGATTCTGACTGTGAAGACTAGGGTTTTCCACTTTTCCAATTAAGCTTTTTGTGATTGACTCAAAGAAGCATTCAAAACTATATAAATCTATTTACCTTGGAGAAGAACAACTACTGAAATTACACACACACACATTTTTTTTCATGATACCCTGCATAGTGGCTTTCATATACTCTATGTTTAATAATAATAATATTGATAAAATTAATAGTATCTAATGCTTACACATGCCACACTTTTTTTTCATGTACTCAATATGCATTAATTCATTTTGCCCTCACAAGTATACAGTTATTGTTATATGCCCATTTTAAAGATGAGGAAATTGAGTGATAAATAGGGTATGTTAAATATGTTGATTGACCTCAGTTTTTATAGATTTAAATACAGGAGATAATTGAGTACAACTCCATAGAGTTGAACTTAGAAGAATGTATAAGTGTCAGTCATTGATTTTCATTTTAGAGATCAAGAAACCAGGGCAGGTAGCATATTGGTAATAGAAATAGAACCCTGGCTTCCAGTACTCTGGAGGGATGGCCTGGATGACTGGGGAAATATTTATGTTCTTTATCACTACTACCAACATCTATCAAGAGAGAACTTTTTTTATCTGTCTCCAGTAGAACTAATTATTCCATATCTCACTTCATATATAGGAACTTCTGTTGAGTACTCAGTTTGCTTGAGACACTGTATTTGTGACATTGGTAGGCATTATATTACTTGATCCTTACTACAGACTTGTAAAGGAACCACTACTACAGTTTATAAATAAGGAAGTAGAGCATAAGTAGGAAAAGGTCATACAGCTTATAGGAAAGAATTTCAAGTTAGGTCTTCTGCTACTCTGCCCTGAGATCTTTATGCTGTTTTGTCATTGTATGTTTGTTGGTTGGTTTGTATTGTTGACTGGTAGAGAAGGCCTATCCTGGAAGTCCTAACAGAGTGGAGAGATGGGATAGCAAGGCATATTTCATTGAGTTTTTTTTTTTTTCTGTTTTCTGGTCACTTTAATTACCTAATATATTAACGAGTATGCTAATATGGTAAATATTTTATTGTGCCTTTTCTTTATGTTTGTATGTTGTGTTTGTTTGCATTTTTTTGTTTCACCTACTTGATTGTGGACATAATAGAGGTCCCAACTGATATTATTAATGGAGAGTTGCCATTCATTGACTTATTCATTCATTCACTTGACTTTTATAGAACAATAAATATATGTCAAGTTTGTGATAGAGCTAAAACAGTGATAAAAAGAGACGGTGTTCTGACTTTGATAGTGTCTACTGAAGAGAGAAAGAAACCAAATCATCACAGAATTACATGTAAAATCACAACCATGGCAAGTTCTATAAAAGACATAAACTGGTGAATGCAAATAATAAGAATCTGTACACTTTTTAGGGATCAGTAATGTTTCCCTGAAGACGTGATGAAGGAGACCATAATGATGAGAAGAATTTAAGAAACTTTTGATGAGTAAATTTAAATAAATTAAGGAGGTAGAGGAGGAAGGAGCATTCCAAGGTGATATCAACTTATGAAAGAACTTGGGTCTTGGGTAGATGGTGGGGAGCATTCTGTATACCAAGAACTGAAAAGCATCCCTATGATGGATGGATGGAGGGTGAGGAGAGTTATACTGTAAGATGATCATCAATAGGCAGGTAGAGGTAGGGGCTGAGTGATATACTTTAGGATCATGGTTTTCCTAAATGAAAAATATTAAATAGCATGTTGAAATTTTAGTCTTTTTTCTTTATTTTTATAAGTTTACTCTATCTGTTATGAGGAAAAGAGATTTAAGGGGGAGTCAAAATGTATGTGGTTAGTGTAATTAGAAATATATCAACTTTGTTAATGATAGTAGTCTGGGTTACATTGCCATTAAGTCAGAAACTGTGAAAGGTATAAGGTGTTACTCTTCTTTCCTTCCAACAAGTTAGCCTGCAGAGTTTCATATATGTTTTCTGACTGAAGACAGGAGGCTTCCTAGATCATAAAGGCAGGCAGTTTATTACTCATAGAAAAATGCAGTAGCCAGAACAGTACCTTTGTATCAATTCCCCAAGCCCCAAGCCCCATGGGGCAGCATGATGAGAGCCAGGTACTGCCCTGCATGTGTAGTAGGTTGCACCACAGGAAAGGAACTCTGAGGTTAGAAGACTCTGAGTTTATAAAAGGCAACTGGCACTTCTGCCCACCCTCCTCTCTAGAGAAATTGCATATTAAGCAAATTTCCTCCAGATCAGAAGAGAAATCTGTCTACATTTATTACCCTGGAAGGTAAGCAAATGTTTCTAGGGAGAGGAGGGTAGAGCCTTCCTGGCTCAAAGTATTCCCAATGTCACCGTCTTTAGGGAGATACTATCTCTAATTTCTAAAACTGCCTGTTATACAATCATTCTTTTAGTACCATTTGTCAGAAGATTTGCAAAAATGCCAGAATTATGAAGCATTAGTTTCTCACAGGTATTAAAGAGATTTTATATAAGTGGAAGCTAACTTTAGTAACTTCAGATAATGTAGACCTCTGAGAAAAAGTAACAGGTAGGCACCAATGGATAATGTTATGTAAAAGTATAGTACAGACCATGAGCGGAGCCTCAGTTAACTGTTAGTTGTCTGAGAAAATAGAGTGTGTTCTGGTTATCTATTACTGCATAACAAACTATTCCCAAAGTTAGTGGCTTAAACAACCTATTATTTTGCTTGGAATTTTCTAAATCAGGAATTCAGGAAGGCTCAGCTATGAGGTACATCACAGATCTACCTGGTATCAGCTGGGATAACTGAGGATGAAGCCTCACTTCCAAGTTGGCTCCTTCTTTCACATTTCTGACTCCTCGAGGCTCCTTGGCCTGTCTTTTCACACACTGTCTCATCCTCCAAGGGTCTCTCTATATGGTTTTGGTATTTTACAGTGTGGTCACTTCAATGTAGACTTCTAACACGGAGGCTATTTCCCTCAGAATGAGCATTCCATTAAAAGTTTCTCAGTGGAAAGAATAGCACAGAATTTATGGCCATCTTTAATGCATTGTTTATTTAGAAAAATTCTGTGAAGAAAAGTGTATTAGTTTTACATTGCTACTGTAAAAAATTATCACAAATTTAGCAGTATAAAGCATAGGCATTTACTAATCTCACTGTCCTATAAGTCAGACTTCCACGCAGGCTTGATCAGTACTATTCTTAAGGTCTTAAAAGGCCAAAATCAACATGTCAGATGGCTTGAGCTCTTACTTGGAGGCTTCAAGACACAATTCTCTTTCAAGCTTATTCCAGGTATTTGGAAGAATAAATTTCCTTCTCATACCTTCCATGTGTCCCTATACTAGCAGAGTCACTTGGAATCTCTAACTTTCCCTTCTGCTAAATCCCTCTAACTCTCTTTTGCTCTCAACTGGGAGAAAGCTCTACTTTTATGAGTTTATGTGATTATATTGGGCTCACCCAGATAATCTAGGGGAAGCTCCTTATTTTAAAATCAACTGATTAGTAACTGTACTGTTTTGAATAATATCCCTCCCAGAATTTCAGAATGTGACCTTATTTGGAAATATGACCTTTGAAGACATAATTAGGAGAGTTAAGATGAGGTAATTCTGAATTGTGGGGGGGGGCTCTAATTCCAGTATGACTGGGGTCCTTGTAAGCTGAGTAGAAGTACTTATAAGATGTAGACGGACACAGAAAGAAAGCCATGTGACAACCAGAGATTGCATGGACGCAGCTGCAAGGAAAAGAACACCAAGGATCACCAACAACCACCAGAACCTAGGAAGGAGGCAAGAAAGGATTCTTCCCTAGAGCCTTCATGGGAGCTTATTGATGCCAAAACCTTGATTTCAGACTTCTAGTCTCCAGAATTATGACAGAATAAATTTGTATTGTTTTAAGTCACTAAATTTATTATAATTTGTTATGTCAGCCTTAGAAAACTAATACAGTAATCTTAATTACATCTACAAAGTCCTTTTTGCTGTGTAATATAACATATTCACAAGCATGACACCAGGGTCTTAAGGTCATGGGGCCAAAATTCTGCCTAGCACACTCTGTCCCCGAGTCCCTGAGATCCACATTATTAGCAAATGCAAGACATATTTATTTAATCCTTCCCAAGGTTCCAAAATGTCACATTACAGCACTAACTAAAAGCCCAAAATTTCATCCTAATTTCTTCAACTCAAAAACTTCCAAATCTCATCTAAATCTCATCAGCTCACAAGTCCCAAAGCTCATCATCTAAGTCATATAAATCATGTGCACATGAGGGGCCCAGGCACAATGCTTGACCATCTGCAGGCCTCTGAAGCTAATGGAACAAGTTATCTGTTCAAAACACTAAACATTCAAGGCAAGACAATCATAAAATAACAATTATAGACATTTAAATTCAAAACTGGGAGAAAAGCAGGGAAAAAGGCGTTACTGATCCAAAGCCATTTTTAAATCCAGCCAGGCAAGCTTCATTATGGCTCCAGGCTTGGAAAAAGTCCTCCCTGGCTCTCATTTTTACGCTCCTACCTCTAAATTCAATATACTGGGTTCTTGGTTTCACCCTCTGAGGCATGCTTCCATTTGCATGAAAGTTGGCACATGTTTGCAGCTGAGTTTTATCACACTGCTCTCTGTCAGTAGAAGTTTGGGGGTCAGGCAGTCTTCTTTTTTTTATTATTCCTGTCCTCTTCATTTCAATCTAAACTGGCAGAGTTTCTGCTAATACACAGTTCTCAAGAAACTTGTGGGTTTTGCATGGATTTAACAGGGAATCACTCCATTAGCAAAAGGCTGCTCCACAGATCTTTCTGAAGTAATCCCTTTACTACTTTTGGCTTCTGCTGAAATGGATGATGGACAAGAAAGAACCTTAAAATGTCTAGAGAGCCTCTAATCTGATTGAGGTGATCTGTGAGTCTCTGAAGAGCCTTCTGTGAGACTGAGTACTTTGATCTATTGATCTTTCTGATATGTTAATGAAACTTTATACCACCACACCATCAGCTTTTTCTCTGTTACACTTTCTGAAGCAATCTCTTAATTTTAGTATGTTTTGCTATCTGGATAGGCTGAGAATTTCCCAAATCATAATGTTCTGGTTCATTTTTTTTTAACATCTTTATTGGAGTATAATTGCTTTACAATGGTGTGTTAGTTTCTGCTTTATAACAAAGTGAATCAATTATACATATACATATGTTCCCATATCTCATCCCTCTTGCGTCTCCCTCCCTCCCATCCTCCCTATCCCATCCTTCTATGTGGTCACAAACCACCGAGCTGATCTCCGTGTGCTATTCGGCTGCTTCCCACTAGCTATCTATTTTAAGTTTGGAAGTGTATATATGTCCATGCCACTCTCTCACTTTGTCACAGTTTACCCTTCCCCCTTCCTATATCCTCAAGTCCATTCTCTAGTAGGTCTGTGTCTTTATTCCCGTCTTACCCCTAAGTTCTTCATGACTGTTTTGTTTTGTTTTGATTCTTAGATTCCATATATATGTGTTAGCATACAGTATTTGTTTTTCTCTCTGACTTACTTCACTCTGTATGACAGACTCTAGGTCCATCCACCTCACTACAAATAACTCAATTTCATTTCTTTTTATGGCTGAGTAATATTCCATTGTGTATATGTGCCAAATCTTCTTTATCCATTCATCTGTTGATGGACACTTAGGTTGCTTCCATGTCCGGGCTATTGTAAATAGAGCTGCAATGAACATTGTGGTACATGACTCTTTTTGAATTATGGTTTTCTCAAGGTATATGCCCAGTAATGGGATTGCTGGGTTATATGGTAATTCTATTTTTAGTTTTTTAAGGAACCTCCATACTGTTCTCCATAGTGGCTGTATCAATCTACATTCCCACCAACAGTGCAAGAGTGTTCCCTGTTCTCCACACCCTCTCCAGCATTTATTGTTTCTAGATTTTTTTTTTTTTTTTTTTTTTTTTGTGGTACGCGGGCCTCTCACTGTTGTGGCCTCTCCCATTGCGGAGCACAGGCTCTGGACACACAGGCTCATGGGCCCAGCCGCTCCACAGAATGTGGGATCTTCCCAGACCAGGGCACGAACCTATGTCCCCTGCATCGGCAGGCTGACTCTCAACCACTGCGCCACTAGGGAAGCCCTCTAGATTTTTTGATGATGGCCATTCTGAACAGTGTGACATGATATCTTATTGCAGTTTTGATTTGCATTTCTCTAATGATTAATAATGTTGAGCATTCTTTCATGTGCTTGTTGGCAACCTGTATATCTTCTTTGGAGAAATGTCTGTTTAGGTCTTCTGCCCATTTTTGGATTGGGTTGTTTGTTTTTTTGTTATTGAGCTGCATGAGCTGCTTGTAAATTTTGGAGATTAATCCTTTGTCAGTTGCTTCATTTTCAAATATTTTCTCCCATTCTGAGGGTTGTCTTTTGGTCTTGTTTATGGCTTCCTTTGCTGTGCAATAGGTTTTAAGTTTCATTAGGTCCCATTTGTTTATTTTTGTTTTTATTTCCATTTCTCTAGGAGGTGGGTCAAAAAGGATCTTGCTGTGATTTAAGTCATAGAGTTTTCTGCCTATGTCTTCCTCTAAGAGTTTGATAGTGTCTGACCTTACATTTAGGTCTTTAATCCATTTTGAGTTTATTTTTGTGTATGGTGTTAGGGAGTATTCTAATTTTTAACACTTTTACATGTACCTGACCAGTTTTCCCAGCACCACTTTTTGAAGAGGCTGTCTTTTCTCCACTGTATATTCTTGCCTCCTTTATCAAAGATAAGGTGTCCATCCATATGTGCATGGGTTTATCTCTGGGCTTTCTATTCTGTTCCATTGATTTTTATTTCTGTTTTTGTGCCAGTACCATACTGTCTTGATTACTGTAGCTCTCTAGTATAGTCTGAAGTCAGGAAGCCTGATTCCTCCAGCTCCATTTTTCTTTCGCAAGATTGCTTTGGCTATTTGGGTTTTTTTGTGTTTCCATACAAATTGTGAAATTTTTTGTTCTAGTTCTGTGAAAAATGCCAGTGGTAGTTTGATAGGGATTGCATTGAATCTGTAGATTGCTTTGGGTAGTAGATTCATTTTCACAATGTTGTTTCTTCCTATCCAAGAACATGGTATATCTCTCCATCTATTTGCATCATCTTTAATTTCTTTCATCAGTGTCTTGTAATTTTCTGCATACAGGTCTTTTGCCTCCTTAGGTAGGTTTATTCCTAGATATTTTATTCTTTTTGTTGCAATGGTAAATGGGAGTGTTTTCTTGATTTCACTTTCAGATTTTTCATCATTATTGTATAGGAATGCCAGAGATTTCTGTGCATTAATTTTGTATCCTGCTACTTTATGAAATTCATTGATTAGATCTAGTAGTTTTCTGGTAGCATCTTTAGGATTCTCTATGTATAGTATCATGTCATCTGAAAACAGTGACAGCTTTACTTCTTCTTTTCCAATTTGGATTCCTTTAGTTTCTTTTCCTTCTCTGATTGCTGTGGCTAAAACTTCCAAAACTATGTTGAATAAGAGTGGTGAGAGTAGGCAACCTTGTCTTGTTCCTGATCTTAGTGGAAATGCTTTCAGTTTTTCACCATTGAGGACGATGTTGGCTGTGGGTTTGTCATATATTGTCTTTATTATGTTGAGGAAAGTTCCCTGTGTGCCTACTTTCTGGAGGGTTTTTATCATAAATAGGTGTTGAATTTTGTCAGAAGCTTTCTCTGCATCTATTGAGATGATCATATGCTTTTCCTCCTTCAGTTTCTTAATATGGTGTGTCACGTTGATTGATTTGCATACGTTGAAGAATCCTTGCATTCCTGGAATAAACCCCCCATGATCGTGGTGTATGATCCTTTTAATGTGCCGTTGAATTCTGTTTGCTAGTATTTTGTTGAGGATTTTTGCATCTATGTTCATCAGTGATATTGGCCTGTAGTTTTCTTTCTTTGTGACATCCTTTTCTGGTTTTGGTATCAAGGTGATGGTGGCCTCGTAGAATGAGTTTGGGAGTATTCCTCCCTCTGCTATATTTTGGAAGAGTTTGAGAAGGATGGGTGTTAGCTCTTCTCTAAATGTTTGATAGCATTCGCCTGTGAAGCCATCTGGTCCTGGGCTTTTGTTTGATGGAAGATTTTTAATCACAGTTTCAATTTCAGTGCTTGTGATTGGTCTGTTCGTATTTTCTATTTCTTCCTGATTCAGTCTTGGCAGGTTGTGCATTTCTAAGAATTTCTCCATTTCTTCCAGGTTGTCCATTTTATTGGCATAGAGTTGCTTGTAGTAATCTCTCATGATCCTTTGTATTTCTGCAGTGTCAGTTGTTACTTCTCCTTTTTCATTTCTAATTCTATTGATTTGAGTCTTCTCCCTTTTTTTCTTGATGAGTCTGGCTAATGGCTTATCAATTTTCTTTATCTTCTCAAAAAACCAGCTTTTAGTTTTATTGATCTTTGCTATCGTTTCCTTCATTTCTTTTTCATTTATTTCTGATCTGATCTTTATGATTTCTTTCCTTCTGCTAACTCTGGGGTTTTTTTGTTCTTCTTTCTCTAATTGCTTTAGGTGCAAGGTTAGGTTGTTTATTGGAGATGTTTCCTGTTTCTTAAGGTAGGATTGTATTGCTATAAACTTCCCTCTTAGAACTGCTTTTGCTGCATCCCATAGGTTTTGGGTCATTGTGTTTTCATTTTCATTTGTTTCTAGGTATTTTTTGATTTCCTCTTTGATTTCTTCAGTGATCTCTTGGTTATTAAGTAGTGTATTGTTTAGCCTCCATGTGTTTGTATTTTTTACAGGTCTTTTCTTGTAATTGATATCTAGTCTCAGAGCGTTGTGGTCGGAAAAAATACCTGATACAATTTCAATTTTCTTAAATTTACCAAGGCTTGATTTGTGACCCAAGATATGATCTATCCTGGAGAATGTTCCATGGGCACTTGAGAAAAATGTGTATTCTGTTGTTTTTGGATGGAATGTCCTATAAATATCAGTTAAGTCCATCTTGTTTAATGTATCATTCAAAGCTTGTGTTTCCTTATTGATTTTCATTTTGGATGATCTGTCCATTGGTGAAAGTGGGGTGTTAAAGTCCCCTACTATGACTGTGTTACTGTCGATTTCCCCTTTTATGGCTGTTAGTATTTGCCTTATGTATTGAGGTGCTCCTATGTTGGGTGTATAAATATTTACAATTGTTATATCTTCTTCTTGGACTGATCCCTTGATCATTATGTAGTGTCCCTGTTTGTCTCTTGTAATAGTCTTTATTTTAAAGTCTATTTTGTCTGATATGAGAATTGCTACTCCAGCTTTCTTTTGAATTGCATTTGCATGGAATATCTTTTTCCATTCCCTCACTTTCAGTCTGTATGTGTCCCTAGGTCTGAAGTGGGTCTCTTATAGACAGCATATATACAGGTCTTGTTTTTGTATCCATTCAGCCAGTCTGTGTCTTTTGGTGGGAGCATTTAATCCATTTACATTTAAGGTAATTATCAATATGTATGTTCCTATTCCCATTTTCTTAATTGTTTTGGGTTTGTTATTGTAGGTCTTTTCCTTCTCTTGTGTTTCTTGCCTAGAGAAGTTCCTTTACCTTTTGTTGGAAAGCTGGTTTGTTGGTGCTGAACTCTCTCAGGTTTTGCTTGTCTGTAATGGTTTTAATTTCTCCATCAAATCTGAATGAGATCCTTGCTGGGTAGAGTAATCTTGGTTGTAGGTTTTCTCCTTCCTCACTTTAAATATGTCCTGCCAGTCCCTTCTGGCTTGCAGAATTTCACCTGAAGGATCAGCTGTTAAACTTAAGGGGATTCCCTTGTGTGTTATTTGTTGTTTTTCCTTGCTGCTTTTAATATGTTTTCTTTGTATTTAGTTTTTGATAGTTTGATTAATATGTGTCTTGGCGTGTTTCTCCTTGGATTTATCCTGTATGGGACCCTCTGTGCTTCCTGGACTTGATTAACTATTTCCTTTCCCATATTAGGGAAGTTTTCAACTATAATCTCTTCAAATATTTTCTCAGTCCCTTTCTTTTTCTCTTCTTCTTCTGGAACCCCTATAATTCGAATGTTGGTGCATTTAATATTGTCCCAGAGGTCTCTTAGACTGTCCTCAGTTCTTTTCATTCTTTTTTCTTTATTCTGCTCTGCAGCAGTTATTTCCACTATTTTATCTTCCATGTCACTTAGCCGTTCTTCTGCCGCAGTTTTTCTGCTATTGATCCCTTCTATAGTATTTTTAATTTCATTCATTGTGTTGTTCATCATTGCTTGTTTCCTCTTTAGTTCTTCTAGGTCCTTGTTAAATGTTTCTTGCATTTTCTCTATTCTATTTCCAAGATTTTGGATCATCTTTACTTCCATTACTCTGAATTCTTTTTCAGGTAGACTGCCTATTTCCTCTTCATTTGTTAGGTCTGGTGGGTTTTTACCTTGCTCCATCTGCTGTGTGTTTTTCTGTCTTCTCATTTTGCTTATCTTACTGTGTTTGGGGTCTCCTTTTTACAGCCTGCAGGTTCATAGTTCCCATTGTTTTTGGTGTCTGTCCCCAGTGGCTAAGGTTGGTTCAGTAGGTTGTGTAGGCTTCCTGGTGGAGGGGACTAGTGCCTGTGTTCTGGCGGATGAGGCTGGATCTTGTCTTTCTGGTGGGCAGGTCCACGTCTGGTGGTGTGTTTTGGGGTGTCTGTGGCCTTATTATGATTTTAGGCAGCCTCTCTGCTAATGGATGGGGCTGTGTTCCTGTCTTGCTAGTTGTTTGGCATAGGGTGTCCATCACCGTAGCTTCCTGGTCGTTGAGTGAAGCTGGCTGTTGGTGTTCAGATTGAGACCTGTGGGAGATTTTCGCTGTTTGATATTACATGGAGCTGGGAGGTCTCTTGTGGATCATTGTCCTGAATTTGGCTCTCCCACCTCAGAGTCACAGCCCCGATGCTTGGCTGGAGCACCAAGAGCCTTTCATCCACACGGCTCAGAATAAAAGGGAGAGAAAATAGAAAGAAAGAAAGAGGATAAAATAAAATAAAATCCAATAAAGTAGGATAAAATAAAACAAAGTTATTAAAATAAAAAAATAAAAAATAATTATTATGAAAAAAAATTTTTTAAGTAAAAAAAGAAAAAAATAATGGACTGACAGAACTAGGACCTATGGTGGAAGCAAAGCTATACAGACAAAATCTCACACAGAAGCATACACATACACACTCACAAAAAGAGGAAAAGGGGAAAAAATAATATATCTTGCTCCCAAAGTCCACCTCCTCAATTTGAGATGATTCGTTGTCTATTCAGGTGTCCACAGATGCAGGGTACATCAAGTTGATTGTGGAGATTTAATCCGCTGCTCCTGAGGCTGCTGGGAGAGATTTCCCTTTCTCTTCTTTGTTCGCACAACTCCCGGGGTTCAGCTTTGGATTTGGCCCCGCCTCTGCGTGTAGGTCGCCTGAGAGCGTCTGTTCTTTGCTCAGACAGGACGGGGTTAAAGGAGCAGCTGATTCAGGGCCTCTGGCTCACTCAGGCCAGGGGTAGGGCGGGGCACGGAGTGCAAGGCGAGCCTGCGGTGGCAGAGGCCGGCATGACATTGCACCAGCCTGATGCACACCATGCGTTCTCCCGGGGTAGTTGTCCCCGAATCTCGGGACCCTGGCAATGGCGGGCTGCACAGGCTCCCAGAAGGGGAGTGTGGTTAGTGACCTGCGCTTGCACACAGGTTTCTTGGTGGCGGCAGCAACAGCCTTAGCGTCTCATGCCTGTCTCTGGGGTCCGCACTGATAGCTGTGGCTTGCGCCCATCTCTGGAGCTCCTTTAAGCAGTGCTCTTAATCTCCTCTCCTCGCGCACCAGGAAACAAAGAGGGAAGAAAAAGTCTCTTGCCTCTTCGGCAGCTCCAGACTTTTTCCCGGACTCCCTCCCAGCTAGCCGTAGTGCACTAACTCCTTCAGGCTGCATTCACGCCGCCAACCCCAGTCCTCTCCCTGCGATCTGCCTGAAGCCTGAGCCTCATCTCCCAGCCCTGCCTGTCCAGGCGGGTGAGTAGACAAGCCTTTCGGGCTGGTGAGTGCTGGCCGGCACCAGTCCTCCATGAGGGAATCTCTCTGATTTGCCCTCCGCACCCCTGTTGCTGCACTCTCCTCTTTTGCCCCGAAGCTCCCCCCTCTGCCACCCACAGTCTCTGCCCACGAAGGGGCCTTCTAGTGTGTGGAGACTTTTCCTCCTTCACAGCTCCCTCCCACTGGTGCAGGTCCCTTCCCTATTCTTTTGTCTCTGTTTTTTCTTTTTTCTTTTGCCCTACCCAGGTACATGGGATGTTTCTTGCCTTTTGGGAGGTCTGAAATCTTCTGCCAGCATTCAGTAGGTGTGCTGTAGGAGTTGTTCCACGTGTAGATGTATTTCTGATGTATTTGTGGGGAGGAAGGTGATCTTCCCGTCTTACTCTTCCGCCATCTTCTCAAGCTGGTTCATTTTTGTTTAACAAGTCTTCCCTCAATTTAATCTTCCCTCTCTTCCATTTTACTGTAAGTAGTATCTTCAACATTTTGAAAATCTTCTGAGTTAAATAACCATATTCATTGCTTACAAGTTCTACTTTCCACATAACTGCAGTACACCATTTTGCTAAGCATTCTGAAACTATATAACAAGAATCCTATTTCCTACCATTTCCAGTAACATTTTTCTCACTTCCTTCAGAGCCCTTACTAGTAGTACTTTAGCATATTTCTTCTTACAGTCTATTCAAGGCAATGCAGGTTTTTACTGCTGTGCTTCTCAAAATTCTCTCAGTGTACTCCCACTGCCCCATTCCAAAGTCACCTCCATATTTTTAGGTATTTGTTACAGCAGCAGTCTTATCAATTCAATGTAGGTGGATTCCTCACATGTAGGCTTACTTCTTGTAGAGCAAGCATTCTGTTGAGAATTCCTTAATGGAAAGAGTAAGAGTGATTTGCTGCCTAAGAAACCAAACTAATTTCAAATAATTGTTAAAATCATTTCTCAATCTCCTTTAATTTGAATTAAGATTAACATTTTAAAATTTATTTGAGCAGGCTGAATGCTATCTTGACAATTAGTTGATAAACCATTTGTTACTAATTACAGTTAATATAAATTAAACCATGTATTTTAAAAGAAGTGCTATGACTTAGACTTGTGTGTAACTACTTCAGATTAGAATTTCTCAATTATTTAAAATTAGTACATGTCACTTTTTGCACATGTAGATTTACTCTTTCTCATCTTATTGAAATTTAGCATAAGATCTCAGAAAATAATTTTTAAAAATCAAGCATTTACTTAGAATTTGTATTCAAAATAAGAGAACTAGAAATAAGCAATAATAATTTAAGGATTTCACAGACATGACTGAAGAAAGTGGAATAAATGATATCCAAAGAAAAACATGAAGAAATCTGGTATTACTTAACCTCTTCTGCTTTCACTAAGAACCAACTAAAAGATCAGATTTTTGTTCGAATGACAGTTCAATAGCATTTCATTTCTCAGGAAAAAAAATGAGTTCAGAAAATGAGGCCTGAAATCAAGCATTTATGAAAGTTCAATGGGAGCCTAATTCAAAAACTCAAAAGATAAAATCCCAGATATTCTCCAGTAGTGCTTCTTGAGAAAGTTACTTTTATTCTTGGAGATTTAAAACCTTTGAAGCGGTATTTCTGAAAGTGGCATCAGCTGAAAATCAGGTATGTCTTATATGTGTAGATGTGTAATATTAAGCATTAAAAACAGAATCAAATGCACCAATATAGTTGAAAATATTAGATTTAAAGAGTTTTAGGGGGCTTAAATATTTTTTTTCTTTCTTGTCAAATTAACACTTAATATAAGATGTCATAAAATTACTTTAAATCGCTATCTTAAAAATCAAATCTTTTTTTAAACTTCAGAATGGAAATAAGAGAACTAGAGAAAAGCAGTAATGTGTATGATTTTCAAAGAGATGCTCAAAGAAACTAGAATAAATCATATTTAATAAAAATGGGAAAATATGTTAAATATGTGTAATACATTCTCAAGCTACCATATAAGTTCTCTATAAATGTATATATTAATTTATATAACAAAAATTTATATTACACATATGTTATATATTATAAACTATAGTAAAATATAACTTGTGTAATATAAATTTATATATAATTGAAATATAACAAATTTATATAATAATGTATCATAGTAGTGCATATATGTTTATTCACATATGTTTTATTTATACTTTATGGGCATATGAATATATTGTATAAAATACGATGCACTGAATTATAAATATATAATTACATATATTTATATGATTGTTTTCCTTAGCTTATATGTTTCTGCATAAACATAAGCAAATCTTAATATACCTTTCAGTGCTGATTAAAATGACTTTGGCATATAAATGCAGTTTATTTTGTTTATTACCACTGGTATACTGCAAACCCTATATAGCTATTCTAAATCACTTAAAGTTTCATCATCCTGTATCTAATTACTAGGATCCTGGCTAAAATGTATGACATTTAAGTATGTGTCAGCAATTGTCTACAGAAAAATAAATTATAAAATTTGTTTTAGTAAAATCACTGTCGTTTGTTTAAGAAATATTAATAAAGTACCTATTATGAGCCAAGACTATGCTATTTACTAACATTAAGCCAATGAAAACGAAATATATAATCCCTGCTCTCTTGGAAAGGAATTACAATAGGATACAGATATTACATAACTGTATACATCATCAGTTTTTTAAAACAATTGTGGTGAATACTAACAGGGTGCTATGTTGGCATATGAGAAGAGGGCCACATCAAGACTAAATGTTCATTGGAACTTTTTATGAGAAAGAGTTGTTTTAGGTAAGCTGTGAATAATTTAGACTGAATTAACTGAAAAAGAGGAATAATATTCTAAAAGAGAGAATGGCTTCTAGTAAGTATCCAAAACAGAAAATAGTTTAGTCATTAAAGGAGCAAGACAAGGGTAATTTAATCAGAAAGAAGAAAACAGGGCTTCCCTGGTGGCGCAGTGGTTGAGAGTCCGCCTGCCGATGCAGGGGACACGGGTTCGTGCCCCTATCCCGGAAGATCCCACATGCCGCGCAGCGGCTGGGCCCGCGAGCCATGGCCGCGGAGCCTGTGTGTCCGGAGCCTGTGCTCCGCAACGGGAGAGGCCACAGCAGTGAGAGGCCCGCGTACAGCAAAAAAAAAAAAAAAAAAAAAAAAAAAAAAAAAAAAAGAAGAAAACAAAGGAGAAAATGGTACAATATAAGTACTATAAAGTTGGCAATATCTAGATTCTGCAGGCTCTTCATGTTCAGTTACAAGGTTTGGATTTTGATGAAGAACAATGAGCAACTATTAAAGATTCTTTAGACAAGATATTATGGAAACTTGGTATAGTAGGGATGGAATGAAGTAAAGATTACTTAAAAGTCAAGTCTATAAAACACAGTGGCTGGTCAAATATGGAGATATGGGAGAAAGGACCCAAGAAAAACCCACAAATTTCTGCCTTTTGCAGTTGGGCAAATAATGTTACTATCCATTGAAACGAAGAACATTAGCATATTTGTTTCCTTTATGTGTGTGTGTGTTGTTTTTACTTGGCTTTGTATTTTTTCCCCTTAGTTGGGATGCAATCACGTTTTAACATTTTGAGTTAAGAATACTGGTACAGCCACTATGGAGAACAGTATGGAGGTTCCTAAAAAAACTACAAATAGAACTACCATATGACCCAGCAATCCCACTACTGGGCATATACCCTGAGAAAACCATAATTCAAAAAAGTCATGTACCAAAATGTTCATTGCAGCTCTATTTACAATAGCCCGGAGATGGAAACAACCTAAGTGTCCATCTTCTGATGAATGGATAAAGAAGATGTGGCACATATATACAATGGAATATTACTCAGCCATAAAAAGAAACGAAATTGAGCTATTTGTAATGAGGTGGATAGACCTAGAGTCTGTCATACAGACTCTGTCATACAGAGTGAAGTAAGTCAGAAAGAGAAAGACAAATACCATATGCTAACACATATATATGGAATTTAAGAAAAAATCAAATGTCATGAAGAATCTAGGGGTAAAACAGGAATAAACACACAGACCTACTTGAGAATGGACTTGAGGATATGGGGAGGAGGAAGGGTAAGCTGTGACAAAGTGAGAGAGAGGCATGGACATATATACACTGCCAAACGTAAGGTAGATAGCTAGTGGAAAGCAGCTGCATAGCACAGGGAGATCACCTCGGTGCTTTGTGACCGCCTGGAGGGGTGGGATAGGGAGGGTGGGAGGGAGGGAGACGCAAGAGGGAAGGGATATGGGAACAGATGTATATGTGTAACTGATTCACTTTGTTATAAAGCAGAAACTAATACACCATTGTGAAGCAATTATACTCCAATAAAGTTGTAAAAAAATAAAAAAATAAAAATAAAAATACTTAGATAGTATCCATATAGGTGTGTCAAGTAGGCAGTTAATTAAAATGTGTGGTACTCAGATTATATCATGAACTGCATTCTTGGTTTGTGCTCTTGGGATAATTCCAAATGGCACTTAAAGTTATGAATAATAATGGCAATTAAAGTTATATCATGTCAGGAGAAAGTAGTAAGTAAGAAGTAGATAATTCCAAAGAGTGAAACCTGAAAAAATGCAGCATTTAGCAATAGTTATATATGTATGTGTGTGTGTGTTATTAACACTCCAGGAAATTTTTAAAAATCCTCATTTGCATGTATTTTTTTGCACAAGAGTTAAAAAGTTATCTTTACCAACTTTCTATTTTGTTTTAGTCACCATATCTTTCCTCATGCCTACTTTCCTTTCTATATTTGCTGTTATTATATAATATTAAAGAATAATGTAAGCTTGATCCTATCATTCCATAAGTACATACTGGGAGACAGAGGCATAGGGGAGCCAAATAACTGAATTTGTAACTAATGAAGGAAAACAACTCTCTGAATGAGAGAGATTAGAGGAAAGTAAAAGAATAAAAACTGAGACAAGTTGGCTTTGATCACTTAAGGGGTTAATTTCCACTATACCCATGACATTGGTAAGGTCACAGTATTCAGTGTGTTTATGCTGGAGAGTAGAATAAACAGGCACTAATTACAGCCAGCTAGTTGCTTCATGAAAAGTAAGAAGGAAAAACTTTATATCCTTTTGTAGAGAAATACAGCTTGAGCTAGGATCTACAAGGTAAGACCAGATAACTGAACAAAAGTGGACCTCAAAATATATTCCCAGTGGGTTTTCCAAGAACCAGGCTCTTGGCATAAAGTACCCAGAATGTCCAAGTTCAGGAGGCAGATCACAAAGTGAATGCACCTCAAGATCTTGCATTACCACATAAGAATAATAATAACTATATATTTGTGTATCATATACCATATATCTGATATATATATATATATACACACACACACCATTTGTATCTGTCTATCTATCTATATATATATATATGTATGCATACATGCTTATATCAAAAGTATTGATACATTTGCAAGATGAGATTCCCTAGAATTTATGTTCTGTATTGGTTGTATACCACATGGCAAAATACATGATGTATATTTTCTGTTAACTCTACCTCCCAGTCTAAGTTTATGACAAAAGTCCTGGACATGAACTTTAGATATTACTGGGAGCAGCAAGCACAGGAGATTAAGTCTAAACCATGAAGAAATAATTTATGGTATGAATTACCTAGGGAAAATTAATTGCCTATTACAGGACTGTGGTGCTACAGGAGATTGTTTATTAGAAATTTGTCATTACAATGCATATTCTTTACAGTGTTAAAAGTCATTAAAAATATTAGCAGGGGCTATTAGTTTCAGCTCTAGCATGTAAACAGATAGGTGGTGGTCACTCCTGTTCTGACTATAAGAAAAATCTGGACAAACTGAAAAATTTACTGTTTTTCTTGGGCCTATCAGGGAACTAAAGAAACAGAGAAAACTATCACCCAAAATTGGAAGAGACGGGGGCATTCAGAGAGATAAAACCAAGATGTTCTTACATGGAACAAAAGCTTCTAGAGACATAAGCTGGTAGGAATATTTAATTAACATTTTAGTAAATTGGCAGAGTCTGCTGGCTGTGGGCTAGCATAAGAGTGAAAAAATCCTGGAGGGTACAGATTTAAGGAAACCCCATAACTTTTGTGAGACTTACCTCCAAGAACCTAACAAGGTACTCATGTAACAAAGTCCTACATTCCATGGGAAATAATTTTGACAGTCTTATCTCAGCTAGTGGAAGGTAATTCCTGCTTACTCCAGATTCTTCCAGCTTTCATGTCTCACCTAAGGAGAAAAATTTCAGTTAAAAGGTGTGAGGACTTCAAGGACATAGATTGGGGATAATATAGCTAGGGAAGCAAGTAAATGACAGTGGGGAGAAAGCTATATACAGGAGAAATACTTCTGAAGGTTAAAGGTTCTAATGAAATAAAACAGTAGACAACATGTAAGAACAGATGGGTAATATAAGTAAAAATATTCAAAGTCTAAAAAAAAAAAGAAATGCTAGAAATAAAAACACTGTAATGAAAATGAAGGATACTTTTGATAGGCTCATCAGTAGAATGGACATAGCTGAGAAAAGGGAGCTTGAAGATATGTCAGTAGAAATGCCCACAACTGAAACGTAACAAGAAAAAAAAAAGAGCCCTGAATATCCAACAACTGTGGGACAATTTCAAAGGTGTAACATGCGTAATTGGAATACCAGAAGGAAAAGAATAAGACTAGAACAGAAGAAATATTTGAAGTAATATTTGCAAAGAATATTTCAAAATTAATGATAAACACAAAGCCACAAATGCAGGAAGTTCAGGCAGAATAAACACCAAAATTTCTGTACCTAGGCATATCATATTAAACTGAAGAATATTGAAAACAAAGATAAAATTTTGAAAATAGCCTGAAGGGGGCCAGGAGGGAATGAGATGACATACAAGTATAAGAATTACATTGGACTTCTCTATAAGGCACACAGTGAGAGAATTGAGTGGAATATATAAAGATCAGAAAACAAAACCATCATCCTGGAATTCTTATATCCAGCAAAATTATACTGAACACTGAGGGAATGCATTTCTAGCAGATCTGCCCTGCAAGAAATGTTAATAGAAGATCTTCAGGCAGAAGGAAATGATATAGCTCAGAAACTTGGATCTACATCAAGAAAGGAAGAGTGTCATAGAAGGAACCAGTGAAGGCAAAGTAAAATCATTTATTCATAGTATTCATTATTGATCTAAAATATTACTGTTTAGATCATAATAGTAACAATATATTGGGTCAAAACAAAACTTATTAATATATTAAGGCTTTAATAGATTGGTTATTAATAGTAACTTCAGTGCCTTATACTGCTTGGAATTGTTTGTACACTTAAAAGACAGCTGAACTTTTAGAATGTGCCCAATTCATATGTTGTAATTGTGTTTTCATTCATATAATGTAGCAGTGTTTTTTTTTAAACTATTTTTTAGAGTAATTTTAGGTTTATAACGAAATTGAGAGGAAGGTATACAGATTTCTCACAAACCTCCTCCCCCCATACATGCCTACCCTCCTCTGTTACCAATATCACTCATCAAAATGGTGCATTTTTTTACCCAGGATGATCCTAAATTGACACATCATAATCACTCAAAGTCCATAGTTTACATTAGGATTCACTTTTGGTGTTGTATACTCTATGGGTTTTGACAGATATATAACGGCATGTATCCATCATTATAATATCATACAGAGTATTTTCACTGCCCTAAAAATCTCTGTGCTCTGCCTATTCCTTTCTACCCCCAAAGTACCCTGGTAACCACGGATCTTTTTATTGTCTCCATAGTTTTGCCTTTCGCAGAATGTCATATAGTTGGAATTCTACAGTATGGAGCCTTTTCAGATTGGCTACTTTCACTTAGTAAAATGCATTTAAGCTTCCTCCATGCCTTTCTGTGGCTTGGCAGCTCATTTCTTTTTAATGCTGAATAACATTCCATTGCCTGGATCAACCACAGTTTATTTATTCATTCACCTACTGAAGGGCACCTTGGTTGCTTCCAGGTTTTGAAAATAATGAAGAAAGCTGCTGTAGACACCCAGGTGCAGGTTTTTGTGCAGATACAGGTTTTCAACTCCTTTTGGTCAGTATCAAAGGAGTGTGAATGCTGGATTGTACGGTAAGAGTATGTAAAAAGCTGCCAAACTCTCTTCCAAAGTGGCTGTACCATTTTGCATTCTTAACAGTGTTAGTAGAGTTCTGAGAAGGAAGAAATAATAATAACTCAAGTTGGTGTATATGTAGTATAATAATTTTCAATGCAATCTTATATTTAGAACATTGCAGTTTCCTCATGATAACTTGGTATATTTAATAGTTACCATATTCCCATTTGATGACATAGCAGAGAAAAGTGATTGCATATGATCATTCAGCAAATTATAGGCACAGTATCTCCTGATACTCTTAACTAAAAACCAGGTTGATTAATTTTTACTGTTCTCAAAGCTGTATAACCCATTCAGAGACCAGTGACGAATACTAATATTAGAATCCCTTCTCAGAAAAAATTTACCTTTCCTTGTGAAATACAGAGACAGCTACTTTACCAGTGTTTCAGTTCTAGGCAGCCATCTTATGTGACTGCATCAGGGTGGAGGCTGGGCTGTGTGACGCAGGTTGCCTACATTTGTGAAGGCCACACGGCACTGTGTATGACTTGTCACTCTTCATTCACCAATGAAGTAAGCCCTACCAGCCATGCCCACTGACTCTTCTTTCCAGATAGAGCTGATAAAATTATATAGTGTTGCACATTACATTGTATTATAATCTGGTCAAATATCAGATAGTAGTTCTGGCTGTGTTCTTCAGGATGGAGGGCAGAAGTGCACAGGACACTAGTCTGTACATGTGCAGTAAAGCAAATGCTGAGGTCACTGCCTATAATTAAGTGTCCTGCCCTTGTTAGTGGGCCCTGGGATTAATTTATGATAACTTTCCACTGTTGCTAACCTTTCTTTATTTGACTTATCTACATCAGTGGCTATAGTATGTATACTATACTCCACATCAGTTGAAATATACAATTGACCCTCAAACAACACAGTTTGAACTGTGTGGTTCCACTTATATGCAGTTTTTTTTTTTTTTTTTCAGTAGTAAATACTACAGTACCTCAAGATCCACAGTTAGTTGGATCCTCAGACACAGGAACTGCAGATACAGGGGCTGACAATAAATTATACAAGGATTTTCCACTCTGTGGAGGGTCAGTGCCCTTGCCCCTGCTTTGTTCAAGGGTCAACTGTATTTGTTTTGAAACAAACATCCTTGACTAGGAGCTTGGCCAAGTCAAGCAAGTGGCAAGTGGTAGAATAAAAAGATAACGATAATTGTGCAGAGTAAGATCATTTAAGAATTTTACAGGTCGGATTGGAACCCAAGATGGAGGAGTAGAAGGCCATCCTCTCACTCCCTCTTGCAAGAACACCAGAATCACAAAAGGCTACTGGACAGTCATTGACAGGAAGACACTGGAACTCACCAAAAAATATACCCCACATCCAAAGACAAAGGAGAAACCACAATGGGACGGTAGGAGGGGCACAATCACAGTAAAATCAAATCCCGTAACTGCTGGGTGGGTGACTCACAGACTGGAGAACACTTATACCACAGAAGTCCACCCACTGGAGTGAAGGTTCTGAGCCCCATGTCAGGCCTCCCAACCTGGGGGTCTGGCAATGGGAGGAGGGCTTCCTAGAGAATCAGACTTTGAAGGCTACTGGGATTTGATTGCAGGACTTCAACAGAACTGGGGGAAAAAGAGACTCCACTCTTGGAGGGCACACACAAAGTAGTGTGCACATTGGGACCCAGAGGAAGGAGCAGTGACCCCATAGGAGACTAAACCAGACCTACCTGCTAGTGTTGGAGGGTCTCCTGCAGAGGTGGGGGTGGCTGTGGCTCACCGTAGGGACAAGGACGTTGGCAGCAGAAGTTCTTTGAAGTACTCCTTGGCATGAGCCCTCCCAGAGTCTGCCATTAGCCCCACCAAAGAGCCTAGGTAGGCTCCAGTGTTGGGTTGCCTCAGGCCAAACAACCAATAGGGGGAAGGAACCCAGCCCCAACCATCAGCAGTCAAGTGGATTAAAGTTCTACTGAGCTCTGCCCACCAGAGCAACAGTCAGCTCTACCCACCACCAGTCCCTCCTATCAGGAAACTTGCATAAGCCTCTTACATAGCCTCATCCACCAGAGGGCAGACAGCAGAAGCAAGAACTGCAATCCCTCAGCCTGTGGAACAAAAACCACATTCATAGAAAGAGAGACAAGATGGATTGATCCCTTGATCAAGAACTTTCATATTCTTCCTCATTTGCAGTCCCCAAATTTCCAGCTCCTCAGCTGAAATGTGTCAGCATATTCTTTTGGGGGAGAAGGATCAGTAAGTTTTCTGACATCAGCACAGAGAATTCCTTTAGTACTTCTTAACTTTTATTTTGACCTAGTCGTCTACACTTAATAAAATCCCCCCAAAGACTAGACACTCATTTGAAGGAAAAATTCTATGATCAAATCGCATCACATCATTTTGAATTTTCAAAATAAGTTAAGAGCTAGCTATATGTTCACAGCCTTTATATATATATATATATATATACATATATATATTTTAGTATATGCTGGAAATTACTTATATTCAGCAGGATTTCTGTAAATTGAGTGTATCTAAATTGGAAAAATAAATACGTATTCCTGGTCCTATATTTATAATGGTTTCTATTTTCAGAAACCTTATTTTGATGTTCATATAATGCATTCATTTTCTGTATTCTAATATTCTTTTTTTTTATAATACAACCTTCTTATTAGACTAAAATATATTAGGAAATGTGCCTTCTTCAGCTTTATTTTTCCATCACCAAACAGAATGTCTGCAACATAATCAGTACATTAAAAAGACATCTTGAGTTAAACTGCTGACAGTTGAAATAATCTCATCTGAGAAGAGCAATCCAACATTTACATATGCAGTCTCAGTCTCCTACCTGAACCCTAATTCCTTTATTCCGATTACCTGATAAATGGTGTCTACTGAATATAGTATTGTATCACTGATACCAACATGTCTATAACTTTCCACAAGATTTAGTTCTTATTCCAAATAAACTCCTTCAAGTAATCAATTGTATTATCTCAGACACTATGGCTTAAAATGTGGGATTATATTCTCTCTATTTTATTACATTATGAACTGTACTAATTTTTCATTCATTCTTGTAATCACTCATTCATTAGTTTGTTCATTTTTTCATCCACTGAATATTTGAGTGCCTGCTGTATGCCAGAGTGAGCAGTGTATGCAAAGGCTATGTCCAGGGGTATGCATGGTACTTTTTTAAAAAAAATTTTATTGGGGTATAGTTAATTTACAATGTTATATTAGTTTCAGATGTACAGCAAAGTGAATCTGTTATACATATACATTTATACACTCTTTTTTAGATTCTTTTACCATATAGGCAATTACAGAGTATTGAGTAGAGTTCCCTGTGCTATACAGTAGGTCCTTATTAGTTATCTATTTTATATATAGTAGTGTGTATGTCAATCCCAATCTTCCAATTTATCCCTTACCCCCCTGGTAACCATAGTTTATTTTCTACATCTGTAACTCTCTTTCTGTTTTGTAGATAAGTTCATTTGTACCCATTTTTATATTCCACATATAAGTGATATCATATGATATTTGTCTTTTTCTGACTTACTTCACTCAGTATGACAGTCTCTAGGTCCATGCATGTTGTTGCAAATGGCATTATTTCGTTCTTTTTTATGGCTGAGTAATAAGCTGAAATACGGCAAGGATTTCCAGAACTCAGAATAGAAGGAGGAAACCTGGTGTGAATGTAGGCTGAGTGGTAGGTCAGAGCCATACCTCTAGGGAATTATAGGCTATATTAAAGATAAGGTAGGGTATATTAATTACTTGCTCCCTGTTCTGAAAGCAACCCAGAGCCCTTAGAGTATTTTATGGCAAGGTTGTATGTTGAATTTAATTTTGTAAAGATCTGTCTTACTCCCTGTTGAGAGGACCTTGGTCAAGGAGTTTGTTACACAATACACGCAAAGGAAAATCTAGGAGATTATTGCTTCTCATTAAATGATGGCAATGGAATAGGTTGGTGGTGGTAGTAAATCTCTATAGTAATGATTAATTACAGAGTGGATTAGAATAAAAGGATGCATCAAAAAGTATTTCATTATTTCTTTGTTCTTAGGTATTCTGATTTTTTTCAGGTTTCCCCTATTATTATCTTAGCACTGCAGCGGTTCTTTCTGTACATAAATCTTTGACAACCTCTCTGATTACTTTGTAGGATAAACTTCTATAAGTGAGATTACTGGTAACAGAGTATTGATATTGTAAATATATGTTGGCATCTACTGACTACTTGTTCTCAAGAGAAGGTGTGGTAATGTGCATTTGCCTTCAACTAAATAAGAAAAAATGTCACAGTATTGAACGAACATTTTGTCGAGCTTTAAACCTTTGCCAAGTTTATAGATTAAAATAATTATTGTTTTAATATACATGTGTAAAACTTTTATGAACACTTTTGTCTACTTAAATTATATAATTATATGATGTTAACCACGTATCTGATTTATTTGTGACAATCTTTTCCAGAGTCTCATCTCTCTTTTGATTTTATGCATGTTATTTTTAATATACATTTTGTCAATTCTTACTCAAATCTCAGTGTATCAATGAAGTCTATCTTTACTATTCTGTATTGTTAACTGTCCCTGTCCATCTGTACCAAAATGTAGGTTCCATAAAGGCAAGATCATTGTATCCTTTATTCACTGATGAATCCCAAACATTCACAACAGTACATAATTATTGATCAATAAATATTTGTTCAATGAATGTTAAATTTTTGTTTGTTTCAATCCTTTTTTATGTGACTTCTTCTGTTGATATATCAATAGAATATCTCTCTCCATCTATAAAACTGACAAATATTCAACTATACTTTCTTTATTTTGAGTATAATTCTTTCAATTCTGTTAAGGTAATATAATCTTCTTGCTTAATTTTGCAAGATTTTATTATTTGTCCATCTAGCTAACCCTTAAAAATGCTTTCTCTGTATTATTACAAAAATCCCTTGAGGTTTTGAATGGAGTTCATGGTATATTTCTGAATTTATTCAATTGGTAAAGCTTTTAACATTAGAATTTGCAGAGTATAATGGCACAAAGCATTTGAGTTAGACCATAATCACATATCCAGATTTTCACAGTTTCACAAGACGGCAAATGGAAATATAAATATTTAGAGCATTCAAAATAAAATGATTAAAACTTTAAAAAGAGAATTTCAAAATGTACAGACATATTGAGAAATTATCGCAAGTAGAATCCTAGAAAGAGTATGGACAGTGAAATTCTGTGGTCCACAATGGTACTTAGATTGGGCACAGATCAATAGAAGTTCAAAACTGTTTTGCCCACAGTGGAGAGCCTTTCCAGAGCCAAAACAGACATATTTCCACAGCCTTTTCTAACTAAGAGTTTCACTATTACCCGAATAAATTAGAGAATAATGCTAGGGCCCCACTGTTACTTTACATATGTATTATTTATATATATTGTCAATTTAGTTATAGAAATGAAGTTATGTAAATATGAAAAATACTTTAAGCATATAAATAGCAGCTAGACATGCTTTTGCTACATTTTTTTCCCTAAAATCTTTCAGTGGCTTCTCATTTTTCTTAAAATAAAATAAAAATCTATTAGCATGGCCTAAATAGGATCAGTATTATCTTGCCTCTGCCTACCTATTCAACCTTCTTTGATACTCTGGGCCCCTTGATAACCACTCTCCAGAAACATTGCTCTCTTTTACTTTTCCTCATGTATCCCAAGCCCTTTCAAATCCCAGGCCCTTTAGACTTGTTCCTACCTCCTCCTGCATATATCTCAGTGCTTCTCATCCACCAATACAATCTCAAATATCAAGTCTTCAGAAAAGCTTCCCTGGCCATCATATCAAAAGGAGTCCAAAACCCAACTCTCCAGTTATTAACTCTCCATCATTTTACCCTTGATATTTCCTTCATCTCACTGAACATAACCTGACATTATTATATCTATTTATAAGAAGAGACATCATGAAGTCTAGTAAATCTTTTGGTCAAACCAAATGCTCTGGTAGCCTAACAGTAATTGATGATTTAACTAAAATTCTAGTAGTAGAACTTCCAGGTGTATTTATCTCTTTCTTCCAACTGTAGTATTTGACCATTAATGTTACTCAATTGTCAATTCCATCTTTACTTGTTTCTAAGTGCCTTTCTGTTTCTCTTCCTGATGGCATGTAGTTTATCTCTTATTCAAACACACCAAGATAGAGAATCAGAGTTGTGTGGCAAAGCTGTCATATAGCACTTCTCTTTGGTTTATTAATGAAGTCTATGATTGTGAGCCTTTGGGTCAAATTTCCTTTCTTCTGATGTAAACGACCATGACCAGGTTAGGGAATAATGTATAAAACCTTCCCAGGGCTGCCTCTCAGCTAAGAGCTATGAAAGATAGCCAAGAGCTACCTATAGGAGAGAAAGGTGGTAGGCAGCCAAGTAGAATGCAAGAAAACTGTCCCTACTATAGTAGACAAGATAAGTTATATTCCATTCTCAAATATGACCAGGAAAAGTATAATCCAGTTTAAACAACCTACCCTGACAACACTTTCAAAAAAGACTGAGTCTTTACTAAAATGAAAGAATAAGTAAGTGAATTAGAGGAATTTCTATCATCATAGTCGTTGGAACTTTCAGATGACTGGAACATAAGATTTGTCGTAAACTATATGCTATCTAGCTAGATGTCTCTTTCCTAGATTTAATCAAAAGTGATTTTAAAGAAAGAAGAAAAAGACAACAAACACCATTCCTGTTGATGTTCTTCTTTCACATGGAAGAGGCTCATTTTGAATTAAGTTGCATTTTTCTCCATTGCAGGTTTTAAATTCTGCAGAGCATCTTCATAAACCACAAGGGAGGCTGTGAGATTTTTGAGCTAATACTCTTTTCTTTTGTCTTATTGAGGACTGAGAGTGATTTACCCAAGTGGCAATTCAACCCTTAAAATAGAAGATGCTGAAACGGAAATAGAGACTCACAAATATCTGTTGGCTTTGAGTATACAAGTGAAGTATTGTCAAGTCACCACTAGGGGAAAAAAAAAACCTCAAACTGCTCTAGTGTAGCTTTACAGGTATAAATTGTCCCTTTGGATATTCAGGAGGGAGAAAAATGTAAATACCTATTCAAGTAGAATCTCCTTGTGGAAGGAGAAGAACTTGAGCGCACATTTGGGACCTTGGAGATTGCTGTGAATTTCTATTTTATATTACAAAATATTCATCAAATTAAAGGATGAAAGTGCCTCAAGTAGATATGGATATATCAAAAAATTACTATGGAAAGTGATAACAAAGGTGGAATAGACAATAAAAAGCCTTTGAAAGAAGACTTAGATTCAAATCTCAGTCCTGCCATTTTGTGTATGTACATCACAGATTTTTCCCTATGAGTCTTTGTTGCCTTAGGTCTTTTAGAAGATTACAAATTCTCTCTTGTAAAATTTTAAGTTAGGGAAATAGTGAACATAAAACAGCAAGAATAGCGTCTGACTCAACATATGAAAGCTATCAGACATTAGGATGTATAGGATTCACTAGGTTTATTCACTCAATCTGATTTGCTTACTATAATGATCTGAAATCGATGCACTCAGCTAACGTTCAGGCATTTCCAGCAATATTGATAATATTTATCCTTAATGTAAACAGTTGCCTTTTTGATTCACTTATTTTAAAAAAATATTTTCATTTGTTTTAAATTGTCCTCCTGTAACCCTGAACTGTCATTAGGACTTTGACTCTCTTTGACTCTCTAGAGTTTGTTGTGTTTTTGACAGGTAATTTACTCATACACAAACAGACACAAACACACACACACATAGAAGCCTCACTACAGTTAATATCTGTACGTGATTTCATTTATAGATTCAAATTCATTCATTAAGGCACTCTAAATGGTCAAATGGTTTACAGTCATTAGTTTAGTCATTAGTTTAGAAAAGAACAATGAACCCAGAATGTGTTCTCAAAACATGTACACACACAGACAGACACACACACACGTCTTAATTTTGATTGAATGCCTTATGTTTGTTAACATTAGAACTCAAGGTGTTATTTTAAATGTAGGTATATAAAAGAGATTAATGATTTGTCATCTATGTGTACACACAGCTGTTATTGGTTTTCCAACTGTAGAGTCTACTTAGAGAAAACATTTAGTTTGAAAGGCAATTTGTTTTTATTCAATATGATTTTTTTATTATTGTGAAATGCTATACATACAGTTAAGAATTATAAAAATGTACAGCTCAGTGATTTATCAAAAAATGAATACCCATATGACCATAACCCAAAACAATATTAAAACATTATCACCTCCCCAGATGCCACCCTCATTTTCCCCTGGTCACTACTCATTCCTCCCCACAAAGATAACCACTGTCATCACTTGTATTTCTTTATAAATATGGATCCTTGAAATAAAAGTTTTACTTTTTAAAAAATATATACTTGGAATCATAATATATATTCTTCTGTGTCTGACTTTTTTCAATCAACATTTTTATAAATTTTACTGATGTCATTGTATATATCATTGTGTATATCAATGTCATTGTGTATATCAATGTCATTGTGAATACCAATGTCCAATTGTTGAGCTGAGTTTTCTACCTTCTTTTCCTAGTCGGTCTAGGGAAAGAATTGCAAATTTCGTTTTATTTTTTCAAAGAATCAACTTTTGGCTTAATTGATTTTATCTAATGTTTTCTGTTTTTGATGTCATGGCTTTTCATTCTAATCATTTATAGCCTTCCTTCTGCTTGCCTTGGATTTAGTTTGCTTTTCATTTTTTAGATTCCTATGGTGAAAGCTTAGGTTATTGATTTCAGATCTTCCTTCTTTTCTAATATATACATATAAAACTATAAATTTCCATCTCAGAACAACATTTGCTATATCCTACATTTTAAGTAATTTTAAAAATTACAATTCAACTTAAATTATTTTATAATTCCTATTAATATTTATTCTTTTAGCTGTTCATAATTCCTATTAATATTTATTCTTTTAGCTGTTTATTTAAATTTGTGTTATTTAATTTCAAATATTTGTAGTTTTCTGGACTGTTATTGTTTTCTATTTTAATACCTTTGTAGTTGGAGCTGTGCTTTGTAAGAATTTAATTATTTGATGTTTACTTCTACTAGTTTTATGGCCTAGCATCTGGACTATCTTGGGGAAAGTTCCATGTACACTTGAAAATAATTGGCTTTTATATTTATTGGGTAAAATATTCTAAAAAATACAATTATCAATAAAAAGTTGTTTGACAGTTATGTTCAAATATTTAACATCTTGGCTGATGCCTTTACTCACTTGTTTATAAATTTCTGGAAGAGAAATATTAAATCTGTTTTCATTGAGGGATTGCCTATTCTTCCCTTTAGTTCAGTCAATTTTTTTGTGTATTAAATGCTGTTTTTAGGTGCTTATACATATAATATTATTATTTTTTTAAATAGTGACAATCATAAAATGCTTCCCTTTATCTCCTTAAAAATCTTTATGTAGAAATCTACTTTTTTTATGTTAAGATAGCCATAGCCACTTTAGCTATTTTATATTTGATGTTTGCAGTTATATCCTCTTCTACATTTTTATTTTCATACTAATTTGTATTTAAGGTTTGTTTCTTATAAAGAGCATAAAATAGATTCTTGCTTTTCTATGCAACTGGAATTATCTAGCTTTTAAATGGAGTTTTCATTCAATTTATTTTTGTTATATTTATTGTTATGTTTAAAGTTGCCATAGAATATTAACTATTTTGTCACTTTCTACCTAATTTCATTTTTGTTAATTGTATAGCATTAGTAATATATTTTATCTCCCACATTTTTTTTTTTTTTTTTTGGCTATACCTCTTATTTTCATTTTAGTGCTTGGTTTTTCTAAGGATTGAAATGTTAACCTTTAGGTTACCCTATTCTACCTTCAAGTAATATACTGTGGTGAACAGTGTAAGTATCTCACAACAGTGTATTTTTCCTTCTCTCATATCTTGTTCTCTTGTTATCTTACATTTCACTGTTCTGTATAACTCCCTACTAATCTGTTTTTATTTTTACTTTGAACAATTAATATTTTTATTCTTAAAACCATCAATTTTGTTTTATATTTACTTTTATGCATACTATAACCCCCTATAACACTGTCATAACTTTTGCTTTCAACCACTAATATTTTTGTAAGGAAATTCTTTCAACTTAAATGTTTTCTTTAAGCAATTTTTGCAGTGCAGGTCTGCTGGAAATGAATTCTCTCACCATTATGCTGAGAATGCCTTTATTGAGACTAGATTTTTGAAAAATATTTTTATGTAATATTTTCAATGTTTTTTCTTTATATTTAATGTAAATGTTAGTCCCAATAATAGATTTATAGTTTTCTTTCAATTTTTTTCAGCTCTTAAGCTTAAAATTCCATTGTATTTTTTCTCTGTTGTTTCTAGTTAAAGTTAGCCATTATTCACAGATCTGTTTCCATGTGTGTAATGTCTTTTTTCTCTGATTCCTTACAAGATTTTCTCTATATTTTTCTTTTCATCAGTTTTTCTCTGATGTGCTAAAATGTTGTTTTTTAAAATATTTGAGATGTTTGATATTCTTGCTATAAGTAAATATTTTTCACTAAAATTTCAAATTTTACATTTATTTCTTCAAAAATATTTTGTAATGTCTTGCCTTTCTTTATCTGAGATATATTTCATTCCATCTGGACACGTTTTAACATTTCTTTTATGATCTGCTTGTCAACAAGTTTCCCACTATTTTGTTTTTTTTTTTTTGCATTACGCGGGCCTCTCACCATTGCGGCCTCTCCCGTTGTGGACAACAGGCTCCGGACGTGCAGGCTCAGCAGCCATGGCTCACGGGCCCAGCTGCTCCAACGGCATGTGGGATCCTCCTGGACCGGGGCACGCACCCACGTCCCCTGCATCAGCAGGCAGACTCCCAACCACTGCACCACCAGGGAAGCCCCTCCCACTATTTTTTATGTCATTATTTTTCTTTATTCCTTTGTTCTTGTAGGTTAATTGAAATGCTTATTTTCATCTATTATTTATTTTTTATTGTATATATTTTTAAACATACACAACTTCACTAATTCATATTCAAATTACCAATTCTTATTCACTAATTCTCTCTTCTTCTGTGTTTAATCTGTTCTTAAACCAATCAGTTTGTCTTTATTCAGTTATAAAATTTTTCACTTCTATAAGTTAATTTTTTTTCCTTAAATATTGTTTCAGAATCATTTCAAAGAATTTTTTCTTTAGGTTTATATAAAGGACTCACTATAATGCTAGCAAAAAGTTAACTATTTATAACTATTATTCAGTGGACACTGAGCAATCATTATGGCTTTTTAAGCAAATTAATAATTCATAAGGGAATGAAAAGAATTGTTTCAAACAATTCAAACAAAAAGTGATAACTGCAAAGCTCATTATAACACAAAGAGAAATCTAAATATCAAGAAAAGTGGGGCAAAGAACTGTGATTTTACAGCATCCACCATTAAGCAAATTATAAAATATTAAAGGGAGATTATGCAAAGCAGCTAAGATTAATTGCTGCTAATTGATGAAAATCACAAAACCAAGTGTTGGTTTCATTTGTGATGCTAATGTCATTTACAAGGTTAATTACTATGTCACCTCACAGTCCCCAGTTGTTTTTCATATTGTGGCAGACAATGTGTGAACAGATGGACCAGAATAACATCTGGCTTAGGTGAGCAGTAAGAGTACAGCTGACATCCTTGAATGATTTCCTTCACTTGCACAGTCTCAGAAATAGAAAGTAATAAGAGAGAAACATGGGTGCCAAAAATAAACAACTTGATACATACTTGTTAGCATACTGGCCCTTGCCAAATCCCAGAGTGAATGTCATAATCAACATCTAACAGGACTGCAGTAAAGTCCTTACCAATATAATCTTTTAAAGAATACTTATATTTGATTTAGTCAATTTGTCATTAAATCTTACTTTCCCAGCCTTGCTCTCAAATATGCTTTTGCATGCAAAACAAAATAATACCTTCTATTTTATGGGAAAGCCACAGTATTTAAAACCTGCAATATCCTTCCTGATCCTCAGGATAACCTTATAAATTATATATTACTAACATGATATCCATATTAATAATCAAAGCCCAGAAGTACAGTATCCTACATTAAAAAGATAACAAATGGGAAAACAAGGACTCAAACCCAGAATTATTTCCTTTAACCTATTGCACTCACATTTAGAGCTATATTATGTCAGCACCAGGAAGAAGAAAGCCTTTTATAATAATAATTAGACTATTAGAAACTTTAAAGCTACAATTTACAAATTACATTTCTTACTGTGTATTAAGTAATATTATAATAAGTTTCCTATTCATAATGGCACAGATCTAAGGAATTTGATTCCACATATTCTGGTCTAACATGATTTCAGTTTTATTTCATCTATTAAGCACATTAATCTTTCAATGGCCCGGGAGTGTGCAACAATGTAATTTCTAGTTTACAGAATCATCTCACACAATTCAAGGTGAAAATACACACCCAAATAACACACTGCAGTGTCACTAGAAAAGAGATCATTGTCAGAAATATGAAACTGTGGCTATTTTTTAAATGTATTTGAATTTATCCTTTAATTTGTTGGTGTGCTATGTTTGTTTTTGCTGAAGGCCTGCCCTGTTCTGGTTTTGCTCATTACAGAGAGCACAGGCTGTACATGACACATCAGAGAGATAGTTCAAGGGTAAGCTCTCTTGCCTTAATTTCTCTGCACAAGATATAATAGTGTTGCTGCTGTCTTGTCAGTAAGGAACACACTGAACACTGCACATGGAATTAATTATCACTGTTGTTGTTATCACTGAGATGCAACTAGGCATACTCCACCTAGCTTTGTTGTTCTCTTTTAGTCAGGGATATCTCATAATGTATCCCCTTTCTCTCTTATAGAGCTCCAGAGACAGTTTTTGTCCTTAGAGCCAGTATTGTTTTTGTACCTTTGAACATAAGAAATCTATGGAGAAGGATGGTTATTCAAGCTGTGTTTTTTTTTCCTAAGATGATTTTTCAGTCATAATCTTCTTTCTTTTTGAGTTCATCAGTATACATGGATCTCAAGGAAAAAATATTTTATTTTTCAATAAAAAGGATAATTTCAGTATAAAGAATAGTTCAGCAGACTTATATCTGTATAAGTCTGTATCTGTGTAAGACTATAATAAGTAATGCTTTCTAAAGAAAAATGGAGAATTACCTACACCACTGAAATCTAGTTTGTTCAAATTTATTAGGAATACAGTAGTATATAGGCTACTACAGATTATTTTTATCAGCTTGATTGAGATATAATTCACATACTGTACAATTCACCCATTTAAAGTGTACAATTCAATGAATATTTCAGTATATTTGCAGTTGTACAACCATCACTGTAATCAATTTTAGAACTATTCCAAAACTCCAAAAAAAAAAATAAATCCTATGACCACTAGCAGTCACTCTCCATTTCCTCCCAACCCAGTCCTAAAAAATTATGAATCTATTTTCTGTCCTTGTAGGTATGCCTATTTTGGACACTTCATATAAATGGAATTATAAAATATATGTTCTTTTGCGCTTCCCTGGTGGTGCAGTCGTTAAATATCCACCTGCCAATGCAGGGGACACGGGTTTGATCCTGGTCCGGGAAGATCCCACATGCCGCGGAGCAACTAAGCCCATGTGCCACAACTACTGAGCCCATGTGCCTAGAGCCCGTGCTCCGAAACAAGAGAAGCCACCATAATGAGAAGCCCGCACAGTGCAACAAAGAGTAGCCCCCGCTTGCTGCAACTAGAGAAAGCCCACGCACAGCAATGAAGACCTAACGCAGCCAAAAAATAAAAATAAAAACAAATTAATTAATTAATTAAAGACTAAAAAAGAAAGGAGAAAAAAATATATATTCTTTTGTAACTGGTTTCATCCACTGTGCATGATCATTTCAAAGTTCATTTTTTTGTAGCGAATATAAGTACTTTATTACTTTTTATTGCTTAATAATAGCCTGTTGTTTGGACAAACTGCATTTTATGTATCCATTCATTAGTTGATGGGCATTTAGGCTGTTTCCACTTTTGGCTGCTATGACTAATGCTGCTGTGATCATTTGTACTAAAGATTCAGTGTAGACAAATATTTTAATTACTCCTAGACATAGGCAAAGGGGTATATTTACTGAGTCATAAAGGCACTTCTGTGTTTAACCTTTGAGGAGCTATCAGACTGTTTCCAAAGTGGCTGTACCATTTTACATTCTCACCAGAAATGTATTAGGGTTCCAGATCTTCACACCATTGTCAACATTTGTTCTTATCTGCCATTTTGATTATACCCATCCTAATAGCTATGAAATGGTATCTCATTTGTTATGTTGAATTGTATTTCCCTAATGGCTAATGAAATTGAGCATCTTTTCTTGTATTTATTAGCCATGTCTTTATCTTCTCTGGAAAAATGTCTATTCAGTTCCTTAGCTCATTGGCCTTTTTATTTTTTATTATTATTATTATTTTTGCAGTACGTGGGCCTCTCACCACTGCGGCCTCTCCCGCCGCGGAGCACAGGCTCCGGACGTGCAGGCCCAGCGGCCACAGGCCCAGCCGCTCTGCGGCAGGCAGGATCCTCCCGGACCGGGGCACAAACCCGTGCCCCCCACATTGGCAGGCGGACCCCCAACCACTGCGCCACCAGGGATGCCCTGCCTTTTTATTTTTGAGTTGTAAAAGTTCTTATATACTCAGAAACAACTGCTTTTCTGATATATGATTTACAAATATTTACTCCCAGTTTGTGGGTTGTGCTTTCACTTCATGATGATGTCCTTTTAGGTACAATGGTCTTAATTTGGTTGAAGCCATTTTTTTTCTCTTGTTGCTGTGTTTTTGGTATAATATTTAAGAAAGTTTTGTTTAACCCAGATCATGAAGATTAAATCCTATGTTTTCCTTAAAGGGTTTTATAATTTTAGTTCTTATGTTAGGTTTAAAATACATTAGTAGCTAATTTTTGTATACAGTGTAATTCTTTTCCACGTGGTTACCCAGTGTCTTAGAACCATTACTTGAAGAGACTATTTTTCCCCCACTGAATTATTTTTGCACATTTGTTGAAAATAAATTAAACCTTAAATATCAGGTTTACTTCTAATTCTCTATTATATTCCCGTAATCTTTATGAATATCTTTATGTCAGTTCCTTTTTCACCCATTCACTTCAATAAGTGTGTTTCATACATTTGTGAGGGAGATTACTTTGTAACATTTTGCATTATATCCTGGTATCCCTGAATTCCTAATTGATCATTTCTTTAAATTAGCACACATTTGTCATGTAAAATTATATGAATTTTGACAAATGCATGGTGGTATATGTCCACCATTATATTCAATCTCCTTCCATCCAGAAACAGACAACCACTGATTTGTTTACTGATGCTATAGTCTTCCCTTTTCAGGAAATTTTCATAAATGGTATCATACAGTATGAAACCTTTTCAGATTAACTTCTTTCATTTAGCATTATACAGTAAGATTCATCCATGTTTTTATATGGCGTGATAGCTCTTTCCATTTTCTCGCTGAATGGTAGTCTGTTTTAAGGATGTACCACAATTTGCCTATCTATTCACCTACTTAAGGGCATCTTATTACTTATACTTTTTGGTTATTATGAATAAAGCTGGTATAAATATTCATATACTGCTTTTTCTGTCGGAATAAGTTTTCACATCTTTTGGTTTCCTCGATCATATTGTAAGGTTTTCCTTCCTTCGAAAGAAACTGCTGAACTATCTTCCAAATGCCTCTACTGTTTTTGTGTTCCCACCAGCAACACATGAAAGTTCTTGTTCTACATTGCCTCCAGCAATTAGCACGGGCAATTTTTTGGATTTATGCCATTCTAATCAGATTATAATTTATTTCATTTTTGACTTATTTTGCAAACTCATAATGACAAAGAATGTTGATCATCTTTTCCTATGTATAATATCCATCTATATTTCTTCTTTGGTGAGGTGTCTGCTAAGATTTTGAGTTGTTACTTTCATGGTTGAATTTTAAGAGTTCTTTGTATATTTCAGATACAACTCTTATATCAGATATGTGTTTTGCAAAGATTTATTCCAGTTGTGGCTTTTCTTTTTTTTTTTAATAAGGTATAGTTTATTTACAATAGTGTATTAGTTTCAGGTGTACAACATAGTGATTTGATATTTTGATACATTACACACAATCCAAAGTTATCACAATATTATTGACTACATTCCCTGTGCTGTACAATACATCCCTGTGACTTATTTATCTTATAACTGGTAGTTGGTGCTCCTTAAACCTCTTTACCTATTTCACCCATTCCCCTGCCCCTCTCCCATTGACAACCCCTAGTTTGTTCTCTGAATGAGTGAGTCTGTTATTGTTTTGTTATATTTGTGCATTTGCTTTGTGTTTAGATTCCATAAATAACTGGAAACTGTGGTTTTTCTTTTTATTCTCTTAATAGTGTATTTTGCAAAGCAAAAGTTTGTAATTTTAAAAAAAACATTTATTTATTTATTTGATTGCACCGGGTCTTAGTTGCGGCAGGTGGCTCCTTAGCTGCAGCTCGCAGGCTCCTTAGTTGCAGCTTGCTGGCTCCTTAATTGCTGCACACAGGCTCCTTAGTTGTGGCATGCTAACTCCTAGTTGCGGCATGCATGTGGGATCTAGGTCCCTGACCAGGGATCGAACTCCAGCCCCCTGCACTGGGAGCACAGAGTCTTAACCACTGCCCCACCAGGGAAGTCCCAAAAGTTTTCAATTTTAATAGAGTCTAACATATTTTTTCTTTCATGGATTATTTTTTTGATGTTGTATCTAAAAACTCTTCAGCGAACTCTATTTCATATAGATTTTTCTCCTATATTTTCTTCTAGTTTCGTAATTTTGCATTTTCCATTTAAGATTATATCTAATTTTGTATACAGTGTGACATCTGTGTCTACTTTCATTTTATTTCCCAATCCAGGGCAAGAGCTTGCACATTTTGAACTTCATTCTGCAGAAGCTACAGGATGGCCTGCATAGGCTTTCTTATCCACTTAACCAGATGTAGGGGAAGAGGGGAAGAGGGAGGATGAGGCTTGAAAATTGTCCACAGTTAAACATCAAAAATAAAATCAGACTCCTGAGTACCTCTTTTCTTTCTTTCTTTCTTTTTTTTTTGTGATGATATAGATTCACTCTTATTTCTTCTTGAAGTCATAATTTTATTTCATTTCCCCCACAGAATTTTATCCCAATGTAGTATACTTTTTTATTGATCTTGAAGACATCTTAGTTCTGGAAAAGGGGTGAGGAAAAGGGATTGGTGTAAGAATAAAAGAATCTGATGATTGGTCCAATATAAGTATTATTTAAAGCAACTAAAATATGTATAATTTTAATTTTTTACTTAATACAATTAATTCAAGTACAACAATGAGAAAAATACAACCTGGGAGTATCTTTATTTCTTCTGATATTCTCCAAGGATCTCAGCTATTACCACATGCCTCCAGATTTTGGAATATTTGGACCATTTCTGATATACCTGTTGCCTAAGTCAGAACCAGACACATAGGCATGCAATAAATTTTGTTATGTAGCATATGAATATATTAATTGAATCAAATGTGTTGCTACCACAAATATGATTTATGCCTTGGGTCTTATAAGTGGTTAATGGCCTTATTTTAGTGCCTAAGTTTGCACACTGGACCACATGTCTGATAATGTGTTCCTATCTTATACCATTTTGACTAAATCCCCTCTTGGTTTCCTGCACAAATCCACGTTGCTCTTTAGCTGGAGCTCCATATTTGCTATCACCCAGCATACTAAGGACAGATGTTTTGCCCTAAACCCTAATCTATCTAGTGTTTGAAGCGACCTCCTTACTCCATCCTAACCTGCTGCCCAAAGCCCTAGTCCTTAACAAATTGCCTCCTGGTAAATCCAGCTTCTTCTTATTTTTAAATCTAGCCTACTTTTAAAATTCCTTTCAAACTTAATTTTTTACTCAGATTGCTGATACAGTCCCTTCCCTGATGTGCTCCATCCTCTGGCCTATCTTCTTCCATGCTTCTGCCAGACCAATCATTCTATCCCATCTAATCATTTATCAGTTTAAAATACTGTACTGAATTCCCACTAACTAAGTTGAGACATAAACCCTTTAGCATCAGTTATCTTTTAAAAATTCCATCTCCACCTATCTTTAAAGGATTTCTATCACCATAGCCATAGTAACCTACCTTGAGCCTGAACACTGCAAAGAAGATAGTCATGGATTGGTACTCCAGGAATTAAATGTTGGGATGCTAAACTCATGGGTGATACTCCGGTGATACTTTTATGTTGCCAAGACATCCACTATTAAGTATAGGAATACTGTATGTTTTCACCTTCACTAGGTTTCTTCTCATAGTCTGCAGCTGCAGCTGCCTTCAGGAACCTACTAGTAATAGTGGCTAGTACATTCCTTCAGGTCTAATTTCTCTAAGTAATATCCATCCTACAGGCTTCTCCGTTTTTCATCCTACACTCTGACTAGAGCTTTTATGACAAATAATGATGATACCAATACAAAAATAGTACCAAACACTTCTTGAATATTTATTTATATTACAGAGAGTGCATTTAGCAAAACTAATTTAATCCTCATGAAGATCATATTGATAAGTATCATTATCCCCTTTTTACCAGATGTAGAAACTCAAATTCAGAAATGTTACTTGTCTAAGGACATACAGCTATTAAGGAACATATCTGTTATTAAAATCTGATTGTACCAGATCCCATAAGTTGTGCTCTGAATGTTCTATTAGGATACTACATTCTCTCTATCTCTTTCTCTCTGACTCTCTCTCTGTCTCTCTGTCTCTATCTCTGTCTCTGTCTCTGTCTCTGTCTCTCTCTCTCTCTCTCTCTCTATATATATATATATATATATATATATATTCTTTACAACAGGACAGCAGCAGCAACAGTATCTTTTGATGATTGAGAGAAGAGCAATAGATTGGTTAAAACTGCAAGAAATGGGGCACACAAAAACCAAAGCATGAGTAGGTGGAAGGGAGTGGAGAGAAGAGGAGGGAAAGTTCACTAGTGTAAGGGGATTTGCGATTTCTGAATGCATGAATCTCTTAAAGGGATTTACTCAGCATTAAAAAAAAAATCAAGATGCTCTGCAAATGTGTTGACTGTACCATGTGTCATACTATGCTAGAGAAGTGAGGCATGGTAATGATAATTAGAACTTTTTACAAAGTACTTTCCAATGCATTATCTCATTAAATTTCAATTAAATTAGGTAGTACATGCAGAAGTTTTTCCTCATTTCACATAATGCTGATGAGCCATGTGTCATATGTTAATAATCTGGATGATATTCAAGGCATTGTAGCATACATAATATCACTCCATCTAAGAGTGAATATCCCAAAAGCTATCTGAGTTGGAATGTTTCACCTTAAAATCAATTACATATATCATGGATGAATAATAAGTAGATTGAGTACCTCTCCAACTCTTCCATAAATATTTAATGTTCAAAATAATCAGGGGAAGAAACTTGTTCAGAAACGCTAATATGTCTTTTGGGCCTTATACTGTACCCTGTGCTTCTTGCACGTGGTTGGCTCTGTGAATACTAACACTAAACAGCCTTGTTCATAAAGACAACTAATAAAATAAGAAAAACAATATTAATTTTGGGAAAAGAAGGCACTTGACACTCATTTGAAATTATTTTAAGCAGGTCATTCTGTGTGATACTTTAATTCCTAGAGGTATCATTTCTGTATGATACAAAGTCACTTCATTCCACGTCTCTGTGTGTGCATGTGTGTATGTGTGTGCGCGTGCACACATGAGAGAGAGAGGGAGGAGAATGGAGAGAGGGAGAGAGAGAGAGAAAGATTGTGTGTATATGGGACTGGGATAAATGTCGGGTAGTTTAGATTTATTTGGTATGTATGGAGGTGTTACTACTAGATTGCATAATATAAATTAGAGATAATAAGTAGAAAATTGTGCAATAGAATTGAAAGTAAAATTAAAGTCCATAGGTTCAAACACATAGAATAATCTTTTTTCAAATAAACTCATAAGAAATTTATTCATATCTGCTAGCAGCTGATGTAATCTTGCTATTCTTATTTGAAACATTCATATTTTTATACTAAGGATCATCAGTTTTCATGTCATAGCAAAATCCTCTGTTAAATTGATCCTCCAGACCTTCCATCACAAATTCTCAAGTGTGTTGATAAATCACCGCTTGATATTTTGTCATGGTTTTTGTATTTCAATAAGTTATGCAGCATCTGGCCCAAGTTACAGGCATGTAGTTATTGTACCTAAACAAGTTTTTCAATAGCATTTTATAATATCTTCCTGCATTAGTGGATATGAATTTCGTAAATCCTTTGACCTCTTTTTTTTTTATAATTTCACTTTCCTCTGACCTAAAAAAAAAAAAGTTTCATTTGTACACAAAGGGAAGGATAACGTAAGTCACCACAAGAGGATAATTTACATTTTTATTGCTGTTCTGTGCTAATTTCACATGTGTTGAGTAATCCTAAGGGATGTTATGAATGCTATTAATATGCACTGAATATACAATGGACAAACTGTTGTGTGACATTGTTTAATTTTTTTAACATAAATTCAATTTCTCCTTGTGGTGGCCTCTATCCTTTGCTGAGTAAACTATAAACATTGACATGGAATTTTAGACAAAGATAAACTACATGGAGAATTGTGGGCAAAGAAATACCTTCTTGGAAGTTTTAAACACGTGTTACATATTTAGAGTCTTAAGGATGCATTAATTCCTGTTAAATCATGGCTCATTACATTTGTTATTTTTTAAAATTAATTTTTTGTATTTATTTTTTGGCTGCGTTGGGTCTTCATTTTTGCGCATGGGCTTTCTCTAGTTGCGGCGAGCGGGAGCTATTCTTCATTGTGGTGTGTGGGCTTCTCATTTCAGTGGCTTCTCGTTGCAGAGCACAGGCTCTAGGAGCACGGGCTTCAGTAGTTGTGGCATGCAACCTCAGTAGCTGTGGCTCGGGGGCTCTAGAGCACAGCCTCAGTAATTATGGTGCACAGGCTTAGTTGCTCCGCGACAGGCATGTGGGATCTTCCCAGACCAGGGCTCGAACCTGTGTCCCCTGCATTGGCAGGCAGATTCTTAACCACTCCGCCACCAGGGAAGTCCCATTACATTTGTTATTTAAGCACAGAAACAAGGTTGTTAGAGTACAGCCTACAGCCCAAATCTGATCCACTAACTGTTTTTGCAAATAAAGTTTTATTCAAACATAACCATGCACGTTCATTTATGTTTTATGTGTGGATGCTTTCCTGCTACAAAGGCAGAGGTAAGTTGTTGCTACAGAGAGATCATATGGTCCCCATATTTGCTCTGGCCCTCTAAGAAAAATTTTGCTAACAATAATATAAACAAATATAAATATAGATCTGTTTTTAAGTATAAAAAAACCCTTAATTATAAAAATTAATCTTTAACATCTGTTACTTACATGGTATACCAGGTGGTTTTGAACAAGTTACAGTAATTAACCTCATTTAATCCTCATCTTATGAGATAGACACTATTAGTATCCCTACTTTACAAAAGATGAAAAAAACTGAGTCCTAGAGAATTTGGATAGATACCAAAGGTCACACAGCTACTAAAGGACAGATGCTAAGATGTGAACTGAAGCAATCTAATTCTAAATAGAATCATGTATTTGTGCATCTTATATTCCACCCAAGTATCAGGAAATAAATTAGATTTTGGAATAACAAGTTAAATATAGAATAATCCAATAACTTTATGTTGACTTTTATAAGCAATCTATCATTAAAAAAGGATTCGTTTCAGAAAGAATTCACCATATTTGTAGATAATTGATTCTGAATTCCTAAATTAAGAATCTTTGAAATTTTTTTTTCATTCTATAGTTTTCATTTTGTTCATTGTTTCTTTTGTTGTACAGAAGCTTTTTAGTCTTATGTAGTCCCACTTACTTATTTGTGCTTTTGTTGCTTGTGATTTTGGTGCAATATCAAAAAATTGGATCTCTTTCAAGATCAATGTCAAAGAGTTTTTTTCCTATGTTTTCTTCTAGGAGTCTTATGGTTTCCGGTCTTAAATTTAAGTCTTTAATTCATTTCGAGGTAATTTTTGTGAGAGGTAAAAATTGGGGACCAATTTAATCTTTCTGCATGCAATTATCCAGATTTTTCCAGCACTGTTTATTGAAGAGACTATCCTTTACCCATTGAGTATTCTTGTCTCCCTTGTCAAATATTAGTTAACTGTATATGGGAGGACTTATTTCTGAGTTGAGAAAATATTTGCAAACCATCTAACAGATAAGGGGTTAATGATCAAAATATATAAGGAAGTCATACAACTCAATAGCAAAAAAAAGAAAGAAAGATAAAAAGAACCTAATTAAAAAATGGAGAGAAGACCTAAATAGACTTTTTTTTTTTCCAAAGAAGACTTGCATAAGGTCAACAGGTACATAAAATGGTGCTCAACATCACTAAACATCAGGTAAATGCAAATCAGAACCACAATGAGGTATCACCTTATACATGTTAGAATATTCGGCCATCATCAAAAAGACAAGCGATAAAAAGTGTTGGCAAGGATGTGGAATAAAATGAACTCTTGTGCACTGATGGTAGGAATATAAATTGATACAGCCACTTGGAAAAACGGTTTGGAGGTTTCTCAAAAAATTAAAAATAGGGCTTCCATGGTGGTGCAGTGGTTGAGAGTCCGCCTGCCGATGCAGGGGACACGGGTTCGTGCCCCGGTCCGGGAGGATCCCACATGCCGCCGAGCGGTTGGGCCCGTGAGCCATGGCTGCTGAGCCTGCGCGTCCGGAGCCTGTGCTCCGCAACGGGAGAGGCCACAACAGTGAGAGGCCCGCGTACTGCAAAAATAAATAAATAAATAAAAATAGAACTACCGTATGATCCAGCAATCCAACTTCTGGTATACCTCCAAAGGAGATGAAAACAGTACCTCAAAGACATTTCTGTACTCCCATATTCATTGGATGAATGGATAAAGATGTGAATTATATATATATATGTGTATATATATATATGTATATATATGTATATATTTATATACATATATATATATATATATATATATATATATATATATATAATTCAGCCATGAGAAAGAAATCTTGCTATTTATGACAACATGGGTGGATCTTGAGGGTACTGTGCAAATTGAAATAAGTCGGACAGAGAAAGACCAATACTGTATGATCTCATTTATATATGGAATCTAGAATAGCCAAACTCACAGAAACAGTAGAATATTGTGGTTACCCAGGGCTGAGGGGTATGGTAAATGGGGAGAAGTTTGTGAAAGGGTACAAACTCCCACTTATACATAAGATCGAGGATCTAATGTACAGCATGATATCTATAGTTAACATTACTGTGTTACATACTTGAAAGTTGCTAAGTGAGTAGATTTTAAATGTTCTCACCAAAAAAAAAAAAAAAAAAGTATGTGAGGTGATGGAATCATTAACTACCCCTACTGTGGTAATCATTTCACAATATATATGTGTGTCAAATCTTCACATTATATACCTTTAACTTACACGGTGCTCTATGTCAATTATATCTCAATAAAGCTGGAAAAATATTTGAAATAATGCCTTAAATTATAATACATGACCGATTACTAAGAACTAGTTAACGCCATGAGCAAACAGTAGAAATGTAAGGCCAGTATCTAAAGTTGGTAATAAACCTGAAATGCACAGAATTCATTCAAAATACAGATTTTTGTATTATAAATTCACATTGTAACCCAATTCAATAACCTCATGACCATGAGTTAAATTTGTCTCTAACTGAACTATTTATGAACTTATTTATTCCTGACAGAAATGAAGTCCTTTGGAACATGCCTTCTCAATAAAGCAGCACATAAGTGCTATACCAGTAATTAATTATTTTTTTTAAAACTTTATTATACTTTCTTACCTGGATTAATAATGTCTTCCAGTGAACATGCCTCCAGACCTTTCCTTTCTTGAATAGAATGGTCCATCACTCCAGCCAAAACTGTCTCTCCAGAGTTTCTGGAGACGAGTTTCCTGTCTCCAGGAATGTATAAATTAGTATAAATAATGGAATGGACTCTAAAATAAGTTCTTAGAAGACTAATATCCTATTTAGTTATGTTGCTGTTGCTATTTCCTTCGATTTTTTTTTTCTGAAAAAAAAGTGTCCTTCTGTTTATAACTTTAAAAGAAGTATTCTTTGTTATCCACACTTTCATGATAAACATGACTTTTATTCAGACAGTAGTAAAAAGGAGACACTAAAGGAATTTCTGTAAGGATCAGAAATAAAAAGAAAAGACAGGTGAAGGAAAGGCAGGCTAACATTACTGAATAGAGATGCAGGTCAATTAGGATTGAATATAAAGTAAGGAATAAAGTTTAGAAACTTTAGTAGAATTTTCTTAAGTTGCTTTCAGATTCAGGGAAGATTTGAAGCACTACATTTCATCTGCATTGGGTGCTGAATCTCTAATATTCAAGTTTTTATCTGGGTAAAGGGGGTGACATCTTTTAACATGTCTGAATCACTGCTTTCTCACTTGAAAAGTGAGCAGTCATTACATCTGTTCTGTGAAAATCCCAAAGCTGTATAAGGATCAATGATAAAATGATAAAATAAATCACAGAAAAATTTGAAAATGTAGAGGATTTAATTTTCTGTATTGTTATTTAGAAGATGGAAAGTGACCAAGGGACTCTTGTACAAATAAATTTGATAATGAAATCAGAAGAAAGAAACTGATTTCCAGTAATGGTTTTGCGGACACATGGAGAACCTTAGGTGAGGGTCTTGAACGGACCAGGCTGAAACACAGAAGCATGTTGAGGAGGGAACTGGAACAATTCTGATAATAAATGGGTTAACAGAAGGTCAAATAATCTTCATCTGTGATGAAGCAGGCCGAAATTCACTCACAACTGGATGGAAGGAGTAAACCTTAGATGTGGCAAAGATTCACACATTTTAGTGGAGGAAGGACTTCTAATGAATAATAGATAAAAAGCACCAACGGTCAGTGTGCTCTCATGTTAAATTTGTTAAGGATTAGAAGGTGATAAACACTTTTTAACCTAAAGTAGACGATTCTTATTAAATACCTTTTCTATATAAATTGGATGGTTCTTCAAAATTTTGACTAATTAGAAATAGAAAGTGGGGATTCAAATAGTCATTTGTCAGATGCATGCAGTCTCTGTAGAGCAGTACTGCTTCACCTGTGTACCAGCTGTCTTTCTCTCTCTGTCTCAATGTCTCTTTCTCACCTACACACACACACACACACACACACCCATAATAAGCAACCATGACAGTTGTTTTATTCAACATAGATTGGGAAGGAAATCCATTAGGGACAAAGTCCACAGTGTAATTAAAACTAACAAATTTTCTTTTGCTTTATTTCCAGGCCTCTGGCTTCTAGGGGAAAGGACTCTTACTACCCTAATATTTTTTCATTTTTAATTTCTTCACTGAATTTAATTACCTTCTCTCAGGCCTATAAATGTATTACTTCTTTCTAAAAGAAAAACAAGAGAAATAAACTTGTTTGCTGAAAGCCTTTACCAAGCTTTCCCAGCTGGAGCTATTTCAAATAACAATATTGCTAGTAATTAAACTAAACATGGAACTCCCATTTCTACTTTCCACAAATTTTAGCCCCGACTCTGTTCCTCAACTCTAAAATTAACCCTTGTTTAATATTTTGATGAGTATCTCATATTTCTTCTTACATCTTGGTTTACTCTAAGGTTTTTAAATTGCATTCAAGTATGTTCTATGCCTGGGTATATCTGCATCAAGATGACTGTCTTTTTCTAGAGGAAAGATTTCTCATCATCCTGTTTGTAAATCATTAAGCACGTTCATTGCATAATTAAGATGTTATTTCTTTTAAAAGCAAAAACCATTTGAAATCTCATTTATTCAATATATTTTATATAACAACTAAAAGATGATAATGACAATACTACAGTGGATTTGCTAATATAGTATTTTTATTATTCAAATTTAATTATATTACTAAAATGAATTACATGGGCGATTCCTAATGATTTTAAACATGGGAATGTTGTCTCTGCACTTGAAATAAAACAATAATTAAAAACAAATATAAGTATTAGGAAGCCTGAATAACTTTTCAAAAGCACTTCCTGGAGAGATGGATAGCTATTATCAAATATGTAATTGTGCCTGTTGATAAAAATATAAATTGGGAGTATTATGACATACCGAGATGTTCGCATTTTGATAGGATACTCTAGAAAATACACTAATTACAATAATAACAAAGCTTTTGCTGAGATACAGTGAAAGTTCCTAGCACAGTGCCTGGCACAATTAACTTCCTCACAATTAAATAAGGATATAAAATGTTAAGTTTCTGTTGCCTCTTGATGAATCAGAAGGTCAGGCAAAAATAGGCCTACATTCTTGATGGACAGCAAACTACTAAAGCCAGACAGAATAGGGTTGCCTTTTATGTGGGGCAAATGATCTCTAGTTCATGATACCCCCTGTGCAGCATGTTTAAAAACCAAACAATATTCTCATTTCCCTGAACTACACATTGCAATTCCATATACTCTCTCCCCCAACACATGTTCTAACCTACACTCATTCCAAACTCGCAATTCTCCAAATACCTTTTTCTTTCCAACATAAACATGTCTTTTGCTCACGCTGTCATTTCACCTGATAGAACCCCTCTTCTTTACCTGTAATTTTTTTTTTACTGATTCTTGAAAGAACAGCTCAAGTATCCTTGCCTTCATGAAAATTATCTGACTCATTCAAAGCAAGGTGTTGGTTGCTTTTAATTTACCAAGAACATAGTTTTGTTTTATATTATTGCATTGTTACACGACTTTAACACCTGTCCTTTCATACTAGTTACACGAGTGCATGGACCATATATTATTTATCTTTGAATACTCAACACTCAGTAAAGTGCCTGACATACATTAATACTCAAATCAATGCACTTTTGTCAAAATTAGTTTCACACTGAACAGTGATAAAGATTTGTTTTCTTTTCTTTTTGCATACCACCAGGTGATGTTGTTTAATTCCATTTATTTCTTATTCCATTTGAATTCCTATATTTAGGTGTATTGAGGTCCTATATCTAACTGCTTAAAAGTGAAACAAGGAAGTAATGGCTTAGCTTTGTAACTTTTGTGTCAATAGAGGAATATAATTTTCTTGTCTCATTTTATATTATTACTTGAACATCATAGTAACTGAAGGGTCAATAGTTAGAAAAAGTCAGATTGTGGACAGAACCAGGACTAGAACACAGGCTGCTTCTCATTTATTTCCCTGCCCCTTGTTTCATACAATGCCACCTCTACCTCTAAATGGACCTATGCATATCTACAGTGATTCATGTTACAGATGCCAGGGCTCATGAAATATCAGAGAAAATGGCCTACTTCACTGAAAATTGGCTACAAATGCATATTACCAAACAGTTATTTAAAACTAATAACCATATAAAAGCAAGTTATTTTAATCCTATCTATATCTATCTATCTATCTATCTATCTATCTATATATATATATATAAATCCTCCTAATAATTTCAATTATGTTTTGAAGCCCTGTTCACAAAAGGATAACTTGAAAAGTAAACAAATATTTTTCTCATTCATAGCAAGTGTTCTAACTTTCTGGTATGTTTAAATCATAGAGATGTTTTCACTATATACATTTTTCACCTGAATATGAAGATAATGATGTTTACAATGTAAGTAGGATCTGAAATTTTCCACTATTTTTCCAGTGTTGTTGAAATAGTTGGTGCTGAGTAATGCATACTCCCAAGTGGTTTTCAGCTGAGGCCAGTGGCAAATTTCCCATGTCACTGTCTATGAGAAAGTAGTTTTCTAAATTAGTGATACTAAAAAGGGGGTTTCTCTGTTCAAGATGTGTAGGGTTTTACGGTGATAATATCCACATCCTTGGTTTAATTATCCATATATTCAACTAGATAAATAATAAGATAGAAAGAGAGTGAAAGGGAAAGAAGGGAAATAGGAATTTGTATTTTGAAGATTTTCGTGTCTCCAATTTTAATGTGGGAAGGATGTAGATAACTAAAACGCAGCTATTGAAAAACATTTTATTTCGTTTTACTTTTTAATTTAATTTTATTTTACTATTTTGTTTTAATTTAATTTAATTTTATTTTATTTTATGTTTACATAGCTCTTAGAAAGTATCCCTCTTCCAGCATTTTAGCTAGCTAATTTTATTACACGGCTCAGAGATTATTAGTAACTGGTTTACATTTGTTATTTATCTCTGCATAATAGATTATCTCCAAATTCAATTGCAGCTTCAAACAATAAATATTTATTATCTCAGTTTCTGTGGCTCAGGACTTTGGGAGCAGCTCTTCTGGGTAGGGTGATTCTGTCTCAGGGTCTCTCTGAAGTTTTTTCAGCTGAATCTTCAGTCATCTGAAGACTAGGCTGGGGCTGGTGGATACACACTTCCAAGATGGCACCCGCACCTGGCTGGAGGAGGGCTTAGTTCCCCACCATGGGGACCTCTCCATAGGTCTACTTGAGTGTCCTCAAGTAAAGCAACATACTAGTTGGCTTCCCCCAGAGCAAGTGAGAAATAGAAAGAGAGAGAGCGCAAAGAAGTCTGCAGCGTCTTTGTGATCTATCCTCAGAAGTCACATGTTTTCACTTCTGCTTAATTCTATTCATTGAAAATGAGTTACTAAGTTCAGTCCATGCTCTGAGGAAGGAAAACTAACCTCTACTTTTTGAGGGGAGAATGTTAAAGAATTTTTTGACATATTTTAAAAACTACCACACAGATCAAAATCACAGAGGCTCTATAAGGTAAAACAGAACAAAACTTGTTGTTGTACTTCACATGAAGTGCTTTTTTTAACTGAATCATGCTATTGTCTTATTGGGTGGGACATTTTTTCAGTACATCCTTGATATTCTTATAATATTAAGAATACCACCTTCCTTATAGATGAGTGGAAATTCCAGAAAATTAATGGTAGAAATTTGGGAAAGGAAAGGAAGGCTTTGGTAAAGGGACATGGATGGTTGGAGAGATGTTAGGTTTATAGTTTGAAGTCAACACTAGATATATGAAATATTGCTAGGATATTTTGGACATCCAGAAAGACTGTGTCAGTTTAGAGTAACAGTTCAGATTTGGGAAGACCAGATACCAGTGAGGTACATCTATTTTCATTATTTGCTTTTTCAGTGATAATAGTTAAGGACCAATTTACCTCTATGAATATTAACAATAACCCAGCCAGAAGCCTTATCTGAGTAGTTATTCAATTAGCTGTCCAAACAGATGGCTCTCCTTGCCTCTATTCCTTACCTTCGACTCTAGTTTGATAGCACTGCTATTTTCTTGATGCCAGGCTCCATAATGCAGGAGGCAGTATAGACGAGAGGTCCAAACCATGAAATTTTAAAGAAGATGGCTTAGGTTCAGATCCTAGATTTGGCTACTTACTAATTGTGTGCATGCAGGTTGTGAAGTAACTTATCCCCTCTGTTATAATTTGCTCATCTATAAAATGGAAATGATGATGTCAATAATAAAGCCTACCCCATGTAACTGTTGTGAGAGTTAAATAACACAGAAAAGGTGATTAGAAGCTTGATACATAGTAAGAATCATGCAGTTATGAAATATTATTTTCACTGACCAAATATCCTGTGACCTGAAGATTTATACACTATTCATTGAAGAAATGTTTAAACTTAAAATAATAATAACTTCAGCTAAAATTATTCATCAGTTATTATTCATCAGTATTATGAATGATAATAAACATTTTACAAGTTATATTTTATCCTCTCAACAACTCTATTACCTTTATTTATTTAAATGCAGAATTAATATTAGATGACTTTTCCAAGGTCACACAGATTCAAATGGTCAAAGCAGGGTATCTGTGTAAGGAATTGTGATATTATTTAGGGGACCTGAAGATATATCCAGAATATTCTATGAACATAAGAAAAATGACTTTTAGTAAGGCACTCATATCCAAGTGCCTAGCTCTGTGTCTAATTTTTATCTAACTGCCATGTTGACTAACTAGTGCATTTAGAACAAATGGGAAGCCTTTTTTTGGTTTCCCAGTGTGGTCCCAGTCATATTTTTCCCATTTTTAATTTTTATTACTTTTACCCACCACATTGCCAAAAATGATTTTAAATGGCTGCTCTGTTTCTTTAGTAGTCATATTGACAAATGAAATGAGAATGAGAGTGCAACAGAAAATGTTCTGCTGCTAAATATAACCCTATCTATTTCAAAAGGGTAATTAGCTTGAAAATTATTTTTAATAACACTATGAAGCATACATTGCCAAAATTTATGACCAATGGAAACATTTTTAAAAAGCATATTTTGATATCCAGTATGTGTTCTTGCCATTGGCTTACATAGTTTATTAGTGTTAAAATAACTGACCTTAATTATTTTAAAAAGTACCATCTCAACGCAAATAAAATCAATTTTTTCAAAGTCCACTCAGAAACCACACTCTGAGTTGAAGATTTGCTTGCAGGAAATTCTTTTTGGGAAATAGCCATAGTCTCAACACCAAAGGGAGTAGAGGAAGCAGAATTGGGCAGTTGAAGAATGATTCAGTCACAATAAAAGCCTTGGCTAATCCAATGGGGAGCTCTGGAGCTGGGAAGGTCCTCAGGGTTGTTTCAAAATGAGATAAAGTGACTAGAAGACATTTGTACCCCCAGTTGAACCATCACTGGATATGGACTGCCCCCAGGGAGGGAGGACAACTTTGGATATGGCAGTTCCCTTCATCTGAGAGCAAGTCTCACGAAATAATATCATCTACCTTGCAGAAGAATGAGGGCATCTTGTCAGTTTACCACAGCACATACAAAGAGACCACCATGCTGCACCACTTAGAGCCACTTGCTACACATTATAGATTCATCTCATCTTGAAACAGCTCTTCTAGGATTCTGGTTGATTTTTTTTTTTTTTTTTTGCAAGGAAAGCTGTAAGAGGAATGTTACTGGATGATCCATAGACTTAACTTCTGCAGCTGGTCTCCTAAAGGCAGGTGATGCTCATCATGCTTCTTCTGTGCTATCCATTCTAGATTTGGTTCACCATCTACTGCTCTAAATGATCGCCTGGTGCTGTGACCCAGACCCTTATTCCTCAAGGGTCTGAGTCAGTGACATACTCAGACCATGGCTGCTTCACTTATACACATACTATCAAATATTGGACAAGGAAGTAGAAGAATACACCTCCAGGGATAAACCTAGGTACCAAATATAATCTTTCTTAACCTACTGTATAGCAGCAGCTCTACTGCCTCCTCATCCTTAGGGCCAGTTACCCCTTCCAGGATGGTGGCTCCTTTTCCTTGTTCTTTGCACAGGAGTCTGGAGTAACCAATAAAGAGTAGTTTAAAACGTTTTGGGAATCTTGCTGTGTCCTCTGGTGACAGTGTTTTCTTTCTGGAAAACAACACCTCTAAATCCACAGAGACCAGCATTGGAAAAACAGGAAACAAAAAGTGGGTCACTGGGAGTGATGGTAAGCCAGGTTTCATAGATAGGATTTCATGCCCCATGAGCTTCAGCCTCTGGTGTTACACCTATGAATAAGTTACATTAGATGATAAAAGGAAATTAAGGTTGCAGATGGGATGGAATTAAGATTGCTAATCAGCTGACATTAAAATAGGGAGATTAGCCTTAATTATCCAGGTGGGCTCAAAGTAGTCACATGGCTTTTAAAACTGGAGAAGGAAAGTAGAATGGTATGTTAAAGAGATGTGATCATGGAGAATGGGGCACAAAAGATTAGAAGCCTGAGAACAACTTGATGCACCATGGTTGCTTTTGAATATGGAAGAAGAAAGCCACAGGCCAAAGAATGTGGGCGGCCCTTAGAAGTCAAGAACAGACCTAAGCTAACAGCCACAAAGGAAACAGGTTTTTACAACCATAAGAAATTGAATTCTGCAAATTTCCTAAGTAAGCAAGGAAATGGAGTATCCCCTGTGACTGGAAAGGAGCACAGTCTGTCAATACCTTAATTTTAGTTCTGCTAGATCCATTCCAGACTGTTGAGCCACAGAATTGTAAGAGCAAATATTTGTGTTGTTTTAAGCTGCTACATTTGTGGTATTTTGTCATGGCAGTAATAGCATTACTAATATGCAGGGCTGCTCCAACTTTCACCCCTAAAGTTATTGTATTTGAAATTTTGGGGATACAGACCATGTAATGATCATTGAATTGAATGGCAACCCATGCTGGTGTTGCATGCTAGTAATGTATATTCTTTATCACTGCTCCCAAAGCCACTCTGTTCATGCTCCCATCATATCAGCACTAGGGAAGCTGAAGACTGGGGCTGGCTGATAACAAATGGCCAAATCATTATGAGTACTTGATTTTTAGTGCCTCCACCACTGTGGATGCTCAAAAGAAGGCATTAACAGGTGATACAAAGCTCTTAATTTACTGTCTGCAATCATAAGTGTATCCACACACCTCTTCCCTAGACCGTCCAGTCTTTCTCCAACAGAGACCAGCCATTTACCCCTGTCCATGAATCTATATTATAAACTTGGACTGTTTCTTTCCACACCTTTCATGAAGTCATTAAAAATGCAAAAATATTTACTTCAGATAGTTTTAAATGCTTTCATCATTATTAAAACAATGGGGTTTAATTGACTCAAAATTGAAGCAGTCAATGTATACAGAACAAAATATGTCACACACATCTGTAGTGTAAAGTACCATCATATGTATGGACTTTGCTTCATACAATGGAATCTGAAATTAGTAATCCAACTAGATCAACCTTCTTTTTTATCTTTAACAGCAAATTCTTAAATAAGGACATCTAAAATCAGAGTGGTTCTCTTTTTTTGTTGTTGTGATAGTTAAGTATAGTCATCAAGGGCCAAGAATAACAGTTGATTATAGAGTTCCCCTGACCTCGAAATCTAGTCAGTTTCCTTTAAATGAAGGGTTTAAACTAAATAGGCTATAACTTATGTGGTGTTGTAAACTCTCCATCACTTACACCTCTTGCATTCAAGGTTAATATCATTGGAGAAAATTGTTTGAGAGGCAGCACTTTTGGCACCATAGCTCCTGGCTGTTTACAATCTCAAATGTAATAAGCTGGGGAACTGAAATTTTTGAGTGCATATTTGTGGTGTGAGGAAAATGTGGGCAAAAGGTGAGGGTCAACAAATACAAGGTTAGAGGCAGCAAATTAGCCTGAGGAACAAGCATCTAGTGTGTCTTTCTCTTCGCTTCTTTTCTCCTAACAGCTGCAACGTCCTTTTCAATCAAATATCAGCCACAGTAACTTTCTCTACTGGTTAAAAAAAAAAAAAAAGTGTCAATATACAGGGCCAATAACATTTTTAGTAGTGGTACCAGATCAGATTTAGTTGAGGAAACCATAGAGTTGTTTTTCTTGTCCTTCTTTCCTTTAAACTGGTTATATTTCTAGCAAGAAAGCTTTATTGATACTTGAAAGCCCACAAATATCTTACTTGGAAGCATAAACTTATCGCTCTCATAAACCCATTAAGAAATGCTTAATCCATAAATTCAAATATAATTAAAATCAGCTTTGGAAATTACTAAAACATAAAACTGGAGAATTTTTATTCCATCAACCAAAAATATGCATGTTTATGAAGTTTTGAATCTACCGACCCACGCAGAATAGAGGATCAATAAATAAATGTTGATTCATTTATGTAAAGTCCTGTTTCTTTGTGGAATGAAATATTCCACAAAAGGAAATTTCCTGTAAACTGATGTTTATATCTTTGGATGCCAATTTTAAACTTATTTGATATTTCCAAAACAAACCCCTATTTGATTAAGTAAATTAAATAGAATTTAATGTTTTCACTGAAGTGCTTTCTCTTTAAAGCAAGCACATTATACTTTTTGAGAAACTGTGTATCTTTTATCCAATAAGGACTTTTTCAGTGGTATTTTGCCTCCCTTCACCTCTATTCTCCCTTCCCTTGTGAATAGTTTGCCCGAGGTTATATAATTTGCAAACAGTAGAGTTCCGGAGTGGCATTTGATTCCAAACCCATGTTTTTAAACAATCTGCATCCCAGAGGCCAAGGAAAATTAAGTTTTCTATATGTAGTCCTAGAGAGTTATCTACACTGTTACAACTAAAGTTTTTATTAACTTTAAATAAATAAAACAATTATATTTCCCTTTACTATAAATCCAGATGTACCAGAAACAAAGAAACTTGTCTAAATCATTTTAGTTATAATCAACTTTTTTATTGGATTCTATGAGTCTAAACTTTCATTCTGTCCTCCACAGTGCAGCTAGAGTAGTAAATCAGTTGCTTATAACTAAAAACCATTTAGTTGCTTCCCATTGCTCTGGCAAGGCAGTTCAAGATCTTCAACATGTCTACAATTCTGCATGGTGGGGTCCAGATTTTCTCTGAAGTTCCACCAAAATCATGACATTCCTTCTTGTCTCAGGATTTCATACATGCTATTCTTTCTGCCTGGAAGAGTTTCCAACCTCCTTTCCACCCACTAGCTTCCTCCTGCTTTCCCATTTCACCAAACTACCTTTACTCTTTGTAATGCCTTAAGTCTTTTTTTAGGATTGCTTCTTTGATCACTCCTCTTTTTAAACTATCTTAATTACCTTTCATATGCCCTCTTAACTCTCTCTACATCCCTTTTGAATTAGATATCAAAATTGTTCAACATTTACAAACTTTTAGCATCCCTTTCTCCTCTACACTTAAACTTCAAAAAAATAGTCAACTTAATTACTCCCATTTTTGTTTCAGTGTCTAGTAAAATACTTGGCACATTGTTCATACTCCATATTATTAACCAGATGAAAAATAGAAATGATTTGGGAAGTTCTATAGCAATATTGCTTCAAATGCAATCCTCCAGTCTGCATTGTGGTTGTCTTCTGATACACGAAGTCATATCACCTGAGTTTTAATCCCCCCTCAATGGCTCACTAGCTATGTTTGGATGAAACATTGGACAGGTTGCTTAACTTCTCTGCTTTAGTTTTCTCATGGTTAAAATTGAAATAATAGTAGTTCTTATAAGGTTACTGTAAGAATCAATAGTTAATACATCTAAAACTATTATAATAGATAGTTAAAGCTATTAGAATAGTTAATACATCTAAAGCTACTAGAACAGTGCCAGGCACAGGTTAAGCACACAAAATATTAATTGTTACTATCAGAGTCCTTCTATGTATGTGGAGAATCTGTTAATATACTATCATATCCTGCTAATGTTTTATATATCTTAATTTTAATTATATTACACTGAATGCACCCATTCTTGACAGTTATAAAAAGTAGAATCTTTACTAATTAAGAATTAAAATATGATTTCTGATAGGACTACTCGCCAAAGTAAAATTATAAGCTGTCAAGGAAATAATATAAGATTTTAGTCATTATTTCCCTAGAACCTAGCTGGTCCTTCTGGTTTGAAGTTGTGAGTTAATGGCTGATGCCGGTTTTTCTGACTGCAAAGTGATGGAATTGTATAGCCAAAGTGGGCCACAGATAGATATTTAAGAGAGGCATTTAAGAAGTTCATATTTAAGAAGTTCAAGCAGTTAGTAAAAATAAGAAAGACTTATGGTAGACATGGGAGCCAAAAAATGTCAAGGAATTAAGGAACCACGAGGTATGAGAAAGAACAAAAATTCAGACCAAATGGGGAAGTTAAAGGGTGAATGTTAGAGACTAGGTGCTGGTGTTTATCTGGAAAGGTTTGTTTTCTGCTGTACATTGACTAGATTTTTATAAAGTCCCATTTGAATCCTGAATACAGGGGGAAAGTAAAGCAGTCTTTACAAATAAACAAACATCAATTAAAATTTAAGGCAAATAATAATCCATCTGTGTGGTTCCAAGATAATTAGATGATGGATGTTGCATTAGGAAATAAAATTCAAATCTATTCTTTCTCAAAAATGACCTGTCCAAGCAGCTGAAATAATGACCTATGGAGACTCACTAAATAATTTGCTGCAACCAAAGTTCCCTCTGATCTAAACTTTCAGAAAGCATGCTCATCTGGTTCATTAATTGCAATTTCAGGACAATAAAGGCAAACGGTTTACAGTCCCTCTCTCTAACAGGACTTCAAGTGATTACTTCAATATGGCGTTTTGTTAGGACAAAAATGTCTGAACTGAGAAGGTCTAAAGACACATCATGGAAATAACTACACATCTTGCTTGCAGGTTGTCCATGCAGCAAGCAGGACCTAGGTAAAATCAATATATACCATAGTGGACGGGCATTGTGTTCACTCTAGGAAATAAGACACCAGAGAGATAAGTGCCATGAGGAGGAAGTTTGAAACAGTAAGGGTACAGTGGAGAACAAGAAATAAGACTTTGAAACTAGAGGATTTAGCCAAGGAAGTGACAGCAATGAAGTAAATAGTCATTATTATCATTCAAATAATCGACTTCATTATTCAGGGATATTTTTATTGATTTAAGAAAATGTGTTCCTGCTTTAATGACCAGCACTGGATATAAGTTTAATAACAATTGTTATGGTATATAAAAATATAATCAGTGAATTATAAACAATGCACATATTTACTACATTTAACCCGTATCCAGTCTATGTGTCTATAATTAGCTTGTTAATAGACTAACAAAGCGCCTAATAAGAAAATACTATTTCCCTTTTGCTCCCCAAGGAGCTTCGCCTCTTCTTCTAGTGTATGTTTTCAATTCATGTTATTTCTCTTGTGACTCTGGATTCCTTCCTGAAGTTAAATCTCAATCACTGTTTGCGGGAATCCTCCTACTTTGACTATAATGGCTCCAAATCAGCCCAGAAAGCATTGTGCTTCTAGTAACCTAGAATGATGAAGCTAACTGTTTTTATCTAAATCTGTGTATTTTATAAGCTTCAGAATGTAGAACGATTGTGAATGATCTCACTAGTTTAGATAAGGGGAAAAATAGAAAAGAAAATCTTCAAGATTGACTGAAGCTTCAATAATTCAATTGAACAAATGTTTATGGGATGCCTTTAATAATTCTTGCCTTTCACTGATGCTGTTGAGCTTTTTGAGCTGAATACTGGTAAAAATCATTCAGTTAACTTTTTCAAACTTCATACGTAGGTTATAAGATAATTTTAGCTTATGCACACATGAAATGGGTGAAGAAGGCAGACATATTATTTATACACAATTTCTATTTGAACAATGGCTGTCCTACTTAGAAACTGTTAGGAGTTCAATTTTAGGGCAAGTAATAATGGCAAAGTTATAGGGTATTGAGAAATTTTACAATATACAGTATAAGTCGTAGGCATAGTCTCGCATGTACTTATTCTGACCTTAGGAGAAACTCAGACTGCTTCAAATTGCTGAGAATAAATTATGCTCTTTGTATACAACTGTCCAGGCAGAAGGCAGGAGAGGGTATTCATCCTTACTCCAGCATAGCAACATTATTTAAAAAACAACAACAAAAAAACCCCTTAATGCTGAGGTTTCAAAGATTTCTTAAGATTGAAGGGTTGGAATCTTAGTACTGAAGAGTACACAGAGACTAAAAAGAACTCTGCACCCTGCGTTCTGGCAGATAATGAACTTGTATAGATACTTGTCATTTAAGAATAAGAATAAAACAGCATAAGATCTATTTAAATAGCTCAGATTTAAAAGAAGAAAATCTCTAAGAATAGAAAAAAATTCTTAGGAAAAATAAGAGTAAATTATTTTAAACTGTTCAGACATGCTAGTTGAAATAAAGTTATAATCAAACTGGGTAGGCTTTCCCATAAACAAGTCCATGGAAGAAAGCCTCTCATATTTTGAAGGATGAGTATTTGGGTTGGTCTTAACCGATCTTGGCTTCAAATTCTTTTCTTGTAAAATGATGAAATTGAACTAGATGGCCTCTAAGATTTATGTCTAAAATTCTAGAGATTTCATGGCCATCAGTAAGAGAGACTTTGCAAAAGGGATGTTGAGTAAATTATTTCAAGGGAAATAAAGAAGCAGATCAAAGAGACCACACCTAAAGTAAGACTGTCCAAAATTTAGGTAAAGGATTGTAAATAGAACATCCAAACCCTGATCCTAATCCTTAGCTTGGGGCAAAAGCCACTGTAAACAATTTAGATTCCAGATAAACCCTTTAGCTTTTCTTGATTCACTATGAAAATGTCATCTTTCCATTTGTAATTACATTTATTTGTTTGGCTACTTTCCATTAACTGTTTACTTGAGGATTTCCTTTCGATTTGTCATTTGATTAATGCTTATTGTTGTGGCCTGTTATTGCTTTCCAATATGAGCAGACATATTGAAATGAGATAACTTTTGAGATAGGTGACCTTAGTTAGTCTGAGTGGGAATGATGAGTTGAAGAGGGCTCATGGTAAAAAAATAAATCCTGAAAATCTACTTCCTCAACATTTCTTTGATATATGCAATTAAACTCTACTTCAAACAATGATTCTCCTGGAATACATATAAGACATCTCTAAGAATAACATAGGTGTGAATACATGTTTCTTATTCATTTACTCTTGAATAAAAAGAATAAACTATAGGTTAGTTGGCAAGAGTATTTGCTTTACAATTAATTGATCTGGGTTCCTGTCTTGATGATGCCATTTATGAACTGTTTAGACACATTAGTGAGGTTAAAATTTCATTCAAGGTCTTGTCTATAAAATAAAGAGAATACATTTCAAAATATTCTGAAAATCGAAAGAGAAGAAGCAAGCAAAATACTAAGCATACTGCCTAGAAATTACGAGATAGTCAATGCTGGCTAACATACATGAATATCAATATTATTTTGAGGGAGTATTTTTATACACAGATGCTTAATCATTACCATTGGAAACATATGCACTAATTGTTTCTTTTTACTTGCAGTAAATATTTTCATTCAATCTTAAATTCATTTATTTCAATTTCTTAAAATTAAGACATTCACACCCCCCTGGGCGGTGGGAAGGTGAGGGTGGTGGGAATTGACAAGGAGCTCTGTATGATTTCATGTTACATCTTTATTAAAATATAATTCATAAACCATAAAATTCACACTAGGAAATTGCATGATTAAATGTTTTTACTGTGCAATCATCACTGCTGTCTTATTATGGAAGATTTTTTACCACTCCAGAGAGAAACCCCATACCAATTTCCTATCCCCCTCTCTCCCTACCCCTAGGTAACCACTAATCTACTATCTATAGTCTCTATGTATTTGTCTATTCTGAACATTTCATATGAATTAAATCATACAATGTGTCTTTTTATGACTAGTTTCTTTCACTTAGCCTAATATTTGCAAATTTTATACATGTTGCAACATATATTAGTATTTCATTCCTTTTTATGGCTACATAATATTTAATTGTATGGATATACCACATTTTTTTTGTTCATTCATCAGTTGGTGGCCATGTGGGTTTTTCTACCTTTGTGGCTATAATGAATAATGTTCCTATAAATATTCCTATACAGATTTTAAACTGATGTTGTTAATTCTCTTGGATAGACACCTAAGAGTGGATTTGCTGGCTCATATGGTAACTTTGTTTAGCCATTTGAGGAAATGCCACACTGTTTTTCAAAGTGTCTGCACCCTTTAAAAATCCTACCAGCAATGTATGATGGCTCTAATTTATCCACATCCTTGCCAAACACTCACTATCACTTATATTTTCTTTTATTTTTTATTGAAGTATAGTGGATGTTATATATATATATATATATATATATATATATATATTTAGTTTTTCTAGTGGGTGTGAAGTGATATCTTGAGTTTTTTATTTGAATTTCCCTAATGATTATCTTTTTATGTGCTTTGTTTTTTCAGTATATCTTATGAGAAATGTGTATTAATATCCTTAGCACACATTTAAATTGGGTGATTTGTCTTTTTATTGTATATATTAATATATTCTGCATATAAGTACATATTTTATATATTTATATATTATGCATATAAGTCCCTTAGATATATAACTTGCAAAACTTTTTTTGCAGTTTTGTGGGTTGAACTTTACTTTCTTGTTTATGTTCATTAAAGCACAAAAGGTTGTAATTTTAATGAAGCCAGATTTCTTTTTTCTTTTGCTGCTTTTGGCTATTTTGGTGTTATATCTAAGAATCTGTCAACAAATCTGAGTCATGAAGATTTACCCCTATGTTTTTTTCTAATGGTGTTATAATTTTAGCTCTACAATATGGGCAATAATCCATTTTAATTTAACTTTTGCATATGGTGTGAGGAGGGGCTCAAGTGTATTCTTTGGCATCTAGACATCCAGTTGTCCTACCACCATTTATTGAAAAGACTGTTATTTCCTATTGAAATTCTTGCCTCGCTGTTAAATCAGTTTACCATAAATGTAAAGGTATACAGTTGACCCTTGAACAATATAGGTTTGAACTGCATGGGGTGACTTATATACAGATTATTTTCAACAAATACCTACTACAATACTATATGATATGTTATTGGTTGAATCTGTGGAGACAGAACCACAGATATGAAGGGCCAATGATAGTTATCTGGGGATTTTTGACTGTGCAGAGGGTTGGCACCCCTAATGCTTGCATTGTTCAAGGGTCAACTGTATAGGGCTTTAAATTATTTTCCCAAAGACCAGGAAATATTGGGTTTTTTTTTTTATTTCCTTGTTCTTTCTTTTACTCTAGTTTTAAAATATGTTCTTAACAATTGCCTTTGGCATTAAAATTAACATATTTTTTCTTCCACTGGTTCAAATATGCTATTAAACCACTCTAATAAATGTTTTATTTTGGTTGTTGTAATTTTAACTCCATAATTCCTAATTTTTAAAACACAGCTTTCATCACTTTATTGATGTTCTCTATAAAGGCAAGATATCTTTCTCATTTTTCTTTAATCCTTAGACATGGTTTCCTTTAGTCCTTTGAACATACTTAGAATTGCTGATTTAAAGCCTTTGCCCAGTATCTGGGCTTTCTTAGAAACAGTTTCTATTGACTATATTTTTTTTCCGTGTATGGGCAATATTTTCTTGTTTCATTGCATTTTCATATGTTTTTGTTGAAAATTGGATTTTAAATAATATGTGGCCACTCTGAAAATCAGGTTCTTTTTCCTACTCAGGATATTTTTGTTGCAGGTGGCTGTAACTGTTATTTGTTTAATTAATGACTTTCCTGGTCTAATTCTCTGAAGTCTGCATTCATGTATGGCTACTGAAATCTGTGTTCAATTAGTCTAGTAGTCAGCTATCATTGGACAGATACTTTGCATTAATTGTCTTGACCTAGTAAGTCTCTCAGGCTTTGCTGAGAAGTCTGTGTCCTGGCGGTAGGTCCTCAATGCTCTAGCAGTTTACATCTCTGCCTTAAGCTTAATGACCTGCTTGTGCAAAGCCTCAAGGCACTCAGAGGTGAAACATTAGGGCCCTCTCATATCTCTTCTAGAAATGTCTACAGCTGTGCATTTTCTGTAGCCTTCTAGATTCCCACAAATACGTTGGAGCTTTTCCAAGACCCCTCATTCCCAGTTTTTCCTTTTAAGCATTTTGGTCACCCTCCTGTTAGCCCTAACTCTTGTTGCCACTTCAGTCAGCTATGATGTTAAACAATTTCTGCAGATTATTTTTGACAAATACCTTAGGGATAGAGCTGTTTGCACAGAGAGAGCTCTAAGTCAAATAAAATAAAGACAAACCCTGAAGTGCAATTATCAGGCTGCTACCAGCTGAGTCCAGATGGATCAAATAGTGATAATTCTCTGGGAACAGCACTTTGGGGAGGATCCCAACTCATTCTGACCCCTAACAGTGGCTGCTAGGATGCTGACTGTAGTTGTGAGGTTTTTGGTTGCAGTGTTATCATGGAGCTGAGGAAAAGAGCTTGGGAATAGGGTACATCAAAACACCCAAAAGCTCAGTGTTCTTAGAGAGATTCAACTATTTTTACTGAATAAATGCTTCTTTAAAAAAAAAAAAAAAAGTCTTTTGTTAACATCCAGAGACCTGAAAATGTTGATTTGGACAAAGTTTGTCAGTGTTCTCTTTACATTTATAGAAAGACAGTTTTTTGTTTTGTTTTGGTTTGGCTTGGTTTGGGTTTTGTTTTTGCAGTTCTTGATCCAGAGGTGACTCTCCATTATTGTTTCATTTTTAAAAACACTTTCATATATTACATAATCATAAAAAGCATGTGAAATAAGATAAGAATTAAGTTCACTATTTTACAAAAAAAAGAATATTAGGATGAAAGAATCTACTTGACACATATTTATCAAATAGGCAATGCCAAAAACTAAATCACATATCCTAGCTCTCCTCACGTTTATCCAAAATTGCATAAAAGCGTTACATACATTTTTCATTTTCTAATTTTAAAATTCCCAATACTCTAATAACTTCCTTGAATATGCTACTTCATAAATAGGTGATCAAAATCTACCAACTATTTAGACATGAAAAATTTCAATCACTGTTCTTGTGATTAGACATTACTTTATACTCATGTAACTCACAATTTTCCTTAGAGATTAGAGGCACGGTGTACTTTACTGACAGGATAAATTTTGCTCTTTAACATATGTTTATATTGGATTTTGGTTTTGACTTAAACTAAGATATATGTAGGATCTGTTGGTTTTTCAATATACTAAATTACAAGTATCTATTCTTTCAAAAGACTACACAAGATCACTTAAACAGCCACTTCTGTGTCTAAATAGTTCAGACATTTTTCTCTTTGTTTCATTGACACTCCCATGTAGAGAATAAATGGGGAACTACCACTCAATGCCAATGTAAAATTTAAAGACAAGGATAATTCAGGCAGACACGTTTACTGTGTACATTCTGACTGACCTTGATGAAGTGCAAGTCATCACAAGTACAGAAAGGCAGATATTATGTATGTATCATCATAGGCTTAGGTATTTCTTTTTCTTATTGAATTCAACTGAAAAAAGCATAACAATTACATACAATGTAATTATATTAAAATTAGTTTTTCAAAGCACTTTTTGAAAGAAAGCAAAAGAAACCAACTCTGCCAAACTTCAGCAAAAGGAAATTATTAGCCCATATGATCAAAGGAAAAACAGAATTATCAAGCTTAGAAAAGGATAAGAACCTAAGATGTTGGTATGTTTTCCTGGCATGTGGTCTCACAGTATTTCCTGGCACAACAGCAATTTCTAAGCTCTATTGTCTTTCCATTCCTGTGGTCTCAACTCAATTTCAGATTTACATGTCGGCCTAGTTTGATATGTGTTATCACCCCTGTGGTCAGAGGATCAGGGTCCTATAAACTGATCATGCAGAGTTTCTCTCAGTGTCAATGAGATCAGGAGATGAAACTTCCTCTTCAAAATTTCTAGTCTAAAGAGAACAATTATTCTCTGGCCAGGGTCACAAAATCCTTTGATTCTTGTAAAGGATATAGTGAATGATAGGATGTGCTGAACACGCATTTTATCCAATGATGCAATCCAGACTGCTCCCTTTCCTTTCGTTCATGAATATTATGCCAAGAAACATCAGGGTTTTATGTACCATTCAGTGTAAATTAGCATTAATTAATGAAATGAAATGTTAAAATGGCTAGACCATTCAATGAGAGAATTGAATGCATGTTTTGTGGATATAGAATTCTTGATTGGTTCAGCTTGAACCACTGTATATTCAAAAACTATTCTAAAAATTGGGTTGTTCTGATTCTACAACTTCTCCACATCCCGCCCCTCTCTGCACTCCCATAAAAGTTGAGTTTGAATAATGGTTACCACAGACTCACAGCTTCCTCAGGCTAGAAAGATGCAGTGGGCATCATGAGTATCTGATGATTTCATGTCCTGGGGGTCTCCAAATATCAGAGATTATTGTTCAAGCTTTTTTGGATTCTTCTCAAACTAGTGCCCTTTTTTGGTATTTTTGTTTTGCATATTATATTTATTGTTAAAAACTCAACAACATTGTTATAATTATTACTTCCTAATCTGTCATCATTTTCCATTACAGCTTTGCTCCTACACAGCTGCTTTGGGTCATTATTGACAAATGTATTACACACATTACATATATTTGTTCCAGGCCCAATGATAACTTATATTTTATACCATTGCTTTTCAAATCGGTTAAGACAAAAAAGGAGTAAATATGTAATAATAGCATCCATTATAACTACATAATTAACTTTAGCATATTTTTCTCTTGATTACTTAACATTGTATTGCCTTCAAGAAACTTTCCTATAGTTTATACCTTATTTATCTTCTATTAAAAAGGAATAAGGCAAAATTTCCCCAACCACCTGAGTTTTCCCATCAGTGGGAACATTGTCCCAGGTGATATGGCATCTAGATTCATTGTTTCCTCACTATACATGGCTCCACTTAATTGAAATGTAAATTACTCTGCCTTTAACCACATATTAACCGAATACCCATTTTCTAATACCCCATGTCTCTGAGAGAACACAGTCCCACCAAAATAATTTATAGAACTTGTGTCGGAATCACTTAGATTTCATAATTAGAAACCACCAAAAAATTGAATATCAAACAAAGGAATCTCAATAGGAAGAGTGTGTGGATGTCTCTGTAGTTGATTGCCATTAGATGAGCCGGTACTAACTCTCCTTAGTTTCTGTTTATATGTACATAATTTCTGAATTCTCAAGAAAGTCTGACTGGCCTATTTAATTTTGAATAGTTTTTATTTATTTTATTTGAGAGTCTTTATAAAAAATAGATGCAAGTACTTTGTCAGATACATATACCAGAACTAGTTTTTCCTAATCAGTATCTTGTCTATTCATTTTAATTGTTATTTTTGATGAATAGAAAATTTTAGTTTTAAAGAGACAAATTTACGGTTTTCCTTTATGGGTAATGTTTTTTTGTATCCTGTCCAATACATCTAAACCTATCCCAAGACTGCAAATGTACTAATCCTACATTTTCTTCTAGAGACTTTATGTCCTGGGCTTTTGTTTTTAGTCCTATGATACATCTTGCATTGATTTTTATAGTATGGAGTAAAATGGCTTCAAAATGGATCTTAAAAAGATGCTTGCACTATTCTTGTATCCTTTCTTTAGACTGATTTTTTTTTTCAAAATCAAAATATTGACCATAAGATAAAAAATTGGCATTTTTAAACCCCATTTGTACTAGATCCCCTTCTCTTGATGCTCCTCCAGGGGTAAGGAGACTCTCCTTTCTTCCCTTGTCACTTTCTGAAATTTAGTTCACTTAAGTAGTATATTTTCAGCTCTCTAGTGTTTTGTTTGTTTAGAATTTTCTGTTGTGTTGTTGTTTCTATTAAGGAGAGACCTTATTTAAAAGAATTATTGCAAAGTTGATAAAAGAGATTACTGCAATAGGGAGAGGGACCTATTGCAATCAGGAGACTACTCTGACCAGAAGATCTGAAGCATCTCTTTAAAAATTATTTTTTACTGCTTTTACCGCTTCTCTTGTGTGTTCTAACAGTTTGAGAGATTACCTCTTGTGAAATCTAGATGCTTTCTAGAGATTTTAAGTGAAAGTGCATTTCCATATATATTGTTTTTCCTTACAGTATCTTCCTGTATACTTTTATTTTTCTTATTTGGAGCCTGGAAAAAAAATATATATATATATATATGTATATATATATATATATATATATATATATATATATACACACACACACATACACACACACACACACACATATATATCTTTTAGTTTCTCTAGTATTATTTTACAGATTTAATTATTATAACCAAGTTTATATTTTCATTTACTACTTTAAGAAATAAAGTGCCATTGCATTTCATTTCACATAACTTCCTCAAATCATTTCAAACTCCCAAATGTTTTATTAAGCTTCAGAAATAGTTGCACTAAGACATTATATGTAATAATATTAAATGTCACAAAATTTATTTAAAGCATTATAATACTTTTGTTATTTAAATAATATCTCAAATTTTTTTAGCCTTTGTTCTATATTTTACTAAATCCAATACTCACTGACACATTTTTTTATGTCATGGCTCCTCATTCCTGATAGATTGATTTTTAAGTTCTCTCTTAGATAGATGGAACAATGTTTAGCTGGATGTAATATTAAAAATTATTTTTTTAGGGTATATAGGTGACATATCTCTGATCCATTATGTTCAAGAATACTTTCTTTTTCAATATATTGCAGAAATAAGTCTACTCTTTTCTGGCATTGAATGCTATGTGGGGAAAAAAAAAAAGTAAAAACAACTACCCACCATAAAAAGTCAGCTTTTTTTCCATCTTAGATACTTGCTCTTTCTCTCTGATGTCCAATAAAATCCATGATTTAATTACTAATTTTAAGTAACTTAATATATATTCTCAAATTGTTTGCAAGTTTTTACCTTTCTCTTTAATTTTTGTGTATATAGGAGTAAAGGATGAGCAAAGAGTTCGCAATAAAATCTATCTGTTCACATTTTGCAAAGTTTATATTACAAGCATACCTTGTTTTATTGCACTTTGCTTAATGTGATTTGCAGATACTGCATCCTTTACGAACTGAAAGTTTTTGGAAGCCCCCATTCAGCAAGTCTTTTGGCATTTTTCCAACAGCATTTGCTCACTTCATGTATCTGTGTCACATTTTGTTATTCTCACAACATTTCAAACTTTTTCATTGTTATATTTTATGGTGATCTGTGACCAGTGATCTTTGTTACTTTTGCAAAAAGATTTGGACTCGCTGAAGGCTCAGAGATAGGTAGCCGTTTTTAGCAATAAAGTATTTTTAATTAAGGTATATACATTGCATTTTAAGACACAATGCTATTGTAGACTTAATCAACTACAATGTAGTGTAAACATAACTTTTATATGTACTGCAAACCCCCAAAATTCCTGTGACTCATTTTATTGTGATACCTGCTTTATTGTGGTGGTCTGAAACCATTATCTCCAAGGTATGCCTGCATTAGGTTGCACCCTCTTACCTTGAGCAGTGATAGTAAATGCTTTGTTCCTTCTACTTATTTATGTAACATTTTTTTCTGATATGACAGGTGTACGTTTTATTTTTAATTCTATTCTCCCAGAAAACCTCAGTATCTGTTTCTTAGTTGATAAGTAAACTGCCACGTTAGTAAAAACTAAAACTAGAAAACACATATCAAAAATCTGTATATTTAATTTCATTTAAGAAATATGTGAAGTTTAGTATTTTGGCTATGATGGTTAGTATTTTTCAAACATTTGAAGTACATTTATATTCAAATTTTGAAGATCAAATGGGATTCCTTACAGGCTTATTACATTTTGCAAATAACAGCCTACACTGCATTTTGTTAAATGTCTCTCTTTTTTTCTTCAGATGCTCTAATTCTATCAAGTCAGCATTTTATTTCCAAAATCCAAATCAATTAGCATGGCACACAAAGCCCCTCAGCGCTTCCATGTAGTCTACCTATTTCTCTATATATCCAACAAGATTGATCTCTCCAAACAATCTGTACAAAACTAGGTTCAATTGTTCAAGAAACATATAAGATTCTATATTCTACCTTACTGCCTCCGTAAACATGACTCTTGCTACCTGGGTTCCTCATCTTTCTTCTCTCATCACAGAGACACAAACTTGTCTTCAATGTCCAAGTCATATGCCATGTTCTACATCTGCATCATAGGGGAAATTGTCAGACCTATATATACCTAATATATAAGTTGCAATTTTTATAAAGTATTTTAATTATTTGTTTGTACTTCCTGTTAGACTATCTGTTCCTGGAAATTAAGGGCTATGTCTTATTTGTCTTTGTTTTCTTAGTGCCTAGCCTAATATATTGCCTATACAGTTTTAGTATTTTTGAGTGTGTGAACCACAATAGTTTTATGGTTATACAGCTTATTTTCATTAATTATTGAACCACATTTTCACACTAATATTTTTTCACTAAGGATAATGAAACAAAGCAAAGACTTGCAATTTTTGAGACCTCAGTCAACTCAGTAATAACCTCTCAATACTTTCTATTTACCACAAATGCCTTCTCACTCTCCATTCTTGTTGAAAGATTTTTATATTTGTAGACACAAAATATGTCAAAAATATAGCTTAAATAAAAGGTACATGTTTGGAGATTTAGATAGAGGGGGATAACTATGGAAACTGTGTTGTATGAGTACAAATACTTTCATAACTGTAATAAGGCAATAACTTAGACCTTGACTATTCTGTCAAGTAAGTCAGGGCTAGTGGCCCAAGTTTTCGTTATGTGAAAAAGGCACATTACCCATGATAGAAGCTATGGGAGGCAAGAAGGTTACTAGCAATTAAGAAAGGGGCAAAAAAGTGTAAAAACTACAAGCTGAGCAATAAAATTTCAGTATGAAAAGAACAAGAACAAAATATTTATTGGCAACATTGTTATTTTAGCATATTTCTGACTCAAAGTTGTATATCTTATTACTCAGTAAAAGTTTCAATTTAAAAGGAACTCTAGTTGATCCAAAGAAAAGAGAAAATATTGATATTGTGCTACTGACATTGATAATTTTTTTAAATAAACAATTATAAAGTTTTCTTGACACTGGATCAAAAAGCCTGATGCTGAATTCTTCAAATTCTTAGCAGATATCCATCTCATGTCTTTAGTCAAATAGCTTATGTCTACTACCTGAGAAAAGGTAATTTCAAATGATTACTCTCCCAGAATTATAAATATTCACTTACATGGATGCAGAGTAAGACACATTGTTCTTCACAAAGAGAAAATTAGTGAAAATATTGATAATAAAATTATTAAAGTCACTGTACTCTCAAGTAAGTGGTGATTTCAGATGAGAAAAAAGAAAATGTATGGCCCATGAAACTCATCTTTTCATTATTTTTCTTGGCCATTTCCAGTAATGATCAAAGTATTTCTGTTACCAGATAACTGTCTCTCCTAACAACCTGTTTTATGATGCTAATTGTTTTTGAAATTAAATAATCATTCAAAATAATAGCGTTTTTCAATATTTTACCCATGATATTTTGCTCCTCTGGTAAAAGACATTTTACCCTTCATTTCAGTTAAGATACTATTATTTCTTTCTTTATAATATCTAATTGTTGTGTGATTTAATTTCCCATATATCTATTATTTTCCCTTATGACTTACAGAATAAACCTGTGGTCCTCATTCTGGTTCTAAAAGTTCTTAGAGACTGCTTACCAATCCTTAATTATAAAATGGATAGAAAATGTCATGGGATTAGTTATCTTTTCTGTCTTCTTTGTCACTATGTCCCCAGGTTCTAGAATATTGGATAGCACATGGTAAATATCTCTGGGATAACTAAATGAATGAAAACAGAGTGGAATGAATTATTTTCATTATAAATGTAGGAACAATTTAAGCTAGAGCCTCTTGTAAAAGGATCCTCATTTATTTTAAAATATTTAATAATCAGGAGCTTCAATGTGAATCACCTTCAAAGCCAGCAATTCAGCTTTTCTACACATACCCCTGCCAAAGAGGTATAATAGCCATGCACCCTCAAAAGTAGTCTCTTCACTGCAACATCTTGCTCCTTTTAGTTGTTTTGCATTCATATAAAACTCCTTGGCAGCTGCTTCCCAGCTATTTGACATTTGGCAGTGTATATATGTCAATGCTACTCTCTCACTTCGTCCCAGCTTACCCTAGCACAGGGAGATCAGCTCGGTGCTTTGTGACCACCTAGAGGGGTGGCATAGGGAGGGTGGGATGGAGACACAAGAGGGAGGGGATATGGGGATATATGTATACATATAGCTGATTCACTTTATTGTACAGCAGAAACTAACACAACATTGTAAAGCAATTATACTCCAATAAAGATGTGAAAAAAAGCAAAAAAAAAGAAAACTTCCTTGGCAGCAGCTTAGAGCCATCTGAGGACTTGAAATGTACACCTAAGTATCAAACAAGCTCTAGAAGCAACTTAGTGACATTTTCTTCTCACATCCTAGATGTTTTGATAATGCAGCCACCTTTTTCAGAGTTATGCCTTACGTTTCAAATGAGATTGACTTCACTGCTATTACTGAATTTCAAAATGCTTTCAGCAAGGCTATAAAATCTATTGTAATGCCAAACAATTAAAACATGTAGAGCTTTCTTCAAGTGTAAGAGTTATAGTGTACTAGGCAAAAAAAAGTTCACTCCAAAACAAATTAATTTTCATTCTCTAGACCCCGTATGTATCTGAAATTGCTAAAGAACAGCATTTATAGTCTAAAGATCACTTTGCACAAAAGGTGATAAAATTAGTAATATTAAATGTCATTCAGTTTACATATGGATTTGGCATAAGAAATTGAACATTGACAAAAATTAAATGGCTGCTTTTTTTTTCTTAGCTCCTACTGGTCACAGAATGACCTGAAAATATTTCAAACTCTAAAAATTCAGTTGAATAGAGGTAATGGAGATAGGAAAACATAGGTTATAAATTCACAGAAAATTTTTATAGCTATCAATGAAGCTAATTAGACTTTTTGCTTCTACTGCTTTTTCTACTGATTTCAATTATCTTCAGGCAGATCCAATAACACACAAAGAGCCCTGTGGAAAAATAAACATCCCAAAATAGAAAGTGCATGAATGTACAACAAGACCTGTACAAAGATCACAGGGGACTATGCACCTGCCGAAGGGCTAGATACATCTGTAAAGTGGTGTTCATGTAATAACAAAGGCATGGGTAGCGGTGATGAATTCTCCCTAGGACAAATGACGTGAAGTTAATGGTAGGTGAGGAAAGACATTCATTCTTGGGGAGATTGGGAGAGCAGCAAGAGGGAGAAAGGCATCAGGTTGATTAATCAGTTGGATTAAAATTATATTGTTGAAAGCATTAAAGAAGTAGTTACATTAAAACAATTCTTGTCTTTATTATTTGTTAGTTCTGTGAGTTTAAGGAAATCATTTTTACCTAACAAGGTGATATTACTAAGTTAACATTTTCTTATAATGATTGGATCACTTAATAGATATAAAGTTCTTAGAATTACCTGGTCTATAGCTAATGCTTAATAAACATTTAATGATAATCGCTATTTAAGAATAAATGCTTTTCTTTTTGCTTGGAGCCATTCCTTTTCAATCAGGTAACTGTCCGAGGCTTACTGCCTCCCTGAAACATAATACCCATGACTTCTTGATGTTTAAAATTTCTCTATCTCTCTCCTCAAAGTTATTTAGGACTCTGTCTTGATAAATGAGAGGAACTGTCGTAGGTGTACTTGGGAGAGCATATTTTCTAAGTGGAAGCATGACTATGAAAAAAAATTATATATATATATATATAATTATACATATAATATTTATACAATTATTTATATCTATATATTTGAAATCAAAATTTCTCATACTACAGGAGGCATATGGATAAATAGTGGGAGAATATAGTGGAAAAATATAATGGTGACAGATAGCACACAGGTGGACAAAATGAGAAACTAATCAGGAGATTAGTTCACTATATCAAGATGAAGCCATAGATTAGTGTATAGCAGGGATTAAAAAGAGAAGAAAATTACAAGAGAACCTGGAGATGTAAATTTGGAAATATTTAACTACAAGCAAACATATATGCCAAGTCAAATAGGAATCTTTGATGACGTTAAAGAATAACTGAAAGGAACCTTATTTAATTCTCTGTTGATTAACTTTCTAATGGTACCTGTCACAGAAACCTCTGAATACATGTGGTAGATATCCAAATACCCGGATGAAAACCTGAATCCTACTTTCTTCAATCTATTTGCATTTCAGTATACCTTAAAGGCCAGGATATATCAAGTTTCCTTTTCTCTGGGCTAAATATTAAAACCTGTAGCTTAACTTTCCTACAGCAAGATAAGTAAAGAAAAGAAAAGGCTATTAGAAAACCATCAATATATTATAGAGCCAATATATTGCTATTTTAATTGAAATGTATACATTTATTTTACATTGTGTTTAATTGATCCACAGAACTTGTGCATATCATTATGGCATGACATATTTTTCCATTTTGCATTACTGACAATACTAAAATTCACATCTAATTAACATATGCCATTTGAATCCTGAATTAAGATGATATCTGAAATATCACAGTTATACAGAGAAACGATGGTCATAGTTATGGTCCATGACAAATATAGTACTATGACAGCTTTGCCTTTAATTTAGAGAATCATTTAAAAATTCAAGAAATGCAAAATTATTTGAGTAATCATAGAAAAACTCCATTCCATACATTAACTTTTAAAAAATCCCTCCTATTCCTCATAGAGAAATTGACTTCACTGCACATGACAAAAGTAAAAATTATCAAACTCTTCAGATCATACCTTTCAGTTTTACCATTCTAGAATCCCTAGAGAACAGCCTAAGTTAGAAATAAGAGCATATTATCTTGTACAGCCGGAAGATATTTATACTTCCTCTCTGTGTCACATATCCACTATACCCAGGTGCCATATCAGGGCTTCAAGAGAGGGCAATGTTACTTGATGATTACCTGAGAATTCCCTTTATGTCTGAAGAGCTTGCAGAAAGAGTATTAGATTACCTGTTTTCACAAGCTTGAGGATACTTATACACTCTGTAAATATGAGAAACATTTGAGTCAGCATCAATCTCAAAATAAGAAATACCATTCTGAAAATATACTAAGTCCTCAGAAACCCAGTAAATTATACCAATCTCTGGTACAGTTTGTCTGTATTTGAGACTATTAAACCGTATATTTGATTTTGTCTAATCTAACAACTTGCTTTTATGCAATTAATTTATTAATATGCAACTTTTGTTCATGTTACATAAATATTTAAAATACTAATTTTGCATGATGTGAAAATAAGTACATATTTATGCATCCAAGTTATTTGTAAACCTACCTTTAAAGTTTGGATTACCATAAAGTCTGTTAACTATTTGCATTCATAGTTTTTTTCTTACTACTTTTATGCCTATCTATTTTCTTTTAATACATTAACATTTTAGATTTAATATTTATCTATAAAATATTAATTACTTTAAATGAGTATTAAGAAGTGGTAAAATAATAGGGGGTTATGTGTATAAAGTTCTTGTCTCAAATGGAGAAAACCGGTGTTCTATATTATGAAAGTTTACTGTACACAGACCCAGACCCTTACTGATACTTTAAAGCAGGTACTATAAGTTGGTCCTTAATTCAAATATATGTGGACCAAGGTTTAAATGCCTACATTTGTAATTAAAAGGTCTGTAGACCGTGCTATGCCTTCATGAAAATGATAAAGCCTGTCCTTTATATGGCCAAGGGTATCTCTCTAATTGCCTTACTATGAGGCTTCTAGATTAAATTAATTTTTTTTAATGTTGGTTAATTAGACCCTATAGTGAAATACATATTCGCTTATGGAGACATCTTCTGAGCAGTCCATGCTGTGGATTAAGAATTAGGCAGTTGGGCTTCCCTGGTGGCGCAGTGGTTGAGAGTCCGCCTGCCGATGCAGAGGACACGGGTTTGTGCCCCAGTCCGGGAAGATCCCACATGCTGCGGAGCGGCTGGGCCCGTGATCCATGGCCGCTGAGCCTGCGCGGCCAGAGCCTGTGCTCCGCAACAGGAGAGGCCACAACAGTGAGAGGCCCGAGTACCGCAAAAAAAGAAAAACAAAACAAAAAACATTATTCAGTAATAAGGCCATATGAGACTATAAAGTGTAGGTTTATTGATTGAAAACTAATTTTTAATTTTATTAAGTTATCTTTGTAGGTTTTCCTCTCCTTCTCTTCAGTTTAAAATTGAAATAAAATGAAAACAATAAATAAATAGCAGTTTTACTGCCATTCCAATAGGATAAAGTATTAGCTGTACAGTTTATGTAATTTGGTGTTACATTGTTTCATAATGTATCACACAACCAGTTGTCTTCGTTGTAACTCTAAGAAACATTCCAAGAACTTTGCCTGTAACAAGAAAGGTAAACAGTAAGTTGTGCTGGACCTCCACAGATAATTCTTTGTGATGGGTTTTACGTTTATCTGACTTCCAATGACAATGTTTATAACTCATGTCTCACTAATAAGGTGGATTTTTCAATAAAGTAGATCAAGTGAATGTCATTATTCATAATAAATCCATTACCATATGTGCCATTCCGAAAATTTTATATTTAGCCCTTATAATATGCAAGCAATATTTTAGTTTTCAAAAACTTTGTTAGTGTCTACGTGGCTGTCAGCGGGAAGATATTTGCCAGATATGTGAGCTATTGGATTTCCAATAGGATAAGTTTAAATATGCAGATCCATAATTTGGGATCTATAAATAAAATTAATATAAAATAAGTATATCAATAGCATCCTAAATTGAGAAATTGAAAAGTAGCCATAGATTTATAAAGCAAAATGGGTTGCTCTTGTTGGGAAAACATCATTTTGTGCCTGTAAATTATTCATATTAACTACCTAGATTGATCAAATATACCAAATGGTTTATGTACCACTATATGTACCACATATACCACTCTGGTTTATGTATGTTTAACAAAGCCAGAGAGTCTGTGAGAAATCTAGCCAGAAAATAAAATTCTGGTCATCATGAAATTGCTGTGTTAATGAACAAAAAGGCGGATAAGCTAGAGGCCACAATAAAAGCAAGGGCTAATATTTATTTAACAATTCCCTAAATTTCAGCACTCATAAATATACATTTGCTTAACTTTTGGGCTGCAAGTACTTACTGTTACTTATTCATGCCAATTTTCATTGTGTAATGTAGTTAGAACACAAAGAATTTCCAGCATATCATCAGTGTCATGTATATGTCCCAAGCAGGAATTACAGGACCCCAAATACTACTATAATAAGCATATGCCATAATAAAGATATTCTGAATGACAAACCATTTCACTAAAAGGCAATGCTCTACCCCTCATAGTCCTTTGTACCTTTGGGTTATGTAGGATTCTAGCAGAGAGGGGTCATTGCCCCATCTTGTATCTCTTGCCCCAACTTCTACCCCAATGGAGTCAGCTTGCTTGCAGAGCCTTAAGTGTACTGTCGTATTTATATTAATACTTCCTTCTTCCACATATGTTGTTCTCTCTGCCTGAACCACTCTTATAAAACTTTTTCATCCAGTTCAGTCTTATTGTACCTTCAGTACTCAGCAGAATCTGTGGCACATATGGAATTTGTTGTTTCCCTGATAACAATTTGTTTTTATCATTCTGCATACACCTCTCTCATGTAATTAATAGTAATGCATTTTAAATGATCGTTTATAATATATATTGTTCTGGATAAGCTCTCCAAAAGGAAGATTGCATGTCTGTATCTTCAATTCATTACTTTATTGAATAAGTGAATGAGTTTGTTATATACAATATAATCTTCTAGTGCTTTTCTTGATATCTTTGTTTAATATGAATCTATAGATACAGTTGTTCTTAATATTTTAATGCATATTTTAAAAAAATAATGCTCTATAATGATTAAAATTTTTAATTTTGGAGGCATTTACACTATTCTTATCACCATGCTAATAACTTTAACTGCTTTATGCAACGTATCCTGGAAACAATCCTTTAAGGCAGCTTCTGTTAATTATCTCCATGTTAGTGGTGATAAAAATGAAACAGTTTAAAACATTTTTTTAAATGTTTCAAAACTCAGAAGTAAGAGTTGAACTCAAATCCAACTCTCTGTGAAAACAAAGGTGGTCTCTTAGCAACTATAAATTTAAGATTCCTTTCCCCATAAAATCTCACCTAGCTCTTCTAGGAAGTCTTTTGGAGGCCTGGTACTTATTCCACCATTTTTGATAGCCTTGTGTTGTCACCCTTAATGGAGCTGGTGTTTGTGTCAAGACCTTTGACTCCAAAAGCTACAGACTTCAAGTTTCTAAGGTATCATTGCATTTTATAGAAAATTCAAAGCCCCAAAGCCAAGGTTCCTTCTATACAAAAGGAAATAAAATGTAGCCAGCATCCCTGACTCCATGTCACACTTCGCCATCTGGGACTAAAATGAGCTCTGCACAAATTCCAAGGTGAAGGCAGTTCCTCTAGATTCTAATTAGAGCTCTGTCTTCCGTAAGTCTCAGGCATGCTTCCAAGAAGCTGGATCAAGTGACAAATGTCTAAAAAAGAAAACAAACAACCTTTCCCTTATCTTATTATCCCAAACATATCCCTTCTCACTGTTTCCAAAACCCTTCTTGGAGATTGTCTCATATAAATTGACTTGATCAAATCTATCTTCTCTGTGAAATCTCACCAATTTACCAGTTATATCTGGCACTTCTACATTTCACCAATGATTTACCAGCTCCTAAACTACTGTGGGTCACATTTTAGGTGCTCACTGAATATTTGTTGAACAAATAGTTGAGTATATTTCTTAAACCGTATCTTAGTAATGACACAGCTTTTTTTCTAATTTTGTTCCAACCTGCCTGGACGCAACAAATACATTCTCAGAAAGTGATATATGGAAAGGGAAACACTGTATTTAGCTTCATTTAAATAAACTCACTTAAACAAAGGTCTCACTGAATTTTCCTAACTTCTGTGCTTTATTTCCCATTGTTCATTCTGTTTAGAACACATTTCTAACTCTCTCTACCATATTATCTACTTCTGTAAAAATTTGACACATTTCTTATGCCAGCTTTATTCTGGTGCATTCTCTGCCTTCCCAGAGGGGAACAAAAAATTCTTGAAAATCAATGTTGGAAATAATCAGCTTTGATTAGAGATAACTCAATCATTAGAACATTAGGGAGCATAGTAAATACTGTGAGTTGAATTGAACCAGAGCTACCAAGTGTTAAAACAAAAATCAGGGCATTTTTGATGATGATGGTGGGTAAGGTATGAGGAAATGGGGAGGATAAATTGAGAAATATGTTGTGGAAGTTTGGTAAGAAACCAAACTTCAGAAGTGACATTAAAGGCAATGGATGTCTGAAGGAGCCACTGGATTAGAGAGAGAGCGAGCTGGGGTCTAGGTAAAGCTAAGATCCCAGTGATAACTAACTAGAGTTCGGTGGTGGAAGCTTTGAAAGCTCTGAGCACAGCAGGGCAGTCAGACAAAAGGCTGAGTGTCACTTTAATATTAGTCTTAAAATCAACAATATGTTCTTTTCTTTGGGGATTGCTAGAATTTCAAAACTACCACCTGCTGCTAAAGTAAATTCAACAGTTTGTGGTCAAAATTCTCAGGATTAAGAAAAACTAATACTAGTCATTTAAGTTATATTAGGCCCTCTAGTTTTTTCAGGCATCTTTTTGGTTCCCAAAAGGATAAAACAACAACAATAAAAAATGCATATTTTGGAAGTTATTCAGTAACACCTGAACAAGTTGATCTAGTATTTTTTTTTTTTTACTTTTGCTTCTTAAATCCTAGAAATTAAGCTTTGTTTAGGTTTTAGCAACACATATTACTATATAAGAATATTAGTGCTTATACAATTATTTTTGTTGTACTTCTTTAATATTATAATTAGTGAAAATCAATATAAGGACACAGTGGATGGACTGTGCACTGAAACAATGGAGTCTAGATGTCTTCTTCCTTCACCCCTTGCAGGCTATTTCAATACCCCAATTTCTTTTTGTCTAAAAAATTCTGGCCTACCTCTAGATTCTTTTCTTCTTGAGAAGGTTGACAGACCCATATTTTAAAATGTCCTAAGAATCAGGTAAAACATCTTTTTAAAATTCTCCCTTAATTGAATAATAAGCCCACCTCCAAAGATAGCTCAGGAGCTATTGAATGGCTCAATTCTTCATATTCATAAATTTGGAAACTATAAGGAAAACCTATGAGGATACGCAACAATGATGCTAAATTTGAATATTTACTTAGCATAATCATCTCCCACATTTTTACAAATTAATGTTTGAAAGGTAGTAGGGAGTAGAATGTCACAGATTTGGAAGCACCTTACAATGTGATTTAGTCTAATTTTAAATATAAAGGGAGGTTTAAATCAAAACTTCTCCTTTCCCCTTTACTCTGATTTGTTTTAAGTCAATATATTCAATTCATTTTGAAATGTCACACAGAACTATATGTGTTTAGTTTATGTATATCAAGAGCCAAGAAGGCATAATATTAAAAAAGATAGAGATATTCCGTGTTAGATCATTACTGAAGATTTCAGAAACCCTGTTACTGTTTCCTTAGGGAATAAGTAACAAATCATCCATATCCATTAATTAAGGCTCAAAAGCACATAACCTCTTACTGTGTTGTGAGTTAGTTTCCTACTGCTACTGTTACAGATTAGCATACAATTTAGTGGCTTAAAAGAATGCAAATATATACGGAATTTAAAAAAAAAATGTCATGAAGAACCTAGGGGCAAAACGGGAATGAAGACGCAGACCTACTTGAGAATGGACTTGAGGATATGGGGAGGGGGAAGGGTGGGCTGTGACAAGGCGAAAGAGAGGCATGGACGTGTATACACTACCAAACGTAAGGTAGATAGATAGTGGGAAGCAGCCGCAGAGCACAGGGAGATCAGCTCGGTGCTTTGTGACCGCCTGGAGGGGTGGGATGGGGAGGGTGGGAGGGAGGGAGATGCATGAGGGAAGGGATGTGGGAACAGATGTATATGTATGACTGATTCACTTTGTTATAAAGCAGAAACTAATTAAAAAAATAAATAAATAAACTTAAAAAAAAAAAAAAAAAAAAAGAATGCAAATGTATTATCTTGGAGTTCTGTAGGTTAAAATTGCAACACGGATATCACCAGGATAAAAACCAGTTGTCAGCAGAGGTGCTTTCCTCTCTGGAGATTCTAGGGGATAATCTGTTTCTTTACATTTTCCAGTTTCTAGAGGCATTCCTTGGCTATGACTCCCTTCCTCCATCTTCAAAGCCAGCAATATTGCATCTCTCTAACCAACCTTCTGTAGAAGGTTAGAAGCATCTCCTTCTAATTCTCTTCTGCTTCCCTCTTCCGTTTTTAGTAATGTTTGTGATTATACTGTGCCCACCCAGATAATTCAGTATAATCTTATTTTAGTGTCAGCAACCTTAATTCCAGCGGCAATCTAAATTCCCGTTTGCCATGTAACATAACATAGTCACACCTTCCAGGGATTAGGAACATCTTTGAGGGTGAGCATTATTCTGCCTGCCACGTTTTGTATATACTATTTTCCTCATTTTACCTGGAAATTAAACTGGAAGTTGGCGTCCAGATCACTATACATGTTAACCCCTTTAGGTTTCAACTGAGCATCTACTCTCTTCTCTTGAAATTAGATAGAACAAATCTTACCTTGAAAGTTATTTCCTCCTATCTTACCGCCCAATACTGCCTATGTTTCAATTGTGGACAAAAAGAACACCATGGTTCCTTTAAGTAAGAAATTAATGAAAGCAAAGCTTACAGGTATGTTATGAAAAGAGGCAGGGAATTCCTGATGGGCTTACTAAAATTTTCTGTGATGTAAGTCAGGTAATCTAGAAGGAAACTTTTCTGAGATTGTTTATGTCTTGTTGCAAGAATGTTATGGTTGTGATGTAAAAAAATATCTATATATCAAGGAAGCTTCCAAAGTAGAGTAGCATCATCTTTCTGGATGGAATTTGTGGAAAGTTCTTAAAAAGTGAGTTCCTTCTTTACATAAATTATGAGCATAAATGTAATGTCTCTCATAGCAGAAATAGAGTTGAAGGGTTTTAGGTGGTCAGAAATACATGTACCTGAAACATATGATGCCTCTATTACCTCTTCCTGTTAGGATAAATTGTGCTGATTTATCTGTGTGAGTATGATATCTGATGATTAGTTTCAGGATTGGAAAGAATATAATAAATGCACTGAATTTTAAAAATAACAAAAATATCAAAAACTTACAATTATTATTGCTAGATGATGAATTTACAATTTCTAAAAATCCCTTCTAAGAATTCAAGATCTTGTTCAGTTGTGTTTTTTTTTTAATCAGAATTACTCTAAAAACATTTTAAACACCTCATTCTTCCCACCATCCTAACCCTGTCACTATTAATATGTACCCTGGTGCATGGGAGATGAGAGTGTGGGGTGTGGACATACTTTTAAAGAAGAATGTTTCAAACTGTTTTGACATAACAACAGTTAAGAACCATAGGTCTATTCATTTATACATAAATATTTAATATATAGTGAAAAGTGTTGGGGGAGGAGCCAAAAAGAGGAGATTTAAGCAAGACTGTCTTAGCACCAATCAGATCTAACCTGACTCTTGGAGGATATAAATTGGAGGGGAAGAGCAAATTCAGTGCAGAGGAAATCACATGAACAAAGGCATAGAAACAAAAACACAGTTGTGTGTTCTAGGAACTCAAGCAGTTCTGTACTGCACAGCAGGAACTGTGAGAATAGGGTTGAAAACGGTTGAGATAGGAAGCTATGAGCGATTAGACTACAGATGGTTTTATACACTAAATGCTACAAAACATGCTTTATTCAATTAACAATGGAAATCATTGATGAGTTTTAATACATGGAATTTGTATTGGTTATTATGTTGGCATCACTCTAAAAAAATAATTTAAAAATGACCACACGCTGTCCCCACCATCTGAATCTCGGTAGTATCCAGTGTTTTTTTTTTTGTTGGACTGGGAATGGAAGTGTAGGATTTGAATATGTTTTTTAAATGATTTCAAGGAAATTCTTATATTAGACATAGTTGGAATCCCAGATATATTCATGTATAGTAATTATAGTAATCATAACAAATAACTGAAGATTTATCTGTGTGAGTATGATATCTGATGATAATTCATTCATTTAACTTTCATTCATTCAAACAACATATTTATTGGCATACATGTTTTCATATATATCCAAATATATATGTGCATATATATGTTCATTTGTTTTATACATATATATGTATTTATATGTGTGAGTGTGTTTGTATGTGTGTTGTTTCTGGAGATTCAGTGGTCAACAAAACAAATCTGTCCTGAACCTTTTGTGAGTGAGGAGAGGGGATTTTTTAAATCAGATGATGAAAAAGTTCTTTGAAGCATAAAAAGTACAGGGATAAATTAGGATAGAACAGGGTAGGATAGGATAACATAGAATAGAATAAGATACAATAGGATAGGATATTTTAATGTTGTGTAAAGGATAAAATATAGAAGGGCAAGATCTGAAGCAAGAAACCATTTAAAAGTTTATTTTAATAATCAGGGTAAGAGATGTTGATACCTTGGACCAGAATATAGTGGTAGGAATGGTAAGAAATGATTTAATTAGATTCTATATGTTGAAGCCAAAGCTTACAGAATTTCCTGATGTTTAGATGCAGTGTTGGAGAGAAAGAGCTGTACAAGGTTGACTCCAAGGTATTCAACCTGAACAGTCAGAAATATGGAGTTGTAATTACTGAGGTGGAGAAGATTGTATGAAAATGAAATTTGTGGTGGGGTTTGTGTAATAAGAGTTCAGTTTTGAGCATATCAAGTTAGAATGTTTTTTACACATCCAAACGGTTTTGGATATAGAAGTTTGGAATTCAGAGGAAATAATGGGTCAAGACATAGGCATTTGGAAATTATTAGCATATAGAACAGGTATTGGTTTCCTTGTTGTTTTTATTATTAGATGAGATCAACTAAAGTGAAGGGGAAAAGGAGGTCAGAAAAATGATCCCCTGGGGTGTTGAAGCCATTTTGAGACTAGGGAGAGGAGAAGAGGAAGCAAAGGAAACTGAGATGGATTAATTAGTGAAGGAGGAGGAGAATTGATGGAGTAGTGTCCCAAGAAGCAAAAAAAGGAAAAAACCTTTCAAATTATTGATTGGCTTTGTCAACTGCTGCTGATAAACCAAGTAAGATGAAAAATTACACTTGACGATTGGCTTTGGCAGCATGGATCTCACTGATGATCCCCACAAGAGCTGTTTCAGTATCCTGTTGGATTCCAAGAAGCATGAGAAAACATTATCATTAAATTTGAACAATTATATTGAACACTTTGCTCTAATTGGTAGCAGAGAAAAAGACAGAATGGAAGGGGATGATAAGCAAAGAAAAACTAATTTTTAATGATGAGAAATATACCAGATGGAACTGATCTAGTATAGAGCGGAAACTGTCCATATACAGAAGGCTTTCTGGAGCAAGATTCTTAGGTGGAAAAGAGATCATGGAATCCAGTGAATGTGTGAAGGAATTGGATTTGGATAGAACTAAAAAATGTAATCCATTGTAGGGAAGGCAGAAATAAAAATGCAAATGGTTTAAAGTCATTGAGAGACAGCATTTGTCATTGTTATAATTACTTTTATATTTTAGTGAAATACCAACCCTGGTCATTGGTTGAGTATTGGAGGGAAGGAGAAGTATTAGAGATTTGAGGTGAAGTTATAGAATAGTAACCTAGATAGTAAATAGATGAAGAAAATATGATAATAATAAACATAAAAGAAAGCTTAAAACAGAAACAAATTGAGTACAAATTAGAGAATAAATTGTTATTCAGTTTTTTCTTCTCATTTCAAGTTTAACAGGTGTCTTTTTAATAAAAGTATTTTGACTTCTCATTTTTATTTGTTTAAGGGGTGAAACAGAAACCACATATACATGAATCCAGTATACTCAGAGGAAGAATGACAGGAAAGCAGCAAAATGGGATTTTAGGAAAATATAGAGAAAAATAACAAAACAGTGGATCAATGGCTGTGGTAAGAACAAAAATTGGGAATACTGATAAATAAACTAGAGATGAACAAAAACGAAAAATAAGTAAGACAGTAGAAGATGTCTCATGCTATCTTCAAAGTTTAATATGAGGCATTAAAGAACTAAATAAGGCATATAGAAGCAGAGAAAGCAAATCAAAAGCAGATGTGTTTGCCAAATAGTGTTAGAAACAGAAATTTAGAAATGTAACCATATAAAGAAACTAGAAATATTTTAGAGTAGAAAATTCTAGTGTATTAAAAGACAGTGTCTATTAGGACTGCACTTTCATTAAATTTTAATTTGTAAACTAATTTGCAGAAGAAAAGCATCTTAAAAATTTCATCTAAAACTCTCCAGGCCAGAATTTTTCAAATTTTGAAATGTTAATATGGGAACTATACTAAAAGACTGTAATGAGATTTACATTCATTCCTCCTTTGTCTAGAGCTTCAAACACAGTGTTTTTGTTTTAAGAGGGAGAAAAGAGCTACAAAATGGTTCATGCCACTTTAGATAAGGATTTGTCATAAAGCAGCATTTCAAAAAGATTAGTATTTGAGAGCTTTTTGTATGGCAGATGTGGTATTTTGGACCAAAACCAAAATGGTTTTCTCATTCAGAATCATATAACATCTTTCCATTTATTCTAAGGGGGAAAAGCCAACTTAAAAAAAATTAATAAACATTATAACATTACTACAGTACTCATGAGTGTCTTACACTATTTGTTTACCAATTTAGTGGCATCTGTAAATATGAAACTTCTTAAAATATATAAACAAATTGGTTATGATTACTACATATTATTTTTCATAATTATTCTGCATTCAGCCACGTTACTTGAATTCTTATTATTCTAATTGTATTCCAGTTGGTTCTTTATTATTAATTTAGGTAAACAACATTTTCTTCTCTTTTTGAATATTCATGGTCATATTTCCACTCCAATATTTATTGCAATGATATGAACATTTTAAGAAATAGTAAAGACAGTGGTTTACATTTTCTTTACCTTAATTTAAATAAAAATATTTGTGTGTATATATGGATGCATATATATGTATTCATATATGTATTCATTGAATACATTCATATGTATTCAATTTACATGTATTATATGCATACATATAATATATATAAATTATGTAAACCTAAATGAATGTGTGTGTACAGCTTCAAGCTAATGAAGCTAAGCAACGCAAAGGAGGCATTTTGAAAAAGTTCTTATTTATTAATAATTGTTATTTTTTAAACTGGATTGACATTTTGATGTATTGAAATGCTCAAATATCTAATTTCTTTCACTTCATGCATTGATGAAATACATTGTTTTATTTTATAATATTAACATCTCATATTCTTTTAAAAAGCACAAAATATCACTAGAAAGTAGGTAAGTAGAAGTAAAAAAAAGTAAAAGAGTAAAAAAGTAAAAAAGTAGAAGGTAAAAAAATATAGCTATAAAATTATTAGACAATACAAAACAACTATAAGAGGAAACAGTTATTTAGAGCTTACTCTGTGATAGGTGAGAGCTGAGTGAAAGAATTACAGAATTCTGTGAGCTGGTGAACATCATGTTGGTTGCCTGATGTGGGTTTCGCATGAGCAGTAAGTAGATTTTATAGATCTTTACACTATAAAAATTGACAACTGCACAAATCAAGGGTTTCTTTATTTTTTCTGCAAAGAGCTGGTTATTAAACATTTACTGGCATACCACTCTGTGTAACTCTTTACAATAAGCTTGATAACTAATTTGGTAGGGATTACAGATGAGGAAACTTAAGAACATAAACTGGAAGTGAATTGATATCTGACTAGACATCTATTTTTGAAAATTAAAACCACAAATGAAAGTACAATGGTAGTATTGGTATATTGTACTACATAAAAGACATGACAGATAAAAATTATTATTTTGTATGGTAAAGAGCTCAAGCAGATTATGAGATTAGCACTCTAATAAAAATCCAAGTACAGGGAATATAAAAGCAAGACAAAGAGAAGGAATATGCAAGATCAAAATATAGGAATCAAAACATTTACTGAATGGCCGCTGAGCCTGCGTGTCCGGAGCCTGTGCTCCACAATGGGAGAGGCCATAACAGTGAGAGGCCCGCGTACCGCAAAAAAAAAAAAAAAAAAAAAAAAATTTACTGAATGTATAAGATTCTAGTTTTTCTCTTAAATTGGCAACAGAATATAAAATCTAAATATTCTACAAGACATCAAGTGTATAGAGAACACTCACACGCACAGATACCCCATTGGTGAAGCCCAGCGTTGCTGGTAAACAAATATTGGTAAGCAAATATTTGTGCAAAACAAGAAGGGAGCTAATATATATCCATCCACTTTTACAAACATACAAGTTTTGGAAGGATGTACAGGAAACTAGTAGCAGTGATAACCTACTCTCTGGGGATATCATGGGAATCACTGAAGATAGGAAGCAGTGCGAATAGAGAATCCTCACTTTATACAATATTGATTTTACTTTAAAACCATATGAATGTATTTTCTAATCAAATATTAATTAAATTTATAAAGTTAAAAAGAAATATAAATTATACAACATGTGATGTAGTTTGTTTTGTAAATTTTATGCAAATATGCATGCATAGAATGAAGAGTCAAAAAAACATTTTTAGCATTTATCTTTGGTTGGTTTTAGTTTCATATTTACTTTGCTGTATTTTCCAAATATTCTGAAAGATAAAATTTGATAATCAGAACAAAATACATACTGTGGATGTAGGATAGTTATAGGTTTGGGAGGTTCATAAACTCCTTTGACAGAGGTAGGAGAATATGGCATTTTGAATATTTCACAAAACCTCACAGGGTAAAACACCAACACACACACACACACATACATAGCATATGGGAATGTTTTTATTACTTAAGGAAATTGAATGCATAAGATTTCCTTGATTTGCAAATGTCGGGAACAGCTGCTTCAGTACTGAAAATATGCATGGTTCACAAACGATTTTGTGTGTATGAAAAATTATCTGAGTTGCTCATTGACATGCAGATCCCAGAACTCCATTCCCTACAGATACTTCTTCAATTACACAGGGTTTTAGATGGCATGGTCAGAGGTACCCAGATCACATTTTCACGCTGGCTTGGAGCTGTATTTTCCCTGAATCTAACGTGTTAAGAATGTATTCAAGTACTGTCAAGGTTGAAATGGGTAGCACGAAGGTGTTCATCTTTATATAGGAAATGGCTCACATTCCTCATTTTACAAATTGTAACAACAAATAAGAAAGCAACTGTTTTAAAAATCCTCAAATGTAAAGTATTTTCTGTATCCTGGAAGGTTGTGAATGTCAGAATGAAATAAAAGATACATGTTACACTATTGATCCATAAATTGTTACATTACTTATCAATAAATCGTGAAATTAACTATGACCCTTCTGTGATTTCTCCTTAATTATACAGATCACAGAAGAAAATGATAGATATTAATACAAATATTCATGTCAAAACTGAGCAATAAATATATGTGTAGAAGTACAGTTTAAACTAGATATTTGATGAAACAAATGAAAAGCGATCATGAATTCGGAATGGCCATGAGACTGACCTTCTGCTTAAAAAAAAAATCACAGTTTGGATAAGCGTTCTACTCAGGATAAAAACATTATGATGACTAGAGAGATAGCTCTCTTTCATAACTTTATTTCATAAGACAGTAAACCGAAAGGGTAAAAAAAGTAAGAGCCTGGTAAAGCCAGAGAAAGAAGCTAAGAAATCCATGACACTTTGGAAAATACTCTGGAGTAAAACTCTGTGGTTGGGGAGCCAATTATAAACTAGAACAAAGGAATTGCTCCACAAAGGAGCTACTAACAGAACTGTCACCCAGAAACTGAGATCCAGGAGATAGATTATCCATGAGGAAAACTTCATAACTGTATGGAATATTTCTGAGAGATAGAGAAAAGAAAATCAAGGAGAGGCAGCAGGAGACTGACCATGAATGCTGATACATAAATATATTTTGAAATATTGAAACAAGTAGCAGACATTGTATCATCTCACCTCTGTGCTATGTGTATAAATAGATTTGCATATATGTGTAAGACAGGTTATTTTATTTCATTTTGCTTTAGTTTTATAGACCTTGTTTTTTTTTTAATTTATAATTTTGTTTTACATTATGTAAAATATTTTATATTTCCCAAGTTAAATCTACACAATAGTCTATATTCAGAGAAATTTACCCTTTCTTTCTCCCTAGGAATATGCTGCTTGCAATTCAGTTCCTGGCTCCTGGGTTGGGGAGTGACAGGTATGTGACCTTTTAATTTCTGTGATGTCTGATGCAAAAAGTTGGAAATGATGACAAACTGTATCTCAAATATACTTTTCTCTAACTACTAAATTTATAGTAAATGATAGCAAATTTCTTTCAGGTGCTTATTGTATTCCATTACATGTGCAACATTATTATCCGTTTCAATCCTCATTACAGCCTGGTAATAAAATAATTATGTTTTTGCAAACAAGAAACTAAGGGATCTTAATTTTCTAAGATACTAACAATATTAGAATTTGAACTTGAATTTAGTGCTATCTAACAAGGAAACTGAAGAATACTGTGACTGGCTGCATTGAGAAACAGGTAGCACAAAGAAAAAGATACATTAATAAGCAAAGTATTTAATTAGTGAAGAAAAAGAAAAAGGAAATTCCTCTTGTCAAATTATTATGACAGAATTGAGTCATATTTTAAGGTGAAGTCAATGAGGTGGTGTATTTATGTATATAACAGCAACCAAAAATGTGAAGAAAAAATTACTATGAGGCAATGTACAAGAAATGGTACAGGTGAAGAGCAAACATGAAAGGTTTCAGAAAATGCATCTTTGTTATTTTTTGTCACATAATTATGAAAAGAGAACTCTGTTTTACAATGGTGCATTTGCACAGGTTGATCTAGTCTCCTCTTACCACACATGCAATGGTAACAGGACAAAATTTAATTATTAATATTTTGTCATATTTCCTCTTCTTTGGTAACCTCTGTCACTTAGATGTTTTGTCACCTTAGTTGTCTATATCTATTAGTTTTCATTTAATTATTCAGAATTCTTTGTCTTTTTCCATTGTCTTGTATGTTTTCTTTCTTACGTATGTTTTCTATATACACGATTGTGTTTTTAACAGTATTTATTATTCTCCTTTCTGCTACTTAAAATATATTTTACTTTTAATTCCATTCTTGAGGTTATCAGATACTTCTCAGTCTCTTGCTTTACAATTTTCTCTTTGTTTTTCCACTCAGGGTACTGGTTTGTTTTCAAAGCAGGAGTGAGGGAGCGTGCGCATGCCTGTGTGTGTGTGTGTGTGTGTGCGTGTGTGTTTATGTAAAATGGCCCTTTCGTATTAAAAAAAAATATTGAGTAGGTATGCATTGGCACCACATTAATCCATTTCTAATAAAAATTGCTCTCTTTCTAGGTTCATTATTCATGCCAACTCTTTAATAAGAATTATAGGGTAGGAGTAGCTAAGGAGTCTATGAGGGATATAACAGTTTGAAATTCAGTATAATATCCTACAATACTTTTTCTTAATATATATTTTGTCACTGTGCTCTCAGCAGTCTGGATTTCTCACTCTTGAGTGATCAGAAGACTTTTATAACTTTGCATGAAGCTATGTAGATTATAAATTGTTCATATTATGATAGTGTCCATATACTTTCTCCTGGCTGGATCAGTAGCCCTTTATGTAATTGCTGCCCTCCAGCTCTCAATCTCTCCACCAACTCCCCACAAATTGCTCTTTTAAAAACTGGTAATGCACTTGTAGGGTCACATTCACCGCCATCTTTTCTAACTCTCCTCCATTTTTAACAAATTAAAAGTTGCTTACTTACTTACTTACTTTATTTATTTATTTATTTTGCTTAACTAATGTGGTTACATATGTACAGTATTCATATTTTTCAGTGATATTTATATTTCCTCTTTTCTAAAATGATCATTAGTTTTCTTGGTACGTTACTGATATCTGTAAATTTCTTTGCATATTTGCTATATAAATCTGTCATAAATATTATGGATCATCCCCATTTCATCATTTGCCTTTTACTTTTTGTGGTTTTCTTTTTATTTTATATATATATATATATATAAAGTGTTAGAAGTTTATGAAATCAAATATAGCAATATATTAGTTTCCTCTGTTGTCATTATGCTTAGGAAAGAACTTTTCATCCTGAAATGCAAAAATTATTTATTATATTTACTTTTACTTTTTAAAAATTTACTTTTTTTCTTTTTCTTTTTTTTACAGCAGAATGAGTTTATTTATTTATTTATTTATTTTTTACATCTTTATTGGAGTATAATTGCTTTACAATGGTGTGTTAGTTTCTGCTTTATAACAAAGTGAATCAGTTATACATATGTTCCCATATCTCTTCCCTCTTGCGTCTCCCTCCCTCCCACCCTCCCTATCCCACCCCTCTAGGTGGTCACAAAGCTCTGAGCTGATCTCCCTGTGCTATGTGGCTGCTGCACACTAGCTATCTATTTTACGTTTGGTAGTGTATATATGTCCATGCACTCTCTCACTTTGTCCCAGCTTACCCTTCCCCCTCCCCATATCCTCAAGTCCATTCTCTAGTAGGTCTGTGTCTTTATTCCTGTCTTACCCCTAGGTTCTTCATGACATTTTTTTCTTAAATTCCATATATATGTGTTAGCATATGGTATTTGTCTTTCCCTTTCTGACTTACTTCACTCTGTATGACAGACTCTAGGTCCATCCACCTCATTACAAATAGCTCAATTTCGTTTCTTTTTATGGCTGAGTAATATTCCATTGTATATATGTGCCACATCTTCTTTATCCATTCATCCAATGATGGACACTTAGGTGGTTTCCATCTCCTGGCTATTGTAAATAGAGCTGCAATGAATATTTTGGTACATGACTCTTTTTGAATTATGGTTTCTTCAGGGTATATGCCCAGTAGTGGGATTGCTGGGTCGTATGGTAGTTCTATTTGTAGTTTTTAAAGGAACCTCCATACTGTTCTCCATAGTGGCTGTACCAATTCACATTCCCACCGGCAGTGCAAGAGTGTTCCCTTTTCTCCACACCCTCTCCAGCATTTATTGTTTCTAGATTTTTTGATGATGACCATTCTGACCGGTGTGAGATGATATCTCATTGTAGTTTTGATTTGCATTTCTCTAATGATTAATGATGTTGAGCATTCTTTCATGTGTTTGTTGGCAGTCTGTATATCTTCTTTGGAGAAATGTCTATTTAGGTCTTCTGCCCATTTTTGGATTGAGTTGTTTGTTTTTTGTTATTGAGCTGCATGAGCTGTTTATAAATTTTGGAGATTAATCCTTTGTCAGTTGCTTCATTTGCAAATATTTTCTCCCATTCTGAGGGTTGTCTTTTGGTCTTGTTTATGGTTTCCTTTGCTGTGCAAAAGCTTTGAAGTTTCATTAGGTCCCATTTGTTTATTTTTGTTTTTATTTCCATTTCTGTAGGAGGTGGGTCAAAAAGGATCTTGCTGTGATTTATGTCATAGAGTGTTCTGCCTATGTTTTCCTCTAAGAGTTTGATAGTTTCTGACCTTACATTTAGGTCTTTAATCCATTTTGAGCTTATTTTTGTGTATGGTGTTAGGGAATGATCTAATCTCATACTTTTACATGTCCCTGTCCAGTTTTCCCAGCACCACTTATTGAAGAGACTGTCCTTTCTCCACTGTACATTCCTGCCTCCTTTATCAAAGATAAGGTGACCATATGTGCTTGGGTTTATCTCTGGGCTTTCTATCCTGTTCCATTGATCTATCTTTCTGTTTTTGTGCCAGTACCATACTGTCTTGTTTACTGTAGCTTTGTAGTACAGTCTGAAGTCAGGGAGCCTGATTCCTCCAGCTCTGTTTTTCGTTCTCAAGATTGCTTTGGCTATTCGGGGTCTTTTGTGTTTCCATACAAATTGTGATTTTTTTTCTTCTAGTTCTGTGAAAAATCCAGTGGTAGTTTGATAGGGATTGCATTGAATCTGTAGATTGCTTTGGGTAGTAGAGTCATTTTCACAATGTTGATTCTTCCAATCCAAGAACATGGTATATCTCTCCATCTATTTGTATCATTTTTAATTTCTTTCATCAGTGTCTTATAATTTTCTGCATACAGGTCTTTTGTCTCCTTAGGTAGGTTTATTCCTAGTTATTTTATTCTTTTTGTTGCAGTGGTAAATGGGAGTGTTTTCTTGATTTCACTTTCAGATTTTTCATCATTAGTACATAGTATATATAGTATTAGTATATATAGATTTTTCATCATTAGTATATATACAGTGGTAAATGGGAGTGTTTTCTTGATTTCACTTTCAGATTTTTCATCATTAGTATATAGGAATGCCAGAAATTTCTGTGCATTAATTTTGTATCCTGCTACTTTACGACATTCATTGATAAGCTCTAGTAGTTTTCTGGTAGCATCTTTAGGATTCTCTGTGTTTAGTATCATGTCATCTGCAAACAGTGACAGCTTTACTTCTTCTTTTCCAATTTGGATTCCTTTTATTTCCTTTTCTTCTCTGATTGCTGTGGCTAAAACTTCCAAAACTTTGTTGAATAAGAGTGGTGAGAATGGGCAACCTTGTCTTTTTCCTGATCTTAGTGGAAATGCTTTCAGTTTTTCACCATTGAGGACGATGTTGGCTGTGGTTTGTCATATATGGCCTTTATTTTGTTGAGGAAAGTTCCCTCTATGCCTACTTTCTGCAGGGTTTTTATCATAAATGGGTGTTGAATTTTGTCGAAAGCTTTCTCTGCATCTGTTGATATTTTACGCATCTTTTTTGCATTCATGTTTCATCTGGATACTGTTTAATATCTGGTGCAAAATGTGTCCACCATCTGCACATTCCCCAGATTTGTTTAAAATGTCACTGCATTTGAGAGCCATTCTGTAAGAATCATTGCTTGGAACTGGATTTGTTTCCAAGTATGGATATGGAGTTTTCTCTCCATTTTCATTTTCTTTTAATTTTTAGTACGTTCACAGAAAAGAGAGGGACATTGAGTTTTACCCAGATGTCTCTAAGAGTCTTTTTCAGTTACAGGTTGGGCCTATGTAAAATGATACTGGAAGAGCTTCCTTTTGATTTAGCCTTCAAGAAATTTTAGTTTTTAATTTATATTGTTAAGACAGAAGGTTCCATCTCCTTTTATTCAGACCACATCCCTAGAACTGGCAGTTTATATGCAGAATGAGTGAAGGGACAGGACATTCACTTCTCCCTGCATATTTGTTCTATTTTGTTTTATTTTTCTATTACTGTCAAACAAATTACCTGAAAAGTCCATGGCTTAACACAATGCATCATTATTTTGTGAAATCTGTCTTCGGGAATCTAGGCAGTCTTCTGCTAATCTTGCTGGGATCACTCACGTGGCTGCAGTCCTCTGGTAGGATTGAAGGGCTCAAGAGGCACATACATAGTTGGCAGTTGGTGCAAGCTGTCAGCTGGGCATCTTGATTCACTACCTAGTGGCTTCTCATTCTCCAATATGCTAGACTGGACTTTCGCAACATGGTGTTCTCAGAAGAATGTGAAAAGGGAAACTGTATGGCCTCTCAAGGCTTGGGCTCTAGAACTTGCATGCTATGTCTGCTATGTTCTATTGGGCAAGGCAAGTTACAAGCAATGCTCAGAGTCAAGGGAGTTGCCATGGTCTGAATGTCTATGTCCCCCCACTAAAATTCATATGTTGAATCTTAACCACCAGAGGTTATGGTGTTAGTACGTGAGGCCTTTGGGAGGTGCTTAGGTCATGAAAGTGGAACCCTTATGAATGAGATTAGTGCCTTATAAAAGAGGCTCCAGAGAGATCCCTAGCCCCTTCCACAGTGTGTGGACACAGGGAGAGATGTGGGCTATGAACCAGGAAGAGGTCCCTGATGTAACCATGTTGGTGCCTGATCGTGGGTGTCCAGCCTCCAGAAATGTGAGAAATAAATTTCAGTTGTTGATAAGCTACCAAATCTGTAATATTTTATTATAGCAAACTGAACAGACTAGACAGGGGTGGATAAACTTCAACTTTTGATGGTAGCAATGGTAATGTCACAGTGCAGAGAGCCATGGACCCAGGGAGGCATGATTCATTGGAGGTCATTAATATAACATAAGGCAAAGCCAGAAAATTTCTAACAGGCTTAGTCATCATCACACATAATTATAACTTTTATATTGTATCATAACACCTTTTGTGGATTCAGTAATCCTCTCGTTCTGACAAAGAAAGCTGAGGTTTAATGTTTTAATTTTCAAAAGTACTGCAGAGATTAAATCAGCCCATGTTGTCAATAAGAAAGGGGCTGAGGGTCATCAGTAAATCATTCCTACTCAGTCCTCTGACAAAATTAGATTAATACTGCAACCATTTACTGAATGGTTATTTAGAGCCAGGGTCTCGGGTATGCACTTAAAATAATTATCTGTTTTAAAATTCACAACATCCTTGTGAGGTCTATATTGTTATCCTCCTTTTGCAGTTGAGAAATATTAGACCTGGAAATTAGTAAACAGAGGAACTCTGCTTCAGACTCAGTTCTCTGTGATTACAAAGGCTTGCTGCTAAAGATTATTCTGTAATCACCAAATATCTTAATAGATTTATTAAAATTCCAAATTTTCATTGATTTTATTCATTCATATTTTTTAAGAAGATGTTGGGGGTAGGAGTTTATTAATTAATTTATTTATTTTTGCTGTATTGGGTCTTCGTTTCTGTGCGAGGGCTTTCTCTGGTTGTGGCAAACAGGAGCCACCCTTCATCAGGGTGTGCAGGCCTCTCACTGGTGCGGCCTCTCTTGTTGCAGAGCACAGGCTCCAGATGCGCAGGCTCAGTAGTTGTGGCTCACGGGCCTAGTTGCTCCGCGGCATGTGGGATCCTCCCAGACCAGGGCTCGAACCCGTGTCCCCTGCATTAGCAGGCAGATTCTCAACCACTGCACCACCAGGGAAGCCCCATTAATATATCATTATTTTTATTAGTTTCTGCTTTATAACAGAGTGAATCAGTTGTACATATACATCTGTTCCCATATCCTTTCCCTCTTGCATCTCCCTCCCTCGCACCCTCCCTATCACACCCCTCCAGGCGGTCACAAAGCACCCAGCTGATCTCCCTGTGCTATGAGGCTGCTTCCCACTAGCTATCTACCTTACGTTTGGTAGTGTATATATGTCCATGCTTCTCTCTCGCTTTGTCACAGCTTTTTAAGATGGAAAATTAGTCTGTATTTAACCTGAGAAGAATGACCCATGAACAAAATCTCAGAAATGTTTTAAATGAAAAATTATTCAGTGAACTTTGCCCCACAAATAATAAAATGAACTAAAATGCTACACTAATCAAATGAATTTAGTATTCTTAGAATGGTAGACACATTGCTCAAGGAAGCATAAGAAAGCCTAGAAGTAGATTCTTCAAAATATAAAAATTCCATATGTAATTAAGGTACTTTTTGGATGAGTGAAGAAATGTATGACTATTTGATAATGTTCAGTAATTTCTCCAAGCACAGTTTTTAAGTGTTTTAAAAAACATAATTTTATTCATATATGACATTATTTCCAAACATGAATTCCAAATACATTTAGGTTTTAAATAAGTGAAAAAAAATGTAAGGGAATAACTTTTAGGTTTCAGTGTGGAAAACACTTTTTAAAGAATAAAACCAGCTAAGTGATTTCTATAAAATATTAATATAATAGATTTATTCAAGTGGTTATGTTAGAAAATATGTAACCTAGTTAACAGTCAAAGGAATGCAAAATAAATTTAGGCCCTCGTTTCAGGTGTGAGTTTTAGAAAACTACAGAAGGTATTAGAATTTTCAGTACTAGGAAGAGATAGAGAACATCAGCAGCAGAAAAAGCTGATGGGAGATTAAAATGGTATACATATCTTGAACACAATTTGAAAATATATACCATTATCCTCAATTTTTTTTGCCTTGCAACAAACAAGAACAAAGTTTTCCTACGAAAATTATAGATAAAGTTTGAGGTACAATGAGATTCATCATAATGTTATTTATAAAGCAAAGCAATATATAGCTTCGATGTCTCAAAAATAAGTTTAAATAAATAAACGATTATACCTTTAGACAGAATACAACTGTTCATTTGTTGAAATTTACACTGATTTTATTTAACTTTATAGAAAGCTGCTGGTCAAAATTTATTTAAAAAATAGAATACTAATGTAGGGTATAAATCTTTGTAAATAACTTTATTTTGTAAACAAATATTAATGTTATAAGTACAAAAATGAGGGGCTTCCCTGGTGGCGCAGTGGTTGAGAGTCTGCCTGCCGATGCAGGGGATATGGGTTCGTGCCCCGGTCCGGGAAGATCCCACATGCCGCAGAGCGGCTGGGCCCGTGAGCCATGGCCGCTGAGCCTGCACATCCGGAGCCTGTGCTCCGCAATGGGAGAGGCCACAACAGTGAGAGGTCCACGTATGGCAAAAAAAAAAAAAAAAAAGGAAAAAAATGTTATGAAGATTCTGTTATTTTTAGAGTGATTTTTATTTACTAATTTTAGGTGTTTTTTTCTTTTTTACTTTTCTGTATTCTTCAATTATTATAATATATATGTGCATGGAGAACATTGAAAATATTTAGCAACAAATGTGGCACTGCTACAGACTAATCAAATTAATACTGCCATCCATCAGAGTGGACGGTGCTATAAACCAGTCCCAGTACTGCCATACTATGACCACTGATGGCAAATCAGCTCTGAGTGCACATTATACATTTCATAATCAAAAGAAAAAGCAAACAGTGTTATCAAGTGAAGCATTGTAAAGGAAGATACACGTGGGATTGGGATTCATGAAAGGGGAGAGAATGTTTAATCTGCTTAGAATAGTGACAAAATGCAAAAGATAGAGATAAAAACATAGGATGTAAAAAAAATCAAGGGGGGCATTTTGGAAACCCAGTATCCAAATCTAAAATTAGCTTTGAAGAGAGAAAAAACAGGAAATATTAGAAATTAATTATAATATAAATAATAGATTAAAATTTGCCATGAAACCAAGAATAAAGAAAAGTTCTGCATATATATCAGAGAGGAAATACAAAAGCAAATAAACAAACAAATAAGGGAAAAGAATCAGGCTAGCAGCACTCTTCACTGCCAACAAAGAATAAGGAACACACTTGGTCAATGCTTTCATATACTGAGGAAAACTTATTTGAACAGGAACTCTACACCTAACTATATTTCATTCTTGCTAGAATTAAGAAAAATCAAATGCCCGGAATCTTTCTGAGAAAGTAATCTGAGAATCCATTTTAGTAAATAAGTGTAAAAAACAGTAAAGAGGAAACTGTGAGATATAAGAATTGGTGGGAGTAAACCAGAGGTTCAATGAATAGGAACATTGATATCAATGAGGTATCAGTTGGTACTAATTTGAACAATCCTCTCAAAGTAAAAATGCTGTCTTTAAGAAAAATAGATTTCATGCATTTTTTTTTAAGATTTAATTTGTATTTATTTTTTGGCTGCGTTGGGTCTTCGTTGTTGTGCGCGGGCTTTCTCTAGCTGCAGCGAGAGGGAGCTACTCTTTTTTGCTGTGTGTGGGCTTCTCATTGCGGTGGCTTCTCTTGTTGCAGAGCACGGGCTCTCGGCGCGCGGGCTTCAGTAGTTGTGGCTTGCAGGCTCTAGAGCACAGGCTCAGTAGTTGTGGCACAGGGGCTTAATTGCTCCGTGGCATGTGGGATCTTCCCAGACCAGGGCTCAAACCGGTGTTCCCTGCATTGGCAAGCGGATTCTTATCCACTGCGCCACCAGGGAAGTCCCTCATGCACTATTTTAAAACAGATTAAACTTGGGAATATAGTAAAGAAGACATACATGTATTGTTTCAAAGACAGAAAGAAAAAAATTAAAGCATGACAATTTAAGGTAGTGAGCAGAATGCAAGTGCAATCAGCCTTGAAAATATAAAGGTAAAGGTACAGCTGAAAGAACTAGGAGGTGAAAGAGCATCTATTAAGGAAAGGCTTTTGACATTAAAATGTTCACTTAATGTTGTGGGAGTCAAAGCTGAAGGAAAATGTTGATTCAAGCATATTATCTGAAGTTATATCTAAAAGCCCTAGAAGAGGTAAAATCAATTGTGCAGGAAATTTTCTTCAGGAGGGATTGAGTGGAGGTAGAGGTTGCGGAATGTGAATTAAATCTTTGCTTTTTAAACTGGACATCAATATTTGAACGTGAAAAATTAATAATATAAGCTTTGTTTTGTAATTTAAAAACTACATTGAAACTAAAATGAGAACCAGTTAAAATTTGTTTCTCTAGAAAGTGTGACAAGATTTAGGTGAGTGTTTAGAGTTGCGCTCTTCATTATAGGACTCTTTGTAAACTTTAATGTTTGTCACATACATACTACATTACATTGATAAAGGTATCTAAGTAAAATTTTGAATCGGAGCTCATGAAAGCACCTGATAGCTCGCTTTCGATACTTGATTTAAAGGTTTCAAGTACTTGTACATATACTAGTTTGGGTTTTTTTCTTACATTAAAGCTGTCTTAAAATAAAAACCATTAAGCCTTGCCCTCCACTATTCTGTTACTTTTTATTATACAGTTGAAAATTTCAGATGTCTTCATTCTAAGCCATTTTAACAAATGCTACAAGAAACAAAATATGGAGGAGCTTTAGGCTAAAACAGAATTTAAAATTATATAGATATATTAACATACTTTTGTCTCTCATAAGTCTTTCTTCAATATAAAGGCGAAATAAAGTTTACTTAGCTAGTTTGGGGCAAGATATTTAGTCTATGAAGGAGCAGTAGAGTTACCAACTAATGTACAACAATAATATATATAAAGTTATATACATTAATATATTATGTATATATACATAGTGATATGTGTTATGACTTATTTCTCCCTGAAAGCAAGAGCTCATATAAAATAAAAATAAAGGATAATCAGACATGTCTCCCTAAAAATGTAATTGTGAAATGATTTGAAAGTATTTGCCAATAATAGCTCTCCTTCTGGAAATTTATTTCTAAGTCCAACTGTATCTCCTTCCTCTTCTCAATAGATTTAATACACACATTTTTTTCTTCCATGCATCATTTTTGCAATTAAATTATGACTATGAATTGTCAGTATGGAGCAAAATTTCGCAAGGGGATCAATAAGTGCACAATTGAATCTTGGTGTAGTGGCAAAAACAGCCAAATATAAAAATAATTAGCCAAATAAAGGAGCAATTAAATTCTATGCTTATAAAAATGCAGGTGCAAAATATAATGCCACCGCTAAATCTCATTAAAAATTTGGCTCTTCATATTAAATTAAATTGTTGGTCACTGTTTCTTGTATAGACACGAAGAGCATTATATTCTAGGGAGAAACAACTTAGAGTTATACATGTCTCCCCAACAGAAGCCACCCTAGAATCTGTTCACTGTAATCACATTTGAAGAATTCTGCACTGTCTCCAATAATTATGTCAATTGAAATATCTCCCATAAAGAAATACTTTGAAAAAAATGCCTGGTAAGAATGAATGGAAGAAGCAATTATGTACCTGAAATTGGAAACCTGATACAAATCATCTTTCATTATATTATTATAAAATCTGAAGTCCCTATTATATAAACACAGATTATTATCCCATTAGCCAGACTTTTCTTTAGTTGTGAACATGATACAGGAAATGTTAATGCTGAAGATAACAATAACAGAAACTTTCCTGCATTTTATAGGACTAAATTATTTTTAAAATTCAGTAAAATAGCTGCCTTCAAATATTATTTAAATATAGGTGACAAAGCACTTATTTACAAATTTCAGACATTTAGGAAACATTGCCTGGGTTTCCCTGGGCACAACTGAGTATATGAATCTCTTCCAAATAATTAGTGACACATAATTACAGGTTAATCTTAGGTCATGCTTTCTGTTGTCCTAAATAATGGTAGACCTAAATAAAACAACCATTTTCATTTGCAACTGAGATATTTAATATGCAAGTTGCCTAGAGAAAGACTTTTAAATTTGATCCAATATTATTTAGGTTTCTAAAATTGATTTGACAGCTAGCTAGCTATTCACTTATTATGCAACTATTCACCCTATTAAACACACTAAAATACCTTAATAAATTAGAGGCAATCTTACTGCAGATATTTGTTCTGTTCCATATTGTTTTAGATATCAACAAATAAAACAGAATGGCTATGAGATGAGAATTACCACTCTCAAAGACAATACAAATTAAAATACACTTATCTGATAAAAGGAGAATTTTTAAAAACTGAAGTATAGTTTACTTATATTAGTCTTAGTTGTACAACATAGTAATTCGATATTTTTAATTGAAATCCATATAAGGTTAGAATGTTGGATATGTTCCCAGTACTGTACATTATATTCTTGTAACTTACCTATTTTACAATTTTATACCTAGTATAGTTTGTACCTCTTAATGCCCCTCACCCATTTTGCCCCTCCCTCCTCTGGCAACCACTGATCTGTTCTTTGTGAATTTGTTTTTGTTTTGTTACATTTGTTCATTTGTTTTATTTTTTTTAGATTCCACATACAAGTGAAAACATACTCTATTTGTCTTACTCTGTCTGACTTATCTTACTAAGCATAATATCTTCCGGGTCCATCCATGTTGCTGCAAATAGCCAAACATCTTCTTTAACCATTTATCCATTTATCTGTTGATGGATAGTTAGGTTGCTTCCATATCTTGGCTATTGTAAATTATGCTGCTATGAACATTGGGGTGCATATATCTTTTTGAATTAGCGTTTTCATTTTCTTCAGATAAATACCCAAGAGTGGGATTGCTGAATGGTGTGGTAGTTCTATTCTTAATTTTTTGAGGAAACTCCATCCTGTTTTCCACAGCAGCTGCACCAATTTACATTCTCACCAACACTAGAGTACTAGGGTTCCCTTTTCTCCACATCCTCTCCAACACTTATTACTTTTTGATTTTTGATGATAGCCATTCTGACAGGTTTGAGGTGATATCTCATTATGATTTTGATTTGAATTTCCCCAATGATTAGAGAATTCTTGACCAGGCAAATATATGTAGAAAATATTTTGATCCATTTTGATCCATGGAGGAGATGAGAACAATGTAAGATACCAGTTGATAGTTTCTTTCTCCAGCAAGTGCAGTGTTGTGAAATAAGAGAACTTTCTATTGCATTTGATAAATATTGCTGATAGATTCTATGCCATAAATCCATGAAACTGCCCATGATAAATTATCAGTGATACCCTATATATGAGTCTATTGACAGTAAATATAAACCATTATCATTTACAAAGGTAGGTAATATTATTATGCCTATATATTCAATTTTCAAGTGAAGAAACTGAGGCATAAAGAAGTAACTTAACTTGGCAATGACAGACAGTCAGTAAGTGACAAAAATGCCCAGGAAGACTAGTTCCAGATCCTGTGGAAAGCCTATACTGGTTTTAAGGCACTTTTGTGAAAAATAATAACGTCCATTTAAAACATGTAATTTTCCCTCTAGAAATGCCATAAATATTCTTAAACTAATTTTTAAATCTGCCTGTCATATTACTATTTTGACTACAGACATTATACTGCATTTTGAAGTTTTAATAAAGCTTCAGTTTAACAGTTAAGGAGAACTAGAAAGCACACAGTAACAAACCAGCAGGGAGCACACCTTTCTTCTTAATTATTATTCCTTTGAAAGTCAGTTGAAGACAACCGTATTTAAGAAAGAGATTTTATGAAACTATATATAAAATTATAGGCATATGTTGATAAAATACTTTCTCATCTATACTGTTATTCAGTTGAGTGTTTCAAATTTTGAACAAGTTTGTTTTATCTTCCAGTTTATGACATTATATTTTGTTGTTGAGCCTCATTTCTTGTGAATTGTGCCTTTTATTTATGTCACAGTTTACTTCTGTGTATTTTTTATCTCTTGATTCATCTTCTCTTGCCATTCAAATGTAATACATTCTTAGATTCTTCCATTTCAATAATTTTAATAGTAAGAGTATCTAGAGATTTGAAGTGTTAAATTCTCACTGGCTCTTGGACAATGATCATTAGGCTGCCAGTTTTGAATTTTCAGGTTGCACATAAACCGTCCTTTAAAATGAGACACGTCACACCTATAGCCTTATAAATTGTTCTTCATGACTAGTCTGAGGAAATAAAATGAACAAAAAAAGTCTACACCTAATTTTTGGATGGGTCTTCATATTATGTCAACATCATCTGGAAACTGACTGCTGTAGCATCACAATCCCACTCAGGATTGTGCCTGAAGACAATAGGAAGGAAAAGTCTTCCTAGTAGGCAATCTATCACAATGTACATTTGCTTTTTACCTCTGACTGGGTGTGTTACAGCCAAAGATCCTGCATGAATTTATGGATAGTGGCCAACATTTTGGCCAAGTGGTCAGGAACTTGAACAAAATTGGAATATAGATGAAAAGGCAATCTGGGCAAGAGTAATGTCAGTTGACTTTTTGGAATGGGTACAGAATGTGTAGATATTTATGCATAACAAGAAAGCTTGCAAAGAGTACTCACTGCAAAGGAGGCTAGAAATAACTAGGAGGACAGGATGACCTGTCATTTAGCTTCATTTGGCTGTCATTTAGCTTCTTTCCTTAACATCAGTGCTTGTACCACATAACCAGGTACAAAGAGGCAATAGTAGCAGGAAGGGAGGTTGCATGTGTGTTTAACAATTTAGGAGTTTCTTCTCTAACACTATTTCAGCTACCGCCTCAACACGTGTCAAAGCTCCTAAGAACAGAGATCAACCTAAGTTTATGCTATGGCACAGTTCACCAAAGAGACCACCAAGTCGCCTAGAGGCAGACTGCTTACATTTATATGACCCTTGAATCATAGACAGTGATTTATCCTTAATGGAATATCTTCCTTCCTGTAATGCTATGTCAGCCACAATATATAAATGTCTAATAGTATTCATTGCTGTGATATCATAAAAAGTCTTTCTTCCATCAAGGAAAATTAGTTTTCATTAAAATAACTGTACTGATGGCCTCACATCCATGAAGTTTACTCCTCAAGACATATTCCATCATCAAGAAGCAGTTGGCCTCATAAAATGTGGGAATTATCAATAGAATACTCAGTTTAGGCTCTAGCTAAGAGACAACACTGTAAGTTTGGGATAGTTCTATGAGACGATATATATAGACTTTGAAATATGGACCATTTCTTGGTTCTATTTCTTTTGTTGCCAGAATACATAGAACTAGAAATCAAGACATGGATATATATGAAAGATTTCACTGTGTGGGCACAGTGTCAGATGCACATCCTGCCACTTTTGAACTTGTTACTTGCATTAACAAAAAACTGAAAATGGATATGATATGTATTACTTCCACGCAGAATTTTCAACAGTAAGGTTTCCATAGCACTTTTTCACTCTTGTATTATGACCAGCGGTAATTGAGATGATGGCTGCCCCCTCAGATTGTTTCCCAGAGTAACGCTGGCAGGATGGAGATTCAGCCAATGTATGATAGATGTGTAGGATGAGCAAAAAATGAAACTTTTTGTTTTAAACCACTGAGATTTTTCAGTTTGTACCACATACTGAAAGATTAAAATACATTATAATAAGCAGGCACTGACAAAAAAGAAAGATACCATCTATTGTTTCATTTTATTATATATTATTTATTTATTATATATTAAATATATATGTGCATTAAGTAGTAGCCAACACTGTAGTGCTTGGTTATTAAGCAGAGAGTTAGTGCCTGGAAGGATGGTGTCCCTTTTAATGCATCAGTGAATCATTTGGGAAATATTCCCTGTGGTGACTTTGGAATTGAATTGTGTGCACTTATATTCTAAGTCTAGAGGCCATAAAATGGAGTGTTTGTACTGTGTGTTGGTTGCTCTTGGCTAAACTGGACAAGGTAGTTCAAGAAAGAGATTGCCTCAGAAAAGGGATAGTATACATACAGGAATAAAATGGAGTAAAATTCAGGATCCAGGAACTTAGATTTCTAGAAGAAACCCAGCTGCTAAAAGATAAATTTAAGAAGGTCTTGAACAACAACAAAAAAAATGCAAATTGAAATTAAAGGATTCAGTCAAGAGTATCTGACCCTCACACTGGTAAAATTTCTGTATGTATTAATGTGTTCTAGATAAAAGGGCAATACCACTAATTTTAAGGGCATACCACTAATTAAATCCACTAAATTGGACAAAAAGTTTAGGGAAAGAGATGAAAGATGTAGTTCTCCCACCAAAGCCTGAGAAGACAAATGTATATTCAATTAAGTCAAGAGAGAGAGAAAAAAAGAAAAAGAAAAAAAATGAAAGAAAGAGAGAGAGAGGGAGGGAGGGAGGAAGGAAGGAAGGAAAGAAGGAGGGCAGGCAGGCTAAGAAGTTTATTAAAAACAACTTAGACATGATCATTGGAACATGGAACTGACTACGATACGATAAATATATGAGGCTGTTAAATTTTTGAGCATCCGTGCCAAAAAGTCTATCAACTTGGAGTAAAAGAAACAATGTTTGAAACTTAACATGAACTATTAGCTAATAAATTTCTCCAAGCATGTAGCAGAATGAGACATTGGCTCAGCACCAAACGAAATCACAGGAAAACATGGAAAAAGTAGGACCTCCCGCAGAGGTTATTGCAGGAGTGTATACATCCTGCTTCTCCATGAAGGAAGTGTGTGGAAAGTAGCTTGTATTCTTATTTGTTTTCTGAATCCAAAAGGCAACCTAGTAGAAATCTGGTGCAGACAGATTTCTTCTCTGCATCAGCTGTGATAGAAAGACTACTCCAAACTGCCCTGAAATGCTAGATTTTGAGCTTGATACAATGAATTGCAGAAACGGCAAGTGTATTTTACAGTGAAAGGGAAAATCAACCAAGCATTTGTTTACCAGGAAGGCAGAAGGTGGTGGTACACAGTTGTGTGCACCACATATTTCCAGTTCATTTTTTAAATTTATCTGGCATGGTTACACTTCCCTGACCCCATAGAATTTATGTGCTGCCTTATGAATTGCTTTGATCAATGAAGTGTAAGCTGTTACACATCACTTCTTTAAGAATCAGACTGCCATTTAACATAGCTTTATTTTTGTCCCCTCTGTCACTACATATGTTAATATAATAGGGTGACTACCCTGCCAATCTGAATCCCAGAATGAGATCAGCATGGAACAGAGCCCTAAGCCACTCCATAATGAAATTATCAAATAATTAATTAAATTATGCAATTTTAAATAGGAGAAAAATAAGTATATATTGTTTGAAAACATTGGCAGTTGGGGCTCCATTGTTTCCCCAGCATGTCCTAGCTACCTGTCTTACTTCTTATGTTGTGGAACCCAAATTCATGTGCCCAACACACAGTGAGGCCAAACAAACTGAAGTATTGGAGTTTGGAGCAGAGAAAGGTTTATTGCAAGGGCCATGCAGGGATAACAGGTGGCTCATGCTCAAAAGACCCGAACTCCCCCATGGATTTCAGGGAAGAAGTTTCTATAGACAAAATTTAGGGAGGAAGCCTGCAGCATATGTAAACCCTCCTCTGATTGGTTGGTGGTGAGGTAACAGAGTGGTGTTCCAGGAATCTCAGTCATCACCCTTCTGGTTTCAACCAGTCTGGGGTCCACATGCTTGTGCTCAGCCTGAAGTTACCATCCTCCACCTGGGTGGGGACCTTAGTTCCTGCAGAAGAACTTAAAGATGTGTATCAGATTGTTATGCACATTCCCCCTGAAGAGGAACCAGGCAGGACCAGGCCCCATCGCTGCACTGTTATTTATTTCTGCGTTCTCTCCCTCTCCTAATTAGTAACTGTTTGAATTTGCCCTTTAGAACTCAGGGAAGGTCTAGGAGGCCAAAAGCCTTTTTCCTTCCAACAAGAAATGGGAGACACAGAAAGGCTTTTGTGCCCAGGAGGGCCCAGCAGGGTCTTGCTTGGTTTCACTTACACCTGATAAGCCACTCACAAAATATTCGGTGTATGATATGTCAGCTCTGGTCTCTGGTGATTCAAAGGTCTTATATCCCAATGCTTCTTCCAGGGGCACAGCAATAGTTCTCTTGGGATGGAAGTTAAAACGGCCTAATGGTTATATTGGGCTCCATATAAGACTGAATCAGTATGCACAGAAAAGGTTCAGTGTAATGGCTGAGGAGCTCAATCCTAAAGCTGTGGGGAAGTAAGATTGGCTTTGTCCAGTGGAGATAGAGAGGCCTACGCCTTGAACTTAAAAATTATCTGGAGATTCTCTTTTTACTTTCATGTTGTGTAGCAATTAAATGTAAGATGGCATCAACCTAATAAAATCAAGACCACAAAAATTTCAGATCCTTCATTTTGGAGGTTTGGGTCACTTCACCAGCTCAAGAACTATGATGAGTTTTAGGTACTGTCTGAGGGCAAAGGGCACATGAGAAGAACATTAGATGTGTAATTTGTAAATATCAACTGTTCACTCACTTCTAATTACCAAACTGAAGACCTTGGCAGTTATGGACTTTGGCTTCCTTGCTTTTTTTTGTTTGTATTTGTTTGTAGACATTAATAATTTTTCTGCTTACCATTTTTCCTACTACTTTATATAAGGAGTGTTGGTCATCATTAATTGTACAATGTATTTTTAGGTCACAGAATATTCAGGTGTCTGAATAAGAGAGGAATTCACATCCCCCAGAAATGCGTTTAGTGACTGACGCACCTGTAATTATCCTCTTTGTGCAAAAGTGTTAGTGCACCTTCATTTGCATGAGAAATAGTTGCATCATGCTGGACAAAGTCACATTATCACTGCTGTTACTTTATGGAAGTTTAAATATGGGTAGTAGCATGAATAAGATTGCTTAGTAGCCAAAGATGTGGAGTTTGCTGTTGATTTGCCTATTGGCTCTTAATACATATTTCCCCTTATACCCTCACATCTCTATTTTTAAGGACAGTATAATATGACTGTATTGGACAGTACTGGACTTATAATGGACAGTCTTATATACTACAAATACTGCCTCTTAGATTTCTACTCAGATGTGAAGTGGCAGTTCTAAAAGCATAAACTGCAGCAGACTCAGTCATTCGTGTATTTATTCAACTTTATGTAACATTAACTTTCTTCTTCTGTTCCTCACACGCTCAGGCCATTTCAGACATTTGAACAACATCATATATTTTACTTTGGCTCTTCCTGTTCTTACAACCCTCTTACCAATGTCCCTCCATTTAAACTGCAGGTACCTAAAGCAGTACTTTTTTTTCTCCTGAGTCACTAATACAAATACAAAATGTGCAGCACTTTTTCCTTTTAAAATCAGGAAAGAGGTAAGGACTTCCCAGTATCACTACTTCTGCCAACATTGATTAGAAGTTTTTGCCAACATAATATGACAAAAAAAGATAAAAATAATAATTAGAAATAAAGCTATCATTATCCAACGATAATATGATCATATAGAATTTGAATGCAAATCAACAAGGAAATTGCAAAATAAATCTGGAAAACATTATATACAAATTTTGGCGTTAAAAGTGTTTTTAGGTGAAATTCACACAACATGAAATTAAACATTTAAAGTGAACAATTCAGCATCATTTGCTACATTTACAATGTGTGCAACTACTACCTCTATCTAGTTTCAAAACATTTTCATCACTCCAAAATAAACCCCCATACCCACCAAACAGTTCCTTCCCATTCCTCCCACCCTAGCCCCTGTCAACCACCAATCTGCTTTCTGTCTCTATGAATTTACTATATTACTATGAATATTTCATATAAATGGAATTATACCATATATGAACTTTAGTGTCTTATTTCTTTCACCTAGCACAATGTTTTCAAGGTTCACCCACATTATTGCTTCATTTCCTTTATGGTGAATAGTATGTATGTATACATCACAGTTTGTTTATCTATGTATTTTTGGACATTTGAGTTGTTTCCACTTTTTGGCTATTGTAAATATAAACACAAATGTTGATGTATTTGTTTGAACCTGTTTTAAATTATTTTGGGTATATACCTGCCATTAGAAGTTTTTAAAACAAGATAACCTTCTTTATTAGATAGTAAAATATATTATTAAAGTATGGTATAATACAGAAACAAATTGGTAAAAATTGAGGCTACAAGATCAGTACCAAATCTGTGTTTTGTTATAGTATCTGACAAAGGTGGTATTTTAATTCTGTGAGAAAATGAAGAAATTTTTAATATGATAGGAACATTGGAAATATCATTGGAAAAAGTAAAGATAATTTAATTTCCCATTCAGATCATTACAAAAATTAAAATCCAAATATTTCAAGTAAATAACTATATAAAAGCCAAATTACAAAGTATCAGAAAAATATAGGACTACTATAAATTGAAAAATTGGGGATAGGATAATATACTCATGCCATTTTGAAAGTAAAGATCTTTTGAAAATATGAAATAACATACAAAAGCAAAAACTAAAACATTAATAAATTTAAGCATATTATTTTTGAAATCACATTTATGATAAAATATACCACACACAGAGTAAAAAGATAAAAGATAGAATGGGATAAAACATTTGCATCATAGCCGGATTAATATCAACAAAATACATATCTTATGGTCAATAACTTAATAGAACATTGAGGAACTTATGTAGAGTATCTTCTATAGGCTTGTCATACCAACATAAATTGATACAAAATATCAGAGTTCAATTGGTCATCAATTATTTAAATGTAAAATAAACATGTGCTTCCATTCAGTATTTAATCTCTAAGGATTTAACAATAAAGACTGCCTCATGTCCTTATAAAAGAAGCAACAGGGCTTCCCTGGTGGCACAGTGGTTGAGAGTCCGTCTGCCGATGCAAGGGACATGGGTTCGTGCCCCGGACTGGGAAGATCCCACATGCCGTGGAGCGGCTGGGCCCGTGAGCCATGGCCGCTGAGCCTGCGTGTCCGGAACCTGTGCTCCACAACGGGAGAGGCCACAACAGTGAGAGGCCCGCATACCGCAAAAAAAAAAAAAAAAAAAAAAGAAGCAACATTTCTGACAGATTGTTTTCTCATGACATTTATTTTATAACTGGAAGTATGTACCTCTTAACCATCTTTACCCATTTCCCGACCCCCCAACACTCCTCCCATCTGGTAATCACCAATCTATTCTCTGTATCTGAGTTTTGTTTTGTTTTATTTTGTTTGTTTTTTAGATGCCACATATAAGTGAAACTATGTGATATTTGACTTCCTCTGTCTGACTTATCTCACTTAGCATAATATTCTGAAGGTTCATCCACATAGTTACAAATGGCAAGATTTCATTCTTTGTTATGGCTGAGTAGTGTTCATATATTTATATGTATATATGTGTGTGTGTGTGTCTACATATATAGGTGTGTGTGATTTCTATATATTACATCTTCTTTATCCATTCATCCATCAGTGGACGCTTACGTTGTTTCCATATCTTTGCTATTATAAATAATGCTGCATTGAACATTGGGTGTATACATGACTTTGAATTAGTGTTTTATTTTCTTTATCCAGAGGTGGAATTCCTGGATAGTATGGTAGGTAGTACTATTTTTTAATTTTTTGAGGAACCTTCATACTGTTTTCCATAATGGCAGTACCAATTTACATTCCCACCAACAGTGATCAAAAGGATTCCCTTTTCTCCACATCCTTGCCCACACTTATTTGTTGTTTTGTTTTTTTTTTGATGATAACCATTTTAACAGGAGTGAGATAATATCTCATTGTGGTTTTGATTTGCATTTTCCTGATAACTAGTGATGTTGAACATCTTTTCATGTGCCTGTTGACCAAGTATATGTCTTCTTCAGAAAAAAAATGTTTATTCAGATCCTCTGCCCATTTTTTAATCTAATTGTTATTTTGTTATTGAGTTTTATGAGTTCTTTATATAGTTTGGATATTAACCCTCATATTGAATATATGATTTGCAAATATTTTCTCCCATTAAGTACATTGCCTTTTAGTTTTGTTGATAGTTTCCTTTGCTGTGCAGATGCTTTTTAGTTTGATTTAGTCCCACTTGTTTATTTTTGCTTTTGTTCCCTTTGCTTTTGGAATCATATCTAAAATTTTACTGCCAAGACAAATGTCAAGGAGTTTACTACCTATATTTTCTTGTGTGCATACATGTGTATGATGATGATGAAGACCTATTCCAAATAGTCAAATAGCACCCCCTTTTGGGTAAGAAAAATAGCACTGAATGTTATCATCTATGTATTTTTTTAACATTATAGAAAAATTCCTTTATTGATTACTTATATAGTAAGCTTAATTAATTTATTCTTGTTTTTAATCATATTTTCAAACTGTATATTTAACATGTGTAATATTTTGAAAGATGTTTTAAAATTATGGTAATTCCAAGTCAGTTCTGGCTTCAGATTTCTGAAAGGAAAATAAAATGTGAAACCAGTGTGTTATCTCTTTTCTTTTCCTCATTAATTTTTTTTCATAAGTCTTAGATCAGGGAATTTGAATTATGCACAAGAGACCTTCCTCTGTGACCTTGGAGGTGTTGAGAAAAGGGAGAAGGGGATTGGGCATCCAAGTCTGTTTCGACCAGCTTAGTTCCATTTTTATATTTTTCACATACTGTTTTAAATAAACCTTACATTTGAATGAAAGGTCCCAGGTTGAAAGAAAAAGAGAGACAGTGGGAAGAGAGAGGAGAGAAATAGAAAGAGAGAAATCATTTCTGTTGAGTAAATTCATAAATGAAGAGAGTTAATTCTCATTGTTCAGATAATTGAAGAGTTAATATTACTAGAATCTGTAAGACGGGGATTTCATGAATATGACTGGTTATAGAAAAGATTTGGACACAGTTTTTGATTTAAGTTATTGTAACTGGGTTAATCTTTCAAGTCACTGATGACATAATTTAGTAGCTGATTTCAGTATTTGAAGAAAGCAGAATACAAATAATATTAAATTCCAAAATATTAAATTCCAAACTACTTGTCTGAATACAGACAAGTAGTTTGGAATTTGTTCTAAAGAATACTGAAAATGAAACTCCTTACAATATTTTTCCTAAATAAAATGGTGGTACAATATTTGTTAATCTAGAGTTCTATTGCATGTTGAGCCCATGCCCTTTATTTTTCACATAGAACTAAGGTAACAGTAATTCACCTTATTGTATAAAAAATTGATATGAACTCAGAGTACCATTTTGGACATGAGTTGATTCTGGGCATATATGAAGTATAAAATAAGGAGTTCAGTTTGCTCCCCTCTAGCAAATACCTTGCTATATTATATTACATTTCCATTGTATGCTGAGGTAAGAAAGTGCCATTAGAAATAAAAAAGATGTCACAGGACTTAGAAGTCTTCTGAATCTAAATGGTATAAGGAAAGTTCATAAGTTCCATACATGGCAAATGATAAGATGCTTATAAATTACAGACTCAGTACACAAGAACGCAGTTTGATCAAATCAGTATGATAACACAAAGACACTTTTATTTTAGATATTTTCCCTGAAGGCAAATGAGGTTTATAGAATGGAGGGCACTCAGAAAAATTGCAGTCACTATGAAAAACTCCTCATTTACTTTATATCAGTTTTGGATTTATTTTAAAGTCTTCCTTATATCCTTAAAATCTAAGAAAACTTTCCCATAAAGGAACTGCAAAATCAAATAATGTCACCTATTTTAATTTAAATTACAGTTATGATATATAGGGAAATTACGTAATCTATGGATGACTTTTTTTAAAAACCTGACGCACTGAGAATATAAAACTTGCCCCATACACCTCCTCTTCTATTCACCAATGAAATAACTACCTATTTTTAAGGTAACATAACCCACCAATTACTCTTGACAAATCGTTTATACAGAACACCTGAACACCTGCGCTAAGACATTCAGTAGCAAATAATTTTTCAAAGGTTATGATTTTTTAAAATCTAAGTAAATACACCTTTCTTTAAAAGAGTACTCTTTAATTGCAGGGCTTTTTTTTCCCTTAAAGTTTTGAAATAGTTTTGTGGCAAACCACTGTCATCTCCACACCCCCCGACTCCCCTGAGTAATTGCTATGTTCATTGCCAACATTATAACCATTTTTTTTTTTTGAGGCTAAAGTACCCATATTTAAACGGCAGTAAAGAACGGTCTTGCTAAACTTGCTTTTGCAATCAAGGCTGAAGGAAAATCATTAGGTTTTCCGTGTTTTTGTTCTGCGATCTTCCTGGCATAAAACTAGTGTGCCTCTTGGCATTCTCAAACTTAAAAACAGCTGTTTATAAATAGACGATTTTAAAAGAAAAAAATGACCACATGAGTATCAATCATGGCAAACAAGTTGGGAGTATGATCAAAATTAATTTACTCCACAGAAGTGTTGAAAAAAATACCACTTCCCCATTTCAGATGCTTGTTAGTTTTTTTTTTTTTAAACCATTTAAAATACTAGTAAGTGTCAGTAGTATTTTATAAAACCGAGCACACAGGAGAGTGAAAGCATATTTCTAACCAAGCATTTTAGAGAAGTTCACTTCTACAACCGTTCTTTAATCTGCCTTTTATTTATAAAATAATGATGATACAATATCTTTAATGTGGTCAGCCAATAACTCACATGAAAATCCTTTAATTGTTAAAAATTCAGGTCCTTAGAGCTGAGCCCAGATCTACATAAACAGAATTTCCAGGGTGGAGATGCTTTATTTTTATTTTTACCAGGCAGCCCACATGATTCTTAGATACAATGAAGCTTTAAAATCTTTAGTTTTTGGGTTTTCAATGAAATGTACAGAGTATGGCAAAGCAGTTTTTCCAAATTTCTGAAGATTAGGAATTGACAGTGGTGATGACAAATTGAGTTATATTAAAATATATTTTATATCATTTCTAAAAATTCCTCCCACTAACTACTTTTCTTTTTCTACCAGCTACTGAGGATTTAGGATCTAGTGTAATGGAAGTTTTCAGGGGAGATGAAATAAAGGGTTGAGAATTATCAAACTGCCAAAACTAATAGTCACTACATTAAGGAAGAAACTGTAATCAAAGAATTAAAATAGTAGGTATAGAGACATTGGGAATCAATGGACACACTTTGAAATACCACCAAATGCTGCTTTACTTACTGTTGTGGCCTCTCCCGCTGCGGAGCACAGGCTCCGGACACGCAGGCTCAGCGGCCATGACTCACAGGTCCGGCCGCTCCGCGGCATGTGGGATCCTCCTGGACCGGGGCACGAACCCACGTCCCGGGCATCGGCAGGCGGACTCTCAACCACTGCGCCACCAGGGAAGCCCCTGCTTTACTTTTGAATTGACTACTTATTTATATGTTTATATTTCACAAATATCAGTCAGTTACATTGACTTTTTTCTTTTGCAAAAATTATCATATTTGTTTCTATTATTTTAACATTCTATAATTAGAACTGAGCAAAAAATAGTTAATACAAACCATTGGTAATGCTATAACCTGGCTACTACCAATTTTTGACATACTGATTCATAGACTTAGAGTTTTTCTAATGTGTGACATTGTTTAATGTGTCCATTATTCAAATGTGTGTATAGTATGTATTATATAGTTAAGCAAAGTATCTATTATTCTCTTTAGTAGATGTACCATAATTAACTGTACCTATCACCACATCATTAATCGTTAAAGTGTTTCATATTTTTGCTATGCTAAGCAATGTTGCATGGAGCAACAGTGGAGTCTAATGTTCCCATGAGGAATGCAGATACTAATTATGTTACTGCCTTCTGTTAAATTCTTCTCTTTACAACTATTCTACAAAATTTGGATTTGTTATTCCTAGCAAATTAATAGAAAAAGCAAGATTATGCTACATCAAAATATATATTTTGCAACACAAAAAATGCTAAATATGATTAATAGTAGTTCTGGATTAAATTTTCAATGATGGCATCATATATGGAGTCTAAAAATACAAAAGCTCAAAGACTTTAGATGGAAGTAAAGATGACTACTGTGAAACTGGGTTAGAGTCAAAACACAACTCTGATGATGAAGACCAAAGTGCAAATTAAATTATTTCATGAATTTGACAGATTAAGCAAGATTTCCACATACACATATATACATATATGAACATGCATGTGTATGTGTGATTTTAAGCATGTGTTTGTATCTCAATTGCTGTATTCAATATATAAAAAGATTTTTGATTGATTAGGTTTCTTTACTTATTGGCTAAATTATTATTTTAATAGTTCTCTTTGGGACAGTGAGGGATTTTATATACACACTTGTTTTATACTGAAGCATAAATTTTTTGTTATCTTAAATAACTTGTATTTTACAAAGTTTTCAAGATATTTATGTAGTGCATCAATAATAACTTCATGATTTTCCTAAGTGTTTAATTTTTGCATATGTTTTGTGGGGAAAACATATTGTCTTTAAAGCAGTAGTTCCAATGCCCCTCTTTCTGATATAGCTTTAATAAACAAAAGTGACTTTGAAGTGAGAGGTATAAGTTGAGGTGTCATGATTGTAGTAATTACTAAGACCATCTGTCAAGGCAGGTTTCCAAGAGTGTAGAGCACAGTCCTCCAGCCTCAGGACTGGAGGGAACTAAGTATGTGGTGTTAACTGAATTGTGAGAATAAAACAGACTCTCATTCCTTTTTCTTTCCTTTCACACTAGCTTCAGGTCAAATTGCTTTCTTTTTTTTCTTTAAGCAATAAAATGTGCTAAAGAGTTGATTCAACCAACTGTCTCTAATCTTTTCTATTTTAATTAATCATTATATTACTTATATTTTAAATATGTAAATATTGTTTCATTTAAGTTTTTTTGCTTCTAATTTTTTCACATGTGCCTAAAACTTACATTAATTTACCATTGTGATCATTTTCAACCCTGTCATAAATAGCCAATACATTGTGTATAGACAGATAAATATACCAAAGAACATTTCATTTCAGAAATGGTGAAAATTTAGAACAGTCACCTTGAAAGAATCCTTTAGAAAAAAGAGGAGTTACTTATCTAACTCTAATTTATTGATCATTAGAAATCTACCTTTAGGATATGTTTTGTTTGTCTGTCTGTTTGGTGTTTCTAATGCACAATGTAATGGAGCTGTTTTCTTGTCAGATTTTGAAGAATGGTTAACTCGACACCAATGAGTTTGTTTTTCTTTCTTAAAACTTACATGTCCTTTTCTAACATCTGACACCCTATTTAATTTTTGTAAACTCATATGTATAATCCTCTGTTTATCTCAACAGTGTCTAGCATCCCATCAATTCTATGCAAAATAATGTATTGGAAATTTAAAAGTGATAATAAGAAGAGAATCTGAAAGTATAATAGAGATTCAATATTGTTTCTATAAAAACATATTAAGATAAGTTTATAACAATGGACATATACTGTAGACAACAAATTAACAAAATAGACATTGATGTTTACTAAGAAATGACAAATTCCAAATGATTTTATACTTATTTGAATTATTATTTTGGTAGCACATAATTATTATCTTGTTTTTCTCTTTCTGTATTTTAACTTCATTGTCTGATTTGTTTCTGTGAGGGAATGCTTGTTCCATTTGGATATAATCAAGTCAGGATCAAAGAACTATAAATATTTATACTTGAAAATACTTCATTTTGTATTTATATACCTTATAGGTCTGCTATGGAGATGAAATAAGTTAATGCATTTAAAGTATTTTAAACTGTGTCTGGCAAATAATAAGTGACCGATAAGTCCTCGCTGATGATGATGAGGAGGAGGATGATATTGATCTAAGCCAGATATATCAAATGCATTGTCTAAACAATTCAGCTACTTGGTTGCAGAACAAGAACTAACACAAAATTATCTGATTCTCAGTTCAGTGATTTTTCCACTATGTCACTCATTTACTACTAACAGCAGCTCTGTAAAATAGATTTGAAGGCTCATCTTATAGATGAGGACATTAAGGCACAGAGAGTATAAATGACATGTTCAAGGTGTTTGTAGTCTGTGTAACTGTGTTTTTGGGTTCACTGAATTTCCAGCAGAAACTCACTCATCAAAAATATAAAATATAGGGCTTCCCTGGTGGCGCAGTTGTTGAGAGTCTGCCTGCCGATGCAGGGGACACGGGTTCGTGCCCCGGTCTGGGAAGATCCCACATGCTGCAGAGTGGCTGGGCCTGTGAGCCATGGCCACTGAGCCTGCGCGTCCGGAGCCTGTGCTCTGCAACGGGAGAGGCCACAACAGTGAGAGGCCCGCATACCGCAAAAAATAATATATATATAAAACTCACTCATTAAAAAATATATATAGCCAGTCACCAATTTCTTTCTTTTTGGAACTCAAATATTTAAAGTTATCCTACAAATTATGTTTAGCTATAAAATAAGGCTTGTCCAGGTTTAGCAAACATTTCATATCTTCCTCCGACCCAGGTGTGTGTACTTATTTCACAGTAAGCCTATATAAAATTTCAATGTAGCATTTCTGGGAATGCTATTAATGGATCAGAACCGATACATAGACTGAAATTCTCTTTCCACGCCTACTCTCTCTATTCTTCCCAATGGCAAAATTCTGGTGTCAGCCCCATTGGAGAGGTGCATATAAAACTCATGAACAACTCCTAGCAGTATCTTCAAAAGTCCCCCTTGGCAAGGCAATCCTTACAAAACCTACAGTCGTTGGCAGCAGCTCCTGGTTTTAGATGTTAACTGCTGCTAATGATGACTTTTCTGGGTCTTTCTCTCAGTGAGATCATTCTTGGTCTTAGAACATCTCCCAGCTCCCAAGGTTTATTTCCAAGCATGACATGGGAAGGGAAGATGAGAACAGAATACCTCATAATATCTCTGAGTGTGAGGCTTTGTCTCAGTTTCGTGGTATGTGGTGTACTAAATTTAGCGTTATGCCATTCGCAAGTAACTAGTTACCAATTTTAAACCTAAATGTGTGCATGACATACTTTTTAAAAATATAGTGGACTCTATTTCACGGTCATGCACATTTGGATTTGCTCCCTTGAATGGATAAGAAATAGATGATATTAAAGCAGGAGTTCACAGAATTGCACACAATCCTATGTATACCTAGACCTGTCTATATCACCCACCGCATCTGGTGAAACAAAATCTGAGAGTCACTGCTTTCAGGCAAGTTATGGTTTTATGAAACTCTTTTTGTGGATTAAGGCCTTTTTTGTTTGATTAGTTTTGTGTTTAGGAAGATTATTGTTAGTTATTTTTCATTTTAAAGTTTTTATCTATTTATTTCAATAATTGTTGCAGGATAACATTAGTCATTTTAAAGCTTAAGCAGTTTAGCAATGAATTTTTCTTTACTCGGGAAAAAACAAAAGTAATAAATTATAATTGTTAAATACTATTATTAAGTAGTAGCTACTGTTTTAATACTATTATTAAGTAGTAGCTACTGTTTTTAAGTAAGTCCTTCAGAAATTTGTGTGTATGTTTATCAAAAACAAGCCTTAAACTAATTCAATACATGAAATATAGAATCCTTGCAAAGATTATATAAGAAATTATACCAGGGTGATGTTTAATGTTGCTTAAATGAGGCCATGGAATTATGATTGACATCATCACTGCCAATCACATTGTCCACAGAGCACTTATAAAGAGGCACAGAATGCTTCTCTCTTTAAAGCTATATACCTGTTTGTGGGAAAAGCCATCTGGCCCTCTTATCATAAATATGAGACATCCAGTTATGTTTAGATATATGAAAAAGGAATTGAACTACAGGCATAAGGCTAAAATCAGTTTGGTAAAATCCAAATATTGTGTAATGTTTATCTATGTAGAAAATAAAGAAGTAGAATAATTATTTGATCTGTAGGTGCTGGCATCTGTAAATTTGTCTTATTGACATTGTATTTTAAGTGAATTAGATATTAAATTTTACTGTGATTGTGGCAATTGCCTAATATATGAATATTATCAAAGCACTCTGTTTCTTTAGGGTGCAGTCCTTATGTTATCAGGCACTTGCCCACTCCCATGTTAGAAGATAAGGCTCAGTCTATTGTCTTTTATAGATTCCCCACTATTCACTCAGCCACCCTTCCTGAGAGCTGTGTCGAAGAATAATCAATCCCTCAGTGGTAGTCAAAATAAAATAACTACAGAGCATATAGTAAGAACAAAAACATACATTAGTATTTAGCTACCCATTCCTTTCATGTTATATTAAGGTTTTTATGCAAATCAATATTCAGTAAATCTCCTTGTTATTGATTATTGGTGATTAATTTGGATAAATTTTACTTATAAGCATTATTATCATTAAACGTTTGTTTCTTATGTTTAAATACATTCCACAGATCTTGAGAAGTTTGAGCAGCAAAACATTTTATAAGCAAAAGATACAAGAAGATATATGTATTCTAGTTTGGAGAAAATACATTCGTTTTTGAATTTTTCTCAATTTGTGCATTCCAAAAAGCAAAGAGTGTATACATTTATTCAGACAAATACTACAGAGTAAAGTATATCTTGTATATATTCTGATCTCAGTACTGGTCCAAGAAACAGATCTTATATTAAAGACAATTTACTGAATAGTGGAAGCAGGCTGTATTTATTTAATTGAAATTTGGTTTTCTGGGGAAAAAATCTGCTTTCCAGCATGGTTTGCCTTATCTCTTGCAGTTCCTTTACATAATCATCTGCCAATTTAAAAACTGCATAACATGGAATTAATTATGGAAAGTTTAACAGCTGATTATAAAGAGACAAAATCAAGATTATTTTCTAGTAAGATTTTTTTATAAGATGGAGATTCCTAATTGCTGGACAGCTGTCACCATTGGGATTTATTCAAATAGCTCACCAGCCCAAACCAAAAAGCGAAAAAGCATCTGCAAATAACAAATACACACATACACAAACACACACATGCCTTCACACACTCACACATATTTGTGATTGATTATTCCAGACTATTCAAGAACCCTATTTCTCAAAACAACTTCACATTAAAATTAGCAAATGGAACTTTTAGAGTAAATCGGTGTATGAAGTCTACCCATAACAACTGAATCAGATTATCTAAGAGTGGATTCCAGGAATCAGTATTTATTCAAAGCACTCCAGGTGATTCCACTGTAACACTAGGTTCCACTGGCCATTAGTATCCACACTACCTGGGATTTACTTATTTATATTACATTTGTATATAGATAGATAGATAGATATGAATATATATATAATATTTAAAACCTGTGTATATGTGAATATATATTTAAAACATATAGTATATATATAATAATAAATCATCAAAACATGCATTATTACTGTTTCAATCCTGTCCTTTAAGGAACCATCTGCCTTTTTATTTCTTCACACACATTCCCTAAGCTCTCTCACTACCTTTATTTCAGTGTCCAATAAGTAGCTTATTTTTACATGGATAATATACCTATAGTTCTTTTTTGTGAATCTATGTGAAGAGACTTGTTTATTCTCAAAAGTTTTTTTGTTATGTTTTCTGTACAGTAAAATAATGCAGACATTTCCATATATTAAATTTATTACTCCTTTGATCAATAGTATTATTATTAATTCATCCAATAGGAAAGATCACTGATAGGAAACGTCAGTTTAAACTTAAATAAAGGTTGCTTTACAGTTAAGTAAATGTTTTCTTTACCACAAAGTTTTTTCAGTAATTAAATAATAATTGATGATAAAACATCAAAAAATAATGCATTCCTATCATAGGACACTTCTCTAGCCCATCATTTAACAAATATGCTACACTAAATACCTCATGTAAGAAGGAAATTAGCAGATAACACCAAGGAATATAAAGAAATTTTAAATTCGATATCTACTTGTATGAAATTTTTGTTGCACAGATGACAATATTTTAGAATTTTACTTTTGCAAGATTATTCTGTTTAAAATTTCTTCAAGACATATTTTGATTTATATTGTAGTGTCATGAAAGCAATTGATTGTCCTGTCATCAGAATTGTTGTAGCTCAAAATGCTGCTACTGTGTGTATGGGTGTTTGTGTGTATGTGTGTGTATTTCCTGAATTAACAAATCTTTTTAAGTTTATAAAGTTTATCCCAGAACAAATATCTTAGGACAATGTTTGATATTTTGGGGTACTTGCCACCGAATAACCTTGTCACCTGTTAAGATTAAGGACAAAAGAGAAGTTAAGAGGAAGGAAAGCATTACAGAGATGGGAGAATGATGCAAATAACAAGGAATAAGCACATACTTAAGGAAAGCACTGGACCTTCAAACCACTGCTAGATGACAGGCACTCAGAGGATGAGGACAAAAGTTTATTTACTAAACAAAAGTTTATTTACTAAACTTTTATTTACTAAACTTACTAAATTACATAATTTACTGATTATGTTTCCCCCCACCCCCCCGCCAAAACAAGACTGTGACAGTTATCTAATGTCTACAATTGTAGCTAACTTTTGTTAGGGTTTAGAAGCTTTTTCTCTTTTTACAGTAACCAGAGACAAATCTCCTCACTGCTATCCTGTAACCTTTAGTATGACAAGGCTTTCACAACTTCAATTAAGGAGGCAGCCATTGATATGGATAAAAAATTATTTTATTAGAGTGCAATTAGAGAGAGTCCCCAATTTATGATAGTTTGGCTCATGATTTTTACAATGGTACAAAAGCAATACCATTCAGTAGAAACCGTTTTGAATTTTGAATTTTGATCTCTTCCCAGGCTAGCAATATGTGGTAAGATACTCCCTGGTAATGCTGGGCTGGGCAGCGGCTACAGCTCCCAGTCAGCCACGAGATCACAAGGGTAAACAACCCATATGGTTACAGCCATTCTGTACACAGACAACTATTATGTTTTTCACTTTCAGTACAGTACTCAATAAATTACATGAGCTATTCAACAGTTTATTGTAAAATAAGTTTTGTGTCAGTTGATTTTGTTCAGCCGTAGGCTAATGTGAGTATTCTGAGCACATTGAAAGTAGGCTGGGCTAATCTGTGATATTCAGTAGGTTCCCAATCAATGAGAATACTAGAGCCTTGCTTTGTAGTATGTTAAGTCCTGAAAACCCTTCTAAACTGAAATTAAAATGAAATTAATTTGCTCAGCAACTTCATGATACTTACTCTTGCCTTCCTTTCCATATTGAATAAGTAGTTTATTCTAACAATTCTTATTTTACCGACAGTTTTTTGAGTTCTCTCTTAAGTGGATTCTATTCTCCATTTCTACTTTAGTCATCTTATAGCTTTCATTGCTAGCTTGTCATTTCTAGTTTCCTATCCCCTTGTCTTTTTTCCCCAACTTCACTATTTAATTATGGGCTTTAAACTAGAATATAGTTCAATTGTATTATTAGTTCATGCTAGACTCAAGCAGAAGTATTTTTAGAATAAGCATACCTTTTTTTTAACACTAATTGATCGTTAGGTCATCAGTTTGAAACACACATTAATATATAAATATAAGGTTTGTTTTAGTGTCACCCAGGAAACTTATATTATCATAATGCTCTCAACATTTATTATAACAATAACACTCTTCAAGTTCTTATATGCTACTACTAGATGGCATGGCCAATAGAGTTGTCCCCACCATTTTCTTACTGATGATGAACTTTTAACCATTATTATTCTTGCTTTAATGTTTCCTTCGTCTTGTGTCATCAGATTCAAATTATATCTACTTTGATAGAAAACATATTCACTGGTGATTATTTGTTTTTAAAAATTTATTTATTATTTAACTTCAAGCTTCTAATAATATCTGAGGCATTTTCTAAAATCTGCACTACCATTTTCATTCAAGGAAAACAAACATTAATGGAGCAGCTACTATGTTCAAGAGAACATGTCTTCAGAATTCACAATCAAAAGAGGAAAAATTGCACAAAATATAATATTAATTAAAAAGTTAAATTCATGATATAAGCAGGCTGTGAATGCACTGCAGAAAATGAGAAAGTAACCCTAGATATGATGTGATGAGAACGGCACTTTGCCTCTGTGATATTCCTAACCCCCATCCCAAATGAAAAGACAACCCCTATACAATCATGATTAAAACATCAGACAAGCCCCAAGTGAGGGATATTCTGAAAACAAAAACAAAAACAAAAAAAAAACTTGACCAGCACTTCTCAACAGTGTCAAGGTGATCAACACAAAGATAGTTTGTGCAGTTGTCACATCCAATGCAACATAGCAGTGGCAGAGAAAAAAAAATTCTAAAAAGGTATAATTCTTAAGTTGTGTGTTTTTAAAGAAAAATAAAAGTTATGCAGGCAGACAAATAGGAAGTGGGAAAAAAGGTATTTCAGGCCAAGGCAAAAGAATTAGCAATGTTCTAGACATATGTGAGAACACAGCATGTTCATGGGATTTAAAATAGTTCCCCATGGCTAAAGAAAATGTGCCTGGATATATATGGTAAAATATAATGCTGGAAAATTACACTGGGGCCAGGTGATAGAAAGCTTCTGTGTCAGGCTATGAGATTTCAGTTATTCTTGAGCACCATGGAGAAATTTCACTTGGAAACACCAGGGAACCCACATGCAGAGATTTTATTTATTTCTATGAAGAATGCATTGTGTATGTGGAAGAGATTAAAGATAGACCAAGACGGAGGTTACTGATATAATTCAGGAAAAAGAAACTATAACCTCAAATTTGGCAGTGGCATGGGGTAGATGGGAGAATGTACAACAGGCTGATATTTGATAGAATAAGTGAATTTTTTTTGTTTCAGCAATCAGTTGTGAAAGTAAAGAAGAGAGAATGATCTTGGCCATTTTTCAGGCTTAAATGACTGGGTTGGGGAAGATCTTTTAATTGAAATATGGAATGGAGGAGGAGCTAAAAGTTTGGTAATAATAATCCAATGTCTTCTATTTAGGATGTAGTATGACACCACCAAAATAGTGAGGGCTTTGAAGGTAGACATACGTGACTTCTGGTTCTTATTTAACTCTGAGATCCCAGGCATGTTAATTAGTCTCCACACTTCACTTATTTCACTTGTAAAATGGAAAAGCTATCACTACTGAGTATCAGGAAACTTGGAAATAATTTATGCTTGATGTCAACCCAGTGTTTTCCATATCATAAGCAAGTAATTAAATAGTAACAAATATAGACATATCAGTAGGACACATATAGGTGACTCAAAGCTTAAGAGAATAGATGGACTATGAAAATTACCAGCTTGAGTCATTCAAATATAGATAATTGAAGCCATGGATGTAAATGTAACCCCAGAAGATATACTATCTCTTCAGACAATTTTGTACAAAGTGTTTTCAGTAAACTTTAGGTAAATTCTTCCTTTAATCCTATCATATCTCAACTCAAGTTTTATTGCTCTCTTTTCAGTACAGTTGCTTCTGTGTAGAAGACAGATGAAGGGAAATTGGGACCTTCAAGTGAGGTTTAAGGTGAACCAATCTCACCATAAGCCTATCTGGTTGACATCCCCACCATTCCACCATCATTCAGCCAAAATGACTCTCATAAGCAGCTTGTAGCTTAATCCAATGAACAATATTTTTCAGTCTTTTACTTACTTGAATTCTTAATAACAAGTTGCTACTATTAACTAGTTCACCTTTATAACATTCTTTTATCTTTCCTTCTGGAACAACAAGACATTCTGGTTTTCCATTATCCACTCTTACCTCTCCTCCTCAGGTTTCTTGGAAGGATCAATCCAGGCATTAAATTGTAGCGTTACTAAGGTTTATTCCTAAACTCTCTACATAACTTGTGTATAGGAGTTTCATATTCATATCTCCTGTAGAAACTATCTATTTAACATCTCCATTTAGCTAATCCAGTCACACAAGAAATCTGGTAAGACAATTCAATTCATATTTTTGGCCCATTTTTGGCCCAAAGTAGAAAACACAAGTTACATTTACTCTAATATCCATATTGTGTATACCAACAAGTCCTGCTGATCTTTTCTCCCTACGTGCAAAATCCATGTACTTCTTTCTATATCCACTGCATTCTCCTTAGTTTAGAAAAATGCCTGAAATATTTAAATAACTTAAAAATAGCAAGTTCCCAGTTACCCTACACTCAGCCTCCCCTATTATTAAAGTATTATGTTAGTATAGTATATTTGTCACAGTCAATGGACCAATACTGACACATTATAATTAACCAAAGTCTATACTTTATTTAGATTTCCATATTTTTTTCAAAATATCCTTTTTCTCTCTCAAGATACTGTATTATAATTAGTCTCCTTAGGCTGCTCTTGACTGTGACAGTTGCTCAGATTTTCCTTGCTTTTAATGACCTTGACAGATTTGAGGAGTACTCGTCAGGTATTTTATAGAATATCCCTCAGTCACAATGTGTCTGATGTTTTAATTATGATTATACAGGGATTGTGTGTGTGTGTGTGTGTGTGTGTGTCTGTGTTTTGGGAAGGAGGAGAATAGCTCAGAAGTAAAGTGCTATTCTCATCACATCACATCAAGGGCACATCCTGTCAACATAACTTATTGATGTTTATTTGGCCTTGATCACCTGGCTGAGTTAATGTTTGCTAGATTTCTCCAGTATAAAACTACTCTTCTTTTTTCTCCATTTCCATACTGTACTAATTGAAAGGAAGTCACTATATGTAACCCACACACAAAGAGTGGGGAGTAATTCTCCCCATTGTTGAGGGAAGAGTATTTATATAAATTATTTGCAGTTCTTCTGCACAGGAAATTTGTCTCTCCGTTTCCATTTATTTGTTTATTAAATTGTTTATTTGAATTATTATGGACCACTGGATACTTATTTTATGCCTTGGCTTATAACCTAGTACTATTTTATTAATTTTGTTGTTTTAATAGCCCAGCTTTGGCCACTGGAGCTCTTTCTGTTGGCTCCTGTGTCCTTTTGACATAACTCAGTATTGTACTTTGTCTGAACACTTCCTTAGTTTCTGTCTTTAAAAGATGCTCCAGGCTCTTGTATATGTCCTGTTCCAGTCCTAGAACTAACTATCTATCCAAGTTACCCTGATTCCTTTTATTGGAGAATGGTATTAGAAATCAAAATCTGGGTGCTAGGAATGTTTTTTCTACTGGTTGTATTATCATTGCTTCCAGGCCCTGTCAGTGGACAGAACAAAGGAATATATGCCTACATATTAATCCATGTATATACACATATCTATAGAATATTTCTATATGTACCATCTCTGTACTTACTAAGTTTAGCATGAGGTTTAACAGATGTCTCCAACTCTAATCCATTATCACATGAGTAATCTTACCTCTTCCCTTGCTTGTCTGTAACTTACCACTCCAACAGTAATTTAGCTTCTTTCACTTATCAATATGCATTTAAATTTATGTGTATCTTTGTATACCTTGATAACTCATTTTTTGTAATGAATACTATTCCATTATATGGATTCACTAAATTTGTTTATTCATTTACCTATTAAAAGACATCTTAGTTTCTTCCTCCACTTTTCACCCTAAAGCTCAAGTATCTTTTCAGGATGAAAATCTCATTTAGTCCTGACCACCCCTATATAAGCCCTACAGTGACTGAGAATAAATGTCTTTTGTTCTTAGGCTCCCAAATAATTCTGGTAAACTCTTAGGATCCCAAATAATTATGGTAAACTCTTTTGACTCCAGTGTCTGTATGTCTCTGCTATTACAAGATCATCTGCTTCATGCAAATAGTTATAATATGAATTATGTATCTTAACAATTCTTTCCAAAATTGATCCAAATTTAACTACAAATTGAAGCAACATTTCTGCTTACGTTTATCAAAGCAAAACAAAAGCAAATGAATAAAACGAACACACAGTGAGTCCAAATATGTTGTTCCTCCTTATAATGATGATATAACTGATTTTATTCTGCTCCTATTTTGCTTCAAATGCTTAAACTCCCTAAAAGTGCATTTTTATGAAAGGAAAATAATAACTGAGGTGGAGTTAAAGATAACTCTGTCCTCTGTAAAGTTTAACATGGTGTCAGATTAATCTTAAAACAGAAGTGAAATAATGGAATGACAGCATGAAATTCATTTTCTTATGGCACCACCTCATTGTACATCCTTAGAATATAAAAATAGTAGCTCTAACTGAACTATTCTCAAATTATATTTCCCTCAAAGATAAGATATACACTTTCAGGCTGCTTATTATATTCTGCTTATTATATTTTATGATGTATAATTACATCAGTTTGACTAATGAAACTTTAGTTAAATTTAGGTAATGCTCTGGTCTTTATGACAAAAGGAAATTTAAGTAACAAATCCTTTCTCTTGCTTCTTTTGAAAATCTAAACTTAGGGAAACCAAAAAGAATAATTGGGATATAATTTTTATTATCATATTTTAATCAAATACTTCTAAGTAAATAGTGTCTTTAATGTACTATTTTACAATATTTTTTAAGTATTGAAGAAAATAAATCAGCTTCCTCATGGAGAGTTCACTGTACATATTTATGTCAAATCATAATATCCTATAAGGCTTCCATCCTATAAAATACTTGTAATTTTCCTAGAGAATAGATTTTTTTTCTAGAACTCTCTGACTAGCATAGATACTAAAATCAGATGGCAAGAGCCTGAGGATTTCATGAACAATCGAGGATAAAATTATGCTAATACTAATTCTGGGTCATTATTATAAATTACCATTTTCACAAAGTATATTAAAGTGACTCTGTGGGTGCTTTATATAATAAGAATTCATAAATGATTCTGAACATACATGCATTAGTCACTAATAAGTCAAATGCCTATCTTAGTAGAATTAATAATAACAGAAATTATTTGATATAAACCTAGTAAAACAGTCTAGAGGAAAGAAAACATTTCTATATGGGAAATCTAATGAACATGATTTGGTCTTTTAAAAATATCTTGTTAAATTTCTCATAAACAAAAATTCTAAGACTGCCTTATAGACAAATCACTTAGGGACAGACAAGAAAAGTTTAGATCAATAGTCATTTAACAGAAAAAGATTACTACTAGTGTCATGATTTAGTTGAGAGAAAAAATATATGTAGTTAAATTTCTAATTTATAGAGAGTAATAATTTTAGGTGTATAATAGAAATATGGAAATAATTTCAAGAATATCTGAAATTCCAAAGTTTCAAATGTAGAGGGTAATACTGGGGGAAAATATATGTAAAGCATTAGGAATTCAATGCAGTGTAGCTCTTGGCTTTATTTTGCGTTCTTTATAATTCATATGGCCATTTACTATATCACACTTGTTAGAGAGCATATGCTAAATGAAAAAGGTTAGAAAAGTCAGAACTTACTCTTATTTGGTAAATGAACCTGAAGATAGGATATTTAGTTTAATAGTAACAAAAACTTTTTTTTTTTCAAAACGCTATTTAAGAGTCAGACAATATAGTATAGAGGTCAGACATGAAATCAAGAACGGTAAATCAGCAAACACAAGCTGATCCGACCACTATATAATCTTAAATAAAGCTAGAAAATTATAGCTGTCTGCCTCTTGACTACTTTTATTACTTTTCTGTGGAAAGCTAAGGCAGAATCTTGTGAGAATCACTGGGCAGTTTGTTAAGGGAGGCAAGTGTGGAGTGACTGAGTGAAGATCGATTATCCTATCAGAAATGTTTCCTTGTATTTGGGCCACTATATGTAGAATTACATAAGGATGTGTACCTAAAAATATGTGGTTCATTGTTTTGGGGAGTAAAAACTCTATAGCATAAAACAAATGGAAATTTTTAAGTATTGTTTTTTTTCTTTAAAAACTAATCAAGATTTTAAAAAAATGTTTTACTATATTTCACTGTCTTACATATATTTCTGGTAAGAGTGAGAACTCATGAGTGAGGGATTAAGACCTTCGTGAGAATCATCGAAAGTCATACACATCTGGAGTGTTGATGAGAGTAGTTGCAATTTTCAGCTAAGTGCACCTCTTCCATGTCCCATAATTGTCAAAGAATTAATTCTTACCTGGAAGAGTCTTCTGAGAGCAAAACAAAAAGAACACTGGCAAGAAATACTGAGCATTAAACCATCGCTCTTTGCACATATTCCAATGTAAACAATATTTTTTTTCAGTTATTCTCATCCTAGGTTATAATTAGTTAAAAGAAAACTTCACTGATTCTAATCTGTTCAGTTGTCACTGGAATAGTTTCAAGAATCCCTCTTTTTTTCCTTCTATTTTGCAGTAGATAAAATCTAGAGATAACATTTCATATGCTTTTTTATAGAATTTCTGTGCATTATTTAATAAAATAGTTAACATATATTTGATCAAACCATATCACAAAATATGTATTCTAATTACAGTTAATCCTCACTTTCTTTCATCTTACCAATGTTAAACATCCTCTACCCACTGTTAACTAAAAATAGAATTACATGCTAACTGCTGCAGCAATTCATTTTAGTGGCATGAGTTTTTTTGTCTTTCATTGAATATACAGAGAAAATTTAATAATGACATAAAGAGAATTTAGTGGAGTTATTTATAATTTTTATATGTGATTAGCACTTAATATTCCTCCCAAAGCAAAATAACATTTGTACATAGTATAACTAATAATACCACACATTTTTATACTTTACTTCAAAGATAACACAATTTTAGTGAAACATTAGATCATTATTCATTAAATGAGAAAGACTGTTATCTTCTTTTTATAACTTAATATAAATGAATAAATTAATTATATTGTATCTTTATCGTTTTGATGCCAATCTTTCTTAAAAGATTTAGCCATTTCTTTCTAAATGTTTCTCATAATATGCCACTAAATGTATAATGTTATCTATACCAAAAGAGTTTAAATTAAAATATGGATGTCAACTCCCAATCTCTTAAAACATGGTCCAATACAATATTTTAATCATGTCTTTTGTTTAGTGCTGAAACCTCTGTAATAATTACTTAGTATTTCTCATTTTCAATATCCTTTTTGCCTAGCTTCTGTCTAAGATGGTGTCCAAGTGGAGGGCATGAGTTGTGTGGTATGACTTTGGTGTGGTGAGGTGGGTAGGGTTCTTCAGTGTCATTTGGAAGTATACTGCAGGGAAAGTGCCCCTCATTCACTGGGATGTTCTTTGTTGTTGTTGAACTCTGATAGCCTCCCTCTCTTGTACTGAGGCTACCTATAGCCCACGTGGAGTCTCCGCCACATCTTCCATCTGTACTGGGCACCTCCTGCTTGTGACAGTTGGTCAATTGTTTCTCAGGTCAGCTACTTTCTGTTCATCTCTACGTGGGGGAGTAGGTACTGCAAGAAGTTCTGAAGCTATCCAAGCCTCAGGAGAAGGAAGAGTGGCCCTAGAAGCTCAATCTTAAGGTTCACCTTGTACCACCCTGCTCTTGGTTGTTTTAGCACCTGTGGTCTAAAGCGAAAACAGAGACGAGGGCAGAAACCTGCCTTTTCCTCAACATTGCCCTCACTCATCTACCACAACTCCAACCATCCCCCTCTCTTCCTTTTCTTTCTTTTACTCACCCTTAATGTGTCAGAACCTTAAAGAGCGACACTTTCTCTTGCAGCACTTTCTTCTTTGTTGACCTCAGTCTTCAGACTTGATCCTTAATGGCACAAAAGGGAATTCTATGATCTGAGTCTTCCAGGTTTAGTCCTCGCTGTGTTATTTGGGCTCTGGAAGAATTTAGAAATCCTCTCTACACAAAGTCTGAATTTCAAACTTTTCCAGACTTTAACGGTGAATACTTTCTTTCCTGTCCTGGGGTAATCTACTCCTTGACTATTTAGAATTGCCTTAAAATTAGAGTTTATGAATTTAATGTACTCACATTTTATCTTTCTACCTCTTATGTCAATGAAAACCCATATGTGTAAATATTTGAAATAAGTATAATACACTCAATCATTTCGTGTTCATAATTATACTTTCATAACAACCTGAAAACAAGAAAAACATAGAATTTGGGGATTCTCAGAGTTCCTTGTCAAAATGTGGTGGTGTAGGGAGAGCTGCTCCTCACTCCCCGCATCCACTGATTCCTTTTTTTTTCCACTTTAATAGGATAATATACCACAGGGATGTCGTCCACTACCTCAGCTTGCCTACACAAGCTCAGTCTGTATCTCTCACATGAAACTTGGGCCCTGTGGACTCTGTGCTCTGGGTTGAGACACAGTTAGAGAAGGCCAGAATGAGATGTGCTAAAACATCAGTGGGTGTCTTATCTTTGTCTAGGGGCACATTTATGAAAATATAATCTTATACTTATGAAAATAAAATATAATCACTATCCCTACAACTTCTAGTGGTAACCAGTGATAATAATTTGCAATACACTCTCTTAGATTTTATACACACACACACACACACACACACACACATACATATTAGTAAATGCAGACTTACATATAAATATATGCATATACATACACTCAGAGATAGGAAGAGTTTTGTATAGAAATTTTCTGATTTAACAGAATGTCATAAGCTTTTCCTTGTTATTCAGTAATTAGTCTTCAAAATATTTAATTTTATTGATATTTATAATTTATTAAATGATTCTTTGGTGGGCATGTAGGCCATTGAATCTTTTAAAATATTGTAACCAATTGTCTTCTTAGTTGAATACAGTAGGGAGAATCATTCTGCACCAAAATATATGAACATCTATAATAATTATGTACTGAAGCCTATATTCATAAGAATTGTACTATAATTTTATTTCTACCCCTAGAGTATATGCATCTATCTCACCCACTCTTTGCCAGTTACATAAACAATGTTTTTTAATTTTAAAAAATTTTTCTTTCTTTATTACTGAGGTTAAATATGCTTTTAAGTGTTGACTGAACATCTATTTCTCTCTTCATATAATGTCTTTTTGTTGAACTGGTATCTTAAATCTTTCAACATATTTTATTTGTCAGATTGTTAAGTGATTATTTCCATCTTTTACCAAAGCACAGTCTTTTGAATAGTATGGACACCAACTCTGACCATAAACATTTAACCAGAGAAACTGAAAATAGAAATATGTGAAGTATAAATTATATTTTGTCTAAGAAAGTCAAATCCATGTCAATTAAATGATGTTTATATGTTATCTGAGCTTTCTTATGAGGATGAAAAACACTCAAGGCCAGTTTTGTCTTGTTGTTGAATAGATTATGTAATATGATGTTTAAAAATCATATAAATTACTATATGTATTATTCTTACATAATTTTATTTTATGAGTGACATTTGTGTAGTCTTACAACTAGGCATATAGAGTGTGCACTGGAGAAATTAGTTTCAGATTGACAGACAAAATTTCTTTCACTGGTGAGTCATTGTGTTTTCAGGAAAGGTGGCTCTTAATGAGAACATGTATGTTTATGCTAAATAACCTGTAATACCAACTGAGGTGGTACAGTCACCTAACCATTAGGAAGACTGTTTTGGCCGCAGTTTATCACTTTACAACAGAAGTACCCTTCGGTAAGTTGAAAAAGTTATCAAGCACGTAGTTTAAATGAGCAGTGTGGATTCCAAGGGAGGCAGGAGAATTGCAACTCTCCACTGAAAAAGCATTTCAATTCTCAAAGAAGGCAAGCAGTCATCTGTCAAAATAAAGTTGCCTACATTTTTTGACTTTTGTTTTCCCTTTCCTTAATCTTTTTCACTGTAATAACATTTGCTAAGAAAAACACACTTTTTTTCTTTTAAACATAAAATATTTTACCAAGCAAGACTACACTATGTTAAGTGCTCACTGGAAAGAGTACTTAATTATCATTTTCACAATAATGAGAGTATATTCAAGAAATTCTGAGTGTTCTTCAAGTGCAAATGCTTTCAAAACTAGCGTTTTAAGTTATGTTAATTGAGACAGCTGGCCTTTCCATTGTCTCTTTTCTGCAAGCTTATTGGTTCATAGACTTCATTCACTGGGTCCTTTGCTTACCTCAGCAAAACTCCATATTTTTCACAGGAATAAGTCCTGTTTTTGACCATTACCTCTTCTGCTTCTGATATTTATTTAATTTCCATTTTCAGGGCCTTTACAAACAAATCAGAAGTAGTACTTCTCATTTCTTTAAATAAAATGCATCTGTTTTCCTGAATGAATTCTGGCAATAATTCTACAGTTAGCCATCTTTAGCATAGTCTGTTAGGACTTTTCAAAAAGATTAAATATTATGTAAAGAAAATAGGACAAGAGCAAAACCCTAGAAGTTTTGAAGCAAATTGCTCAAGAATAAATTCTCCTTACCCTAGATGTTGGATCTGTGAAATCTTTCTTTCCTGATTGTGATCTAGTAAATTTTCTTTCTAAATATGATTTTGGGAAATCCAAAGATAAATGAAAAGCAAGATAAAAGGGAGTGAGGAAGACAGAAAGATGGAGAGAGAAGAAAGAGGAGAAAACTGTATTTTCTTCTTTTAATCTCACCTAGAAGTCACATAGAGTCACTTCTGTTGCAGGAAGGGGGCCCCTTCCAGGGCCTGAGAGTGGGCTCTTGTCTAACACTTGGAAATGAATTGTCCGAGGAGACACACATGCTGACAAAGAAAGAGACTTTACTGGGAAGGGGCACCCTGGTGGAGAGCAGGAGTGTAAGGGAACCCGGGAGACCTGCTCTGCCACGTGGCTCGCAGTCTCAGGTTTTATGGTGATGGGATTAGTTTCCAGGCTGTCTCTGGACAATCATTCTGACTCAGAGTCCTTCCTGGTGGCACATGCATTACTCAGCCAAAATGGATTCCAGGGAAGAGGACATATGGACTGGAGTCTCCTTTTGACCTTTCCCAAATTCTTCTGGTTGGTGGTGGCTTGTTAGTTCCGTGTTCCTTACTAGGACCTCCTATCGTAAAACAACTCATGCAAATGGTTACCTGGCGGGGATGGGTGGTTTTGGTCAGTGGTTCCCCTAACACTTCCACTGCATTCTATATTTTATAGAAGTACAAACAAAGGCTGGACCAGATCAAGGAGAGGAGAATTAAACCACAAAATCCCATCATTGGGAGCTAGCTAAATAATTCAGGTCCATCTGTAGTCTGGAATTCTTTGCAGCTATTAAAAATGAGAATGGACTCCTAAAAATTGTATTGGTTAGTGAAAAACAAAGGAACAGAAGAGTCTATATAACATACTACTAATGGGGGGGGAAAGAGTATTTTCATGTACTTGTGTTTTCCTGAAAAAAACTTTGGAAGGAAGCTGCTAACAGTGGTAATGTGGCCAACCTGGGGAATGTTGTATTGCAGAGAGAACTGGGCAGATAAAGAACGGAGGAAGGAGGTTTTTAAATGATATAGTTTATATATTTTAGATTTTACTTTTCTTAATTCATTACCTCTTCAACAATATTTTATATAAAATAATATATAAAGCCAACCAGATGAGTAATAATTATGTTAATCAGTTATTTGTGCATAGGAATACTCCTGTACTGAGTGCTTGAACATTTGGAAAGCAGTGAGTGATAAGAGAGTAACATATAAACCATCCTTCATAAAGCATTGGAATATATTACTGTATATGGATGCCCATAAGCGCAAAAGATATTGTATACTAACACTTGGCGAGATATGTACTTTCACATATTTCTTTTCCCATGATTTTGAAATACAAGCCATTCTGCTCCTTTGAAATGTATAGCATGCATTATTTTTTGAGGAGGAAGATTCAAAGAATGAATAATCATCTGTGAATATTTTCTTCTGGTATGTGGAGTAATGTATAAATTTGGGACAAACATTTTAAAATTTGAGCTTGGAAGACATTTTGTTATGACAGTAAATATGCCTGTGGGGATACAAGACTTCCATTTGTATCCTACTTTTATTATAATTATCTCATGAAGTCAGTGTAAATGTTATAGTTAGAAGTAATGTTTATAAAGAATTAAAGATCTGGAATCTAAAAAAAAAATGGTTCTGATGAACCTAGGGACAGGACAGGAATAAAGACAGAGACATAGAGAATGGACTTGAGGACACGGGGAGGGAGAAGGGTAAGTTGGGACAAAGTGAGAGAGTGGCATGGACATATATACACTACCAAATGTAAAATAGATAGCTAGTGGGAAGCAGCCGCATAGCACAGGGAGATCAGCTTGTGCTTTGTGACCACCTAGATGGGTGGGATTGGTAGGCTGGGAGGGAGACGTAAGAGGGAGGGGATATGGTGATATATGTATACATATAGCTGATTCACTCTGTTATACGGCAGAAACTAACACAGCTTTGTAAAGCAGTTATACTCCAATAAAGATGGTAAAAAAATAAAAATAAAAATTAGAAAAAGAATTAAAGATCTAGTCTCTCCTTTAAAAAGGAATATTTTGTTTCAGCAAACATTTTAAGTTTAAAAATTATTGTACTATCCTATCTCTGACAATTTTATTTAGGATAATATATAGATTTTGTACTTAGGTTTAAAATCCATTTCTTATATTTTAGAGCAAGTGTGGCAGTTTAAAATAGTTCTGATATTGCTAAAATAATAACATTTTAAATTGTTAACTACAATATACTTGTTTTATCACAATTGTGCTTTCATTTGACTCTTACTTTTGAAATCAGGTATTAAATTTCTCAAAATAATGTTTGGGATATGCACACAATTTATATTAATATTTAATTTGTAATATTGTAACTTTGCCTCTAATTTATTATTGTTTAAAGTATGAAACTGTGGAAATCTAAAAGTGTTCTGCATATCATTTTAATAGTTCCTTAGTAAAAATAATGTTTAAATTTGACACCAGACATGCTGTGTGCTGGATAAATACAGTGTTATAGACATATAACAGATTATGCAGCGACAAAGTATTGGCAAAATATTTTAAATGCAGCAAAATGTACGGCAAGGGTAGAGAGGGAGGAATCTGTGAATTTTCCATTTGTGTGCTGAAGGCAAGTAAGAGAGTCTATGTGGCATATAGATCATAACATTGGACAAGTATGAGGACATATACGCTTTAGACCAATCTGCTACTAAAAGTAATTGTCATTTAGGGGAGTCAATGTCACTGTACTCAGTTTCCTTGTTTCAACTATAAATGAAAGCATTATACTTGGATGCCTCTAAACAGCTTTCAGTTTTCTCTTTCTTTGGCTAGTAAAGTATTCAAAATGGAGAAAATAAATGAAAAGAAAATGAAATAAGATGACATCAATGTTAACATAAATTATATTAATAACGTGGCATATAATAAAATGGCAACAGGTTTTTGTTTTTTTGTGTGTGGTACGCGGGCCTCTCACTGTTGTGGCCTCTCCCGTTGCGGAGCACAGGCTCCGGACACGCAGGCTCAGCGGCCATGGCTCACGGGCCTAGCCGCTCCGCGGCATGTGGGTCCTCCCGGACCAGGGCACGAACCCACGTCCCCTGCATCGGCAGGCGGACTCTCAACCACTGCACCACCAGGGAAGCCCAACAGTTTTTTATGTAGAGTTTATTAACAATTAACTGTGTTTCATTCATGATGTACTGATTTTCAGTTTACTAATAGAGATAATATATATTTGCACATGTGCTTATAAATATTTCTTAGATTGACTGATACCTTTGCATGTCAGCTAAAAGATTGGAGTCCCTGGGCAAGGTTACATGGTAGTTATTTCCAGTGTCCTCTTAACTGCTCTTCTCTCACATAAATTTTTCATCAAACCCTTTTGATGGAACACACTACTTACTTGTCCCACTAGATTTAACATAGAATACATTACAGAAGATAAAAATGTTAAAAAGAAGAATGTTTAAAACAAGAGTAAATGAATTATACACTATATTCTTGAAAAGTTAACCAGAGGAAGGGAATCTACCCAATTCATTTTCTGTCCTCTGAAATGATGTATATAGTGATATATTAATTTGTCTACAGATTTTTATAGAAGGTAATTTGAAATTTTATTTAAATTGGGGAAAGACTTAGCAATGTAGAAATGAAGGAAACTAGCTGAAAACAGAATTATTGATTGGATTCGAGATATTGATTTAGGAGATGGAAAGGTTAGGGAGAAATTTTCAGTGATCAATAACAGATTAAGGGCAATTAGTACAAGAACAAGGCTAGAGAAAGAGGCAACATAATATCACATCAAGATTTAATTACTGAGCCTATAACAAAACTGCTACTTAGCTAAGAATTCTTGTTAGTAATGAAAGTAATTCATCCTTTTTGACCCATTTTTCAGAAAACAATGTGATTCCAACCTGAATACTAAATTAGGTAATTAGCATAAAACAAAATTTCCAGGTTTCTCAAAGATACTCTCTGTATTTTTATAAATTAGACTGAGAAATTCTTCAGTAATGTCCTTCTGAGGCTTTAGGGCTTAGAAATAAAAAATAAAGAGTTTGAATCAACCTAGTCCCCAACTCTGTATTTTACTGATTTCTCTGAAACTGAAAGAAGCTAACCACTACATTCACATTCACTTGGGCAGCACTTCCAGTGCTCTAGTTCATAAAATACTCTCCTCAGATATTCTAATCCCTTAATCACTCAAAAACACCCCCTTTGGACTCAGTCAACATATCTGTTTGTTATGGGTTTGTTGCATTTTTATTATGTGGCAGACACCATTTTAGATACCAGTGATAAAGCAATGAATAAACATACACAATAATCCCTTCCGGCAAAAAAAATTTCACATTCTTGTGGAGATAATATATACTAATACAGTAAGTCAATAAAATGTATGCTATTTTGCATTGGGATAAGTGCTATAAAAAATTAAAGCAGAAAAGCATAATTGGGAGTGTAGAGAATATTGTATAATATTAAAGTTGTATAAAGGGTAGTCAGGGGAGGTCTCTTGGAGAAAGTGATGTTTGACTGAAGTCACAGAAGAAGAGCATGAGCAAGCTGTGAGGATATATGGGAGACTCTTCTAGGCGTGAGAGCAGCCAAGTTCCAAGAAGTGGGAGAATGCTGCATATTTTCGAGGAAGAGATTTTTACAAAGTAATTTGAAATTTTATTTTAATTTTAGGAAAGACCTAGCAAAGGGGAAATAAACGTGAAAACAGAATTATTGATTGGGTTTGAGGAATTCATTTAGGACACAGGAAGTTTGGGGAGGAATAGTGTCTTTGAGGAATAGGTCAGTGTGACTGCAGCTGAATGGCCAGTAGGGGGAGTAGTGAAGATGAAATCAGAGGAGTTAAGAGGAGCTGGGTCCTCTAGGGCCTATGGATTGCACTGACTGATTTTATTCTGAGGGTTTAAGAAAAGGAGAGACATGATCCGACTTGGCTGCTTTATTGAGTGTAAACCGTAAGGAGATGAGAATGGAAGTTATTGCAATAACTCAAGCAAGAAATAACAATGACTTGAGGGTAGGAAGGTAAAACTAGAAGGAGAGAAAAGTGATCAGAGTCTGGATATATTTTGAAGACAGAACCAAGAGAATTTTCTGCAATAGTGGGTATGAGGAAAGGGAGAAAAAAAAGATGAGTCAAGAATTATACTAAATTTTCTGATCTGAGCACCTTGAAAGCATCCACCAAGATAGGGAAAACTGCAGGTAAAGTAAGTTTCTGAAGGAAGGTAAGGAGTTTGGTTTTGGACATGTTAAGTTCAATATGTCTGTCAAATAATCAAATGGAATTTTCAAGTAGGCAACAGGGAAAAAAATACATGGAGTTCAGGGGAAATGGCCCAATTAGAGAAATTTGGGACCATAAATCTCTATTTTTTTTAAACGGGTTTGGATGAGATCACCTAGTGAGTGAAAGTAGATGAAAACAAAAACCCATGTTGAACTGAGCCACGGGAAACAGTGATGTGAAGAAACCAAGAATAGGAGGAGAAACCAGCCAAAAAACTGCTGGGAGATAGAAAGTAATGAGAGTATGGGGTCATGGCCGAACCTTGGAGTTTGTTTCTTCAGAGAGTAACTTGTCTCAGATTCTGAAGCCGAGTGTTTTGTTTATTGTTTTTTAAAAATAAGTTTCCACCTGAAAATGGGTGATTTTATATGGACAGCTGAAAAGAGGAACCTTAAATGAACTATTATTTCTACAAGCTATGAAGGAGAGCCTATTACTTCTGCAAAGAGAGTTTATTAATTCCATGTAAGTCTAAGGAAGCATTGATTTCCAGTGTTGTGTTGTTCCTATAAACTATCAGTATTTCACAGGAATTCCAATATGTAGGTATCAAAAAAGCATTCTCCAAATTTCCTTTCAGACCCGGATGTTGCATAAAAGTCTCTTGCTCCAAATGTGTGTACTGCACTGATTAAATATATGTGAATTTGTATTCCCATATATGAAAATCATATACCATCAGACAGCATCATGCCTATATTTTAAAAATGCTCAGATAAGTTTGTTTCAGTAGTATTGAATCTTCTATTTTTTAGTTATTCTCTCTCTCACAGGTCAGTACACACAAAAACCAAGACTATGCTTATCCAATCAAGAAGAAATTTACTATATTGGGGGAACAAAATAGTCAATAATTTATTAGCCTGACTTTTAACAAATCCTCACACTTTGGGAAGCTTTTCTGTCAAGTAGCTTTTCAGGTGCTTGCTTATTTAATGGTTGTCTAGAAAATAATTAACATGTTCCCAATATTTTTTCTAAGAAACAAGAAATTAGGGATATAAACTCAGTCGTCTTAATTTTCTGATGCATGTAAACCACAATCCTCTCTCATAAGTACATTTCCTTATGGCTGCAAATTATTTTATGTGCTACAAGACAATAAAGTAAATATTCTTATTTTCTAAATAATTGTAAATAAGTACATTATGATTATATAAAACTATATGTACCTGTTTAATTTTAATAATTATTTATTGCATATTATAAGACTTAACTCATCATCACTAGCATATTTCACAAAATGAATAAAGTAGGAAGGGCTTTAGAAAACAGCTAGTTCTTATATTTTCACATTTTTACAAAAAAAAAAAATGGAAAGAAACAGAGGCTGGACTGATAGTTTAAAGCCCAATTTGACATAAAAGCAGACTGGTTTTATATGTCTAACCTTTGTTGATTTCATTTTACCATTGACTCTTAAAATTCAACCATCCTTAAATCCATAATATTATGTTATGTTTATATTCAAAACAAATTCAAGTTACCTTTCAAAATAAGAATTTTGGTTATGTACAAGAGATACATTTAATAAATTTTAAAATTTTAGAATAGTTAAAAAAAATTTTTTTTTAAAGACACATTTATTCAGCTCCATGATCAGGCTATTAACATATAGCAATCAACACCATGGGTGCAAAAAAAAAAAATCTACATTAAAACCCTTTGTTGGAATGCTTTCCACTTTCCACAGAAGAGAAACTAAAATAACCTTGAATACAATTAGTCACAAATACGGTCCTCAAGTTTTTTTGCCCATACACAAGAGTATTGTCTAAAACATGTCTTCTTTGTAGCAGCTAGGCCCTGCCACCATTGTGCTTGGCTGAGTTCACAAATCTGTTGTAACCTGTAGCTTCCCTGTCACTTCTCTGGCTCTCCGTTCCTGCTAAGCTTTGTTTCCTGGCAATAGTTAAAACCTTCTGCCACTGCCATAGCTACTGCTGCTGCTGGAACCGTCATGGCCACCTTGGTTTCATGGTTTGGCAAAGTATTGGTCTCCACCACTACAGGGGCTGGAACCTCTGCCTCCAAAGTTTCCTCAGAATAGCTTTAGATTTTAAAAAGTTTTTAGTACAGAGTTCTCATATACCCTTCACCCAGTTTCCCCCAATGTCAACCCTTTAAATTAGCAGGAGACATTTGTCAAAACTGGTAAAACAATAGTGTACATTATCTTAAAATAACCTCCAGATTTTATTTGGATTTCAACTGGGGTTGTGGATTTTGGAGACCATCACAGAGGTAAAGTACACACAACATTTCAGAGAGAATACATGCAATCAAGTGATTTATCCCTGGTAATGTTTGAACTGATTACTTGGTTAAGACAGCTCCACACTAAAGTTACTTTTGTCCACCTTTCCACATTATTATTTGGAAATCTGTCACTAAGTGCCACATCGTTTCTTGGAAAGAGTAGTTAAGGAGATGTTCAATACCTCCCCATTTATTTGTGTAATAATTTATTATATCAGTATGGACTTATGTATATTATTTTATACTTTGTGTTATAATCCCAAAAGACACTTTATTAACTTTCTGTTCAAATTGTTTCAGCTTTGTCCATTGGGAGCTCTTTCAGGTTGGCTCCTGTGTTTCTCTGATATGCCCTGATCCTTTTGCTTTTTAGTACTTCATTACTTTCTGGTACTACAAGATGCCCGGTGTCATTTTACATTTTTCCTGCCCCAGTTTTAGAATCAGACATTTCTCAAAAGAGCTCTGATTCCTTTTATTGGAGGATGGTAGTTAGAAACCAGTATCAGGTCTCTGAGTATGTTTGTTGTTATCAGGATGTCACTGCTTCTAGCCCTTCCCAGAATTTATGCATCTGGATCTATATTAAGCTAAATAAATGTGATGCTTCCAACTCTAATCCAGTACCACACAGTTATTTCTAGCTTCCCTGGATATTTATAACTCCTAAGGTGACCAACTGTTCTTGTTTGCCTGGGACTGAGGGTTTTTCTCGTAAATAGACTTCAGTGCTAACGCCATGACAATCCCAGGCAAACTGGGATGGTTGTTTACTGTAACTCCCTTTTAGAAACCACGATCTGCCACGATTTGGTGTAATATTAATAAATATCTACAATGGCCTGTAAAAGTAAAATACTTTTTCCTTTTCCAGCTGACTATCTTTCTGAAGCTAAATTTTCTCACATACTTCAATCAAAACAACAGATCACAACACACTGAAGGCAGAAGTAAAGATTAAAATCTTATCTGTCTAATTATTAAGCAGATGAAAATTCAGCTATTGTCCATTAAAAGGAATTTTAAAAATTAAAACAATATCATATTTTACTATCATTTTCCTTTTTTGTTTGGAAAAAAGTTGTTACTTTTCTATAACATTTTTATGTTACCAGGAAATGGAATTATTATTATTAATTTAATCAAATTATAAGCAATGTTTTCAAATTTGTTTGAATTCCTAATAAGGCAAATATTTATAGATATTATGTATATAACATAAAGCTCTTGGAATCCTTAATGACTTTTAAGAATGCAAAGAGAGTCCCAAGACAAAAGTGTTTGAGTCTTAAACAAATATTTGAAAGGAGAATTTTAGCCATTCTGAATACTAAAAAACAATAGAGAGAAGATTTTCAAAATGATTAATAAAAAATATGTTTGAAACTTTCTCCCAGCTAAATACTACTACTACAACGACTACTGCTACTGCTACTACTACTACCACTGTTAATGGTTCTAACTTTAATTTTCCTAAGTTCATTAAGCATGTATCCTCTCATGTGGGTTACACTTCATAAAATTCAATGGAAGTCCTGTTACATCAATCATGATTGAACTATCTCCAGATATAGGGTGGGTCAAATATTTTATTTTGAGATAGATAATGGAGTCTTGACATATATTGTAGAATATATAAATATTACACATATTTATATATAGTAAACATATATTTTTATAATATATAAATATTATACACATATATAAGTACTAAAATATATTGCTTTCATTGTTGTTGTTGTTTTCTATTTGAGTCCTCTCTTATGTAGCCCTCCACAGACTATTACAACCCTTTCTGTTTCTTGAAATCTTAGCCAAAAAAAAAAAGTCAGCTACTCTGATCTGAAAAGACTATCTCTGTACAGTCTTAATTCACCATAATTAAGAATTAACAGATCACTGTCATTTTCAGAGTTATGCTTTGAGTAGCACATTCCAAGAACAGGATGCATCCTCAGGATAGTCCATTTTCAAACAATGTGTCAAGTTGGACTTATAAACCGTAAACAAACCCTGAAAGTTGTGTCATTTTTGTACCCAAATAATGTTCACTCCTTCTTTCCTTTGGAATTTATTGATGCTGGCAAGATTCTAGCCATAGGGCTGAGCCTGGGTTGCTGTGTGTAAAGCTTGGTCTGTCTTCAGGGAAGTCAGTGTAAAGGAGAAGAGGGAGATGCATATCCAGAGAGTCCCAGTGAAGTTAGGTTTGTGTGGGGAAGGTTATTAACTGACGAAACAGCTCACAGGAAAGTTTTGTTAGATAAGTTATTAAATATGGAACAGTTGGAAGAACTAAAGAAGTCAGCAAATGCATTGTTGTTGTGAGGGTCTTATTTGAATTAATCAAAGGATTTTGACGTTTCCTTGGAAAGCACATGAAATGATTAGTTTTTAAAGAAAGAGATAAAAATACACAGAGTTTTGCTTCATTAAGATCAATTTAAAAAGATAGAAACCTGAAAGGAAAATAAATACCTATCAATAGGAAATAGTTGAATAAATTGTGGGACTTCAATCTGGTGGAATTTTGCACCATTATTACTAACATGGGTAGATTTATATCAAATGGCTTTTAGTGAGTTTTAAAATGTGAGTAAGGCAGGCTGCAGCAAAGTAAGCTCTATATAAGGAAAGAATTGGAATATGAAATAATGATGCATGCCTTATATATGTGTTGTAATTTTCCACTTTTATTAAAGAACTGTTTAGTAATATGTTTTTAAATGTTTGAATGTCCTGGAGAAAGATAATTAGTTTTTTAATTTTGTTATTACATCATAATAAAATAATGGTGTTTGTCTTGTTCCCAATTTATTAAATTTATTGAATTTTGCATTGCTAAATGAATAGTAATATATTATAATAATGATATACATTTATGTTCCTCATAAACTTGAAAAGATGGTATGTTCTCTATATGTAGGTAAAATTTTGATATATTTAGTAGATCCATTAGATCTAATTTACTGATGATGTTGCTTACATCTTTGAACACATATTCGTTTTTTCCATAACTTGACCTGTCTTGGACTAAGAATGATATTTTAATGTTTCCTGTTGTTACTAGATTTCTTCTATTTCTTCTTGCCATATCAGTATTTCTACTTTGTTATATGGTGCATGGGTATTCATAATTTAATTGTAAATTATGGTATTTGAAAATTTAAATATTTTATATTCTTAATGCTTTGGGGACGTGAATTCTGTCTCATGTGATCATGGTAATAACTCTAGCATTTTTATTGCTTGCATTTGCCTGGTAAAGTTTTCCCATACTTTTATTTTTTTGTAAAGACGTGTCTTTTGTCTACAAAGTAAGGTTGAGTTTGTATATTTTTCATACACATTATGTACATCTAGTCATATTCACTTGTTCTTGCTTTATGTTTTTAATAATATCCCCTTTCTCCCTTTCTTTTGAAGCTTTTAATATGCATTTTAATGTGTATTCTGCTATGTCTGTATTTTTCTTCTGCCTGTTTTAAAGTTTTATCTTTTTCTAATGCCTTCATTCCTCATATGGCTTATTATTTTTGACATATTTCCATAGGACTACTGGCTACTTTGGATGAATTTGCCTTCAAAGTGTGGATGTGCAGAAACTTGTCCCTGTGTAAATATATCACACAGAATATTGTGATATCCAGAGAGTTGTTAGGAGGCTTTTTGCTAGGCCTTGCATTTTTAGGATGTGATTGTTCTGTCATAAGGGGTACAACAGTGACAAAGGCAGTGGTAGTGACAAGGTATATGTCACCACATTCTCTAAGGCAGGGAGAAATGACTAGCTGGAAATACCAAATTTATGAATTAGTGTTTTCCCTTCTCAAACTTGGCAAACTAGTATTTGCTGTAAAATAAACCTTATAGTATATTTATAGCAGTATTTATGAGCACAATATGACTGTCAACATTTTGTAAAAATGTGCGTCTGTTTAGAAATTAGTCTGACAACATTGGATGTTGGTATGAAGAGGAAAAAAATCTCTTTATTGCACTACTCTCTAGTGAAATAATACTCTCTTTTTTGTTTAAATAAGTAGTTCTTCCTTGTGCTTTATAGTATAGTGCCAAAAATTAAAAATTTGCATTATAGCTTCAACATTAGAACTGACTTTTAAAAAGAAATATTTGCAATAGAACTGTAATGCCTTATATGTAAAGATTTGGAAACAATTGATAGAATTAACAGTGAAACTAAACAGAAGACAAGAGCATGAGAGAAATGCTTTCTCATAGTCTGTCATCATCCACAGCCCCCAGCTCTTTTCTTTCCTAGGTTGTTATTTCCTTTACTTACACCCCTGTCCATTGAGACCCAACCACCTTTTTTTCTCTCTTCACATTTTTGAAACGGTTTCATTTTGAATTCTGTGATGCACCATGTTTCTAAACCATATCAAGTAGAGCTGAGCAGCAATTCTTCTTTGTTCCCCATATTTCAGTGGCTTTCCTTTGAATTATAGATGAGTGGTTGGCTTCTAAGACAAAAACATTTATTAAGGGTCTAGAAATTCCCATCTCCCAATAATACATTATCAATATGTGTTATCAGCTAACTGGATGCATTATTAGAAAATTCAGTTCACCTGTACTTAGAGATGAAGCTTCTATAGTAGTTAATTTTACTTTCTATATATAATTAAGTATTAGTGTATTCATGCATGGATATATAGTCATGGGCAATTATCAGATCAAGTGAAGCATTTGAGTGTGTATCTTCCACTTTTAAAGCTTCAAGAGCATTTTTTTTCATATAGCATTTTTTCCATTTATAATATTTGAAGAAAAAAAAAGCAGTTGCTTAAAAAATAATCCATACGTTCCACAGAAAATGAAATTAATAATGAAACAAAAATATTGGCACTGTACATGGAATAGAAAACACATAATACATTTCTTGAATATAAATTAGCAGTGCTAGTTGATGACACTGTTAAGTACTTCCTAGAAAATACTATACATTCTCCCAATAATTCATGTTATAAACTCTATTTCAAATGCCACCTTGCCTCACATGCGCTATTTCATCATTAGGAGAATGTATAAGCTGTTATACAAGTAGATAAAATTGCTTTTATTGAGATGCATATGGACCATTTTCCACTCCAAATTGATTGGCTTTTGGCCACGTAGTTTAGCATTGAAGAATAACAGTAAGGTATACTTCCTTTAGATTGTACATTCCAGAAGATCACAGCAGGAACTTATGATGATTTTTATAGTTCTAAAAATAGACAAAAGAATAAAATTTTACAGTTATCTAATTTACAGAACAACCCATTATTTTGCAGGATGGTCTCATTCTGAGACTAAGCCCTTCATCGGGATTCCAGTATAATGACATCCTTACCAATCATTTCCACAATTCTAGTTGTACCAGTCTTTAATAGCATTCTGATTGTAATAAAATGAATCAGTGCAACTGTCTGGTGAACCTAAGCTTCTTTGGAATTGAACTGAATTAACATATATAAAATTAGGTAATATGAGTTCTTATTTACTAAATTGATGATTCAACTGGATCTTAAGTACAGGTTTATGCTATGAGACCTTAAAATGAGATATTTTTATTTCCAGTATCTGTTTTTTCTTGTACAGAATCTAAGATGGATCTGTCCTATCATCAAATATTACTCTAGAGTAACAACTGGTATTCATTTGAATTATAGTCACTAGCTTAATAAAAGCAACAGAAGACATGATTAATAATCAGTATTGAACTAAAATATAATTAGTTTGCAGCTCAGCCCTTAACCTGAATTCCATGACTTTTCTCCTTAGCTAGGAATCATTCAATTCCCACTTCAAAGAACCACAGTGAAGGGGAAGTCCTTGATATTTGTAATAATAACTGAGATCTGATCAGATTTCCTTTGGAGGATGTACCTATCACCTCTGCAAAGATCAGATTCAATTAATATCTTCTTATTTGTATCTATAGAAGCATGCAAGTCAATTTTAGATATAAAATGAGGTTAAAGGTCAGCCACTCATAAAATATATCTGTTTAAACTACAATTGCTCTTGTCCAAATGCTCATTGCTTTGCAAAATGTGTTCTTACTGTTTATTTGTTTTTCACAGTTGGTTAAATCTTGACCTACATTGTAACATGGCATTCCTTCACAGTAGGGTGCTCACACCTGCTGAATAAAATACAAATGGAGATGAAAGCTCATGATGAAATAAATGAATGTGTATTTATTTACGAAAATTCTTAGATATGTGAGAAAAAATACTTTTTATTAAAAAATAACTTTTTTTAAAAAGTTAAAGCACTTTCTTTCAATTTACATTATTTTTTAACCAAAGAAGGCCATCTCTCTCCCTAGGTATATCTGAGTTAAAGTGATTTTAAAGAAATATTTGTTTAACACTCTAAATATAACAAAAATTTGTCTTAGCACTGGGTTCAGGTATGCCTATTAACTTCATATTCTTGTAAAGATTCAGAGAATGTGGAATGGGAATGTTAGAAAAATGGACAGTTGATACATAGAATATATTAGGAAATCAAGGGAAATTAACAAGGAGTGAATTTCTCAAAAACAAAATTCCCAATTTGTCCTTGAACAAATTTGATGTTAGGAGAATTGGGGAAACTGGGAAGTCCTACATGACAAGAAAATAAAGAGAAATTAAGGAATAAAATTACATGGGAAGAAAATAGTAATTCATAAAGTATTTTAAAATGTGAAGACAGTAAATTATTAGATAACAATGATTTTGTCAATCAAATGAAAAGTTTTAAATGCCAGATTTTGAGACTGAAATGAATTTTCTCATTTTCATACATAGATTTCAAGGGAAGGATATTTTAATATTAGATCTTGTGAAAACCAATTTAGAAGAATTTTACTATATGACTAATTAATGATTATAGTGACATTTTAAAGTATGAAGTGCCATATAAACATGAAGATACAGTGCCATTGTTACATGCAAAAAATAAATTATAACCAACTTTCTAGTTTATTCTATGCACATTTATAAAGTTAGTAATAAAATATAATATGAAATGAGGGATAATATAAATCACAAAAAAATAAGCTAAATATATAAACGACAATAATTTCAGTTTTGGAGTAGCAAATATGAGTAGTAATTCCTGAATACACAAAGTTTCATATAAGTTATCATAGCTTTAACATAAAATCTAATCTTCATGGTGAAACCAGGTTCTCTGTATATACACAGGTAGATCTTATATAGTTTTCTTCAACTAGATTTTAAATCACAATCAGATTTGGCTAGGCAAGTATTCCTGTACTGAACATTGGGCTTCTGAATATCTTATACATATGGATATTTAATTATGCAATATTATACTTCTGCTTCCATTACTCATAATAAGCACATTGTAAACATGTTCAGTATTGACTAAAACCATCTTTCCTGAAGCTAGTATTACTGAATAGTGAACACTATGGAGGAGCTATATGATTTAAAGCCTCGCTGAACACAGGGAACATTTTTGGCAATCTCAGATCTTACCCTAAACCTCTTTTATCTATTTTAAATCTCTCATAGCATAAAAAATTTTGTCTAAGAAATGATATCATATTTATGAAAATAATAATAATACTTAATTATGTTAAGCCCTTTACTCATTATCTCAGTTTATCCTCACAACTGAGTTAGGAGGGAAATACTACTATTAACACACTCATAACAGATTAAACTAAATTTAAGATGAATGAAGAGTAAATGGCAGAGCAAGGATTTATTTTCATCATTATCATTATTATTACTGAAGAATAAAATTCATGTAGACATGTACACATACCATAAATTTATAGTATATTTCAGAAATTTATAAGAAATCATTGGTGAAACCATGGGAATTTCTATGTAAAAAAGTTTTTAATTATGAAGTCCATTTTTTATACATGTAGGATTATATTTATTTTCTATTTATCCCTTCATTATTAGCTTTAGTAAATTGTATTATAAAGACATTTTAAAATTTCATCAGTTATAAACTTTATTGGTTTACATTTGTGTATGGCATCCACTTTTAAAAAGAAATTATTTTATTGAAGTGTAGTTGATTTACAGTGTTGTGTTAATTTATGCTCTACAGCAAAGTGATTCAGTTATACATATATATACATTATTTTTCATATTCTTTTCATTGTAGTTTATCACAGGATATTGAATATAGTTCCCTGTGCTATACAGTAGGACCTTGTTGTTTATCTATTCTATATACAATAGTTTGCATCTGCTAATCCCAAACTCCCTATCCATCCCTCCCCTACTTCCAACCCCCTTGGCCACCACAAGTCTGTTCTCTCTGTCTATGAGTCTGCTTCTGTTTCATATATAAGTTCATTTGTGTCATATTTCAGATTCAACATGTAAGTGATATCATATAGTATTTGTCTTTTTCTGACTTACTTCACTTAGTATGGTAATCTCTAGGTCCATCCATGTTGCTGCAAATGGCATTATTTCACTCTTTTTATGGCTGAGTAGTATTCTACTCTATATATGTACCACATCTTTATCAATTCATCTGTAAATGGACATTTAGGTTGTTTCTATGTCTTGGCTAATGTGAATAGTGAATGTAGGAGTGCATGCATCTTTTTGAATTATACTTTTGTCTGGATATATGCCCAAGAGTGGGATTGCTGGATCACATGGCATCTCTATTTTTACTTTTTTGAGGAACCTCCATACTGTTTCCCATAGTGGCTGCAGCAATTTACATTCTCACCAACAATGTAGGAGTGTTCCCTTTTTTTTACACCCTTTCCAGGATTTGTAATTTGTAGATTTTTTTAATGATGTCCATTCTGACCAATGTGAGGTGGTAACTTACTTTAGTTTTGATGTGCATTTCTCTAATAATTAGTGCTGTTGAGCATCTTTTCATGTGCTGTTGGCCATCTGTATGTCTCCTTTGGAGAAATGTCTATTTAGGTCTTCCGCTCATTTTTTATTGAGTTGTTTGTTTTGTTGTTGTTGAGTTGTATGGGCTTTTTGTATATTTTATATATTTTGGAAATTAAGCCCTTTTCAGTCACATCATTTGCAAATATTTTCTCCCAGTCTGTAAGTTGCCTTTTCGTTTTCTTTATGGTTTCCTTTGCTGTACAAAAGCTTGTAAGTTTGCTTAGGTCCCATTTGTTAATTTTTGCTTTTATTTCTATTGGCATCCACTTCTTATTGAACCCATAATGATGTCCCTTTTTCACTTAATAGTATTTATTTTGTTTTCTTTCCCTCTCTGTCTTCTAATTTTCTTGATTAAATTGCTAATGATTTTTCAATGTTACTAATTGTTACAAAAAGCAACTTTTTTCATTTATTGATTGTCTCTACTATTTCATCTATTTCTGTTCTTTATTATTTCTTTTTAAGGATGACTTACTGTTTTGTTTTGTTTGGTCATTTGTTTTCTTATGTATTTGTTTTTTTAGTTTCTTCAGTTAGAAGGTGAAATCATTTGTTCAAATTCCAAACAAGTGCTGTTACTTTGTTTTTACTTTTTAAAAAAATTTTGATAAAAAATACGTAACATGACATCTACCTTTTCAATGAAGTTTTAAGTGTACAGTACAGCACTGTTAGCTATAAGCACAATGTTGGAAGGAGATCTCTAGAAAATTTTCATCTTTCACAGCAGAAACTCTAGACTCAATGTAAAGCAACTGCTAGGGCAATCAGCAGTGACCAAGTTTATTGGGATCAGATGATATGCAGGACTAATCATTTAAAACTTTCAAAAAAGATGATTCACTAAGAAGCTGTGTGCCTGCACAGAGTGGAAAGGATGATTATTAATGGTACAATTTGGCATAATGTATATAAAACATTTAATAAAATTAACATGTTTTATAAATGATTCCTGTTCAAGACACTATTATTTTGGATTTTTTTCCATTTTGTGTCACTAAACACAATAACTATCTGATACCAAGAGTAAGCCTATTTTCTAAGCATATTTTGGGCCATGCAGAAATAATAATTTAAGTGTTCTCTTCATTAATTACATAGCATATGGCATACTAATCATTCACAAGGTTAATACGAAAGGATATGCTAGTTTTAAAAAGTTATAATTCTTGATCAATCCAAGAATAATCTCATATTTACAAGTTTTCACAAAATGTAACATGTCTTCACATCAGTGTGTATGCATTGATTTCAAATTCCACCATGATCATTTTATTCTAAAAATCTACTCCATATTCTGGCAACTGATGATGCAAACACAATCCGAGAACTATTTTGCTGATTTTAGTGTTGAATGGATAGACACATAGAAAGATGTCAGTTGAAGAACAATAGAAATATTGTCATTCCTTTTAGGAGCAAATTCTTCTTAGGAACATGGGTGAGATTTTGATTGTTTGGTATTTTTTAGGCTTTTACTCCACGTTAACTGCCTAAATGAGATAGACACATATACACAGAGGAATAATGGACAATAGAAAACAATGTGTTTTGTCATTAGCTTTACTCTGTTTCCAGCACCAAAGCATATCTAAAGAAGAAGCCTATGGCCTATGCTTAAGGATTAAATAGGGCCTCCTACCATTCTATTATTCATTTAATATCAATTCTAGGAAAATCAAACTCTTCCTGAGGAAAGTCAGCTTTAAACTAAAGTCCCTGACTACTTTAGAATTTGAAGAGGAGATTGTGCATAAAAACATAACCATTTTGCATACAACATTCCCAACCACTGTTAATTATGGATCAGTATTTGCAATATGACATGATTGGTATTTTCTTCTCCTTTTGGTGGAAAGGAGAGGAGATGAGTTACCTCAGAAAGCAGCAAAGAGGCAAAAACATTGTTGATGTGTAGAGAAAGGAATGAGAGCCTCTCTGCCTCTTCTCCCAATTTTAATTTTTTCCTTAAACTGTTTGGCTTAAGGATTAAATCTATGGTCAGTCATGGATAGAGTTTACCATTCAGGGGACAATATCAGTTAACCATCAAGGAAAAATTATTATAGTCATATATGATTCTTTATTTTTTAAACACCATTGTTTCTTTGTAGACACTTGGGACCAGGGTACATGACACATTAGCTGCTGTCCAGATCCCTTTGAACAAGACATTAATTTACTTCAAGGTCAAAGATCCAGTCTGATTCTATTTCCTAAATTGTATTCTATTCCATTGCTCACACATCATTATACAATTTCATAAAATTCATATGGGTGATAGCTTAATGCAATGAAAAAATATGCCCTATATGTGAACAATATGAGTGACTTCCTATTGTTAAGTTTGCCCAAAGAGTTTTGATTTCTAAAATAAACAAATCTCCTCAGTCAGAAAACATATAGCATAATAAATTAATATTCATATATGTGAAGTCCTGATGTGATTTCAATCATTATCATTAATAATCTGAGTCCCTTATTTGTTAGATGTAGCCTAATCTGTCACCCACTTTTATGACCACCTTAGTTATCACAAAATTTAAATAAATTTAATTCTAATCTCTCATGAGACTCATTTTCAAACCCTCCCAAAAGTCAGTCTATTATGGTAATGTACCCTACCATACCACATAATTTAGTACACAGTGTCGCTGCACCAGTTATAGCGTTTCCTAAGGAACTAGAATGTTTTCATATTGTAAGTGTCTACCATGAAGCATAGTAGACATTTACTGCTGTTGTAAATGGTAAGATAATATGAGAAGGAAAAAAAATCTTAGTTTTAGATTGTCCCATGCTCAATTCATTCTATGTTAGAGTAAAAGGAGGAACCAACCAGCAATGAAGAATGATATCTACAGCTTAACTGAACTCAGCTGCCTATATTGAGGTGTAGCACCTCCGTATGAGAAAAAAAATCAAAGACAGGAAATAAGAAGGTAACCTATCTTAACTAAAATGATGGACTTTCTTATTATGTAAACATGAATGGAGAAAGCAAAAACATGAGAGATGACTTTATCGCACAGTGATACTCCCCACAAATAACTGTGCTTGAATTAATGGCTCCTACTTCGAACAAATGGATTAACATTCTCTTTAAATTAGAAAACATGGAAGGAGTAGTGAGCCCAGCAGAAGGCAGGAAATATTCACATATAAGGTATTTTAGAGGTCTGGGAAATTTCTCATTTGCACTTAGCTTAACTATTCCTTTATCTAAAGCATAAGCTGAAAAGGTAGAGATAATTTTCACAATTCTGTACAAGCTAAAAAGAGAAAGAACGGAAGGAAGGAAGGAAGGAAGGAAGGAAAGGAAGGAAAAAAGATAAAACTGTAACTATATATTAATAAGGGCCAAATAGAGTTGTGTAAAAGCAGAAGTATTAATACCTGAAAAATTTGCCTTACAGGAGGAAATTTGCATAAATGGAAAAAAGAAAACAGATTGCACACCTATTGCACACCAGTATACATAATACATTTATTGAAAGAGAAAGTAAGAGTTGAATTGTTATTATCGTTTGCCTTTCTATGATTGCAGAAAATCACCAGTAATTTTAGTCATTCATTTCTGCTTGTTTTCATACATTTTAAGACCCAATTCTTTATCTGCTTGCTAAGGGGAAAATAGCAAAAGGATCATATAGCAAAAGCTTCTATGTGATACCTACTTAAGCTTTACACTTGGGGGATAATTTTCCACCTAATTATTTTTATTTATTTATTTATTTATTTATTTATTTTTTGCGGTACATGGGCCTCTCACTGTTGTGGCCTCTCCTGTTGCGGAGCACAGGCTCCGGATGCACAGGCCCAGCGGCCATGGCTCACGGATCTAGCCGCTCCGCGGCATGTGGGATCTTCCTGGACTGGGGCACGAACCCGTGTCCCCTGCATCAGCAGGCAGACTCTCAACCACTGCGCCACCAGGGAAGCCCCACCTAATTATTTTTAGTGAAGAACTTTTTCAGAATTGAAAGGCAAATTGTACATATATGTAGTGGGTTTGATTTTCTCATTTAGAATACAGTCATTTTAATAGCAGACATAATTAAGCTAAAACACTCAGAGGTTTAAGAATAGATCCCACTCATGGATATTTGTTAGATGAATCCTTTAATTTTATGTTTTAAGACATAAAATTTGAACCATAAAAGTTATCTGAAGATATATTTGGAGACATATTCAAACCATGATTTCTTTTTGTCCCATTAAATTTTTTTTTGTACTTTTTCTAGAGATACTCTTCACATTTGTTTATTCTTGTGGCACAGTGATTTCAGGTAGGTATAGTCAATAGTAGATCTGGTGAAATTGCTCCCATTACTTTCAGATCTCTATTTGTTTTAGAATATTGAATCTAGCCTGGCACTGTCAGCTAGATAGAGTGATTGTTTTTTTACACTTAATAAGAACTGATTCTATGATTCTGATATAATATCTCATACCATATAACATTTAAATTTGGTACATAGGCACTTTTCCCTGTGTTAATATAGCAATGTTAACTGTATAGGTATACTGTGTCTGTTTGCTATCCATCCATCTAAAATATAGCAGAAATTAGGAGCATATACAATTTAAAATAAACAAGTACAACAAATTAGAAATTATTTGATTAGGAAACTGAATTTATATGTTACACTTTAATAATAATCAGAAACACTGGTGGGCAATTTATGTACATTAGCCCATTTAAACTTCTACAAATTCCTTAGCAAATTAAAAATGTTTCATAGAGTTTAAAAAAGTTATTCAAGGTAACTAAGTTATAGTTTAAAGAAACTGAGATTGAATGTTTAACATACTATCCAATTAAATTAAATAAAGCAAATACTTATGCGGGGTGGGGGTCAGGTTATGGGGACATACATCCAGTCATTAAAAAAATTCTAGTTCATAAAATTCCTCAGTGTTTTCTCCAAACTGCTGCCATTTTTGTATATCTTATCCTATAACCCCTCTTTCAATATTATTAAAAGATATAGTGAAGTTAATTGTTATTTCTGTCACTTTACTCCTGTATTCTAATTTGATTTTTTTTCTGGCTACATTCAGTATGGTGTTTTTATCTTCAATTTCCATCAGTTTTTCAGCATCACCAAAGTTTGACTATGATGTGTCTAGCTGTACTTTTTCCTGTGTTTATTATATTTTTATTTCTGGATAAAGATTATAATCTATTGTACAAATTTAATTTTTAATATAGAACTATGAGTAGCTAGCAATATTTAAAAAATTACAACTCTCTTGCTTTAAGTGGCTAATATTAAAACTAATGAAATAAATAACATCCCATATTGTAAGCAATAAATACATATTTTTTCTTAATATTTGATATGAAAAAAATGCACTAAATATCCATTCCTGGTTGTACTTCTCTTTATGAAGAGAATATGGTATATTCCTGCCTGGTGGCATGTGCCTTAACCAGGAAAGTATTATGGAGGTGGTTAGCAGTGTTAAAAGATTTCTAGAATACAAAGAGAAAGGCTTGTTTCTGAGAGTAGCTCAGATCACTCTAAAGTAACTTCAGAGTAGGTGAAGCTTCTGGATTTGGTTCCCTTTGAATAGTTTTCCTTTCGATAATCTGTGTGTTATAGAAGAGACCAATTTTAAAACTTCTTCTCAAACATTAGGACTTTATTTTAAAATTTGACAAAGGATAAGGGCAGACAATTCACAAAGCAGAAAATAAAAATAGTAACCAACTTCTGAAGAATGCCCAATTTTATCATTTCACTAGTTTTAAAAATGATCTTTTTGGATATTATGTTTCAATATCAATATATAATTAAAGACTAACATTGGTTAAATCTTTATAGTAGGAATACAGAGATTTTATATTTTCTTTTTCCCGGGTTTTTCTGAATTTTATATTAAAAAATGTGTCACTTTTATAATTAAAATATACATATCATCTACCTCTATTGAATCTACTTTAATGGAAACCATGGGAACAGTACATTTAAAATGCTTATTGTTTAACCCTATACATTATAACCATAGACTCAGATATAAAATATCACATATGAGTGATTAAGGCATTACAATAAGGCAAGAAAGAAAATTAAAGTCATTAAAGTTTAGAAAGGAGGAAATAAAATTGCCCTAATTTACAGATGATATAACTTTCAGCATAGAAAATCCCAAGGAACCTATAAACAAACTCGTAGATAATAATAAATGTGTTCAGAGAGGTTGCAGAATACAAGATCAACACACAATTAGTCATATTTTTAGGTCACAACATTTCTATCACAATGGCTATAATACAAAAAAATAGTGACAACCCTAAATGATGATGAGGATGCAAAAAGCTGGATAACTCATACATTGCTGGTGATATGTTAAATGTATAGCCACTTTGGAAATAGTTTGGCAGTTTCTTTTTGCTTCTTATAAATTACCATATGCAATTACTATAGGACCTAGCAGTTATGTCCCTGGGCATTTTATCGCAGAGAAAAGAAAACATATTTATTCAAAAATGTAAGCTTAAAGATCATAGCCTGTGCATTAATGGTCATAAATGCATTAAATTTTTTAAATTAAAAACAGTAGATGCCCTTCAACTGGTGAACGGCTTATCAAACCATAATATACTGATTCCATGGAATACAATTCAACAATAAAAAAGAAAAGGCTATTGATAACATAACAACTTTGATGAAACTCCTGCGAATTTTGCTGAGTGAAATAAGCTAAGCTAATCCAGAAAGGTTGCATACTGTAAGATTCTATTTATACAACATTTTAAAATGAAAAAAATATTAAATTGAGAACAGATTAGTAGTTGCCAGGAGTTAGGTATGCAGCAGGAAGTAGGGGGTGGGATGGAAATATTCTATATCTTGTCTGTGGCGGTGGATATAAAAACCTTTACACGTGATACAATTGTTTTGAACTAAATACACATGTGCACACCACACACACACATACACACACACACACAACTTGGAGTACCATTAAACATGGGAATTTTGAATAAGGTCAGTGGATGGCAGCAATGTCAATATCCTGGTTTTGCAAGATGTTATCATTGAAGGAAACTGTACACAAAATCTCTTAAGTTTTAACAATCATATGTGAATCTATAAATTAACTCAATAAAAATTCAATCAAAAAATTTTAAAGATTAAGTGTATCCTATCATCACAAAGAAACAAGGACATTTTACATCTATTCCTCCAAATTCAGAACAATATCTCATATAAGTTAACCTTAAATTATCTAGTTAGTTTTTATTCAGGTGCATATTGAAACTTATGCAGTTGAGGGTTTTCTAATTCATTTTACTTTTATATTTAGCCAATGGACTATATGTTTTCATTTAAGTAATTATAATGAAAATCTACATAAACACTCACATATTAAAGATACTCAGTAATTTTTTTTAACTTATTAAATAAGATTATACACAGAAAGTCTACTTTAATCTTATTGGCTATTTTTAATATTCTATAAAAATATGGCAATTTTAAATATATATTTTTGTAAGTAACTATTCATAATATGGTGAACCTTATGGGTAAAATATAAATGAGCAGTGGAAATTTCTGCAGGGTGTGTGTGGAGGGGATGTGAACCTTTGCTTTGTTGTCTTCATGCAGTTCCAAATCTGCGATCTGTTTCAAGTCAGTGTTGCAACCTATTAAAATGTTGAAGAATTTACATTTTACTTGTGTTTTGCCTTGAAAGGAAAATGACTAAAACTCCTTTATTTTGTAGCATCATTTAATTTGATTCTATAAATGTACAGAAATCCATAGGACAAGACCAGTAACATGTATTTTGTTCATCCACCCACCCATAATCATTTTGTCAATCAGAATTTTCCCATAGACATCTGAAATTAATTGCAGGGAAGAGCACTTACTAATTTCCTTTTGGACGGCCTCAGAAAATCTGTTGCCCAAAGAGGTGACTATTGGAGAAACATCTGAAAATATAACCACATTTCAGGCTGTTTTTTGGGGTCCAAAAGAACCATGACCTTGTAGCTTGTGACAAGTGACCTGTGAACACTGGGATTGAAGTTTAAACACTATTTTGATGTTCTGCCTATTATGTGTGTCATTTAAAACAAATACTGTTACTCTTTTTGTGCTTATTCAACACATTACATTTATAAGCCAAAACTGTCCCAGATATATACAGCACAAAAATGTCCCAGATATGTACAGCACGATTGAATAAAATATAGTTTTTACTAAGGTGATAAAACACTAGAAATATATATGACTTTTTAAAACCCCAGATGTTCATAGCATTTATAAAACAACCATAAAATAGTTTAAATATACTGCACAAAGAGTGGGAAAAAATCACTACAAGTTCTAAAATGACACCTTTTAAGGAATATTAGGAGCAGATTCTTTAAATCAAAAGCACTCAAAGACTCAATACACAGTAACTGAAGACCATTGAACCAAGAAACTAAAACAAAGAATAAAGAGACAGAGTTTTATTTCTGTTTATCTGTCTTCTGGTTCAAGAAAGGGGATAGGAAAGAAATTTCAATTTGCTTGCTTCTTTTTAGACCTTGCCTTTTGGAAAATGTATAGATCCCATTAGTTAAGTCTTTTTCAATATGGAAAAAAATATGTTCTTCCAACAGTTATAAATGAGGACACATGAATTTCCATTGTCATTGATTGTCTTGGTCAACTGACTGGTTTGTTGGCTGTGATAATTTATGACCCGTAACTATTTTCAAAGACAAAAGGAAAATATTGCAAATAAATATAAGTAGGAAAAAATTACCTGGTCCAGCAATGTTTTTGTTAGTTCTGTTAGTAAGAATTAAGACTTTAGTTCTACTGAGAAAAAGGTAGTAATCTTAGTCCCCAGTGAGCCTAAATTCCTGTGATGATCTAAATTTTAAGGTAAAATGTAGACTTCTGGCCATTGTCATATTGTAATAGCATCAAATCAAAGTTCACTTCTATTTCATATACAATAATTAGATAATATACTGGTGATAGACCAGAAATCCTGAATACATACTGCTGTCATCCTATGATGTGTGATTATATATAGGTGCATTCTATTCAATTTCTTATTAATTTTCACTTGGATGCCCATGGACACTTGAGTCTGACTATGCTCCAAACTGGTTTCATCATTTTCCTCATATGTGTTCTTTCTTCTAGATTTCCTCTCTTTCTACTTGGATTCTTTATTTACCATCCACCCATGTCAAAAATTTGGAAATTCTGTAAGAGTCTAATATTTCAATCCTCTCTTACATTTAATCTCTGATCATATCCTGTTCGTCCTATCTCCATAACATCTCTAATATTCATCTTCTTTCATTTCAGTTTCTACTCCTTTATTACTTGCAATAATTATCTCATTGGTCTTAGTATCAGAACTTTTGATCAGTCTCCCCCAGAGTGCCTGTATTGGTCTTCCTAAATTACAAACATGTTTCATATTTCTCCTCAATTTAGGGCACTTCCCAATTGTTTACAGGATGAAATCCAAATTTCTTAACTTGTTCTTTACTCTACTTACCTTAAGGTCTTACAACTACTCATAGGCTTCACCTGGGCTGGGATTACTTATTCATTTCACCACTTTATATTCAGCATATTTACTAATACCTGACACATAGTGGATGCTCAAATATTTATTGGATGGAAGAAAATAACTTTTGCTTTGTTTCTCTCACTGCCTATGCTCAAACTAAACTGTCTTTGCTTACATAGCTTTCTCTGACATAAATGCCCTTCTTTTGCCATGTTCAATGTTGATTGTCAGCTACGTGAAATCAAAGGCTAGTTTTGTTCAAATTTCTAATGCCACTTGCTAGCTCAGTGCTTAGTTTTTTAACGGGATTAATGTATTCGTTGATTTAAAAATATAGTTATAAATCCATTCACATATTTACTTTCTTCAGTACTTTTATTCCTAAATAAAAGTAATCAAAATAGTAAAGAAAGATGTAAAAGTGACCTGTGGGAAAGAATGGGTTATAAGGCAAGCAATGGATATGGAGAACACTGTTTTGTGCTTTGTAGTGCAAACAAAGAAAGCCATGGGAAGAAATTAAAAGGGTTTCAAACAAGGAAACAATATCATTATGTTTTAAAAATATGGCTTTAATGCACTGGAGAATTTGTAGAAAAATATAAAATTGGAAGCTAAGAAACCAGTTAGGAGGGTATATCTAGGGACTGGGCAAGAGGTGATGGTGATTTGTACTTGTGATTTGGCAGGAGGTATGAAATTAGAATCAAGAAAGGGAATACATGAAGTAAAAATTAGAAAATTTCAAGACATCAATAATGATTCCCACTTTTCAGCTTGAGCAACTAGATGGATTGAGGTATCCTTTACTGAGACATAACAAATTAACTGTGCTATTGGCAAAGACTAGATAGATAGGCAAATGGGATAGATTACTATAAGCCAGGTGTTTATAAAGCATACCATTACAAATTAATGGAGAGTACAAAGATTATTCAATATATGGTGTTGGGACAATTTATTAATTATTTGCTTTAAAGAAACCTATTTTTTTAACCTCTCATAACATTGCAAATTTTTTAAATCTTGTTAAATAAATAAAGATACAACTGAAAATTTGGTAAGTCTGAAAGAAAATGAAACTAAGTGTCAGACTTCTTAAGGGAAAATACTAAAATTCAAAATGGTAATAAATATCACAATTAAAGATGTACTTGGTTTCATTATCATAAGAACTAAAAACTTTAGTATATAGCATGTAATCCAAATTGATTTTCAAATGAGAACCCTATTTGTAGAATATGGCCAAGGGTTAGCACATTAAGAGTGCATTGGTAGAAATCAGGAAAATAAATAAAATTCATTTTCAAAAATAGGCAAACCATTTGATCATATAATTCACAAAAGAAGGGCATAAGAAAGCTATTTTCATGTTTTCTAATAATTAAATTAATATAAATTAAGTATAGATATACATTTTGACCACTAAGTTACCATACCAGAAAAAAAAATAGTGGCATGTCCTATTCTAGTGAAAAAGCAACTTTCATATATTGCCAATGGCAGTATAAATTGATCATTAACTTAATCATAAGATATTCTTGTAACACCAAAAACTGATGATATATACAGAATCATTAAATGATTACATATATAATACCATAGTCATTTGCTGGGCTATTATTATTGCTAGGATATTTTTTAACGTGGAAAAAGCTTGTGACATAGAGATGATACCAAAGTTTATGTACAATATTAGTGCAATTATATTTTAAAATACTCTATGTTCAAAAACTGTAACATGGAAAAAAGATGAATTTCAATTTCTGACATTAAGGCAGACAAGATATTTTAAAATGACCTTCCACTACAAAATAAATTAATCCTTCATGGGACATAATTTTTTACTGCATGTAAAAGAATTAAGATCCCCCCATTTTTTTTAACTTACTAAATATTTAGGAAATGTTTAAGGAATTTTTAAATGGAAAAAAAACAACAACCACGAAGACACATTCTGAAATTATCAGATTTGAAAAATAATAAAAATAAAACATAAGGAAATAGAAATAAAATAATTGACACAAAAAAACTCAGTAAGTGGGCAAAAAGAAAATGAGACACAGGTAAAGAATGAATTAATAACTCAAAAGACAAGTTTTTAATTATTTAGAATGTAGCCCCAGAAGATAAGAATGTAAAAATATTTTTAAATGAGGTTAAGAAATATGAATAACTAATGGGATAGTTTACACATGTCTAATGAGAGTCACCAAGAAAACATAGAAAGAATGATAAGAAAAAGCAATATAAATTAATAATAACTGAGTTTTAACCAAAACTGATGATGAATCTACAGAAGAAGAAAGTATAATGTATACTAAGCAGGATAAAATCAAAGAAAATTATGATGTAAACCCATTGTGAGAAACTGAAGAACACTGAAATTTAAAAATTACCTGTAAATAAATAGCAATTAGGTGATTAGCATACTTCAAAACAGCAAAAGAAAAAGTTGGAATTCGGTCCTGTAATCTCTTCAGAATTTGGGAAGAAATTGACCATAAAACCTGAAATTTGTGCACTAAAAATCATCGTTCAAGAACAAAGGAAAAATAAACATATTTTCCATCAAAATTTGTACTTACTACCGTGAAAATTACACAAAGCAAACTTCTAATGGACAAACTTTCAAAATAACAAAAGTGATCCCTAAAAATCTAAGATGAGAGAAGAAATGCTGAGCATGTAGCTCAGTACTACAATGTATTTACATGTAGTTTGTCTACAGAAAATACTGACAAGGATAATGTCTAATTGATAGAGTATAAAAAAGGGCAGAATGAAAATTTGTGGAAAAAAGTTATGGAAATTAGAAGTATGTTGATATAGAGTAAAAGATCCTAAGCTTTTATTTAGGAAGATGATTAAGACATTAACTTCATGTATTACCTTGCATAAAGTGGTAAAGTTTCAGTGATATTGCCTTTAAAATAAAAGAGAGAGTATAAAACACCCAAACCAGCAGAGAGGGAAAAAAAGTAGGAATTTTTAAATGATTAAAAAGTTAAATGGAAAATGATATCAAAGAACATAGAAGAAGCATAGCAAAAGCAGAATAAACAGAAAGTCTATAAATTGTGATCAAGTTTAAAGTATTAAACAAAATGTACCATTTAAAAGATAATTTTCATATAGTATTTTTTAATGAGCTGTGTACTTTTTACAACAGATTCACTTAACACATAAAAAAAGATTAAAGTGCAAGAGATAGAAAGTAATAAAACACTAACTAAAAGATTGCTGTTTATATTATTCAAAATATAATTTAGGGCAAAAATAAGAATAAGATGGTTCCCATATAATAAGAAAACATCAGCTCCCCAGGAAGCTGTATGAAGTCAAAACCTTCATGCACCTAATAAACATTCACAAAATATATAAAACAAAATTTGTTAGAACAACAGAAAATGTTTTAAAATCCACCATTAGGGTGAGCGATTTCAAAATGGCACTCTTAATTATTGATAGGTCAAAACACAATTAAAACAATGAAGTTGTAGATGATTTAAACAACTTAATAATGTGTTTGCTTGGTACTGTGGGACACTTAAAACACTGCTATCAAATCTAGTGAATCCACATTCTTCTTGAGTATACAAAGAACATTTACAAATGAATAATCACATACTGTGCCAAAAAAAACAACCTCTCAAAAAAGTTTAAAAAAATAATTACAGGGCTTCCCTGGTGGCGCAGTGGTTGAGAGTCCGCCTGCCGATGCAGGGAATGCGGGTTCGTGCCCCAGTCCGGGAGGATCCCACATGCCACGGAGCGACTGGGCCTGTGAGCCATGGCTGCTGAGCCCGTGCATCCAGAGCCTGTGCTCCGCAACGGGAGAGGCCACAGCGGTGACAGGCCTGCATACCGCAAAAATAATAATAATAATAATAATAATAATAATAATAATAATAATGATGATGATTAAAAATGGGCCAAAGACCTGAACAGACACCTCAGCAGAGACGATATAAGGATGGCAAGTATGTCATCTTTATGAAAAGATGCCCTATGAAAAACATCTCTATGAAAGAATGCTCTACATCTTATGTCATCAGGGAAACACCAATTAAAACAACAATGAAATACCACTAACCATCTATTAAAATGGCCAAAATCCAGAACACCAAATGCTAGCCCAAATATGGAGGTCTGGGAATTCTCATTCATTGCTGATAGGAACCCAAAATGGTAAAGCCATCTTGGAAGACAGTTTGGAGTTTCTTACAAAATTAAATATACTCTTACCATACAATTCAGAAATCACACTCCTTGGAATTGACCCAAAGGAGTTGAAAATTTATGTCCACACAAAAAACCTGCAGATGAATGTTTATAGAAACTTTATTGATAATTGCCAGGACTTGGAAGCAAACAGGATGTCTAATAGGTGAATGGAAAAATAAACTGTGGTACATTCAGACAATGAAATATTATGCAGTGCTAAAAAGAGATGAGATATAAAGCCATGAAAAGACATGGTGGGAACTTAAATACATATTACTAAGTGAAAGAAGCCAATTGGAGAAGGCTCCATGCAGTGTGATTCCAATAATATGACATAAGATCAAAACTATGGAAGCAATAAAAAAAATCAATAGATTCAAGGGAAGAGGGGAGAGATGCAAAGGCAGGACAAAGAGGATTTTTAGGGCAGTGAAAATACTATGCATGATAGTATAATTATGGACATATGTCCATACATTTGTCCAAATTCATAACATATATATGCAGATATATTATCTATATATATTTATTTATATAATATATATATACATGTGAACATATATAATTTCAGAAACTAGATTCTTAGCATTTAGGTTCACAGTTTTAAAACTGAAAAGGTCCTTAAATGCCTAAAGGTCTTATCCAATATTCACATTTTATGTCACAAAAATGAAAGTGAGTAATTAAAATTCACACAACAAAGGATTTAGGCTAGAAAGAATTGATTATTCATATAAAAGCTGTGTATTTTGGTCAGAAATTCTTACCTATCTGCTACATATGTCTATCTCTACCTCTCTTGTCTCTCTACCTATACCAATACCTATCAATACCTATACCTACACCTGTATTTGTATCACTCAACTACAGTTGTGAGGTTTTGTAGAAATGACAGCTGATGCTCTTTTCCAGCTTGAATAGAGTGTGTCCCCGTGTGTTACATAACTAATTAATTGCAGAATTCACTCTTTATTGAACAAAAATTTTTATTTCAAAATTAAACACTGTTTCTACACTATACTCTTTCTACACTTTCTGCTGCCTATAATGAGTTACATAATTATCAAAACATTGCTTAATTTTAAATGATTATAGATTGGTAAAATTAATATAGTTACATGCCAGACAGAATCATTTTCATTTTAAAAACACTATTATATTTCATACATCAAATATTATGTCTTTTGTTTCTCACAAGAAACGGAAGCTCTCTCGAAAATCTTAATACGTCTCAAAAGTCTGATATCTTTTATATATTATTTAATAGATTAGTCAATCCAATTACAACTGATCCACTAATTTTATTTTTAAATGTTTCTTAACATATAGTGGGTAGGACTAGAAGACCATCTGATACTAAGTGACTCAAATATGCAATAAGAATTATAAAATATATATCTATCCACATTCACACCAAATGAAAAAATAATGGTTTTAACAATTCAAGTCACACTTTAGGAAAAGGAAACAAACCGGGGTAGTAAACTGAACACCAGTTTTCTGACCCACTAAATTATAAAAGACTGAGACATTATTAAACTGTGCAAACTAGAGAAGAGCTGACACTACCTTAATTAAATTGATACTACTAGTGATGCCCTGATAGTGTGCTTGTCAGGGTATAAATTCTTATAACATCAAATAAAAATGACAGACTTCCCCAAGGACCTAATGTAAGTTCTTCCAGAGGGGATTAGTTAACACAAATTACTTCTAGGATATTTCATTTAAGTTACTTAGAGTCCAAGTGAATGGGAGCTGAGCTAAACCACATATCCCACCTGCTGCATAGGCAGAAGAAAAGATGAAAAGAGTCCTAGGAAAACTCATTGTGTAACACTGGCCAGAGGTGTAATTGTGGAGCAATTTTTTTTTTTTTTTACAATTTTTGAATACTGTAATTTAAGAAGTCTTCAGAGATAATACGGACATAGATGTCAGAAGGTCACTTTTGTAGTGATGAATAGTTTGTAATAGAAAAAGCTGTTGTCATTTGCATCTCATTGCAAGCTTTGCATCTTGAGAAAGATTATATGTGACTCCTAAGTTAAGAATTTTAGTTTTCATGTATAATTTCAACTTTCTTTTCCAATTCTCTGTGAAATGAGGTCTAGCCTTGCCAAAGCAGAACACGTGTCAACTGAAATCATGAAGGCTTCTGAGCTACCAGGACAGTGATTCTTAAGAAACCAAGTGTTACCGTAACACTTGTCTCTCACGACTGAGATGTGATGGCCTTGCTGGTAGTGTGAAGACAGTGATCACCAGTATGACAGTGAGAGGACGAAACACTCTGCCAGGCAGCCAGGCTTCCAGACTTTAGAAATTTACACTGAATAAAGCTGACAGCTTTGAAGAAGCATACTAAATTCTGGCTGCTTCCCTCTGAGCTAGCATGCTCGTACCTTTCAATGATGTGAATGGGATCAGGGCTATGCTGAGAGTTTACCTAGAGAAACATACTTTGGTGGCAGGTTCAAAGAGCTGGAAGATATAAAATATTAAATATTTATGCAAGAAATTGGGACTACGTGACATAATTGAAGAAGATGCAGTAGGCTCCATCTATTCTTAGAACATGAGCTCCCTTAGCTTTTAAGGTTGCCTGTAATATACCACTATTTGGTGTGACTTCTTTTTAGCTACTGCCTCCCAAAGACTTCTTTACAATATGAACTAGTGGACAGAAGCATTACCTTAGCAACCACCAACCAATAGAGATGCTTTTCTAGGATTATCTAGTAAGCTCCCTTTCAGACACCAAGTACTATAGTACAGAAGAGAACAAAAAAGTAAAATACACATTGAGACTTTAAAAAACATCTAGAAAACAATTGGATCTAGTCAGTAGGGCTCCCACATCTGTATGAGATACCCTCCCACAGAAAACTCTGTTTTACCATATATGTCTGCTGCTTTTGTCCATCCATGTTTCTACTAAAGATTAAAGGTCAAGAGAATATTGTTTGATAGTTTCACAAAATTCTATGGAAATAAACTTCCTCTTAAACCATATAGGCTCTTAAACCATATAGAGAACTTTAACCTCCACCTTCCCTCATAAAATGCATGACAGTAAGAGCTGGAAAGAGTTGGAAAGTTCCTTGAGCTTGGCAAATGGAAGAGAGTGTTGGTTAAATGTCATGGAGCAAGCACTAGACTATGGATTATTGATTCGAAATGGAGTAACATCAGGATTCCTAACCTTGAACAGGGAATTTCTGAGAATATCTGTACAATTCCAGTGGCATAGAATCCTTTTGGTTATTGATTCTTGCCAAAGTTCATACTGAAATTTTACTGAAAGATATATGGAGATGTGCAAAATAATACTTCTCTCAGTGGGCTCTTGTTTTATTTGTTTCTTTTTTTATTTCTCAACAAGTCTAGACTCAGTGTCTCCGTTTTAATTAAATGGTATTTTAAAGTCAAAGAACACAAATAGATCTATGTTGTATTGAATAAAGTAAAAACTAACATTACATTTCTACCACTACCCTGTTTACTCTTAATTTAGACATGATTGAAGTCATCTAGTATGGACATCTCTTCATTTTCCTGCTCTCTTCCTTTTAAGTTCTCTGTATCTTCATTGTTTAAGGAAGTATTCTGTTTAAGTAAGTATCCCTTCCTTCAAAGTTAGCTATTCCACTTGTACCTTTCTTTCTTTCTCCAACCTGACTAATGTAAAATAATATCCTACCAATTATTTCCTTATATTGCATTTTCAATTTTTCTCTTTCCAGTGTGTCCTTCCTTCTCAGTCTTTACTTACGATTGGGTCTCCTTCTTCTAGAAAAACTAACCTAACCAACAAACAAAAACACTTTTTTTCTCATTTATTCTTCTCCACCAGCATATTTAAAGCAATCTCTCTCCCCTCTCACTCACACATAACTCCATCACCAACTCCTACTAAAACATATCCCAAAGCTGACTGTTTCTTAGTACCTCCATGACTACCACCCCAACCCAATCAAGTTTTCCTCCTGGTAGATTAAGTGTTACTTACTGGTCTCCTCTCTGCTATTGCCCTTTCTCCCCAGTTCAGCATTATGAGACAGGAGACATATGACAATCTCTATTCAGCAGATAGTTATGTTTTTAAGACGAAAGTAATTCATTTCACCCCTATGCTCAGAACTTCAAAGGTTCCCCCTCTCATATGAGAATATAATCTAAAATCCTTAGAATGACATGCTCTTATTCCTGATAACTCTCTGATTCCATCTCCTATTATTATTCCCTTACCGGTGACTTCACAACGCTGTGGCCTGGCTACTCTTCCTCAGCATGTCCAGTGTGCTCTCACCCTGGAAACGCTGCACTTAACTCTTTCATTAACCCTTTGCCCTTAACATTAACCAATGCAGTGAGCATCATTCTATCTCTTGAGGGCCCAAATGGAACAAAAAAAGAACAAAGAAAGGGAGAACTCTTTCACCATCCTTTAGAAATGGGATATCTTCCTCCCCAGAGCCACTTGTTCTGGTGCCCTTGAATTCTGACTGGGAGTTATACCACTGACTGTTTCTCAGGCCTTTGGACTGAGTCTGAATCATACCATGGCTTTCCTGGTTCTCCACTTGTACATAATAGTTTGTGGGACTTCTTGGCCTCCATTTTCCAATTCCTATAATATATCTTCATATATATATATATATACACACACACACACACACACACACACACACACACCACACCACACACATACACACAGCACCCTAATTGTTCTGTTTTCTGTTTTTCTGGAGAACCCTGACTAATACAACTACCACCTCTCTGTTTCCCTTTACAATTGCTTAACTTTTCTTCATATCCTACACCACATCTTGATATACCTACCTGTTTATAGACTTTCATAAGATTTGAGTCAATGTAAGCAGGTTTTGTTTATTGCTTATCAAAAAACAATTAGATCAGTGCCAGGCACATGGTAGGTTCTCAAATATATTTGTAGAAAAAATTAATGAATCCTTTGAAGTTTGCTTTAACATTCTTAATGACAAATGATAAATCACTTTCTGTCAGGAAAACTGAATTATCTGGGGGGAAAAGCAGCCACTTTAAGTGACTTCATTTAAAATGTGAAACAATTTTCAGAGTATAAATAATAAGAAAAGAGTTGTATTGGGAGGCTATCTTGAGAAAATAAGCAGGTAAAAATACTTTTTTTTGTATTATATTATAACATTTAGGATTATAACAGCAACTACACTCCAGATTTTAGAACTACATAATTCAATCATTAATATTCACAGAAGGACATAATTTGTCTTTGTATATTGTGTGCAGTATTTCAGACACTACCATTCATTTAGCATTTTGAGAGTGACTTTTGGGGCATTTTTAAGAAACAACAAAAAAATAATGTGATGGTTCATCAATTTTCAAAAGATCCTATCAATAATCTTGTACTCGGTTCACTCATTGTGGAAACTTCTCATTGATTTTCTTTTATTTGAGTATTAACAGATCAAACTGTCAGATTCTAAGTAGTCAATGAGCTTGAGTATGATTTAAAAACGATTCCAAAATCACCAAATAGAATACTGAATATTTTTAAATAATTTGTTCACTTTTCCATGTATAGAACTGTATTTACAACACAAAGATATGTGAAACTAATAAATATTTTACCACCATTAGAAAGTATAAGCCCTAAGCTAGTAGTAAGTGAGAAGAAATTTTTGAGAAGTCACTTCTTTAGTAAATGCTTGTATGTTATAATGACTTTTGTTGGAAAATTTGGCTGACCTTTTTTCCACGAAACTCAGTTTCTAAAGATTCAGATAATAAGTACTCTGTAATGCAGAGTGATTGTTTTATCAAAATAGATCAGTTTCACTTGGAAAATAGGGTTGGACATTTTAGCTTTGAGTTCCAGCTCTGTCCCTTGCTGTTAATAATAACATTTGTATATAATAACTTGACATACAAAGTTATTACCTGATTAACTCTGGCAAAATATATACCTCCAAACTGTTTCCACGTCCTGAATGAATGATTTCATATCAGTGTGACTGAAATTATACCAGCAGGGATACTGACCATGGAATTTAACATGGAATTAGTATATGGTAATGTGAATTTTGGTTCAGATGACAAAAGAAGTAGATGCCCTTTGAATTGAATGGACAGATCATAACTTAGAAAAAAGACAATGAGTAAAACAAGAATATCACAATTGTTATATGTAATTGTTGAGTGTCAGACAAACATCAAACTGTGAAGAACTCGGTTATTTCTTGGAATAGGTATGCAGACAGAGGCAGAATGAAGAGATAAAATTCCAAGTATATGCACATGGGTTTTAGAGACTTGTTAATCCTGTTTCTCGGATCTGAGTGCACTAACAAAAGGGCACAATATTTTAATATCTATATTTTGGTCTCCTACGGTAGGTTATTACTGTAGAAGGGATTGTGTCTGATGAATACTCCTCTGTAAGACAGGATTTCTCAAAAAGCTAAAATGTTTTCAGGACATTAATACATTTTACCTAAACTACCCATGATCCTTTAAATATAAGAAACTGTGAATTAAACAAAGGCTTCAGATTTTTTTTTTTTTTTTTTTTGCCTCCTTGCTTTGTTTTGTTGTTGGTAGTGATTTTGGTGATGGTGGGGATGGAGTCAAGCATGAAAGAAGTTGATTTTATTTCTCTAAAACTTTGCGTAGACAAATGTGTGTTTTTAAATTTCTTAATGGGGAAAAATGAAATATGGAGTTACTAAAATTTATTTATATAATGCTTTGAAACACAAAATTATACTTTATGGAGAGTTGTATTAAGGTTATTAAATTCCTGTTGTTCTGCCTACATAGTTACTAAGCAGTGGTCTGAAAATAAACTGGCTTCCTGCACTTAAATAAAAATGGAACATGTTGGCCAGTCACAGTGTATTCTAATCTCCCTAGAAAAATTTTTTTCTTTTGTTTTCTAGGGTATTGGTTCATCATTAGCAGACACTGAGCTCTCAGTAAATAAGAGTATGTTTTTAGACACAGAAAACTGAAGTCCTAAATAACATGAGCCTCTGCATAAATGTCCGGCTATCCCCTCTTTGGAGCATATGTTCATTAGTAGCATAAACATTCCAATTCAGCTGTACTTAAGGATGTAAATAAGGTAGAGTAGCCTAGCTCTAATTTAACAAAGAAAATACAGCCATCTCTCCTTGATGGTTGTGTTGATGCAAAAATCACTGTGGTAACCACGTTCCTTACAACTGTCAAAAAGTATTAGGTGTAAATCAAATAAAATCGATTGACTTCCACTGGCTGGTGAGCTAATTCAGGGGGAAGTGTTACTACCTCATTTTGAACTTAACTTATGTTTCTTTTATGTGTAATGATTAAGCCAGAATTACCAAAAATTGTCCATCCTTCTTTAAAGAATGACCTTGAAATACTCAAAATTACTTCAACACTAGAAATAAAGAATAAATAGATCATAGAATAACTCCCTACTTAACACAAAATTGCTTCCAAGTAATGAGCAGTAATGTTAAATTTAGTATATTCTTTATCTCAAATCCAGCCATTCAGAAAAAAATGAAAATATTTCTTACATTGAAAAGAGCCACTTTGGGTATCTTTAGTTCCTTAAAAGTATAGCATATTCCATTCCTTACTAAGAGAAAAAGAGACAGAGACAGAGAGAGAGTATTCTTTGATGTGAATTTTTCAGCAATTTGCTAATCTGTTTCTTTTTATTTAAGACACATATTAACAGCTTCATAAAATGCACATATTCACTGACCTAAGCATGACTCTGCTAGATTATTTTAGTTTCCAGTGTGTCTTCTTGTGATGGCTCTTATTTTACATCATTAGTTTTAAGAAACTGTGACAAGGAAGCACTACAATTAGTGAAAAAGTTGACAGAAATTCAAGTCTATGAATCAGAAACCTGCCAAGAAAATGTATTTTTATCATATACAACAGAGAAATAGTATGTATGTGTTAGACTTTTTTGGACAATGATGAAAATGGACTAATATAGATATATACTAATAATATAGAGTCCTAGCTATGTATTTTCTCCAATTTGCCCCCAAGTGTCCTATCATATTTAAATCTTTCCCCTGGTCATCCATATGGCCTATGAGAAAAATAACCCAGTAAGAAGAGTCAGAAGATGAATAGTATTGGCAAAACTAGTGTTGAAACTAGAACATGGAAGTAAGCAGTGGAAAGAGCCCAGGCTTTAGATACTTTGTTGGTCTGCGTATGAGAATCATGACTTTGAGTAATATTCACCACCACATTATAATTCTTAAATCTGACTAAACAATAAGCTACTCTGATCCAGGGGTGACTTCAGGAAGCCAGGCTTAAAAATATTGTAATAGTCATCCCTGGAAGTCTGAAAGACTGTCTGTCCCCCTAGCAGAGCCATCTAAGGAGGGAGCATTCAAAACTAATAAGATGTTTATGCTGACTCAGGGCAGATCCCTAGATAAAAGATTAAAAACAAGGGTAAAAACTCAACAAGGACACCAGAAGCTTTAAAATTCAGGAGAACTATTTTGCAGAATTAGCAGTGTACAAAAGGAAATAAATAGCTATAAATGCTTACATTAAAAAAGGAAGATGGGCTTCCCTGGTGGCGCAGTGGTTGAGAATCTGCCTGCTAATACAGGGGACACGTGTTCAAGCCCTGGTTTGGGAAGATCCCACATGCCGCAGAGCAACTAGGCCCATGAGCCACAACTACTGAGCCTGTGCGTCTGGAGCCTGTGCTCCGCAACGAGAGAGGCCACAACAGTGAGAGGCCCACGTACCGCGATGAAGAGTGGCCCCTGCTTACCACAACTAGAGAAAGCCCTTGCACAGAAACAAAGACCCAACATGGCCAAAAAATAATAATAATAATAAAAAATAAATTAATTAAAAGAAAGCTCAACATTTAAAAAAAAAAAAAAGGAAGAAACATTTCAAATCAATAGCCTGAGTCACCCTTGAGAAACCAGATACAGAAAAACAAATAAAATACAAAGAAAGCAGAAGAAAGGAAATAATAAAGGCAAAGATAAAAATAAATGAAATAAGAATAGAAAAATAATAGAGAATTTTCTCAAATGATATTTTTTTTAAAAAATCGATTGAACAACTTTAGTTGGGATGACCAAGAAAAAAAGAGAAAATGCAAATTTAAAAAATCAAGAATGAAAAAGCACCTTCAATAAGACCTTACAGAAATAAAAAGAATTATGAGGGAATACTGTGAACAACTATATACCAATAAATTAGACAACTTGGAGTAAATTGAAAAACTCCTTTACAAAAACACAAATTACTGAAACCTAAGCAGGAAGAAGTAGAAACTTGGAATAGACCTATAACAAGTATAAAGATTGAATTTGATTTTTTAAATTCCTACAAAGAAAACCCAGGCTTAGACAGCATCACTGGTAAATTGTACCAAATTAAAAAAAAAAAATCTATACTCATCTTCCACAAATTCTGCCCAGAATACAAGAGGAGTAAGTATAGTAGTCAGCTCAGGCTACCATTATAATATGCCATAGACTAGGTGGTTTAAATACCAGAAATATTTTTCTCAAGTTCTGGAGACTGGGAATTCCATGCTCAAGGTAGCAGAAATGTAGGCCATTCTGGTGCCTCTTTTCTTGGCTTGAAGGCAGCTGTCATTTCACTGTGTGATCACATGACCTCTTCTTGGTATGTGCAAGGAGGGAGAGAGATTGAACTTTCTGATGCTCCTTCTCGTATCTCTACACTACTCCCATCAGATCAAGGTCCCATTTTTATTTAACCTTCATTACTCCCTTAGAGGTACATCTCCATATACAGTCACACTAGAGGTTAGGGCTTCAACAGATGAATTTTGGGAAACACAAATATTCAGCCCATACCAAGGAGAGAACCCATTTCAACTCACTCTATGAAGCCAGTGAAACCCTGACTTTAATATGAGACAAATATTACACAGGCAAAGAAATCTGCAGATCAGTATTTCAACTGTAAATATGTACAATTCCCTCAACAAAATGCTAGCAGTCAGAATCCAGCTATTTATAAAAAGAGTTATAAACTAAGATGAAGGGGATTATTATAGGAATGCAAGGTTGGTTAAGCATCTCAAAATCAGTTGATATAGTATACCATATTAATGCAATAAAGAAAAATGTGAACATATCAATGGATGCATAAATAATTTTGACAAAATCCTACACACCTTTATGATAAAAATGTTCAAGAAACTAGGAGTAGAAAGGAACTTCCACAAACTGTTAAAGGGCATCTATGAAAAACCCACAATCAACATTATAATTAAAGGTGAAAAAATGAGTTATTTCCCTCCAAGATTAGAAATAAGACCAAGAAGTCTTCTCTTGACATTTCTATATAACATTGTACTGATAGTTCTAGCATGGGTAATTAGGTAAGAAAAATAAATAAATAAGTGTTGAGATTGGAAAGGAAAAAGTAAAACTATTTCTATTAACACATAACACGGTCTTGTCATAGAAAATCCTAAATAATCCATGAAAAAATATTAGAAGTAAAAAAACAATTTCAGCAAGTTTGCAGGACACACTATCAATACACAAGCATTAATCTCATTTCTATATATTAGCAATGAACCATCCAAAAACAAAATTAAGGAAACAATTCCATTTATAATAGCACCAGAAAAGCCCAAAATACTTAGGAATAAATTTAACCAAAGCGGTGTAAGAGTTTTACACTTAAAACTACCAAGCATTATTGAAAGGCATTAAAGACTATCTAAATAAATTCATGTTCATGTAGCTTAATATTTTTAAGACAATACTTCCAAAATTGATCTACAGATTCAATAAAAACATATGAATATATGAAAACATATATGCAAATGATTAGATCAACATTATTTATAATAACCAAAATGGGAAAACAAACCAAATGTCCATCAACTGACGAATGGATAAATAAAATGTATTATTGCCATACACTAAAATATTATTCAGCAATAAAAGATAAGTAGTGATACATGCCTCAACTTGAATATATTATGCTAAGCGAAAGAAGGAATTTACAGAAGGTTGCATATTGTTTGATTATGTTTGCTTAAAATGTCCAGAATAGGCAATTCTATAGAGATAAAAAGCAGATTAATGGTTCTATAGGACAGAGGTGCTCAGGTTATGGTAAAATGAGAAGTGACAGCTAATGGGTAAGAATTTCCTTTTGGCAGAAATTTGAAAATATTCTGAAGTTAGATTGTGTTGATGGTTGCACAGCTCTATGAATATACAAAAATACATACAATTGGGCACTTTAAATGGATGAATTGTTATGTAAACTTTATTTCAATAAAGTTGATTTATAAATACATAGTGAAAAAAAGGGAAGAAAGGAAGGATTTTGATGTTTTTGAAATATCCTCAGATTTTTCTCATATGCACTTAAAAAACCATTGAGAGAGGAATGTTGGGAATAAAAGAAGGAAGAATGGGAAGAAACACAAATATCCGACTTAAGCTATGGGTGATATCAACCCTGAAAGATAAGATAGGCCTTTGTGTTTTTTTGGTCTAGTTAGAATGCTTTATAATGATAATATTTTGCACTTCCTCAGTCTCCAACGATTTTCTATAGAGGACAAGCAAAAATAAGGTATAAAGGATTTTCTCTTCTTCATGTAATGAAATTTTACTATTATTTCCATACAGATATGAAACAAAAATAAGCTTATTGACAATTTATTATTTTATTAAAACAACTCAATTTTTCTACATTTGTGAATTTTCTTATTAATCACACTGTGGATTTAAAGATACTTAGCACTCTTCACTGCATAAGACTCATTTGTCCTGTCCAAAAATGGACAGTATACCCATCTCAGCCCTTATGTTCATTTTTGCACTTGGGTGCTGTTTACTATCATTGTTACATGAAATGTGAGAAAACGTTTCTCAGGATTTTTTGGATTTAAAACTATCTGCCTGCCAATTATTTTCAGTTTAGAAAACCTGCTGTTTCTTACAGCTTCACTTGCTTTATTCCCAAGAAAGTGTTTCCCACTTGTAAATACTCAACATATGTGCCAATTACCTTCAACCCCTAAGTTTCAGTTGCACCCCACACTCATTTACTAAACCAAAACTACATGTTCAAACATTTGATGCAAAACACTGGTATGGGTGGTATCTAACCAAAATTATAAAAGTGTGAGTGCCTAATTAAGATCAGAGTTCAAGATTTCCATAATGATGTAGCCAGATAAAATGAGTTCCAGGATGCCTTTGGGAATCTAGCAACTTTGTCACACATTAATGCTTTTTAGATGAAAATGAGTTTCACTGTCCAAATTAGCTCTTGAAAGCTATTTCTCCTCACTTTCAAGCTGATTACTATCAAATATTAGCTGACTTTAATAATATTTATTCAATAAGTCCAATAGTTATATTTTATTAATTAACTACAACTGATTTAAATGTAAATATTACTATAGCACAAGAGTAGATGAACAAAGTCCTTAAAGAATACTGCTTAGGATTTTAAAAATAGTGCAATATGATAGGAAATTGCATGTATATATTATATGCGTTTATTTATGGGTATATGTGTATATATGTATATAATATATGTGCGTGGTGTGTATGTGTGTCTATGTGTATACACACATATAAAACATTTAAAACACAGTTTTTACATTTAGTATATCATTTGACACAAATTCTTAAAAAATTGGTTTTGGATTAACATATTAAAGTTGAAAGATTTGTGCAAGTATGATAACATAATGATTTAATGAACAGAACAAATGACTGTGACTACATCCGATGTGGAATCTTTTCCAGACCCACCATCCTTCATTAACTGTAATGAACTGAAATATTTACACTTGTGGTATAGAACTTTAAATGATTTTGGAAATCTCCTTTTGGTCAATCTAGCAGTAGGCATTTTATCATCTGTTAAATATTAAAATGACTTTTGGGGGGTTTTTTTTTGGCTGTGTTGGGTCTTCATTGCTGTGTGTGGGCTTCTCATTGCGGTGGCTTCTCATGTTGTGGAGCACAGGCTCTAGGAGCATGGGCTTCAGTAGTTGTGGCACGTGGGCTCAGTAGTTGTGGCTCTCGGGCTTAGTTGCTCCGCGGGATGTGGGATCTTCCCGGACCAGGGCTCAAACCCAGGTACCCTGCATTGCCAGGCGGATTCTTAACCACTGTACCACCAGGGAAGTCCCTAAAATGACTTTTAATAATAAAAATTTTGTTAATTAGGCAATACTTCATAGCTGTTAAAATATTATTGTTAAAACATCACAAATGTTATCCTATTGGGTAAAAATAATGGTTGATCATGAAAATCAGCTTTGTTTTATTAATCTGGAATGCAAAATTTATTTATTCTACTACTTTCTCTGAAAACTTCAAAATAGCACCTTTGTGTTAACTTCTAAACAATGACATCTTTTTTTTTTTAATTCTGAAATGGTCAACTAATGAAGTGATCAATTGTAGACAATTTGAGTTTATTACTAAATTATTCGTTTGGACTAAATAAAAGCAACCTCTGTGAAACTATCTCAAAACACTTGATTCACTAATTATCTGACCTGTCTCTCTCCCTGATTCTACTAGTTCCTAAGTTCTTTAAGAGCATGCAGAGTATCTAATTCATGTTTTATTCTTAAAAGTAAGCTAAAGTGGGCACTCAAATATTTATTTATGATGAATGAGTGAATGAGTGAAAGAATAAATGACAAAAGGGTTTCAGTTATGCAGGATGAATAAGTTCTGGAGGTTCTAATGTACAGTGTATAGTGACTATAGTTAACAATATTATATAATTGAAATTTGCTATAAGTGTTCTCACTACACACACATTCAAAAGGTAACTAACTACGTGAGGCGATGGATATATGAATTAGCTTGACTGTGGTAATCATTTCATAATATATATGTATCAGAATATGACACTGTACACTTTAAATATATTCAATTTTTATCCTTCAATTATACCTCAATAAAACTGAAAAAATAAAATAAAAGCACTAAGGCAATTAAATTAATGCAATTATTTCTCTAATACATTCAGCTCACTAATTTGAGATTATTGCATATTATCTTAGATTCAAAGAATACTTTGTCAAGTGGCAACTATAACAACAATCTTCTAGTAAAAAGTAAAAAGATATGCTAAGCCTTTTGACTTGATTGATACAGGCCGAATCTACATTTGTTTAGAGAAAAATTTTATCAAAACCAGCTTTTCCAGCAGCTAAATATACTTCATGGCAATTAAAAATATTTTTCTTCACTTTGTGCCGAGTGAAATGTATTTACAGAAATATATTGTTATGAGTCCTAATGGAAATGAATAAATTATTTCAGTCCACATGTCACTGCAATCAAATGTGACCAAATGTGTTGTATATAACACAAGATTCTGCCCCTCCTCCCAAGCTAATATATGATGTGCTACATTAATTTTTATTCAAAAATTAACATATTTTAATGTCTTTGCAGTGTTTCTAGAAAGAAAAGAATTACATATTTTTCAGTTTGAAGGGAAATGTGCCAAGTGTTCACTGTAGTCAAAGAAATATTCAACTCTAATAAGGATATGCATACACAGTTTCATTTTGAAAAATAAAAAATATTTGAATTCTAAATTGTTGATACATTTTAATTGCATACATTCCCAATAAATACCAATGTGTAGTCAATTCTCTATCAACATGTTTTATAATAGAAATTGCATTTTTTCACTGAAACAAAATCATCCTGATAAAAAACATGCTCTGATGTGTGCATGCCTGGCAGAGCATGACTGCAATAATGCTGCTTTGCATTTGTTGCAGTTTGTCGAGGTTGACTCTGTCATTGGCAGCAGTCTTAATATAATGTTTACTAATAGCTCTGTAGAGGAGCAGTATTTCCATAGCAACAAATGAACAATACTAGAGAGATTAATCGCTTCTACGTTATTGGTGTACAGTTTGCTGTAAAGCAGTGTTTTGTAGCCTGATAATTGCAAGTCTGGAATGATTGTACATTATGAGTTGATTAGCATAAACACTTAAGATGAAGAATGTCTCTGTTGAAATGGGGAGAGTGTTGCAAAATAGACAGGACTATGTAATAAATATGGCCATGGTTCAAAAACTGTGTGTAGAGCTATTAAATTGTAGCATTAGTCATATAATTTGATACTGGTCATTTGATATGGGCCATTCATGGAGGGTTCTTTACTGGCAACACACACACACGCGCACACACACACACACACACACACACACCACCTGAAAAGAATGACATTAGAGATTTGTCAGAGATCCCTAATGAAATTATTTCTACACAAAGGCATTAGATGATCTCTAGAAAGTACAACCTTGACTCTAAGTAGAAGCTATGTGAGCCCTGTATACAGGCTTTCTTTTATGAACACCTATGTTTCATTTAAAAGTTATTTGATTATAGTATAGATTTGACTACAATGATTACCTCAGATTATTATACTAACCAGGTAATATCCTTAATTTTACAAAAGAATGGATTCTAGTCAAAACCTTGTGTCCTGTTGCCTCTTAGAAGCACAATACATATTTTATATGTACACGGCACAAAGGATTGTATTTTCTTAGTAACTTCTTACTACTGATACAAAAAAAAAGTGACAACAGAATTTTTTTGTTTTATTGAATTGAGTCCCTTTGATAGTTCTATTATTTCATTTTTAAAGAACAAACAGTTCCATAAGGATGAATGTCTACAAAATCAGAAGAAAAAATAATTTCATTTAAATCTACTAAAATTGGAACTGATCAATGGGTTTCCTTCTATTAGTGTTGTGTTTTTTGAGAAAGAGTGGCAAAATGAATAATAAAGGGAAAGTATTAAAATGATTGTTATATTTGTCATTGTGTACTACAGTAAAAAGTAGGCTTATCATAAGCAAAAATCTCTGCATTTTTGGATTCTGTAACATTTCTAGAGTTTATTTTAATTATATTTATAATGGTTATTTATTTTTAAAGGAATAAAGGACAATATATAACAAGTGAAAAATATTCACTGCAGCTGTTTGGTAATCAGAATATCATTGACTGAACAATACTTGAAGATATTCGTTTGTGCTGAATATAATTAGTATATAGGGAGTACTGTTCCATTTGGGCAGTAAATATTGCCCATGTGATTCCATTAAAATCACAGTTCAGAATGATTATAAAGGAAACAACCACCACCAGTGTACCTGGGGACTATGTAGTTAGTATTTTTGGAATGAACCCAGTAAATAAGTTTTTTTTTTTCTCAATGAGCAGACCAGCTGTTCTTTCCATGGTTTCTCTAATAGCTACTTCCCCATGCACTATGGATTAACTAGCAAATTGATCAATCCCTTCATTAACCCATGGTTATTCTCACAGATTGTATTGAGGAGTCTCAGTTGAATTTGAAGCACAAAATATCAAACAATTTTTATGGGAGGAATAGAAAAATTAGAATTGAATGACTATTCTGTATTGATTTATTCTATACGTAGATTCTTTATTGCTCTTTTCACTAAAGATTTTACTCTTTACCATAAGTGAATTCCTAAAAATTTATGCCAAGTTGTTTTATAAATAATAAGGGTTTTTTAATAAGTGTTTTTCAAATTAACTCTAGATGTTAAATTTTATAGATTATGGTATTGATATTTGATTAATTTCCAATAAAAAAAGAGTACCTAAGATGCTCTGTGAATGTCTCTGGCAGTGTTTACTAGTCTACAAATAAACAGATACCACCAGTACAATTGCCATCAAAAATTTTCTTCGAAATAATTAGTATCTCTTTGTAGCATTTTTAAATTCAGATTTTATATATCTGATTTTATTAAGGTAGATATTACATGTAGAAAGAATGGTGAAATACGTAAACAGTGCAAAATTCTGTTAGTCATTAAATAATACTGTTTGAATAACAAATTTTGAAATTACTTTTATTTTTATAATAAACGTTATTCATATGTTACATATATGATATGTATTCTGCTGTAGTAGGGCATACAATGCATGAATTTAGATCAAAACCCCAAACCAAGACACTGAATCCAAGTGCAAATCTCCAGATATTAATATCCAAATTAGTTTTTCTTAAAACTGCTTTCGGGCTTCCCTGGTGGCGCGGTGGTTAAGAAGCCGCCTGCCAATGCAGGGGACACGGGTTCGAGCCCTGGTCCGGGAAGATCCCACATGCCGCGGAGCAACTAAGCCCGTGCGCCACAACTACGGAGCCTGCGCTCTAGAGCCCATGAGCCACAACTACTGAGACTGCGAGCCACAACTACTGAAGCCTGCGTGCCTAGAGCCCATGCTCTGCAACAAGAGAAGCCACCGCAATGAGAAGCCTGCACACCGCAACAAAGAGTAGCCCCCACTCACTGCAACTAGAGAAAGCCTGCGCACAGCAACGAAGACCCAACACAGCCAAAAATAAAATAAATAAAAAAACAAAACAAAAATACCTGCTTTCTACCTCATCCTGGTGGAAATTAATTGTGGTTAATTGTGTGTGTGTGTGTGTGTGTGTGTGTGTGTTGGGATTAGGAGAAGAGGGTGATTGCTGCTGTCTGTGATGGACGGTGCCTTATCCTTCTCTCTGACCCACTTAGTGTTTTGAAGACTGGGGATATATACAGTAGGGCTTTGCATAAATAGATGAGTGCATCTGCTTTACAAAAATATAATACATATTTTCTAGATTTACCATACTGCCTTAAATGGGGAGTAATCTATTTACAAATTACCTTTCTTTAGAATTCCTTAAAATGACAGCACTCTTAATACATAGTAAAATTATAAAAGTATCATATATGTTGTATAGAAACATCTGACAATTTGCACATACACATGAAAAAAGGTCTGACTATGTAAAGTTTGTTGTTCTACATTTTTTACTAAATTTTTCAGAGGAGAATTTTATCAAGTCCTCAAAAAATTGAAGCATAACTCTTAGTAATTGCAAAGTAATGCATCTTATCAATATATTTTATATATCATTCTATAGCATTAATATTTAGATTTTTTACTTTTGATGTTATAAAAAGTAAGAAAATATTCCCTTAATACATATAAATCACATCTACATAGATTTCTGATTAATTGCTTTAGGTTGTGTATTAGGTATAAGATTAATTTTTTTCTACGTGTATAGCACATTTTTAATTATTTTTTAATTAAGACTTTATTTTTTCAAGTAGTTTAAGGTCTAAAGAAAAAATGAAGGGAGGATACAGGGATTTCCCATATACGCCCTGCATAGCATTCCCTTTATCAACATCTCCCACCAGAGTGGTACATTTATTACAATTGATGAACGTACATTGAACATCATAATCATGGGAAGTCCATAGTTTACATTACAGTTCACTCTTGGTATCGTACATTCAAAGGATTTGAACAAATGTATAATGACATATATCGATCATTATGGTATCCTACAGAGTATTTTCACTGCCCTAAAATCCTCTTTGTTCTGCCTCTCCATCTCCCCACACCTCCAAACCTTGGCAACCACTGATCATTTTACTGTCTCCAACTTTTACCTTTTCCATAATGTCCTATAGTTGGAATCATACAGTATGGAGCCTTTTCAGATTGGCTTCTTTCACTTAATAATATGCATTTAAGTTTTCTCCATGTCTTTTTATGACTTTAGAGCCCATTTCCTCTTAGTGCCAAATAATATTCCATCATCTGGGTATGCCACAGTTTACTAATTTATCTACTAAAGGACATCTTCATTGCTGGGCAGTTATGAATAAAGCTGCCATAAACAGCCATGTGCAGGTTTTTGTGTGGACAAAAGTTTTCAACTCCTTTGGGTCAACACTAAGGAGCTCAATTGCTGGACCATGGTAAGAGTATGTTTGGTTTTGTAAGAAACTGCCAAACTATCTTTCAAAGTGAATGTACCATTTTACATTCCCACCAGCAACGAACAAGAGTTCCCGTTGTTCCATAGCCTCACCAGCATTTGGTGTTTTCAGTGTTCCAAAATTTGGGCATTCTAACAGGTTTGTAGTGTTACCTCATTGTTGTTTTAACTGAATTTCCCTGATGACATATGATGTGGAGTATCTTTTCATATGCTTATTTGCTCAGGCATCCATCAAGATCTTTGGCCTTTTTTTTTTTTCCCTGCACGGCGCAGCTTGCAGGATCTTAGTTCCCCAATCTGGAACTGAACCCAGGCCCTTGGCAGTGAAAGAGCAGAGTCCTAACCACTGGACCGCCAGGGAATTCCCCCATTTTTAAAAGTGGGTTGTTTTCTTATTAGTGAGTTTTAAGAGGTCTTTTTATATTTTGGATAAAATTGGAGTTATACTTTTTATCACTATGTAATGAATTGGTCTTACTAACCATTTGTTAAAAGTTAGACAGGTTGAAGGCATCCCAATAATACAGCTTTATTTTCCAATTTTACAACTATAGAAACCATTTTATTTTATTTATTTTTTTGCCACACAGCATGGACATGCGTGTTCTTAGTTCCCTGACCAGGGATCAAACCCATGCCCCCTGCAGTGGACGCTCAGAGTCTTAACCACTGGACCATCAGGGAAGTCCCTATAGAAACCATTGTTAAAAGTTAAGTTGAGGGACTTTCCTGGTGGTCCAGTGGGTAAAATTCCGTGCTCCCAATGCAGGGGGCCCAGGTTTGATCCCTGATCAGGGAACTAGATCCCACATGCCTGCCGCAACTAAAAAAAGATACTGCATGCTGCAACTAAGATCTGGCACAGCTAAAATTAAAAAATAAAATAAATAAACAAATTTTAAAAAAGTAAAAAAACAAAAGGTTGAAAGAATCTCAATAATATAATTTTGTGTTTTCAATTTCACAACTATAGAAATTATAAATCCTTTAAATTGCATTAAATATTTTAAAGTCAGAAATATCAAATTCATAAATGATAATATTTTAAAATCTTGCATATATAATTTCCACATTTTCAATTGTGAACTCAGTGAAAATTATCCATGAGCTCAAACTGGCTTTTAATATATGTTTTCCTTGATTACTAGTCAGCTGTTAAGGAAAATCATTTAAAAAAGTTTTTGTGGATGTCCATCTTTGAATATATTTCAGCAGATAGTGATTCAATGTGAAGACTTTCCATCAACTTATATTTAGTTTACAGACTTAGCTTCTTTAAATTTACATGGAAAACTAGAAATAAAGTCTGATCTGCAAACTACAATTGTATGAATACATTCATTCCTAGCAGATGGGATTTAAATGCTTCAACCAAATAACTACTTTAAACATTTAGTACTCAAAAAGTGCTTTAGCTATTAGGCATTTTCAGGGCTGGCTGTTAGAATCATTTCTCTAGAGAGGCTAATGCAAGAAAGAAGAGAGAAGGAGCAGATCAGGAAAAAAGAGAAGAATGTATGAAAGAACTAATTCAGGGCAGGGCAGAACTGAGAGCTCTAAGAGGGAGGAGCAAAAGAGAAAAACAGAGTTGGCAGCGCTACTGTAGCTCAGCTTTTTCCTGAAACCAAGTTAACCTGAAAAGAGGAGAGAATGTTTCTTGTTTACAATAAATTATTTGGTGTTAAACAAGATGCAGGATCTTACTACATTTAAAAAATGTGTTCTTTGATGGGCTTCGGTATTAGATATTTTGATTTTAAAAATTAGGATTGGGGCTTCCCTGCTGGTGCAGTGGTTGAGAGTCCACCTGCCAATGTAGAGGACACGGGTTCGTGCCCCGGTCTGGGAAGATCCCACATGCCGCAGAGCGGCTGGGCCCGTGAGCCATGGCCGCTGAGCCTGCACGTCCAGAGCATGTGCTCCGCAACGGGAGAAGCCACAACAGTAAGAGGCCCGTGTACCGCAAAAACAAAAAACAAACAAACAAACAAAATTAGGACTGTATCATTCTGGCCATATTGTGTTGGTCACATATCCAAGAAAACATGTTTTAGTTATTATAATAGTTAAATTTCCTGACATACAATGTCAGTTTAATAATTCTCAATAGACTGCTAGATTCTTATTTAATATTTATCAAATTGAAGCTGGTTTGCTTCAGAATGTGAATGGAAACTACTGAATGAGATAGTATGTGATCTGAAATCAATTAATCAAATAATTTGTTCATTGTTTACCCATCAATTTTAGACACTTATGATCTAGCAACTGTTGAGTTTATTATTCATGATGTAAACAATTTCTCACCAAATTAATACTATTATTATTTTAAATTAATGTTACAGTTAAATAAATAGGATATTTAAAGTAAAATATATTTGACTGTTCATCGAATTTGTTTCACTCTCGCTTTTAGTATTAGAGTAATATTTTTGTGTGTAATTATTTGACCATAAAATGACATAATTAATTAAAGAATTAAAAAAAGAAAAGCATAATAGGACCTCTTGAGAGCTTGGGGGTAAATTACTCAGCTTGAAGATACTTTGGAGATTTGCTTGCTGGCATGTGTTATCCAGGGTTAGTCTTCCAGACCTCTGTCATATGATTCTATCACATAGAGAATACACTGAACAAAACTGAGCACATTTTACAGTCTGACGTCTGACATAATTTGTCCATTCCTATTACAGTCAACTTCTCTTTCCACCTAACCAGATTATCTTTAGTAGTAAATATTTTATCCATCTTTAAAAAATGTCCCTGACTGACATATTAACTGCATACGAAATATCCCAACTTTTTAAAGGATATATCAATATGTATATATGATAATCTTTGTTTACAGTGATGCATTTTGACAGATGCTATTATTAATAAGAAAAATTTACCATTCTAATAGTTCTAATGTGATTTAAAATATTAAAATGAACCATGTTTAACAAATTAAAAAATATTATATAAAATTTGGAAACAAGGGTAAAATCAGTCAGCATGTCAGTTTGAGACACATTCCTCTCTTTTATCATTTCTGGCATCCAAACGTTATCTGTTTTTGTTTAATTTTATATTTTTCATGGTGAATATCATAATTAAGAAAACAATAAAATGCATATCCATGTTACCTATATCTCACTTAAGAAATAGAATATAACTGACTACTAATTCAAAGACGTCTATATACTCCTGGTAGATGTCATAGCCCTTCTTCCCCTGACATAACTGTGTACCTTATTTTCTGTAGTCATTTCAAAAATAGATTTACATACTTTAATGTATGCTAAAGATATATTTTTAGGCTTGATTTTTGAAGACTGTATGTTATAAATAAAATTATATTGTTTGTTTGCTTTGTTCAATATTCTGTTTTTCAGTTTCACCCATTCTGTGTGTATATATATTTCATTTGTTGACTTTCACTGTTATATAATATTATATTGTGCATATACAAATAATTTATTTTTCATTCAGTTGCTGATTGAAATTGTTTTGTATTGTTTTGTGTTATTAGTTGCTATTATGATGGTATTATAAAGGTACATAGCTTCATAAGGATCTACTGGTGCATATTTTTAACTGTACCTTTAGAGCATATTTATAACAGAAGGCTGTTTTTTTTCACAGATTCAAAGGAGTTATGTATTTTGGTATAAATCCTTCATAAACTGTATATGTTGTACATATCTTCTCCTAATTTGTTAATTATACTTTCACTTTCTTTATGATGTCTTCTGAATAAGAGAAATTCTTAATTTCAATGTATTCAAATGTATCAGTCTTTTCACTTATGGTAAATGCCATCTGGTCTTAAGAAACACATCCTTAATCCAAGGTTATAAATATATATATATATGTTTACTTTTGATTTTGAAGTTATTTTTTAAAATTTGAGTTCTTATCCATTTGGAATTGATTTTCATGTGAGTTGTCAGATAAGAATCCATTGTAATATATTTTTTATATTTAAATAATATTTTTTTCAGGACCATTCGTTGATTAGGTTGTTTCCCCCATTGATTCTTTGTGCCATTCTGTCAGAGTGCAGGTTTTGTACCTGTGTAAATTCATTCTGTGCTCTCTGCTTTTCCACGGGTCCCTTTGTCTGTTCTTCTGCCCCAAGCTTGCAGGTTAATTACCATACCTTCCTAAAACTTCTTAATAATTAGAAATATAAAGACTCCACAGTATTGTTCTTCAAAAGTGTCTTGGCTGTTTCTTCTTGAACTTTTTGTTCTTCTGTCAACTTATTTTCAAAACTCTGATGGAATTTTTTGTGCAATTGAATTAAATATATGGATCAATTTGGAGGATTTACTTATACAATATGAAGTTACTTGATGTATATTTTGTGAAAATATTTTAGGTATTTTAATACTCTACATAATGAATTTTTATATAAAGATCTTAAAATCTTTTGTTACATTTTATTGCAGATATTATTCATTGCTAGTAAAAATGGTATCGGTTAAGTTATATATCCCCTCTTTACAAAATTACCATTAATATTTGAACATCCTACAATGTTTCTATACTACTTGTTACAGCTAAATATTTATATTGAACAAATTCTTACTAGATTTTTGAATATTTTGTGAGTATTTTATCTAACAGTTTTTTGATGGATTCTATATATAAGATCATTTCATCTGTAAACAGATACTATATTACTTCTTTTATGCCAATGTAGATGCTTTTTATTTCTTCTTCTTGTCTAATTGCTCTGGCTAGGACTTCCTAAGTGCCTAGGATAAGAGTGGGCACCCTTATCTTATTCCTTACCTTAAAGGGAAGGTTTTCAACCTTTTACCACTGAGCATATCTTTAGCTATGAGTTTCTCATATATGGCCTTTATTGTGTTGAGCTATATTCCTTCTATACCCAATTTATTAAGAGTTTTGATCATGAAAGGATGTTGAATTCTGTTAAATACTTTTTCTGCATCTATGGAGAAGATCATATAATTATTTTTCATTTTATTAATGTGGTGTATCACATTAATTGATTTGCATATGTTGAACAATTCTTGTATCCCAGGGATAAATCTTGCTAAATTGTGGTGTATGATTTTTTTACTGTTCAGTTGAATTTGCTTTGCTAATATTTTGTTCAGAATTTTTGTATCTATATTCATCAGAGATATTGACCTGTAGTTTTATTTTCTTGTACTGTTCTTACCTGGCTTTGGTATCAGGGTAATGCTGGCCTCATAAAATGAGTTTGGTTGTGTTTCTTCCTCTTCAGTATTTTGGAAAAATTTGAGAAGGGTTGGCATTAATTCTTTAAATATTTGGTAGAATCACCAGGGAGACCATTTGGTCCTGGGAGATTTTTGATTACTGCTTCAATTTCCTTATTTGCTATTGGTCTGTTCAGATTTTATATTTCTTTGTGATTATCTTAGTAAGTTGTATGTTTCTAGAAATTTATCCACTTTTTCTAGGTTATCCAATTTTTGCTGCATAATTATTCATAGTAGCCTCTTACGATGCTCTATATTTCTCTGGTGTCAGATGTATGTCTCATTTATTTATAATTTTATTTATTTTAGTTCTCTTCTTCTTAGCAAGTCTAGCTAATAATGGTTTATCAATTTGGTTTAGCTTTTTAAAAACCAACTGAGTTTCAATGCTTTCTTAAATGTCATTCTTGTCTCTTATTTATTTATCCACTACTCTTCATTGTTTCTTTCCTTCTGCTAACTTTGGGCTTAGTTCATTCTTTTTTTATAATTCCTTGAGGTGTATAGTAAGGTTGTTTATTTGAGATCTTTCTTTTTTCTTAATACAGGTGTTTATCATTATAAATTTCCCTCCTCTAGAACTGCTTTTGCTGCATCCCATAAGTTTTGATATGTTGTGTTTTCCTTTTCATTTATCTCAAGATACTTTCTGATTTCCCTTTTGATTTCTTCTTTTGCCACTGGTTATTCAGGAATGTGTTGTTTGCTTTCTATGTATTTATGAATTTTTCAGGTTTTTTTCCTGTTACTGATTTCTAGTTTCATACCATTGTGGACAGAAAAAGATACTAAATATGATTTCAGCCTTCTTAAATTGGCTAAAGCTTGCTTTGTGACCCAATGTATGATATATCTTCGAGAACGTTCCATGTGCTGTTGAGAGGAATGCATATTCTGGTGTTGTTGGATGGCACGCTCTAGATGTGTCTGTTAGTTACATTTGCTCTATAATGTTATTCAGATATGCTGTTTTCTTATTAATTTTCTTTCTGGATGAGCTGTCTAGTGTTGAAAGTGGGGTATTGAGGTGCCTTGTTATTACTGTATTGCTATCTATTTCTCCCTTCAGTTTTCTTAATATTTGTTTTAAATATTTGTGTGTTCCAATGACAGATGCATTTATATTTATCATTGTTATATACTACTGATGAATTGACCAATTTAGCATTGTATAATAACCTTCTTTGTCTCTTGTGACTGAATTTGACTGAAAATCTATTTCATCTGATATGAGTATAGCCACTCCTGCTCTCTTTTGATTACCATTTTCATGGAATATATTTTTCCACTGTTCACTTTCAGGCTATGGGTGTTCCTTAAAGCTAAATTGAGTCTCTTGTATGAAACATATTTTTGGCTCTTGTTTCTTTATCCATTCAGCCACTTTTTGAATTTTGATTGGAGAATTTTGTTTTCTTAAATTTAAACTAATTACTCATAGTTAAAGCCTTACTGTTACCATTTCCTTAGTTGCTTTCTGACTACTTTTTTAGTTTCCTTATTTTTTTCTTTCTCTCATGCTGTCTTCCTTTGTGATTTATTTTTTGTTGTGATGTGCTTTAATCCCTTATTATTTATCTTTTGTATAACTACTATAGACTTTTTCTTTGTGGTTACCATGAGGCTTACATAAAACATCTTATAGATATAACAGTCACGTTTAAGCTGATAACAGCTAATCTTCAATTGTGTACAAAAACTATACACTTTTACTTTTCCTCCCCTTACATTTTATGCTATTGATGCCACACTTTGCATCTTTTTATACTGAACATCTATTAACAAATTATTGTAGCTGTAGTTATTTTTAATATTGTTTTTTAACTTTTATACTAGAGATAAAAGTGATTTACATACCACCATTATACTAACAACAGAATATCTGCAGGACAGTTTAAGAAAGTAATCTCATTTATAATAACATCAAAACAATAAAATACTTAGAAATAAATTTAACCAAAGGATTTAAAGATCTATACCCTGAAAACAAAAAATTGGTGAAAGAAATTGAAGAAGATGCAAATAAGTGGAAATGTATTCCATGTTTCTGAAGTGGAAGAACTGATATTGTTAAAATGTTCATACTACACAAAGCCATCAATAGATTCAATGCAATCTCTGTCAAATTTCCAATGGCATTTTTCACAGAAATGGAAAAAACAGTCCTGAAATTCATATAGAAAACATAAGTCTCTGAATAGCCAAAGTAATCTTGAGAAAGAAGAACAAAACTGGAGGCTTTTCCTGATTTCAGACTATATTACAAACATATAGTAGAACACATCAAACTAAAAGTCTTCTTCAACAGATTCAAGAGACAACCTACAGAATGGGAGAAAATACTTGCAAGCCATATATTAGATAAGAGGTTAATATCTAAAATATACAAGGAACTCATACAACTCAATAGCAAAAATAGCAATAGTAAAATACTCCAATGAAAAACTTGACAGAGGAACAGAGTAGATTTTTTTTTCCAAAGAAGATATACAAACAGGCAATATGTACATGTAAAGGTGCACAGTATCACAAATCATCAGGGCAATGCAAATCAAAATGGAAATTGGTACATTTACTATGGAAAACAGTATGGAGGTCCTTCAAGAAATTAAAAAATAGGACTACCATATGATCTAGCAATCCCACTTCTGGGTTTGTATCCAAGAAAAATAAAATCACTATCTTGAAGAAATATTAGCACCTCCATGTTCATTGGAGCATTATTTACAACAGCCAAGATATGGAAACAACCTATATCCATTTATAAATGAATGGATAAAGAAAAAAACATATATACACACACACATATATAGAGAGAGTAGATAATGAAATATTTTTCAGCCATGAAAAAGAAGGAAACCTGCTTTTTGCGACAACATGGGTAAACCATGAGGGCATTATACTAAAAGTGAAATAAGTGAAGCAGAGAAAGACCAATACTGTTTGATTTCATGTATAGGTGGAATCTAAAAAAAGTGTCAAACTCATATAAACAGAGAGTGAAATGGTAGTTACCACAGGCTGAGGAGTAGGAGAAAATAGAGAGATGTTGGTTAAAGGATACAAACTTCCTATTACAGATGGATAAGTCTAGGGATTCAATGTACAGTGTGGTGACTATAGTTAACAATGCTGTACTCTATACTTGACACTTGAGAAGAGAACAGGTCTTATATGTTCTCACCACACAAACACAAAAAAGTTATAATTATGGGAGGGGATGGATGTGTTAACTCCTCATTGTAATTATTTTACAATACATAGTCATATTAAATCATCATGTTGTACACTTTAAGTTTACACAATGATATGTCAATTTTATCTCAATTAAGCTGGGGGGGAAAAAGAAAAAATAATACATTTTTACCAGATGCACGTACAAGAATGTTCATTGAAGGATTATTCACAGTAAACACAAGCAAGTAACAACACAAAAATTTTGTCTTTTACCAATAACGGAATGCATAAGTTGATGTCTGTTCATACAGTGGAATATCATACAACAGTGAGAATTAATGAACTACATCTACATGAAGGGCACTGATGAATCTCACAAACCTAAGATAAGCTACATCATTTAGAAATGATCCCAAAGCTCCAACATTACTGGAATTTAGTTGCATGACAGCAGCTAACAACATTGGGAAGGTAAAAGTAAGATCTGTGTCCAGGTAAACCTTTGGGGGTTCCTGCTGCCCATAGGAAATGAAGATAGAATCAGAGGTATTGGAGAAATGTTGTTGATATTTGTCATAGATACTGCTTTTAAAATGGTAGTGATTTACAAAAGCATATAATATTATGAAATAACATTAGCTCTTTTACCAGAAACATAAAAATACATTGCCAATAACTATAGGGAGATATCTGATATACCATGTGTTTCTACCATCTCAAGTTACTTTTTTTAATGTACACAGTACATTTCAGGCTTTCCTTTAGAAGCCTTGCATTTCACAATTTCTCAGAAATCTTTTCTCCTTGTCCTATTTTCCCATCATTCTTGTCAAAATTTGTTTAATGCACTGGTTAATTAGAAAGGTTCACATAAATTCATTTATACTCAAGCTTAAATAAGAAAATATTTGAGAGTTAATATTTGCATTTTAATAGAAATTCCATCCCTTAATAAAACAATGAAACTACAGTGGGGAAAAGTTTGGAATCAATTAGAAGCAAAGAAACAAATTTGAGCATAGAGTTGAGACATTCTCAGAGTTTCTCATGTTTTCTAATATAGAAGGTTGACCTTAAGGTTCTGTATATAATGCTTTCTCCATTTATTTCAGACAAAAGAAGGTTTTTCAAAGTTGAAAAACCAAATGTACAGACTGCCTAAAATCTCATTGTTGATAAGCCCTGTACTTAGAGGTAATTTCCTTCTAGCTAATCAGAGTAAAGTTTATTATACCAAAGAAATAATTTAACAGTATCTTAAGGAATGTGGTCAAGTTAATGAGGTTTGAATTTGCTTAATTTAAAGTCAATGTAGAATTTGGGCACAGATAAATTTATATTATGCCATCTTTCATAAACAATATTATAAATTTGGATCAAAATTGCAATATTTTAAGTTTATTAAACTCAAAGAGTTTATCCACCTCTATAAACTTTGTCATATTGAAACACATAGTCAGCTAAATGACCATGGAATGGAATTAAAGACATCTTGTCAAATTCATTTTCCATCACTAATGATGTAAAGCAAAAATATGTCATGGCACTTGCTTTATTCAATCCACTTTGCATAGCAATGATGAATTATGTAACTGATAATGTGACACTAAACAGAAAGTGGTATTTGTAATCATCTAGGATGTTCATTACCTTCATCAGCTAACAATGTCCCAATATTTAAGGCAGCATTTCATGCTCCAATATTATCTGACAGCTGTAACTGTCTATATGGAATTAAATTATTTTAAAAAACAAACTTAATTTTATAGGCAGTAATGTTGTGCTTTCCACTGAAAATTAGTTTTCCATCATATTAAAGAAGTTCAACAGACAAGTTGATAAGATAAGTTACTTCAAAGCTCCATCCTTCCCTCTCTGGATCAGGCACATATATTTGTTAGCTAATTGGCTAAGAAAAAGAAAGAAAGAAAGAAAAAAAGCAAGAAAAGAAAAGAAAAAGAAAGAAAGAAAAAAAAAAAGTTTCCAAAACTTGAAATTCAGATTGAAACAACTCTTCTTCATAGAGAAACACATGGTTAATTTCCCTCAAGCCATCCCTATACCGCCCCTCGGAGTTGGGAAAATTTCCAAAATATTCAGTCATATAGTTTGATTGAAAGCACCTGGGGCTTCCCTGGTGGCGCAGTGGTTGAGAGTCTGCCTGCCGATGCAGGGGACACGGGTTCGTGCCCCAGTCCAGGAAGATTCCACGTGCCGTGGAGCAGCTGGGCCTGTGAGCCATGGCCTCTGGGCCTGCGTGTCCGGAGCCTGTGCTCCGCAACGGGAGAGGCCGCAGCGGTGAGAGGCCCATGCACCAAAAAAAAAAAAAAAAAAAAAAAAGTACTGGTATCTGTCAATATTATTACCAAAAACTTTATCAACTCAAAGAAGGTATTCAAATTAACAGATTTTTTGAACAGTTAATAGTTTACACTTTAAAGGGAAGAGAAATGAGCTAAGGTCATGAATTTTTCTCCTCTAATATCTTGTAGTAAACCCATTAGAGAACAATTTGTATCTAATTGTCTAATCACAACAGAAGACTAAGAGTGACATAACTCTAATGGGATGAAAGTAGATTATAGTTCAATATCCTATATTCTGATACAGTCTGCATATAGCAGTAACCTTGGAGACCATTTCATTTAATTTACTTAGAATTTAAGAAGGAGGGGAAATTTTTATTAAATGGACTCATAATAATAAATGGAATTATGTAAAGTAGAATTTTTATTAAACAGGACTCATGATGATTTGGTTGTACCTTTAAAATGCAAAGTTAAATCTGGGCTTATTATAACATTGCCCTTCAACCACAAAGAAGAAATTGAAACTGAAGCTCTAAGAAGAAGTCAGCTGAGACTCCTTGAGTAAACAAGAAGCTAAGTGAAAACTGACTGAGTAGATTCCACGTTAGATAAGAAAATAACATCATTGCACATGGTAACTATGTTGCAAAACCTTAGACAAGTCTCTAGCCCCTTTTGCTCTGTCACAAATTTTTTTTCATTCTTTCCTGTAAGAAAGAATATTAGATTAGATGGAAGACAATTCTATTTTAACTCCAAAATGTATGACTTTCATTTTCTTTCATATTTTAGGATACACTTTCCTACAATTTTTCTATATACCCACTAAAATTAGGTTTTCAGCCTACCACCCGATAAAAAGTGTTCTTTTCCAAAAACTAGTAATAACTGCAGTGACTATTATACTGTCAAATCCAATAGTCTGTTTTCAGTTTTAACGTTCCTTTCGATCGGTCCTCCTCACCCCATTACTTCTCTGGCCTCATCTTGTAACTCCCTTCTTCTTTACTCCACTTTAGTAGAATAGGCCTCCTTTCCTGGGGGTTTCTGCATTGCTCAGCCCCTCACCATTGCCAAGTATTTACTCAAAAGACAACTTCTCAGTTACAGCTATCCTAACCATTCATTTTGTGTGTGTGTGAAAAAATACACATAGCATAAAATTTACCATTTTAACTGTTCTTATGTACACTGTTCAGTAGCGTTCAGTACATCCACATTTTTATGTAACAATCACCACCATCCATCTCCAGAACTGTGTCATCTTTCTCAACTGAAAATCTGTGCCCATTAAATACTAACTCCCTATTTCCCTCTCTCTGCAGGCCCTGCCAACCAACAGTGTACTTTTTGTCTCTATAAATTTGACTATGCAAGGTACCTCATATAAGTGGAAACATAAAATATCTGTCCTTTTGTGACTGCCTTATTTCACTTAGCATAATGTCCTCAAGGTTCATCCATGTTCTAGCCTGTGTCAGAATTTTCTTCTAACGCTGAATGATATTCTTTTGTGTATATATATCACATTTTATTTCTTCATTCATTCATCAGTGGACACTCAGCTATTGTGAATAATGCTACTATGAACATGGATATGCAAATATTGCTTCAAGTCTGTGCTTTCTTTTCTTTGGGGTATATACCTGGAAGTGAAATTGCTGTATCAAATTCAACGTTTAAATTTTTGAGGGATTTCCCTACTATTTTCCATAACAGCTACATCATTTATATTCCCACTAGCAATGAACAAGAGTTCCAATTTCTCTACATCCTCCATAACACTTATTTTCTGGGAGTTTTTTACGTTTTTCCTCCTCCTTGCCTTCCCTTCCTCCTCCTTCCTCCTCACCTCCTCCCCCTCCTCCTCCTCATCATGTCCTCCCCCTCCTCCTCCCTCCTCCTCCTCATCATGTCCTCCCCCTCCTCCTCCCTCCTCCTCACCTCCTCCCCTTCCTCCTCATCATCATCTCCTCCCCCTTCTCCTCCCTCCTCCTCACCTCCTCCCACTCCTCCTCCTCATCATCATGTCCTCCCCCTCCTCCTCCCTACTCCTCACCTCCTCCCCTCCTCCTCCTCATCATGTCCTCCCCCTCCTCCTCACCTCCTCCCCCTCCTCCTCCTCATCATCATGTCCTCCCCCTCCTCCTCCCTACTCCTCACCTCCTCCCCTCCTCCTCCTCATCATCATGTCCTCCCCCTCCTCCTCCCTCCTCCTCACCTCCTCCCCCTCATCTTCATCATCATGTCCTCCCCCATCCTCCTCCTCCTCCTGCTCCTCACCTCCTCCCCCTCCTCCTCATCATCATGTCCTCCCCCTCCTCCTCCTCCTCACCTCCTCCCCCTCCTCATCATCTCCTCCTCCTCGTCCTTCCTCCTACTTCTTCTTCCTCCTCTCTTCCTTCTTCTTCTTCTCCTCCTTCTTCCTCTTCTTTTTACGTCCACCTAATTGTAAAATGTGAGCTCCACGTGAAAGGGAATCCCCCCCATTTTGTTTTCAATTGTGTATTCAACATGCCTAAAATATTACTTGGCATATTATGGATACTCAATAACAGTTGTTGAATTTATAATAATGTAAGGATGGATAACATGTGTTTGCTTATATATATGCTTGCCTAGATATAATACTTGTAAAGAATAATAATAGTTCAGAAGAGAACCCAAAAAGAGGCACACAACTTCATATAAACATGATGGATTGTACATAAATATTTTTACCACTGTTTCAACTGAAACCTCCATAAAATGAGAGTAAAAGAATAAAAAATAATAATAGTAAATCAGCCAGGGCAAAGAAAAAAGGAGAAGAAAGGACAATTGTTTGCTTCTTGAAATATACATGGACAGCAGCTACCTAACTAAACTGATAAAGAAAGTGATACCTATCCTGGCAGCAAGAGAAACACAAAAGTCAGTGGTATTCACTGAAGATCAGCATAAAATATTAAGAACAGGGGCACCAAGTATCTCATAAAATGGAGTGTGGAATGGCGCTGAAAAATAGAAATTTTTATAGACTTAGGTCCTACAGCTCCCCTCCTAGAAACACTTTTGTCTCAGAGAACATAGGCTCAACACCTGGTGGGGTATTATCCCCCAAACAGAGGAATGAGTGAAAGATTACACATTGAATAATGAGAAAGCTGGTTCCCTCTTCCATTCAGCCCATCAATACTAACATCCCAAGTAAGAGATTGGAGAGGTCCTCTCTAGGAAAACTGACTAACTAACCACTACAATCAGACAATTAGGAGAAATACAGTTCTACTCAGCTTTTTAGTGCATCTCATTGAATGTGATCTATCCAGTGGTTGCCAGACATTTCATCAAACCCTCTCTGCAAGACAGAGATTAAACAAGTATAAGAAAAGAAAACCAAAACATAGTGTGCCGACAGTGGAAGAAAATTTCAAAGAAATAATAAAATTCCATTAGATATATGACAAGATACTGCATTTATAATATAAGAATAAAAGTTTATAAAGAAAAGAATATTCAGAGACCAAAATAGGTCTCATAAAATAAAAACATGACACCAAAACTGAAAACAAAATCAAAATTTGAATGTCAAATTTGGTAGTTCTCCCAAAATATGAAACAAAAATATAAAGATGGAAAGTAAAAGGTAAGAAAATTAATGGAGGAAATTATAAGGTGAGTAAAAAGTAAAATTTCCTAGAAGTGATGATTCTGAATTTCTAGACCAAGAGGGCCCAGCAACTACCCAGCACAATTTGTAAAAATAGTCCTATTCCAATGTAAATAATCAAGAAATTTCCAAAACAGTAGGTAAGAAAAATATACCAAATGCATCTAGGGAGAAAACCAAAATAGGTCTCATGCAAAAAACTGCAAGTAAGAATGACTTAAGACTTCTTACTAGGCTAAATTGATTCTAGAAGATAATGGGCGAGTGCTTTCAAAATCTTGAGGAAAATGTACTTCCAATCTTGAATTCTATATTCATCCAACTGCAAATTGAGAAAGAGGTAGACTAAAACTAGTTTCAGAAATACAGGACTTCAAAATAAATGTATTTCGTCTTTCAGGAAGTTACTAAATAATATGCTCCACCTATGCAAGGAAGTAAACCAAGAAAAAGAAATACAAGAGTTTCACCCCAGAAGTGATGTAAAGGGAATGGCCAGGATGATGGCAATAGAGAGACAGAGCTCCCACCATGCTGCTGCTTAACAAGCAAGCAGTCCAGTTGGAAGCATGAGAAGGAAAGGCTCCAAAGATCTCTCCAAGGAAGGAAAAGATGAAATTGATAGATGGCCTAAAGCTTTAAATGTTTGGGGATGATATAGACACTTCTGGAAGAGAGTTTGGGGATAAACAAGTAAAAGATCCATAGAAAACCAAGCAAAGAGCAACAATAGTGAGTTAATGCCACAGAAAACAAAACAGTGAACAAGAAAGCCAATCACTGTGTTGATCGGCTGTCAAAATATTTATACAGTCACTCAAACTATTGCATTTATACAATTAAATAAGATTTTGGGAGCATGGGGGTATATGAGAGTAAATATATCTCACAATGGGAGATAAATAGAAAAACTGAGACAAAATAAAGAAAAATTAAGTAAAAATTGATGTTAAGTAGAAAACTTAAGGAATGGCTGTATAACATATTATTAGAAAGATTTTAATATATTTACCTGAAAAGAGTAAGAGTTTGTCATGAGGAGGTATGGTTCAAGAGATTGCCAGGCTGTCTGTTAATTTGTTTGTTTGTTTATAGGCCTTATACGTGTAAATTAAAAAAAAACAAATACAATAAAGATTATCAAAACACAGACACCAAGTATGTTAGAGAAGACTCGGATCTCCTGAGAATCAGACACCAAGATGGAATTATGCATGTAGGAGATTTACTGGATAAACACCTATGCAGAAAAAAGAGTAGAAGAAGTGGGAGTTGGAATGGAGCACCTTCTGACAGTAATGCAGGTTTGAGACCTGTGAAAATACTGGTGAAGAATGGAGGATATGTAGTTAGAGCCTCAGACTGCAGACCAGCTCTGAGAAAGGCTGAGCCAGACCAATGTGTAGCTTCAGTACATATATGACCCATTTGAAGAGTCCCACGTTGTGCAGAAATGGCCAGGCTCTAATACTTCCATCATGTTCTGTCCTTGATTAGTAGCAGTCTGGGAAGACAGTGGTTTTGGCACGAATGCTGTTGTGGAGGCACAAGTGCAGCAGATGGAGGATGTCAGTTTACCTTACAACAAGCTCTCTTGAAGGTAGAAATGAGTTGTGTGTTTCCATGGCTGCCACCACCTAAAAATGGAGGAGGTGGAAAAGTTTATTTCTTAATTAAATGCTCCATTTCTCCTCTTAGAGATAATAGAGATTTAAGGTACAGTTAAAGTGTCTAGTCTCATTTTAGAAACTATAGGTTCTTTGGCTTATAAAGATATTCTTTATTTTAATATATATATATATATATATATATATATATATATATATATAGTTCTTCAAAATGGTATTTTTAACCATTAAAGACCCTTCATTCCATGAGTTGAGTGGATGCTGGCCAGAAGAACAGAGCTCTTACCTCTCATCCACATGCCTGGGAGTTAACTTCAGCAAAAAATAGCTGGAAGCAAGATGAGAAATGCTGACATTAATTCCTATCAAGAAGAAAGTCCTATGACTGAGAGCTGGCGGGGGGAGAGGAAACCCTACATTCTTGGCTGTAGCAATCTGATGTGCAATCTTCATTTATTGAGCTGAGAGGAAAAGGAAGGAGCATTTTTTTTGTTCAAATACCATATCCTCTTGCCTTTCTTGCTGAATTTTCATAGATTTTCTTGAATAGATGTTTCTTTATTTGCTGTTTGCCCTTAAAACCATTTCCAAAGGCTTTCAATGGTTGTTTTTGTTTTATAAAATGATATTCACCAATCTCACTGGAGAGCAGGTCTGAAAGTTTCTCCCACTGTCATTCTGGTAGTCATTTCCACTAACTGGTTTTTAAATTGAAGAGTAACGTTGATTATATATATGTATACACAAATATTTATTGTAAATGTACACACATATATTAGGAAGACAATTTTTTTTTTTTTTTTTTTTTTTGCGGTACACGGGCCTCTCACTGTTGTGGCCTCTCCCGTTGTGGAGCACAGGCTCCGTTTGCGCAGGCTCAGTGGCCATGGCTCATGGGCCCAGCCGCTCCATGGCATGTGGGATCTTCCCAGACCGGGGCACGAACCTGTGTCCCCTGTATCGGCAGGCGGACTCTCAACCACTGCACCACCAGGGAAGCCCAGGAAGACAATTTTAAAAGGGATTTAACAAAGTCAAGAAACATCTAATTAAATTGTACTATGTGCCAAGCACTGTTCAGTCATTAAGCTGGAGGTACAATAGTGAACAAAACAGGTCATGTTCTTATTATTTTGGAACATGTATTCTAGTGAGAGAAAAATTAGGTTAGCAAATAAATAAATATCAGGTGGAGGCAAGTACTATGAATACAAATGAAACAGGGTAAGGAGACAGAACATAAGAGAAAACTGAGTCCTGTTTTAGGAAGGTGGTCAGGGAAGACCTTTATGATATTTGAGCATAGACAAAAATGATGTGAGAAGACTAGTCAAGTGTTTTTCTGAGGGAAGAGTGTTCCAGGCTGGTGCAAAGACCCTGAGGCAGGAATATGCTTGGCATGTACAAAGAGTGGTAAAGAGGTCAACATGGCTGGAATGAAGTAAGCAAGAGGCAACGTATTAGATGAGGTAGAAAAGTAGCTGGTAGAAAATTTGTCTAGGTCCTTATAAGCCTCATTTAGGATCAAGTGATATGGAAAACCATTGAAAATCTAGAGGGAAGAGTGATATGTTCTGAGCTATGTTTAAAATGTTTCCTCTAGATACAGTATAAAGAATAGACTGCAGTGGGACAAGCCTGGAAGCAGGCAGAGATCCAACAAACCATGCAGTAGATAATGGTGGGTCAGACAAAGATATTAGATGTCAGTGGAACAAGGTAGTGAGAAACAGTTGATTACAGATACATTAAAGGAGTTGAGCCTATATGCTGTGCTTATGCATTAGACACAGTATAAGAGAGTTTTGTTTTGTTTTTTTGGAACTGAGAAATTGGAAAAATGGTGTTACCATTTAATAAGTTTAAAGGAGGAACATTTGGAGTACGTGAAAGTAGAGGTATTTTTTTAACCACTGAGATTGAGATGATGCCTGAAAGCCACATGTAGAGAATAGATTTTCAGAGAAGAAGAATGAATGGACATTGGAAAACAATTTAGAAATTTAGCAGAGGGACTATAAAAATGTAGAGGGATTGAGTATAGAGAGTAGAGTAGACAGACAATTAGGAAGTAGAAACAATTGGACTTGGTGATTAATAAGTGAATGAAAAGGTGGAATCCAAGATGACTTTGTTTTCTGGCTTGGTTGACTCTTTGGAAAATAATACCATTTATCAAAATAGCAATTACAGGAGGAAGTATACCCTTAGACATTTATTGTAGGTGATTTTTATAAGAACTCATTTTAACTGAATAGTACCTTTATAATTTCAAAAGTTAGTGACTTTGAGAGATTGAATATTACTCAGTTAAGCAGGTTCAGCCACACTGGCTTCAACTTCCAGGAAGGGAGAATGTTTCCGACTGAATAACATGAATATGCTCAAAGCCACTAATACGAGGTTAAACAGCCATGTTAGGCTAATGATTGATCCTCCAATTACTCTCCTGTGAGTATTAGGTTTCTATATCAGGCAAATATATTCATAGGTCCAATCAATCCACCTGTCGTTTGGAAGGCTTAAAAGTACCCGCAAACAGGGGCTTCCCTGACGGTGCAGTGGTTGAGAGTCTGCCTGCCGATACAGGGGACATGGGTTCATGCCCCGGTCCGGGAGGATCCCACATGCTGCGGAGCGTCTAGGCCCGTGAGCCACGGCCACTGAGCCTGCGTGTCCGGAGCCTGTGCTCCGCAACGGGAGAGGCCACAACAGTGAGAGGCCCACGTACCGCAAAAAAAAAAAAAAAAAAAAGTACCCGCAAACAGAAGCTCATTTTAAAAAAATTGTTCTTGTTGCTCATTTTAGGATCAGAGTAAAACTCAAAATCTTAACATCATCCAAAGAAATAAGCAGTAACTACAGTGAGAAAAGGGTATTGATTTCTGAAAAATATTTCACAATTTATTGAAAAATATGTTTATAACTAAGATCCCCAAAAAACACTTGCTTTTCTATGTCAAAGTATTCTCTGTAACTTCATGGACTGATTCCTACAAATTATCATGGTCACCATTAGACAGTGCTTCCTTCTGCCGAAGAATCTGCATGAATCCTGTGTTAATCTGTGCACTTGTGTTTCCTCATGCTTTGCTCACAAGATGTTATTTGATCAAATTTGATTTTCAAAGTAATATATTTGGGTCATCTTCACGTTCTGACCTTTAAACTGAAACTAAACTACTTTTTATTACCCTTAAACGAATAAGATACATTTTACTAGTTATCAAGCACTAGATGAAAGTGAGCTCTACTTGTGATTCCTAGCGGAGGAACATTTACGTATTTCATGGATCACCTCTTAGGAAGCAGTCATCTGTGACTAGTATGGCTGTACTCCGCATCTGTAAAAACTGTCTCCTGTGCTCAGAGTTTCCTTCTTCTGTGAGAGCAATTTTACGTTTTCTCTTTTTTCCCCTCCTTCTTGTCCTCCTTTTCTTCCATCTAACATTTATTTTGTCTGCTACACATGGATATCTGCAAAGTACTGTGCCAGGTTCCAAAAAAGAAAATGACAAAAAAATACAATCTCTGCCATCAAAGATCTTATAATCCAGTATATATATATATATATATATATATATATATATATATATATACATATATATATATATATATATATAGAGAGAGAGAGAGAGAGAGAGAGAGAATGATAAATAATTTCAGGAGTGAAGTGTCCAAGAGTGCAGTGGAGAAAAACACAGTGAGAATAATTTACTCTGCACGGGAAAATCATGTTCCTAGCAGAATGGAAATAATGAGCTGGGTATTGAAAGATGAGTAGAAGTATACTTGTTAGAGAAGTGGGTAAGAGACATATCTGATACAGAGACCATCATATATAAACCACACATTGTGAAAGAAATGCACTCAGGGAACAACGTCTGGGGCATAGACAGTATTAGGAGGAGTGGCTGGGGATGTGTCTGGGAATTTAAGTGGAACTAGATTATAAAGTCCTCGAATGTCACAAGAAGAAGTTTACACCCACTACTAAATCGGGGTAGAATCAATAGATGTTATAATAATACCTATACAAACTCAGCTGAGAGGTATGCTGACTGTGGGGTAACTAAGACCATGGAGGATACCTTTACAGTGGGAAAAAAAATGACTGTGTTTAAGGAAGAATGTAGACTATAGTAAATATTGATAAAGTTGAATTGAGTTGCATACAAAAGTAAACTCAAAATACCTTAAATAATAAAGGAGTTTCATTGGCTTACATAGCAAGAACTTAAACAGACTTCAGGATTTGGATTAAAAGTTTTTGAATATTGTTCATGGATCTGGTTTCTTTCTGTCTCTGCTCTTACTTGCATGGTGTCAGTAGGCTCCACATTGTGGCCGCAGGATGTTTGTCAACACCACCTTAAGTTTCATTCTTCATTATGCAACTATAATGATTGCCATAGCACCTGAGGGATTTCAATTTGTGGATGAAGCCCAGCAGCAGTCATTTCTGGCTATTGCCTACATTTGCATTAAGAGGGCAGATGTGTTTTGAATCCAGAGAGGATGTATCTAATTTAAAATGGAATGTCAATTAGCAGCTGGAAATATATGGTTTAATACTCTGATCATGAGGTTATAAAGTGCTAGGAACTATGGACTCTAGCCCTGTTATCTGACTTTAAAGCTAGCCTTGAGTTCTCATAGGAAACTGAAGGGAAAATAAAGACTTGAAATGATTAAAATGCATGGACTGAACACAACTGGTAGGGTAAAAGTTGTTTAGTGGGAAGATAGGGGCTGATAATTCAATGCACAGGGTGTGCCATTCAGATCCTTATTTGGCATATGTATGGTACTTGCCACTCTTGGGAGCTCCAGATCCATTTAATGTGTATGCTGAGAGATAAGGTAAATACAGTTCCCTTTGGGAATTTTATATATTTACTCTACTTTCAGATTGTAGATTAAATATTCAAAAGTATAATATTTAATTTACTATACATATTTAAAATTACACATTACATAAAATAATGAAACTTTTATTTGGTTTTTAATTTTCAACATCAGAGACTCTTACTTTATCAGAGTGATTTCTTTTGGACTTATGTAACACAGATTTCTATAAAATATCATCTTTTTTGAGCATCTATGTTGTCTGAGAGGTGGGTAATGATCAATCCATGTATTATGCTGTCAGAGTGAATTTTATCCAAAGCCACAATAAGCCGTTTGTATAACAGAACATTTTAAAATTTCTCTTCCTCTTGGAAAAGCTTTGTTATCTCTGCTACATAACCATTTTCTCTATTACTTCTTTAAAGTATTTAACGAGCTTGTTTGTAACGACATGCAGCCTTTAAATCTGTGAGGTCACACTCCCAGGAATAATGACTTAATTGGTGTTAATTTTCTTTGCTTCCTTTTTCACGTTTCTATTGATGACCTCTATAAGTTTCCCAAATTAGCATTGATTGAAGTCATTTCAGGCTAATGTGTCCTCTCTCAACATTACTTTGATGCTCCAAATAAAGAAATTGAAAAGAAAACAAACAAACAAACAAACAAACATAACATGAGAGATGTGAGAGGGATTCAAACACAATAGTAGTTCTTAGAGATTTTTGGGGAAGAGAGTGAAGGGAAAAAATCTTGGTATATTTAGGGGTATAAGGTATTCAAAAGCTTACAATTCTCCTTCTGAATGTTTAAAATGCACCTCAAATTCAATATGGCCAAAATAAACTCAACATCTTTTCTTCAAAAATTGGCTTTCCTTCCTATATTCAAATTCTCAAAGAATAGCAACAATATTGATCAATATCTCTTCCTTATTGTCTATATGTTATCAGTCCCCAAATTCCTCCATTTCTAGCTCTTCAGTATCTATATTATCTCCTTTCTCTTTCCAATGCCCCTGATTCATTTTAGACATCATCATTTAGTCCCTGAACTATTGTAAAAATCCTCAAACTGCTATCCCTGTCCTAATTTTTCACAATCTCAGGGACATCATACTATTGTTGTGGTTAGCTTTTTAAAATGTGCAGTTGAAAGTGTTATTTCCTGAATTGGGAGATTGGGATTGACATGTATACACTGATGTGTATAAAATTGATGACTAGTGAGAACCTGCAGTATAAAAAAACAAACAAACAAACAAAACAACTAATACTAAACTTTCATTGGGTTATTTGTATGGAAATATGTTAATATAAATGTTTCAGACATTACATGAAATTTCTAAAAATCTTATATGTTCTGGTATAATGTTATAAGTCATAATTCTAGTTATTACTTTAAAATGTATATATCAGAAATAATTAAATTTCCTTGTCAATTGCATTATTGTGAACTTTCATCAAATCTTTAACCGTGGTCATTTTTAAGTCTTTTGTCATTTACAGACAGTTCTGGGTGTACTCTGATGCTTTTGCAAATATGTTCCTATAAAAGGGTTTCATCTTCAAGGAATTCATGGAAAAGACTCTGACAAGTACAGGTTTCTGGTAACTGACTGTACTGCTGAATGAATGAATAAGCATTTTCAGAACTCTAATGAAAAACTGATGAACTCATAAAAGTGCTAACAAAAGATCAAGATAAAAAAAATTAATTACATGGGACTGAGTGAACTGATGAGGATGATTATAATTTTTGACTTTCTGTTTGAATAAAGAAAAACCCCACAAGGACTCAGAGGCAAAAAAGATACAAATCAATTTTCACTGCAAAGTAAAGGAGCTGTTACAGTGGAGGATTACTAGACTGAATGTCAATATCATGACATAGTATGAGTGTGTTTCGTGTTTGGTAATTGCAATCATTGTTGCTTTTGTTGTGGTCATCCATTTACAATGCTTGGTGTCAGTTTATTTATCTCTTGTAAAAATAAAATACAGTGTGTTTGTGTGTGAAAAAATGTTATTTCCTAATTCAGTCATGAATGACTACTTGTGGTTTCTTGAACTATATATGCCTTCTAACACTTGCAAAATTTTTACATGCTGATATCTTTCCTAGGAATATTCTCTCCAATATGCATGCCAGTAGGTAGCCTTCCCTTGTAGAATTATGTTGTGCTCAATTTTGTATCTGCAGAGTATAGGCTACATACCTCCTCAAGGCACTTACCATGATGCACATATTACTGCTTCCCCCAGTCTCTGAACCCTTAAAGGAGGAAGGACATATTTTTTCTTGTTTCTCCAATATAAAATATTGATATTTTGCAGAGGACAGAGTAAATCCTTAGGTTGAATGAATAAATGAGTGAAGCCAAGAAATTAACTCAAAGCATAGTATCTATATCTTTGTTAAACAAGAAAAAAGAGCATTTGCTAGAGGTAAAAAGTAGAGGATGATGTCAGGAAAGTTGACGGGACTGTTAAGTGTAAAATCAATTGCAAAGACTCCATCTGGGGCTAAGTATAATAATGGACCAGCAGTAGTGAAAGTTCTAAATTGGAGTGTAATTCTACATTTTAATATACCAAACAGTAGAATCTTATAGTTTAGCCGGTAGGAGAGAAGAAATATGACTTGAGAAAAAAAAGACAATATTTTATTTGAAATGTCCCAATGGTTTTCAGAATGAGAAGCACTACCAGGAGTAGAGAAATTCAAAAGAGGAACTATGATTTTTCAAAAGACTTTTATAGGAAATGAAAGCATGAGAGAGGTGGAAAGATGGGAGGCTATGGGCAGAGCATAGATATATTATGAGTTAAGTTCAAGGAAGTTTGTAATTTTTTCCCAAAAGTCCTCTTAGTTAAATGTCATCACTGCCTTTCTCATGATTTTGAGGCATCTATCTATCTATCTATCTATCTACTAAGAGTATGTAGTGAGAGTGTTTTTGATTTATTAAAGTCTATTATGAAAAATAGCATGCATGTACTTGGTAAAGACAATTCCTATCAATAAATACATTTACACTGAAAAATATGAGTCTTTCTTCCATCCCAAATTTCCAAACTCATACTCAAGAGCAAGGACCCTGGGTCCCTAGGCTAGTACTGGCCCCTAGTAGGTAGAACTGGGTCCATGGGTCTCTGGCTGCAGAGCCATGCGTTTCCCCAAGCTAGTGCAGGTGCACTGGTGTGTGAGGTCTGGTCCTGGGCTCTCCGGTGGACAAGGCTGAGTCCTGAGGTGGCTGTGGTCTTAGAGGGTCTTACGGCAGCAGGCCTGCTGGCAGTTGGGGCTGTGTTCCTCCTGCCCAGACAGCTGCTGGGCTTGAGGTCCACAGGCTGTGGGTGAGGCCATGTCCCAGTGCTAGTAAGCCAGAAGGAGGATTCTAAAATGGAACTTGCCAACATCAGGGTCCTCATGGTAGAGCAAGCTCCCCAAAATGGCTGCCACCAGAGTCTGTGTCCCCAGGGTGAGCTCCAGTTGCCTCCTCTCTCTCTGAGAGGTTCTCCAGGATCAACAGGTAGGTCTGACCCAGGCCTCTTTCAAATTACTTCTATCCTGGGTCCCAGAGCATGTGAAATTTTGTGTGCACCCTTTAAGAGTGGAGTTTTGTTTCCCACAGCCCTCTGAGTCTCCTAAAAGTAAGGCTCGGTTGCTTTCAAAGCCAAATGTCCTGGGGGCTTAATTTCTTGGTGCAGGACCCTGGAAATGGGGAGCCTGATGTAGGACTTGGATACCTCACTCCTTGGGGAGAACCTCTGCAACTATATCCTCTCATTTGTGGCCCGCCCACCAGGGTGTATGGGTCTTGACTATACCAAGTCTCTGCCCCTCCAACCCATCTCATTGTTTTCCTTCTTTATATCTTTAGTTGTAGAAGAGGTCTTTTTCATCAATCGTTGCTCGATAAATAGTTGTAATTTGGGTGTGCCTGTGGGAGGAGGTGAGTTCAAGGTCTTCCTACTCTGCCATCCTGGCCACCAAGTCTTTCATTGGCAGAGCTCTTGCCAAGCAAGAAGAGGAAGACTTTCTTCTTCCTGTTGGGCTTTGCTACTGTCATAGGGCATGAGAGTTTCCCCTTCTGGTTTCCTGACTCTATTTAATTAAGCCTTCTCTTTATTGATTTTTATAGTATTCTTGTTTTTCTTTCTTTATCATCAGTTTTTCAGTTTTGCCTATTTTACTGGTCTTTTCAATATTTACTTGTACTTTATTATTATTATTATTATTATTTTATTTATTTATTTTTTTTTTTTGCGGTACACGGGCCTCTCACTGCTGTGGCCTCTCCCGTTGCAGAGCACAGGCTCCGGACGTGCAAGCTCAGCGGCCACAGCTCACGGGCCAGCCGCTCCGCGGCATGTGGGATCCTCCTGGACCGGTGCACGAACCCGTGTCCCCTGCATCGGCAGGCGGACTCTCAACCACTGTGCCACCAGGGAAGCCCTTATTTGTGCTGTAAATTAAATCTTTTTGCTTAGTATGGATTTACACTATTCTGTTTTTTTCTTTTACTTGTTTTCTTAGCTTCTTGAATTGAATGCCTAGTTTATTGATTTTTTTTTCCCCTAATAAATTTTCCTACAAGGAACTGTCCCACAGAGTTGTCTTTGCAGAGATTTTATTGTGTTGATTTCTAAATAATTCCCATTATGACTATCTTTTTTATTGTTTAGAAGTGTCTGTTTCCTTTTTTTGTCTGTTGGGTTTTGCTATTTTTGTTTGTTGATTGGTTGGTCAAGTGGTTTATACTTTCCAAATGAAGGGTATATTTTTGTGTCCCCTTTCATTGTTCATTTCCAATTTATTACATAGTAATCAGATAGTATTTGTATGCTTTTCACTTTTTTTGCAAATGTTTGAGGCCATTTTTAAACCTTCTTTGCTACCCTGTCAATGAGTTTTCTCTTGTTGTAGCATTATCTCACTTGTTACCTCATCACTAGCCATCTTATTGACTTCCGTCTTACTCTTTTTCCTGCCTGTTATCTTTCTTTGCCGTATTTTAAAGTGAATTAAGACGGAGGTCCAAAAATTTGGGGGGGATAACCAAATTTAATTTATTTGCCTCAGGAAATTATGGGAAAATACTTTGGGACAGCTTTCCTCTGAGATCTTTAAACAGTTTGTGAATAGAAAAAAAAGGATATAAAATTTTTCTATGTGGCAGAGATCTTGATAATAAGAGCTGTTGATGCAAAAGAAATTTTCAAATAGAAAAAATTCCAGATTTCATAATACAGTCATTTCAAAAATAGAACACACATTCACAGGCAAACTGTGACTATATTAAAGCCTTTACTTGTGGGAATTACTTATTTTCACAGAAAGAGAAAGAGACACATTTCTCAGTGTATCATAAGCTGATATTAAAAATAATGTATAATAAACTGGGTCATTCAAATGATATATTCCATTTACTTTCAGTCTCATATGTCCAAACATGAATGTAAAACTTAGAGTGCTATAAGATGTAACTTTTTTATTAATCAGTAGTTTAAGTCAGAAATTATTTCCATAATAACTTCTCAAGAATTTACTTTTTCAGTCTTCCAAAACAAGTATCCTATTTAATTTGTGGAAGTCAGTGATAAACTAAGCTAACACAGACCTCCTGTTGACATCATATATAACAACAATATATTAAGATAAACTGCCTAGCACTGAGATACATACACTTAGAAAGTAAAATTTATTCTTTCTCTTTTTGATACTTTGCTGGAGAAAAAAAAGTGAAGATGCAGCTTAATGTCTTAAAAATAGAAAGTGTCTTAAAATGTAGGTATATAGCTCTAAATGACCTTTGAATTGAGTCTTTCTCAATTCAGAGTCACCTATCAATACTGTTTGAGAGTAAAACAAGGACAAAGTATGGGGTTTGTTTTTAAACTAAATGTGTTGAATTTAAAGGACCTTATTAAATTTCTATTTAAATTCTCTCCTCAGTTTTTTGTGTAAACATTTATTTTGCTTTTACAATGCGCTGATATAAGTAGTTATTTTTTTAAATGCACTCACTTGTTAGAATAGAAATTGCGACAGAGTAAAAGGGCATTTCTTTTTAATTATTTCATGTAGAGTTATGAACTTTCCATGAGTTTAAGGTCTGTTCTAAGTTTTGTGAGTGATATACCTCTCTTGCTTTTCTTATTTGGAACCATCCTCATGAAAACATATGGACACAAGAGAGAGGAAACTTGCTATAGAGGAAACTTGTTTTCTACTACCCTCCCTGCAAAAAGAAAATGGCCAATACCTCCTGCAGAGGAGGTAGAACAGAGCTTGCTGAATTCTAACTGGCTATCCACAAAAGAGCTTTCAGTAAACAGGAGCTTAACATTTAACTGCCAACATAAGAAATTTAGAGTAAATTAAATTTTCTCTGGCCTCCCAGGTCTGGCAATGGAAATCAACAAGCTGAAGAAGCCACACTTAGCTGTTGCTAAGTTACAGTGAATACCCATTGTAATGCTGGTGGATGTACATTAATTCCAAGTACTGTCATTATGCACTGTGGTAACACAAAGAAGAACAAATAGATTTTAAATGATTTTTTAATCTCATTAAATTAAACAGAAGCCTATCCTCTTGCACCATTTTCCCCTTTGTCTTCAGGCTTTTTTTTTTTTTCAAATTATTATTGTTGCTAAAACTTAATAGTAAGAGAAGGAAGGAAAATGAAGCTTTACAGATGGAAATATAACATACATTTTGTTTCTGCCTATGAGATAACAGAATAGTAAGCAGTTCCAAGAAAGAAATAATATGTGCATAGGTTGCAGGAAGGGGGCCCCTTCCAGGGCCTGAGAGTGGGCTCTGGTCTAACACTCAGAAATGAATTGTCCGAGGAGACACATGTGCTGACAAAGCAAGAGACTTTATTGGAAAGGGGCGCCCGGGCGGAGAGCAGCAGGATAAGGGAACCCGGGCGAACTGCTCTGCCATGTGGCTCGCAGTCTCAGGTTTTATGGTGATGGGGTTAGTTTCTGGGCTGTCTCTGGTCAATCATTCGGACTCATGGCCCTTCCTGGTGGCACACGCATCACTCAGCCTAGGTGGAATTAAGCGAGAAGGATTCTGGGAGGTTGGTAAGACATATGGACTGGAGTCTCCTCTCTCCTTTGGACCTTTCCTGAAATCTTCTAGTTGGTGGTAGCTTGTTAGTTCCACGTTCCTTACCAGGACCTCCTGTTGTAAGATAACTCATGCAAATAGTTATTATCTGCCTGGCCAGGGCAGGTGGTTTCGATCAATGGTTCCCCTGACACTTATACACAATGTAAGTGTAGAACATATCTTCAGTGTTTTCTGGATGCTCAGCAATAACACAGTACTCTTACTGAAGCTTACTTAGAATACAGTTTAGTCTGAGACAGAACTTTACAATTTCTACCTGAAAACCAATAATGGTGGCTCATCTAAACTGAGTTCCCAAACTGAGAACAGAGATTTGTTTGTACATCATTTGGGAGCAGATATTTCTTATAAATCCTATTCACTCTAAGGCCCAAATTGCTATCATAAATGCCACATCTTCCTAAGAATCCTAAACGGATGTATCACTCATATCTTTAAAAAGACAATGAACTATTTTAAAAATGAATTAATCATTGTGTATGAATTATACTCTATCTATATTTTATTGAACAATTTTCTTAAGTCCTTCCTATTAATATGTTATAGTAAGTACATATATCCTTTACAACAACTAACATAATGAAGCTATATAAATACTACAAGTATAAGTAAAAGTAATATATAAATAGACCTGATATTAACCCATAATCTCCACTCATTGGGACCCATATCCTTTTCCTCTTTTTCATTTGCTAATCTGCCCCTATTGTCCTTGCCATTCCATTCTCCACAGCATTTCATATCTCTCCACATTGCATCTTAACTGTGCTTTCTTACAGTCTTTCATTTAATCAATAAATATTTGAATGCCTATCAGGTGCCAGGTCTGTTATAGACACTAAAAAAAATGATAACAAGTAGTATCAGATTTGGTAAGAGCTTATGACTTAAATACAAATCTTAAATACTATTATTACAAAAATACAAACATATATATATATATATATATATATATATATATAAGTATACCCATAATAAATGCTATGGAGTAGAGTTGCAGGGTTCAGTGAAACCACATACCAGAGAAGTTTGAGCCAATCAGGGATGTCAGAAGAAAGCTGACCTAAAGAATTAAGAACTGAGATGAGAGCTGTAGGAGGAGTTGGCATTCAACCAGGCAAAATGAGTACTAGAAGTAGAGATTTCCAATCAAAAGCATGCGAATATATGAAATAATCAAGGATACCGAACAGTACAGCATGTGAATGAAAAACCTGTGTGAAATGACTGCCTTGAGCAACGTTTTAAGGAAATTGGTATTTATCCTAATAGCTTTGGGAAGTTATTGAAGTGGCACTAAGCTGTGGTAGGTAATAGATTTTGAAAAGCGAGAGAAGAATTAATAGGGACACACCACGTAGGAAGGTAGTGCCTTAATTTAGTTTAGAAAGGAAGATGGTGAAAACAAGATCCAGACAAGTAGATAGACTTGGAAGCATTTAAAAATTAATATTAAATAAAAATGATATATAGGATATGGAATGTGGGAGATGGATGTGTTAAGGATTACTCCTATGGGGATGCCTTTCACAGGGGTAAGGAGTGAATTTAGTGTCCAATACATTAAGTTTGGAGCACCTTTGAGAAAATCCAAGATGAAATGTTTCAGTGTATGAGTCAACCAAATGCTGGTGGAAATTGAAGCAGTATAGATACCATTCATTAGAGGGAGAATATACAATGAGAAAAGAAGAGAATCCAGGAATAAACTTTGAGTAATTCTAACATTTAATGACCAGGTAAAGGGAACATTTCCAAAAGAAAGGCTAAAGACCATAAATGTCAGAGGAAATTCAAGAAAGTGATGTGTATGGGGGAGAATATTTCAAGGAGAGAGACTTCAAAAGTGTCGAATATTACTAAGAGACCAAATACAATGAGATCTAGAACATTCTTATCAAATTGAGAGACAGGGAGGTAGGTCATTACTGATCCTAATGAAAACTGGAATTAAGGGCAGATTGGAGTGGGTTGAAAGGTGAATGAAAATGTAAAAAATGGGGAAAGGAAACATAGAAAACCCTTTTTATGATTTTCTTTTAGTTTTTCTAATTGCTCAAAATTCATTCTTTTCTGAGAATCTATTTAGTTCTTATTACATAATGAAAAAATATGCATACCACTCTGTAACACATGGGTGCTACATGGTATCTTCTCAAAAAATATTAGTACTACAGAATGGCAATTGCTGCTCTACTTGGGGATATTTCGTAGTCTTACTACCACTGAACAAAAGAACAACAGGCAGACTTGGAATGAACCCGATGGCTCTTCTTCAATTTCTTAGAATTTTTATTTTTTGTTTAATCATTTTCTTATTTGCTTTATTATTACTTCTGTTTCTCTACAACACTCCAAGTTTAAAGACTGTATATTTTCCACTTAACTTGTGATTTTGACTATGCTCAGATTTCATGTGTTTTACACTAAGTTGACTGTTTCTTAGATGCAGAGGGGAAATTAAATCAAGAATTTATTTTCCAATCATTCCTATTTCCCCCACATTAGTATTTTCCACCTTGCACCACTAAGTGGAGAACACAATGGAGAATATGGGGTGTTTATAGTCAGAGGAGTACACATTTTTAAAAGTATTCACTTTTGTTGAATAAAAGTGTTTTTTAAAAAATAAAATAACATTTTATTGGAAAAAAAACACTTCACGACATGAGAGAATGAAGCAAGTTGATAAGACATCTATTCTTCTCTAGCAGTCCTTAATTTTACCCTCAAAGTTCCTAAGCATTTTAAGGAAAGGTTGAAGAAAGTCTTATTTTCATACTTCTGCCCTCCTTTTTGACCTCTGAGGGCTGCGCAGTGGCAGCATTTGGTGAGGTAGCATATAAATGGGTCATATGCCTCTTTGGAAATAAAGTGGCCTGGATTGGGTAGGAAGCCAGAGGGAAGATGGGTGAAGGCAGATGCCAGGAGGTCAATCAGAGGTTGGAATTAGTCGGCAATGTTTTACCCTATCTAGAGAAAAACTCATGATGAAAGCTGGAATAAGAACCAGATGTTACCTATTTCCTTTAACAGCATTAGTGGTCTCTCAGGCCAGGGTAAGGAAGGGCCTGTGGACAGGTTCACAGCAACTATGTACTGTGTAAACGTCAGTGCCAAATTTGAAAGAACTAAAGTGGCTGGTGAGAACAGGGTTAAGGCACAAAGGTTAGAACACCAATTCACAAAGCTCTAACCCCATGTATGCATAAATATATAAAATATACATAGACTCATTTGCACACACTTGTGTACACACGTGTGCACACACACACACACACACACTTGAACAACCACTCTTTCATTAATATTTCCTGATGCAGAGAGACAAAGGGCAAACTAGGGTGATTTGGTTAAAATAATGCCCAGTATTTAAAAGAGCATTATTTGAACTTATCTTTTTGTAAAAAAAAATTTTTTTAAGCTCAGGTTCTATGAACTATACATACAGTATTTCATTGAAAGTCATCTCTACCTCTAGATGCTTCCACATGCTCTTGAAATAATCTAAAATATAGAATATAGGGAAAAACACCTGGATGCACAAGTGTTTGTACAATATTCAATATTACTTAAGATATTAATGTACGAATAAAATAATTTATTTGAAAGAAGATTAAAAGCTCTATTTTGCTACCACAGAAATATAGTAATCTTCCTTATCTAAAGTAAAAATTGGATTAAAATTATTTAATACTCAACAGATTCCTGTGACAAAGTTAACTTTAAGTCTGACAAAATAAGTGCCCTCAGATTCTTCCTAAACAATGAGCATCACTTTTTTTTTTTCCAAGAAAGCTGAGATCATTTTGCTGAGATAGGCAATGCCTCTCAAGGAGTCAGCTTAGTGTAATGTAGCCTTAGGAACTGAGAACTGCAAGGTTTCAGCTGCCCATAAGTATATTTTTGTGTTCATCTGCCATGATCTCACCCTTTCTTTGTGCCTAGCATGACGTTCTGGTACAAATATAAGGCTGTCTCCAGAAGGGCGTGAAAAGATGAAGGGGAAATCCAGTCTCTCCAACCTACCATTGTCTACAGATAGATCTAATGAATGAGTTTGCCAGATTTCCTAATTGGCTTGGAAGCACAAGAAAAAAATTTTAAGCTTAGGTTCTATGGAGGAGGTACCCATGTAGGAAAGGAATAGCAACCACTTTTTCCTTTACAGATGTGCTTGGAGTACTCCGTGGGTCTTCACTCCCTGTTCATACTGACTCTTACTTGAATAAACTTAATACAGATGAAGAAATATAGCAAAAAGTAACAGAGTAATAAGCTAAACATAGTGCATTTTTTAAAAGAAGTAAATAAAACACAGTGAAGTGCGGAATTAGATCAGCTATTAGGTCCTGAAAGTACAATTATTTTTGGAAAAAATTAATCAATATTAAACATCAGAATGGAAAATATAGAAAGCCACCCATCCCAGACATCTCTACTTGCTTATTTGGTGCTTTGCCAAATTGTGCCTTGGAGGAAAAACAGCATTTATTTTCTCAATGTACTAATTCAATTAAGAATAAACTGTTGTATTTTTCATATGCTTTCTGGTGAATTCTGAAAATTCAAAAAGGTCATGTGGACATTTAAAAAAGAGATAAATCATTTATTTCATGTGTAGCCTTTCCATTCTCAATTTGACATAATTTTATCCCAAAACTGAATTCTGGAAAATATTGGAATTAGTCAAGGGAAAATTGTTTCCTTTTTTTGGTAGAAATTTCCACATAACTTAGTAGTAGAAGAACATTTTGTTTGAACTGTTAAATGTAATAGCTGCTGCCAAGAAAGAACAGGGTTTCAGGCAAGAGTAATCATTCCTGACAGCTCAACTCCCCATAAATTTAAGCGTATGCTGTCAGATTAAAGTAAATGTTTTTAATCATCAACCTTTGTCTGGGTGATACTGTCTTCAGCAGGTGGTTCAGGATCAGATTTTCCAAACAACACAGAAACAATGCATAATTGTTATGTCATTAACTACTATGCCTGTCAGAATTTCTATCCTGTCATTTATGGCTTTTAAATTCAACTTCATGATTAATTTTTCCATTCCATCTCAAAGGTATGGCCAGAAAGCTCTAAGGTCTGTTTGGTATAATTAGCAGCAGTGCCCACTTGTTCTGGAAGAGACTATTTATTAAGCATTTTCATTCCTTATTCAAGATGACATCATTTATCTCCTTCCCAAATACATACACACTCACACACACACCCTTTTTTCCCCTTAATATTCACCCTCTCTATTATTTTGCTTTAGAATTTCATTAAGTGGAGAGAAACAGATCCAAGGATTGTATGTGTTACATACAGATTTTGCTCTAATAGAATCCTGGAATATTCCATTATAAACGCTATTTTTTCCTTAGGGAATTGACACATACAATTTCCTTAAATGTTCTGAGAGTCATGCAGGTGAGAAGAATGCCGGGTCACAAGCAACAACAGCCTTAAAAATCTTCTTTCTCAATCATTCTTGTTGACAAAGATTCATCAGCTTTGTGTTGCACAACAAATCATAACACTGCATTATTTATGTTTCTAACAAGGATTTCCATTTCAGCTCTCTAATGTGGGAAAGTCCAATTCTACATGCAACAGCCCAATGCAGACTGGAATTCTAGGAAATAATAAGAGATGCCAGGATATCAGCTAATCTAACACATTTTATTTCTGTATCCTCCTTCAGAATGTCAAGCTTGACTTGCCATTTCCATAAAATTTAACTCCAGAAATTATACATTATCCATTTTCAGCTTGCTTTTATATATTTCTATTACTACTGTAATTACAATATTTATAAATACATATTTACTTTGGTGCTTCCATCATACTGTCATCTTCATTATAATATCAGTGCTATTTAAAAATATTGTGTACTATGACTCATAATGTAGTATAGACACAGGCTCCTTCATTTGTGAGTGGTGATTAGGACAGCAATTTAAAAAATATTTAAATAGATCTGATCATTTCAGAGAATAAGTCCATGATTTTCATGTCCCTACAGCTTGTAATTGACCAGAGTTGATTCATCATTGTCCCTTCAAATTTTTCAAATTAAAGATGTAAAATATTTTACATATGAAGTTATTCCCTTTATCATCCCACTTTCTACCTTCACTCCTCCTCACAAGAAACCGTTATCATGAATTGGTGTGTATCCTCCAGTGTGTGTGTGTGGTGTGTATGTGTGTGTGTGTGTGTATCTCCACATTGTTTGAAGAATGTATTCTTTTCTTGTGATAAATGACTTAAGTGACATATTACAACTTTTGTTTTCACTCAGCATTGTTTTTTAGACCTAGCCATGATGATAAATACAGTTCAAATTCATTGATCTAAATCATTCATTGTAATTGTATACAGCTCCTCCATAAGCAAATACCACAATAGAAGTTGGAGTTGTTTCTGATTTTTCTTTATGATAAACAGTATTGCAATAAATTTGTGTCCTTATGCACATGCACATAAGTTTCTCTAAAGTAAATAACTGCAGATGAAATCTCATAAGTTATATGCATTTTCATATTTATTAAATATTGTGAAACTGAAGGAAAGGACATTTAACTTGGCTTAGCTGTGAGAAAATTACATGCTCTTCATATGCAGTGTTTTTGCTGACTCATATTATCAAAACATCTATGGATCAGGATTTAAAAGATTTTTATGTCAACAGCATAAGGTTTAATAGTTACAATTTAACCAGTAGTAAATTACAGTAAATACCATGGAATTGTTTTCCAAGCTCAAATCTTTATAAATGTGAAGCAAAAGTGAATAATATTTTCATAACTTTTAAACTGCTAAAACAATAGTCTTTTCCTAGTAATTGCCTGATGTAACCAAAATCTTATCTTTTCATGCCATAATTATTTCTAAAATCATATATATATATATATATATATATATATATATATATATATATATATATATATATATATATGTATATATATATTTTTTTAATTGAAAGGAACCATAGAAACCAACAAGTTATTTGAGCAATAAAATAAAATTCAGGCCAAATAAAATTTCAATACTTTTTGGATACCTTCCTTTTCCATATTCCCCAGAGTGAGTATAAATGTATTCACAAGAAGAAAAAATAGTGCCTAGATACTCACAGCCATATTTTTATATACTACCTACTATCACTTTCCATTTATTTTTATATACATTCTACTACTTCCAGTATTTGGAATACTCCCCAAATATAAGATTATATTTTTATTTTGTTTTGAAGATTAGATAATAATTTATATTTTGAAAGTATGATGTTGCAGATGATAAAATGATTTACTTGTATACTCATGTATTTAAATGTAGATTTCCTTTCCTGAAATGAGCTTCAGATATACACTTGATTAAGACTAATCAGACAATTAAAATACTATATCTTTGGATCCTGATCCTATCATTTTTTGCTTTACTCAGATGGTATAGATTACAAACTCAGATAATGTTTTCTCCTAATTTCTCCCTTTCATTTTTACGAATATCACTCTCACTAATTAAGAAATATGAAATACTTTTGTACCATTGCACTACCCCATTATAATTATCCTCAACATCATTTGCATGATTAAGTTGTTGACTCTATTTGATCTGTGCCCTCTCTTCTTTAATTTGGGATGCTGCAGGTTATATTGTATATATGTAAATCAAAATCTATACTAGTTTGTTTTCCAGATAGGTTTCATTTGTGTTCTTTACGGCAATGCTCATCACTTTACCGTTATATCCTGATAGTCACTTCCAATATATACTGACTCTATTACAGTAGTCGATTCCTAAAAACTCTGGGAGAAATCATTTACTTCCTCTTTGCAGTAGCTGGCCATTGCAGCCCTAGTGAAATCAATCTGTGTGCTGTAAATAAATTGTTAATAAATACACTCATTTATTGGCATCGGCCACACGAACAGATAACATCCCCGGCCAGTTATTCTTCCGTCCTAGGAATCGGGTAGTTGATTTGCAGTCAGATACACTATCCTGATATCCTACCTAGGTTCTCCTTGGGAATACTTCCTAAACTACACAGGTGTCACCGCATCGTAGAAAAACCCCACAGCAATCGGAAAGTCTCTCGTCTGTGCAAAGTCAAGGGGAAAGCTGCAAGACCCCAAATCTTTCTCCTCCTTCCTAAATGATGTAGAATTTGCTGCCAATAAAACAGGCCCCTTAAAAAAGAAAGAAAAAGCTACATGTGCAAGCAGCGTACATAAATAGGGGCTAGGGAAAAGGTCCCTCCCTCCCTCTCTCCCATCCCTCCCCCCTTCTCTCTCCTTCTCCCCTTGCCTCCTCCCTCTCTCTTCCTTTGCTTCTAATTGCACCTGTAATAAGATGAAAAACCACACTCACCAGAACACCGGGGAAATTGCCCCTGAGAGTGGTGCCAGCCCGCAGTCTAGAGCACTGACCTTGAGAAGGAGCAGGAACATGATCAGAAAGTGCAGCCAAGGGAAGAGCTTGGCAGTGAGTAGACTGTATACAGAGAGAGAGAAGGACGGAGGAAGAAATATTTAACATGCAATGTAAAGTGTTTATTGGAAAGTGTGATGAACTTCTATATAAATGTGCTAGTTATTTGCAGTATGTTCTAAAAACATTGTCTCTATGATATTGATTCTTTGTAACATTCTAGGCTTCTTTGCAGATAGCCTGGCACAGAGTCAACTCTGTGTGTGTGTTTCTGTGTATGTGCTTGGATATGTATGTGAATATTCCATGTGATACCTAAAAGAATAGCTCTTCTTGGGTTTAATATGTGTGTGTGTATTGTTATATGTTAGCCCAAGATTAATTTCTTATTCAAATCTGTGGTACCTTTACATATTAAATATAATGGTAATCTCTTAGTGTCTGAAAGGGGTGTTGAAATCTCCCACTGTACACTTTGATATAGTTCTGGCTTCTCTTCTAAGTTCTAGAATTTTTGCTTTTTTAATTCTGGGCTATACAATTAGAGACATACACAAAAGACCATGATTTATTTTTCCTTTTATCAATGTGTAATGCTTCTCTTAATCTCTTGTTATGTTTATACCTTAACTTCACTTTTAGACCTAAAGCGTTTTTTTTGTACAGGTTTTAGTGTCTTTTAATTTAAGCATATTATTTGCTTGTTTAAATAGGATTTCCTTAGCTAAATTGTATTAGATTATATATTTGTATCCAACATGAGGAGGTCTCTCCATCTCTTTCTCTCCCTCTCTCTGTCACTGCCTCTGTCTCTCTCTGGCTGAGTTTTACTTACTAACTTTTCTTATATTTCCATTATATAAGAAATTTTGCTATCTTATTTTGTGCTTACTGTTGTATCTTTTCCTACCTTCCACTATATAAATCAAATTTTTTATGCAGAATTTAAAAATGTATTATTAAAATCTACCCTTAATTGTATCTACCATTTTCTTAATTGTATCTACCAATTAAGATACAATTAATTAATACAATTAATCTGCCAATTAATTTCTCAATATCTATATGCTTCACTGAAACACTGCAAGAACTTCAGCACATTCTCGATTTTGCTGGGTTCGCAAAACCAACTTGCACCGGTGGGATAATTAAATCTAGATTAAGGATACATTTATTTAGCTTGCAGATATAGATGATAGTTTATCAAGCTATAAAATTACTTGTGCAAAGTTCCTTTTCTCTATCGATTTGAAAATATTAATAGTCACCTTGCATCCAGCAAACTGTTGAAAACTCTGAGAACAAACAATATTCTTCCTTCATAGTTAGTTGCATTTTTTAACGTTTTTAGAATGTATCCTTCTTCTTAATTTTCTTAAATTTCCCCATAATACTTTTATAATGTATTTTTTATTTTTATTTTTTTCTAATATCATTTTGAGACTCTAAATAAATTTTAGTTGAGACCCGGTATCTCTCTTTAATTCAAGGAAATAATTAATTCTTTAAATATTTTCCCTTGGAAGCAGCCGCAGAGCACAGGCAGATCAGCTCGGTGCTTTGTGACCACCTGGAGGGGTGGGATGGGGAGGGTGGGAGGGAGGGAGATGCATGAGGGAAGGGATGTGGGAACAGATGTATATGTATGACTGATTCACTTTGTTATAAAGCAGAAACTAATAAAAAATATATATATTTTCCCTTGTTTATTACTTTTTTTCTCCTTTGTGACTCCCATCATAAATATATTGACGTCTGCTTTTTTTTCTCTGCATTTTTAATCTCTTATCTCACTCTAAAAATCTATTTCTTTTAGGTATTTTCCAAGAGAGTGCTGGAGTTGATCTTCCTCTTCAGTAAATTGAGGTACAACCATTATATACTTTGACTATGCACATACATACATATGTATTTACATAACACATACCATATGCCATTGATTTCAGTATGCACATATTTTCATTCAGTTCTTTAAAACTGAGATATATCTAACAATTGATGATATCTCAAATATCCCACTGTCAGGTAGCTGTCATTAAGTAGTTGCTACTGCCCATGCATGCATGAACTAGGTTAAAGCTATTCATATGATTGTGAGTTTTTCCTTTGTACTGTTAACACTGCACATTTATAGTTTAATTTCTTTGTGAACTTCAAAACTATTAAACCATAATTTGACCTTAAAATGAAAATTTACTGTATACACAACAAGGCATAGGAAGAATGACATCAGGGTCCGGTTGATGGTAGTGAATTAGATATTTGTATTTGAAGGAATGTGCACAATTTCATAGTGCTTGCAACACAATAACCAAGTACTTTATGAGACCTAAGAAAAGAAGATGGCTTCCAGTAAATGAAGCTATGCTACATGTTGTAACTGACATGTATACAAAAAGCTTGTAAAAAAACATGTTTTACTAAGGTTCTCCAAAGAAACATAACCAATTTGATGTATATAAAGAAAGAGAAAGAGATTTATTTTAAAGGATTGGCTTGTACAATTGTGGAGATTGCACGTCTACAGGGAAGCTGGTCGGATGGAAATTCCAGCAAGTGTTTGTGTTGCTGTTTGAGCTGGAAGGCTGGAAACTCAGGTGGAACTTTTATGTTGAAGTCTGGAGGCAGAAATCTTACCTCTTGACGGGACCTTGGTCTTTTCTCTTAAAGCTTTCAAATGATTGGATGAGGCTCCACATTAGGGAGACCAATCTGCTTTACTCGAAGTCTACTGATTTAACCCTTAGTCACATCTAGAAAATACCTTTAGAGCAATATCTGGGCTGGTATTTGATCAATCAGCTGGGTATTACAGTCTAGCCAAGTTGACACATGAACCATCACACAGGCCAAGTAAGGTAAATGAAGGGAGAATAAATTGCCAAATCCCTAAGAATTCATCAAAGAAATTTCAAAGTAATGAGAAGTTGGTGTGGTCACACATTCAGGACTAAGTGTTGAAGATCATTTTTAAAGAAACTTTCTGCTGACTTTGAACAAAAGCTATTTAATTTCCAGTGATATATTTCAGTAGAGGGGAAAAAAGTAACTGTGTTTAGTAAAATTTTTTAAATTGCTGATGAAATCTTGGTGTTCTTACATATGGCCTTGAGACAGCACTGTGCATGCTAAAGATTCTCAGATCAATACATGACCATGGGTTATGGGCAATTTATATCTAAATATGTCTAAAAGAGATTTATCTGTGAGTGTATAATAAAAACTCTAAAAAACAAGTGTTATAGATCAATACATAGCATTATTTTTCTTATGGAAAAAATACTGGAGCATTCTGTAGTTAAAGATGACTTGTTTCTTTAACTTCTGGTTTCATCCTCCTATTTCCAATATAAGCATTTAATTCTAAGAACTTTTATTTTAAATTCCTGTTGTGTCTAGTCCATCAATGTGTCTTCTTCTTCCATAAAAAGTTTAGTTTTCTTTCTGAGATTTATCAGCCACATAAGTATTTGTACCCGAAAGGAGAAATGGAAAATCTATATCTTAACTTGTACTCCTTCAGGGAAGGGACTTTGAGCGTTCCTTAGAGGGGGAAGGAGAGAGGGAAGTGGAGAGCATGTCTCAGAGCAGAGAGCCTTTTAGGTAGCAAACTGAGCTCAATCACTCCCTGCCTCCCTGATACCTAACAAGGCAAAATTACCCTGTAGAAAACCTCCCAGAAACTCCTCCTAAAAACTGGTCTTTTATGTAGCTCCCCTACTGATTGGGACTTGAGGGGAGGTTGGGTTGACACAACGTAAGCTCATATTCAGCTATTGTGCACCATGACAACTATACCAACTGGGAAAATGTTTGAAATAACTGCCGTTTTTAGACCCCATTTGCACCTTTTGGTTTTAAAACATACATTTATTTATTTATTTATTTATTTATTTATTTATTTATTTATTTATATTATTATTATTATTTTTGGCCACGCCTCACCACATGCAGGATCTTAGTTCCCCAACCAGGGATTGAACCCGTACCCCCTGCAGTGGAAGTGTGGAGTCTTAAACCCTGGCCCACTAAGGAAGTCCCCCATTTGCACCTTTCACTCAGAAACCTCTCTACTATCCAGTAAGAGATATTGGCTGGCACAGACGGAATCTCCATGAGCACCATTCCACGATGCCACTTGTGTCAGTCAGGATTATAGTGTAGCACACTTCTTCAGGGTTTACCACTACAGCCACTGTTTGTTCTGACAGATCAGTGACTATGCCTTAACAATTATTAAATATTTTGACTATGTAACTGGAGGAAATACGAAAGGCTATGCACCTACCTGTGCTTGTTATTGTAGGGTCCTCATCCCAGCCAGGCTACAACACTACCCCCCCAAATTACCAACTTGCTTGAAGTAGTCAGTGGCAAGGGATGGTTTTAGAGAGAGATATGCTGCACCATAACATGGGGAGTCTTGCATGTGTTGTTAAGAAACTTGAATTTGATCATTCAGGTCAGAGATTTCAAAAATGTTTTCTATACAGCCCTGTAAGATGATGATAGTAAATCTTAAGAGGGGGCTCTCTAACCATAAACGTTTAGCAAATTCTCAGGCCAGAGAAAACAAATTTAAACAGGTATTCTTACTGCCAGACTTCTCAAAGTTGTCATAAACTAATATGTATTGTGACCATCCAAAAAAAGAGATATAGTATTGAGCATTTTACAAACACATTTGTTTCTACACACATAGGTGCTCTTTAATGAGCACCAGTGAACAACTTTCAGAGCTTTACTATTGTGCAACAATTTCTAGAACTTTAGTATTGTGTGACTAGGGGAGACCACACTGATATAGACAATGAGGAATCATGAAGGAAGGGATTTCAGTTATAAATATATTGCATTGATGGTGTTTTGGAGAGTACAAATGAGGTAGAGGGGTAAGAAGAATGGGAATTTTATTGTGGAAGTCTAAAGTGGTATGAGGGACAAAAACTAGCTTTGCAGCGAAAGGGATGAAGAGAGAACCTATCTGTCTATTCTACATGGTGCTATTTTTAGTACTTTGCTATTTCTTGGGCTTTCTCCCTCTTCCTGAAATGCCCTTTATTTCCTCTTTTCCTCATCAACTAAGATTCAACATTAAAAACTAAATCTTAGGGCTTCCCTGGTGGCGCAGTGGTTGAGAGTCCGCCTGCCGATGCAGGGGACACGGGTTCGTGCCCCGGTCTGGGAAGATCCCACATGCCGCGGAGCGGTTGGGCCCGTGAGCCATGGCCGTTGGGCCTGCGCGTCCGGAGCCTGTGCTCCGCAACGGGAGAGGCCACAACAGTGAGAGGCCCGCATACAGCAAAAAAAAAAAAAAAAAAAAACTAAATCTTATCAAAGTTCTTCCAGGAAACATTCCCTAACTCATCCCTGGTACAAGAGTTGCCTCCACATTGTTTTTTTTTTTTTTCTTTAATATCCAATCCATATTTCTACCCTCATACTTTTCACATTGAATTGTAATTATCTTTCTATTTTCTATCATTTACACTAGATATTGTGTTTCTGAGGAATAGAAACTCTCTTATTAGTCTTATCCACAATAACTTATACAATGGCTGACACAGTAATCACTAAATAAATAATTGTTAAGGAATGAGATAATTACTATATGTTTAAAATTGTGTCAACAAGAGTACATTACCTACCAGTTTATTTCTATTTCCAATATGAACAATTTTTTCATTGAATTAAATAATTTACTAACTGTAAATCCCAATTCTAGGCCTGTTGGTTAGCTCTGATTAGAATTTGTGACATAGTAGTAGAGTCATACAAGGAAAGAGCCAACTCTAATTCAAGAGCAAATCTATATGTATCATAATGGGAGTAAAAATCCAATTCTTATGAATTCAATGCAGAGGAAGTTCATCATTTTCATTTGCTTCAGAGAAGTGATTTTTGAGTTGAGATCTACAAAACAAGTAAGTTATCAGGAAATGATGTGCCAAATGGAAGCAATGCATGAACAAAATTATGAAAGCATGGCAATATGTGATATGCTTGAGCAGCTCAGTATGTCTGAGGCATAGAATCCATAGAGAAAGCAGTGAATCAGAGGCTGCAAAGTCTAGTTAGATAGGCTCCCAGGCAATCTGAATCCTCTTCTTAGGAGATGATCACTGTTGTTACACTCATGGGGTAGAATATGCCAGTTCAAAACAGTTTCTGGCTTTCTTTCTCACTGTAAAAACAATTCACATAGAAGACAGATTTAAAAAAGGCACTATGGTTGCAGGAACATTTTATGTAATAACAGTAATTTTATAAATATATAAAATATATAATTTATATACATATGCAAGTATTTCCAAAAAGAGAGAGAGAACAAGAAAAAGGGGGAAAATGAACAAAACTAGGGTAATGTATCATCAAAGAGAAGACCAGTACTTCAACGAAAACTTCTGAATTAAAATATTTGCTCTCCTAAGGAGGTCAGCTTGAAGGAGGTTTGTAGAAAGAAATTCTCATTAGCAAAAATGACATGTCCAGAGATTTCAGAGAGATTAAGCTTGAACAGGGAGTGCAAGGAGGGGTAGGCTTGATATTGAAGAGTTGAGCATCTAAGAACTAAAACAGAATTCCCCCTTTTTGAAAATCATATTTAAAAAAAGAAGAAAAAAAAAAGAAAAAGAAAGAGCTTACACTGTTGAAATATTGAGTGGCTTAGCTGTAGACAAGAAAGGAATAAAGGACATGAGCTAATTTCTAGCCAAGGATTTAGGACTTAATGCTTGAAATTAGATTTCAGTGATCTTTTGGATCTAATTTGCACCTGCAGTAGGGGAAATAGATGTGGGTTATTTGGAGTACTGTATTCTTCATAGAGTTAATACATAGAAGATGTTCCAAGGATCAGGGTAAGGAGATAAGAATTAAAGTCATTGGCCAATTGGCCAATACTATTTGTAATGGAGCCAGGAAGCAGGCCTGAACAGGGGCCAATGCCAGGGAGCTGATAGTAACTCCTCCAGAAAATTTTGTTGCTATTGTCCCCTCCCAGGTATTGCTGTACCATAATGATGTCTAGAAAGCTAGGGATGTTGTAGAGAAGAAACTGAGGGAAAACTGCATAATAAAGGTACTTAGTGACTCTGTGTCAAGTTTTATAGGGTAAATTTGAGAACTTAAGTGATCATGTGAATAATTTCAAGCAAATAAAAATGCCCTCCCTTTACTTGCTTAGATTTTAGTAAGAAAGATTTAGGATGTAATCAAAGATCCATTTCACCTTACCTCTTTAGACAATGTACATTGGAAACATTCAATATTTTTAAAGAAGTTTAAGAATTAATATTTATATGTAAGTATTAAATTGTTATAATTACATTCTTTGTATATAGACTTAATATATAAATTTAATAATTATACATTTATATTGTCTTTATATATCTTCTAGAAGAATCAGGTTTTTTGAAATAAACTTATGACCATAAATATGGCATATATTTAACATATTTATAAGTGCTTTTGACTGTTTTGTTTTCAAGCAACCATAGTTAATTCTCCTTGGCATGTCTTCAGTTATATCTCCCAGAAAAAAACTTTAAAACATTAACAACTACATTAAACAAATACACATTATGGCTGGACTAATTTGAGAGCATTTGGGGAGTTACAGGAAGACATGCCTGAAGGTGAAAGTTGCTAATTGCTCTAATTTGTTATCAGGTGATATCTTGTATCATGTTGTGATGGTCTCATAGGAGATTTAACTGTGTTTCAACACTCCTTATCCCTTCCAGGCCTCAGCAAATGGTTACAAGGACAAAATGGAACCCATCATCAATGAAAAAACAGCAAATTTTTAAAAATTAATATTCATTAAATCATATGAAGTGAAATATATATAAATGTCTGTATCTCCAAAACCCAAATTCAGAATTTAACATTTTATGAGGGAAAATTCAGAGTTCACTTACATGTTAGACTCATAAAAATTGAATATGTAACCACACACAATATGACATATACACAAGGGAGAGGCTTGAGAAATGTAAAACTGAATGGTTTCTGTTTTCATTAAAAGTGTATTAAATAGACATTATCCAAGGGTCTTGATGGGAAGATTTATGCTTCCTACTGCAGCTTACCATGACAGGATCTGTGTTAGCCTTTGTTCCCTGTTCTCTAATTTTATCTCATTGCCATATACTTTTACTGTGTATGTTTTACACCACATATGACTCCACCTTGCCCTTTAGACACTATTTTGATTTGTGTTCTGCTTGACTGGATCTGCATCATCAGATACCTCCTTTTCAGGTAGTCAGTGGGGATGTTGGTTTTATTGCCCATAACAAATAAAAGTTATCTCCACTCTTTAAAGCTTATCTGTGACTCTGAGACACTACAAGTTCAACAGCACTCAATGACAGAAGGCTCTAGCACCAATAAGTAGATGAGACAATGAGATTGTAACCATTTGTTTAAAGGATTTAGGACTTCTTTATAGCCATAGTAAGCCACTAGGAGTACTTTATTGTCTTCCTTTAGAAGGACAGATAAGTCAAAAGGTAACCTGAAGGTGTGTTTATGAGTAGATAAGACTGGGAAATCATTAAACAAAGGTTTCTGGTAGTTATGAAATCAAGGGTGGTTTGGGAAATTGTTCATTAAAACCAAAGGAAACAATTTACATTAGCTTACAACTTTTTTATAATTGAAACCAATTAACTTTAGCCTATTTCAAAAACTCTCTGTAAAACAACATACACTATAGGCAGTATTTTCTGCCACATATAATTTTGTAAATAATGATGCATGTTACTGTTGTGTTCTTATGTGGCATGATATGGGGGAAATATAATAATTTTGAACCATGATGGGGCAATTCATCCCACAAAACATAGGAGATAAATAAATGTGATGGTGACATTGAGGTCCGGAGCTAAACCATCAGCTATAGTTCTCAATAGTTTAATATATATAAAAAACTACAAAAAACCACCACCACCAACAAAAAACTACAACTCAAAAGTTTCACATTGAAAAAATTAATTGCCTTCCTCTTGAGTTAGGGAGAAAGGTTGGCTTTATGATTGCAAATGTGTATCAATATTTACTTACTATATGCCAGGTTCTCTGATTACCAGTTTATGTTGGCCATCTGATTTAATCCTCATAATTATTTATGAGTTGGGAACATTTACTGTTATGCACATTTTATGGATGAAGTAATTCAGGTTTAAGTAGTTTACCCAAATTATATATTGTTTGAGTCTGGCAGATCAGGAATTTGAATACAGACTGCTCTGAAAACTGAAGAAAACCTCTGTAGGGACACATCTGATCATACAAAGTAGACAAACTTAAAGCAAACTGTAATTGGTTCAGCAGAAATGAATTTTACAGAAGCCTTGAGCATAATTCCTATAAATTTAACTTTGCTAAAATTGGGAAAATGAAGAAATAAAATTTTATAATAACTCATGATATTATCAAAATAATATCAACTGTAAGATCCATGGGGATATTATGACATCTATACAGAATGGTTGACATCAAATAGAAAAAAATACAATAAATTTTTCTTAAAGGGTTAATAAAGGAAAATAATGTATTTAGTAGACCTTTATGGCTTGAATAACCACGCATTCCACTGCAGTGGCAGAATTATTGATGCACTAAGGCAAACATAGTTGCGTCATATTCAAACAAAGTGCGTGCACACACACACACACACACGCAACAAAAAAAACCCCTCCTTATTATGTACACAGAGAAGCCCACAACAAATAAGAAATAATTACTCCTCCTATCAGGAAAGAAACTCTGAATCTCAAATTAAGAATTTTTATTAGAAAAGGCTATGGAGTTTTAAGAGCTCAGTCTCAGCCATAGCTGAAATATAGCTGCTGTTTTAACTAAGTGTTAAAAAAATTTTTGCATCCTTAAGGAAAATATAATAATAATAAACAACATTGTTCCCACATATAGTATATACATATATATACATATATATATCCAAAGGAAAATATAATAATAATACACATTGTTCCTACATATAGCATATATATGTATATATTTCCAAACACTCAGATTAATGTCTTTCATTATCAGTAATTGTTTTAAAACAGGTACACTGCATTTCTGCCAATATTTCTTCTGTATATGCCTTATGCAGCCATATTACTTCCTTAGCCTGGGCCTCTAAGAACCTCTCAAAACAGAGTTCCACTTTCTATCGATTAATTAGAATTGATACATAAGATTTAACTCACCTATCTGCTCAGGTTTAGATATATTATTTTGAAAAGCTGTTAGTAACGTTCCTAGATTAGTGCAAACATTTGTGTTCTTAAATAGTACACATATATTTAGTAGGACATCTATCATATCCATAGTTTTAATTGAGCTATTGTTTAAAGATTATTCAGTAAAACACACTACTAACTTTATGCTTAATGTAGAATATAAAGGCCGGAAATTATCTCATTGGCTCCATTTCCCTTCTAAGTGGTTAAATGAGTTATGGTGCCCTAGTTTTTCACTTGTAAAGAAAGTTGCCAGGAAAAGACTGAAAAATGAACCCATGTTCATATGAATCATGGAGGTTCACAAATTCTCACAAAGAAATGCTTCAACAGTTTTAATTCTTTCTTTTAGTAAGTTTGTTCATGTAAGCCTACTATAAAAATATGCTTATGCAACAAGTTTTGCTGTATTAGAATAAAGATTGGTCAAGTTGTAAAAAAATATAAAATTCTGTTAAATATTAATTCTTAACCGTTTTCTTCAAGATACCTTAAAATTGAGATAAATTTTTATTGCTGAGTTAAAATTCCATCAATTTTAATAAGCTTAGAAGTAATCTTTCATGCTTAAAATATAGTAATATTCTCATCTTTGGATAGTTTGATTTCTTGTATATCCTGCATGTATTTTTATGATGAAGCTCTCATCGCAGATCTTATCATAACTACTAATGAAAGTAGCCAGGAAGGCAATACATAATTTTGAGTTGTAATTTTATTGTATTATGTAGTTTTTTCTTCTTTATATTATTTGGAAATACAGAATTAACCTAACATTTTTATCATATATCATTTTATAGAATTGAATAATCAATGGATGAAGGTAGTCAAAATGTACAAATTTCCAGTTATAAGGTAAGTAATAATGATGTAATGTACATGATTAATATAATTAACACTGCTCTATGTTATAGTTGTCATGACAAGGAAAAAATTTTTTTCCTTTTTCTTTTATTTTGTATCTATATGAGATAATGGAGGTTTCCTAAACTTACTGTGGTAATCATTTCATGATGTATGAAGGTCAAATCATTATGCTGTACAGCTTAAACATATATAGCACTATTAGTCAATTATATCTCAATGAAATTGGAAGAAAAAATTGAATAATCAATTTTATGACTGGAAGAGACAAATAATTTTCAAACTTTTTCATGAATCATCTAGGGTTGTTTAGAATCTTTTAGGGAACATTGGGCAGAGGAAATGAGGAGGGTGAGAGTGGAAAAGAAATTTAAATGGTGAGGGGAAGTCCCCATCACTCTTCATCAGAACAGTTCTGTATATGTGTGTAAATGTTTATGTGAGCATATGCATGTGAGTGTGTGTATAGGATTCCTAAGGATTTTAACTGAAGTAAGTACTCTGCTGAAAGAAAATGTTTGAAATCCTCCGATATGTATCTGAAGTCTCATGATCTCTTTTATCAATTAAGTTACCTGAGATTAATTGCCCTGAGACTCAGTTTCCTAATCATATAATGGAAGTAAGCCGAATTCTCTCTAATGTTCATTATACATGAAAGATTTATAAGCCATCGTTTACACAGAAGCACCTCATCTCCAAATACACACAAATAATTGTGAGAATAAAATGTCCTTTCCATATATTTTAAGATTCTATATTTACAACATCAACGATTAATGAAACGAGAAACAAAGTATATTATATTTTTGGCAAGCCTATATTTTCATTGATTAAATTTCTAGATTGCTTCAACCTTCATTCATTCATTTGTTAAATAATTGAACAACTATTTCTTGAAGATATTTGTATTGATTTCCAGTATAGGGAATGTAAAGTTTTTATAATGTGAGTCACATATTACTTGTGAAACAATATGAACTATTCATATTTTATCCATCATAAACATGCTCTTTTATAATAAAAAAATGAACTTTAAAAAGTATTATTTTTGTGAAAACAAGTCTCAGCTAAAAGTGAAGAAAAATATATTTGTCACATAACAAGGAACTAAAGAGGTGCCTATTGATTTCATAAGCATGACCTCACCTCTCAGTTCAGCCTTCAACTGAATAACAGAAGTTTAGAAATGCTTCAATATCACATAGACTGCAAGCAGTGGATTTAGGATCCAAATCAACCTTTCTAACTCCATATCTCATCCACCTTCCACTCTTCAGCTCTGCCTGTGACTGTGACAGGGGAAATCAGTCAAACCTTCCGTACTTTATCCAGATATGGAAAATTGTTTCATTATGTACTATGGCATTAGAAAAAGACAGTCTGGCAACTTCTAGTTTTCTTTTATTATGTTAATGAATGAAATGGATGAAAACATTTCAGAAAAATTAATATTAACAGGACATCAGAAGAATTTTTATTTCTTAAGAGAGAGAACAATGGTATACTAGAGGAAAAAGTCCTATTGTAGGAAATATAAAAAATAATAATTTTGATGATAGTATTAATAGTCGTTTCTATCTAAAAATACTCTGATTATAGTCCCTCTAGTCAGAGCAAATGAGACTCACTCTTAGACATTCAAATTAAGCAACAAGTGGAAACTTTTCCTGAAAGATTTATGAAACCATTATTCTCTCTCTTCCCAATAATATGCCACAGTGGACTGACCGTTCATGCAGAACTGCATAAAAGGCAATTAATTAATCCAGTAGAACACTACACAGAGGCAATTTGTCTGACATGTAGCATTTGATTTTCAATAGTTGCTTATCTACCCAGGGAACATACCAAGTTCATTCTTTAGAAATGGGATAGGGCAATAAGCCAGTTTTGTGTCCTGAGACTCAGGGGTACCATTTAGTTCAAGATCTTATGAGTATGGCATTAGAGGCATAGCTAAAGAATAGGCTGTAAAATTTATTCTCTTGAATAAAACAGACTTTGAATTATTGTATTAAACAAATCATATAATTCAATATGTGGTCATTTATGCATCTGCTACTATCCCATGAGAGTTTAGATAAATAGATAATAATAATCATGATAGATAGATAGATGAAGGTAGATAGAGAGGTGTGCCATCCTCTCCCCACAGCTATCAAAATCAATCTTGATTTTGCTATTATCCCCACCTGTGAAATAACCCTTATAGCACTCAATTTATATTATGTTGTTAGGATTAATTGTAGAATACTTAGAACAGTACTTTATTTTTAGTAAGTGTTTGATAAATTTAGCTATTACTATTGGTGCTGTTATCGTGATGGTGGTTTTTAATAGAAAGATCATACTAGCAGCCCTCTGCTTGGATCAGCGCATATCTCACTCAAAACCACAATCATAATATAAAATAATGGGCTGATTTTCCCTTCCTACGTTGCCACCCTTGTCAATGAACCCTTTGTGTCTTTCTTATCTGTGTAACCTCCAGCCCCACCCAGCATGATGCCTGGTACAGAATACATACTCAGTAGGTATTTGTAATGTGACTGTTGTACAAATGAATAAACACTTTACATTGTGTTATTTAGGAATTTTTTTTGAACGTGTGAGTGAGGTATGAAAAACTTCCTAAACTGAATGCTAATTAAAAGATTGTTTTAAATCAGCAAAGTTCTTTCCCTGTTTTGTTTTTTATTTGTTTGTTTTTTTCACTCCTCTTCTATGCTTCAGTAATTCAGCAAATAGAATATAACCAACCCCCTCTTCTAATCAGTCATGTTGTCATCAGGATCCTTACAAACTTCTTGATATGCTAGTAATGATATGTGACATTACTGTTTTCATTCATTTATTCAGTTAGCATTTGAGCACCAATTGGAGGACAGGCATTGAACAGGCATAGTCTGTAGCAAGACTGTTTGATCAAAGTACAATAAAAGAAAAAGGATAGAAAGACTGAGTGAAATTAATTGCAAATGATATATTCAACAAAGGACTAATATCCAGAATTAATGTTTTTCAAGCCCTCAAAACCTAACACTAAAAAACAAATTATCCAACTAGAAAGTGGGCAGAACCCATACACACTTACACTGAGTAGGATATACAGACATCAAATAAGCACATGAATAAATGCTGAACATCATCAGCCATTTCAGAAATGCAAACTAAAACTGCAGTGAAGGATCACTACCCACTAATCCGAATTCTAAAATGAAAAATAGTGATAATACCAAATGCTGGAGAAGATGCAGAGAAATATCACTCATATATTACTGGCGGGATGTAAAAGGGTACAACTACTCTGGAAAATAGTTTGTTAGTTCCTTTCAAAACTAGAAATCCCAGCAATTGCACTCTGAATTGATGACTTATTTTCAGGCAGAATCTAGTACACCAATATTCATAGCAAGGTTGTTTTTTATTATTATTATTGTGGTAAGAACACATGATATGAGATCCACCCTCCCCACAGATTTTGAATTGCACAACACCCTGTTATTGTCTATAGGCACAGTGCTGTACAACAGATCTCTAGAACATCTTGCATAACTGCAATTTTATAGCTGTTGATGAGCATCTCTCCATTTCTCCCTCCCCATCCCCTGATAATCACTACTGTATTTTTTTGAGTCTACAAATTGAATTGTTTTAGATTTCTCATATAAGTGACCTCATGCAATATTTGTCCTTCTGTGGCTGGTTTATTTCACTTGTTTAATGGCTTCCGTGTTCATCCATGTTGTCATATATGGCAGGATTTCCTTCTTTTTAAAAACTGATTAATATTCCATTGTATATAAATACCACATTTTTAAAATCCATTCATCTGTTTATAGATATTTAGGGTGTTTCCACATCTTGGCTATTGTGAATAGTGCTGCAGTTAACATGGGAATGCTAATATCTCTTTGAAATCCCTATTTCAATTACTTTGGATAACTGCCTAGAGGTGAAATGGTGGGATTATATGGTAGCTTTACTTTTAATATTTTGAAGAATCTCTATGCTGTTTTCCATCCTGGCTGCACCATTTTGCATTTACCCCAGCAATGCACAAGGCTTTCAATTTTTCTACATCCTCACCAACACTTATAGTCTTTTTTATTTTGATAATAGCTGTCCTAACAGATATGAGGTAATATCTCATTGTGGTTTTGATTTTTATTTTCAAGATGATTAGTGATGATGAACATCTTTTCATATATCTGTTGGCCAGTTGTATGTCTTCTCTGGAGAAATGTCTATTCAGGTCCTTTGCCCATTTTTTTTTTCTTTTTTTTTTTTTTTTGCCGTACGCGGGCCTCTCACTGATGTGGCCTCTCCCATTGCGGAGCACAGGCTCTGGACGCGCAGACTCAGCGGCCATGGCTCACAGGCCCAGCCGCTCCGCGGCATGCGGGATCTTCCCGGACTGGGGCACGAACCCGTGTCCCCTGCATCGGCAGACGGACTCTCAACCACTGAACCACCAGGGAAGCCCCCTTTGCCCATTTTTTAATTGAGTTTATTTTATTGCTATTGAGTTATAGAAATAAAATATTGAGTTCCTTACATATTTTGTAAATTAACATCTTATTAGACATATGGTTTGCTAACATTTTTCCATTCTGTAGGTTGCCTTTATACTCTATTGATTGTTTGCTATGCAGAAGCATTTTAGTTTGATGTAGTCCCATTGTCTGGTTAGCTTTTGTTGCCTGTGCCTTTGGTCTCATATCCATAAGATTATTGTCAAGACCAATGTAATGAAGATTTTCCTCTATGTTATCTCCCAGAAGTTTTACAGTTTCAACCTTAGGTTTAAGAATTTAATCAGTGTTGAGTTAATTTTTGTGCACAATTTAAGATAGGGGTTCAACTTCATTCTTCTACCTGTGGTTATCCAGTTTTCCCAACAACATTTGTAGAAGAGACTTTCATTTCCCTGCATATATTCTTGGCACCCTTGTTGAAAATCAGCTGACCTTATATGCATGACTTTATTTTGGGTCTCTCTATTCTGTTCCATTGGTTTACATGTCTGTTTTATTCTGGTATAATTCTGTTTAAATTATTGTAGTTTATGATATCTATTGACCTCAGGAAGTGTGATGCCTCTAGCTTTGTTCTTTTGTTTCAAGATTGTTTTTACTGTTGTAGGTCTTTTGGAGTTCCAAATGAATTTTAGAATTGTCCTTTCTGTTTCTGTGTAAAATACTTTTGGGATTTTTATAGGGATTGGAATTGTCTTCTTTGAGAAAGCACCCAGCTTTAGTGACATAAACCACTGCAATGATCCAAGCCAATCTTGACTTTACACTAAGAGAGACTCATACAGTATTTGTCTTTCTCTGTCTGTCTTATTTCACTTAGCATAATGCCCTCAGGGTCCATGCATGTTTTCTCAAATAGCAGGATTTCCTTCTTTTTATGGCTGAATAAAAAGACACACACAAGCAGACACATGTGTCTGTGTAAAGTGAGGGAGAGAAAGAGAGAAGTTAAAAACAAAAACAGAGAGAGAGAGAGAGAGAAATGATTTAAAGCATATGAATACAAAAAAACCCAAAAAACAAAACAAAACAAAAAAACCACAAAAGGAAGTTAGCAAGATGGGAAAAGAGGGACAAATAACCAGAAGAAGAAAAAGAAATGATTAACAGAATAGTAGGTAAGTCCTTCCCTAGTAATACTTTAAATGTATTCCTTTTGTTTGCTAATCCAATTAGACCCATTTTGTACTGTTTGACTCTGTCTTCCATGTCTGTTAACCTTTCTTCCCTGTTTTCAATTTCTTTGTCTTTTTTTATAGCATTCTGTTTATATTTTATTCTTTGACTTCACTAATTCTCTTATTAATAATAGCTAATCTGCTAATAAGCCCATCTACCAGGTTTTCGGTTTTTAATTATTTCTAAAAATTCTATTTGGTTATTTTTTAAATCTCTTAATTGAAAATATCTGTATCTTTTCATCTGTATGATTTTTCCATCCTGAATTAACCTTAAATATTATTTTTACCTACTTTTTATATTGTATCTAATCACTACTCTAAAATTCCTTAATATTTTAATTCTGTTATTTGTCTCTGCTGAAACTTGCCTATATTGACTTGTGAAGGACTTCAGGCTTATGTTCTTTGAAATTCATCTGTGTGAAGTCTGTTAGACGTGACTTGAACACATATTCCTCCAGAAGGAAGTTGCTTCTATAAATATTGGGCCTGTCAAGCTATTTTTCAGCTTTGGATTTTCTGGACCATGCAGGTATGCAACTTCATATTACAAACCTGTTTGAAGTTAAGTTTGTATTTATTAATTCTTAAGATAGACTTCTTCCTCATGCAAGGCCTACACTAAGATAAGTTTCAAACCTTTAAGGGTTATGGTTTTATATGGCAGTTTAATTCTCACTATTTTAAGAAGGTGCATGCCTTACTCTCTACCCTTTCTGTGGTCACTGAAACTAAGAATTTAGGTCATGTAGCTGTTAAGCACTGCAAAAGAAGCAGAGCATCACTTGTGAAATAATTCTACCACTCCCCTGATTTCTACCTTTATGTTTCTATTTGATTTCTGGGGATTTCCATGTGTGTATGGGTGTGTATGTATGTGTGTATATGAGAAAGAGAGAGGGAGAAAGCAAGAGAGCAAGTACTATGTGTTTTGAAGGATATTTGTTATCTAGTATCTAGTGCTTCTGAGTATTGTTAAAGTGAGAGGATTTTTCAGAAGATCTTGTTTGTCTTCATTTCACATCTCCAATTTCAATATAGAGCCAGGTTCTATAGTAGTGTTTGGAGTCTCCTGCCTTGTGCTTACATTGAAGATATCTAAACGACAGATAAGAAACTAGTTAGGGCTTCCCTGGTGGCGCAGTGGTTGAGAGTCCGCCTGCCGATGCAGGGGACACGGGTTCGTGCCCCGCTCCAGGAAGATCCCACATGCCGCGGAGCGGCTGGGCCCGTGAGCCATGGCCACTGAGCCTGCGCGTCCGGAGCCTGTGCTCCGCAACGGGAGAGGCCACAACAGTGAGAGGCCCGCGTACCGCAAAAAAAAAAAAAAAAAGAAAGAAACTAGTTAATAGTGTTATTTAATACACATTTGTAAGGAAGCATCAGTGTCATTGCCACAACTTCCTATGAAGGCCATAAAGCCCTTCTCTCATTATGGCCTTCAACAATAGTCTCAAACTCACTGCCAGCTTTTATAACTGAAAATCAAGAGATCCATATCAGCCCCTCTCAGTGCTTTGTGTTTCTTGTCCATTTCACAATCCCTGAAGTTATTTACATTATTTACTTATGTAATTATTTATTAGTTTTTTGTTTTTTGAGATGAGCTGTGCCCCTTTAGTCTTCTGTTTTGCATTTTATATCTCACTTCTAAGTGTTTGAAGCAGAGTATGGTATCAAAGTGTGAACTGTCTGTCATATCTTCACTGAATGTCAAATATACAATTTAAAAAAGCATTCCTGAAGCAGGAGGGAGACCAGTTAGAAGGTTTTTGCAGTAACTTGGGCATGAAAACAAAGAGCCCCTAAGGCAATGAATTATCTATGGATGTAGAAGTCTAGGAAAAAATCTAGACTTACATAACCTTTTTTGAGTGCTTACTGTGTTCATATGTCTGAGTCATTGGATATAAGACATTAAATATAAATATTAATATAATAGATATTATATTAATATAATAAACATTGAATATAAGTATTTAAACATTAAATTAAATTAAATATAAGACAATCCTACAAAGCATGTTCTTGAGTAATATCACAGAGCTGGAGTGGACACACCCAGCTAGGTGCTGTGTTTCTAAGACCTTCACTATTAACCTCAATATTATATTGATCTGTCACAGTTTACCCTTCCCCCTCCCCATATCCTCAAATCCATTCGGCATGGACATATATACCCTACCATACGTAAAATAGATAGCTAGTGGGAAGCAACCGCGTAGCACAGGGAGATCAGCTCGGTGCTTTGTAACCACCTAGAGGGGTGGGATGGGGAGGGTGGGAGGGAGGGAGACGCAAGAGGGAAGAGATATGGGAACATATGTATATGTATAACTGATTCACTTTGTTATAGAGCAGAAACTAACACACCATTGTAAAGCAATTATACTCCAATAAAGATGTAAAAATATATATATATTATATTGATCTGTAGTGTAGAAGAGAAATTTATGAGATGAGGCAGCTATGAGTCTGATTAATTTTTCCCTTCAAGACTGAAGGGAAAAAATCATAAAAATGGATAAGAACAAATAAGGAAAACATACAAACAATCTGTAACAACAGTCAGAGTCAGAGATCATAGGTTGAGTTGAGCCAGAGCTCAGCTGGGTGTGACTTTTGTGAAGTCTCTTCATCTTTCTTTGTCCTTTCTTTTTCTGAAGAGAAATGGTGCTGAACTTATCCCTAAATTCCTTGTTTTCTCTGATTTTTTTGCTCTAATAGATTTTTTTGAATACATATTCATGCAAACAGAAAATAGTTCCCCTAAAACTATAATCAGTAATCTTAGGTTCACTGAAGATTCCAATGACCTTTTAATGTAAAATGTAAATATAGACAAGCTGGCAAAAATAAACATAAATAGAGAAAAAGGACCTCACCATTCATGACTATCTTCAAATGATTGACCTAAAACACAGGTTTTCTTTTTTCTTAGCAAAATATTTTCTTAAGTATAAAACTTAAAGTCATATTTACTGCAAGTTGCCTTCAGTTTCTCTGCTTCTTCCTACTCATTTAATAAACTATAACTAAGGTGGGAGAGCAAATACTTCTTAGTAATTTATGCCAGTGGAAAAGATATAAACTTCTATGTAACATATTTACACAAAATTAAAACAGTTATAACTTTAGGGTATACTGAAAGCGATTTTATGTCCTATTTCTGTGTTTTGAATCTCAGGGAAAAATATCTTTCATTTAATTAAACTATTCCATTCTATTACAAATTTATTTATTAAATACTTTCATATACTTGACAGTGGCCTGGTTGATAACAGGAATAATAAAGTAAATAAGACCAAATTCTTATAATAACAGGAGAATAAGATTTCTTCTATGTGGGAGTAGTTTGGAAAGGCCTTTGGAGTAATTAGTATTTGAGTTCAACCTCAGACGACAGGAGAATTTCAGCCTGTGAAGGAAGTAGAGAGATCATTTCACGTGGGCATGAAGGTGGGAATCCATGTTAGTGGGGGTTTTTTTAGACTTATTTTTTATTGAGGTAACATTTGTTTACAATATTATGTAAGTTTCATGTATACAACATTATATTTCTACTTCTCTATACACTACAGCATGCTCACCATCAAATTTAGTTTCCATTTATCACGGTACAGTTGATCCCCTTTACCAGTTTCACCCACCACCACCTCTTCCCCTCTGGTAACCACTACTCTATCCTTTGTATCTTTTTGTTTGGTTTGTTCATTTATTTTGCTTGCTTGTTAGTTTTTTAGAGTCCACATATGAGTGAAATCATATGGTATTTGTCTTTCTCCATCTGACTTATTTCACTTAGCATAATACCCTCAAGGTCCATCCATGTTGTCAAAAATGGCAAGATTTCTTCTTTTTATGGCTAAGTAGTATTCCATTGTGTGTGTGTGTGCGTGTTTGTGTGTGTGTGTATGCCACATCTTCTTCATCCATTCATCCATTGATGGGCATTTAGGTTAACTCCATATCTTGGCTATTGTATATAATGCTGCATTTTGGTTCATTTTAACTGGCAGTAGGGACTCCACTAGTTGAGCTAGAACACAGATCACTTGGGCCTCAGTAGTGCAGATTAGAGTGGTAATGCAAAGGGGGCAGTTTGTATATCAGATCACATATCAAGCAGCAAAGAATTTGTCAAAATAACATGACTTTTATATTTTATATAAGTTGCTTGTTATTTATAGTCACATCTAAAAGCCCTATTATCCCTGATTTGTGCCTTTTGAAAATAACTTTTGATTCAAACATATGTTTTTCTTTTTTCTCCTGTATGTGTGTGTATGTATCTGGACATTTATGTACTAATCTTACAGGGTGAGGAACATAATTATTTAGCATTCCTATTTGCATATAAGTGGATTAATTCCCCACTTTTCCCAGAAATGAATAGGGACTAACGTATCAGAAGGTGAATTGAGTATAAACATTAATCTCCCTCTCCCTCTCCACTTCCTGTGATCTTATCATTTCTCTTCTTGATTGCCACAAAGCTAGTTTTATATAAACCAAGACTTAATTTAACTAAAATTAATAATTTTAATAAGATGAGAGTTATTGTTTAGCAGCTATTTGAAAAACAATGTCATTAATTTAGCTACTGCTATGAAGTATTCTTTCACACTAAAAATCAAAACTTCAAATATTCCCAATTCTTTGTGCTTAATTAAGCATAAGGGTGTTTTGCCATTTCCTTAGAAAGATTAAGCAATATCATAAAGCAAATTTGTTTAGTAAAAAAATGTGATACATTAAAGTTTTGTTAATGGCTGTGTATTTATCTCATGAAAGACAGTTGGAAAGGTAATTATAACATGCAAATTAGCTCCCATAAGGCTGCATATTAAAATTATATATTAATGTACAATATCTCAAGTTGCAACCTGTGCTTGGGCTTCTTCGAGGTAAGTAAGTCACTGAAGCTTTTGTCTTAGGTTTGTGTTCTCTCTACTAATCATTTCTTTCAGGTATTTTATTTAAAGTCCTCGAATGCTCTTGTCTAAAACTCTACTTTTTTCCTGTTAGTCTATTAGAGAAACGCATTCTAGCCATCTAATTTTTCCTTCTCTGTTATGTATTCATCTGTTTCATTCCTACCATTTTCTTATTTCAGCAATATGTGCAATATTGTTAATAAATAGAGTATAGCCATGAAACCAGGAAATAAATCATTCACAAAGAGTTCAACTATAGGAAATGTATGTTTTTGTTTAAAATTATTCAATTTTTGTGATCTATTAACATTTACCGTAGGATTGTTGAGCTATTCTGAGAAAGAAAATATACCTGTGACTTTAGGAATTCAGATTTCTTCAGCTCTATCTTTCATTTTCTGGTTAGAACAAACAGTTATTGATTTCTTCTTTGTTTGAAACATCCAGCTGTCTCAGACACCCTGTGCTGTGTTCTTTTTAGTTGTTAATAGGAAATCACTGAATAGTATTGTTCGCATAATACAATCCTTCTCCTTGATTTCACTGTGTATATGTATTGTCATCTCTTCTGGTTTGAGAGCAGATTGCTATTTGGGTTATTAGAAAATGGTAAAATGCCTCATTTCTATGGGAGACTGAATATTTCTTTACTTTACTGTATACTTTATGCCTCCCCTATTGGTTTACCATTTTGTAGTCCCTTCTCTATCAGCCACCATTCCCCCAGTAAATATATTTGTCTTATTATCCAGTTCTTCAAGATCTTTGCATGGAATCTGTTTTTTGTTTGTTTGTTTGTTTGTAGGTTTTTTTGGTTTTTTTTAATGTGTGCATAGAAATGTTCAGGAGTGCTAAATAAAAGAATTTCCTTGTGTTTAGTAATGACCTTTATAATAGATATGAAGAATACTCTTGTATTTAGCACCTAGATTTATTGAACCTTAATATTCATCCAAATTTACATTAAACTTTTTAGAACTAGTAAAATACTACAAATATGTTATATCACCTGTGTGCCACATCTACTACCATTCTTAGACCTCCATGATAGTTGTTATTCAGAGATAACTATTATTCTGACCATTTAAAATTTACTGACTACTTTTTATTATTTTGCTGTGTAGGCAAATATCCAAAAAATAATAGTTTTATCACTTATGTTCAATAAACATTACATTTTTTGACTTGCTTTACTCAATATATTTTTGATATTTATCCAGATTGATACATGTAGCTTTCATTCACTAATTTTAATTGATGTCATAGTCTTATGAACAAACCAAAAATGTATTTATTATTGCTTATATTTGTAGACTTTCACCTGTTTTCCACTTTTTAAAAGTATTATCAAAAAACTGCAATAGTACATGTCTCTTTTTACAAATCAAAATTAAATAATTCTATTGACTGAGCCCCACCCCCAGAGATTCTGTATTAATGGGATGCCATGGAAGATTGGTAGTTTTACAAGTTCACCAAGTGATTTCAATATGATTCATATGTTATTTGCCATCTGTGCATCTTCCTTGGAGAGGTGTACCTTCAGATATTTTACTCATACGTTTAACTGGGTCCATTTTTTGTTTCTCTGTCTGTTTTTTGACTTGTGAAGTGTTCTTTCTATGTTTGGATACAACTTTTTTTTTTTTTTTTTTTTTGCGGTACGTGGGCCTCTCACTGTTGTGGCCTCTCCCATAGCAGAGCACAGGCTCCGGACGTGCAGGCTCAGCGGCCATGGCTCACCAACCCAGCCGCTTCGTGGCATGTGGGATCCTCCCGGACCGGGGCACAAACCTGTGTCCCCTGCATCGGCAGGCGGACTCTCAACCACTGCGCCACCAGGGAAGCCCTGGATACGACGTTTTTCATAGATGTGTGTTTTGTAAATATGTTCTCCCAGTCTGTGGCTTGTTGCTTTTTTTTCTTAACAGTATTTTTTGCAATACAGAAGTTTTTAATTTTAATAAATTCAAGTTACTAATTTAATAGCTTTATTGAAGTTCAAATTATCTATTTCTTCTTTCTTGGATCATACTTTTTGTGTTGTATCTCAAAACTCATATCCATTTCAAAGGTCACAAGACTTCCTCATATGTTCTCTTTTAGAAGTTCTTATAGTTTTGCGGTTTATATTTAGATCTCTTATCCATTGTAACTTAGTTTTATGAGACGTAAGGTCTGTGTCTAGGTTGGTTTGTCTATTCATTTATTTGTATAAATTATGAACATTTGAGTTTGGCACGGCCTCGCGCGCTGCTTGCGTCATCTCTCCGAGCCAGCCTGGAGATTAGGGTCCTTCTGTGCGCGGGAAGTTTGCACGGCTCCCTGTTTCTGGAGAATAGGATAAGTTTCTTAAAATGGGTCCAAGGGCCTTCCATCGCCGTTCCTTCCCTGGCCCTAAGGCCTTGTCCCCGAAACCGTCTCCGAAGCGCTGGGTTCCGTCCTCACTGCTGTCTTGGCGTGGCTCTCGCTCCAAGCACTCATTTGATTTCTCTCGTTCCACCTAGAGTAGGGATACTTAAGCTGTGGTCCTTGACTGGAGTTCCGGAGGCTGTGATCCGCTTCAAGGTATATGCAGAATAGGCTGTGTAGGAGCACCTGGGGATTGGTGGGGGCGGAGGGGCTTTCATCAGACTTAGGTGCTGAGAACCCTCACAGGACTAACAGGGCCCCACTTGGTCCGTCTGTCAGCACGGGGCCTGGCACAGATGTCCTCAGATGCTTATTAGAGGGAAGAGAATATTCTAACTTTATTTCTCCCAATTACCCTCAGCACACTCCTCAGTCTACTTCACAGGAACACTTGGTATCACCGCACACAGCTTTTGATTGCACACCTCCCCGGTGGGATCAGGCTCCTCCCTCTGCCGGATCGTTCATTCATTCATCCTTCCATCAAACCATGATGGAGCCGATGAACTAGCGAGTGGAGGGGTGGAGCACAGCGCCAGACACCGGAGACACAGTGGTGAACAAGACAGGCCCAGGCACTGTTCCCGCTGAGCTCATGGTCTCCGGGAGACACAGGGAGGTTGGAGCTGAGGGACAAGCCGTGAGCGCCTCTGGATTGGTCACCAGGGAGATCTGAGACTGAAGGATAAATAGCTAATAACCGAGTCAGGGTGAGGGGGGAACGGCACGGGTAAGATTCCGGCCTGTCACAGGAGGAGAGGAAAGAAGAGAAGGCGTCGGGCCAGCGTTTTGACCCTTGGAGGGTTGCTAGGAAGGTGTGGACTGATGACTGTTTTTGGAAGATGCAAAACCAGGGGTGCTCTCACATGAAGAGCTGGCTGGCTGTTTATGTGAGGGATGCAAGAGCAGGAGGGAGCTGGGCAGGCGGAGGTGGGAAAGAGAGCGGCTGAGCAAGGGCTGGATGTAGAAATCCGACACGTGCAGGAGCCTTCCTGGGCCTTAGTCTGCCCATCTGTAAAGTGTGAGGGCCGGACTCCACCTTTAAGGTCCTCCCACCTGCGATTCGAATTTAGCAACACTCCAGGGAGGTGAGGGTTTGTAAGTGATTACAGCAGGGAGAGAGAAGGAAGGGAGGCGGGAGAGAGTGACACAAACACAAAATGGACACTGGGAAGAGCAGGACGCAGGGGCCTGCCCAGGTCAGAGCCGTCCTTAGATTCAGACCCTCAGTTGTGCTGCTGTGCAACATTGGGCAGAGTTCACTCCAGCTCCCAAGGGCTCAGGTTTTGTCTTTGTGATATGGGGATAGTTAGTAATGTAGGTGACACTGTCTCTGGGTTTTCGGGGATACCGTGGCCAGGGAACTGCAACTCAGAAAAAAACAACTACAACATTGATTTGCATACATATAAAATAATCTCTGGAGAAATAAGCAAGTTTGCCTCCAGGGAGTGGAACTGGGTGAGTGGATGGTGTAGGGCAGAGAGGGCAGAGAGGAGAGGAAAGAAAGTTGTGGTGTTTTTTTTTTTTTTACTGTCTTTCTTTTTGAATTTTGAACCACATGGCAAGTCAGCCTTGATGCCAGGCCTTCGTGTTTCTGCACTGGTCACAGCCGGGCGCATACCAAACTTGAAGGCAGAGGGCACATTAGCAAGGGCACGTTCTGGGTATCTGGACACCTGAGTTCTGATTGAGGTCTCCCACCAACACACCCTGGATTTATTTTCTTCACTCATAAATTTGGAGACAAGTGGGGGCTTTACAGAGGGTAAAGCAAAATCTTAGGACCCTGCTGGCTTGCAGGGATTTGGATTCTACCAGTGACTAGCTGGTGAGCTTGGGTAAATCACTTAATCCCTCAGAATCTCGGTGTTCTCATCTGAAAAATGGGGATTAATGCCACCAACCTAATTGTTGTGAGAATTTGATAAGATGCTGTGTGCAGCAGGGGGACAGTCCAGCATGTGGTAGGTGCTCAGTAAGAATTACTTCTGGGTGGGGGAGGGACGGACTGGGAGTTTGGGATTCGCAAAAATAAAAAAAAAATTAAAAAAAAAATTATGAACATTTATGCACATGTAATTGTTCATGCATCACTTGTTGAAAGTCTGTTCTTTCTCCATTGGATTGCCTTTGTGTATTTGTCAATATCTACAAAATAGTTTGCTGGGATTTTGATGGATTTGCATTTAATTGATAGTGAGGATTGACATCTTAACAATATTGAATCTTCCTATCCATAATCACACAATATCTCTCAACTTATTTAGATCTTCTTTGATTTTATTCATCAATGTTTTTTACACTTCTGTATACAGAGCTTGTACTTACTTTGTTAGATTTATACATATTTCATTTTAGGTGTTATTTTATTTTATTTTTTATTTTTTTTATTATTATTTTTTTCTCTGTATGCGGGCCTCTCACTGCTATGGCCTCTCCCGTTGCGGAGCACAGGCTCCGGACACACAGGCTCCGCGGCCATGGCTCGCGGGCCCAGCCGCTCCGTGGCATGTGGGATCTTCCGGGATCGGGGCACGAACCGGTGTCCCCTGCATCGGCAGGCGGACTCTCAACCACTGCGCCACCAGGGAAGCCCTAGGTGTTATTTTAAATGTATTTTTTTTAAACTTCAAATTCCAATTGTTAATCGCTAGTGTACTGGAAAGCAATAAATTTTAGTACATGGACATTGCATACTGAGACATTTTACTAAGGAATACATTTATTAGTTCCAGGTATTTATTTATTCTTTGGGATTTTCACATGGACAATCATGTTATCTGTGAATAAAGACATTTTTTTTCCCAATCTGTTTATGTTTTCTTTCTATCCTCCTTTTTTTTCTTTCTTTCTTTCTTCTTTTTTTGAAGTGCTGTTTTATTATTTAATTGATTACTTATTTGTTTATTTTTAAGCAGGAGAAAATCAAACATTTTTTATCTTTTGTACTACATTTTAAAAAATTGAAGTATAATTGATTTACATTATTATATTAATTTCAGGTGTACAGCATTGATTCAATATTTTTGCAGATTATATTATACTCCATTAAAAGTTAATACAAGATAATGGCTATAACTCCATGTACTATACAATATATTATTGTTGCTTATGTATTTTTTTATTGAAGTATAGTCAATTTACAATGTTGTGTTAGTTTCAGGGAAGGTCTGGCTCAGAACTTAACAAAGAGTAGCAGAGTTCCAGAGAAGATTAAACTCTCAACCCAGACAAGGCTGCTCCACTAATTAGGAAGGAGTGGGGTGCTAACATTTGGAATAGTAACATCTGGATTGATGCACTGGGAATTCTTGAGTGCTCAAATTTCCCTGAACTCGCTGTGCCTACCTAACTGGCCTACTCCTCTCTGTTAATGGATAATGTTCCCCTTTGCTGAAACCTGATGCAAAGATTGCCTTGAAAAACCAACTCATGCCTCCTTCCTGTCCTCATCCTCCTCTCGTTCACAAAACCTCACATAATCCAGCCAAGGAAGTGATAGGGATGGGCGTGCTACAGAAAGGATTTATAACTCAAAGGATCATCAGAATCTAGCCAATAGGCACCAGCAGGAGCCAGAAGAATATGAGTGTAGGATTGAATCCAATCCTCTTGGATCAAAGAGGTTGGAATATAAAATTGGATGTAGAAAAGCCAGTCAATATGTCAGTATTGTGCTGTGATACAGAATTTTATACCTTGGCAATGACCCCACTGATAGGGCTGTGAATTGCTCTTGGAAGCAATAGCTCCAGACTAAATGAAGTAGAAATGCCAGAACTGTGTGAAATATGGTGGGAGAAGAGATTAAAAAAAAAAAAAATCTCAGAGAGGTGGGCATGCTAGAGTATATAAACAATGTCTAGGGGGAAGGCCTGAAGGATACTGTTTACCAAAGCAGTAAAGATTTCAGTTGCTTCTCCCAGGGAGCTGGAGGCATGTTAAGGAGAGAGGTTTTTCCCATGTTCTGATGCTCAGTTAGGCTTAGGGGTGAGTGAAAGTTCAGGGCCCTGTGGAAAGTAGAGAATTCGGTCAAGTTAACAAGCATTTGGTTCTGATTAATCAACGAGGACAAACACCTCAGTAATCATTTATGAGATAAAGAATGGGAATTTTGAGGGTCTGTGTCTGGCTTTTTCATAGATAAATATGAGAGTTTTCCAGGAGGCTTTCTAAGTCATATGAAAAAGAATGTTTCTTTGAAGTAAGCAGTTTCCTTGAACACAAAGGGTGTGGGGGGGTTATTAACCATCAGTTTTTTCTAGGATTATGGGGCTCTGGTAAAGTTCAACATTGTTAAGAGGAAGGACAGGACCTGGTGATGCTACAGTAAGTGAATATGGTGATGATCCCTTAAAGAGAACTATGGCTATTTATTCAGGTAACTATATACTGGGGGAAAAGGGACACCCAGGACTGTTCCACTATGTGTTTGAGTTGGTATTGCTACTGAGAGAGTCAAAGCAACATCATGGGGCTTTTTTCAGAGTGGAAGCATATGTAAGCCAGGTAATAAACGAGGTCTTGACACTTGTGTACTCCACAGTGGGTTTACTGAATCCATGAAACCATCCAGTGGTCATTTCCCCAATCCCAATCTACAACTGAATTGGACATACTTGTTGATTGGCAAAACTCCCACATTTATTCCTTGGCCTTGGACTACAAACTATGGTTGAGGAAAACCAAATAGAAACATCAGAAACTGTAATAACACCAAAGCAAGGAGTAATTTTAAAACAATATTTCACTCTGGGGACAAAGATAAGAATGATAACCTCTCTCAAAGACCTAGATGATGCCTGGCTGGTGATACTCATCACATCTCCATTTCATTCACTAGTCTGGCCCCTAGAAATACTGGGTGGATTCTAGAGAACAGCAGTGGACTACTGAAAACATAACTAATTAGTACTTCAAAATTGTAGGTAGCTGCTGTGCCAACTGTGGTGTGTTTGCTGAGCAGATTAATATAGCCTTAGGTACATGATATATGATAACTGATCTCATATTTCTATTCCTATCTGAGAAACAGAACAGAAATAGCTCACATCCACTGGAATGAACAACTAATGCATTTATGGTTTTGTTCATGGGCTATGTTAACATTCCAATCACTGCCGTAATATGGTTCAAAGAGACTTAGACTATCCACACATTCTGTAGAATATCATATTGGTTCTTCACTTTGATGGCATAATATTAAGCAAGCCATATGAGCAAGAAGTAGTATGCACATTAGAAGCTTCATTAAGACACATGAATTTTAAAAGGGGGGGCGGTGTAAATTGTATGATTATTTAAGGATTTATCACATCAATTAAGCTCTTAAGGATTCAGAGGTATGGGAGGACATCTCCTCCAAAGTAAAAAACCAAATTACTGTAGTTCATACTTGTGCTTGAAAAAAGGAAATCACAAAGTTGAGTAAACCTTTTTGGGTTCTAGACGAAGCATAACCTGTGCTTGGGATTACTTCTCTGAGTGACATGGAAGTTTGCTGGACTTGAGTGGGGTCTAGTGAGTCTAGACTGTGGTGCAAGTAACTCTGCTACTTTGGCCATGCAGCCTGGCAGACCTTATATATTAGAGATCTCTATGGTAGAAAAATACCATGTGGAATCATTGTAAGCTCCAATAGGAGAACCACAAAGTTGATCCTTGCTGATGGGGAGCAAGACATTGCCATCTGCAGTAGATAATTAGACACAATATTATTAGGCCTTAGTAGATATGGATTGCTTGTTCGGAGGACATGAAATGACAATGAGCAATCCACTCTGATGGATGTGGTATATCCAAAATTGGGTATGATCAGGGCCGAGAGGCACAATTAAGTTTCAAGAGCAGCTGGTCTAGACTCCTGTGATATCCACCATATTTGTACTATTGCTGCTTCCTCAGGTCATACCTCTGGCCATATGATGAGATTCTTTATAGCCAGCTACTAGAGGTAAAAATGTTGAGCTTAATTCATGGATAATTCAGCTGAGTATGTGAGCGCCAGCCAAAAGTGGACTATGGCTGTAATACCTTCAAGAGTGGTCTCCAAAGACAGCAGAAAGAAAAAGTCTCCCACTAAGTCACCTACTTTGTATGGAAAGAGAAACAAGTATAAAGTTCTTGGGCAGGGGCACATGGCCTGGCTAATTAGTTACAGGTCTGTAAGGAGAAAAATTAGAAGATGGGGACAAGGAGATCAGAGGAAAAAGCATGTAGGATAGACTGATGGGAGTGGCTATGAAATATGAAGATTTTTTGTATGACATGTTAAGGACACCCAGAGTAGTCACTGTGGAAGTCACTAAACAACCAACTAGTTGACATCAGCCAATCTCAGTTATTGTCACCATTCCCTGCTCTTCATCCCCTCCCACTCTTGCCAGTGTTAGCACTGTAGACACACAAAGGGAGTAATCATATGAGAAAGATGGAGGTTATACATGAGCCTATACTGCTGCCATCAAATTCCCAGACTACTGGTAACAGAGACCAATATCGAGCCCTATATATGGAACTATCTCTCAAGGACATCCAATAACCACATAGTGGTACTTTAATTACTTTAGACCCCTATCACCATGGAAAGGACAACAATTTATCTTGACTAGAGTATATAAACATTGTGCCTGTGGTTTTCCTTCTCTGACCACAGGGACTCTGACAGCACTACTATCCAAAGGCCTACAGAGTGTTTAACCCACTGATACAGGATCCCACACAACACTGCATTGCAACAAGGGACTCACATTACAGCCAAAGAAGTGTACATAACCACAGGACTCAGTAGTCCAGGTACATTGTGTCCTGATTGAGTGTTGGAAAACATTTTAAAAACACAGCTTCCTTTGAGCAGATACCTGCAAGGATAGGGAATTATTATCCATAATAGTATACACCTTAAGTTAGTGATCCTTATATGGCCCTGTGTCTGCAATAGGTAGGAAACCATGGAGGTCCAGAAGTTCTGGTTCTCAAAAGGCAATGCCACAAATGCCATCTGATTACTTCAAGTTCTTGGAGTATTGAACCCTATGGATGAGGAAAGTAGTCAACATTCTGGTAGAGGTAATTGGCCATGTTCATTATCAGAAGGTAGGATGAGATTATATAATGGGAGGCAGCAAAGAATATATTTAGTATTCAGGTAACCTACTGGACATCTGTGGGTAAATCTCTACCCAATTTCGATAGTAAATGGGCAAGTACAATGGCCATGGCACAAGGAAGAAGAAAATCATTAGGGGTGAGGAAGTTAAGGAACTGGGAGTGAGTGACTGAATGAATAATGGTCATCATGAATGTTTAAATAACTGTGAATTATAAAGAAGTAATGTTGAGAGAAATAGTAACATCTTCAAGTCTAGAGCTAGTGACTTAAATATTGGTATATGAACAAAGCAAGGAGGGGTGTTGGTGGTAAAGTTTGAAGTCATAAGTTTTCAGGTAATTGGAGTGAGGATTTAGGGAATGGATAAGATTTCATGTAGAGAAAGGGGAAAGAATCCTCCAGAGAAAAGGCTAGGATATGAGATTTTGATGATGACACATACTGTGTTCCAGAGTGGAGGTGTTGAAGGATGCAAAAGTGCTGGGAAAATGTCCCTCACGTAACTGTATGAATAAGGGTTTAAGAGATGTTTGATGGCCTTGAAATCTTGGGCTTGGTGGTAACTGAGATAAATAGGAAAATAAGAAACAAATGGATTCATGTAGGTGGTCACTTCCTGGAGGGGAAGTAGATAATTAGTTTGAATTATAGCTTCCCTTTGAGAACTGGACTCTTTGACAGATTGTGGTCATAAGAAGGGAATAAGTGCATGGCAGAGGCTTGCCAGGAGCACCTGAAGTTTTCTTGGCATCCTCTTTATTCCTGCCAATGATGATACTGGGGTGAGAGGAGGAGCATGTTGTCAGGATACTGCAGTGCTCTGAGCACCCCCTGTACATGCCCCCTGGTGAGTATCATCATTATCGTCATTTTGGTTGCAAGAAGCCACAGCAGGAAGGATAACATCAACACATTAATAGATTAAAGGAAAAAAAAAAACAGATGATCGTCTCACAGAGGCAGAAGAATGATTCATAATTTTTAAAATATGTGCTCAGCAGACTAGAAATAGAAGGAAAATTTTCTTTACCTCATATAGGATAAAAAACTTGCAGTTAGTAATATTTCTTAATGGAGGTACCTTAGAAGCATTTTTTTAAGATGGTTTTATAAATGAAAGTTATTATCACTTCTATGTACCATAACAATAGAGATCCTAACCAGGGAAGTATGACAAGATAAACAAATAAAAGGCACATGGAGAAAGGAAGAAACAAAAATATAATTAATGCTTTACATACGTTATAAAATCATATATGTTTGAGACTATATTTGTTATAAATACATAAGTATAATATGCACAGGAATTGTAAAAGTCCATCCATCAAATTTAGGATTATGAATTACTGCAAGGGAGAGAAGAAAATGAGATTGCGGATGGTAACACAGTTTCAAACTTATTTATAATATTTTATTACTAAAATTCAAAATAATCTAAAACAAATACCATAAAATTTTACAATTTGAGAAAACTAGGTGGTAGATATATGGTTGTATGTTTAATTATTAATATAATTTCATCTTGAAATATTTTTAATAAAAATTATCTATCTATCTATCTATCTATCAATGTCATCATGTCATTGCACTTTAAGAATCATTCCTGAAGAGGATACCATCTAGCCCAATGTAAAATACCATCCATTATCTGTCCCCAGTTGTCTTTTTAGATGTATTAAGTACACTTCAAGATTCAGAGTAAGTGTCATCACTAATGACTGTACACTACCCCACAATTCTGCATAGGGTTTCTCTACTTTGTACTGTGTTAACACCCAGGGCTTATATCTATCATGGCATGTATTACACTGGATTGTAATATTGTTACTTGTGTGTGTCTCACCAACTAGGTTGTAAATTCTTTGAGGTAGGAACTGTATCCTTCATCTTTGTATATCCAACTTCTGGGTATACAATAGCATATAATAGGAATGAGTGGCTTTTGAATGAATAGGGGTCTACCTAAATTTAAGAAAGCCATGAACACTAGAAGCCAAAAAATTGAGCAATGACAATGATAGTATTAAGAAAAAAAGAGAATTCTGTCTTTGTCACTCTTAATATCTGAAAACAGAATTTTGTTGTCTTCAAAAGGAAGATCAACTCTCATTTACAAAAAATTCATTTTTCTGCTCAGATGATCTACCTTTTTGATAATGTTCAAAACTTTTTGGAATCTCTGTGGCTGTTATTTTGTTGGAAGAATCATTTGAAACGTACATAGATTATTCATCTGCAACTGTCGATATAGCAGAAAGTTGAACATTTTAGTATGATTAATTTTCCATGTGATGCACTAAATAGTAACCTGCAATGAAATATACATTTCCATAATATTGTGTTTTTTCTGAACTGTATTTTATTTATATTAAAATGTTGGCAATATTTCTCAAAATCAGTTTAAATTTTTCCTGCAAGTAAAAATATCTAGTGACTTCAGGTATAATTAGCAAATGTCACTGCTCAATGAAAGAAAGATACCTTTTATACCTGTTGTTTAACTCAGAATGTATAATGTCTTATATTCTTTCTCCATTTATGACTCATAGGGTACCCAGAATAGAGTCTGTGGCATAGGCATTAAATATTTTGAAGTCAAATGACCTGGGTTCAGGGTTCAACTGTCAGTTACCAACGCCTCTGTGTGGCCTTCAGCAAGCCACTTACTGTATCTCATCAATTTCCTAGTTCCCAGTTGGACAAAATAGTATTTTTGTATGGTTTTTTGGTACAAACTACTTGATGTTATTATTGCTCCTTGAAGCTTAAAAAGCATGTTAAAGTGCATTGTACCTGCTAATATCTGATCAACATGTCATACTTTACAAAGCTTAATCTTTAAAAATATCTGAGATAACTGTTACCACAGGCCAGTGACCTAGGGTCTAACACATGCAGTGAGTACTCATTCTGTTTCTACTATTGATGTTGCTAATATAAATGCAAAAAAGAACCCTGGAAAAACATAACAAAAATGTCTCTGATGATATATTAGAAATATATGACAATATACATTAATGTAAAGGGCAAACAAATTATTGCAATTAATATGCCAAATAAAGATCTAGTGACTTAACACAATTTTTAATCATTACTCATGTGGATAAAGCATTCATTCCATCTGTTGGTCTATTTGCAGTATATGAAATGGATTATAATTGAATGATTAGAGATCTAGTACTTCCTTTTTGAAAAATGACTAGTGTGAAAAAATTACCTAATGTTAAAGCATTATCATTTATATGCAGACCCTTTGGCACCGATCTGCATTATGTTTTCTAATAATCAAAGTAGGTTCAACTGATCATTTGGCACAATCCATTTTGTAACCAAAAACATGTATTTGCAAGACAATTGGCTGAGGTTAAATGGGAATCTTAATTAAAATTAACTAAATCAAATGGTTCAGTAGAAGGACAAAACATTGCCTTGGTATTATTCATTAGTGATGAAGTCTAATCAAATGAATTGGCCAGCATCAAGTCACCACCCACCAAATTATTGCCTTATAGAATAATTTTCCTTACCATGGATGCTCCTTTGAAATGATGCCTACATAAAACAAAATACAGACTATCAGAAGCCCTTTTTTTTTACATGATTGCAAACATCTGCATAATTCAAATTACTTAAAAAATTCAAGTGAAATGTTTGATGTATTTGATAGTTTGTTGTAGCTAAAATAAAGGATGACTTAATGCTTTTTGTAATTAATTAATTGATTTATTTATTTCTGGCTGTGTTGGGTCTTCATTGCTGCGTGCAGGCTTTCTCTAGTTGCGGTGAGTGGGGGCTACTCTTTGTTGCAATGCGCGGACTTCTCATTGCAGTGGCTTCTCTTGTTGCAGAGCACGGGCTCTAGACATGTGGGCTTTGGTAGTTGTGGCACTTGGGCTCAGTAGTTGTGGCTCACGGGCTCTAGAGCGCAGGCTCATTAGTTGTGGTGCATGGGCTTAGTTGCTCCGCAGCATGTGGGATCTTCCTGGAGCAGGGCTTGAACCCGTATCCTCTGCATTGGCAGGTGGATTCTTAACCACTGCACCACCAGGGAAGCCCCAAGGATGACTTCATGCTTTTAAGAGGTGAACAATTGTTGGTTTCAGTATATTGATATGTCATCTTTAATATCTACCAGTTTTGTTTGGCAGCCATTTCCTAACCAAATTTTTTAAAAGACATTTAAATATTCATTGGTTATTCAAATGAAGTAAACTATTTTGTTACCTTCAAACTGTTTCACATTGGTATACATACCTATATACATATACTATCAGAACAGTATTTTTAATTATTGTTATAATTGTTATAATTTTAATTTTATAATTATAATGTTTGTAATTATAATTTTTATAGTTTTTATAAGTTATAAATTTTAAATTATTCAGTTATAAGACAGAGCTTATTCCAGTTCCTGTGAAATTCTCAGAACATATTTTTCTAAAGTAGAAACTGAATGACCTAGAGAATGTCATACAGAGTGAAGTAAGAAAGAGAAAAGCAAATATCATGTAATAACGCATATATGTGGTATCTAAAAATGGTATAGATGATCTTATTTGCAAAGCAGAAGTAGAGACGCAGACGTAGAGAACATATGTATGGATACCAAGGGGGAAAGGGGTGGGGTGGGAGGAACTGGGAGACTGGGATTGATACATACACATTATTGATACTATGTATAAAATAGACAACTGATGGGAACATACTGTATAGCACAGGAAACTCTACTTATTGCACTGTGGTAACCTAAATGGGAGGAAAGTCCAAAAGGGAGGAGTTATCTGTATGTGAATGGCTGATTCATTTTGTTGTGCGGTGGAGGCTAACACAACATTGTAAAGCAACCATACTCCAGGAAAAATTTCAAAAATGATTTTATCACCAAAAAAAGGTAGAAACTGAAGAGGGAAGTTGAAAGCACCTAAGTCAAAATAAGAAAGCTCTCTCCTATAAACAGTTGCTCTCTGAGAGTATTTCTTATAACTTTTTTAAAGTTAAAATGAATGGAAGAAAGGAGAAAGCAAACTCTTTCTCATGACCAAGGAGAAAAGAGAAGTTGGAGGGCAGAAAGTGGTGGTAGGAGTGAAGTAACACAGTCAAGATATGAGAACACAAAAACCAACAAGAGGAAAGTTGGAGTAAACAAAGAATGAGAAAACAAAAAAAAAAGGAAGGCTCTCGAGCCAAGTGAATGAGATTATAATAGGAAATTTAGAAAGATGAAGGCAATCTAATCCTACAAAAAAACAAATTAAAGAAAGCTAAGAAGTAATTTGAGATTCTTCAATTTTATAAGGAGAAAATTTTTAGGGAAATACTTTTTCTTATGGAATAAAATAAACACAGGGCAACTTTAAGAGAATAGTACTTAAATTTATGTTTTCTACAAATATTATGTAGCTACTCTGTTCAGGCATGATGGTAGGCTTTGACTGCAAAGATAAGATATGTTTGCTCAAGGAAAAAAACAGTTATAATAGCATAGTTGCTTTCTGAAAGTATGTACAATATACAGTGTGAGAACATAGGACAAAGAGGGTATGAGTTGGCTAAGAAGACAACAGAGGATTTATTCTGAGACTAGAAAGTTAATTAAGCATTTATAAAATAAGGCAAGGGCTTCGCTAGTGGCTCAGTGGTTGAGAGTCCGCCTGCCGATGCAGGGGACACGGGTTCGTGCCCCAGTCCGAGAAGATCCCACATGCCACGGAGCGGCTGGGCCCGTGAGCCATGGCCACTGAGCCTGAGCATCCGGAGCCTGTGCTCCGCAATGGGAGAGGCCACAACAGTGAGAGGCCTATGTACCGCAAAAAAAAAATAATAATAATAAATAAAATAAAATAAGGCGAGATGAAATCTGATCAAAGGGAACAGATTCTGAGGTGGCCTAAGGACCTTCAAGAACTCTGACTTAGTACTGTAGTACTATAGAAGACATTGGTGATTCTGTTGACCAGAAACAAGAAGGCAAACAAGATGATCAACAGTCATCTCACATGCCTGAGAAGGAGTTCTAGACTCTATGCCAGAGGTGAAGTGGAGGAGCTGGGTGATTTTGAGTCAGAGAGTGACTTAATCAAATTTGCTATAAAAAGATGACTTGATGGAAATATGAAGAAAAAATGAGATATGGAAATATTAAATGCAGAGACATTATTAAAAAGATAATTGAAACATTACAGGTGAGAAATTATAAAAGCCTTAACTTGAACAATGGTAATAGACTAGGAAAAGAGGAGATAAATATTTAACGGACAGAATTAATAGGACTTAGTGATCCTAATTCTTCTATATTTATGGGTTTCAAGTACCCAAGACTCCTTCATCCTCAGGACATCCAAGCTCCCTTGACTATTTACTCTGCTCCTCTGCAGAACTATGATCATCCCCTATGTGAACTATGATGGGGAAAAAGTTGAAATGTACTTATCAGTTTTATTAATATTTTTAAAAATATTTTCAATAATTAAAAATTATAGTTCCTGAAAGATTTATTTTCCATAAAAAAACAAAGTCCATCAGTTTTAATTACAACCAGGATCGTATTACTTCACTGCTATGGATTTCTGTTGTCTCTGGGTAAGGCAGAAGAGATAGATTTCAATCTGCTACCTCCCCCCTCCCAGACTTAGTTTTTTTGAACTTGTGATGTCCAGCAATGACATGAACACCTAACTATGCATCAAGCACAGTTTTTAGACAATTAGTAAGGAGAAGGGAGCCCCTCCATTTATAGAACTCAAACATAGTAGAAGAGAAAAATATGATATACATATTAACAGGAATAAGTACATAGTTACCAACCACAGCAAGTGCTATCAAAGAAAAATGCAGGGAGTCATGAGGCATCTCAGTGGAATGACTTTGGTGCAGGATCTGAATGGGAAGAAGCCGAAAGGAACCGGTCAGAAATAGAGTGGAATGGAAGACCGTTATACCAGAAGTAAGGATGGGTTACATCCATGACATGGGGCTAGAGGCTCTAGAGGATGGATAAGACAGGGTATTTCTATCCTTGTTAGGATTCTGAGTTTATGCTTGGGTCACAGAAGGACCTTGAAAAATGCTGAACAGAGGAGCGTATGATCCAATGTACATTTTAAGAAGATCTGAAAACTGCTTAGAGCACTGATAGGAGATGAAAGAGCCTGGAAGTGGGAAGCTCATTTAAGAAACTTTTATATTGGATTGAAGTGAATGAATCCGAGATACATGTTGGAGATGGAATGAACAGGATTGGAATAATGTAATGACTACAATCTAACATAAATAAGCCTCATTTTAACCAGAGCTTATATATTAGAATAAAAACATTGATTTTAATATTTTCACAAATCCTTCCTAGTGAACTGCTTTCCTTCCCACTGCTCCCTTCCACAGCAACTTCTATTCCATTACATGTACTGAATTCCTTATCAGGAGAGGTAAACTGAGCTACCCTCCCCAAACCTCCCAAGTCCTCAGTTTGGAACTCTTTGTATTAAAGGGTTTTATACAGTAATCATTTTTCTTTTCCTTTCTCTTCTTTGCTTTTCTTTCTGTTTTTTTCTTTCGAAAACCCATTGGAATTTTGTAACCCATAAGATCTGAGAAAAACCCACATCTACTAAATCAACAATTTCAAAGACTTGATTTCATAGTGTGATTCAGATTACCCTACATAGACAGAAATAAGGTCATTTGAATACCAAAAATTATTTTGATCTTTTATAACCATAAGAAAAAAGGGGAAGGCAATATGTTTTAAGGTTTAAAGGAACAAAAGTTAGCCCCAGCTGGTCCTGAATAATAGAATTTCAGAATCATAGAAATTTGTAACTGAGTATAATTCTGAAGAACAAAGGGGAAACAGTGGGACTCCAAGCCCTGCCTTCACGTCCTTGCTGCTTAATTGGAACTTCAGTGTAGCTTTCGCAGTTCTGATTCTGAGTGAGTGCTGTCTTTGATTCCCCCTTAACAGCACGAGCATTTCTGAAAAGGTATATACAGCGAGAGAGGAGAGGGGTTGGGGGAGAGTGGGAGAGAAGAAGAGGAGGAGGAGGAAGAAGAGGGTGGAGATGGGGGAGGGAAGGTGAGGGGGAGGACGGTGAAGAGCATGAAGAGAAGGAGAAGGAGAAGAAAAAAACCAACAAGGGTACAAATATGCACAGGTTAGGAAACAGTAAATAAAATTTGAGGTGAAAAGGGTCTAATGTTTTTTTTTTTTTTTTGAAGCCCTGGAGAATAGTTTAAATGACTCATCTGAGCTCCTGATTTTTATAGCCTACTTCACTTTCTGATCCACTCCAAGAGGCTTTTAGCTAACTCTTAGAACCTGAGTATAAGTATGGTGATTCACATTCAGTTTTTTTTTTTGCATTGTATAAAGAAGTCGGAAGCAAGAAGGATTGGTCAATACAGAAATTATGTGGCATCCTTTTGTATTTCAAAATAATATTAATGGACAAATTCTAACCAGGGCCTATAATAATTTCATTTCAAAATTACAAATTGGCAATATAACAAACCAATAAAATGTATCCAAACTGAAATATAGATTAGAGAAATCAATGACAGAGACATGCATTCTCTTAGGTTCTCTTTAAAACATACTGGTTTCCACTTTTATAACAGTTTGGTGATGAAGCATCTCTCCATTGCCTTGGATTACATTTCCGTTTTTGACATTTATGAACTTAAATTTTGTTATACTCTATCCACGTAATTCTTCTATTTCTACTTACAACAGCACTAAAAGTTCTGTTTACCGGTTGACTATATCTCCCCACATTGATGATTTTTCTGCATCAATACAACAGCTTGATTTAACAGATAGGTTGTGTTTAGAAAATACTATTATTTTAAAAGGAACATTCACTTCTTTAGGCTCTGATGGGATACTTCAGTATATGCTAATCACATTTGTTAAAATTTCTTTGATACTGTTTTTTATTATAAATTTGTACCTACTTTGTTTTTATTTCTATCAGCCACAAGTTTCTTTGTAAGGTAGTCATGCAGAAAATATTTTCCAGCTATTAGAAATCAGTGTTTGGATGTTTCTCCATATATATATCCAAAATAGCATTAAGAAGTGTGAACATTATTTGGTTACTCCATTGTGGATCTCTTTTTATTGTCTGTTTGTGTTCTCTGGGTGTTCATATCATCACCCAATTTAGTATTATTTGTGATTTGAATTAATGTGCTGTGTACCTCTATGCCCAGACCAAAAATAAAAGAGTTAACATTCTTCTGAGGTACTTTAAACTGAATTCAATTTAATACCAATAAAGCAGTGCCGTGATGTTTTTCAGAAACAGATTGACAGAATATTTCTACCTAAGGGAAGTGCAGCAGCATACTGATCATGAAAAGAGATTTCGAAATTCCTTAAAAAGAATCCCTTAAAACCTTCACTTAATTTACTGTATAGCTGCAGTAAAGAAAGATAATAGGGCTTCCCTGGTGGCGCAGTGGTTGAGAGTCCGCCTGCCGATGCAGGGGACGCGGGTTCGTGCCCCGGTCCTGGGAGGATCCCACATGCCGTGGAGCGGCTGGACCCGTGAGCCATGGCCGCTGGGCCTGTGCGTCCGGAGTCTGTGCTCCGCAAGGGGGAGAGGCCACAACAGTGAGAGGCCCGCGTAATGCAAAAAAAAAAAAAAAAAAGAAAGAAAGAAAGATAACAGTATGGTCAGTGAAATTATTTTTTAAAAAAGCACTTAGATTGCAAAGGAAATGACTATAAGAGATAATCTTGCATGTTATCACCAGGAAACTTTAGAGTCAGTAATGAGCATAACAAGTGTGAAAAATCCTTACAGATTAACATGAGAAGAACAGCAGAGTGAAAATTCCTATTCAGAGTTTCCACAATTTAAAAGATAAGCTGTATCCCCACTATAAATGTGTTCTTTAGGATGCCTGATTTTATTACTCTACACATGGGTAGATAGAGAGACTTCAAGTATGCCTTATATGTATTTCCTCATTGAGAGAAGTTTATGATACCTCAGAAATGCCCCTAAAAGTGTATGGAATAAAAATCCAAAAGTAACAACACCCATCCATATGGCTGGAAATCCCATGCCAGGCAATGCTGCTTGCAATTGTGACATACTTTATATTCTTCCAGCAAAATCTCATTGCATTCACGGTTTTTATAGGTATTGTGGTAATATAATTTTTTACTATTTCATTCTTACTTTGGAGTCAATGAAGGGGGAAGGAGTTTGGACTATATGGAACTAAGGAAGCATGACCTTGATTCACTGCCCTTCTGAAACAAATTTATCAGCTTTATATGGTCAACCATAGCATATTGAGCTTTAAACATTGAAGCACTTTGAAGACACTGGTGTATTACTTAGGATTGTCTTTGCAAAACAAAATTTCTTATATTTTTCTTGATATATGAATAATATACTTTGCTATATGAATGAATTCAATGTTCCTTGTATGTTTATAGTCTTATTTTCTGTGTCCTTTCCATGATGAGATTTTTAAAATCCTTTTCTACTCTAAAGCTCTGCCTATTATCACTTACACTTTCCCTATTCCACTAGTTTAATCATTGATGCAAATGATAGACTGTAATGTATTGTGTGTGTACTTTTTCTGAATACGAAAAAATTCAGGTAAAATGTATTTCCAAAATTCTGTCTTCTCTCTTAGGTGCTTTATAACAAATGATTCTAAAATACACTGTGTAGCCAGCAAATGGTAGAAGACCAGCTTAACTTTTTCTAAGATCAGAGGTACTCTTTCATCTAACAATAGGCAAGCATATAGAATTTGCCAAACCAATAACTAAAGCACCCAAAATTTGAAGGTAGTGGACACTTTCTTAGCCCTTCTGAAGGGCAATCAGGGCTATTTGGAAGCTGCTTATTTTACTTACCAAGAGTTAAAGCATTAGGCTGTCCTTCAGGAAAAAAAAATATTGAATTATAACGTATAATTTTATGCATAATTTAACTCCCCTTCTAGAAATATCTGTCTTTATCTGAAGAGATTAATTGCCTGAAGAATCTGCATGCCCCAGTACATCTAGGAAACCTTTATGCAATAAGCTTTGTTGGATAAAAACAATATTAAAATAATATTTTGGACTATTAGGACAAACTGTTAAATGTATTTAAGGTAATTTCAAGACTCCAATAAAGTGTCATGGAATCATGAATAATGACATGTATGGAAATAGAGGCTATTCCCTCATTATACAAGTTCAAGACAGTTTTGGAGCTTGCATATAATTGATAGTTTGATAATGAGAAAAAAAGTTGAAAGCCTCAAAAAACAAAAATTCATGGGTAGGAAATAAAAATCAAATACTGCTTCTATAGTTTCTCTTGATACAAGAAGCTACTTGAATATGAATATAGAGCAGAATATGTATGAGAAAGAGCAGGGCAAGAAGCTCATTTCTTATCTACACTAAATAGTGAAGTTCATTTTTGTGTATGCTTGAAGGGAATAACGGATTTGTATTAGATTTGTTAAAATTACAAAAAACACTATATCCTGATTTTGAAACATTCCAACTATTTTGAATGCTGTTTAGAAAACATACTTATTGAGCTTCCCTGGTGGCGCAGTGGTTGAGAGTCTGCCTACCGATGCAGGGGACACGGGTTCGTGCCCCGGTCTGGGAGGATCCCACATGCCACGGAGCGGCTGGGCGCGTGAGCCGTGGCCGCTGAGCCTGCACGTCCGGAGCCTGTGCTCTGCAGCGGGAGAGGCCACAGCGGTGAGAGGCCCGCGTATCGCAAAAAAAAAAAAAAAGAAAAAAGAAAACATACTTATTGTAATTTTATGCAGCACGTAAATACTCCATAATCCCTGCACTCAATGCCCTATTGTTGTTCTCACATGTCCTTGTCACACACATATACACAGCACACACATAAATTGCAATAGACTCTAGCCTCTGACATATATACATATTCTACATTTATTTGAAGCTACTAATATAGCCATTGCCAGAAAGATACAGATTTTAAAGTTTGAAATTGTTTTGAAATCTCTCACAACAATTTTCTTGAATTTATGCAATTGTTATTATTTGACATAGCAAAAATCTGTTTTTCCTTAGGCCAATTTGAACATGAAAATGTTGATATATTGTTAATTCCATGGGAACCATCTCTCTGTCCTTTAAACTATTTGTCTACAGTTGTGATGACACAAATAATAAATAGCTTTACTCTTAAACGTGATTGGCTTTCCTGCTTCAGCCTTGGTATCCCATAATTTAGGTAAATAGATGGAATATTTGTAGGTCAAAATAAGTTAGGAGAGTGTAGAAAATAAAAATTTTAACACATTATATCTGAAGTCCATGAAAACATAATAACTGTAAAAAGATTATTAAAAAAACACAAATGAAGATGCAAGAAAATGAGTATTTCAAATTGTTTCAAAATGATTCGACAACTGTATTCCTAAGTTGTAAAAATTTGACCACTGCTGGCAAGTAAACCTTACTGTTTTTTTTTTTTTTTTTTTTTTTTTTTTTTGCAGTACGCCATGGCTCACGGGCCCAGCCGCTCCACGGCATGTGGGCTCTTACCGGACCGGGGCACGAACCCGTGTCCCCTGCATCGGCAGGCGGACTCTTAACCACTGCGCCACCAGGGAAGCCCCATCCCCTACTTTTTCTAATCAGAAAAAACAAGAGTTTATGTAAGCACTAGGGAGCAAGCTGAGTATAACAATAGATCTTAAAAATGACTTTTCCATTTAGAACTCAAAGGAAAGAACTCTTGATTTCCTTTCAGAATGGATATCCCTAAGTGTCCCAGGGAACAACAATCAGGGACAGAGTAATAAGATAGATAGAGAACTCACCAATTTGATTCAGAATGGAAAAGGTTAATTCATAATGAGCATCATTGTGTCAAATATATGTATTTTGAAGTGAATTACAGGAAATATCCTCTTCATAACATGATAAATAAAATCAAAAAATTCTACCAAAATCCATGGTCACATTACTGCAAGTTCAGGGAGCTCATCCCACCTGCAATTTGGGGCCTCCTCGTGATAATTGTTCATTATGGCTTATATGTCAAAGGAAAATAATATTCTGGTTTCAGAGGATTTCTAGAACATGGAAGGAATTCAAGGAGTGTCCATTTCCATTTCATTGGCATTTGTTTTCGTATGTATAATTTCTAATTGTGGTTATAAAAATTTGCTCTCTAAATTTACTAGCTAAACTGCTATTAAGTGTACTGTTCAGTAGTGTTAAGTACATTCACATTCACATTATTGTTCAGGCAATTTTCAGAACTCTTTTCACCTTACAAACTGAAACTCTATACTCAAGTAAAACTCCACATTTCACTCTTCCCTCAGCCCCTGTAAACCACCATTCTACTTTCTGTTGCTATGAATTTGACTACTCCAGGCACTTTATATATATGGAATCATGGAGTATTTGTCTTTTTTGTGACAGGCTTATTTCATTTAGCATAATGCCTTCAAGTTTCATTCATGTTGTAGCATGTGTCATAATTCCCTTCCTTTTTAAGGCCTAATAATATTCCATTGAATGGAGATACCACATTTGTTTATCCATTCATCTGTCAACAGACATTTGGGTTACTTCCACCTTTTCACTATTGTGAATGATGCTGCTATGAACATGGGTCTACAAATATCACTTCAGAAACCCTGCTTTCAATTGTTTTGTGTATATACCAAGAAATGGAATTTCTAGATGACATATGGTAATTATATTTCTAATTTTTTTGAGAAATAGAAGGATATTGGGCTAAAATAATTCTGGAGGTGAGTGAATTCTCTGCTTTCTATTACATTTATCTGTTCTTTCTCCACCTGACTTTGCCCTCTTCTCCACATCCAGTAGCTGAAGTGAACAGAATGGGGGAGAATAAGAAGACAGAAATGAATCACATGTCACCTAAATCTGCATTTATAACTATACCATGAGTTTTAATATACTATGAATTTCAGTGTCATTCTTGATATATAATGTGACACTGATAACTCCTCTTTATTAAGGCAGGCAATCAGGGTTCTTCAATAGTGCATGGATTTACATTAATTTGTATATGCTCTATCACCCAGGCTTTCTTACAACATTAGCATAAATTAGAAATCTATGATTGCTACCCACAAAATCATAAATGTCAACTTAAATCTGCACTTTCTGCAAATAAATGTTGGTTATGAAGTAAATATGACATGATACAAAGAACTCTTGATTTTTTTTTTTACCTCTGCATTTAGCCAATATAATGGACATTTGTTGATTTTTGACCACAGAGACTCCATAAACTTTCCTCACATTTCAATTACCTTTTGGGAAATTACCCATTTTCTATTAGATGTAGTCTGATGGGATTGTTAATTATGTTCCCTGACCTAGGGGAAGGTAAGAGACCTAGGTTGGACCAATTAGACTCACACTCTCAAACTGAGGAAGGAATAAACAATAGTTGGAATTTATTCATCCCATCAACAATATGAGGACCCAAATGTTACTAGTATGAGGAGTTTTCCCTGATGTTCATGATGATAACTCCCTCCACAAACTCTTCTCCAGCTGAAAAGGGGGAAACACCTCTATGTAGCTGTCTCCATTTATGTATATGGGAAAAATGTAATGATGTAAGCAATTCTATTCCAGATTACACTTTATGTAAAGATTTTTGGGAACAAATTCTGCTTCCATTTAATTTTGCAGAAATACATTGCAATTTCTCTATCATAATGTTTATGGAATCTTCTTAATAAAAGGCTTTATTGTTCTGATTTGGTTTGTTGGTTTCCATATTATAACACAAAATCTTGGTTTATGAGTTTTCATAAAGAACAGCTACCTATAATATCCACAGTGGAGAAATGGTTTCTTTCTTTAATTTTGACTAGATAGGATTTTATAGAACAATATATATCATACAGATTTATATTATTAATTTATTTAAATTAAAAAAAAAAACAAAAAGGCAATTTACCCATTTCTCTCATCCCCCATCCACTGCCTCTAGCAACCACCAATCAGCCCTCTGCATCTATGAGATTGCTAAAAAAATATACAGTAGTAGTTCCCCCTTATTTACAGGGAATATGTTCTAAGACCCCCAGTAGATGCTTGAAACCGTGGATAGCACCAGGCTCTATATGTACTAAGCATTTTGGTATACATACATACCTATGATAAAGTTTATTTTATAATTTAGGCACAGTAAAAGATTAACAACAGTAAAAAATAACAAAATAGAACAATTATAACAATATACTGTAATAAAAGTTACGTGAATGTGATTTCTCTAAAAATATCTATCGTACTGTACTCACCTCCTTCTTCCTGTGACAATGTCAAATGATAAAAATGCTTATGTGATGAGACGAAACAAGGTGAATTACAGAGACATTGTTGTCTGACCATACCTCCGAAGGAGGATCATCTGCTTGGGGTTATTCTGGATCATCCAGCCATGACTTGTTGATGGTTGGGTATCAGGGGCTGATGATGTTGATGATGAGGGGATCTCAGGTAGGATGGAGCAGGATAGCATGAGATTTCATCATGCTTCTTAGAATGACAGCATGAAATTTAATACTTCTGAATTGTTTATTTCTGGAATTTTCCATTTAATATTTTTGGGTGAATGTTGCTGGTGGGTTACAGAAACCATGGAAAGTGAAACTGCAGATCAGGGGGAACTACTGCATATAATTTTTAGATTCCACATATAAGAGAGATCATATGGTATTTATTTTTCTCTGTCTGACTTATTTCACTTAGCATAATGCCCTCAAAGTCCATCCATGTCACAAATGGCAAGAGTTCATTCTATTTTTATGACAGAATAATATTCCATTTTATATATACACCACAATTTCTTTATCCATTCATCTATTGATGGACACTTATGTTGTTTTTATTATATATCATTATATTATGTATAATGTAACAATATATAACAATGTATTACATATAATGTACATAATATACATAATGTAATATAACAATAAATAATTCAATAATATAATTCTATAAATCTATAATACAGAAGGATCATATATATAACATAGAAAGATTATATATCATATATTTATAAATATATAATGGAAATTTCTTTCTTCATTCCCTCTTCATACAATGGTATATAGCTTATACCCTTCAAATAAACAAGACTATGTAGATGTGACTATATAAGACACAAATAATTCTGGTCCATTTAGGCAATATATTCATACATTGATCCATGTATTTACTCCTTAAAGCAACAATTACTAAGTACTGACCGTCTCCCAGCATCATGTTATGTACTAGGGGTAGTAACATGAATAGGTAAGAGGGCCTGACATGACTCAATCATACAATTTTTTGAAATTAAATTTCTTGAAATTTTGTGCTGCTTATAGACAAATGTAGGATGATGTAAATTGAGGGTATACAATATTTTACATGTTTACATTGCTATCGGAAATAATTCCAGTGAAAATTCTGGTATATTTGAGAATGATGGCTGTTTCTTTCTTTCTGCATTACAACGAACTGATAATCCAGGCTAGAATAAAAAGGAAAGTGTGACTTTTGCAAATTCTGCTGGAGAAACAAGATAAGCATCCAACAGGATAAGAATATTGACAAGATTTCTAAAAATTTAAGAAATAATGCACTTTGAAAATTGATTTATAATGGTGATAAATAATCTACATTTTAAATCAGGTACATTGCTAATAAATGGTATTAAGCACTTAATAAATTATTATTAAAATGAATGACTGGATAGGTAAACGTAAAAAGAGATTATTGCTTTTTTGAATAGAGATGGATAATTAAAATAAGTAAATAACTGATTGCTTAATGAGTGCAACGAGGAGAAAAGTGTAAAGTATAATCCCACTTTATGGACATGTTCATCCCTAAGTATCATATGAGAAAAAAAAGGATTGTCGATTGATGAGAAGAGAAAGTGGTCAGGACACACTTAGAGCATAGAAACATGTAGAGAGTAAGATTTAGGAGGCAAAGGAACTTGCATGAGTCAATAAAGCACTATGAAAATAATTAGGTAGAGTGTGATGGAACACCTATAGTACTCAGAGTTAAGACAGGGTATAAAAGCCACTGCTTATATACATTTGTATTTTTCAGTAAACACATTTATATTATTCAGTAAACACCTATTTAGTGTCTGTTATGTGTCAGGCACTGTGCAGGCGAAAAAAAGTGTGCAAAATACCTTCTTCCATTGATATGTGGAAAGGCTTATTCTTGCATTTTGCAAATATTTATTGTGTACTTGCTACTATTAGGTAGCACCCACAGGGAACACTGCAATGAGAAAACTAGACAAAACTACCTGCCTCATAGGTTCTACATTCTCATGGTGGTATATTTGAGGGACATGGTCTTTTAGAATAAAAGATTGAGACAAAGAAGGAAAGAACAGAATGGGCAGGAGAAACAGAAGTAAGAGTATAATTAAACTACCATAAATCTGAGTTTGAGTTTCATTAGGCTTCTATTAGGTGCCATTAAGTAGTACTGAGGAGTACTTAAGGACGAATTTCATTTTCTAGAGATAACACAGAGTCATGAAAAATCTGAAACCCATCCTGGGAGTAAGATTGAGTTAGACATTCATAAAGAGAGAGATTATTGTGAGTTGAGTAACACCTATAAACTTGTTTGCACTGTACAAGCATAATATAAATACTAAAAGTAGTTAATGGTTGAGGCCTGTGAAAACAGTCAGACCTTCTTAGTCCATCATCTGCCAAAACAGGCATGATCAGGAGACTTAGGATCTTAACCTCGACTTGGATCTGTAACTTTTTATACCTTTCCCTATCTCAGGAAAAAAAAAAAAAAAGGAAGAACGTTGGCTTAGAACAGTCCCAGTAAATACCATGTGGGTTTACTATGGATATAACCTTATTTTCATTTTATTGAGAAGCCAAGTATGGTTTTCTGTTTTGTGTTCTCCACACTACACACACTGACTCCACAGAAACAAAGAGCCTGCTCTCTTCCAGGAAAACTCAAACAAAAATTTTTGTTTTAAAATTTGAATCCAATTGATTTCAGAATTGAGATTCATTGAAAAACCATAAAGAAAGGTAATGTAGAATGTCCCAACATTCAAATCTCTAGGCATCTAAATGTCACTTTATATACTTTATATTAACCATGGTGTTTCTCAATTATTGTTGTAATATTTCAGTAATGTGATAGAAGCTGTCAAGGTCAGAACAGCCTCATAAGGCAGATGTGCAAAGGGAAAGCATTGGATCTAAAAAGCACAATTGTAGCTGTTCTAAGGAACCTTTTTATGAAAGTAATGGACCAAATGATACTATGTAGAACTGTGAGATTCCAGAAAACACCATGTGGCAAGTTTGCTCAGAGATGAAAAGCGGTTTTTCCTTTCTGTAATCTTTATATTTTAGCACATAAAACACCTTGACTCCTTTCATTCCAAGTAAAACATATATTTAATATCCATAAAGCTTAATGAAAGTGGCTTTTCTACAGAAAGACTGATTTAAATGACTTTAAATTGCATTTTTAGCCCACAGACCAGCAACATTATTTGCAATACTCCTGGTAGCCTGCAGGAAGAACATTGGGCTGCACAAATGGTGGGTGCAGCCTCCACCGGTGTGTGCCTCAGACATTTCCTGTCTTGCTCTGAGAGGTCCTGAAAGCTGCATACAACCACTAGGAACATAGCTTGGTCATTACTCTTTCTTCCTAACTAACATACAGAATGTTTTTTCATATTCAGTTGTTCAATCAGTGGCCAAATTTCAGATCATGGGATAAGTCTTCTACCTTTCTTTCTCATCACTGTACTCTGTTATAAAAGAAGCAAACAGACAAACAGAAGAGAAAGCAAAAATCTTAGCAATGGATATTGAATTGTAACCCCACAAACCATCAGCATGTATACAGCATTCACAGTTCATTAAAAGTCTCTGTTGTCTGTGTTCTCTTTTGATCCTCCCACTACCCCTGTGAAGCATAGTTTATTAGCATCTGACAACTCTGAAGTGCAAAGATATCACATAGCTGATGATATTATGTCAATAGGTGTTTGATACAGGACCCAATCAAGACCCCCTTATATTATATATTATATAATATGTGTAATTATTTTCTCTGCACTTATACATCCTACAAAAATATTTTAAACAGTTTTTTATAGTACCATCGTCCCAGAGGGATCCAGGTGAGTTTGAACCTTCAGGAGCTGTGTAATCCGAGAGAAGACTGAAACACTCTACCACTTTTTTTTCTCTTTCAGAATAACGAGTATAAGTTTAGAAATTGATTATTTCACTAAAATTTAATATCATCCCTGGCAAAGTATTCTATATAGATATTTGCATTTTAGTTCTGTGTAGGTAATAGTTATATTAATAGTGCCTAAGGAATGAACTTTTGAATAATGTTGCTTACTTTTTTTCTTGTTTGTACTAGACCTGAGATAAAGGCTCTTGAACTCACACTTTCTTTAAAAACCTTTATGAAATCCCCAAATAAGGTCATATTAATATTATTTATTGTAGTCCCTTGCCGTGTTTTATTAAGTCAACACATATACCTTGATGCATCAAAATGCTTTTTCAATGAAATCACTGGACTGCAAAATAATTGTTCTGTTTTTCTACATCATTTAACCAGCAATGATTTTTGCAATGTTTTTCTATGTAATTAAATGTGTCTGTGAATCATTAATGCCATCTAAAAGTAAAACATCCATAAAATTGTTGATTTGACAGTACTATAAACATGAGGCATGAATGTTCTCAGGTTTTCTGAGAGGCAAAACCTCTTTTGGGAAACAATATTTTGCCACTATGGGACATTTAATTCTTAACCAAATACAAAGCTAATTACTCTAGCTTAAATAGCATTCAGAGACTTCTATTTTGGCATAGTATTTCAAATACTCTTGACTGTAAGATTATTCTAGATGATCAATAGTTTTTAAGAGCAAGCCCATCTTCAATTTAAAATAATCATGAACTTATTCCAAGAGGAATTTCAAATGATATCATTATTATTTTGAACAATAATTAAATATCTCAATTAAGATTAGCACAAGGCCAAACAAAAGACTGGTACTAGCACAGGAACAAGAATCAGTCAGTATTTCCTATCTTTCAAAAATGTGTCTTTTAAAAAATTTTGTATTTGTTTTGTTTCCTTTGTTTTTGTTGAATTTTTGGAAAACCAATATTCTCTATATGGGGGAGGGAAATACCAATATTCTTTCATATACATTCATCTTATTAGGCCAATTATTTTTCCCTAAAAAAATTTGGTTAAGTTGAGCAGAATACTTAGAACATTTAAGTAGTTTTTATTAATATAGTGTATGAGGAAAGGTATGATATTTCCATCACATTGACTTGACTTGAGATACCATTTCTGCCATACTTAGCTATTTAATTGCAACAAAACCATTTGAACTCTCTCAAACTTACTTATTCATTAAAATAGAAAAACATACCTCACATATTTCATAGATTTCTTAGGATGTGTTCAAAACTTTTAACAGTTCATAGAATATAATAAATGCACACGAAGTAGTAGCTATTTGCATATTCTTCTTACATGGAAGTATCTGGATCACTTGTTTACAGTGTCCAAATGTATTAAAAAATTAGGTGATTATTCTCTTTGACAGACTCTATTTTTTAATCATTCACTCATTTAATAAACATTTATTGAACACTTATTATGTGTCACTACAGAACTAGGGATATAGATATAAGTAAAGCAAAACTTTTGCCTCAAGAAATTTACAGTATTATTAGAACCATAACAGTTCTTATTTATTGAAAAAATGTCATATAAAAAGAATTGCATTAAACATTTTTAAAACATTATATTTTAATGAAATATATGTTTCATGAAACATATACTAAACATATATTAAAATATATGTTTAATGAAAACTGTTCTCAAAGTCAGGGTTTGAACCTCTATTATATTCTGACCTTTAAACCCTAGTTCTCGATGATACAACATACTACTATGGAAATAGGAAGCACATTTTGATAGAGGAAGACAAGAGCAATAATTAATTTGCTTAATGACAAATATCTACTTTTTTGCCGTTTATTTTTCAAATGATTTTGGAAGAGGAAAACAAATGGGTTTTATTTCTTTAAATTTTTCTTTAAATAATATGTTTATTCTCTCACAGTTCTGGATGCTAGAAGTCTGAAATCAAGGTGTCAGCTCTACAGAGGAATCTTTATTTGCTTCTGCTAGCTTCTGGTGGCCTCAAGCATTCCTTGGCTCGTGGTAGCTTAACTCCAGTTCATGACTCTTCTTATTAGAAAATAAGAAATATGTGCTCTCCTTTTCTTATTAGAACACTAGTCATTAGATTTATTGCCTACTCTAAATTAAGCGTATCATCTTGATGTTCTTATTGACACATCTGCAAAGACTCTATTTCCAAATAAGGTCACATTCTGAGGTTCTAGATGGATGTGAGTTTTGAGGGACACTGTGCTACCCACACAATTTATAGTCTGAAAATTATTATAGCAGAAATTTTGTATCCAAAATGCAGCAATATATATTCTTTTATTAAATTAATGCAATTTATTAATTTTCTGGGGCATATATAATACAAAATTTGTCTTTAAGTAAAATATGCCTTGAAATTTATTTATACATGTCTATTTATTTATGCATGTCTATTACTATATGTGATAGGTATGCATGGAGTCCCAAATTTATGGATTACCTTTTAGTCTCAAAATCTACTAAAGAATCCAAGCATATAACAACTAATTACAAAAAAATCATTTAGTTATATATGGGATGTGTAGAATAAGGCAAATGAACAAGTATTCTGAATACTTATATCAGATAGATTTGATCAAATCTTGGAAATTGGATTCCTTGAGGAAGTCTAAATTGAGATTATAAGAAGACTAAGAATTAACTAATTAAAGAGAATTTATCTATGCTTCCACTATCTATGTTTTCATTGATTCTGAACAATCTCTAGTATAAAATCAGTTATTCCAGTTTTCTGAGGAACGTGTTAGTTAACACTCCTTTTGTTTATTCACTCTTATAGTATGACCTAATATCCCCCAAAGAGAAACCAATGAATTGCCCTGTGAGTAGGCAACATGACCTCACTTTTACATTAACTTTTCACATTTAGATGCAGTTGGACAGAAACAGTAGGAAAACTTCAAGAGTAAAACCCCCCTAATTTGACCTCTAAACTCTTCTGAAAAATCTTGTTTTATAACAGTAAAATTATAGGTAGAACTCATCCAACTTAACACTAAACTATAGTCCTTGGTAGATTTCAGAGAACTCTCATTTGTAGGGAAAAGCTTGTAAGTACTGTATTTATCCTAACATCATTGCTTTCATCTATTATGCATAAATGGACCTGCTGATGAAGATATATATATGTGTATATATACATATGTATATATATGTTTTAATATATATATGTACACTTAATATATATATATATACACATAACACATATATATGTACATATATATATTAATCCAGCCAGGCTTTTACTATCTATCATGTACTGTAGGACTGCTAGGAGATTACTGCTTCTGTATATTTTTCCATTCCTTGGTAATTCTAGGAAAATGGGGATTCTTTTTTACTTGTTCATATCACTTTATTTCTTTTATTTAATTGGAGTATAATTACTTTACAATATTGTGTTAGTTTCTGCTGTACAATGAAGTGAATCAGCTATATGTATATCTATATCCCCTCCCTCTTGGACCTCCCTCCCAATCCTCTCATCCTACCCACGTAGGTGGTCACAGAGCACCGAGCTGAGCTCCGTGTGCTATACAGCAGGTTCCCACTAGCTATCTATTTTACACATGGTAGTGTATTTATGTCAAACCTAATCTCCCAATTCGTCCCACCCTCCCCATCCCTACTGTTTCCACGTGTCTGTTCTCTACATCTACATCTCTATTCCTGCTCTGCAAGTAGGTTCATCTGTACCATTTTTCTAGATTCTACAGATATGTGTTAATATACGATATTTGTTTTTCTCTTTCTGGCTTACTTCACTCTGCATGATAGACTCTAGGTCCATCCACATCTCTACAAATGACCCAGTTTCATTCCTTTTTATGGCTGAGTAATATTCCATTGTATATATGTGCCACATCTTCTTTATCCATTCATCTGTTGTTGGACATTTAGGTTGTTTCCATGTCCTGGCTATTGTAAATAGTGCTGCAATGAACATTGGGGTACATGAGTCCTTTTGAATTATGGTTTTCTCAGGGTATATGCCCAGTAGTGGGATTGCTGGGTCATATGGTAGTTCTATTTTTAGTTTTTAAAGGAACCTCCATAGTGTTCTCCATAGTGGCTCTATCAATTTACATTCCCACCAACAGTGCAGGAGGGTTCCCTCTTCTCTGCACCCTATCCAGCATTTATTGTTTCTAGATTTTTTGATGATGACCATTATGACTGGTGTGAGGTGATACCTCATTGTAGTTTTAATTTGCATTTCTCTAATAATGAATGGTGTTGAGCATCTTTTCATGTGCCTCTTGGCCATCTGTATGTCTTCTTTGGTGAAATATCTATTTAGGTGTTCTGCCCATTTTTAAATAGGGTTGCTTGTTTTTTTGATATTGAGCTCCATGAGCTGTTTGTATAGTTTGGAGATTAATCCTTTGCAAATATTTTCTCCCATTCTGAGGGTTGTCTTTTCATCTTGTTTAGACAAGAGTCTCTACAAGCTTGTTCCTTAAACAACAGACGACTGAAGTGAAAAATCTCAGTGACCATAACATTAAGGTTAATTGATGCTATTAAAAATAAGTCAAAATATCTGAGTAAGATTGTCCCATGTGGAAACATGTCTACTTTCTGATAATATGGTTGACTGCTTTCTATGAATAGCTTCCATGGAATATCCTAGGAGCCCAGAGAGGAAAGAGGAAATTTAATAAATAATCCTCTGTCACAAACAAGCAAGTCCATATGAGACAATCTTAGAATAACAAGGTGACAATTTAATTTAATCTAATTTAATCAAACACATTCATATTCATATCTCTATTGTACCAGTAAGACCTTCCCTTAGATGGAGACTGTTTGCAACTTTTGTGGTCTCTTATCAGTTAAACAGTCAACTGAAGCCCTGTTTCCAATATGATTCAATCATAACAGTGATTAAAATGACTACCGAAAAACTCCTCTTTGTTGGGTTAGCAGTTTTGCATACATCAGTTGGGAACAAATGCACATAATTCTGTTGAATACATGATGGTACTCTTATCCTTCTATTTTCAGTATTGAAAACCAATTTAAAAAAAGATGTTTGATTATATCCTCCACGGCTCTTAATTGGGCAAATTTTCCTCCTTTATTTTAAAGTATAATAACCCACTGCATAGAAATGGTTGTACATTTGTCATATACATCCCTTCACTAGTGTTTGAGAAGCAAACTTCTTACCTGCCAATTGCAAAATTCATTTAAATTCTGATCACCAGACATCAATCAAGGACACTCTTCCAAGCACTGAGCTCATCTCCACAGGTGCATGAGTAAATTTGTCTTTTCTCCTAGAGCCATCTGTACCCTAGACAGAATGATTATGCAGAACATTTCCATACAATGTTAAAAGTGCTATAAAAACAACAGATATTTATTGGTTTCTCACTTTGTGCCTGGGACTGTTCCGAGCATTCTTCATGCACTAACCCATTTAATCCTATATACCATCACCATGGAAAAAAGTTACAAGGCAAATTTAAGTAATTGGACAAATGTCACAAAACTAAAAGGTGGGAAAAATACTACCTTTTTTACACTTCAGACAAATCACTAATTAATATGTTTATACATTGGCAGAAATAATACTTATTGATCCTCTGTGCTTTTTATCCTAACTCCTTCCACCTTCTGAAGGACTTTGTTAATCCTTTCTTGTTTCTTCCACATAAAACTTCTCTCTTAACTCCATTCTTCACATTAACATTTAAATATACTCAAGTCTCCTGTCTTACAACAAACAATAATAAGTATAGGAGTACATTAATGTCTTATACCAGGATTTGTTGTTGTTGTTATTGTTGTTTCAATACAGTCTTTTTCTAGGAAACATTACCCTTTCCCAGGGCTTCCGTTATCATTAGTGTGGCAATAACTCCAAATTTATAACTTCAGTTCTTAACTCCTGGTACCATACAATAAGTGATCTTCAGTGTCCCCTGCTTCAGTAAATGGCATCTTTATACACCCATTTTGCATGTCAGAAACCTAGAAGTCACCCTACCTTCCAAGCCGCTCTTTCACTCCATTACAATATCCTGCAAGTTTTTACTTTCTAATTCTCAAATTTATCCACTTATCTCCATCTCATATCACATGACCCTAGATCAAGCTATGACCTTTTTTCCTATCTGGAAAGAAATAGCCTCAAAATGGATTTCCCTTCTTTCACTTTTTCCATGCTGCAATTTAGTATCCACTCTATAATGATGATGATTATTTCAAAACATAAATGTGATGAAGACATTTCTCCCATTAAACCCCATCAGTAGTTTCAAATATCTTCTTTGACAGAAATCTTTAGCATAGCCAACAAAGTCTTATATGGTCTGGTGCCTTACTACTGACCTGACAACACTGCCTAGTGTTTAAAATATTTTTTCAGGAAGAATTTCTGTTTCTTTAGCTAAAATTTTAAGTTGGGGGTCTTAGAAAGAACTGCTTCAAAGTATGAAATATATAACTCAGAAAAATGCAAGTGAATTTTTCAAGGAATTTAGTCTATTGTGCCTGCACTTTCTTCAATTTTCTAAGAAAATTATTCTTACCTGAAATTTGCTAGCACTAAGATTTAATGGGCATAATGCATGTGACAGTCTTTCTCAGAAAATGAACACAAAGAAAATGAAAAAGAGTGATTGACAGAAATGTAAATTCAAGAGAGCAGAGAATAAACTGGGAAAGTATATGTCCGGATAACTATATGACACTAAAAGCTATTAAAGGTGACAGTGGCTTCATTCTTTGTCCGTGCTGTGTTTTATGCAAAATACACTCAGACTAGACCTGGAGTGACCTCTCCTTAAATGGCACAGCATGGGGTTTTTGAATGCATCTCAGATTGGCATTATATTTTATTCATTTTTGTGCTGACAGTGGCAACTGTATCTAATAATATAAAGACTGTAGATTCTGCCTGTATGATATTCAGGTCACTTCTACGCCACAGTTGTCTAGGTCTCTCTTTCTTAGACAATTGTGGTGTAGCCTGTCTGAGTGTACAAATTGGGGCAAGGGGTGAAGTGCTGGAGCAGGAGCTTCAACACTTTTCAAGAAGCAACTTTTGTGGTCCCTGGTAAGTGCAAACAGAATCAGTAATAATGACTCAAGAAGTGAAGGTGACTATGGTAGTACTTTCCGGATCATACGTCATTCTGTCTGAGAAATCCTACGGAGGGAAAAAAGAAAATTCAATTGAAGTGCTTTCCACAGTGCCTTCTCCCACCTCCACCTATTATATATTTTTTCTTCAAAGTGTTTGCCTATAAATCCTGACCTTCCTGCTTGTAGTGTGAAGTCAAGTTACCCCAGAAATGGAGCTGTGCTAGATATGGGATTTTCTGTCCTCCTGGTCTTGCAATTGTGTTTTCTTTCACTGCTGGCACTGTTATGTCTTGTCCATTTTTATGAGGAGGTAAATGCAAACTCTTATTCACAGGGCCTTCTATAATGTCTCATGTATTTGAGACCCCAACTGTCAGAATTGTATAAAACTTTGACATAAACATAATCTCAGTGCTGAAAATTGACCCAAACTATTGCAGACTTTTAGAGCTGCATACTTCCCAGCTATGAGAAGGGAAGAATTCAGGTGACTATAAAAAAGGGTTGTCCACAGTTACTGATGTCTGAAGATGGAAAATAAAAGCTATATTAGGGCCTGCCTGGTGGCGCAGTGGTTGAGAGTCCGCCTGCCGATACAGGGGACACGGGTTCGTGCCCCGGTCCGGGAAGATCCCACATGCCGCGGAGCGGCTGGCCCGTGAGCCATGGCCACTGAGCCTGCGTGTCCGGAGCCTGTGCTCCGCAACGGGAGAGGCCACAACAGTGAGAGACCCGCATACTGCAAAAAAAAAAAAAAAAAAAAAAAGCTATATTAGGAGTTTTCTGTCCTCTTATCATGACAGTTTTTTAATCATAAATTGGACAACTACATGATTAAGTTGATATAAAAAGACATCTTTAGGAACCTTATGAATGAAGTATCTTTTGAGTCCCTATGTTATTAAAACAGTTTTCCTGTCTATTTAATAAAATGTAAAATGAGAATTATTAAATTTATCTAAATAAGTAAGCTAAAAACAATGAAAACACTCTTAGTAAAAGTTCTCTACATAAGTAGAAGCACCTGGAATGGAAACATAGTTGGTACCATAGGGGTTTGACACTGAGGCAAGTAAGGAAGATAGGGTTTCTGGTTGTTTGGGATAAACATTAAAAGCTGCTGAATTTATAAAGTGCAAAAATATCTTAGTGACCAAAAGAAAGAATAACTTAACAAAAGATTGACCTAATCTCTATTGTGAATACATCACCCATGTGGTTTGTAGAAAGCTGGAGAAACAAAAGGAGATACAAGTGGGAACAGTGCCCATAGAATCAGCAAGAAAAAAAATCAATAACAAATTTGGTGTGTGTACTAAGGGAGAAAACATCTCTCTGTTGTGTTAGTAAAATGAGTTTGAATGGTGGGACCCAGGACTTTTGTTTAGGTGTGATAAATGGCACGCTATCAGTGAGCGTATTTTAGAGTTTCCAAGATTAAACTTATCTGCGGTTCTTGGGAAGAGACAATGGAGCAGCTGAGTTTTTGCAGTGTTCTTCAGCCTTCCTTCTCTTTTTATGGTAATTTTCTCTAAAATACTTAATAAAATGTAATCAAATATGAAATCTTATAAACAAACACACATAAATTTGATTTATGGCATAAAAACTGACACAGAACAGCTCATGTGCATTAACATTTGGAAAAGTAAATCTGTAACCGCCACAAAAGCAAGTGGGTACATGATATTTGTTACGTTACAGGGATGGAGTGATAGATTCTCAAACAAATAATTCAAATTAAGTCAATATAATTAATTGGATGCTATAGTGAAATAGAAATTTTAAGGAAGCAGCATCTTAAACCATAGTAAATCCTCTAGGATATAGATCCAGAGCCATTGAGAGGAAACATGTCATGATTCCTGGTCATCCATAAATCACCAGACAAAAGAGGATGGGAAGCATAGGAAACACTTTCTATTTCTGCTGTATCCTCTTTTTCACTTAATGTCAGGGAGTTCAAATGGATTTTTGTGTGTAACCACCTTTAATTTTACTGTGAGCAGGCAATATCATATAAACTGGTAAATTCCCACTTCCTTCAAAAAACTCACTACCACCTAATTATACATTGTAAGTTGAGCATAGGGTCAGCTGGCACCCTATGAATAATTCAGTTTTATTAATTCATCTATATCAAAGACAATAAATTATGTAATATGTGCAAGTTTATACAGTGGAACTCACTTATGGTATTGAATATTCAGCTTACATTTTGGTGAAACTAAATACATGCCCAAAATAAAACATGGTCCTATTGAAAGATAGTCCACTGTGATATGAGGGTTTCAATAGAGGTAGCAACATGTTACCAAAAAAACAAAGACTGGAGGGGCTCTTGTTAATAAGACTAGAGTAAAATCTTGTATCTTGGGTTTGTTCATTTAATTTTTCATTAAATTCATTTATTCAATATATTTGTATTGTTGGAATACTATGTTCTAAGCACAGTAAAAAATGTTTGAAAAAATAGTTTTAAAAAATAGTGTTAAAAGTTTTAGAATTTGATGGAAAAACATGCAAATAAATAGATGATTATAATAAACTGTGCTATGAGAGGTAAAAACACAAGGTCTAGACATATGACTCTACATGCGCAGAATCCCCCAGTCACAAAAAAAAGCATATAATTCCCAGGGCATGACTGGCAAAGTGAGAGTAGGCAGTGTGGTAAGAGATGAGAAAGAGATCCTTTGGGGAGCAAATTATTTAGGAAAGATGAATAAAATGGTATTTAGAACCAGGTTAGGGAATCAACCTTTACAGGCAAAGGAACCATCTCTTCCACTCATAAAGGGTTAAAAATGACTATAGATATACACTGAAACAGTTAGATTTACTGGGGACAGGATGTGAGGCTCCCAAGTGTTTTCACACCTCGTAGCCTAAAAGTTCTCTGTAGAAAAGGAAGCAAGATATTTTGATAACTGAGAAATGGGAAGGGATTAGCTAAGATGGTTGAGTACGAAAATGACTATTTGGAAGAGGTATTATGAGAAACGACAACAAGGTGAACAAGTAAAACGATTGCTAATAGAACTGAGTGTCCAGTGAGTATGAAAAAAAATGTGTAGAAGCATCAATCTATATCGATGTATGATCTCCTCTAGCAAGTCTCAGCATCCTGAGGAGAGGAGGTAGATGGCTTTATTGAGCAACTTACAAAAATTTTTATGGCGCTTATGTCCAAAAATTATATAAGCCAGAAAAGCAATCCAAACAACCAGTTCAAACACTTTGCAAACTTCAAGTAAAGTGTTGATATGACTCACCACCAAGGCTGGGATTTATAGGAAATAAACTGAAGCAATAGGAATGGGAGAAAAATGAGGAAGGAGTTGAAAATCCAAAGACTTGATGAAGATAAATACTGTATAGTGAAAGTAATGAAGTGAGAGGCTGAAATAAATGGAGGCTCCGATCAGAGATTAGTATTTTGAAATTTATTATATTGAAGGTAATAAAAATATAAATGATGATAAAATCTAACTGAGGCCAGGGGAATGGTTGTCTAAAGGAAGGTGGAAGTTGAGAGAACTCGGATCCAAGATGTCAAACATCCATGAGAATAAGGTGTCTAGTGGTCTAGCCACATACACTTTGAAGTTATTATAGAGGCTGTGATGATTTGAAATAGAAAAGAAATACTGTGAGCCGTGTGCCCAAGGGCCTCAACAGATGACAATATCAAAGGATGATAAATAGAGGTGTAGCTTCAAAGATAGGAAAGTTTTTTCATGAGCCAAACAGCATTGCTTGGGAAGTAGCAATGAGAGTTAAGGAAGTGCAGATTCTGTCTATGACTAAATGGAGTAGCAATGAATGAAGCATGTCCCTGCAGGAGAAGCTGGCAGGCACAGGAAGAGTCAGACTGTGGCGGAGTCCAAATGTTGAAAAAAATATTTGGATGAGAATTTATGCATGTTTAAAGGGTTGGTCAGACATTGAAAAGTAATCAGGGGGAGGGCAATGCAGAGTAAATTAGGGATGATATTAGAGAAGAGGAAAGTTGATCAAGGAACTTGAATTTTACACATAGCTGTGAATGGAAAATTATGAAGTATGAAGAGCATTATTCAAAGTGTGGCAATGATGGGGCTGGAAAAAGTAGCAAAATCCAAATAATGAAATTTAATAGACTGTGTTTATAAGTTTTTACTTTAAAGAACATTGGGGAGAAATTGAACATTTGGGGCAACAAAATGTCATAGTCTGATTCTCGATTTGAAATATTGTTCTGACTTCAGAGAGACTAGATTGGGGGCAAATGATGCTTGAAGTAGGGAGAACAATTAAGAGGCTCATGTAGCAAACCAAAAGAAAGATGATGATGGACAGATTTAGAATCACTGAGTGGGATGGGGAAAAGTGGGTCACTATAAGAGATACTTCAGGATGATTACTTGACAGGATTGTCATGTCAAACTCATGGAGAAGTTGTCAGATGATATGTGAAAAATACTGATGTAAGTGACAGTGATGCAAAGTTTCGTTAAGAGTACTAGTTTTGTAGGTTTTATATATGCATTGATGTTCTGAGCCACCAAACTATCTCCCTTGTCACAGAGTCTGGAAACCTAAAAACTGTATTCCCCAGAATCCTTTGCCAGCAGGGTCTTATTTTATACTGCAACAGGAAAGTAAAGTTTTGAGATTCAAAAATCAGAAGGAAGTATATTTTCCTTCCTTTAGAGGCTTCAAGGAAGTAGGTGAACAGACTACATATATGAAGCTCTCATTGGTTTCCTGGAAAATTCCTTTGATTCTGGAGCTTCAGTGCTCCAGGAGTCTGAAATCATTAACAGTGATTTCCTACAACACTTGCACTTCCTACTTGCATTAAATACAGCAGTGCTTCTCCCTGGTCCAAGTTCTGCTAGCTCTTCAGATGTGAGCATCTAATTCCCTCTGTGCCCTCTGAGTTAGAGTCATTTCTGTTTTTTCCCTAATCAAACCCTTAACTGATTCAGAATTTTGTAAAATAAATGGCTCAGTGCTGGGAAACTTGAATTGGTTAACTGACTCAGTCTTATTTGAAAACAATAATGAAATAAGTCCTAAAATAAATGAAATATTAGTAGGCTCCAGCATGCCTGTAGTTGCCTGAAAGGAAATGTTTCTTCAATGTATGGCTTTAAGAGACCACAGTGATTATTGCAGTAGAACCTAATAGAGGAAATAAAGCCTCTAAGTACTTTGAGATGGCTACTTCTGACTGCGTGGTTAGCTTACAAAAAAAATTACAAATTCAGGGCTTTAAATTTTTGGCTTAAGTCAAGACCAAAAACAAACAAAATTAAAAACAAGATTCTATCAAGATTACTGCTTTTAAAAACTAATCTAGTGAGGTGGATGGACCTAGAGACTGTCATACAGAGTGAAGTAATTCAGAAAGAAAAAAATAAATACCATATGCTAACACATATATATGGAATCTAAAAAAAATGGTTCTGAAGAACCTAGGGACAGGAAAGGAATAAAGATGCAGAGGCAGACATATAGAATAACTTGAGGACACAGGGAGGGGGAAGGGTAAGCTGGGATGAAGTGAGAGAGCGGCATGGACTTATATATGCTACCAAATGTAAAATAGCTAGTGGGAAGCAGCCGCATAGCACAGGAAGATCAGCTCTGTGCTTTGTGACCATCTAGAGGGGTGATATAGGGAGGGTGGGAGGGATACTCAAGAGGGAGGAGATATGGGGATATATGTATATGTATAGCTGATTCACTTTGTTATAAAGCAGAAACTAACACACCATTGTAAAGCAATTATACTCCAATACAGATGTAAAAAAAAAAGCTCTCTAATCCCATAGAACCTCAGGGTCAATGTTAAAAATAAGACCAAAGTAAACCTTTCAGGGTCCAAAATTACAGTTCTTGGATACTCACAGTCCTTCATAAGCTCTGTAGGGCCCTTATATGAAACTCAAAGCACTGAATGAAAGAAAAAATGTGACACAATAATTTAGAATGATGATATTTAGTAAATTCTGGTGATTATGAATAGTCTGAACCTCAGAATTTCACTGTGTCTTCCCTGGCAACAGAACCATTTCCTTCTCATCTGCCTGAGATCAGTCTCCTCATATTGGAAGACCCTATAATGAGGCAATTTGCTTATTTCAAAGGGTTGCTAATTCTCTTCAAGACCTATCCCCACCAAATTTCAGTGCCTACATACTGCTAACAAAAGTTAAATCCCAGTTCATTCTAAAGAAATGGTTTCCTTCCAGCTTACCCTGGAAGGAGGAAACATATAAACCAAAATAATTCTACTTGTTTTGTCAATTTATATCAAAAGAAAATTGGAGAGTATGTGTAGGAATGGATTTTGAGGGTGCATACCAGAGAAGAAGAAACATAATAAAATGCAGGGATGTTGATAAACAGAACATGTCTCTGGTCCACCATATCAGAGTGGGAAGGAGAAGTAGCAAATACCATAACAGACTTGGTAAAAATCAAGCTTGGCCTCACAAAAATTCAGAATGCAGAGCCATGCCACTTTGACAAAGTTTTTAAATTTCAAAGCATTGCCAAAGTGTCCTCCAAAATCAAAGAAAAATTGCTCTGCTTTACTCCCCATACCACTAAAAAGAGACAAGATTTTTTTGTTCTCTTGGGATTCTGCAAACAGATACCACATTTGAGCATGCTGCCCCCAACCATTTACCAAGTAGCCCAAAGCCACAGGATTTGAGTGAGGATGAGAGGAAGCAAATGCTCTGCAGGCAGTAGAGACTTGAGAACAAGATGCTCAGCCAATTAGACCTTGTGAATCAGAAGATGCAAAGATGCTTAAAGTGTCTATTGCCAATCGGGATGCAATATGCAGTCACTAGTCATTTGAATCAAAGCAATGGCCTCTTCCACAAACTACCATTTTCACTCTGAGCACCAACTGCTGGATTGCTATTATATTTGTACATAGTAACTAATTTTACATTTTATTCTTCTTGTCTTCCCACATTACTTTATATGTGGTATGTGTGTAGTGTTTTTATTTATATTTCTATTTTTTTCTTTTAAGTTATAGAATGTAAATATAGTTTGTAATTGAACAAGAAGTACAACAATCATTACACAGAGATGGATACAATAACTCATGGGATTTTGTGTCTCTCCTCTCCCTCCCCCACCCACCCCAGGGTGAGGTGTAGGAACAAACAACCTCATTTGTATAAGACTGTTAGACCAGGGAAGAAAGAATATAGCAAAACATCCATCATCATGTTAGAGGGATACATGCTGTTGCTTTTATATTATATTTTTTTGCTTTTCTATTATTTTTAAGAGTTTAAATGTCAATAGAAGTATTTCTTAGATACCAGGAATCCAAGGGGGAGGGCTGAATCACATATGGTTGTTGATATTTAACACTACTCCCATTATTCTAAAGGCTTTAGAATCCAAAAGCTACACTTTCCAGGTTCTTGTCAGCAGAATTCCAGCTTAGATTTTAATAATAAGCATTTGTGTGAAATTGGGTAAGTAGAAAGCAGAAGTCATTTTTCTCTTCCAGTAGTGACGAATATGTATGTACCTAGGCAGTAAATGTAACCTTCAGAGGGATCCTGACCATCTTCAAATCATTTTCCTCAGTTCGGCAGACAGCAGAGTTCACAGACAGTTCGCACTTTCTGGTTTCCCCAAAGCCAGCAGTGGTTCTTTCTGACCTTTAGTCACCCAGCCCTTTCAATAGTTTTGTTAAGAATCGAATTCCCTATATTAAGTCCTGTCTACCAAAATATCTACATTCCTGACTAAACTCTGACTTACATTATATAGCAAAATGGAAATAAAAAGTGAACTCTAATCAATTTTAATGAAGAAAGAAAAAAAAAAGTAAAGTTTAGCCTAACAATTGTGATATTTGGTTCTGACCTCATCCCTCCAAGCGTATCATGTATACACATTTTTGTTATTCTTTATGATCATTCCCTCAAGGAAGATGTCTCCAAATAACCTTTTCCTTTTCCATATATATATATATATATATATATATATATATATAAAATATATATATTATATAATATATATATTTATATATGTATATGACTAGCTAACTCCACATTTGGGATTTTCTGGGATTAAATAAAATGTTACTAAGGCAAGTACTGTAATCAAGTAAGAAACAAACTATTTTGAGCAACTGCTGTAAACGCTAAAATTTTAATGGTCAGGCAGCAATTAAGAGATATGAAGAGATTGTCCCAAATCATTCAAAATAATTTTCTGAAACTCAGTTTTCTTATAAGTAACATGAAGATAATAACACCCCCTAAAATGTATAAGAAATAAATGAAATAAAATATGAGCAAAAACATTGTTAACAGTAATTTGCAGTACAATTGATAGTTACTGTTTTTGTTACTACTATAATGTGGATTTATAATATCTTTCTAACATTTTAATCATTATTTAAACAGATGTGCCTTATTATGTGGTGATTTCTTCACGATAAATCTGCCATAATTAAAAGAAAAATAAAGAAGATTTATTTAACATTCTTTCTGGGAAAATAAAGAAGATTTATTTAGCATTCTTTCTGCTAAATTTATTTAGCATTAAAGGAATTCTACTAATACCACTGCTGGCAAATAGGAGGTTTCTGAAAATGTATTCTAAATTGGTTTCCCAGCTGTTCACATCACCACAGCCACTATAAGATGCAAATGACTGCCACTTTGGTCTCTTATTCCCTCCACCTGGCCCTCATGTAAAGGCCAACTGAATAAACCAACTGATTATGGCTGGTGAGAAAACTAATACTTATCCTAAATGTCCTCACAATACAATGATGACCACCAATCTCAAATGGGCCCTTGATGTCGATGAACTTTCATTTTACATTTCTCTAATCTATTTACTCTCTTCGTTGGCTTTTCACACCTTTCCCTCTCTCTTGAAATTTTGACACCATCTCATTCATTCTAGAAAGCTCAGATCCTATTTAGTGTAAAAAGTTTTTCTAAATCTAAAAATAATTTCCATCAACTCCCACCGTATCTACACTCATATGCTTTGAATACCTGCTTTCTGCTGTCCCTTTTCCTTTTATGAAATCGATTGTCCATATTCCTAAGGGAAGCCTCCCCAATTTCTGTACTAGATACTATCTCTTTTGGCCCTTTTAATGTCTGGAGCCCAGTAACTCTCTAAAATTGCAATGCATCTTTCTCTCTTGGATCATTCATAAGACTATACAAACATGCTCTTTTTTTCTTCCATGTTCAGAAAACATTTCCAATCCCAATTCAGTCTGAAGTTACCGTACCATTTCTCTGCTCCTCTGTAAACTCCTCATGAGAACTGGCAATGCTAGCTATCTTCTGGTCCTCTCTTCTTATTCTATCTTAAACGTCCTTTAAGGAGTCTTTGCCTGCAGCCATGCCATCAAATCGTATGTTGTCATGACACTGATGCCTTAAGTTTGTTAAATCCAAGGATTAATTCTCAATCCCCCTACAATTTCAATACACTTGACCAAGTCCTCACTTCCACAACTCATCACTTGGATTCTTCATCTTCTGTAGGTTTTCATTCAATCACACTCACCTCCTTTTTTGGTTCCTTCTCATTTTTTCAACCTCTTAATATTGGGTCTTAGCCTTGGACGATGTATGAGTTTACTAGGGCAGCTGTAACGAAGCACCAGGAACTGGGTGGCTTAAACAAGAAATATATTTTCTAACAGTCTTGGAGGTTTGAGATCAGGTTGCCAGTGGGTTGGTTCCTTCCAAGGGCTATGAAGGAGAATCTGTCCTATGCCTCTGTCCTAGGTTCTGATGATTTGCTGGCAATCTAGCATTCCTTGGTTTGTAGACCTATCACCTCATCTCTGCTTTCATCTTCATATGGCATTCTTCCTGTGTCATGTTTATGTCCAAATGTCTCCTTTTTATAGGGACACAGGTCATATTGGATTGGGGCCCACCCTACTCTAGTATGGCCTCACCTTAATTAATTACATCTGCACTGACCATATTTCCAAATAACATCACAATCTTAGATATTTCAACATATAAATGTTTTGAGGGGACATAATTCAGCCCAAGAGAAATGATTTCTTGAACACGTATTTGCACAGCTCATCTAGATTTATAATTTACATTGTGTCTATGCACTAAAGACTCTCTAATTTATACCCTAGTCTAGACCTGTCTGAATTCCATACTCATATATCCAAATATATTTTCAATATTTCTGCTTTGATATATAAAGGGCGTCTCAAACATAGCAGTCTTGTAAAATGAACTCTCATATAATCTCAAACCAGGGCAATAACATAGACCATGATGAACACTCCAAAAGCCTCCCACGTGTCTGATAAGTATTCCCAATCGTTAATCTCTCCCTTCTCCAGGAGTAAATAATACTCTGACTTTAATGGCATTCACACCTTTGTTTTTTAAATTATGATTATCTAAACAATATAATCTAATATTACTGTTTTTGAACTCATGTATGGCTGTGTCTTGCTTCTTTCATTCAAAATTCTATAAGATTTTTTTCATGTTATTGCCTTTCACTGTGTTTTATTCATTGTGGAATAGTATTTCGTAGCAAGATTATCTCATGATTTGTTTGTCTTCATATTTCAGCCTTTATAAACATTGCTGTTATGGACATTCTTGAATATGTATCCTAGTGCTAATTAGCATGAATGTCTATGGCTATATGCATAGGTATAGAATTACACTGCCGTAGGTATGTTTATCTTCACTTGTACTGAATACTGAAAAATATTTTTTAAAGTTGTTCTATCCAAATTTGGTCAGGAAAATGGAAGTCACTTTCTATATTCTATATTTGAGGGGTTTATATTTCAAAACCTGCTTTTCATTGTATCAAAAGTAGCAGAAATTAAGAAATTGAAAAAGCCACCCAAACAACCACCCCCATAGGATCCTTATGTTAATAGCTGGTTAGAAGAAACCCAGGATATTCAAATATGAACTTGAGTAATAAAACCACAGGCTTCTGAACACAATTATATAAGGAAAGCAGCCTAGAAATGTAAAATGAGAAATGAAACATTTGGCAGACAAAATAACTTCAGAAAAATATTACCTCAAAGCAGAAGAAATATAACAAAGCAGTGTTATTCAGTGTGGTGTATACACATTGCATTAATGGCCCTAAATAATGTCCCCTCCCATTCTGACTCTAAGCCTTGTCATGTGACTTGCTTTAAACAATGAGATATTAAAAATATGGTATCAGCAGAGGCTTGACAAAACTCTTGTGCCCTTCTGATTGCTCATTATCCTTTTGCCCTTGCTATGAGAACAAGCTCATGATAGCCTACTGAATAATGAGAAACCACATAAGCAGATATTAAGACATCTTAGCTGAGCCATAACAGACCTGCTAACCCCAGTCTACCTGCCAGCATGACAAAGACAAAAATGTGAACCTAGTTAAGATGACCTCAACCTGGCCCAAAAAGCAGAACTGAACTGTTGGCCCAGAGATTTGTTTTAAACTGCTAAGCTTTGGAATGGTTTGCTATACTGTATAATTGTTGCAATAAATAACTGCTATTAGCACCATGAAAAGGAAGTGCAGAAACTGAGAAAAGAGGATGTGAAACAAGAGGATGTGAAATGGAAAGACAGAAAATAAATTCGAAAAAATGACAACAATCTTTTCATAAATGAACACATAATTATGAGATGTATAGAAGATATTATATATGATCAAAAGTGCATTAAGAGAAATAGACAACAGATAAGAGAAAAATACAGGGAAATCAACAGAAATTGAGAAGAGATCTAAAAAATGGATGAGAGAAAACATGAAAGACAGGCAGTGGATCTCTAATATACATATATGTAATGCTCTGAAATTTAAAAAATAATAGTTAATTTAAAATATTTTCTAATCATCTTTTATATTAGTAGGTTTCCCTGTTTTTCAGGCATGAATTTATTTATGATAATTGGGCTTCCCAATTATGAAGCTTTATATCTCTTATAAGTTCTGGATAAAATACCAGCCATTGCATCTATAAATATTGCCCTCATCTTACAACTTCTCTGTTTCTTTCTGAAACTTAGTTTGCATATATGATAGATGTTCTCATTCCATCCCCCATGAATCTTAGTCTTCTTTTGTATTTTCCATCTCTTTGTTCCCCTGTACGGAAATTTCTTCATATCTGCTTTTCATTTTATTGTTTTTCCCTCAGCTATTTCCAAACTTCTTTTAAAAATACCCATAGAATTCTTGGAAATGTCAGAGTAGGGAACTCTAAGGGTCTCTTCCTCCACAGAAACAAGGAAAACCTGGCAAAAATAGTCACAATCAGTTTTATTAGGACTCAAAGGTTGACAGCAACCAAGTAAACTCTCAATCAACAAAAAGGCAACTGAAACACATACGAGAGATGTGTGGCATTTTAACTTACCCTTGTCTTATCTACCCTCCCCAGTTCATTTGTGGTCTGTGGGTTCCTGGTTCTAGAAGTAACAGAGCTGACTTTGTCCTCAAGAAATTCTGGTTGTCTTTTTTTGGCTAGCCCAGAGGACTAACTCAAAAAGCTTGCCTTTATTTTCATTAACTCTGAATCAATCAAGGTGGAAAATCAGCAATTCTGAGGACATTCCATGAAAACGTTGAAAGGCAGAGGAATAAGGCATTGCCACCTGGGGCAAAAGATAATGGTTGAGTCAAACAATAAACATACTGAAAGTCTGGGAAGAAAAGCTGGGGAGTGTGATACTTTAGAGAATAAGAGTTTTGAAAAGCTCCCATGCATGCTGAGGAGTATAGATTTACATTCAGGCCAAATGCAGGACACATGCTTAGAAAATGCTAATCATTAATCTCTGGCTGACTTTTTTTAAACTGTCTTTACCATTTTTAAGAGTGTAGTTCAAGATAGTTAAGCGCATTCACAGTGTTGTGCCACCAGTCTTCAGAACACTATTCTTCTTGGAAAACTGAAACTCTATGCCCATTAAACAACAACTCACCATTTCTCCTACCTCCAAGCCACTGGTAACCACCATTCTTCATTGTTTCTATGAAACTGAATACTTTAATACCTCATATAAGTGTAATCATACAGCATTTATATTTTGGGACTGGCTTATTTCACTTACCAAAATGTCCTAAAAATTATGTTGTAACATATGTCAGAACTTCCTTCTTTTTTTTAAGGTTGAATAATATTCTATTTTGTGTATATACCACATTTTGTTTATCTGTGTGTTGATATTTGTTTGCTTCTACCTTTTGTATATTGTGAATGGTACTACTATGAACATGAGTATGCAAATATCTCTCTGAAATCCTGTTTTCAATTCTTTCATAAATATACCCAGAAGTGGAATTGCTACATCCTGAATCATTTGTTAACCCTAGTTTTAATTATTTGAAGAATGATTATACTGTTTTCCATGGCAGCTACACCATTTTACAGTGCACAGGAGTGAAAATTTTTCCAGTGCTTACTGATACTTATTATTTATTTATTTTTTATAATAGCCATCTTGATGGGTGTGAAGTGATAGTTCACTGTGGCTTTGGTTTGTATTTCTCAAATGACTAGTGATATGACCATCTTTTTATATGCTGTGAGCCATTTATGTGTCACCTTTGGAGAAATCATTATTCAAGTCCTTTGTCCATTTTTAAATTGCATTATTTGTTTTGTAGTTGAGTTGTAGAAGTTCTTTGTATATTCTGGATATTAATCTCCTATCCAATATGTGATTTTCAAATATTTTCTCCCATTCCATAGATTGCCTTTTTACTCTGTTGATTTTCGCCCTTTGATGCACAGAAATTTAAAATTATGTAGTCCCATTTGTCTATTTTTGCTTTTGCTGCCTGTGCTTTTGGTGTTATAACCAAAAACTCACAGTCAACTCCTTATGTTTTCTTCTAGGAGTTTTATAATTTTAGGTCTAATATTTGTCTCTAATTAATTTTGATTTAAATTTTGATTTGGGTGGAAGATAACATTCTAACTTTATTCCTTTAAAAAAAAATTACAGTTTTCCCAGCATCATTTGTTAAAGAGATAGTCCTTTTTCCATTGAGTGTTGTTGGTATGTTTTTGAAAATTATTTGACCATTGAGAAGGTTTATTTCTGGGCTCTCCATTCTGTTCCATTGGTCTATATGTCTGTCTTTATGACAGTACCACACTGTTTTGATTACTGTAGCTTTGGAATATGTTATGAAATCAGGACAAGTGAGTTCTCCAACTTATTCTTCTTTTTCAAGATTGTTCTGGCTATTCAGCGTCCCTTGAAATTCTATATAATTTTAGGGATAGGTTTTCATATTTATGGAAAAATGCCATTAGGATTTTTATAGGGATTGCATTGAATCTGTAGATGGCTTTGAGTAGTACTGACACCTTAAAAATATAGTCTTCCAATTCAAGAACATGAGTTATCTTTCCATTTTTTGTGTGTCTTTTAAAATATCTTTTAACAATGTTTTGTAGTTTTCAGTGTGCAAGTCTTTTCCCCCCTGGTTAATTTCATTGCTAAGTATTTTATTCTTTTTAACGCATTGTTATGGAATTGTTTTCATAATTTGCTTTTCAGATTGTTCATTGTTAGTATATAAAATGCAATTGATTTTTGCATGTTGATTATGTGTCCTGCTAGTTTACTGAATTTGTTTATTAGTTCTAACAGTTTTGTTTTTCCACCTATAAGATCATGTCATCCAAACAGCCAATAGGTACATAAAAGAAAGTTCAACATCACTAATCATCAAGGAAATGCAAATCAAAACAATAATGAGACATCACTTCACATTTGCTAGAACAGCTGTCATCAAGAAGACAAGAGATAACAAGTGTTGGAAAAAATGTGTAAAAAGGGAACGCTTGTACATTGTTGGTGGGAATGTAGATTGGTTCTGCCACTATGTGAAACAGTATGTAGGTTCCTCAAAAAATAAAAAAAATAGAACTATTATATGATCCAGCAATTCCATTTCTGGTTATATACCTAAAGGAAATGAAAACAAGATATTGAAAAATTATATGCACTCCCATGTTTAGTGCAGCATTATTCACAGTAACCAAGATATGGAAACAACCTATGTACCAGTCAATCAGTGAATGAATGAATAAAGAAAATATGGTATGTGTGTCTATGTGTGTGTGTGTATATATGTATATATATACACACACACACACATACATAGGAATATTATTCAGCCATGAGAAAAAAGGATATCCTGCCATTTGCAACAACATGGATGGGCCTTGAGGACATTATGTTAAGTGAGATGTCAGACAGAGAATGACAAATACTTGATGGCATCACTTATATGTGGAATCTAAAAAAGCTGAACTCATAAAGACAGAGTAATATGGGGGTTACCAGGGACTAGAGGGTGGGGGAGTAAGGAAGATGATGCTTAAATGTACAAGCATGCAAGTAATAAGTAAATAAGCCCTGGAGATCTAATGCACAGTATAGTGATTGTAGACAACAATACTGTATTATAAACATCTAACTTGCTAAGAGATTAAATCTTAATTATTCCCAGCACAAGCACAAACAAAATAATGATAATTATGTAACGTAATAGAGGTGTTAGTCATGCTACAATGGCAATCATATTGCAGTATATAAATGTATCATATCAACATGTTGTACACCTCAAAGCTGATTTGTCATCAGAAACCATGGAGACTAGAAGGAAGGGAATGACATATTTAAAGTGCTGAAAGAAACAAAAGATATCAACTGAGAATTCTATATTTGGGAGAACTATTCATAAGAATGAGGAGAAATTAATATATTCCCAGATAAACAAAAGCTGAGGGATACTGTCAATAGTAGATCTGTGCTACAACAAATGTTAGTCTTTCACGCTGAAATAAAATGATACTAGAGAGTAACTTGAACCTATATAATGGAATAAATAATTCTAATCAAGGTGACTACATAGATAAATATAAAATCTAGTATTTTTGTTTTGTATCCTCTTTTTTCCCTATATGTTTTAAATGACAAATGCATAAAACTATAATTATACATTTACATTAATGGGTACATGATGTATAACAAAAATAACAACTTAAAGTAGGAGGGAAAGACCAGTATAGGAGCAGTTTTTGTATAACATTGAAATTAAGTTGTTATTAATTCAAAATATTGTTATGAACTTAAGATGTTTAATGTAATCTCCAGGATAGCTACTAATAAAATAAATAAAATATACCCATAAAAGGAAATGAGAAGGGAATTAAAATGGCACATATTACAAAAAATAAGTGAAATAATAAATCTGTAATGGGAGACTTGAGAACAAAAGAGATATAAGACAGAGAAAACCTATAGCAGGATGACAGAAGTAATTTATTCTAAATCAGTAATTGTTTTGGGGGTAAATTGATTAAACTCTCCAATTTAAGAGCAGATATTAGCAAAATGTATTTTAAAAAATGATTCAACTATATGCTGTTTACAAGACACTCACTTTAGATCTGAAGACACATAAATCGAAAGTGAAAAGATGGCAAAAGATTTTCCATGAAAATAACAACTGAAAGAAAGCAGGGGTGGCCATACTTAATAACAGAAAAATAGATTTTAAGATAAAAATCATCACAAGAGACAAAGAAAACATTATATAATGATGACAGGGTCAATTCAACAGAAATATATATATAATCAGACCCACCTAATATATAGAGCAAATGTTTATAGAATAGCAAAAAGAAGTAGACAGCAGCACAATAATAATGAGTCAATTCCCCACTTTCAGTAATAGAACAGGCAGACAAAAAATCACTAAGGAACAACACTGTATGACAACACTAATGGACATATACAGAACATTCCACCTGACAACAGCAGAATACACATTTTTCCTAAGTGCACATGGAACATCCTCCAAGATAGGCCACATATTAGGCCACAAAATAAGTCTCTGTAAAGAAGACAAAATATGCAATATATCTTTTCTGATTGCAGTGGAATGAAACTAGAAATTAATAGCTGAGGAAAATTGGACAATCCCCAAATATGTGGAAATTAAACAAAATCTCTTAAACAACCAAGAGGTAAAAATAAATTTCAAGGGAAATTAGAAAATAACCTGAAGCAAATCAAAAAGAAGTCCAAGCTAAATGCAAAGCTAGAAGAAGGAAGAAAATAATGAAGATTAGTGTGAAGATAAATGAATTAAGAGAACAGAAAAATTATGGAGAAAAATCAATGAAAGCAAAAACAGGTTCTTTGAAAAGATTACCAAAATTGAAAATTTTTTTCCAGGTTAAGAAAAAGAGAAAGAAGACTAAAATTACTTAATCAGAAATGAAAGTTGAGACATTACTACAAACCTTACAAAATATTAAGTATTATAAGAGAATACTATGAACACCAGGATGCTAATACATAGGATAACCTCGATAAAATGCACAAATTTTTAGAAGTACACAGACTCATAAAGCTGGCTCAAGAAGGAATAAAAAATCTGAAAGGAACTCTTAACAAGTAAAGACACTGAACCAGTAATCAAACACCTTTTAACAAAAGAAAATCCACGACCAGATGACCTGTGATAGTCAATTCTACTGAACATCTAAAGAAGAAAAAACACTTCTCAAATTCTTTTAAAAAGTAAAATAAAAGAGGAAGGAACCCCTGCTTAATGGATACAGGGTTTCCTTTGGGGATGACAAACAAGATATCTGGAACTACTATTGGTGATGGTTGTACAACATTGTAAATGTACTTAATGTCACCGGGTGGTACTTTAAATTGGTTGAAATGGTAAAGTTTATGTTAAGTGCATTTTATTACACACACGTATACAAACACAAAAGCCTTAGAGCTTTACATTTTAATGATTATATTATTTTCATTTCTGAGGTTAATATTTGGACATTTTAAACTGAGAATAATCGATTTTTATGCTCTCTTTTTCCTTTCCATATTTTAGATTCCCTCTTTTATTTTTAATGCATTAAATACACATATTCTCCATTCTATAGATGATAATTCCAATATCTAAGGTACTTTTATTTGATCTGGCTGCATATTATAACTGACTATCATTTATATTGCTTTACTGCCTCATTTGCTTTGTGATTACTTTTATTGGTAATTCACTGTATTTGTGGGAAATCCTTGTGACCAAGACTGAAGTTTAGTTTCTTCAGAGGGCATTTGCATTTGTCCCTGCAACAGTGGCAACACATGATCACCTCATGGGATACTTTAAAACTTATTCTCCTGGGGTTGTCAGCCCACATAGGTAATGTGGATTTGAACCACAAAACCACATGAGCACCAACTTGTAGTTAAGAATTCTGAAATCCAAAGCTAAGATAGATAAGCTTCAACCATTCTATCTTCGCAAATGACTACTTTTCTGTTTTACTTATTTTTCCAGGTTCACTCTTTTCACTGCTTGAATCCCAGATTTATGTGTGATCCCTGATTTGATCTTTCACTTTGTGTGGGCTCTGGGCAAACAAGTGTTATTAAAATCAAAGCTCTATATTAAGGGATGTACACCTTTTCCCAGGGAAGCAATGGACTTGACTTCACTTATTACTGTGGATTTATGCTTTCTATTTGCTTTCTGCCTCTAAGGATTACTCTGATTTTATTGCTAGCTCAGACATGAATTTTAAACTCTTCTTTTAAAAATATATTCAACATTTTCTGGCATTTTTGGAGTAGGATGTTTTGGGTATCTCTTCTGACATATTGCCAGATATGATATAGTCTCATCTTGTTTTTGTCAGGGCCTAGCACTGTATCATTGTCCAAATTATCCTAATGATAAATGAATCTACCAATTCTCCTTGTCAGTCTATCTGTGTGATCATTGGTGCTTTCACCAAGTATTTCCAGTTCTTTAACTTTCATGTACAGGGTTGGATCGCCTGCCATCAGTTTGAAGTTAGTTAGCCACGTAGCTTTATTTGGCCATTGAAATGAGAGTGAAAGTGAAATGTGTAACTTCTAGCCAGAAAATTTCTGAGACAGTGAGTGATTCCGTACATCCCACTCCTGCCGCAGGTCGAGTACAGGTCAAGATAAAGCCTTTTTCTGGATGGGTCCCTGAGGGATTATGATGACCAGAGACAGTCCCTCCCCATGTGGACCTGCATTAGAAATGCAGGCTGTATAAATTATTGTTTCATTGTCTTTTTGTGTGTGTGTGTGCGGTATGCGGGCCTCTCACTGTTGTGGCCTCTCCCTCTGCAGAGCACAGGCTCCGGACGTGCAGGCTCAGCAGCCGTGGCTCACGGGCCCAGCCGCTCCGCGGCATGTGGGATCTTCCCGGACTAGGGCACGAACCTGTGTCCCTTGAATCGGCAGACGGACTCTCAACCACTTGCACCACCAGGGAAGCCCTGTTTCATTGTCTTGAGCCACTGAGGTTTGGGGAAGTTTTTGTTACCGTAGCATATTTTAGCCATACTGTTGGCTCTACAGTCAAATACCATTACCTTTTAAGCACAATCCAGTACCTACTACTTCATGGTGACTTCCCTGATGTTTCTCAAAAAATAGTCACTCCTCGCTCTGTACTATACTGATAAAAATAACAATAAAAATGACTAACTGTTTACTATTAGCAAGTTGCTGTTAAGACTTTTACTCACATTAACTCACGTAATATCACCACAGAATTCTGAAGATGTATATTATCCCTATTTTACAAGTGAGAAATATAAGGCTTTAAGAAATTGAGGAACACGCATATTGCTCATGTGATCTCTGTCATAATATTTACCGAGATTACAGTTATTGGTTTATCCATGTATTATCCCAGTTAAAATTAGAACATCTATTAATTTTGTAACCACCAGTCCCAGCCCCGTGGGATGCATTCAGTAGGTGCTCAATTCTTAAATTTTTTCTAATTAAAAAAATACACTGAAAATTTAAAGATGAAAGAAAATATAATTGATAATATAACAAATACGGTTACGTTTACGCCTCTGAGAAGGTCTTAAAAGGGATTTGGTTTATTTCTTTATACTTTTTCTATGCATGTAAAATTTGTAGATTGTTGTCAGAATATTCTGTGTGCACATTTGTAGATTGAATTTCATGTTTAAATACAAATATTAAGCATTCCATGCTCTTGACATCTATATTAATGACTAAATAAAATGCAATTGTATGGGTAAATCCACAATTTACTTCACATTTCCTGTGATATTATTAATTTCATCCATTCTTTAATTAAAAAATATTTATTGAGCTTCTTTT